>NC_089495.1:32330963-33550963 GCF_036850765.1 Saccopteryx bilineata | reverse complement strand
AGGAGGGCAGCCCATGCTCTAAGCTCAGCCACAACTGGTTCACTGCTCCTGAGCTTCGGTAAGAAACTAAAAATCACCCTCTGACCACTTCCCAACCTCGCCCTGCCAGTGGGGTGATGATGACAGAAGGGAATATTTAATGAGCACTTACTAGGTGCTTGGCACCAGGCTAAACTCGGCGCAGATTAGCTAGGTAAGGCTTTACCTGCAGGGTCTCACTTCATCCTCCCACTGCCACTGGGTAAGTACTGTTGGAATTTCCATTTCGCAGGTAAGGAACCTGAGCCTGGAGGGCTCGGCAATCTGTCTGCTCACACGGCCATTCCAGGGCAGAGCTGGAATATGAAGCCATGGTATCTGAGGCTCGAGCCCAAACCCTTAACCCCTTTGCCCTCCTGGCCCTCTCAGTTCTTCAAGGGGCTCAACATACTACTGGAAATTGGCCTCAAATCAAGACAATGGAGAAAAATCTTCTCAATGGAGGTTTGCAATCATTAACTAACATTTAGAACCACGAATGCCCAAGAGTCAGTTTCCTGAGCCAGGAGTACAGGCTTCACGTTTTCAATCTGTTCTGGCTTTTACATTTGCTCATGTGCTGGCCAAGCTTGTCTTTGGCCAGGGGGTAGATTTTGAACTTTTTAGAAGAAGAAAAGACAGGCTACTTCATCTGGAGAACAAAGAGAACCCCATCGCTCTGGGCAGCGGCCTCCTCCAGGTCCCCTGGACCCCACCAGGAACAACCTGGACAGAGCCCCTTAGAGTGCACTCACTTCCTGCTTCCCCAGGTCACCCTGTGCCCACGCCAGGTTAATCATGCTGAAGTATGAATCTTCGGCCCTGGCTGACTGGCTCTTTGCCGTCTACAAGATCAAGTCTGAAGTCCTCTGCCTAGCTTTAGGGCCCTCCATAATCAAGTCACATCCCACCTACCTCCTACACTGTCCTTTTAGGAACCATGTGTTCAACGACAACATGGCTTTATCTCCTTAAATAGCTGCTGTTAGTAATCAGATGATTGTCAAAGGTTAGGAAAACAAAGAGGAAAATCGATGCTTTGTATCATTCCCCCATTTCTCATCTCTTATCAGTGCCCTGCCTGTGGTCAAGCCAGTGACTAAGTTCACATCCGTGACATTCCCACGATCGCCCACCTCTCCTGGCGGAAGAAAGCTACTGGGGTGGATCAACCCTCCTGGAAAGTTTCCTTATGAAAACGCAGACGGAAGAGCCAGAAGAGTAACGAAAGCAGCAAGCTGCCCGGCCCAGGAAACCACCATGTGCAGACAGAAGAAATGCCTGGGTGTCCCTCCCTAATATCATGGACCCTCTTCTAAGGGAAGAGTGAGGAAGATGTGCACTGACAGAGAAACCTCTTTTTCAACATAAAAACAGCTCTTTGTCCAGAGCTTGTAGTTGTCCTCATGCTATCTGGCGCCATTCGGTTTCACAGATGGAGAGGTGGCCTGCGGCTGGGCTCATAGAGGCTGCGGTCCAAGCTCCGCCACTGCAGCTGTGTGAGGGGGCCACCCACCTAACCTTCTGGGCCCTGATGTCCAGCCTTTACATGAGAACCATACCTGTTTTACCAACATCACAGGGTTGTTAGAAACCAAATGAAGCAACATAAAAGCAGGTGTGAGATGCTGTTTTAGAGAACATCAGGGAGGTGGACACACACCACCGTCCCCGAGATGACGAAGGGCTGCCACCACCCACCCGGAAGTGTACTTTCTAGTAAAGAGAAGTTAATCTGGTGAGAAGAAAAAAAGCAGAGCCCAGAAGGTGAGTCAGTGGTGGCTCCGGAACCCCAGACGAATTCCCTGGTTAGTAAGCCAGCCTCCTTCCTGCTCCACTCTGTGACCCTGAGGGTGCTGCTGCCACATCTGTGGGAGAAAACCCCTCCTGATAAGGACAGTGGTGACGATGACATGAAAGACTGAAGTGGCCCTGACATGCTGAGGGAGGAAAAGTTTGTTTTGGAACGTGTCCAGTCTTTCCCCACACGCAAGACCTGTGATTGTTTCCTTGTCACTTTAGTGATCCCTGTGCAGTACGTACAGTGAGCCCTTCCCTGACTTTCTCGTAAGAGCTTCTGATTCAGCCTCGCTTCACGCCCCACAGTGGACACAGACGGGGAACTTGAGAAGCAAAAGCGATCCCGCTGAAGTCACCGTGGCTCCCTGAGCTTCCTGATGATGAAAGCGGTGACAGGTCTCCCCACTGCTTCCTCCCTGACAGGCTGCCCCGCCCACCCTGGCAGCCTCACCTTGCGGAGATCACCCCCTTGGCAGTACTCCATGGCCAGCAGGGGCAAGTCGTTGGGAGCCAAGTTCTGCATCCCCTCAGGGACATCCCGGGCGGCCACCACATTGGGGTGGTTGAGCCTAGAGGGGAAGAAAAACCAATGAAGGAGGAACCTGAGCTTTGGCCCAAACCCACTCCCCACTCTGTCCATGTCTCAGTGAAGCTCGTATCACGACAAAGGCCTAGAATAGCCCAGGGCCCTCAGGAGTAAGCAGGAAGACAGAGGTCAGAAACCGGTGCCTCGCCTCACTGCCTGGTCAGTTAGCATCCATCCTGCTCTACTTTTAGCACCATGAACTTAGGGACTCTGGAGTGCATCAAGGATAAGTTAATTTTCTTTTGAATGCCCCATATCAAGTTCTCATTGTACTTCAAAACTGCTTCTAAAAGCAGAGAAAGTAGACAGACTCCAATCTCATGCCATTTGAGTAAAGACAGTGTGTGGGTACATGTGTATGCACGTGTGCGGTGTGTGCATGCAGACAGGGTGACGCCTCCCCTTTCTAAGAGGGTCATGGGGGGAGCACTGTTCGAGGTCTTCCACCCTGATGAGGTTGCTGGGAGGACAGCACCCATCTAGGGACTGCCAGGCCCCGTCTCCACGTTGGAGGAATAAATAGCAATAGCAGGTTCACAGCAGTGGAGAGAATTGGAAATATAGGAGGAAAAGGATTTCTGCTGACAAGGGAAAATTCACTGGGATGACTATTTTAAATGCATTACTATAACACATAAAATTGACCCAAAGCCGTTGACAAGGCCCAGTGCTGGACACTAACCATCCGGCTCTGGAGTCTCCACCTGGACAGTCCGGCTGGCATCCTGATTGTGGGACTGAGATATGCAGCAGGTGGGGCTGCCGCTCCAGATCCCAGAGTTCAGCTGGCTCTTTCCAGATTTCATTTCAACACCTCGTGGTCCCTCAGCTCTGGCAGCGCCTTGCCCCCTCCCCGCTCCCCCCAGGGTGGCTCTGTTGAAGTGGCTGGGCGTGCCGGTGTATCAGGCTCTCACCTTCTCATGATCTGGATCTCCAGGCACCACCGCTCTCGATTCCGGGGGCTGAGCTCCTGCCGGCACTGCTTGATAGCGATCTGCTCACCTGTTTCCTGCAGCGAGAGCACACACACGGGAGGAGTCAGCACAACCGTGGAGAAATCTGCGGGTCAAACCTGAAATTGTCTCCCGGGGGCCCAAAGCATGGATCACAAACACCTCCAGGCTCCTGAGACCCGCATATGTATCCACTGATAGCTATCCCCAAGTCACCTACCAGCCCACCAGGCTGGTCTCCACCCTGCCCTCTGCCCTCCTTATTTCTATCCATCCAGAGTCTCGTCAAGGTCTTGCTCCATTCCCACCTCCTCCTCAAGACCTCTGCTGCCCATTCCTGCGTGAGAGATTCCTCATTCCTCTGAACACTGCCTACTGTCATACCAGGCTGAACCATGACATTGCCGTCTCGACCCTTCTGACCTACACAACTGCCACTTCCATATGGTTCATCCTGATAGTTAATGCCACATTCTCTTCACATTTCATGTTTCTCTTGAGAGTTTTGTCTCTCCAGAGAAAATGCAAGCCTAGTATAGGAGATAGAAGACAGACTGGTTCAAATTCGAGCTCAGCTATTTACTAGCTCTGTGACCTTGGGAAGACCACTTGGTCTCAGTTTCTTCATCTCTAAAATGGGAATACGGATGCCTAACTTTCAGGACTGTCGTGTAGCTGAACCCCAGCAGTGCCCAGCTGTGAGCAGTGTCCAGTAACACTCCTGGGGGCACACTCATGGCATGCAAGTATTCATGGCAGTTAAGCAGTTAAAGTCCCCCAAAGTTTGGCTCTAACCTTTCCAGCCATTCTCACACAACTGACCCCAGGCACCTGACACTGCAGCTAGGTTAGACCACCTGTCCCGCTCCTGTGCTTTTCTCGTCTGGGCCCTGCAGGGGCACAGGCACTACAGTCTCTACTGCAAGGGACTCTTGCCCTCCTCTCGAAACATGTAACTCCATTGTACATACCAACCAAAGATTTATTTTCTGTAGGGTCATAGGGTAATTTTCTCTCCTTTGTTAAACTGTAAGCTTGTTATCCTCATGCACTTTAACCTCTACTCTAATAACTAGCACAACTGAGACTTTGTGAATGGAAAAGAAGGTAATCAATAAAATTTTTGTGGCCTGACTGAGCGGTGACGCAGTGGATTGAGAGTCGGACTGGGATGCAGAGTACCCAGGTTCGAATACCCAAGGTCGCCAGCTTGAGCGTGGGCTCATCTGGCTTGAGTGCAGGTGCGCCAGCTTGAGCATGGGGTTGCTGGTTTGAGCATAGGATCATAGACATGACCCCATGGTTGCTGGCTTGAGCCCAAAGGTCACTGGCTTGAGCCCAAGATTGCTGGCTTGAGCAAGGGGTCACTCACTCTGCTGTAGCCCTCCCACCCCGGTCAAGGCATATATGAAAAAGCAAGTCAATGAACAACTAAAAAGGAGCTGCAACAAAGAATTGGTGCTTCTCATCTCTCCCCATTCCTACCTGTCTGTCCCTCTCTCTGACTCTCTCTGTCACAAATAAAATTAAAATAAATTAATAAAATAAAATTTTTGTGAATAATTAACTGACTGTCTGGGTCCTGATTAAGTCTTCCCTTCTCCTTGCTCTAGGCAGCAGCATGGAGCCACAGGAGACAGACTAAAAGTGGGGACCCTGAGGCCGCAGCACTGGCAGCAGCACGGGCAGTGACTCCAGCCTTGGCCACTCTGATCGCCACAAGGGGTCACCACTACTCTGCTTCCACCTCCGTGGAGGCCTCCAGGATTGCTGAGGGACAACAGCTGCCTCTGGCTGTGGTTTTGGTGGCATCTGTCAGGGAGCTGGTCTGGCCATCAGCCAGCAAGCTATCCCCCATGTTCTGTGCACCTGCAGCAAGAACCTCTCCACCAGCCCCAGACTCAATATGCACCCCAGGAGAGCCACAGCCTGCAGGATGGCACAGTATCCATTAATAAGAAAAGATCTCAAAACCATATGAAAATCTTACTGTTGCCCAATTGAAGGTTATCCTCGAGGTCCTGTCAGACTACTTTCTCATTTTATGAAAATGTCTACCAAAAGTAATTCATGTGTACCAATTCATATGGTGCTAATAGGACCCAAAACAAGCACATCAAGCATTGTGGCTAGACCTCCCAGTATGCATGTGGCTGTCCGGACAGTAGAGTGCCATCATGTCCACGCATTTACCAAACTAGCCATGATCCCTGCAGAGCAGGGACCTGTCCAGGAAGAAAAGAAAAAATGGAAGTCTCCAAACACAAGTACAAGTCATCTAATAAGACCACTGAATCACTCCTCAATAAACCAGTCCCTAAAACTGACGGTCAAAAACTACAAGCTTCAGAAAGGAGGTGGAAGCATCTCTGACCCTTACAGCGCCAATGCCAGGAAACAGATACTAAACACCTCGAAGACACTCTCAGAAGTCGCTTTTATCAAATCCCACTATTGCTGTGGTTAAGCACTCTGTCATGCAGTTACCTCATACGCCTACCTTGTTTTTAGCAGCTCTACTGAGATATATTCACATACCATACAATTAATTCATTTACATATTTAAAGTATACGATTGAATGGTTTGGGGTATACTCTGAGCAGTACAACCAAAACCACAATCAATTTTAGAACATGTTCAGCATCCTCCAGAGAAACCCCAGACCCTCAGCAGTCACTCCCCTTCTTACCCTCGACCCCTTCAGCCCTAGGCAACTACCAATCTACAGTTCTACAGACTGGCCTGTTCCGGGCATTTCATAAAAATGGGATCACACAATATGTAGCCTTTTGTGATGGCATCTTTCACTTAGCAAGTTTCCAAAGCGCACCCATGCTTTAGCCACATGCCTCCTTTTGTAACAACAGAGTCCTAGGTGTAGCCCATAGTAGTCGGCGTTGATAACCAGTTTCTGCTGTAAGTATCGTTCACATAGTTTGCTATTAGATCCTCGATCCTTGCCTAGATTCCAAAGCTCTGAAGATGTTTAAAAATTGCAAATTCTGTTCCTATTGAACCAGTTAGCACAGCTGTGCAAGTGAACTTGGGTAGAAGTCCACCTAATACTTTTCAAGAGTTAGGAAACGTGTCAAAAGAACACTATTTCTTCAGTCGATGTAAACTTAATTACATCTCACAAAATGTCCTTCCCTCTCTACATCAGGAACGTCCGAATGCCTCTGCCTGTTCTCGACTGACTGGAATTTGATTTCAAGTTTCACTTCACACTAGTGTTCACACTAACATTTTTGCCCAATTCTCTGGTGGTAACTTCATCACTAGCAGCTCTCACCTGCCATTTTGGATGCTTGTTTCCAGTCAGATGGGCTCCCAGAGAAACTCAGACTGCAGAATGAAGAGCTCTACAAGTGAGAGAGACTGATGGGCCAAGCTGCAAGTGAGGGGACACTGTTGATAGCATCCACTCAGCATGTGAAGTTTTGATGGACAGACTTATAAGCAACAGTTTAGCAGAAGACATTCATGGCCTGTTACCTCAGAATGACTGAGTTTAAACCAAGATATTTTAAAATGTGCATCTATTTTAACTTCAATTCACAGAATGGTGTTAATTTTCAATGGCTGCTGTAACAAGTTGGCACAAATTCAATGGCTTAAAACAACAAAAATTTATTTCCTTAAAGGTCTGGAGGTGAGAATCTAGCACAGGTCTCACTGGACTAAAATCAAGATGTTAGCAGGGCCATTTTTCTTTCTGGAGGCTCTAGGGGAGAATGCATTTCCTTGCCTTTTCCAGCTTCTGGATGGAGGTTTCATGCATTCCTTGGCTCAGGGCCCCTTCCTCCATCCTCAAAGCCAACAAAGACCAGTTGAGTCTTTGTCACACTGCATCACTCAGACACTTACCCTCCTGCCTCCCTTATCCAACTGAGGATAATCTCATCTAAAGTCAATTGATTAGCAACTTTAATTTCATCTATGCTCTTAATTCCCCTTTGCTGTGTAACTTCAGGTAGTTACAAGTACAGGAAATTAGGACATATAGACATATTTGGTAGGGGCCATGACTTTACCTACCATAAATAGTACATGCTTCCTTCATAAAAAAAATGACAGATAAATCAAACCCAAAAAGTATATTTATTAAGTGACTTAGAAAATATTTTATATTCTATCTATACATAGATAATTGTAGTGTTCTGCTGAACACAAACACTGGCTCCAACATACCTGTCACCTGGCCCAACCCAGAATCCAGGAATAAACTTTGATATGGAAGACTGATATTAAAGATTGAAGATTTGATAATGGCCTTAATATTTAAACTCAATCTAAAGAGTGAATTTAGTCATATGAACACTGGAATAAATGGGTATACAGAACAAACAAAACTGACTTTCTATCTGTGGACAGTTCTGCTTAGTCCCACAGTTATGGGGGAAACCCTAACTTCCTATGCCTGGGGACGTCCCATATAGGTATAGATGCACAAACCATTGTTAAACAGTGGCCCTCTAGGAAATACTCTAAAACATTCCAGTTTTTCCTGAGTAATGTTTAACTTGAAACACAAACTCAAACACTTTCTGTTCTAGAAAGCAAAATTCAATAAAAACAATACAGAAATAGACTATGAGTACAGTTTTGAAACCCAGGGGACTTTGTTCTTCACCAGCAATGAAACTCAAATGGCCGTGGGTGACTTTCTTTATTCAGCCTAGAATCCCCTACTCTCAGCTCAGTGCTTTGGAATCCTAGACTTGACTAGAACCATCTCACTATCCAACTTATAGTAAGTGGATTCCTCATTTGGCACAAAATTTTAATTGGTTTATATTTCGAGAAATGGAGAAAGGGGCCAACAGTATTATCTGTGTTGGATGTAGTTCTTATAAAGGTCCTTAAGAGCCTCTTTCATGCTTCGCTCTTTGTACATGAAAACGTAAAACCTGTGTATAAATGTGAGTGCACTATAAAGTGTAGGAAGCAGAAGGTGGTGGGGGGAGACTCATCCTCAGACTTCTGCCAGCTACTGAAAACTGCCAAGGCACAAGTGATCTGGAAGGTTAGTTTATACAGAAGATGAAGCAGCATCCCAAACAAAGTTAGCCTTCTTTTAACAAGCAAGGGGAAACTCATAGGAAGCCAAAAAGTACATTCAAACCCTTAACACAAAAATCAGTCTCTTGTTACCATGGTAACCATCCAACAGACCACTGTGGGATAAGGGGGGCAATTAGTAATTACCTCCTTGTTCTTTCTCAGACCTCCAAAATGAATGTTCCAGAAAGGAGGTACAAAGCTGGGCCCAGAGAGATCCCAGGGACAGAACCCAGGCCTGAGAGTCAAAAGGTTCAAGGTCTGACTGCAGCTTTACCCGACTCAACAGCACTGATCAGTCTACACTGAGTGAGCTCTGACTTCAATCCACTTACTTCAGTGTAAACACTCAACGGACCCTGCGGCCTCCAAATTCACCCACAGGGCCCGAGGGTGAAGTTGGTCAGGGTGTAACACCCTCATCCTTCATCTGGTGTGTGTCACTGAGCCCATTACTTAAGTTTCAGGGTCTTTAACCACAAGATGGAGATGGCTCTGCCCCCTGCCCTGTTGTCAGTTAAAGTGAGATGGAGTGTCTGCAAACAGTGAGCCTTGAGTAAATCACAGTGGGATCATTTCCTTTCTCCCGCCCAATGCTGCTGCTGCTCTACCCCTGAAGTGCCTTGTCTTCTCCCATCAGACTGTCTACAGCAGGGGTCGCCAAACTGTGGCCCCCTGAGGCCATCTATCCGGCCCCTGCCGCACTCCGGAAGGGACACCTCTTTCATTGGTGGTCAGTGAGAGAAGCACATTGACCATCTCATTAACCAAAAGCAGGCCCATAGTTCCCATTGAAAGACTGATCAGTTTATTGATTTAAATTTACTTGTTCTTTATTTTAAATATTATATTTGTTCCCATTTTGATTTTTTACTTTAAAATAAGATATGTGCAGTGTGCATAGGGATTTGTTCATAGTTTTTTTTATAGTCAGGCCTTCCAACGGTCTGAGGGACAGTGAACTGGCCCCCTGAGTAAAAGTTTGGAGACCCATGGTTCACAGTCTACTTCCTTTCAAGATCCTGCTTAAGTTCCCTTTCCTCTGGAAGCCTTTGCTATCTGTCCTCTGAGCACTCAAGAAACAATACAGATAAAGCACCTAGACCACCTGCACCATGACACTCTTGATAAATAGTAGCCATTACTATTTCCACACAATCTGGTGCTTATATTTAGATATGCTTGCCATATTCCTAAGTATCCATTTTCTCTTTTTGATGAAAACATAAGCACATTGAGAACAAGGTCCTTTTTTCCCCCTGATGGATCTATGAGAGAGCTTACATCAGTCCTCAGTAAATTCTTTGTGAACTAATGTCCTTTTTTCCTTATTGATTTTAATTTATTGTGTTTACATAGATTCAGGTGTCCCACTGAATACATCTCCCCACCCCCATGTTCCCCTCAACATCCCCCTTGCTCCCCTCCCCCTAATGTCTTCCCCCCTTCCCTCCAGGATTTGCTTTCCTGCTCTCTATAATGCTTTGTTTTTTATATATATATATATATATATATATATATATATATATATATATATATATATATAATTTCACCAATCTCTTTCCCTTCTCTGATCCCATCCTCTCATTCACTTTCCCTCTGGTCCCTTTGATGCCTCCTCTGTCTCTATTCCATTTCTCAGTTCACATTGTTCATTGGATTCCTCAAATGATTGAGATCATATGGTATTTTTCTTTCTCTGCCTGGCTTATTTCACTTAACATAATAGTTTCCGGGTCCATCTATGTTGTCGCAAAGATAAGATTTCCTTCTTTTTCATGGCCCCATAGTATTTCCATGGTGTGTATGTGCCACTGCTTTTCAATCCACTTGTATACTGACAGACACTTGGGCTGTTTCCAGATCTTGGCTATTGTGAACAATGCTGCCATAAACATGGGGGTGCATTTCTTCTTTTGAATCAGTGATTTGGTGTTCTTAGGATATATTCCTAAAAGTGAAATAGCTGGGTCAAAAGGCAGTTCCATTTTTAATTTTTTGAGGAATCTCCATACTGTTTTCCACAGTGGCTGCACCAGTCTGCATTCCCACCAGCAGTGCAGGAGGGTTCCCTTTCTCCACATCCTCACCAGCACTTATTCTGTGTTGTTTCGTTAATGAGCACCATTCTGACTGGTGTGAGGTGATATCTCATTGTGGTTTTATTTTGCATTTCTCTAATGATTAGTGATGTTGAACATTTTTTCATCTGCCTATTGGCAATCTGTATGTCCTCTTTAGAGAAGTGTCTATTCATTTCTTGTGCCCATTTTTTTTATTTGATTGTTTATCTTTTTGGTGTTGAGTTTTATAAGTTCTTTATAAATTTTGGTTATTAACCCCTTATCAGATGTATTGTCAAATATGTTCTCCCATTGTGTAGTTTGTCTTTTTATTCTGTTCTTATTGTCTTTAGCTGTGCAAAAGCTTTTTAGTTTGATATAGTCCCATTTGTTTATCTTGTCTTTTATTTCAATTCCCCGTGGAGATAAATCAGCAAATATATTGCTCTGAGAGATGTCGGAGAGCTTACTGCCTATGTTTTCTTCTAAGATGCTTACGGTTTCACGACTTACATTTAAGTCTTTTATCCATTTTGAGTTTATTTTTGTGCATAGTGTAAGTTGGTGGTCTGATTTCATTTTTTTACAAGTAGCTGTCCAATTTTCCCAACACCATTTGTTGAAGAGGCTGTCTTTACTCCATTGTATGCTCTTACCTCCTTTGTCAAATATCAATTGTCCATAAAGGTGTGGGTTTATTTCTGGGTTCTCTGTTCTGTTCCATTGATCTATATGCCTGTTCTTATGACAGTACCAAGCTGTTTTGAGTACAATGGCCTTGTAGTATAACTTGATATCAGGAAGTGTAATACCACACACTTTCTCTTTCTCTTTCAAGATTGCTGAGGCTATCTGTGTTCTTTCTGGGTTCCATATAAATTTTTGGAATATTTGTTCTATATCTTTGAAGCATGTGATTGGTATTTTAATTGGTATTCCATTGAATTTATAGATTGCTTTGGGTAATATAGACATCTTAATTATGTTTATTCTTCCTATCCATGAACACAGTATATGTTTCCACTTGTTTGTATCTTCCTTGATTTCTTTTATCAATGTTTTATAATTTTCTGAGTACAAGTCTTCAACCTCTTTGGTTAAATTTACTCCTAGGTACTTTTGTTGTTGTTGTTGCAATAGTGAAGGGGGTCATTTTCTTAATTTCTCTTTCTGACAGTTCACTGTTGGTGTATAAAAATGCCTCTGTTTTCTGAATATTAATTCTATATCCTGCCACCTTGCTGAATTCACTTATCAGGTCCAGTAGTTTTCTGACTGAGACTTTAGTGTTTTCTATGTACAGTGTCATATCATCAGCAAATAATGATAATTTTACTTCTTCTTTTCCAATTTGGATGCCTTTTATTTCTTCTTCTTGTCTGACTGCTGTGGCTAGGACTTCTAGAACTATGCTGAATAAGAGTGGTGAAAGAGGATACCCCTGCCTTGTTCCTGATCTTAAGGGGATTCTTTTAATTTTTGCCCATTGAGTATGATGTTGGCTGTGGGTTTCTCATAGATGGCCATTATCATGTTGAGGTATGTTCCCTGTATTCCCACTTTGCTGAGAGTTTTGATCATAAATGGGTAAATTTTATCAAATGCTTTTTCTGCATCTATTGATATTATCATGTGATTTTCCTCCTTCTTTATGTTTATGTGATGAATCACACTGATGGATTTGTGAATACTGTACCAGCCTTGCCTCCCCAGAATAAATCCCACTTGATCATGATGTATGATTTTTTTCATGTATTGCTGGATCCGGTTTGCTGTTATTTTGTTGAGAATTTTAGCATCTAAATTCATCAGGGATATTGACCTATAGTTTTCTTTCTTTGTAGTGTCTTTGCCCAGTTTTGGAATCAGAATTATGCTTGTCTCATAAAAGGTGCTTGGAAGTCTTCCCTCCCCTTGAAGTTTTTGAAATAGCTTGAGAAGGATAGGAGTTAGTTCTTCTTTGAACATTTGGTAAAATTCACCTGTAAAGCCATCTGGCCCAGGGCTTTTGTTTGTTGGGAGTTTTTTGATAACTGTTTTGATCTCATTTGTTATAATCGGTCTGTTTATGTTTTCCGATTCTTCCAGATTGATTTTTTTGGAAGATTATATGTTTCAAGCAATTTGTCCATTTCACCTAGGTTGTCTAATTTTTTGGCATACAGTGCTTCATAATATCTTCTTACAATCCTTTGTATTTCTGCTGTGTCTGTTGTTACTTCTCCAATCTCATTTTTAATTTTATTTATTTGAGTCCTCTCTCTTTTTTTCATGGTGAGTCTGGTTAAAGGTTGGTCAGTCTTGTTTACCTTTTCAAAGAACCAGCTCTTGGTTTCACTGATCCTCTGTATTGTTTTTTTAGCCTCTATGTCACTTACTTCCACTCTGATCTTTATTATTTCCTTCCTTCTACTTCCTCTGGGCTTTACTTGCTGTTCTTTTTCTAGTTCTTTTAGATGTAGGGTCAAGTTGTTTATTTGAGCTTTTTCTAGCTTCTTGAGGTATGCCTGGAATGCTATGAACTTCCCTCTCAGGACTGCTTTTGCTGTGTCCCATAAATTTTGATTTGTTGTATGTTCATTTTCATTTGTTTCAAGGAAATTTTTTATTTCTTCCTTGATCTCATTGTTAACCCATTCATTATTTAATAACATGCTATTTAGTTTCCAGGTGTTTGAGTGTTTTTCAATTTTCTATTGTAGTTGATTTCTTGTTTCATGCCACTGTGATCAGAGAAGATGCTTGATATGATTTCAATCTTCTTAAATCTACTGAGACTCGTATTGTATCCTAATGTGGTCTATCCTAGAGAATGTACCATAAGCACTTGAAAAGAATGTATATTCTGCTGCTTTAGGGTGAAAGGTTCTGAAGATATCTACTAAATCCAGTTGATCTAGTGTATCCTTTAAGTCTGCTGTTTCTTTGTTAATTTTCCTTCTTGAGGATCTCTCCAGTAAAGTTAGTGGGGTATTGAAATCCCTTACTATTATAGTATTGCTGTTGATCTCGCCCTTTATGTCCATAAAAATCTGCTTTATATATTTAGGTGCTTCTATATTAGGTGCATAGATATTTATAATAGTTATTATCTTCCTGTTGGATTACTCCCTTTATCATTATGTAGTGACCTTCTTTATCCCTTACTATAGCCTTTGTTTTAAAGTCTATTTTGTCTGATATAAGTATTGCTACCCCAGCTTTTTCATTCATTTCCCTTTGCATGAAATATTTTTTCCATCCCTTTACTTTTCAGTCCATGTGTACCTTTTGTTTTGAGGTGGGTCTCTTGTGGACAGCATATGTACAGATCCTGTTTTCTTATCCATGCAGCTACCCTATGTCTTTTGATTGGAGCATTTAATCCATTTACATTTAAGGTTACTATTGATATGCAGTTGTTTATTGCCATTCATTCTTTAAATCTACATTCCTCTTTTACTAGATTTTTTCCCCCTTTGTTTTGTTTACAAGAGGCCCCTTAACATTTCTTGCTGCATTGGTTTGGTTGTAACGAGTTCTTTGAGGTTTTTTGTTTGTTTTTGTTTATTTTTGTCTGGGAAGCTTTTTATTTCTCCTTCAATTTTAAACAATAGCCTTGCTGGATAAAGAAGTCTTGGTTGTAGGCTTTTGTTCTGCATTACTTTGAATATTTCTTGTCATTCTCTTCTGGCTTCAAGTGTTTCTGTTGAAAAGTCAGATGTCATCGTTATGGGGATTCCTTTGTAAATGATTGCTTTTCTCTTGAAGCTTTTAGTATTCTTTCTTTATCTGTTAGCTTTGGTATTTTAATTATGATATGTCTTGGTGTAGGTCTCTTTGGGTTCCTCTTTAATGGGATCCTCTGTGCTTCTTGAACTTGTGTGGCTTTTTCCTGCATCAATTTAGGGAAGTTTTCAGCTATGATTTCTTCAATCAGGTTCTCTATCCCTTGTTCCCTCTCTTCTGCTTCAGGAACCCCTATTATGCGGATGTTGTTTCTCTTCATGTTGTCACAAAGCTCTCTTATAGTTTCCTCAGACTTTTTGATCCTTTCTTTTTGCTGTTCTGCTTCCATGCTTTCACTTATCTTGTCCTCTAAATTGCTGATTCACTCCTCTGCTTCATCCAGCCTGCTTTTAATTCCTTCTAGTGTAGTCTTCATTTCTGATTCTTTTTTATAATTTCAATGTCCTTTTTGATGCCTACTATCTCATTGTTTAGGTGTTCATTTTGTCCATCTATTGTTGCTTTAAGATCCTTGAGCATCCTAACAATCATTATTCTAAACTCTGCATCTGGTATCTTGTTTAGTTCCATCTCATTCAGTTCTTTTTCTGGTTATTTCTCTTGATTCATTTGAATTGTATTTCTCTGTCTTCTCATTTTGTCTCTATATAGACTGTTCCTTTGGCTGTGTTGTTTATGTAGCAGCTGAGTATAGGGTTGGTATTGTTTGCCTCCAGCTTTCAGTTGTGTTGTTTCTAGATCTTCTTGGGTTGGCTTCAGCTGTTTATAATCCGCTGTGGGCTACCTGTCTGCTGCTACTGCTCTTTTTGCTGTTTGTGACAGCATTTTCTATGCCTTAGCTGGGTCAGGTGTGAGGAGCCTTTCCTTAAGAAACCACTCTAACTAGGGTTGTTAGGTCCTGAGCTGATGCTCTCCATATCTGGCCACTGGATGTACCAGTTCTGGACCTCCCTGGCAGGAACCTGGTGCAGACCAGTGAGGGTCACTGTTTTTGACTGGCCCTTAGCAACCTTCTTGGAGCTACAGGCGATCCAGAATTTGTGGCTGCCTCTGCTGGGCCCTGATGCCATTGTAAATATCAGCTGCACTCCTAGGCTGGCTTTTATCTACTCTTGGCCAGTGTGTGTGGCCTCTCTATTCCTGAAGTGTAGTCTTTCTGATGGCTCCCCCACTGCCTCTGACTACTCAGGCAGTCTCAAGCACTGGCACAGGCTCACCACGGCAACTCGGGCTGCTCCATTGAGGTGGGGCACACCTCTTCAGGCTCTGCCCCTTGCCTTCGCAGCAGCAGGCTGCTGGGTTCCGCCCCCACTGGGGCACTGGCTGCCTCCCTGGGCTCCGCCCAGGCGGGCACATGGGACACCTCTCCAGGTTCTGCCCCTTGCCATCGCTGCGAGCAGGAGACCTCACTGGGCTCCACCCCATCTGCCCCACAGGCCAAGCACCTGGGCTGCCATGGCAGCCAGGCCCTCCCGCCCTTCGGCAGGTAACCAGCAGGTTGGAGGGGAGCTGTGTAGCCCAGACCTCAGCACTCAAAACCTATGTCCCTGATGAGCTGCCTGCTTCTAAGTGTCTGTCTGCACTAACTGGAACAGGAGAGCCTCTGGTGGGTGGGGTAATTGCTTCCTTTTGCTGGTTTGGTTCTCCCAGGAAGAATGGCCTCTTTAGGTTTAGGAAGTGACACTGTACAGGTGTCAGGGTAGCTGTCGCCCACAGTTTCTCCCTATGCCCTCAAGACTACACTCTCCTCTCACAACTCTAGTCCTCTCGGCGCTCCTCACTTCCGGAGCCCCGGGTAAGTGGCTGTGAACAAGGTTTTCTGTGCAGTCCCTTTAAGATGGGAGTCTGGGTCTGAGAGTTTTGTCTCCTTCTTGCAAACAGTAATCCAGCTCTTCTTTCAGCTAAATATTGTCCATACACCTCCTCTAGTCTCTGGGACTCCAGGCTGGGGTTCCAGTCCTGGGGCTGAGGACCCACAACTCTCCAGGCAACCCACCCCACCGTGAGAGACCCTCTGGGCCACCTCTCACTCTTGGGTGCGGGGCAACCCTTTCCGCATCTCCACCTTTCCTACCAGCTCAGTGTGGTTCCTTCAGTAATGCTTGGTTATAGATTCCTCTTAGTTTAGTCCAAAATTGGTTTTTCAAGATGATTGTTCCTAAGTTAAGTTGTAATCCACTTTGGTTCTGGGAGGTGGGAGTTGTAACGTCTGCCTACTCCATTGCCATTTTCCCTCATCCCCTGACCAGGAATTGAACCCAGAACATCCATATACTGAGCCGATGCTCTATCCACTGAGCCACCATCTAGGGCCTTTAGTGTTATTTATACTCAGAATGTTGAATCCAGGGGCTGGAAGTATCAACTCACAGTTGCTTCTCATATGTGCCTTGATTGGGTAAGCCTGGGGCTTTGAACCGGTGACCTCAGCATTCCAGGTCGAGACTTTATCCACTGTACCACCACAGGTCAGGTTTTTCTTTTTTTGTTTTAAAATCACGACAGCAGCAATAACCAAAACCAAGTGGACACAGGTCACCCAATGAGTCCTACCCTCATGCAGACCCCAGAGTGCTAGGTCCTTGCTATGTCCAGGACAGGCTCCATGGAGAAAGCTGTCCAAGCCTTCTTCACTTGTGAACTAATGTCTTTAAGACTCCAAAACACACAGATAAGCTGAAGTGAGCTTAGTCTCCAGTGAAGGGACAAGAAAAGTTACTACTATGTCACAGAAGGGATGATTCATAATATTTTACCTTACCTTTTATATCTACCTAACAGCCAGTGCACACATTACCTCATTTCATCCTCACACAAGTCTTTTGGGACCCAAGACAGTGCTTCCCAGACACGTTCCCATCAACATACACAGAGAGCCCATTTACAAGGCATCCTAGGACTTTTCCAGATGCTTGCAGAGTGGCTGCCTATGTCTGGCTCAGAGCCAAGGGAATCAATATCTTAGCAACCTCAAAAATTCCTGGGGGAACTTGTGGCCCAAAGCCATGAAGCTGATAATAACAGAGCCAGGCTTTGAACCCAGTGCTGTGTGAGTCACTCAGGTCATTTCCTTCTCTTCTTCTTTCGGATTTAACAAAGATCTTATTGAAATTACCAGCCTGTCTAGGATATACTGATCATTGGACTGAGGATTTAAGGGAGTACCAACACAGCAAGGATCGTCAAGGCCCGTGCTTGGTAAGAGAATAAAATAATTCAGGGAAACAGGGGTGGGGTCACTGTTACACTGGCCTTCCTCACTGGGAAATAATCATTTTAAACTCCTCTGTTAAACCAGGAAGACATATATATATTTCGTCCTCCACAGGAGGGTTTTTCCCTTAGTGCTCCAACATGATTTAGACTGATTATGGGGAACTGATAATGTTCTAGGGGTGCTCCCCACCTTGGATTCCCCTACCAGCATGAGGTTGGGATTCAAACAGATGTAGGTTCAGATTCCAATACCTTCACTTACTAGCTTGGCCTCTTTGGGTAAGACTTAACCTCTCAACTCTAGATTCTGTTTCCTCAGCTATAAAAATGGGATTAAAGACAGTAGTACTTTCTTCTAGGGATTACTGTACAGACTGGAGATAAGGCATGTAAAATACCCAGCCCAATGCTGGCATGTAGTAGGTTCCCATAAATGACGGGTCTATTATTAGGCATCACTTATCTGAGGATATTAGTCACACTGCATCATTCAGACACTGACTCTCCTGCCTTCCTCATCCAACCCAGGATAATTTTCTCATCGAAAGTCAATTGATTAGCAACTTTAATTGCATCTATGATCTTAACTCCCCTTTGCCGTGTAACTTAGCTTAGGCTCTTTTATGCAATTTCTCTTGAGATAAAATATAGTCTCTCTTTTGTAGACAAGGTACATGGAGTATTAGGAAAACATGCACAATTATGTTAAGTATAATAAGCATTATACCTGACTTGGAGTTAAGTAAACAGACACCACCCTATCCCAGCTGCTTTCTTCAAAAGACTCTGAACACAGGGGTATCCACCAGATAATATAATAATACTCATGTTCTGATCTTAAACACAGATTAAAGGACCTCCCTAAGTACCTAAAGCAGCTCTACAGATTTCCCCACCTGAGGAAGAACTAGGAAGATGGTGGAGAACTACCTGGACTCAGGTAGGCTCATCAGCAAGCATTCACTAAGTATCTGTGAACACTCAACTCTTCCCACCCCCTCAGCCCCTCCACTTTCTTTTCCAGCACTAAGTCCTGTCAATTTCACTCCTCAAATAGCTCTTAAATCTGCCCACTTCTCTCCATCTCCACCACCATTAGCCCTGTACAATCTCTCACCTGGACTACTCCAAAAGCCTCATAACAGGGCAGTGCAGTGGGGTCCTGGTACCTCAGAGCTGATTTTTAAATATATATATAGGAATTCAGTGAGAACTGGTTATTAAACTGTCCGTGGCTTGAAACGAGGTATGGTGGGAGTAGTTGCTCTGTGGAAACTGGAAACCACTACCAATCGGCACTTTTTTGGAGAGCTGATTTCCCAGAACAGTACTGCTTGGGCTCCTTCCAATCTGTCCCTGCAGTCAGAGTGGACTCCCTTCAACAGCTTCCTGTTGCTCTTTGGATCAAAGCAGAACCTTCTAAGCAGTGTCTGACTCTTACCTCCCTGGCCCCTGGCTCCCTGGCCCCTGGCTCTGTCATTATTCCTTCCAGTCACACTGCCGACTTGCCTCGACCTAGCCCTGTGTCTGGAATTCTCGCCCCACATTCTCTGCCCAATAACTTCTATCGATCCCGCAGGTCCCTGCTGGAGTGCCACGTCCTTGGGAAAGCATTCCTGTCCCTCCTATAAGGTCTCACTGCACTGAGCCCCTCTCCCATGTCATACTTATCACAGTTGGGAGCTTACATTTATAATCATTGATTAATGGCTCTTTCACTTTTCCAAAAAGGTCTTCATCAAAAACCAAAAGGGTTTTAATCACCATTGTATCCATAATAGACAATATTTATATGCTGAGTGAATGAATGGTTTTGTGCAACTAACACATGTATAATATAAAAAGTTGCTATAGGGGGAACTGAAAGCCAGACAGAGCCCTGGCTGACCAGGAACATAGAGCCTTAACAAGACACACTCCTACATACAAATAAAAAGGCATCATACAAGGCATGCCAAGTGAGTAAAGCCGAAGTTACTCACTGGAAGAACTAATTCCCACAGAATGAAGGGTTTATGGCGGAGATGGTCTAGAGCTGATGTTGGAGGAATGGGCAGAATTTATATAAAGCTGTCCAGGAAAGAGAGACTTAGACTTGTCCCTGAAAGGGCTTAGCCAATAAACCTGTGGGGAGCTAAGAGAGAACAGTAATGCTAGAAATACAGGGAGGCCAGACCGTGGAGGGCTCTCAAGTAGCACGATGAGAAGGAGTTTGACTATTGGCTTTTTAAAAATAAAAAAACCAAGTGAAGGGTTTTGAACAGGGGAAGGAACTTGAAAATAATAATTCTATAAGAGTAATACACACATACATACACACATTCTTAGGCCCATATATATGAAAACAGAAATGAAATTCAATCTGACAACAGCTTTCCAAACCCAGAGGGCATTTTGAAGTAGAGATGATACACAAGTTGCACATCTGGACAAAACTCTTTTGAAGGAAGTTCGGCTGCAGTGAGATGTTTTCCATGCCTAAGACTTAAAAAGGCCTGGTCTGTCTAGAAGCAGCCCAGCCCATTTCAGGTGTATGTGGGGCTATAGCAGGGGTCGAGAACCTTTTTGGCTGAGAGAGCCATGAACGCCACATATTTTAAAATGTAATTCTGTGAGAGCCATACAACGACCCGTGTATGTTACGCATTATCCGATAAAAATTTGGTGTTGTGCGGAGGACAGCTGTGATTGGCTCCAGCCACTCACAACCATGAATAAGAGCGGTAGGAAGTGAATGGATTGTAATACATGAGAATGTTTTATATTTTGAATGTTATTATTTTTTTTATTAAAGATTTGTCTGTGAGCCAGATGCAGCCATCAAAAGAGCCACATCTGGCTCACAAGCCATAGGTTTCTGATCCGTGGGCTATAGAATGATCTGGCTCTTCCAGTGTAATGCTATGCCTGTGGCTAAACTCTGACCAGAATAAATTTGAGCCAGTGCTATTACTAAGGCCCCCTTGTTCATCACTGGGTGTGAGACTGTTACTGCAGTGCAGAGTACAGTACTGGCTAACCAGTAGCCTCGATGACTCTCCCTGCTGGCTGCAGCCAGGCTCTTAGTGCTTACAACTTGCCATCGCTTCAGTCCAAAATGGTGCTTAGCAGTCCTTGACTAAAAGCAGGTGGCTAACTAAAGGACTTCAGGAGGTCTGAATTTGAATTCAGCTATTTGGGGAGTGAGAATTCCCTACAGCAGTGGTCTCCAAATTTGGTACAAGCACCCCAGGGGTTACCCAAGACTGGAATCCAAAAAAATAAAAAAGAAATGAAGCTTTTCGATATTAACTATAGTCATATAGTTAATATAACTCCTCAGACCATCTGTTACAAGGCCACTTGCCACTTCTGGTACTCAAGGTACCTGGAGGAAAAAGGGCATTTCACAGGCAGGGGTGGCTAAGGCTATGGGAACATGCTGCAGGTTTCATGTGCTCCTCTTAGTTAGAATTCTGGATTGTATTCTATAATTTTTAATAACTCTCATAAAATGGTTGAGTGGCTTACAAAGACTGCTGCAGAGAATTTCAGATCGTGCAACATCTGCACAAACAGAAAAATGGAAGAACTAACACATCTGGTGTGAGTTCATGTCAAGCACATAAGGAGTAAAATCAATGAGGCGCTTATCAGAAATAAAAAAGAAATCAGATCAAATAATTCAAAACTATAAAAGTTATTTGAAATATGGATTTTCACCCCAGATCCTTACGATAATTCTCATTTTCATGTGCACCTGTGTATGCTGCGCTGTGAAGTATTGTGAACCATACTGGGAAGACATCATAATTGGTATGTATTTAACAGATTTTCTTAAATTTTTAAAACATCCTAAAATATTTCAGTATTCTCCTCTTTTAAGTTTATCTATTTGTATCCCACATGACATATTAGTAAATGGTATTCTGTTAGCATAAATATGTAATTTAAATATATATTAATGTAATTGACACTGAAAGCTTAAAATTTTTTTACAATTTATTTAGGTGGCAGAGTCAATAAAGCTTGGGAACCACTAAGGTACCGCCTGCTTACCTCCCACATGCACCCATGTGGCCCACTGTGGGGTACAGGCAGTGAGAGGATGGCCTGTCCTCCCCAGCCCCCACCCTGCCTGCCCAGGCTCTTCCCAGCTGCACAGAGCCCCTACCTGATTGTGCCATCGGATGACGTTTCCAAATCCCCCTGTCCCAAGTCGTTCTTTCATTTCCCAGGCCCCACATGTCTGGGTTGGCAAGGAAGGTGACCAGCTCATACCGCGGCCAAGGTAACTCTGTAAGCAATTGGGGGGCGAGGGGCGCAAAAAGTTAAGAAAAAATAGAGCTCCAGGGGATGGGGAAGGTACGAGATACCATAGCCCTTCAGTGTACGATAAGAGAAAATTGAGCTGGTTTTCACTTTGTATGAAATTAAAGTTTGGTTTGCACTCTGGTTTTGGTAACAACCTTTTGTCTTTTTTCCTTTCCTCCACCCCCACCTCAGCCACTGTGTAAGCAAGCAGAGAGGAACGTCACTCGGACGGGTTCCCCAGCCTGGCCTCCAGCACGGGGCGCCCTGCCATCCTGCCCAAGCCCGCAGGGGCAGAATCGGTCCGAGCTTCCCCACGGTCACGTGAGTCTCCACACAGCCCGAATGAATCACAGCTCTCCCCCAACGCCACCCACCTCGAAGCAGCCACCTGGAACCGCCCCGGCCAGGGCTGTCCTCCCGGGCATCCCACCTCCAACTGCACAAGAGAAACGCTGCCATGCCGAAGCCCCCCAACTTTTAAAGTCGACAGAAGTTTCTTCGGGAGCCTCAAGTGAAGCGGAAGGTGCAAACTCGCCTGGGCAAGGGGTCGGCAGGTGGCACCGGGCCGAGTGCCGGGGGCCACGCCCGCCCGAGGACTCACCTGTTAGCTGGGACACGGGGCGGGGGGTGTGGGGGCTGGGGCGGCAAAACTGGGGGCTCTGGCACCACCCCGAAGACATTAAAATGCGGGAATCTTAAACGAGCCAGCCAAGCGCCACTTCCTCAAACACTTCCTGCTCCGGCGTCACGGACCACGTGGGCCGCGGCCCGCCCTTAAAGGGGCCGCAGGGGGCGATGTGCCGGGGACAGCGGCCGCACGCCCTGGGGGTACCCTGCGGACCCGCGCTCAGATGACTCCAGGATGGAAGCGTGTGGCTTCGAAACTATTTTAATTGAAATTGTACAGGCTGTGCTTCCAGAGATAAGAGAACAGCCCTAAAACAAGCCCCAATACGCCAGAATTCTCGTAAAACAAATGACTTCGGCCCGAAGCGGTTTCGAGGACTGGGGCAATGGGGATTTCCTCACCCCAGCCCTCCTGGGCTGAACTTGACTCCGCTTCCTAGACTTTAAAGTAGGTGGAATTTCCCGCGCCCCG
This sequence comes from Saccopteryx bilineata, assembly GCF_036850765.1. Taxonomy (NCBI): domain Eukaryota; kingdom Metazoa; phylum Chordata; class Mammalia; order Chiroptera; family Emballonuridae; genus Saccopteryx; species Saccopteryx bilineata. The sequence goes on along the minus strand of NC_089495.1, from coordinate 33,528,144 downwards.
GCAAGGATTGATTTAGGGACTGTTTACAAGAATTGCAGGGGGCTTTCTTGCCCTCCTGCTGCGTCCCCCTGGTCTGCAAGAGGCTCTTTGGCTCTGTATCAAGAATGATAAATCACAGCGTACTCCGTAGAATTAATATCCCCCACCAACTCTTAAAAAAAGAAAAAGAAAAAAAAAGAGTAGTGGAGCCCAGTAACGTTGAGAAATTGAGATGCGCTCAGCCCTGAAGTGTGTATCCTATTTCCTACCTACTTGGCATTAGAATAAGGTCTTTTACAGTAGTATCTCCTGTCTGCGGCATTATGTTAGCAGACAAAGGAGTTGTGTGTATGGTATATTTACTCAAGCATGAAAAATATTAAAAGAAACCTGAAATAATAATAGCTACATTTATAAAGTGCTTACTAAGTGCCAGACACTGTCTAAACTCTGTACGTGAATATCCTCATTCAATCTTCAAGGCAACCCTGCAAACTGGACAATACTGCATTGTTACCATCATCTCCACTTTCCAGATGAGAAAACTGGAACATAAAGAGGAAAACTACACGCACGCACACACACACACACATTTATTGTTTTTTTGTTTGTTTTTGAGCCAGTCTGATGACATTTGCCAGGGAGCGAGATCTAAAATGCTCCAGTTAAGTATTTATCCCAAAGTTACAGGCTAGTAAGTTGATGATCTGATATTCAAACCCAAACAGCTGGTTCTTGAGCCCATGCTGTTAGTATTTGGTTAATAGTAGCATTCTAAGAAGTTCAGAAGGTGGGCAACTGGATTTTGAAGCAGCTACTGCTATTACCTGACTACCTCAGAGAATCTAGGGCCAATTTCTTAACAAGTGCAAGCATCCATTTCTCTTCATTACAATGTAGGCAATATTAGGTTGAATTGCATGAAATTGTCGTGTTTCGAAGTCAAAAGCAGTTGAAACATCAGCAACAAAGATCAGTTTCATCTGGTTCAGCCTAAGAGCAGCAGGAAGATAGGAGGGCACAGAAGTCAGAGAAGGGAGGCGCTAGTGGGGTTGCCATGAAGGACAGATGAGGTAATGGTAGAGCCCTGCCTGACACAGAGGACACTCTTGCCTGAACAGAGCCCAGAGGCTGAATTTCATTAATTCTCAGGAATTATGTCAACCCAAACAGATGGGTCAGCAGTGCCCAGGGCCACTCTACGCACTTTGGACTGCTTAGTATTTCCCGATTTATCCTATGGTCTCTGCTAAATGGAATACTCAATCTCAAAGCTGGAAGAGAAGGAACATGAGTCAATAGTGGTAAAGCAATATGTGTTAAATGAATTTTTAAAAATAAAACATTTATTGAGCTCCTATATGTGCTAGGCCCTATGTAGAGTCTATTTCCTATATGGCATCATAAAAGGTTTCTCTTTAATTCTGTCACCCCTGAAAATCACTGTCCCTGAGAAACTTAAGGAGACATTCGCTGATAACGGATAGGCCAAAGGTTTACTCTGTGCCACCATAATTTAAGAGTTCTCATTGTGCAGCTCAAAATAACTTGATTTTCAATTGAACATAAATCTCTCTGATAAGTCATACATTGCTAGATTTTTTTAAGTAATTATGTCCCAGGAAGGTGCTTCTGGGTTTCATCATGTCCCAAGATATTTATAGCTATGTACACCCTGTTTTCCCTCCAGATAAGACATGTCCACTGTCTACATCTGGTCTCTATCCTGTTCTACAGATGTGAGAAGACTGTTTACAAAAATAGTTTTCATAAAATATTTCATTTCTTCTTGTTTGGAGGCTGAGCTTGCTGCTTAGCAGTGACTATAGGATAATCGAGAAATACTGAGCAGCTAAAAAGCCTCACACAACCCTGGGCACCACTGACCCAGGGGATTGGAGCAATGTAATTCTCATCAGAGATACCTAGAATCTTACCGGAGACATAAGACTCACAGAGAGCCATCAAAGAAGGCAAGATAAGGACCAGGCGATGAAAACGAGTGCTAATCCGTTTTGCAATAGAGGCAGTAGGGTATTTTTGACAAATATGAAGTTTCTAAGCAGTTCATTTAAAAATAAAATCTTCCCAAGATAAGTCAGAGATATCTATTTTCTTAGTCTTTTTGTGTCATCATTTGAGAAAACTGCTCTCTCTCCTAATAGCATACAGGTAAAGCAGCGCTGAGCTCCTCTGAGTGAGGAAAGGGTTGTTGTCTGAACAATCTGAAAGATGAGTCATAGTAAGAGAAGCCAGCTTAAAAAGATAGGCTATAAAACAGACCACTCAGGAGAGGGAGGATTTCTCCATCTCCCCAGCCCCCAGAGTCAGCTCCAGTTCAGTGATTTCAGTAACTCTTTCATTATCCTTCCAAGTTTATTTTATCCCAGCCCTGCAAAGAGAAGCCTTTGCAAGTCAGACTGCTCCTTCAACAAACAAAAATTCTTCTGCCAGAAAAGTTGAAAGCGCATTTAGTTGGAACACATGAGAAATCCACCTTTCTTCTAGGGCAGCTGGGAGATGGGAGGGGGCTGGCCGAAGCTGATGGCAAGAATGAACTTTGTTCCAGACCCTTTAGGGCTCAGCACATCGTGGCTGCAGAAGAGGAAGGGAAGAAAATGCGGCTAGCTTCTATCTCTATGAAGGAGACCTGGACCAATGGTGAAAGTTAAATGATCATTCCCAGAAGGACTTGGTATTCACGGAATTCACCCAATATTTGGAGAGATGGAAGGATTCACATCGCAGTGCCCCAGCAATTTAAAATTAAACATCAGATAACTTCTTTTCAGAAGTTCTCATTTCTACCAGCTGGGCCTTAACCCCCACCCAACCCTCTCCCATGCTGCACAGCTCCTGGGGCTTCTGCTCGTGAGCAAAGAACTAGATCCCTCCCAATTTCACATGCAGAAAAGCCAGCTGTCCTTGGACACAAGCCCCAACAGGACCCTGCAGCCAGAGACCCTGAGATGGCCAGCACAACTAACTTCCATTCTGATTCCCAGTGTCTTAGGTGAGACCCAATGCCTGTCCCATTTTCCTGCTGGCGGCCCACCCACCGGCTCCCAGGCTGCTGCTTCTCAGGCTGGTATGAGCTCATCCTGAACCTGTGTAACCCCTTCAGGGTCTCCCCTTTGCATAAGCAAGCTCTGCTAAATGGGCCATCTGTGCTATGTCTAATTTTTTTCTCTGTCCCTGCCCAGCCACCAACCTCTATAAGAAGAGTGTGATATGAATTATGCCTCCCTTTAGGAGGCAGAAAAATTGACAGACCATTTTTGTTCTTAGATAACATTGTTTTCCTTCTCTGCTATTTCTATTATTACTACTAACTGCCAATCTGAGTCAGTTTATACTGGTCAAGTAAGAAAAAAAAAAAGGCAAAATGGGGGGATTTCAAAGGGGGAAAAACCTGTAGATCCCTACTTATTTTATTACCAGAGGATGTCAGATGGTTTACCTGATAGATGATAGATAATGTCTCTACGTTGTTTTGGTCACTTTTTAAAAATCAGGTAAATTTATAGAAGTATAACTTCCGCAAAATAAATCTACCAATTCTAAATGTACAATTTAATGAATTATTTTACAACCGCATATAGGGTCTATCACTCCAAAAGGGTCCCTGGTGTCCCCTTGCCCTGTGTTCCTACCTCCTGACCACCAGCTCTCCCCCACTCCAGCTCCTGGAAACCACTGATCCACAGTCACTACAGTTTTGAAGCTTGGTTCATTTGAATTTAACTTCTTAGCCGTCATTTCTAGAGAATGGCTTAATGTGGCCAGACTGCTGTACTGGACTGGATTTTTCATGCTGAGCAGTCAAAGGGCAGAGATGATCAAACAGTTGCCCAGGGTGGGACTGCTAGGGCAGCTTCTCTAGAATAACGTGGGGCCGAGCTAGCTGTGATGGGAAAGACTGCTAATCATGAGCCTTCAGAGGCCCTGGCAGTAATGAGGAAAGAAGAGGAAACAGAAAATCCGGTAAGCAGTCTAGAGGGAGGAGGGGAGGAAAAGGCCACACAGCCCGCGGAGATGGGGAACTTGAAGGCCTGAGCTGTGTTGCAATTCAACTGTCAGACCCAAATCCAGCCTGAGCCCAAGCTGCTCTCTGCACTTCCCCTTGTCAGGGGTGCCTGTCCCACCTACCTGCCAGCCCCAACTTCTCCTTTCTGCAGGAGGCTGCCAGATGGTCTTGGTCTCTGGGCCGCCCCCGTTCTCACCTCTGGTTGGGGGCTGTTTCTGGGAGCACCACACTCAGCTCCTTTTCCTCCTGGGCCTCTGTCTCCAAGCTCATGCCCCTGTCAGTGAGTGGGACCCCTTGCAGGGTGGTTTTAAATTTTAATTGGTAGAAGAAAGTAAATTAACATGTATTGAACATCTTCTAACAAGGGGAGAAAAAAGTCAAACAGTTAAGAATGGCACAAAATGAAAAGTAAAAAAGTCTTTCTCTGTCTTGATTCCTAGTCTGTCCCCTGAGAACCAACATTGTCAAACATTCCCTCTGTGTACTTTGTAGAGGCAAAGGGAGGATATTGCTTTAAGGCAGGGGTCCCCAAACTTTTTTCACAGGGGGCCAGTTCACTGTCCCTCAGACTATTGGAGGGCTGGACTATAAAAAAAAACAACTATGAACAAATCCCTATGCACACTGCACATATTTTAAAGTAAAAAAACAAAACGGGAACAAATACAATATTTAAAATAAAGAACAAGTGAATTTAAATCAACAGAATGACCAGTATTTCAATGGGAACTATGCTCCTCTCACTGATCACCAATGAAAGAGGTGCCCCTTCCGGAAGTGCGGAGGAGGCCGGATAGATGGCCTCAGGGGGCCCTGGTTTGGGGACCTCTGCTTTAAGGCAACATAATATACACATGGCTCTGCCCCTTCTCTTTACCACTGCATAATCCACTGGAGCTCTTTCAATGCCAGCATATCTACTGCTCACGAAAATTAGGGGATATTTCAAAAATGAGTATGAAGCACCTGACGAGGCAGTGACGCAGTGGATAGAGCATTGGACTGGGATGTGGAGGACCCAGGTTTGAGACCCTGAGGTCGCCAGCTTGAACGTGGGCTCATCTGGTTTGAGCAAAGCTTACCAGGTAGGACCCAAGATCTTTGGCTAGAGCAAGGGGTTACTCAGTCTGCTGAAGGCCCGTGGTCAAGGCACATATGAGAAAGCAATCAATGAACTACTAAGGTGTCGCAAGAAAAAACTGATGATTGATGCTTCTCATCTCTCTCCATTCCCGTCTGTCTGTCCCTATCTATCCCTCTCTCTGACTCGCTCTCTGTCTCTGTAAAAAAAAGAATATGAAGCAGTAAAATAACTCCTAATTTTTGTGAGCAGTATATAAATTTTGATATCATCTCAAAGCTACAGAAAACTTGCAAGAATAATAAAAGAAACTTTTGTACACCCTCAACCCAGATTTACCAATTGTTTATATTGCACCCTTTTTGATTTATCATTTTTATCTCTAGCTGTCTATCCATCTACATGTTATTTTTCTGAACCATTTTAGAGTACATTAGAGACACTGTACTCCTTACTCCTGTACTAATCACCACAGTGTGCTTTTGCTAAGAATAGGACTTTCTTTTACATACCACAGGAAGTGTAACACGGATACAAAACTATGACTCATAGTCCATCCATAAATTCCGTCAGCTGTCCCAATAATATCCTTTATAGTGATTTTTCCCCAGGACAGGATCCAATCCAGGATCACATACAGCATTGCATTTAATTGTTCTATCTCTTTCGTCTCCTTTAACCTGAAAAACTCCTCAGCCTTTCTTTGTCTTCCTTGACCTTACCATTTTTATTTATTTATTTTTATTTTTTTACAGGGACAGAGAGAGAATCAGAGAGAGGGATAGATAGGGAGAGACAGACAGGAATGGAGACAGATGAGAAGCATCAATCATATCAGTTTTTCGTTGCGACACCTTAGTTGTTCATTGATTGCTTTCTCATATGTGCCTTGACCACGGGCCTTCAGGAGACTGAGTAACTCCTTGCTGGAGCCAGCGACCTTGGGTCCAAGCTGGTGAGCTTTTTGCTCAAGCCAGATGAGCCCGCGCTCAAGCTGGCAAACTCGGGGTCTTGAACCTGGGTCCTTCTGCATCCCAGTCCGATGCTCTATCCACTGTGCCACCGCCTGGTCAGGTGACCTTGCCATTTTTAAAGAGCACAGCCCACTGATTTTGTAGAATGTACCTCACAATGGGTTTGCCTGACGGGATGTTGCATCTTTCTCAGTGCCTTGTCTCAGGAGGCAAGAGGCAAGTGTTCATTTTCTCTTCCCCACTACTGGTGCCATTAATATTTTTCTTTCTTTCTTTCTTTCTTTTTTTTTTAGTGAGAGGAGGGGAGGCAGAGAGACAGACTGCTGCATGCTCCCCAACCAGGAAGCCTACTAGGAGGCGATGCTCTGCCCACCTGGAGCAGTGCTCAGCAACGGAGCCATTTTTAGCATTTGAGGCAGAGGACACGGAGTCATCCTCGGTGCCTGAGGCCAATTTCCTCGAACCAATCAAACATGGCTGCGGGAGGGGAAGAGAGAAAGAAAGAGAGAAAGAGGAGGGGTGAAGAAGCAGATTCTTCTCCCATGTGTGCTGACCAGGAATGGAATCTGGGACATCTACACACTGGGCCGATGCTCTACCACTGAGCAAACTGGCCAGGGCTGGTGCCATTAATTTTGATCACTTGGTTAAGGTGATGTCCACTTATAAAATTACTATTTTCCCTTTGTAATTATGGTCAATTGTGTAAATATCCAGTTCATCAAACTTTTATCCATTTTTTTCTGCATTCCTTGATGATTTTCTAATTCTGTCTAATTTTTTTAGTTTTTTTCTCTTTATAAAAATTTTTTTTATTAATTTTTACTGTCATTTCTTATAGTTGTTATTCTACTATAAAGAAGCTGGTTTTTGCCTGACCTGTGAAGAGATGGAACGTAGGTGCTGGTCCCAGTATTCTACGGACATCTCTGCAGCCTGGTATAAGTTGCTTCACCTCTTTTTCATGTCCTTATTAGCAATGATGGAGAAATAGTTTTCTTCCTGAATTATTTTGAGGTTCATATGAGATCATGTATCATCTTCCAGGTCTTAAAACATAGTATAAAACTACAATAATTAAAATAATACTTATTCATGAAGAAGAAAAGAAAACTGAATTAAACAAACTAGAATGCAGGCATAAATTCAAAACAAATGAGAATGAAGTTTCTGATAAAGGTGGCATTTCAATGCAGTGAGAAATACGATGAATTTTTAAATAAATGGCTTTAACAAAAAGTTAGCCCTTTGGGGAAGTGGGACAGTGCTGAAATCCTATCTCATTACTCATTCAAAAGTAATGCTAAATGAATCATTAATCCTAAAAAGAGAAAATACATAATTACAAAGAGAAAATTTGAGTAAAATATATTTATAATCTTGCAGTACAGAAAGTTTGTCTAACTTGACTATAAAGCCTGAGAACCACAAAATATCAAATAAATGTTTAAAACTTTTTCATGGTCCCCTGGCCGGTTGGCTCAGCAGTAGAGCGTCGGCCCGCCGTGTGAAAGTCCGGGGTTCGATTCCCAGCCAGGGCACACAGGAGAAGCGCCCATCTGCTTCTCCACCCTTTCCCCTCTCCTTCCTCTCTATCTCTCTCTTCTTCTCCCACAGCCAAGGCTCCATTGGAGCAAAGTTGGCCTGGGCACTGTCTGACCTGTGGTGGCACAGTGAAAGAGTTGACCTGGAATGCTGAGGTCACAGATTCAAAACCCTGGGCTTGTCTGGTCAAGGCACATATGGAAGTTGATGTTTCCTGCTCCTCCCCCTTCTGTATTTGTTCACTTCAGAGAGGGGAGAGAGAGAAAGGGAGAGAAGTAGAAGGGGGGAGGAGCAGGAAGCATCAACTCCATATGTGCCTTGACCAGGCAAGCCCAGGGTTTTGAACTGGCAACCTCAGTGTTCCATGTCAACACTTTACACTGTGCCACCACAGGTTAGGCATTCAGAAATTTTGTTTGTTTGTTTGTTTGTTTGTTTTTCGAAGCTGGAAACGGGGAGGCAGTCAGACAGACTCCCGCATGCGCCTGACCAGGATCCACCCGGCATGCCCACCAGGGGGCGATGCTCTGCCCATCTGGGGCTTTGCTCTGTTGCATCCAGAGCCATTCTAGCGCCTGAGGCAGAGGCCACAGAGCCATCCTCAGTGCCTGGGCCATCTTTGCTCCAATGGAGCCTCGGCTGAGGGAGGGGAAGAGAGAGACAGAGAGGAAGGAGAGGGGAGGGGTGGAGAAGCAGATGGGCGCTTCTCCTGTGTGCCCTGGCCGGGAATTGAACCCGGGACTCCTGCACGCCAGGCTGACACTCTACCGCTGAGCCAGGCATCCAGGAATTTTTTGAATGCATAACCTTACAGCAGGGCTTAGTGAGTTCTGATGTCTTACTAGGACTCAGAAGAGTCATCAGGTTTTTCCTGCAACAATTAAAGGTCTTGCCATTTATTAGTCTCATTAATCTTAGATAGTCTCAGTTAATAGAAATATTTCCTGTTCTGCGTGATAGATGTTTCTGAAAGGTTGAGCACATCTGGCTTTATTTGCAGTGTTCCAATTATATAAAGTGAATCCTTTATCAAACGAACCAGAGAGTCTCTGTTAAAGGAACTCTTTATAGATCTAGTAAAGCAGTCCTTTGTAACTGTAAAATTCTCTCCTTCCTTTACTTATCTCATGATTCCTATTTGGAGGGGATATCTGAGTTAACACGAGGCAGACCTTCCCTACTAGAGTCCTATCACATTTGGCAAGTGGGTGTGAAGATCCAAGCTTTCTGTGAAAGGAACAATAAGGTTGGTCTCTAAGGTAAAGATCATGCTTTCTGACCTAACTAGGTGGTTGTGCAGTGGATTGAGCATCGGACTGGGACACAGAGAACCCAGGTTTGAAATCCCAAGGTCACTGACTTGAGCGCAGGCTCATCCAGCTTGAGCGCGAGCTTACCAGCTTGAGTGCAGCGTCGGTGACTTGAGCGTGGAATCATAGACATGACCCCATTGTCGCTGGCTTGAGCCCAAGGTTGCTGTCTTGAGCAAAGGGTCACTCGCTCTGCTGTAGCCCCCTGGTCAAGGCACATATGAGAATGCAATCAATGAACAATTAAGGTGCACAACAAAGAACTGATGCTTCTCATCTCCCTCCCTCCCTGTATGTCTGTCTCTATCTGTCCTTCTCTCTGTCTCTCTCTCTGTCACAACAAATAAATAAAATAAAATAAATTTTAAAAAGTCATGCTTTCTGGAGAACATCCTTCATCTTAGTTCACCAGCATTTGATACTCACTGAACAATTGTCTGGCAAAAATAACCAGCAAGACAAAAGATAGGATCAATAGCTCATCTTCCCTAAACAGAAAACGCTGTGTATGGACAGTCAGAAGGCAGAAGAGACTTTTCTACTGGTTCTCCTCGCTTAGGTGCTGTGGTTTTCTGCAATAAGCCAAACATATACATGGCACCTAGCTGTTGACCGATACTTACAGAGCTAAGATTTAGAAAGAGTCACTCCATGCCTGATCTGTGCTAGGGGCTTTGTAAAATCTCATTGGATCCTCATATATACTCTTTATTATATACACATTTCTTATTTAAATGCATTTTTAAATATTTCAGAGGGAGAAAACCAACAATACATAAATATATAATATGGAAAGGGAAAACTTCCACAAGGCCACTCACAGAGATAAACTCTTCTGCAATTTTTCAACTTAATACTAGGTCTTAAAAATATATCACTGTCAGTTCTGTGTGTGTGTGTGTGTGTGTGTGTGTGTGTGTGTGACAGAGAGAGACAGAGAGAGGGACAGAGAGGGACAGACAGGGACAGACAGATAGAAAGGGAGAGAGATGAAAAGCATCAATTCTTCATTGTGGCACCTTAGTTGTTCATTGATTGCTTTCTCACATGTGCCTTGACCAGAGGGCTACAGCAGACAGATTGACCCCTTCCTTGCTTAAGCCAGCGACCTTGGGCTCAAGCTGGTGAGCCTTGCTCAAACCAGATGAGCCCGCGCTCAAGCTGGCAACCTTGGGGGTTTGAACCTGGGTTATCCACGTCCCAGTATGTCACTCTATTTACTGTGCCACCACCTGGCCAGGCTCTGTATCATAGCAATTTCGTATCCCATTGAATGCATGTGTTACTTCTTAACCATTACTCCATTGATGGTTGTTCCAACTTTGACTATTACAGCAATGCTGCAATAAACATCTCTGTATGTGTCTCTTTGCACACATGTCAAGAGTTTCCTAGAAATTTCTAAAAGTGGAATTGCAAGTTCCAAAAGTATGCAGACATAAATATTGTAATAGCTATTGCCAAATTGCTCTCCAAAATGTTTATGTTTTACAGGTATTTACTGGACAAAGGCTTCTGTATCTGAAAGCTAAGGCAAATAATTGGAAACCCCACATTCTGTCTGACCTGTGGTGGCACAGTGAAAGAGTTGACCTAGAATGCTGAGGTCACAGGTTCAAAACCCTGGGCTTGTCTGGTCAAGGCACATATTGGGCTTGTCTGGTCAAGGAAGTTGATGTTTCCTGCTCCTCCCCCCTTCTTTCTCGTGCTCTCTCTCTTTCTCTCTCCTCTCTCTAAAAAAATGAATAAATAAAATCTTAAGAAAAACAAAACCAGCCCTGGCCGGTTGGCTCAGTGGTAGAGTGTCAGCCTGGCATGCAGGAGTCCCGGGTTCGATTCCCGGCCAGGGCACACAGGAGAAGCGCCCATCTGCTTCTCCACCCCCCCCTTCCTATCTGTCTCTCTCTTCCCCTCCTGCAGCCAAGGCTCCATTGGAGCTAAGTTGGCCCAGGCGCTGAGGATGGCTCTATGGCCTCTGCCTCAGGTGCTAGAATGGCTCTGGTTGCAACAGAGCGATGCCCCAGATGGGCAGAGCATCGCCCCCTGGTGGGCATGCCGGGTGGATCCCAGTCGGGTGCATGCGGGAGTCTGTCTGACTGCCTCCCCGTTTCCAGCTTCAGAAAAATACAAAAAAAGAAAAGAAAAGAAAAACAAAACCAAGTTCCTGAAGCTCACTATAAGTAGAGTCTAGCAGTAAACACAATATCTCTCTTGATTTTGATGATTCCTTCTGCAAACTTGTTTTCCAGCTCAGTGTTCCCAATGACTTTTGCCACTTGGTAGAGCAATACTTTCAGAGGTGAGTAATGTCACCCTCGTTGTCCAGGTAAGTATTACTTTTCCTCCCTGAACCTAAGAGTCCTGGACTTTCTTATAATCACAAGATGAAACTATGGGTTCCTGGAGACAGGGTCTCACTCTCCCTTTATTTTGCTGTCAAATGCATGCCAAGTGGTGTCCAGATACAACCCAAGCTACTCCCTGCCTGCCTGTGTAAATCTCATTCTCCCCAGAGCTTCTCCCTCACAAAGCAGGTGGCTCCCTTGGCGCTGGACAGGTGGCTGGCAACCTGTCACTGAGCCTTTGTGAACATAATCAGTCTGTGATACTGCAGTGTCTTAACCTGTTGTGTTACTTTACTCAGATCAGAAGTTGTAGACCCATGGAGTCATGCAATTACAATGCTCTCATTTCTTTGGGAGGACTGAGAGGAAAGTGGACAGGTATTCCTAACTTGTATAGAGTCATAAAGAATGTGATTTCTTAAAAAATATATTTATTTATTTATTTATTTATTTATTTATTTATTTATATATGGTGAGAGGAGGGGAGATAGTAAGGCCAGTTCCCTCATGTGCCCTGACCAGAATCCACCCGGCAACCCCATCGGGGTTGATGCTCAAGTACCAAGCTATATTTAGTGCCCCAGTATGATACACTTCAGAGGAGCCATCCTCATTGCCTGGGGCCACACTCAAACTAATCAAGCCACTGACTGTGGGAGGGGAAGAGAGAAGAGAAAGGGGAGGGAGGGGGAGAAGATGATTGCTTCTCCTGTGTGTCCTAACCCAGGACATCCATACACCGGGCCAATGCTCTATCCACTGAGCCACCAGCCAGGGCCAAGAATGTGATTTCTAAACAAAGTGCCTAAAAACCCGTTCTGGCTAGGGCTTTCCAGGTGTCTGATGATTGGATACTGCCTTCTAATTCCTGGCCCAATTACAGGGAGCAGCTCAATGTGACTGGATAATCCATTGACAGCTGGCAATTTAACATATAAAACTAATTACAAGTTATTTTTTAAATCATTGTTAACGCAACAAAGTTATACAGTAAATAAGATTAAAAGAAGCAAAAGGGACTTGGTACACTTAAATCAGGCCTGTTTGCTCAAAACATAATTTGTGGCATCATATGTGTTACAGGTACTACCTCTTCAGTCGTGCCAAACAGCACCACCCTGGGACTGCCAAGACACATTCTCCTTATTTTCTTTTCTTTTTTTTTAAAGATTTTATTTATTTATTTATTTATGTTTTACAGAGTCAGAGGGAGGGATAGATAGGGACAGACAGACAGAAACAGAGAGAGATAAGAAGCATCAATCATCAGTTTTTCGTTGAGACACCTGAGTTGTTCATTGCTTGCTTTCTCATATGTGCCTTGACTGCAGACCTTCAGCAGACTGAGTAAACCCTTGCTCAAGCCAGCGACCTTGGGTCCAAGCTGGTGAGCTTTTGCTCAAACCAGATGAGCCTGCACTCAAGCTGGCAACCTCGGGGTCTCGAACCTGAATCCTCTGCATCCCAGTTTGACGCTCTATCCACTGCGCCACCGCCTGGTCAGGCACACAGTCTCCTTATTTTCTAAACAGAATGAACTCTGTTTTACTATCTTCTTCTCTTAATCAGAATAATTAATCACCTTGTGCCAAATAGTGTCAGAGGAGATTCTGAAGCTTTTTTTTTTTTTTTTTTTTTTTTTTTTTACAGAGACAGAGAAAGAATCAGAGAGAGATATAGGCAGGGATAGATAGACAGGAACAGAGAGATGAGAAGCATCAATCATCAGTTTTTCGTTGCGCGTTGCGACACCTTAGTTGTTCATTGATTGCTTTCTCATATGTGCCTTGACAGTGGGCCTTCAGCAGACTGAGTAACCCCTTGCTCGAGCCAGTGACCTTGGGTCCAAGCTGGTGACCTCGGGGTCTCGAACCTGGGTCCTTCTGCATCCCAGTCCGACGCTCTATCCACTGCGCCACTGCCTGGTCAGGCGATTCTGAAGCTTTTAAGTAAGTATTCCACTCAAATAAAATTACCCCACTGATGGGACAAATGCATGAACCTGGATTTCCACGTTTTGGTTGAATGACCTCAAAGCATGATAAAACTCCCAAATAAAATAATAAATACATTTTATGAAAAGTGTTTATATATCATCAATGTAACCAAAACCTGATTCCCAGAAATAATCCCAAAATAACAGGACATCTGTTTTGGAGTTTATATAGACAATAGAGTATAAAGCCTTGGCAGCAGATTAAGATACCCTCGTGGGGTAAACTGGTAATAAAGCCAGATATGCTCAATGATTAAAATACATCATCTGAGTTCAGCCCAGTTTCTATCTACTATATATCCTAATTTTTTAGTATGAACAAAATCCTATATCACATGCAATTCTAAAGGCTCAAATATTATGTGTCCAAGGGAGCAGGACTGTTTGTTTGTTTGTTTGTTTGTTTGTTTTTAGAAGGAAAGAGACAGACAGACTGTCAGGAAGGGAGAGAGATGAGAAGCATCAATTCATAGTTGAGGCACTTTAGTTGTTTATTGATCACTTCTCATTTGTGCCATGACCAGGGAGTTCCAGCCAAGCCAGTGACCCCTTGCTCACGCCAGCAAACACTGGGCTCAAGCTAGCGACCTTTGGGCTCAAGCTAGCAACCAAGGGGTCATGTTTATGATCCCACGCTTAAGCTGTTAAACCCACACTCAAACCAGGGACCTCGGGGTTTTGAACCTGAATCCTCAGCATCCCAGGCCTATGCTCTATCCACTGTGCTACCACTGGTCAGGCAGGACTGTTTATTCTTATTTTAATGTCCTGAATACCAGTCTATCACTTGGGGTTCCAAACTTCAGGTTTCTGTCAGTACTGTCTATCTCACTGAACCTCAGTCCTATGATCTGAGTCAGCCACAAACCAAAGTAGACTCATGCATTGCTATAAACAGCAGCACAATTCCATATGAAGTAATACTTGTTGTCATTCTGTTGTCCATATGTTAATTAATAGTTATTATTGATCCTAACCACAATTCAGGAGATTGATAAGACATTCTCAGAGATATTTGGGACTCTGAGAACAGAGATCTATGCTTACATTCTGAATGACCTGCCTCTTGTCAGCAAGCCCACAGCAGTCACATGGACATGGTGACTAGAGATGTCCAGTTCCCAGTGTCTCTCAGCCCTGCTGGAGACCATTAGAAGGGACTAGCAAAGGTTCTGAGAACAAGGAGGAACCTCTCAGCAAGGGTGACAGGACACCAGCAGCAGAAGTGACACTGGCTTTATAAGCCAGAGGTCATGGAAGGACTGTGGGCAGCAGCATCAAATGTTGTAGGGAGTGAAGATAATGACCAATGACCAAGGACAATGGGTTGACATCTTCGTGGAAGGTCACAGAAAACAACTTGGGCCCTTGCCAGGTAGCTCAGTTGGTTGGAGCATCCATCCTTGTACACCAAGGTTGCAGATTCAATCCCAGGTCAGGTCACATACAAGAAGCAACCAATAAACGCATAAAGAAGTGAAACAACAAATGAATATTTCTTTCTCTCTCTCTCTCTCTCTCTCTCTCTCTCACTCTTCCTCTCCCTCTCTCTCTCTCTTCCTTTTCTCTCTCCCTCTCTCTCAAATTAACTTTAAAAGGAAACAAACAATAAAAAAAAAACAAGAGCATGGATCCTACCCTCTATAGAACTTAGCCACAATTAATTTACCACTCACCTGGACATAAAGTTCTCATTATATCTTTACTAATTCTTACAGGGGCCCTACTTCTTTTATATACCTACTTGACAACATGTACCTTAATATATCTAGTTTTCCTTTGATTTTTAGTGCTCAGTGCTGCTATAAGATGAGGCTTGCTAATAATAGCACCTAACGCATTCAATATCTATTCAAAATCTTGATCTTTTTGATACTAGAGTCTTTGTACCAACCAGAGGTGGTGCTCAAAACTGACCATACTTTAAACTTATGTTCTCTATTTTGTCATTTAATGCCTCCATATCCTGATATAAGTAAATCAGTTATCTAATTTAAGCTCGAATTCCACACTGACCGGTTGCACCCATTCTTTCTCTTCTTCCACGAGTTTTAATAGCATGGTTTGTATCACTACTACTTATAAACAGAGAAGCTTATATTTCCATATTAACTCATTCTACTACGAATGGTTGAGACTTCCTGGTTTTTTTCCATGTGTTTTGAGTGTGCTCCTAATCATTCATTGAAGCATTTTTATGATAGTTGTTTTAAAACCTTTGTCAATCATGGACATATATAAAAGTGAAGTGGTTATCAGAGGGAGGGGAATGTCGAGGAGTGAGTTGGGGAACGGGAGTAAAGAGAGAAAATATACAGTGATGGGAAATGATTTGACTTTGGGTGGTGGGCACACAACATAATCAACAGTTCAAATGCTATAGAGATGTTTTCCTGAAAGCTATGTATTCTTATTGATCAATGTCACCCTGTTAAATTTAATTGTCTAAATAAAATTAAAAAAATTTAAATCTCTTGGCATTTAATTTAACATCTCTAATCTCAGTCTTGGCATCTTTTTTTTTTTTTTTTTTTTTTTACAGAGACAGAGAGAGAGTCAGAGAGAGGGATAGATAGGGACAGACAGACAGGAACAGAGAGATGAGAAGCATCAATTATTAGTTTTTCGTTGCAACACCTTAGTTGTTCACTGATTGCTTTCTCATATGTTCCTTGACCATGGGGCTACAGCAGACTGAGTAACCCCTTGCTCAAGCCAGAGACCTCGGGGTCTCGACCCTTGGTCCTTTGCATCCCAGTCTGACACTCTATACACTGTGCCACTGCCTGGTCAGGCTTGGCATCTTTTAATTGTCTTTTCTTCACTCAGTTTGAGATCTTCCTGGTTCTTGGTATGATAAGTAATATTTTTATTAAAACTGGGACATTTTGGGTGTTAGATTAGGAGGCTCAGGGGGAGTTGTGTGTTTTTTGGTTTTTGGGGTTTTTTGTGACTGTGACAGAGAGAGGGACAGATAGGGAAGAAGGGAAAGAGATGAGAAGCATCAGTTCTTCGTTGCGGCTCCTTAGTTGTTCATTGATTACGTTCTCATATGTGCCTTGACTGGGGGGCTACAGCAGAGCAAGTGACCCCTTGCTCAAACCAGCAACCTTGGGCTCAAGCCAGCGACCGTGGGGGTAATGTCTATGATCCCACACTCAAGCCAGCAACCCCATGCTCAAGCTGGATGAGCCCACATTCAAGCCAGCAACCTCAGGGTTTCCAACCTGGGTCCTCCTCATCCCAGTCCAACACTCTATCCACTGCGCCATCACCTGGTCAGGCCAAGAAAACAGAAATCCAGATTTCCTTTTCAGCCTTTTTTTAAAAGTGTTTTACACTAATTTTTAAATATACACAAAAGAAGAGAAAACAATACAACGTACATACATGCACTTGTCACACAACTTCAGCACTATCAACTCCTGGTCATTTTTCTCTCATCTACTGCCTACCCCCCTCTTTAAAAAAAAAAAAAAAAAAAAAGCTGGATTATTTTAAAGCAAATCCAAAATTTGGATATAATATAATTTCACTCATAAATATATCAGAACATGTCTCTACAGATAAAGCCCTAAAAAAGTAATTGCAGGTGCCACGCACAAAATGCCCAGTGAAGCCACAGAAACCGTCCCTGCTACAGAGCAGGAGTTGCCACAGCCCCAGGCTGAGACAGGATCTGGAACAGAATCTGACAGTGATGAATCAGTATCAGAGTTCGAGGAACAAGATTCCACACAGGCAACCACACAGCAAGCCCAGCTGGCGGCAGCAGCTGAAATTGATGAAGAATCAGTCAGCAAAGTGAAACAAAGCCGGAGTGAAAAGAAGGCACGGAAGGCTATGTCCAAACTGGGTCTTAGGTTACAAGGGTGACTAGGGTCACTATCTGGAAATCTAAGAATATCCTCTTTGTCATCACAAAACCAGATGTCTACAAGAGCCCAGCTTCAGATACCTACATAGTTTTTGGAGAAGCCAAGATTGAGGATTTATCTCAGCAAGCACAGCTTGCAGCTGCTGAGAAATTCAAAGTTCAAGGTGAAGCTGTCCCAAACATTCAAGAAAACACACAGACTCCAACTGTACAAGAGGAGAGTGAAGAGGAAGAGGTTTACAAAATAGGTGTGGAAGTTAAGGATATAGAATTGGTCATGTCACAAGCAAATGTGTCAAGAGCAAAGGCAGTTCGAGCCCTGAAGAACAACAGTAATGATATTGTAAATGCTATTATGGAATTAACAACGTAACCATCTTAAAAGGAGAACCTCTTTTTTGGTGTTTCAAAAGAGTTATTATAGCTTGGTTTGAAATTTGTACTGTTTCTATAATTAATAAAGTTATGGCTTATTGTGGGATGAAAAAAAAAGTAATTGCAATACCATTATAACAAAACTAACAATTTCTTTTTTTTATTGATTTAATTTGTTGTGTTTACATAGGTACAAGTGTTCCCCCCAATATATCTTCCTCCCTCCCCTCTAACAATTTCTTAATATTTCCTAAAACCTAATCTGTGTTCAATATTGCCCAATTGTCCCTGAAATTATTTTTTACAGTTAATTTGTTTGAAACAAGATCCAAATGTTTCATATATTGCATCTAGGTGATAGATATCTTCAATTGTTTTAAAATTTATAGTGTTTCCTATTTCCATCATTTTTCCCAGGTTATGTATATATTTACTGAATAAAACTGGTCATTTGAATAGATATAGATTTTCCTTTTTTTATGGATTTGACTAATTGACTCCTTGGATCGTTAAGCACGTTCCTCTATCCCTTGCGTTATTTTAAATTGAGATATCATTGGCATATAAAACTATATCAGTTGGCCTGACCAGGTGGTGGCGCAGTGGATAGAGCGTCGGACTGGGATGTGGAAGGACCCAGGTTCGAGACCCCGAGGTCGCCAGCTTGAGCGTGGGCTCATCTGACTTGAGCATGGGCTCATCTGGCTTGAGCAAAGAGCTCACCAGCTTGAACCCAAGGTTGCTACCTCCAGCAGGGGGTTACTCGGTCCGCTGAAGGCCCGCGGTCAAGGCACATGTGAGAAAGCAATCAATGAACAACTAAGAAGTCTTAACGCGCAAGGAGAAACTGATGATTGATGCTTCTCATCTCTCTCCGTTCCTGTCTGTCTGTCCCTGTCTATCTCTGCTTCTGTAAAAATAAATAAATAAATAAATAAATAAATAAATAAATAAATAAATAATAAAAAATAAAAAGGTTGGATTTAAAAACAAAAACAAAAACAAAAAAAAAACTGTATCAGTTGGCCTGACCTGTGATGACGCAGTGGATAAACCATCGACCTGGAATGCTGAGGTTGCCGGTTCAAAACCCCAGGCTTGCCCAGTCTAGGCACACTCAAGAAGCAGCTACTATGAGTTCCTGCTCCTCCCCCACTTCCTCTCTCCACTCTCTCTAAAATCAATAAGTAAAATCTTAACAAGAAAAAAGAAAAAAAAAGAAATAATCACCACACTAAGTGTACTTAACATCTCATTCCAGCAGTGGGGGCTGAGGGGGCAGTAATCTATCTAGGCCAGGGGTCCCCAAACTTTTTACACAGGGGGCCAGTTCACTGTCCCTCAGACCGTTGGAGGGCCGGACTATAAAAAAACTATGAACAAATCCCTATGCACACTGCACATATCTTATTTAAAGTAAAAAATCAAAACGGGAACAAATACAATATTTAAAATAAAGAACAAGTAAATTTAAAACAACAAACTGACCAGTATTTCAATGGGAACTATGCTCCTCTTACTGACCACCAATGAAAGAGGTGCCCCTTCTGGAAGCGCGGTGGGGGCTGGGTAAATGGCCTCAGGGGGCCGCATGCGGCCCATGGGCCGTAGTTTGGGGACCCCTGGTCTAGGCTGTCCTCAGGCCTTTGCTGTTTGTGGTGTGGGGCCACAGTTTTCCTGTGATGTTTGTCCAGAGGTTTCCCTCCTGCTAGGTTGCCACTTCCCTGGTCCTTTGCCTTAAAAAAGTAGGCTTTGCTCTCTTGGTTCCTGAGATTATCATTAGAGGAGAGAGTAGAGAGGAGAGCAGAGAAAGGCCACGTGGAGAAGCAGCCAAGACGGCGGAGTGCTGAGTGAGAAGCCAGTTTGTGCAGAGTTTGTGCAGGGAGAAGGAAGGAGATGGGGAACAGAGACGGTTGTCTAGAAGAAACTTAAGGTTAAACATTAAATATACTTTTAGCAACACTAACCTCAAGGTTATTTTAATAGAATAAAAAAGGTACAGGTCTTTTGAAATTGAAAATGCCCTTTGTTAAAAAGTAAAAATACCGCCTGACCTGTAGTGGCACAGTGGATAAAGCATTGACCTGGAATGCTGAGAGCGCCGGTTTGAGACCTCCGGCTTGCTAGGTCAAGGCACAAGTGAGAATCAACTGAGTTGCTTCCTACTCCTCTCCCTTGCCTTTCTCTCTCTAAAAAAAATCAATAAGTAAAATATTTTTAAGATTTTTTGGTTTTTTTTTTTTTTGTATTTTTCTGAAGTTGGAAACAGGGAGGAAGTCAGACAGATTCCCACATGCACCTGACTAGGATCCACCTGGCACATCCACCAGGGGGCGATGCTCTGCCCATCCGGGGCGTTGCTCTGTTGCGACCAGAGCCATTCTAGCGCCTGAGGCAGAGGCCACGGAGCCATCCTCAGTGCCCGGGCCAACTTTGCCTCAATGGAGCCTTGGCTGCGGGAGGGGAAGAGAAAGACAGATAGGAAGGAGGGGTGGAGAAGCAGATGGGCGCTTCTCCTGTGTGCCCTGACCGGAATTGAACCCGGGACTCCTGCGTGCCAGGCCGACGCTCTACCACTGAGCCAAGCGGCCAGGGCAAGTAGATGCTTTTTAAAAAAGTAAAAATAGGCCCTGGCTGGTTGGCTCAGTGGTAGAGCGTCGGCCTGGCGTGCAGGAGTCCAAGGTTTGATTCCCAGCCAGGGCACACAGGGCACCCATCTGCTTCTCCACCCATCCCCCTCTCCTTCCTCTCTGTCTCTCTCTTCCCCTCCCGCAGCCGAGGCTCCATTGGGGCAAAGTTGGCCTGGGTGCTGAGGATGGCTCTGTGGCCTCTGCCTCAGGCGCTAGAATGGCTCTGGTCACAACAGAGCAACGCCCCAGATGGGCAGAGCATCGCCCCCTGATGGGCATGCCGGGTGGATCCCGGTCGGGCGCGTGCGGGAGTCTGTCTGACTGCCTCCTCGTTTCCAACTTCAGAAAAATACAAAAAAAAAAAAGTAAAAATACAAAAACTCCTAATAGAAAAAGCATCAATTAAGTGACTTAATTCCAATAATCAACCAGTATGCTTTACAAACTATTAGCTGTATTTATAGAAGAATAATATTTATATAAGTTAGAAATAAGAAAACCAGATTTCTTTTTTATCTTTTTAAAATTTTATTTAGACATTAAATTTAATAAGGTGACACTGATCAGTAAGAGTACATAGGTTTCAGGAAAACATCTCTATAGCATTTGAACTGTTGATGGTGTTGTGCGCCCATCACTCAAAGTCAAATCATTTCCCATCACTGTATATTTTTCCCTCTTTACTCCCCTCACCCCCACCCTCTCCCTTTGGTAACCACTTTATCTGTGTTCATGAGTGAAAATCAGATTCTTAGCGCAGCTGCACTTAAAGGAGAAGTAGGATAGAAGACTGGAAAGGTGAACTGGGCACCAGGCAGGGGACAGGGGAGGCACATTTCTCCCATATGTGCCAGGGAGCCAATAAATGGAGTTTTTTGTTTTTTTGGTGTTTTTTTTTACTTTTTATTGAATTTATTGGGGTGACATTGGTTAATAAAACTATACAGGTGCACAATTATACAATACATCATCTGTATATTGCATTGTGTGTTCAGCATCCCAAGTCAATTCTCCCTCTAGCACCATGTATCCTCCCTCTACCCGCCTTCACCTCACTCCATTCCCCTGTCCCTCTTGGCCAATGAGTGCTTTCGAGCATGGAGGCAATATGAAGACGGCAGTGTTAGGAGATGATGGGAAACAAGTCTCTGAGAAACAATAATGACTAATCTGGGGCATCCAGTATGTGCCAGGCTCTGCGCAGGCTCAGTGGATATTCTTTCTGTAAGCCTCACGGCCGCTCTGCAAAGTGAATGTTGTCTTTGTCTCTGTCTTACAGATGAGGCCCTGGCTCAGACAGCATGTATCTCACCCAAGTCCACACTGCTCACAAATTATGGAACTAACTTTCAAAACAAATTTGTTGACTCTGAAGTTGGCATTCTCTCCTCCACTCTAGGCCGTGGCCATGAAGAAAGCATCTGCCGTAATGAGCAATTGTAAAAGCCCTGCCTTCTTGCCAAGGAGAGTGCTTGGCTGAACCGAGAACCAAGGACTAGAGGGTTTCTGATTTTCCAGGGACAGAGGTGCAACTAGGGGATCCTCTTCTTCTTGCCTCATCCTTTGCCACTTTACTATCTGTGTGACCCCAGAAAAGTCACTCTAAACCTCTAAAGGCTTGACAAAAGAATAAAGAAATAAGACACAGGATATACGTAGCCTGTGTAAGATGAAATTTTCAGGGCGAGGTATTCAACTCTGACCCTCTGATGTGTCATTTAAATTTTTTTCTACTCTCACTTCCTTCTTGCCTAGCCAACTACCGTTGGAAGCCTACGAGCCAACTACCATTGCCACTAGAAGCAGGGATGTGACAGATACAAGATAAACAAAGAATTGGGGAGGAGGAGAGGTTTGTGGGGGGGGGGGGGCAAACAATGTCTTCTGGACTCAGAATAAAACTGGATTCAAAATATATAAAGAATATCATTTTAGAGGTTATTTAAGGAATGAGATTAGGGTTAGTGACCATTTCAGGGCAAAATGATATCTCTGGTGTTTCTCAAACTTCAGTGTGCTTCTGAATCATCTGGGGACCTTTTTCTTCTTAAAAGATTCTGATTTAGTAAGCCTGGAGAGGGCCTGAGAGGCTCCCAGCTGGGCTGATGCTGCTGGCCCGAGCCTACACTTGGAGTAGCAACAAGCCAGACTTCTGTAAAGGACGAACTTTTGTAAAATGGCTTCGGTAGGTGTGGGTATGGAGCAAATGTGAAGAACTAAATAAAAGGCATTTAGGCCTGACCTGTGGTGGTGCAGTGGATAAAGCGTCGACCTGGAATGCTGAGGTCACCGGTTCAAAACCCTGCTCTTGCCTGGTCAAGGCACATATGGGAGTTGATGCTTCCTGCTCCTCCCCCCTTTCTCTCTCTCTCACCTCTCTAAAAATGAATAATAAAAGGCATTTAGATAAATAATATACTTCAATATTAATTAATTAAACAAATATTTATTGCATACCAACCAAATGCCTTGCATACAGGAGTGAGGAAGAGGAGACCCGGCCTTGAGAATGACCCTAGCTTTCAGAGGGTGCAGTCAAAGACCCGAAAGCTCAGCAGCTAAGCAACCAAGTACACTAGCACAGGGAGGAGATGTGCCAGGAGTGACTGCTCCTCAGGAATCTCTGGAATCCCTTTCACTCCATGACCTCAGGGTAAAGAGCAGTGGAGCAGGTGGACCTCAGCCAACATGAGGAAGAGAGCAAGCCAACACTCTGCCCCAAGGCACTCCCTTTCCCCCCCAGGGAAGTAGGCTCTCCCTGGCTCCCAGCCAGCCCCGTGGGAAGTTCCAGTGCCAGAGCGGCCTGCTGCCCTCCCACCTGACTAATGGGTGACCCATCAACACCCTTCTCCTTGAGATCCCCTCCCTGAACCACCCAGGATTTAACCCCTTCCC
The DNA here is from genome assembly GCF_036850765.1 of Saccopteryx bilineata. Lineage (NCBI taxonomy): Eukaryota > Metazoa > Chordata > Mammalia > Chiroptera > Emballonuridae > Saccopteryx > Saccopteryx bilineata. The sequence continues at coordinate 33,505,110 of NC_089495.1, read as the reverse complement.
GACAACGTGGTAGTCTCCACCCAACTCTCAGAAACCATGGCATCCTCTAAACTTTCCTGCTGGCAGGGGAGGCGCCTGGCCATGGGACAAAGGAGGAAAGATTCCCCCAAGCTTGGGCCCTACAGGAGCAGCAGTGTGGAGAGAGCCAAAGATGGGGCACTGAACACATCTGGGTTTACAAGTGGCTGGAACGCTGAAGCTTCAGGTGTGTAAAGCCAGTATCCAGGGCTACCATCACAGCAGCCTGGCTCATGCAGGTTTGCATTAGATTCGGACGGTCGGTAAAGAAACAACGGAGCCGGCCCTGGCCGGTTGGCTCAGCAGTAGAGCGTTGGCCTGGCGTGCGGGGGACCCGGGTTTGATTCCCGGCCAGGGCACATAGGAGAAGCGCCCATTTGCTTCTCCACCCCCCTCCTTCCTCTCTGTCTCTCTCTTCCCCTCCCGCAGCCAATGCTCCATTGGAGCAAAGATGGCCCAGGCGCTGGGGATGGCTCCTTGGCCTCTGCCCCAGGCGCTAGAGTGGCTCTGGTCTCGGCAGAGTGACGCCCCGGAGGGGCAGAGCATCGCCCCCTGGTGGGCGTGCCGGGTGGATCCCGGTCGGGCGCATGCGGGAGTCTGACTGTCTCTCCCCGTTTCCAGCTTCAGAAAAATACAAAAAAAAAGAAACAACGGAGCCAAAAACTTTAATCCTAGCTTGCACCCAGCAGTCAAGTAAAAACACACACTGGGCTCCAAAACCCACTCACATTCAGTGCTCACAAAGCTACTGACTTATCCGAGTTTCCTAGAATCAAAGGTTTCTAGCTCACTAGCCTTATTCACCTCTGTTCCCCGTCTCCTTCCTTATCCCAGATACAAACTCTGCACAAACTGACTTCTCACTCAACACTCTGCCATCTTGGCTGCTTCTCCTGGCCTACTCCACATGGCCTCTTTCTGCTCTCCTCTCTGCTCTCTGTTCTAATGTTAATCTCAGGAACCAAGAGAGCAAGCTCCTGTTTTGCCCCATTTTATAGTGTAGATTCATAACCTTTAATGCAATATACAAAATAGGGAAGTCTCTAATACAAAGTCACTTATCTGGGGCATGATGGGATTGTACCACCCCACATCAAAACGGATGGGAAAGGCTTAATCCCCAAACCAAGCCCCAGGCTACAAGGATCCTGCCTGCCCACAGCCCGCCCCCAACACACATTAATATCACCTGGGCAACAGCTTCCATGTGGGCAGCGCTATCTTTAACAAAGTGAGCATAATACATTTTATCTGCCCAACAAGTTGTATTTGCCTTTCTTTCCCCTCAGCTCTGAGGATAAAGATCAAAGTCTTCATTTGGCCCAAATTGCCTTCCCAGGCTGTCACGCCTCCTTCTCTAGACCCATCTATGGCTCTCCATTTCCCTTTAGTCCTCACACTATTGGTTGTGTTCACCTACACTCGGTGCAGGGCCCATGTCACAGAGCCCCTGCTTCACAATGTGTCTTGCTGTCCAGCAAAGCTGCCACTTGACCCAGCCTACCTGGCAAATTCATACTTCTCTTGTTTGGTTCACACGGCAATGTCTTCATCACAACGCCTGTTCCATCCTAAAGTGTCCTTAGTAAAAGTGGAAACCCCCTCCTTTAAGTCCTACTGTACCAGGTGCTCACTTCCATCCTGTACGCCCACATTATAGGGCAGGGACCCGCAAATCATAGCCCCCAGGCCAAATCCAGCTTGCCACCTATTGTGTAAATAAAGTTTTATCAGAACACAGCCACACTCATTTGCTAATTTGTTGTCTTGGCTGCTTTCATGCTACAATGACAGAGTGTGTAGTTATGACAGAGACCTTATGGTTCATAAGTCCTCATAATATTTACTATCTGGTGTAGGAAAATGGCTGGAGATTAGATGCTGCCCTGAAACAAGTCTTTGGTGTGGACTTTGGAACACCAAGTCCTGCGGGGGCAGAATGCTGCCCCAGGACGGGGCAAGCACTGAGAAGATTGTTTCAAGGAAACAGCTGATCCCTATAGCCATTTCCTGCATACCTGAAAAGTATTGGTTAATCATCCTTCTCTGCTCCTGAATCTATGCTCTGCTAATTTTTTTTTATTTATTCATTTTAGAGAGGAGAGTGAGAGAGAGAGAGAGAGAAAGGGGGGAGGAGCAGGAAGCATCAACTCCTATATGTGCCTTGACCAGGCAAGTGCAGGTTTCGAACTGGCGACCTCAGCATTCCAGGTCGATGCTTTATCCACTGTGTCACCACAAGTCAGGCATATGTTCTGCTAATTTAACCTGAATCCATGCTCCGCTAATTTAACCCAGGCTCTGCTAATTTGCTTGATGAATAAAGAAACAAATAAATACTATGAGGCTGCAGAGATCTGGGCTCTCAGTCCTAGAGGCTGGGAGTCCCCTATGCCCATCTTTTCTTTATGTTGTGTCCTGTGTGGTTTTTCTTAAGCCTGCAGCACCTTCCTTTCATGCACACCAACTGCTGAGCTGGTCTCAGCAAGTGGCACCCAAATAGGGACCCGATTGAAAGAACGATCTGATAAAGTAAGGAAATAACCGCTGAACCCCAAGGGGAAATGGAGGCCTCAGTTCAGTCCATCACAGGGTAGTGGTAAGGACATTCTCGGGAAAATACAGCGTAACAATGGGGAATGGGGACAGTGTTGTGAAATGTCGTCCCTATATCTGTCTCTTAAAACAACTGTTGAAGGCTGGTGGGGCTAAAGCCAGCGAAGCTAAACTTATTATTACAAGCAATTGAGAAGCACTGTACTTGGCTCCCTACTTTAGGAAGTCTAGATTTATATGACTGGGGAAAGGTAGGAAAAGAGTTGAAAAAATTATACACTCAAGGTGTTCCATTGCCAGTTACTGTCTGGCAAACTTGGATCTTAGTAAAATCTGTTTTAGAAACTTTACAAACTGAGGAGGAGGAGGAGGATGGAGGCGAAGAATTTGAGGAGATTAAATACACTGAGCCTGAATGTGCTCTGAAGGTTGACAAACCTGCGCCATCTGCTCCTTTCATTGATTTTGCAGAACTTTTGCCGCTCCCTCCACCACCTGTTTTTGTACCTTAGGGCAGTGGTCCCCAACCTTTTTTGAGCCATGGACCGGTTTAATGTCACAAAATATTTTTTTTTAATAAATTTAATTTTTATTTTATTTATTCATTTTTAGAGGAGAGAGAGAGACAGAAAGGGAGAGAGAAGAGAGAGAAACAGAGAGAGAGAGAAGGGGGGAGGAGCTGGAAGCATCAACTCCCATATGTGCCTTGACCAGGCAAGCCCAGGGTTTCGAACCAGTGACCTCAGCATTTCCAGGTCAACGCTTTATCCACTGCGCCACCACAGGTCAGGCTAATGTCACAAAATATTTTCACAGACTGGCCTTTAGGATGGGACGGATAAATGTATCACGTGACCAAGACAAGTGTCAAGAGTGAGTCTTAGACAGATATAACAGAGGGAATCTGGTCATTTTTAAAAAATAAAACATCGTTCAGACTTAAATATAAATAAAACAGAAATAATGTAAGTTATTTGTTCTTTCTCTGCGGACCGGTACCGATCCGCGGCCCGGAGGTTGGGGACCACTGCTTTAGGGGGTCTCTGCCACAGTTATTGGTTCTTCAGAAAAGATTATTACAGGCCTGTAGAGAGGGAAATTTGGATGCATTACAGATGGCTTTTCCAGTAACAGTTACAGAGAAAATGGCTACTGGGATGGATCCCCAAAATCCTAAAAATATTTATGAATTCACCAAGTCAATTCCTTTTAAAATACTGAAGGAATTAAAATTAGCCGTACAACAATATAGAACTAATTCTTTCACTTATGGCCTGATTCAGGGTTTTGCTGAAGGTTCTCAATTCCTGTTGATTGGAACACTTCAGCTCAAACTGTATTAAGTTCTGAGGAATTTCTACAATTTAAGACTTGATGGTATAACTATGCCGAACCGCAAGCCGCACAGATCAGAGCCCATCACATTCCTATTTCATTAGAACAATTGGTGGGGCTCTGGAGCATGGGCAGGTGTCCCAAATCATGAATGATTAGGTCATTGCCCAAATTAGGAAATGTTGCTTGTGAGCTTGTGAGAAAATCGAATCTAAGGGACAAGCAGCTGTCTCTTTTCAAAAGGTATTGCAAGAACCAAAGGAGCCCTATACTGAATTCATTGCCCAGCTCCAAGAGGCTATTAAAAAACAAATGACCAATGTTGAAGCTGCTGATACTTTACTCCGACTATTAGCATTTGAAAACCAAGATTGCCAAAAGTCTATCAGCCCAATGAAAGGAAAATTAGATTTAACTGAATACATTAAAATGTGCCAAGGAGGTGGCACTGAGAGCTACAGAGTTACTATGATGGCTCAAACTATGGTAGGATTCAAGTTAAACTCAAAATTTCCAGGAAAATGCTATAATTATGGCAAGTCAGGACATACTAAAAAGGATTGTAATAAAAAAGGTGTAAGGCCAGTAGGCACGGCTACCATCATAGCCGCCTGGCCCGTGCAGGTTTGCATTAGATTCAAACAGACGGTAATGAAACAATGGAGCCAAGAACTGGTGGGCCATTACCTTTAATCCTTGCTTGCACCTGGTGGGCAAATAAAAACACACACTGGCCTGACCTGTGGTGGCGCAGTGGATAAAGCGTCAACCTGGAAATGCTGAGGTCGCCCGTTTGAAACCCTGGGCTTGCCTGGTCAAGGCACATATGGGAGTTGATGCTTCCAGCTCCTCCCCCCTTCTCTCTCTCTGTCTCTCTCTCTCTCTCTCTCATCTCTAAAAAAAAAAAAATGAATAAATTTAAAAAAAAATTAAAAAAAAAAAACCCACACACTGGGCTCCAAAACCCACTCATTCAGTGCTCACAAAATTACTGACTTATCCGAGTTTCCTAGAATCAAAGATTTCTAGCTCACTACCCTTATTCACCTCTGTTCTCCATCTCCTTCTCTCTGCACAAACTGCACAAACTGGCTTCTTCAGCACTCCGCCACCTTGGCTGCTTCTCCTGGTCTCCTCCACATGGCCTTTCTCTGCTCTCTGCTCTCTACTGCTAATCTCAGGAACCAAGAGAGAGCAAGCTCCCAGTCTGCCCCATTTTATAGTGTAGAAATCAAAACCTTTAGTCCAATATACAAACAAGGAAGTCTCTGATACAAAGTCACTTATCTGAGGCATAATGGGATTCCTCATGAGAGTGCACCACCCCACATCATGCAATCAGTCAAGGGTGTGGGGAAAAGCTTAGTCTTAAAACTAAACCTTAGGCTATAATGGTCCTGCCTGCTTAAAGCCTGTCCCTCAAATCTAATGCAAATTATAAGCGAACAAACATATATATTTACAAACTTATTTGACCAACAAAAGGCAATAGAATAACTCCTCCGCCTGACCTGTGGTGGTGCAGTGGGATAGAGCATCGACCTGGAACACTGAGGTTGCCGGTTCGAAACCCTGGGCTTGCCTGGTCAAGGCACATATGGGAGTTGATGCTTCCTGCTCCTCCTCTTTCTCTCTCTCTCTCTCTTTCCCGTCTCTCTAAAAATCAATAAGTAAAATATTTTTTAAAAAGGAAATTATTTAAAAAAAAAAAAGAATAACTCCTCCACAAAAACAAGGGAATGAGGGAGGAAAGCCGCCTGGAATATGCCCTCATTGTAGGAAAGGTAACCACTAGCCAATGCCATTCTCAATATCATAAATATGTAACTGATTGACTGGACCCCTAAGGGGTATGCAGTTCGAGACTGTAGCAAGAATAATGAGACCTGCAATTCCCATGAAGCTTTATGGTGGAGTGTGTCTAATTACAATCATACTACTATTCTGATGGTCTGCAATCCCTTAATCCTATTTCTTGGATAAAAAAAATGGGGGTACTGGACTATTGGGAGGTCTCATTGGAGTATTTTAATGTTTTTCTTTAGTCTTCAGATGCTTGCAACAAACTCTCTGATAATCAATGCAGAGAGAGGCAGCAAAAACTGCTTACATGGCTATACAAAAACAAAAAAGGGGGACATGTAGGAAAATGGCCGGAGATTAGATGCTGCCCTGAAACAAGTCTTTGGTGTGGACTTTGGAACACCAAGTCCTGAGGGGGCAGAATGCTGCCCCGGCAAGCACTGAGAAGATTGTTTCAAGGAAACAGCTGATCCCTATAGCCATTTCCCCACATATCTGAAAGATATTAGTTAATCTTCATTCTCTGCACCTGAATCCATGCTCTGCTAATTTAACCCAAACTCTGCTAATTTGCTTGATTAGTGTTAGGCAGATAAAATATATTATGCTCACTTTGTTAAAGATGGCGCTGCCCACATGGAAGCCCATCACCAGGTGATATTAGTTGCCCTTCTTGCTTAGAATGGGCGTGATTATATTAATGTGTGTTGGGGGAGGGCTGTGGGCAGGCAGGATCCTTGTAGCCTGGGGCTTGAGGACTAAGCCTTTCCCACCCTTTTTGATGTGGGGTGGTGCACTCTCATGATGAATCCCAGTATACCTCAGATGAGTGACTTTGTATCAGAGACTTCCTTGTTTGTATATTGGATTAAAGGTTTTGATTTCTACACTATAAAATGGGGGCAGATCAGGAGCTTGCTCTCTTGGTTCCTGAGATTATTATTAAAGCAGAGAGCAGAGAAAGGCCACGTGGAGGAGAGGAGAGAGGCAGCCAAGGTGGTGGAGTGCTGAAAGAGAAACCAGTTTGTGCAGGGAGAAGGAAGGAGATGGGAAAGAGAGGTGAATAAGTCTGGTGAGCTAGAAACCTTTGATTCTAGGAAACTCGGATAAGTCAGTAGCTTTGTGAGCACTGAATGAGTGGGTTTTGGAGCCCAGTGTGTGTTTTTACTTGCCCGCTGGATGCAAGCTAGGATTAAAGATAATGGCCCACCAGTTCTTGACTCTGTTGTTTCTTTATCGACTGTCCGAATCCAATGCGAACCTGCACGGGCAGGCGGCTGTGATTGTGGCCATGGATACTGGCTTTACAATGAGTAAAAAAACGAATAAATACAATGAGGCTGCAGTGATCTGGGCTCTCAGTCCTAGAGGCTGGGAGTCTCCTGTAGCCATCTTTATGTTGTGTCTTAAGTCCTGCAGCACCTTCCTTCTGTACATTCCCTTCGCCAAGCTGGTCTCGGCAACCTCGTCCTTTAACAAAATATTTTGCTGTTGGGCAAATAAAATGTATTATGCTCACTTTGTTAAAAATGTCGCTGCCCACGTGAGGCCGTCACCCAGGTGATATTAATGTGTGTTGAGAATCCTTGTAGCCTGGGGCTTGGTTTGGGGATTAAGCCTTTCCCACCCTTTTTGATGTGGGGTGGTACAATCCAATCATGCCTCAGAGAAGTGATTTTGTATTAGGGACTTCCCTACTTTGTATATTGGATTAGAGGTTGTGAAGCTACACTATAAAATGGGGCAGAATGAGAGCTTGGGCTCTTGGTTCCTGAGATTATCATTAGAGGAGAGAGCAGAGCAGAGAGCAGAAGGAGGCCACGTGGAGGAGGCCAGGAAAAGCAGCCAAGATGGCAGAGTGCTGAGTGAGATGCCAGTTTGTGTAGAGTTTGTATCTGGGATAAGGAAGGAGATGGGGAACTGAGGAGAATAAGGCTGGTGAGCTAGAAACCTTTGATTCTAGGAAACTCAGATAAGTCAGTAGCTTTGTGAGCACTGAATGTGAGTGGGTTTTGGAGCCCAGTGTGTGTTTTTACTTGCCCGCCGGTGCAAGCTAGAATTAAAGACTATAGCCCACCAGTTTGTGGCTCCGTTGTTTCTTTACTGACTGTCCGAATCCAATGCGAACCTGCATGGGCCGGGCTGCTGTGATATTGGTCCTGCCCACTGGCTTTACATTTGCCAACTACCTTCTCTAGTACCTACTCGTCTCTCCTCACTAGGCTATTTTTTTTTTTTTTTTCCTGAAGCTGGAAACAGGGAGAGACAGTCAGACAGACTCCCGCATGCGCCCGTCCGGGATCCACCCGGCACGCCCACCAGGGGCGACGCTCTGCCCATCCTGGGCGTCGCCATGTTGTGACCAGAGCCACTCTAGCGCCTGGGGCAGAGGCCACAGAGCCATCCCCAGCGCCCAGGCCATCCTTGCTCCAATGGAGCCTTGGCTGCGGGAGGGGAAGAGAGAGACAGAGAGGAAAGTGCGGCGGAGGGGTGGAGAAGCAAATGGGTGCTTCTCCTATGTGCCCTGGCCGGGAATCGAACCCGGGTCCTCCGCATGCTAGGCCGACGCTCTACCGCTGAGCCAACCGGCCAGGGCCACTAGGCTATTGTTAATCCAAATTCGGAGGGACCCGAAATATGGAAGACAGGAGCAAGGTCTGTCGTTTACACATCAAAGCTTTATTGTCTAGCTTGGCCAAGCGGCGGGAACTCCGACAGAAATCTGACGGAGAGTGCGCCGGCCCTTTGTTCTACTTAGTTTTTATAGTTTTGTAAGTGGGAAGTACAGAAGCAAAAATTGCAATTAGGAGCCCCTTACCGCTATTGGTTATAGTCATATGTCCTTTAACATGATAGGACCACATTCAATTTGCAAACCATACATCATTTTGGAGAAAACAAATTTACAAGCCAACACAATGGTAGAAAGATGTCTCTTTACATATTAAAGGCATTCCTATATTATCTAGTGTTTATCTGCTATCTCTCTGTCCAGAGTCACACACTCATTTACATAGGAGAGGTAGTTTTGGTGGGGACAAATGCCTGCAAATGACCGCACGCTAGGCCGACGCTCTACCGCTGAGCCAACCGGCCAGGGCCGGTATTTACATTCTGAATCATAACTGTAGCAAAATTACAGTTATGAAATAGCCACCAAAATTATTTTTTTGGTTTGGGGTCACCGCAACATGAGGAACTGTATTGCAGGTTCACGGCATTAGAAAGGTTGAGAACCACTGCTCTACAGGGTGCTTCTGAGGCTGGCTCCTAGAATACCCCAGGCTAGAAAACAGACTCTGAGGTCAGGAGAACAGTAGGAAACCATGCAGAAGTTGTGTGCATGAGCTTCTGTTTGAGGAAGAGTTCTGCTCTCAGATTTTGTGAATAGTTGGAAATCAAGTGATCACATTTGTCTCTCATGAAGTGATAAAAGCTTTATGTATTAAATTGGCTAGGGCTTTTTTTTAACTTTTTTTTTTGGTTTTTTATTTATTTATTTATTTTAGAGAGAGGAAACAGAGAGAGAGAGACAGAGACAGAGATACAGAGAGAGAGAGAGAAGGGGGAGGAGCAGGAAGCATCAACTCCCATATGTGCCTTGACCAGGTGAGCCTGGGGTTTTGAACCAGCGACCTCAGCGTTCCAAGTCAGTGCTTTTACCCACTGCACCACCACAGATCAGGCGGCTAGGGCTTTTTAATTCCTATAACTGAGGGTCATAACTGAGCCTTTTCTTCTGATAGTATCTCTTAGTGAGTTTCAACTGGTGTGCAGCAAGAATTTTTAAAACATGCAATACCTGACTATTTAGTCAGGACTGACTTCCTTTTCCTTAGATTGTCAAATTAAAAAAAAAACAAAAAACAACCAACATAATAGCCATCCAGTGTGAATGAATCAAAATTATACCTATTTTTTTGTCAGATTGGCAAAAACAATTCATTTTAGTGTGCTGCAGAATTTTAGTAATTTAGTTTATTGTGCCATGAGATGAAAAAGGTTGAAAATCACTGTTTTATCCTATAGCCATCTGATTTTATTTCTTTGGAGCAGTGAGGTTTATTTCATGGTGTTCTAGAGAGAACCTTGGGCTAAATCCTGGATTCCCAGTTCTACCACCAACTGGTCGGGTACTGTATAGCCAGTAGTCAAGCCATCATGGCCATTCAGGTGCAGGTTCCTATGAGATTTGGACAGATGGTAAAGAAACAATGGAGCCAAAAACTGGTGGGCCATTCCTTTATTCTAGCCTTGCAACCAGCCAGCGAGTAAAAACACAGGGCTCTAAAACCCACTCACAGGCCCTGGCTGGTTGGCTCAGTGGTAGAGCGTCAGCCTGGCATGCAGAAGTCCTGGGTTCGATTCCCGGCCAGGGCACACAGGAGAAGCACCCATCTGCTTCTCCACCCCTCCCCCTCTCCTTTCTCTCTGTCTCTCTCTTCCCCTCCCACAGCCGAGGCTCCACTGGAGCAAAGATGGCCCGGGCACTGGGGATGGCTCCTCAGCCTCTGCCCCAGGCACTAGAGTGGCTCTGGTTGCAACAGAGCAACGCCCCGGAGGGGCAGAGCATCGCCCCCTGGTGGGCAGAGCGTCGCCCCCCTGGTGGGTGTGCCGGGTGGATCCCGGTCGGGCGCATGCAGGAGTCTGTCTGACTGTCTCTCCCCGTTTCCGGCTTCAGAAAAATACAGAAAAAAAAAAAATTTAAAACCCACTCACAGGCCGGACCTGTGGTGGCGCAGTGGATAAAGCGTTGACCTGGAATACTGAGGTTGCCGGTTCAAAACCCTGGGCTTGGCCCTGGCCGGTTGGCTCAGCGGTAGAGCGTCGGCCTAGCGTGCGGAGGACCCGGGTTCGATTCCCGGCCAGGGCACATAGGAGAAGCGCCCATTTGCTTCTCCACCCCTCCGCCGCGCCTTCCTCTCTGTCTCTCTCTTCCCCTCCCGCAGCGGAGGCTCCATTGGAGCAAAGATGGCCCGGGCGCTGGGGATGGCTCTGTGGCCTCTGCCCCAGGCGCTAGAGTGGCTCTGGTCGCAACATGGCGACACCCAGGATGGGCAGAGCATCGCCCCCTGGTGGACAGAGCGTCGCCCCTGGTGGGCGTGCCGGGTGGATCCCGGTCGGGCGCATGCGGGAGTCTGTCTGACTGTCTCTCCCTGTTTCCAGCTTCAGAAAAATGCAAAAAAAAAAAAAAAAAAAAAAAACCCTGGGCTTGCCCGGTCAAGGCACATATGGGAGTTGAAGCTTCCAGCTCCTCCCCTCTTCTCTCTCTCTTTCTCTCTCTCTCAATCTCTCTCTCTCTCCTCTAAAATGAATAAATAAATAAAAATTAAAAAAAAAAACCCACTCACAGGTTCTCTGGTTCCACAACCAGGAGAATCTTTTCCTGTCTTTCCTAGAATCAAAAGCCCCCACTAGTCTAAGTCGCCTCTGGTTCCCCATCTGCACATCTTCTCCCTCCTCATCTCTGTACAAACTGGCTTCTTCTATAGCAAGCTACCATCTTGGCTGCTGCTTCTCCTTTAGCACTCTGCCTTCTCTCTGCACAAACTCTGCAAAAACATGGCTTCCTTCTTCTCCTTCTTAAAACTTTTTGGCATGAAACCCCTCCTCTAACACACATTAGCATAACAAAGCCCTTCCCAAGCAGAAAGGTAATTAGAAGTTTCACCTGGGTAGCATCATTCACGTGGGCAGCACCATTTTTAACAAAGTGAGCATAAAAATCACATTTTACAAACTTATTTGCCCAACAGGTACTGACGAGTCCAGAAAAGTAGAAATGTAGGCTAAACCAAGTGAAATCTAAGACTTCTAGTTCATAAGTCTCCAAATCTGATTTGTTCTACTTTTGTCTTTGTACGTAGAAGATTCCCTTCTCATTCATGGAACGAAGAATGTTCAAGGCACACAGGAGAAGCGCCCATCTGCTTCTCCACCCTTCCCCCTTCCCTTCCTCTCTGTCTCTCTCTACCCCTCCTGCAGCCAAGACTCCATTGGAGCAAAGTTGGCCCGGTTGCTGAGGATGGCTCCATGGCCTCCACCTCAGACACTAGAATGGCTTCATTTGCATTGGAGCAACACTCCAGATGGGCGGGCATGCTGGGGGGAATCCCGGTTGGGTGCATGTGGGAGTCTGTCTGACTGCCTCCCCACTTCTAACTTTGGAAAAATTTTAAAAATTTAAAAAGTTTAAAAAAAGGTAAAAGCAAAAGCATAGACACATGCTTCTTTTAGGTAGGCAGGTATAGGATAGTTAACAATTAGCATGATACTGACAATGAGGCGATTTGTGTTCTCTGCTCCAATACAGTAGCTGCCCCCTGAGAGGTCTGGGTAAGATTACTTTTACATTTCAAAGGCAGATTAGTTATCAGGTACAATATTGTAGATGCAACAGACAAGAGACAGGCTCAGTTAAGGTAAACATTGACCTTTGTTAGGGAAAAGTAACGCCTTAGGATGTGACTGCCTGCCAAGATTCACTTTTAGTTAGAAAATTTTGATTTCAGACCATCCTGTGTGGTTACTTTAGGTCTCTGAGTTTGCAAAGGCCACCGGGCAGGCCTCCTCTGAGCTTGTCAGGTTTAGTATGCGGCCCCCTTTTGGTCCATGGACTCAAAATACTGCCCTTTCTGTTCTGTCTGGGAGTTCATGTGCTCACTAGGCTGTGTGGCATTGTGATCACACAGGTTGATTCTGAATCAGGCAGATGAAATCCTATTTCTGTCACGTACTAGTTGTATAACACTGAGCAAGTGACTCCCACTCTCACTGCCAGTTTTCTCAGCTGCAAAATGGGGGCAATGCCAGAGCCTACCTAACAGGACTGAACATATGTGAAGTGCCTGCCCAGGGAACGTGCTGTGTAAGAAAGAGTTGGCTGTTAAAATTCTCCGTAGTAACACAATCCTCCTTTTAATAAATCTATTTTTAAAAAAATTTTTAATTATGGTCAGATTAAGGAAGCCAGAAAAGTAGGGAAATGTTTGAAACCTTGACAACAGGAATTTCAGTAGTTGCTCTGTTGGTTCTAGCCATTGGCAGGGCAGGGCCCAGGAAGCAGCCAATTCCACACCATATTATCAAGTGGGGTGTTGGGTAAACAAGTGTGGTTTTTTTTAAGGTTGCACGCTTTTATTAGTCTATAGAAGGCTGTGGGCGCTTGCCCTCAGGGCAGCAGGTTGCAAATTGTGGATTGCCTTCCTGCTTGGGAGGGGTGATTGTTTGCTATTGTTTGCTGGAGAAGGGTCCCCCCTCCCAGCTTGTTTGGCTAGAGAATCCAGAGAGAGAGGGTGAGCTGAGGGGCTTGGGAGCCCTGCTGAGGCTGGGCAGTGCAGGATTCTGGAAAGTGAGCCCAGAGGGTGAGTCGGGGAGGGGGGTGCTGAGAGACAAAGGGAAGTGGTCTTCCCTGCCTGTTTGCTCGTCCTGCCGCTCCGAAACTCTAATAAAACGGAATGGCCCACCATTTCCTGGCTCAACAATTCCTTTACCATCTGCCTGAATCTAATGTGAACCTGCATGGCCATGGCAGCAGCCCCTGGCCCTACATGGGGTCGCTAAAGATCTATATAGAATTCACAGAACTGAGTTTGCAAATGGCAGAGCCACTCTGGGTCCTAAAACTGCTGGGAAATAAAAATGCAGGTTCCTAGATTACTGAAATGTTCTCTCCAGCAGGGTGGGCTGATGTGTGCCCGTGGGCGGAATCCCAGCTCTTGGGCCTCTGTGCCCCAATTGAGGAAGTTTAGGCTACTGATTGAAACATGGTCTCCTTTCAGCACAGGAGGGCATGAGTACGTTAATAAACAATTGTGTTTCACATTTTGTCCAATTCCCAGCCGGATAGAACCTCTTCAGATATATTTATGTTTACTGTTTTACTTTGAATCATTTATGGGAATTTAGCACTCAGGTACCATTTCCTGTTGAGACCAGGAAGAAGCGCTGAAAGAAAGTGGTACTGGTGAGTCTTTCTAGCCCCTGCTCCCTACACTGTCACCCCAAGACTGTCAGTCACATCCGCAGGGCTGGATGATCCCAAAGTGGCCTGAACAAATCCCAGGAAGCTGGGTTACCAGGTGGAGTGTGCAGAGGTAGCTGTACTCTTTGTCCACTCTCCCTGCCCCAACCCCCTCTCCAGTCTGTACTCTTTTTTTTTTTTTAATATTTTTTTATTTATTCATTTTAGAGAGAGAGATAGAGGAGGGGGGAGGAGTAGGAAGCATCAACTCCCACATGTGCCCTGACCAGGCAAGCCCAGGGATTCGAACCGGCGACCTCTGTGTTTCCAGGTCGATGCCCCATCCACTGTGCCACCACAGGTCAGGCTCCAGTCTGTACTCTTTATGAAGGTATGTCACAGAGAATAACACGTTGTTGTTTTTGTTTTTGTTTTTGTTTTTTTTTACAGGGACAGAGAGAGAGAGTAAGAGAGAGAGATAGGGACAGACAGGAACGGAGAGAGATGAGAAGCATCAATCATCAGTTTTTTGTTGCGACATCTTAGTTGTTCATTGATTGCTTTCTCATATGTGCCTTGACCGTGGGCCTTCAGCAGACCGAGTAACCCCTTGCTCGAGCCAGCGACCTTGGGTCCAAGCTGGGGAGCTTTTTGTTCAAGCCAGATGAGCCCACGCTCAAGCTGGCAACTCGGGGTCTCGAACCTGGGTCTTCTGCATCCTAGTCCGATGCTCTATCCATTGTGCCACCGCCTGGTCAGACTTGAATAACACTTTTGCATAGCAAGGTCTCACCAATTATCACTGGATCCTCCAAAACCACTCTGAAAGTAGGTCGGGTCAGATTTCTTCTCCATTTTACAAATGAGGAAGCTGGCTCTGTGTCAATGCTAATACAGGCTGTCAGAGCCTTTGGGCAGATGTGTTCCAGATGTAAGCCTGTTGATCTCACCTGCCTCCTGGCACTTCTCCCAGCTGGAAATTAGCTTCCCCAGCTTGGCCCTGTGGTGGGTGGCAGGCAGGACTGTGGCCGGGGTGGGGCCCAGCATCCTCTGGCCCCCACATCCTAGCTGCTTGCTGAGCACAGGCCAGAAAGATCTGCCACCATGATGGGGCTCGCAGCCCAGTGGGAGGTCACAACCACAGGGACAACTTTAATGACTCTGGCAAGGGCACGCCTTTGGCATCTCTAGGGGTGGAAAAAGAGTGATCTGTCTCAGGCTCTACAGGGTGGAAGGCGGTGTGGGGGGGGGGCACAGCCCCACTGCAGCTGCAGCAGCTTGGCAGCAATGACCTCCCCCTGACCAGAAGGCTGTGGCCATTTTGGGCCTGTGGTTTCTGGGGGCTCCCCACTGTGGCATGGGAGCTGAGAAGCCCAGGAGGAGACATGGGGCAGTCATAAACCTCAGGGAAGGGGTCTTCTATTCCCTATAGTGAGGGAGACAAGCAGAAGGACATAGGATATGCAGTCTCAGGAGCACTCTGTGAAGACAAGAGCCCGGCTAGACAACTCTGCCTTGAGGATATGAAGAACACAAGGTGGCGTGTGCAACAGGAAGCCACTTGGCATGTGAGCCTCCCACAACAGGATCCCTTCTGGCCAACATGCCAGGAGTCTGACTCTGATGTGGTGTGGGTTCTGCTGGTAGCAGGTCAGACAAAAACATCAACAGACTTAAGCTCACTTGAGTTGCCTCCTGTGGGAGCCGATGCTGGGTTCTCTAATTGCCCACTGACAGGTGGCCGAAAGGAGGAGGGCATTTCTGATGGGTAGTGTCCTGGCTGGAGCCCAGGTTTTATTTCTGTTGACTTTGTTGGGCTCCTTCGTGTACTACTAAGCAGTTGTGTGGCCACAGGGAAGTCCTTTCTGGGCCTCGGTTTCCTTCTGTGAACTGGGTATGTCACCTTCTCTCATAGGATATCAATTTGTACGGGAGCAAACGTGATCATGTGTATGAAAGAGCTTTGCAAAAGGTCAAGCACTATATAAAACTATTTATGAGCCACAAACACATGGTGTCTGCAAGGCAGGCTCACACTGAAGCATTTGGCTCCCCCTGGTTTGAAGTCTCTTCCACCATCTTCTCTCCAAATAGTCACCACCCTATAGGTAACAGCTGTGGTATGGTGACGTGGAGGGCTACACCATCAGCACCACACTTCAGAATAATTTCTACCTTCCTTGATGACTCAGATTACTTTCCCTTTCCCAATAACCCACCTTCCTTCCCAGCTTCACGCTCCCCCCTTAGCCGGCCTGGTTCCCCTCCTCCTGGTCCCTGCATCTCCTCTGCTCTGCAGCACCATCCCTCCCTCTCCCTGACCCCTTTGCCCTCGGCCAGCATTATCACAGTGCCTACTAACATGTTAGGATCTCTCCCTCCCTTATTCAAATGTCAAGGTTCAAACCTTGACCTTCTCAACACTCTCTACTGAGGGGTTCACCTATTTCCTCAGTTTCAAATATTATTTCAGAGCAATTGGTTTTCAGGTTTTTTTTGTTTTTTGGGTTTTTTTTCTTGTGGGAGAGACAGAGAGAGTCAGAGAGAGGGACAGATAGGGACAGACAGACAGGAACGGAGAGAGATGAGAAACATCAATTCTTTGTTGTGGTTCCTTAGTTGTTCATTGATTGATTTCTCATATGTGCTTTGACCAGGGAGCTACAGCAGACCGAGTAACCCCTTGCTCGAGCTAGTGACTTTGGGCTCAAGCTGGTGAGCCTTGCTCAAGCCAGGTGAGCTCACGCTCAAGCTGGCGACCTTAGGGTCTCGAACCTGGGTCCTCCCCATCCCAGTCCGACTCTCTATCCACTACGCCACTGCCTGGTCAGGCCAGAGCAATTGGTTTTCAAATCTTTGGCTATAACCTCTCCTCTGTTGTTAACCCTTTGGAGAATATGTGTTTTTTTTTAACAGCTGGATTCATAGTGTTTTGTAATCTGATGCTACAAAACATTCACATTTCAAAATAATTTCCCTATGAACCCGAATACGTAAGATAGTAATTTGAGAATGGCTGCGTCCGTGTCCTTGACCTGTTACAGGTGTGATGGTCATGACAGGTAGGTAAGTCGGTGCTCACAGAGGTCTTTCTTTTTTGTTGGAGGATGGGTCAGATATTCCCATCAGCAAGAGTACAGTCAGTTCTGGCAGGTTCCCTCAGTTTCTAATAAAAGCTATGGACTGAACCACACCTGAAGCAACACAGTGAGATAGGGCAAGTGACATCTGGACTGTGATTAAAGTCATCAACCTAAAATAAAACAGGAAACCCTGTGCCCCATAGATAAAGGAAGGCTGAGAAGAAAAAAAAAGTGACCAGGTCTATTCTGATTGGGGCAAGCTTCACACAGGGAAAAACATGTACAACTCAGTCAGATGAGGTAAAAAAAAAAAAGCATCTCATAAAATACGCATCACTTCCCTAGGGTGGTGGAGAGGGGTCTGGAAAGTTACCTCAAAACTGGATTCACTGGGCAAAAATGCTTGACTCAGGAAGGTCTCTGGAGCAGGGAGTCCTGAGACACTGCAGTGGGAAGGTGGGTCCAATGTAAACAGTAGGTTCCTGCCACGCTGAACACGTGCAGTTCCCCAGCTGATGACCGGAACTGACGTGAGGGCCTCCCTTCATAGTCACCACGCACTTGGAATCCGCCTCTCGTATCAGGATGATCTCATTGCAGAGATGAGGAAGACTTGGACAGCTCTCTCCATGGGCCTGTCCTAGACACAGCAAGGACCTAGCACTCTGGGGTCAGCATAAGGGCAGGACTCACTGGGTGACCTGTGTCCACTTGGTTTTGGTGATTGCTGCTGTTGTGATTTTAAAACAAAAAAAGAAAAGCCTGACCTGTGATGGCACAGTGGATAAAGTGTTGACCTAGAATGCTGAGGTCACTGGTTCAAAGCCCCAGACTTACCCAGTCAAGGCACATATGAGAAGCAACTATGAGTTGATGCTTCCAGCCCCTGGACTCAACATTCTGAGTAGAAAAAGCACTAAAGGCCCTGGCTGGTGGCTCAGTGGATTAGAGCATCAGCTTAGCATATGGATGTACTGGGTTCAATTCCTGGTCAGAAGCAATCATTTGCTTTGCCCCCCCCTATTCTCTCCCTCTTCCCCTCTCACATCCGGTGGATTCAATAGTTCCAGCATGGCCCTGGATGCTGAGGATAGCTCCCTTGGAGCATATCAGCCTAAGGTGCTAAAAATAGCTTGGTACTGGAGCATCAGCCCTAGATGGGTTTGCCAGGTGGACCCCGGTCGGGGAGCATGTGGGAATCTGTCTCTCTATCTCCCTGCCCTCACCTAAAATAAAAATAAAACAAAAAAGAGCAGAAAAACTGAAAGGAAACCAATCAAGCACCTGACCTGAGGCTCCAAGGTGTGGTGGCCTGGGTACAGGAGGACAAGGGCTCACAGAAGCAGAGGACACCAGAATTCTGGCACTCGCCCAGCAGCGCCTGCGCTGCAACTTGGAGCAATCACTTCCCTGGGCCTCAAGTTGAAACTCAGGGGACTAGAAGAGTTCGATTTTTCTAAACTTAATTGACCACAGACACCCTTAAGATCATAAGATGCTGATAGAATACCTGTAGATATTGATTAGAAAGTATATGCTTGAATATAAGTAGATGACAGACCAAATAATCTCTGCAGAAAACTCCGTACAAATTCAATTCCAATGTATAATACATACGCATAACTATAATTTTATATCAGAAATGGTTGTATCTTGCATTTTCAAGTAAACATTTTTTAAAATTAATAGACATTATTTTTAAGATAAGTTTTAGATTTACAGAAAACTGAGCAGAAAGTACAATCTCTCATATACATTTCTGTCCCACCCTAAATTCCCCCCACACACACACACAGTTTCCCTTGTAGTTACCTTGTGTTTAGTGTGGTAGTATTTGTAAAAGAAATGTGTGGTAATGTTTTTATTGGGATTTTTTAAAATTCATTTTAGAGAGGAGAGGGAGAGACAGAAAGAGAGAGAGGAGAGACAGAGAGAGAGAAGGGGGGGAGGAGCTGGAAGCATCAACTCCCATATGTGCCTTGACCAGGCAAGCCCAGGGTTTCGAACCAGCAACCTCAGCATTTCCAGGTCGATGCTTTAGCCACTGCGCCACCACAGGTCAGGCTGTGATAATGTTTTTAAAAGAAAAAATATTATTAGCATTTATTTTTCCCCCACACGCGTGACACAAATACTGCTTAGAAGACAGTTGCAGAAAAATCCGTAGTAGATGCTCTTTAAGGTCCCTTTCAGCATTTCTGAAAAATGAGAGGTTTTTTTTACTTTTTTGAATTTTTTTTTTTTTCTGAAGCTGGAAACGGGGAGGCAGTCAGACAGACTCCCGCATGTGCCCGACCAGGATCCACCCGGCACGCCCACCAGGGGGCGATGCTCTGCCCACCCGGGGAGTCGCTCTGTCGCGACCAGAGCCACTCTAGCGCCTGGGACAGAGGCCAAGGAGCCATCCCCAGTGCCCGGGCCATCTTTTGCTCCAATGGAGCCTCGGCTGCGGGAGGGGAAGAGAGAGACAGAGAGGAGGGGAGGGGGGGAGAAGCAGATGGGCGCCTCTCCTGTGTGCCCTGGCCGGGAATTGAACCCGGGACTCCTGCACGCCAGGCCGACGCTCTACCACTGAGCCAACCAGCCAGGGCAAAAATGAGAGGTTTTCCGTTTCCCTTTGAGAATAGATAGGAAAGGGAGAAAGCTAAAAATAACAACAAAAACTTATGAAACATTTTATTAAATCACCAATGGCAGGTCATTTGTCTCAAAGCGTTTTCTTTTTTTTTTTTTTCAGCCAAATAACAATCCTCTGAAACACAAGGAAGCTAAACCATGAAGCAAGCTGCCCCCTAGTCTTGCAACTAATTTCGGAGAACCAAGGGAAGACTTCCCGATTTACAGCTGTGGGCTCTCCCCACCAGCCTCACAGCCCCCCAGGGAGCGAGCACAGGTGCATGGGACTTATTTACTCGCAGAAGATTGAAATCGGACATTCTGCCACAGAGTTCAAAGGGGTAGCTTTAAAACCAAAGGCAGGGAAGTTCTGTCTTAGAGAACTGGGAGGCCACCCTGACATACTCAATTCTCTCCATGAAGGAACTGATTGAAAATGAGATGTAGTAAAAAAAGAGTGTGAATAAATTCATGGAAATCTGTAAAAGGTTGAGGAAAATTTCCAATCTTCCAACATGCTGTCATGGGCAAGCCTGCCCTTTTAGAGCCTGTGTCAGAGAGAAACTTCTGGAGACACTTAGACTATCCTGAATCCAGTGCGGAGTCAGTGAGTGTATCTTTATTAAAACAATTTAAAAGTATCAGGAAAGAAACTAAAAAATATTCACCAAATATTACAGCACTCCAACACTTGATTTCTCTTTCAATCTTTATATAGAAATATATAGTTTATATCACAGTGCATATGCAAATTTGTCTTCTACTTCTTTTGGGTAAGGTAATTTAGGATTGATTTGATCTTCTATATAATTATATTATCAATCATCAGAATGGCTTTACAAAAATGCATTAGATACTACTATTCTTCTATTTTGGGACTTACGTTATTTTCAGTTTTTAGATAGTCAAAATAGTGTTTATACATATCTTTCCTTGCATGGGAATTAATTTTTTTTTTATTTCATTGGGCTAAATAGTCAAAAAAATTACTACTCCAAGACAATAACCCAGTTTTTTCCTTTTATTCTGAAATCATTTTAAACTTACAGAAGAGTTGCTAGAATAGGACAAAGAACTCTCAAATGGCCTAGTGAATGATTTTTAACAAGAACAACTATGTTTAAGGGTATTTCCCAGGCATTCGTCTTAAAAAATGTTTCCTGGAATTTGTGAAGAATTCAAGTCGCTGATACAGCTGACCAACTTGGTAGTCTGGAGGCTAGATGAAGGCCTCAACAGTGCATGTCACAATTTTAAATCCACCGTGCTATTTGCCCCAGCCTCTGAAAACCCAGATGGCTACCACAATGAAACCTTCTAAGACTGTACACAAAATTTCTGTCTTCTGGTCCTGAATTGTTTTATCATAAGCCTCTTGTCCCATCTCTCTTTGCTTGAGTTTCCAGAGACATCACATCATCTCTTACTCAGCTGATGGGGTCTCGGCGTGGTCCTTGTTCTCCTGTCCCATCCCTGTGTCTACTCCGGTGATAAGGTGCTTCCGCTAGTGACTCATTCTGCCCATCCTGGGGTGGGGTGGTGGGGATGGTGGGAGGAGGTCCCACCTCAGAAATAGTGCCAGGCTGGGAAAGCTCTGTGAGAACGCTTTCTTCCTGTGCCCACTTTGTCTCCATGTTATCTGGGCCTGGGTTTTATTTCTCTTCCTTGAAAGCAAAGGGTTTTGAAACAGTTTTCTCAGGATGTGATTTCACCAAGATTTATTTTCACTCCCCTCTCCCCCACAGCAATCCCTTGACTAAAATCAAGGCTCCCATTGTATTCCTATCAACCTCCCTACACCTACCTTCTCCTTCTCAGGCTTCCCCCAAACGACTAGGGTCCCTAAAAGGAAAACAATCTTATATTTAGTAGGAACACAAAGGTCCCAGCATGTAGGACCAGGATATTAACTGGTGTGAGTCATTTGGGAGAATTTCAGCAAAGCTCAGGGACACCTGCCGGTGACCTAAAAACCTTCTCTCCTCAATCTCAGCTCTAAGTCCACCCTTCTTTCTCAAGACCCCAGGCCTCCCAGCACCCAACATAGGCCTTGGGGAAGGGGGCAACAAACAGAACCTCCCCACTGGAGACTTCTTTGAAGGTTAACTCATCAAATTTACATTTTAACTGGGAACTAAAAACGTAAAGGAACAAGTTTCTGAAGGTGGTGGGAAAGGAGTCCCCCTCTCCCTCTCCCTGATCACATCCTGCTGTGCTCTCCTCCCCACAGTAGTCACTGCCCAGACTTCTGGAGCTAATACCCAGCCTGCAGTCTCTCTGTGATTTAAATGTGATCATTCAGGAGCAAATAAATCATTTGCTCCAGGAGTCCATGTTAAAGTCTCATTACTGCCACCTGTTCACTCCTGCTGACCCAAAATACCAGAAAAAGCCCCTTACCCTCATCATGGCATACCATGTCACAAGAAAATAGACACGTCTTCATAGGACAGGGACACCCTCTGCTGCAGTTTATCTGATGTCTTATCTCAGATGCTCTGTAGGTAACTGGTCCCCTATTCCCCCTCTCTGCCCCCCCCTTTTTAGTGAGAGGAGGGGAGGCAGAGAGACAAGACTCCCACCAGCGCTCTGACCCAGATCCACCTGGCAAGCCCACTAGGGGGCAATGTTCTGCCCATCTGGGACCTTTGCTGTGTTGCAACTGGAGCCATTTTTTAGTGCCTAAGGCAGAGGCCATGGTGGAGCCATCCTCAGTGCCTGAGGCCAACTTGCTTGAGCCAATTGAGCCATGGCTGTGGAAAAAAAAGAGAGAGAGAAGGGGGAGGGGTGGAGAAGCAGATGGTCGCTTCTCCTGTGTGACCTGACTGGGAATCGAATCCGGGACAGCCACATGCCAGGCAGACTCTCTACCACTAAGCCAACCGGCCAGGGCCTATTGCCCCTTTTTAAATAACAACCACTGGCAGAACTACGTCTTGATAAAAATATGGAAAAACAGTTTGACTCTGACTACCACTGCCTTATTTTCTAACCTGAAAACCAGACCTCAATGCTTGACAATATGAGCATACTTAGGATCAGACTATATGAAATCTGACCTCTCCTAGAACAGCTAGCTGGTCATCCCACAATTTCCTCTGCCACCTATCTACCTGTCCCTTCTCCTGGCATCCTTTCTCTTCTCTCGCACTTTCAAATACCTTGTTCCAGCTAGAAATCAATCAATAATAATAATATAATACATGCTACCTACTGAGCCCTGTGATGAGCCAGGGATCTTCCGCACATTGTTTCTTTATTTTATTTTATTTTTATTTTTTTCTGAAGTTGGAAACGGGAAGGCAGTCAGGCAGACTCCCGCATGCTCCCGACGGGGATCCACCCGGCATGCCCACCAGGGGGCGATGCCCCGCCCATCTGGGGCGTTGCTCTGTTGTGACCAGAGCCACTCTAGCGCCTGAGGCAGAGGCTATGGAGCCATCCTCAGTGCCCGGGTCAACTTTGCTCCAATGGAGCCCTGGCTGCAGGAGGGGAAGAAAGAGACAGAGAGGAAGGAGAAGGGGAGGGGTGGAGAAGCAGATGGGCGCTTCTCCTGTGTGCCCTGGCTGGGAATCGAACCCGGGACTCCTGCATGCCAGGCCAACGCTCTACCACTGAGCCAACCGGCCAAGGCCTCGCACATAGTTTCTAATATGCATGCGACCTGCAGATGTGAAAGCTCAGCATAACTGAAAACCTTGACTGAGCTCACCTCCCTCATGACTGGTAGAGCTGGTTCAAGCTGAAGCCTTTCCCGTACATCTCCCTGCTTGTATCAGTCATCTGTAAGGTGTTAGCGAGTCAAACAGGTTGTCTGTTTGTGGGTGCATTCACATTGAAGAGCAAAGTGCAAAGCTTCCATTAGTTGAAGGGATAGATGGTAGTGGTAGAATTTCAGGCTCAGCACCCCCCCCCTCATTCCACATGAGGAATGCTGGGACTGGAAAGGCCCCGGACACCCCCGTTCACCAGACAGAGAAGTGAAATGGTTCTCCATGACTGAAAGCTGGGGAGGGGCAGGACGGGTGCCAGATGAGGCTGATTCCAGGCCAGGCCGAGGCACTTTTCACTGCAGGTGTGCAGGTGAGCCCCGCCTGCCCTTAACTGCCCCCACCCTCCCCCAAATGCTCCAACCCTGCCATTTCCTCTGCCTGGAGGGCAGCTAGTCCACCTGCTCTGTCCTTCTAACCTCTTGTGTCCAGAGAGGCAGAGTTACAGCTGAAGATTCAGAAGAACCCCTCAGCCTCCTCAGTGTGTATCTGTCTGTAAAGACCTTTTTTCCCCAATAGGGGCTGAGATCCAGCTGATTCTGAGGGTCCCTTTGACGTCATTGAGGTTACGATTCTAAAGAAGATGACTCTTAAGGTCCCGTCCAACTCCCAAATTCTTGTGATCCGATGACATCAGGGCTGTGAATAATCACGCTGGCCCAAAGCCAGGATGGGCCGTGCTTCATCCACCCGAACTTCCTCCCCCTCTTAATAAAAACAGGTCCGCCTCAGTTTGGCTCCCTATGGCCCTGTCTAGTGGGCATCCTCCTGCTGCAGAGAAACCCGCCCACCCGGGGCCACCGACCCCACCCCCTGCCTTGAAATTTAAAGGAGGCCGGTGCTGTGCAGAGATTGGAGCTGAGGTTCTGCCTGCAAGAACCGCGCGGACCAGAACCTCACCAGGAGGGAAGGAAGGTAAGGAGTGGTGGTGGGTTGAATTCTGTGCTTCTCTCTCCAGCCGGCTTCGCTTCTTTCTCTTAAAAACCCTTCCGGCAAGGCAAGCCAATAAAGGCATGCCTGAATGAGGGAGTGACTCTACTCCCGGGCGAAGAGCATTAGCTAGAGTCCTCGCCCAAAGGGAGAGTTCTTTTTGAATCTGCATTTAATGGGGATAGGCTGAAGTGTTATGAGCAGGCGATTTGAGCAGGGGAAGAGAGGGACCAGGAGGGGTTATTTCTTAGATAAGAAATGCCTGCTTGCAGAGTGAAGGGGAAACTGAAAAGAATGATACAGAAATGCTCTGAATAGACAACAGCAGCACCTCATGACTAACAGGCAAGAAATGTAAAATCAGCTGCCAGCAGGACACTGGGGGGGGCGGGTTCCAGCTAGGCAGCCTCCCTCAGTGAGCCGAGGGAGAAACTGAGGCTGAGGAAGGGAAGGAGAGTGACTTATTTGCAGGGCACGATTAGGTGGGAAGTGCTGAGAAGGAGAAGGAAGGAGGGGACTTTCAGAGAAAGGCCTCTGCTCTCCCCTTTCCTCCCACCATCTCCATTGGACAGCTTTGTCTCTGGCTTTGCGCCCAGTGTGCAAATGTGAGGTCCTCGTTAAGGAGTTTGCAATTACAGAGAAAAAAATAACATCAATGTCTTTTCTTTCCAAAGCACTCTGCAGGAAGTATATCAAGTCTCTCTAGATTTTCACTGTTATTATCTTTATTTTCTTAACCTCTAGGGAGGGAGGGAGGGAGGGAGGGAAGAAAGGAAAGAAGAAACCATGTGAGTTCCCAGGTAACTAATGACAATCTCAAGCCAAGTTGGGATAATAATGGTAGTTTACTGCAGCTGAATGGTAACAGAAAAAAATTACCTGTGTGTGTACATTTACAGTCCCAGGAAAAAATTCTGCAAATACAGCTGTTTAGTGGAGTCCCCTGAAAAGGATTTCCTAGCAATTTTTGCCTACAGGTGGGAAGACTCCAGCTTGGATCTGGACGCTGATTTGTCCAGAATCAATAAATGACAGGTCAGAGTGAGCTGCTGGGTGAGTGCTTCCTGTAAAAGCGGAGTCAGGTTCGGGGTACCGGCATCCTGCTGTAAAAACTGGAGTGGAAAAAGCTCCATCCTATCCATCAATTTACTCTTCCTAAAACGTTCTGAGCCTGATCTGTGGTGGCGCAGTGGATAAAGTGTCGGCCTGGAAATGCTGAGGTTGCCGGTTCGAAACCCTGGGCTTGCCCGGTCAAGGCACATATGGGAGTTGATGCTTCCAGCTCCTTCTCTCCTCTTTCTCTCTCTGTCTCTCCCTCTTCTCTCTAAAATGAATAAATAAATAAATAAATAATTAAAAAAAAATTTTTTTTCAAAAACGTTCTGAGACACCAGTCTCAAATCTCTGGATCTTGTCATGAGCAAATGATAGGTACCCTCTGTCCTAATGGCTCTGTTTCTGTCCAGACTCTCCAAGACCATCTCTGGTGATTTGGGGAAGCCTCTTCTCAGATTCTCCCAGGGTCTGTGCTATTCTCAGTTGCTTCATCACAAATTGGGACAGTTCATGCTGCAGGGAGTAGGTGAGGAACAGCAGCGATAGTCACTAGTTTGTGCTCACTGAAGCTGGACTCTAGGACTTTTATTTCCTCCAGGCCTGATATACTGATGAGAGAGATGATGATCGATACATTTCAAACTGTTGTAACGAGCAGCGCAGCCACAGCTTTGGTGGTGTGACTTGAAGCGACCATAACCATCTGAGGCTTTTATAAATGAGTGGGGGGACCAGAAAGCAATTAGAGAAACTTACTGCCCTGTTACTAATCTGCAACAGGAGTTTTTCTGGTCATGGGATTGTATAGCAATTTAAGGGGCCCTTTGGCTAGGAACATCATTTGGAAGGAGCAGTGGACTTCCAAGCTTCAGGACTTCCAAAGCTTCTGGGGTGTGTGTAGATTATTTTTGACCAGACGGCTACGGCAGTAACATAGTTCAAAGCAGTGATAATGGACTTAGCTCCAGTTGAAATTCAAAACCCATATATGTCTCTGCAATACTGAGTATCTGTTTGCAAGGAAAAATTCGGGTGTTGAGTTGAAATGTTCAGTTTCACTTGGTTCTTTGGCATTGTGCATCTGCAGTCTCAGAATAAAATTTCTGTCTTCTGTGGTTTTCAGCTCTGTTCTGATAAGACGGCTAGTATAAATGATGAGTAAGCAGACTACTCCGTTTATTCCTTCTTTGGGGAATTTGCTTTGCATGGAGAAAAGTTCTGTTTATAGTTTCAGGTTGTAATCCTCATCGTAGTCAACCAACTCACAAAACCATATGGTGAGTCTCAAATCAAAATGGATAAAAATGTGAGGATGATTTAGGCACAGATAAAGTTAGAGCTAGAAAGAATCTTAGAGAGCGTCAGCCCTGACCCAACCCCAAGTCCAGCCACATGGTCCCCTGACTTTGGCTTAGTTGTTTAGTTACATATAAGGGCAGCACATTTTCTTAGTGATATTTTGTACATTTTATGTTCTACTCTCCAGCTTAGGCAATAGACTTCTGTAGAAGAGGTTAAGTGAAACCCGTGAACCTTTTCATCACCTGAAAATGGAGACCTATGACAAAAGGCAAAATGAACCAGGTTTGGGCACACAGCAGGCATTTCATAAATAGGTTTTTTTGTTTGTTTTTAAGCAAGAGGGGGGGGGGACAGATAGGGTCAGACAGGGATAGACAGGCAGAAAGAGAGAGAGGTGAAAAGCATCAACTCATAGTTGCAGCACCTTAGCTGTTCAATGATTGCTTTCTCATATGTGCTTTGACCAGGAGGCTCCAGCTAAGCCAGTGACCCCTTGCCCAAGTCAGAGACCTTGGGCTTCAAGCTAGTGACCTTTGGGCTATAGCCAGTGACTATGGGGTCATGTCTATAATCCTATGCTCAAGCTGGTGACCCTGTGCTCAAGCTGGGGTTTCAAACCAGGGTCCTCAGCATCCCAGGCTGATGCTCTATCCACTGTGCCACTGCCTGGTCAGGCCATAAATAGTTTTTGAAGGGATGACTCAGGCATGTTCTAGTACTGATCATGATTACCCAGGAAATGCTACCCAGCTGTCCTTTCTGTGGAACTAATACAGTTGGTCTCCTTAGCAGCTGACCAGCACCATCCATGCCAATGGCATGACCCAGAGAGTAACTCTTGGCCAGCAAACTCAGCTGAGGTGCACAGGATGGCTCTGTGATTCTCCTGACATGTATACCAGTGGCTTGGAGAGGTCTGTTTGGGAATTGACCTATAAGACCTGATTCCACTGGAGCCTCTGATCACTTTAAGCTCAAGTTGAACCCTGATATTGGAGCCATTTTTTTTATTACTCTTTGTATTAAGAGCCATTTCTGTTTATTATATAGTCACAAATATTTTATTTATTTATGTGTGTGTGTGTGTGTGTGTGTGACAGAGACAGACAGGGACACATAGGGACAGACAGATAGGAAGGAAGAGAGATGAGAAGCATCAAGTCTTTTTTGGGGCTCCTTAGTTGTTTATTGATTATTTTCTCATATTTGCCTTGACTGAGGGGCTACAGCAGAGCGAGTGACCCCTTGCTCAAGCCAGCAACCATGGGCTTCAAGCCAGTGACCTTTGGGCTCAGTGACTATGGGATCAGGTCTATGATCCCACACTCAAGCCAGCGACCCCAAGCTCAAGCTGGTGAGCCCACGCTCAAGCTGGCGACCTCGGGGTTTCGAACCCAGGTACTCTGCATCCCACAGTCCAACACTCTATCCACTGCGCCATTGCCTTGTCAGGTGTCACAAATATTTTATTAACTTACAACTAGGCATTAGGGAGTTCAAACTGAACTCTATCCCCAAAGACCCCAACATGCTTAAACATATTGTGCTTTCCAAATTAGCTTTCCTCTGAGGGACACCTGCAAGTGAGACCCTGGGGAGTGTGAATTATACTCCTTTGCCCAAAGAAGTGTTTGCACTGCAGAGTGAGAGGCTCTTGTTTTCTGGGTCTGTTACTCTGGACCCCAAGCAATGAGCCCATCTTGGGGAAGTGCTTTGTCAGGAACACCCTACTTCATTGCCTGGCTCACTCCTACTTTTGTTTAATAAACAGTTTATATCCATTCCAGAAAACCTACCTTGACTAGCCCCTTTACCACAACAAAAGTGAACTAGATCTGCCTTCTCCACATTCCAGTAGGACCATATCTTCTGCATTCTTACTTTCCATCTCTCCATGTCCCTGAATATCATGGCACTGATCACATTCTGCTATGACTGTCCCTTTTCTAAACTAAAGAGTTTAAGGATGGAGGACAGTGTCTTTATACCATGAGCCTGTGCCTAATGTGTGATTGGTGCTTAATAAATGTTTGATGGTGAACACAGAGAGTGAGTAAATCATCATCTGTGAATTGAAGAAAGGAGGGGATTGGACTGAGCGAGAGGTCGAGGTGGATGGGATGGGGGTCTGATAGACACGGGGAGGATGGCACCTACAGAAGTTCTCAAGCCCCTTTGTTAGAGATCTTTGCATCAGCAGTTCTGGATCAGCTAAGTTTCTTAAAGGTAGAGGATGGGGGGGGGGTGCTGGTTAGTGAAGCTAAACCTAGTAACCTACTCTTGTTGCAGGAGAGTAAAACCTCAGAGGATTGACACTCAGACAACTTATAAGAGGAAAAAAGAGAATTTACTAAGCCGGCGGAGCACCTGGGGCTATAGCTCCAAAGACATGCTCCCAGAAATTAGATTTCTTACATCTTATATACCCTTTACAAATCATAAGTTCACATGATTCCTTTGTTATCAATTACATGATTTCAGGATGGGAGGGGGCTTACAGGCTGCCAGAGGATAATCATTTGTAAATTGCCCATTAAGGAGAAAGAAAGGGGGAGAGGAAAGGGCTACTCAAGTCTTCCTTCCCCCTTGTACATTCCTGGCTGTTACCTTCTTTCACCCAGGTGCATAGAAGGAAGGAGGCCCAAGCTTACTGCCTCCTTCTATTCAAAACCTTCTAAGTATGAAAACCCCTTTATTTACATTACAACAGCCCTTCCTAAGCAGGAATATGATCAGTCATCTTGAGATTTTGTAAATTACACAAAAAAAACATTTACAAACTCTCTCAACGCTTGGCTTAAATTATAAAATATCCTTGAAGCCTCTTATTTCAAGGGGGGGGTCTCCTTCCTCACTATGAATAATCTAAAAGATAAAAGGCAACCAGTTAGCTTCTCAGGGGCCCTTCACATTTCCTCATGTTCACAAAAAAGAAAAACTTGTTTTATTTTGCCTCATTGTACCAAGAGCCAGTGTCTGTCACCTGAGGTACAGAGAGGAAGGGAAGACTTTTTTCTCTTGTTTTGCTTTTCTGGGAAGCTCCCGTTTCCGTATTTTTCTCACATAATGTCTCTGGTTGTCAAACATTCGTATTGGAAGGGTCTTATCAGTGGCGAGATCCTAATCTCCCAGCTGTCTTAGCCACTAATTCCGGCTTCTCTCAGAGTCCACAGTAGCCCAGGCGTGTATAGTATAAATAGACCTGGGAAAAGCAAATAGAAACATAGATTAAAGACATGATAAAAAGCACCACCCCGTATTAAGGAAATAATGGCTCCTGCTAATACTGACCTAGGCACATAGCTGAAGGGCATGATTCCGTGGATTGTAAGGAATTTGGCTACAGGTCACTACGAGATGTCCGAGATGTAGGAAATGGTATTTGGTGTTAATTGAACACAATAAGGACCCCATAGAGCTTGGTGTCCCTTCTGCCTTGGCAGCTTCTAGTTATCATTCAGGGGGAAAGCAAGCGGTAAACTTTGGTGCTCGCATTTCTGAAGGATGCCCATGACAATAAGTACAATTAACCTTACTGTGCAGCAGCCATTAAGTAGGGACTCTACTTGCTTCTTCTCAGCTGCTGTAACAGTTCAGCAAGGTGAAACTAATGAGCCCATTAGAAAAACCAGGAAACCACTCACACCCTGTAAGTAGAAAGTGGAGTTTGAAGTGAAGACTCCAGAGGCTGTGCTCCTCACATTTAGGACATGCTGCTACTCTCAGATAATCAACTTGGAACGCATTAAAAACATTGCAATCCAGCATCAGGACACAGTAAGGAGTAGTGGAAAGAGTGTCATGTTTTGGATATTAGAACTGGGTATGAGTCCTGATGCCACCGCTAACAAAGTGTGTCACCTTAGGGCCAAATCCCTTAACTTTTTTTGAAGTTCAATTTTCTCCTTCATAGAAACAAGATAATATTACCTTAAATAATTCAATGGATGGATGTAAAAGGGTTCTGTGAACTCTATGTCTGGCAGGTAGTAGGTACTCAGACATATGGTGAGCAAGTGGCATTAATCCACACATTTCCCAAAGATATACTCTAATGTCACTTCCATGTGAGTCCAGTAAAATGCAGACAAATTTCTATAATAATACAATGAAAGCTAGTGTGTTGAAATCTGGAGGTTATCTGAAGAATTATCAAATTATTGCGCATTTAATTACATGCAGTGCTGTTTGCTTTAGGGAGTGGAAGGAACAGGAGGAACTACCCTCATTGCTTAACAAGAGGCTTTTTTAGGTTAACATGAGATCTCAGGGTTGGTTTAGATTCAGACTTTGAGGTTAACATTTTATTGCACTGACTAATTGAGTTAACTTTTGCCAGCTGAGGCTTGCTTTTTCTTTGCAAAGGTCTAAGTTTGTTAGGAAAGGGTTTCTTTTTGTTTTTATCTTAGTAGGAAGCAGAATGGACTTCTATTTTCCTAGACCCACAAACAGAACTCCCTTGGCTCCCCCAAATTACTAGGACTACCCGGAAGAGGGTGGAATGTTGAGATGACAATGCTCAGTATAGAGTAACTTGATTAATATAATCAATATAATCTTACTTAGACACAGGTCTCATGCCTATATTTTGAAGACGCCTTGAAGAGAATTCTGCCCTGGGTGATGATATAGAGATACGCAGGAAGCAGAAGAGGATTTTAGTCTGTATACCTCATCAGAATTGATCAAATTAAATGATAAACAGACAGACACTTTCTCTCTTGTGCCCTAGTTATAAAGAGTTCTGTTCAAGGCCCTGGCCGGTTGGCTCAGCGGTAGAGCGTCGGCCTGGCATGCGGGGGACCCGGGTTCGATTCCCGGCCAGGGCACATAGGAGAAGCGCCCATTTGCTTCTCCACCCCCCTCCCCTCCTTCCTCTCTGTCTGTCTCTTCCCCTCCTGCAGCCAAGGCCCCATTGGAGCAGGGATGGCCCGGGCGCTGGGGATGGCTCCTTGGCCTCTGCCCCAGGCGCTAGAGTGGCTCTGGTTGCTGCAGAGCGACGCCCCGGAGGGGCAGAGCATCGCCCCCTGGTGGGCAGAGCTTCGCCCCTGGTGGGCGTGCCGGGTGGATCCCAGTCGGGCGCATGTGGGAGTCTGTCTGACTGTCTCTCCCCGTTTCCAGCTTCAGAAAAATACAAAAAAAAAAAGAGTTCTGTTCAAGAAGAGAGAAAATAAGCTTTGGCACACAGAAAATTACCTTTTTTTAAAAGAGCTTAAGAATTGTTTATATGATGCCAGTTTTTGAAATTGAATTTTATTCTGAAAGTATAGCCTCTATAAAAAGCAAGACCTGTATAAATGGGACCAGAGCTACCAGGCTAATGGCTCCTGTCCCAGCCTCTGACTCTGGTTCGGACAGAAGCGAGCTTTTGTGGGAGCTCACCGCCTTCTCCAAGGCCTGGTTCCTCCTCCCACCTTGCCTCATCCCTTGTCCTTACTCTAGTGGCATGCCTTTGCTTTTCTAAGGAGTTCTGACCATTTCTTTTCTAATTTGTTGGCATCTGTTCCGGGTCATGGTGGTTTGCAGGGTGGAGGGAGGGTGCTGTTGGTTTTATAGCCATGAGTCATTTTAGGGTATTTGGTACTCTTACGGACTGACTTTCTCTTACTCAAATTTCCAAAGAAAAACACAAGAATCTTCTTTAACAAAGATTCAGATTGCAAACCTTGCACACAGTGTTAAATTTGATCATAGTATCAATTTACTTTTGTCTTTCCCTTGCAATTTCCATCCTCTTCTACTTTCCTCACATGTCTGCTTTTTTCTTGTAGGCAAAAATGGAAACTGAAATCCTCCAGATCTATAATATCTGAGGCAGTTGCATTGTTTGCACCTGGAATCATAGCACTAGACTGATTGATTGCCTTTGTAGTCCCTTTATTGCAAATCACTCCATAGCAGGTGGTTGAGTGTTTAAGTAAAAGTACTTATATGCGTTTACAAGTGTTTTACAGTTTACACAGCAAGTGTACACTCATTATATCATTTATTCTCATAACAGAAACCACAGAAGACTGTTAACCCTTGGAGGAAACGTTGAGAGCCCAGCCCACTTGGTTTAGTAACCCTGGGGACAGATTTTATGTCTCAATAGAGATGCTTTTGGAAGGGCAGTACGTTCACTTTCATTCTAACCTTATGTGAATGAGTGTATCAGTTCCTTTTCCAACAGCAGATTTCTCTGGGGGAAGATGGAGAAGGTAGGAGGAAAATGGAGGGAAAGGGTAAAGCAAAGGGAATGTAAAAGCACGAGGATAACATTCATTGGCTGTCCCCAGGTCCTTCCTCCTGCTGTCCTGCTTCCACTTCAGTGGCTTCACCCAGTCCAGCCTCAAACAGTTATGGACTGGTGCCCACCAATCAGCATTCCCCCATGTTACCCTGCAGAGATGAGCTCTGAGTCTCTGGTCCGTGATCATTGATTTCTCAGCCAGAATGGCACGCATCCTGGGCTCAAGGACAGTAACCCTCTCCCTGGTTACCAGACCGTGGTTCCCGTTGTTTCCTAACACAGTCATCATTCACACTTGTTCAGAGGGACGAGTGAACAGAGTTGCTCTATTGCTGCAGCCATCAGGACCCAGAGGTCATCCAGGCAGGAAGGGCAGAGATGCTGCGGACACAGACAAAGTGAGGCCGCCCATGCAGCTGGGCAGGCTGTGTCCTGCACAGGGGTGCCTGCCCTAGCAGCCTAGCAATCTAGGCCATGGTTTACATGCCAAGTCATGTGCCCCGTTTTTTCTGTTTGCATGGAGTCTCTGTCAACTTGCCAAGCCCTTAGTCTGCTGAACTTCATCCACCAGAGAGAATGCCTGTTGTCAATCTGCAAAAATCAACTTTGTGTGCCAAGTGGGCCTGCCAGGGCTGGAGTCATAGGACCTTGAGGGTGACAGGCTTTAAGCATAAGTCCTCTCACACAGTGAGTCTTCCAGTGGTTCAGAGATCCCAGTCTAACAAAACTGACACTTCTCACGGGTTTCCTTTTTCTTTCTCATCTCTTCCCTTTCTTTCCCTTCCCTTCCCTCCTTGCCTGCCTCCCTCCCTCCCTTCCTTCCTTCCTTCCTTTCTTCCCCTTGCTTTCTTCTTTCCTTTCTTCCCCTTGCTTCTTTCTTTCCCTTGCTTCCCTTCCTTTTTAGTTCTTTTGATTCTAGGAACATTGAATATAGCAAAAGGAAGAGAATGTATTTTTATTATTATTATTATAAGTCTATAGAGTGCGCCCGAGAAGGACTTCTTAATCCTCAAACCTCACCTCCCACCCTGACCTCACCCTGAGCACCCGCACTTCCCAGCCTGTGGTCCAGTCTGTTGAAGCCCATCCTGGCGTGGGTCCCATGGGTCCTGAGTCTGAGTCCGCATTTCTGACACTCACTTTCTTCTTTGTCCAGGCACTGCCCAGGACTCTACACCCACCTCTTTAACAAAGGCAAAGCAAGGACACGTTTCCCTCCCTTTTCTCTTTCTGCTTTGTTTTCAGACTGCACTGCTTGTCTGCTGGCAGGGTGACTAATTTCCTTGTCATCCTCTCACCCCTTCAGCCTGTCCCGCTGCTCTCATTGCCTCTGTGCAGTGAGGATGGAGCTATCACATTGTTGTGGGGGTTTTTTGTGTGTGGGAGACTCATTTGCACTGCCTGGGTCAGCTCAAGGCCCAGCAGGCCAAAAGGGGCAGAAGGAGATAAGGACTGATAGAAGAGAGACAGTCTCTAACTCTTCCAGGAGCAGAAGACAAAAATGTACTCCTTTCCTCCTTAAGCTGATTTCTTTAGTTACAAAAGAGTTTAACACGATGCAGCTGTTAGAGTCTTGCTCCTAGCCGTGGGTCCTCACCCTATTTGTCCAGGGAAGGCAAATACAATATGTTAATCCTTCACTTCTCACTTTGCAATTTCCACATCTAGAATTGTGTTTGGTTTAGGGGGACAGTGAGTTCTTGAAATAAAACAGTAAACTTGGCGGGCATCCAGAGAAAAGACCACGCCAATCCCCTGGACTTGGGTGAATGGAGACAGTGAAAAGGCTAGTTGGGTTGGCATGCAAGTTAAGTTCCTTGTTCGGCTGGTGGTTCCTTTACTCATTCATACGTTGTTTCATTCAGAATTTCTTCATGAAGTCCTGAGAGTGTAGAGATCTCCCTGTCCTCAAGGCCTGGCTAAGATAATAAAGGATAGGACCTTCTGTAAATATGTGAAAATGATTAAGTTCAGAAGAATGAGGGGAGTGGGGATACATTTAAGAGCTATTTTTAGCCTGACCGGGCGGTGGCGCAGTGGATAGAGAGTCGGACTGGGATGCAGAAGACCCAGGTTTGAGACCCTGAGGTCGCCAGCTTGAGCACGGGCTCATCTGGTTTGAGCAAAAAGCCCACCAGCTTGAACCCAAGGTCGCTGGCTCCAGCAAGGGGTTACTCGGTCTGCTGAAGGCCACGGTCAAGGCACATATGAGAAAGCAATCAATGAACAACTAAGGTGTCACAATGTGCAGCAAAAAACTAATGATTGATGCTTCTCATCTCTCTCCGTTCCTGTCTGTCTGTCCCTGTCTATCCCTCTCTCTGACTCACTCTCTGTCTCTGTAAAAAAATAAATAAAAAAATTAAAAAAAAAAGAGCTATTTTTAAAAATTATAAATAATGAGACAAAATTAAGAAGGAGAATTTAGAGAAATTATGAGAAAGGGGAAACTTAAAGACAGCTGAGAAAGTTAACCCAGAGCAATCCCCTGCGCTCAGAAGACTTCACCTGTGCTCCTCTTTTGGATGGTCTACTTATTCATTCTGAAACTGCCCGAAACCAGTGAACAGTAGCAAGCTTTGTCCTCTAAGAAAAGGGCCTATGCCCTGGCCGGTTGGCCAGTAGAGCATCAGCCTGGCATGTGGAAGTCCCAGGTTCGATTCCCGGCCAGGTCACATAGGAAAAGCACCCATCTGCTTCTCCACCCTTCCCCTTCTCCTTTCTCTCTATCACTGTCTTCTCCTCCCTCAGCCAAGGCTCCATTGGAGCAAAGTTGGCCCAGACGCTGAGGACAGCTCCATGGCCTCCGCCTCAGGTGCTAGAATGGCTCCGGCCACAGCAGAGCAATGCCCCAGAGGGGGCTGAGCATCGCCCCCTGGTGGGCATGCCAGGTGGATCTTCGTCAGGCACATGCAGGAATCTGTCCTGTCGTCGTGTGTCGGCCCCCCCCCCCCCCCCCCCCCCCCCCCCCCCCGCTTCTCACTTTGGAAAAATACAAAACAGAAAAGGGCCCTTCTTTCTCCTCCACAATGGGTAAGGGGAAGTGAAGTGAGGAAAGGGCGTGCTGGTTGTCAAGACTCCCTCTGAGCCTGGGGCCTGAGTTTCCTTGTTGGACTCATTGTTAACCAGGCCCTCCTGCAGTCTCCCCACTTCCCCCAGCTCTGGGTTCCTGCCTCTGCCTGTCACCAGCATCCCAGGAAGAATCACTGGGGCATACAGACTCTCCATCACCCCTTCCACCCTTGACACTTTATCCTCACTCTGAAGAGAGCCTGGGGCCATGTGAGGGCAATGGCACTTCCAACAGCAGAGTTCTCTGCAAATAAACAAAGAAAGAACCAGAGCCAGAGCAAGGCCAGGATGAACGTCCTAGAAGCCTCCTCTAAAGGGGCAGGGTGTTTAGGATCCTTGGGATGAGGAGGAGGGGTGGGACCAAAAGTTGTTGTGACTGAAAGGAAATGAGTCAAGGGAAGAAATACCCTAATTTAATTCGTAAAGACGAAAGAGTGAGTGGGTCTGCCAGACCACAAAATAACACCCCGACCAACTAACCTACTTTAAACTGCTGAGAGCAAGATCACTAGGCAAAGGGCCATGAAAGCCGGGAATTTGGGGTCCAGGAAGATCGGAGTTTAATGACTAAAACCAGATGCCTCTGCTTCTTTCTGCAAATCTGCACTCTGTCAGGCCTGTCGATAAAGAAACAGACATTCCCGTGGAGCAGTGGGAAGGGGGAAGGGCTGGCCCAGAGAAGCCTTCTCTTTGTTGGACAAGCAGGCATGGAAGTCATGAGTGGGAGAGCTGGGGCAATCTGAGGTAGATGGGCTCTGTGATGTGCCAGCAATAAAATCCCTATGGTTTTCTCTTTAATGGCAGCAAGGGGACATTACTGTGGCTCTGTCTAGTCAATCCCAGGGCAGGAATTCACTTCAAGAGTAACCATGCCAGCTCACCACAATCCCGGGGCTGCCAAGAAGTGCCAGAGACGGTCTTACCCGTAAACCCATAGGAATCTCTGGACAAAATTATCCTCCAACAATGTGTGTCCGTCAATGGATGAATGGATTAACAAAATAGGGTCTATATAGACAAATACTACTCAGCTTTGAAAAGGAGGAATTTCTGATGCATGCAACAACATGAATGAACCTTGAGAATACTGTGCTAAGTGAAATAAGCCAGACACAAAAGGACAAATATTCTATGTGATTCCACTTATATAAGGAATTAGAGTAGTCAAAGTCCTAGAAACAAAAAGTAGGTTGCCGGGGGAGTGGGAAGTTCTTGTTTAACGGGTACAGAGTTTCAGTTTGGGAAAATGAAGGTTTGGAAATGGATGGCAGGCCCTGGCCGGTTGGCTCAGTGGTAGAGTGTCAGCCTAGTGTGCAGGAGTCCCGGGTTCGATTCCTGGCCAGGGCACACAGGAGAAGCGCCCATCTGCTTCTCCACCCCTCCCCCTCTCCTTCCTCTCTGTCTCTCTCTTCCCCTCCCGCAGCCAAGGCTCCATTGGAGCAAAGTTGGCCCGGGCGCTGGGGATGGCTCTATGGCCTCTGCCTCAGGCCCTAGAATGGCTCTGGTTGCAACAGAGCAACGCCCCAGATGGGCAGAGCATCGCCCCCTGGTGGGCATGCAGGAGTCTGTCTGACTGCCTCCCCATTTCCAACTTCAGAAAAATACAAAAAAAAAGAAGGAAAGAAATGGATGGCAGAGATGGTTGCACAACAGTGTGAATGTATTTAATGCCACTAAACTGTACACTTAAAGTGGTTATGATAGTAAATTTGATGCTATGTGTATTTTACTATTACTAAAACAAACAAATCCATCTTCCAGATACTTGTCATGGCGTTTCCTGCTCAG
This sequence comes from Saccopteryx bilineata, assembly GCF_036850765.1. NCBI lineage: Eukaryota > Metazoa > Chordata > Mammalia > Chiroptera > Emballonuridae > Saccopteryx > Saccopteryx bilineata. The sequence continues at coordinate 33,467,586 of NC_089495.1, read as the reverse complement.
GGAACTGATTGTGGAGGGCCTGGCCATGATAAGGTTGCAGGTTCTTGACCTTTGTTGTAGTCTTTGACCTCTCACATCCCTCAATGAAGCTCTTCCCCCTACTCTTCCAGAGTTTTAGGGACCCTGAAGAAATGACGACTAGAATGAAGGGAGAGCTGTTGTGTGTACTGCTGCTGTGTGGAGCAGTCTCCACTTTGCCCGGGCAGGTAGGTGTGCAGTTCACATCTGTGTGCCTCGTCCCTCGAGGCTGTGGTCTCCAGACGCTTCTCAGTGTACCCCAGAGCCCCAAGGTGGGGATGGCATCAGAGGGGAGAGGCAAAGGGGCGGAGAGCCAATGGCACTGCCGAACACACATGTACACAACTCCGTGTGGAGGATGCTTGGGATTCAGGCTTCTGGCAGCACAAACCTAGGCCCTCACTGTGATCTGAGGGAACAGTTGCTAATTTCACTCCACTGCCTCTGAACACCTTTGGAGCTGATTTTTAAAGAATGCATTAGAATTAACCCATTAAGTACTAAAAAGAATGTAAGCACTGCAAGTCATAGAAGCAGACAAGCTGCCCTTGTACTGCTTACTATCTATGTCTTTGGGACAGAAGCTGCACAATACACATGCTCTCTGAAAATGTCCGGCCACAGAGGGCATCACAGAAGACCCAGTGAGCAATACCTGAGCAGCAGGATGTTAGAGGAATGTCAGGGATGGCTACATAGATGAGATGGGGACCACAGTTCCACTGTTCAATATGGTAGCCACTAACCACTCATAGCCATTTAAATTTCAAATTGAATAAAATAGAAGGTTCAGTCTGGTCACACTAGTCATATTTCAGGCACTCAGTTGTCACACAGACTAGTGGCTACATTAGTAGGCATTAAACATTTCCATCATTCTTTTGGTCTATGACCAAACCACCCTGAACGCGCCAGATCTTGTCTGATCTCGGAAGATAATCAGGGTTGGGCCTGGGTAGTACTTGGATGGGAGAAAGTTCTTTTGGACAGTGCTAGTCTAGAAGGGGAGAAAGACTTAGACAAGAAGGCAGGGAAGGGACAATTAACCCGAGGGAGGATCTCTGGGCAGGTGGCATCTGATTGGCAGGTTGATAGGTAGTCTTCTGGATTGGCTGTGTTTGTTACTTATTATTATGCACTGATCCTTTCTCCACCCCCTGGTTTCTTGGCAGGAAACCCACAGGCGATTCAGAAGAGGAGCCAGATCATACAGAAGTAAGATGAAGCTGAGGAGGGGGAGGGGTTGACGGAGGGAGGGGGAGGGTTAAGGCTTAGGGGCTCAGGGTGCTTTAGGTGCTGTGGAGGGATTTATCTTCTACCCACCACCTGATAACTTAAGCTATGTGAAGGCGAGATTATAGATAGCAATTCTGCAAAGATGCCTGCACTGTTCCCTCATTGCTCACTCACCGTGCACCCAGGTAGCTGAGCGAACGAGCCAAGATCTGAGAAGACAGGGACAGGTGTGCTCTCAAAGAGTCAAGCTGTAGGAGTCACAAAGATGCCAGGAGCCTACAAGCTCAATGGCCTTAAGTCCTGTTACACAAATTAGAAAACAGTCCCCAGAGAGTCAGTGACTTGCCCAAACCCATACTGCTGCCAGGCCGCAGCCGTCCTGGTCCTCCACGGTCTGTTCCTGGACTGTGATTCCCATCCGGCCGGAGGCAACTTGGCATCTTTGTTAACTAACATCTCTGTTCCTCCAGTTCTTTCGGTTGGTAAAACAGGGATAAGTAGCCTGGGTGACCTTACAGAGGTGGGGTGGGAAGACTTTCTCTCCATAAGACCAGGTCTAGAGTTGATTCTAGAAAGCTGAAGAACATTACCATTAGGATCCCAAGAATAAAAAATGCTAATAGCTGGATGGATTGTCTTGACTCTGATTTGAAGAACTCTAGGCCCAGCTCCAGGTCCAAAACTACCAACCCAGGCACTCATCTCTCCTCTTTCATGAGCTACTTCCCTTGGGTCTGGAAGACTTTGCAACACCCCTTTTAAAGTGGAAGTTTCCCCAGAGTGAGTCACACCTTAACTCCTAATGCCATAGCTGTTGGATAGCACAGTGTTTCAACAAGGCTATCCTGGCCTTATGGATCCTCAAAAGAAACTATAGTACTGTTTACAATGAGCATAGGTTACTTTGTAATTAATTAAAAGTTGTAGGTTTTTTAAGTTGGCATTCTGGTTTTGCAAACAGAGAAACAGAGAAAGAGGGGGAAATATTAATGGGAGCACTTCAGCTATTATACATTCCTTATATTTTAAAAAATACTGGAAGTAGCACATTTTCTGCACAGACCAAAATGCCAATTTTCTTTGGGGCCATAAATGCATCATTTCAGTGCACTAATACTCATGTGGATCAAAAACTCAGGTAGTTATATACATGTGTATAGTTTTGATGAACTAAAATGAAAAAATAGAGGATGACTTAATAAATGTTTTTGGTGGATAAATTCTTTCAAAATAAGGGCCCATCAGGAAAAGAAAAACAATAAAAGGGATCTTTGGAGTCAAAATATTAGGTATTTGTTGTCTTCCAATGGAGAGCAAGAAAGGAATAAAGGATGGATTATATAGAAAGCAAGATAGGAATTTTCTCAGAAAGACCAGAGGGTAGGACATCAGTTTTTGGTGAGTTGTGCCCTAAGAGGCCAGCCTGTCTTTCGTTCTAGTGACCTGCAGAGATGAAAAAACCCAGATGATATACCGGTATCATGAGTCGTGGCTGCGCCCCATGCTCAGAAACAACCTAGTAGAACACTGCCGGTGCAACAGCGGCCGGTCGCAGTGCCACTCCGTGCCCATCAAAAGTACGTATGGACTTCAAGCCGAGTCCGGCTTTGAGCTTCAGGGTCCGGCCTCGTGGCCCAAACCCTGTCTTTACTGGTCCTCGGCATGTTCAAATATATCAGTGGGGCTTCCAGGCATGATCTTCCTTAGGCAAATGTGAAGGTGCTGAGCAAAGAAGGAGCAGAACCATGTGGCCTCAGGCAAATGTCTCCCCTTGCTGAGCCTGCTTCCTTGTCTGTGAAAGGGGGAGAACGATAGTACGAACCTCATGGTTTGCCATGAGAACTAAATGAGTTAATTTTGTAAACTGCTTAGAATAGTGTCTGACATGTAGAGAGCATTCTTCATGTTTTAACTCGTGTTATTCTTGGAGCTGCTTTGAAGATAGCTAAGGGTTTCCTTGTTTCTGTTTGACAGGCTGCAACGAACCACGGTGCTTTAATGGGGGGACGTGCTGGCAGGCTCTTTACTCCTCACATTTTGTGTGTCAGTGCCCTGAAGGATTTAGTGGGAAACTCTGTGAAATAGGTGAGTGGTCGGCGGGTGGGTGGGAGAGACGGACTGAAGTCCCTGTTGCCGAATCTACCCAGAGAGGAAATCTACCCTGGTGGCAGGGGCCAAGATGGGGAGTGGGGCTGGGCTGGCCACCTCCGAGGGTTGGTTAGAAAACCGAAGTGCTGCGCCCGATGGGTGCAAACCTGGAGTCTGGCTCTGCGGCCAGTCCTCTCGGTGACCCCAGCCACCACCCACTTACCCCCTGTGTTGCAGTCGCTTCAGCAGCCAGACGGCCTGGTTGGTTTGGGGGCATGACAGCAACAGATGGGAGACCCTTTTGAGAAGCTAAATGAAAGGGGTGGGATTCACATGTGAGATGTGGCGTTTTCTGCTTTCAATCAGATGCCAGTGCTACCTGCTACAAGGACCAGGGTGTCACCTACAGGGGCACGTGGAGCACAGCGGAAAGCGGGTCAGAGTGTGTCAACTGGAACAGCAGCGTTCTGGCCTGGAAGCCCTACAACGGGCAGAGGCCAGATGCCATCAAGCTGGGGCTCGGAAATCACAACTATTGCAGGTGAGAGGGCCGTCTTCCCTACTGAATAGCGTTTTCTCTGGTGAGAAGCTGCTGCCATTGGGAAAATATCGGCATCAGAGTGATCAGAGTTCTCTGGGGAAAGAGAACCAATAACATTTTTTTTTAAGTCACTTACTTACTTATTTTAAGGAATTGGCTCGTGTGATTATGGGGGCTGGCAAGTCTGGAATCTGTAGGCTAGCCAGCAAGCTGGAAACTCAGATAGGAGTTGGTACTGCAGCCTTTTTTTTTTCCTTAGAGAAAGAGAGGGAAAAAAACACATTGATTTGTTACTCCACTAGTTTATGCATTCATTGGTTGATTCCTGTATGTTCCCAGACTGGGGATTGAACCTGCAGCCTTGGCATATCAGGACGGTGCTCTAACCAACTGAGTTACCCACCAGGCCAACACTGCAGTCTTTTTTTTTTTTTTTTTCATTTTTCTGAAGCTGGAAACAGGGAGAGACAGTCAGACAGACTCCCGCATGCGCCCGACCGGGATCCACCCGGCACGCCCACCAGGGGCGATGCTCTGCCCATCCTGGGCGTCGCCATGTTGCGACCAGAGCCACTCTAGCACCTGGGGCAGAGGCCACAGAGCCATCCCCAGCGCCCGGGCCATCTTTGCTCCAATGGAGCCTTGGCTGCGGGAGGGGAAGAGAGAGACAGAGAGGAAAGCGCGGCGGAGGGGTGGAGAAGCAAATGTGCGCTTCTCCTGTGTGCCCTGGCCGGGAATCGAACCCCAACACTGCAGTCTTGAGACCATTTCTTTTCAGCTTTTGCTCTTAAGGCCTTCAACTGGTTGAATGAGTCCCACCCACATTATCGAAGATAATCTTTTCTACTTAAAGCCAGCTGACTATAGATGTCAACCACATCTACAAACTCCCTTCACAACAACATCTAGATTGGTATTTGATTAAAGAACTAGGCACAATAGCCTAGCCACGTTGACACACAAAACTAACCATCATAGGCCACCTCTTGGCACACATACACATCTTCTAAAGCCACACTTAATCTCCCAATGAAGACAATAACTAAGTCATATGTTCACCTCACATGATACAACTAACCAAAAGCACACTAACTCTTTCCCCAGAAGAGGATACAAAGTCCTTGGGCCTGAGAGGGAAGCTTCACTTTTAACCCCTGCCCTGGCTTTCCCTGCCTGATTTTTCAGAAACCCAGATGAAGACTCAAAACCATGGTGCTATGTCTTCAAGGCAGGGAAGTACAGCTCGGAGTTCTGCAGCACGCCTGCCTGCCCCAAAGGTAAGTGCAGCCTCCCCACCTTCTCCTGTGGTGCCGTGGGGAGAACGGCCTAGGACAGGCACAGCCAACGTACGGCCCGCGGGCCACATTCGGCCCGCGTAATGAGTTTATGTGGCCCATGATTACATTTTTAATATTCTCCACATGACGCACTGTGGAAATGAAATAAGTGGTACTTTTAAATCGTTATACATAAACTACAATATCTTCAGTAATCTTCAGTTCAAGTTATATTTGTGAACAAACTTTTTCTTTAATGGATCTAAATAAAAGTACAACAAGATCAAGATTGAGTGATTTACATTTGGAGGCTGTGTTAAGAATAGCTACTACAAGTATAGAGCCAGATATTAAAAAAATAATAGGCGATGCAAAGCGCCTCAACACGTCACATTAGTTTTTTTGTAAATTTGTTGTACTAAATTACTTACATTTATTCATAAATAAATTACATAATAAAGTTTTGTTTACTTAAACGAATAGTTTTTTTTTGTTTGTTTGTTTGTTGTTTTTTTTTACAGAGGCAGAGATAGATAGGGACAGACAGACAGGAACAGAGAGAGATGAGAAGCATCAATCATCAGTTTCTCGTTGCGCGTTGCGACTTCTTAGTTGTTCATTGATTGCTTTCTCACATGTGCCTTGACCGCGAGCCTTCAGCAGACTGAGTAACCCCCTGCTGGAGCCAGCGACCTTGGGTCTAAGCTGGTGAGCTCTTTGCTCAAGCCAGATGAGCCCGCGCTCAAGCTGGTGACCTCGGGGTCTCGAACCTGGGTCCTTCCGCATCCCAGTCCGACGCTCTATCCACTGCGCCACCACCTGGTCAGACCGAATAGTTTTTTTAGTTAACATTTTTTCATTTTAATATTTCTTCTGGCCCGTGAAAAAAGCTTTCTTTCTAATCTGGCCCGGGTACAAAAACTGTTGGCCATGCCTGGCCTAGGAAGACAGGCTGATGGTTCTTCTACAACTGGGGAGACAAAGGACTAGGCTGCTAGTGAAGCGTTTTGGCTGCAGAAGATAGACAGTCATGAGACATAGGTCCTCACCCAGGCTTGGCCTCTAGCTGTTGACCTTGAGCTGAATTTTTCACACCACTGAGCCTCAGTTTCCTCATCTGCACAGAAGGTGGGGCTGCATCAGTGGTTTCTAATCCTTTTGAGAATGAATGGGGGTTCTCCTTTTTTGATTGATGGACCTATTTTTCAACTCTCTCACTCTCTGACTTTTTTTAAAGATGTTATTTATTGTTTTTACTGAGAGAGGAGGTGAGGGAGTGAAAAGTATTAACTCGTAGTTGCTTCACTTTAGTTGCTCATTGATTACTTGTTGTATATACCTTTCAAATCGGAGACTTCCATGTTCCAGGCTGATGCTCTATCCACTGCGCCACCACAGGCCAGGCTCTCTCTTTCTCTCTCTGACTTTTAATGTAAGAAAACTTCCCAGATTTAAAAAATACTGAGTTACAGAAAGGTACTTTTGAATTCAGTGATGCTTTCACAAATAATTATGTTACTTATCACAATGGTATGAAAAACACATTTTAAAGTTCTAACGATACACACACAAAATAGCATGCATTCAGTCCACAAGTAATGCTGATATACCTGTGAACTTGAGGACGCTTTACAGTAATGCCAAAGCATCCTCTCTACCTCCCAGGACCTGAACTAAATTGGGACTCACTGGTCTAGATGACCTGAAAGAGCGCTTCTAATTATACTATTTATTATACTGCTATGTTTTGTGAGTTTCAAATGGGGAGAAAAGAAGGTAAAATTGGACAAAAAGGTGAAAGTAGGCAGCATTCTCTCTCCCTTCCCAAGTTCAGCAAACCGTTTAAAGCACTGGCCAGCAAAGTCGGAGAAATAAGACCCTGCTGACATGTCCCCCCATTGACACACCTTGGTTCACTGTTAAATATGAACAAGGAGACCCGTAATTACTCTCAAAGAAGCTCCAGGAATAATCACCACTGATTGAATAGAGCACCCTTTCGTGCTGAACCTGAATATACCCTCAGAATTTCATTCAACACAGCAATCTAGGAAGCCATATCCAGTTGATGGAAGTTGGCACCGCAGAAGAAAGCCATCTGCCATCCCTCTGTAAAAGGGCTTGAAGAAACGGGAGGTGGGATGGTGTCACACGCTTCTCACTGGTAGGCTGGCTGCCTTCAACTCCCCAGGCCAGCAGCTCTGCTGCGGGCCCTGTCGCAAACTACAACTTGCCTGCTTTAGCATTTTATTGGTTTTGTTTCAGTTTGAGATTTCTTATGTTCCAGAAAAAAATGGTGACTGCTACTTTGGAAAAGGGTTAGCGTACCGTGGTACTCACAGCCTCACCTCGTCTGGTGCTTCCTGCCTCCAGTGGAATTCCATGAAGCTGATACACAAGATTTACACAGCATGGAACACCAACGCCCAGACACTGGGCCTGGGCAAACACAATTACTGCCGGTATGTAGCACAGGGTTCAGGGTGCTCGGGTTTGGGCAGAGGGCAAGACTGGGGCATGGGATGGAAGAAGAGGTTATATCTAAAGTTATACGAAAAACCCAGGGAGTGGGAAGAAACCATAGCTATTATCTAGTCCACCAGTTTTTCAACCTAAATCCCAAGTTAGAGGTCCCGTTTCATAGCCATTTCTTCATCTGTTCCCCTCTCACATGGCACTGTTATTCCAACAAATTGCAAGAGTTTCCTCACAGCACAGCTCACTCTCCCTCCCAGCATCCTGTGAGAGTAAGATGTCATGTTGCTGAAGTTCAAGTTGTTTTCCTGTGGTGGGGTCTGTGACAGAGCCAATTCCAGACCTCAGGATCCTCTTTCCCAGCTCCCTGTTTTTGCCATCAATTCACTGAGCCCCCTTCCCCTCTTCCATGGCTTGAGAGGTGAGTAGAAACCTTAAACAGCCTTTATCATCTAGGAACCCAGACGGGGATACCAAGCCTTGGTGCCACGTGCTGAAGGACCGCAAGCTGACCTGGGAATACTGTGACATTCCCCAGTGCTGTAAGGGCCGGCCCTTGGCCACCTCCCTCTGCCCAGCCTCACTGCCCTGTTCCTCTTGACCATTTCCTCAGCCATGCCATTTCCTGTGTTTTCACAGCTGTCTGGTTCAGACTATGTAGTTGCCAGATTCCCGGGAAGGTCAGGCCTTGTTGGGGAGGGGGCTTCCATGACTGAAGCAAGGGTGGGGGTGGCAACACTCTCAGGCGGATATCCACTTCCCATGCGCGGGAAATTGTCTGAGAATAGATTATTATTACTCAGTTTCTGTGAACACAGAGATCAGCCAGAATGTTTCTTAAGAAACACAGAGTCTAACTGGGCGGGCAAGACACAAACTATCAGTTAACTCACAAGCAAGGTTGTGTGTAGTAAGTCCTTAGTGAGGGGTATCAGTAAGCTTGCTCAGAACCTAGTGGGCTGGGTGTGTTAAAACAAAAGCTTCATGAGGAGGTGGGATTTTACCTGGGCCTTGAAGGAAGGTTAGCTTGAGTAGATGGGACAGAAGCGGGGTAGACATTTCCCAGGAGGGAGACAGTGCTTCGTTAGTTCTGAAACCAGGAAGTGGAGGCAGAAGAGAACCAGAGGAAATGAGGCGGAGCAGAAAGATCCCCAGCTTTTAATCCTGACAGCTCGGGGCTCTAATCCAGATGTCAGTGTGACCTCGGGGAAAATTTTCTCAGCCTCTCTGAAACTCAGTGTTGGGAGGGTTAAAGATAGTGTATATACAGTGGTTGGCTTGTACTATGTACTCAACGAATGAAAGCTGTGGTTTTTCTTACCAGGGAGACTTACATCACTGTGTCGACCTGTAGAGGTGCAGTAGCCTGTAGAAACTAGGGGTCCCAAGAGAAAAAAGTCAAGATAGGGGCTCAAGCACTCGCACCTCCAGATCACAGATCTGATTTCCCTTCTCTGTCCTTTCCTCACGCAGCCACCTGCGGCCTGAGACAGTACAAGCGGCCTCAGTTTCGCATTAAAGGAGGGCTCTTCTCGGACATCACTTCTCATCCGTGGCAGGCTGCCATCTTTGTCCGGAACAGGAGGTCACCAGGAGACAGGTTCTTGTGCGGGGGAATACTGATCAGTTCCTGCTGGGTCCTGTCTGCTGCCCACTGCTTCCAGGAGAGGTAGGGATTTAACCCAGTAGGTTTTCCTACTCTCCAAAGCCTTGAAACCAGGCCGGTTAGAGGGAACCTCACAGCAGAAGAATATCCTAAGGCTGTTTCTCCATCAGGTTCCCTCTCCACCACCTTAAGGTGGTCTTGGGCAGAACATACCGGTTGGTCCCTGGAGAGGAAGAGCAGAAGTTTGAAGTAGAAAAATACATCGTCCATAAGGATTTTGATTACGACACTTACGACAATGACATTGGTAAGACGTCATTATTCTCCCTGCTCTGGGTCAAATTCCAGATCGCACAACACACACCCACACATGTGCACTTGCACCCCTCCTTCATCTTCCTCTCCCGAGATCAGAAGAAGCTCCTCACGCAGGCTTTTTCTCTCCTCGCTTTCCCTCCCAGCACTGCTGCAACTGAAATCGGATTCGCTGCAATGCGCCCAGGAGAGTGATAGTGTCCGCACCGTCTGTCTCCCTGGAGCTGACCTGCAGCTGCCGGACTGGACAGAATGTGAGCTTTCTGGCTACGGCAAGCATGAGGCATGTAAGTGGAAGGAAGTCAAGGTCCCATCCTGTCTGTCTGCAGGACAGCAGGGGATGCAGTTGTTGACCAGACAGAGGAAAAAGTGGTCACGGGAGAGGTTCTAGCCCTGGGACAGGCACTGATGCTGTTGTAATCTGGGCAACTTGCCTGTAGAGTGGGAAGCATCCTCAGCCTTCCCCACCTCACAGGACCTCTGTGCAGGGCGTGAAAGGTCTGTCTGAATAGCACCAGTGTTTTGAAGAGCTTAAGATTTAAAGAAGGTTCTGATAAGAGTGAAGATAGTAATTAAGGATGTGGATACTTAGACTACAGTCCCATGGACCTCAGTCCAAATCCTTGTTCTGCTCCTTGCTAGCAGTGTGACCCTGGCCTCGATTTTTATTTCACATGGCTCCAAGCCTCAGTTTCCTCATTGGTAAGATGGGGACAGAAGTAGCTACTTCCTTAGGTTATGAGGACTAGGTTAAACCAGTGCTTCCCACCTGGGGGTGATTTTGTCCCCCAGGAGACATTTGGCAATATCTGGTGGCATTTTTGATTGTTACAACCCTTGATGAGGGTTTATCCTGACATTTATTGAGGAGAAGCCAGGGATGCTGCCAAACATCTACACGCACAAAATTTATCTGGTCTTAAAATGTCAACGCTAGGGAGAAACCCTAGGTTAAACTCTATAAAATTGTTGTTTTTATAGGGCGAAATAATAAAATAGTGGCAATTTCATAGGATTCACACCTAATATGTATAAAAACGTATACACATTAGCTATTAGACAAGTTGGCTTTCTCCTTCCCTAAAACGATAAAGCATGTTCCCTCCTCTTTCAGCTTCTCCTTTCTACTCTGAGCGGCTGAAGGAGGCGCACGTCAGGCTGTACCCCTCCAGCCGCTGCACGCCCCAGTATTTGTCTAACAAAACCATCACGAACAACATGCTGTGTGCTGGAGACACGCGGAGTGGAGGGAACCATGCAAACCTGCACGACGCCTGCCAGGTAAACATGCGTGTTTCTCCATACTCTGAGGCCCCCCCCCCCCAGGGTGAACGGGTCCCTTGGCCAACAGGTTGTAAACAAGGAAAAAAAAAACCTCTAGCCAGAACCGAGTGATTTCATCTTGGTGCTGTGCTGAGGATTCCCCTGAGGGCCTCAGAGAATGAAGCAACTGGAGGAAGATCAAAGTTACCCAAACTTAAGAAATTTGATCTGCAGGAAATTTCCCTAGCGTCTACACAGGAAACTCCGCCTGGTACAGGATTTCCTGTGAGCCCAAGCAATTAATTGACTATTGAAATGATGGGTAAAGCAACACAAATTAAGAAATTCTTGAATTCTGTAGCTGCTGGAAGATAAGTCTGCCTTATAGCAAGGGAAGGAGGAACGACAGCTTATTGGAAAGCAGGATAGAGATGATTTGTGAGAAAACGTGTACTCGGCTCTAACCTGGGGCAGCAAGGCATTTCATTCAGGCTCTCTGTGTTGGCATCCTTATTTGAGTTAGTACTTCTATACATGATAATAGGACACTGGCCTATGGGACACAGACCAGCCTGTGATGGTAGGACCTGAAGATAGCCAGGGATCTGTTACTAATGAGACATGCTCCCGCCTGCAGTGTGCCAGCTGTCCACTGACGGACTGGGGTGAGAGGGGTGCAAAAGGAAGGTAGGCCAGGCTCCTGCACTGAAGATCCTGTGGACTTTATAAAGTAATTATAGCAGCCACCCCTTGGTTTTTTGACAGCCTTTGGTCTCTTTTTGACTAGTTTCTTCAGAAACCTCCATTTTTTTTCCAAAACTACTTAGCTTAACAGTCATATAAAGGTTGTATGCAAAGTAAAACCATGATTATTTGCAAGCTTCAAGTTAAAAACAAAACAAGGCTGTGGCTGGTGGTTCAGTGGATAGAACGTTGGCCTGGAGTATGAATGTCCTGGGTTTGATTCCTGGTCAGGGTACACAGGAGAAGTGACCATCTGCTTCTCTCCCCTCCCCTCTTCCCCTTTTCTTCTTCTTCCCCTCCTGCAGCCAGTGGCTCAATTGGTTTGAGCATGGGCCCAGGCGCTGAGGATAGCTCCATTGGAGCACATCAGCCTCAGATGCTAAAAATAGCTCAGTACTCAAGCATCAACCCGGGCTGTGGTTGCTGGGTAGATCCTGGTCAGGGAGCTTGTGGGAGTCTGCCTCACTATCTCCCCTCGTCTCACCTAAAAAAATAAAATCATTTTGATTGAGTAAGACAATAACAACTAACAATTACCAGGAGTTTTACTAAATGTCCTACTTTATTCTCAGAGCTTTTCAAGCTTTCTCCCAATTAATTCCTGTAACAATGGTATCAAGTAGGTAGTATTATGTCACTTACAGATAAAGATACTAAAGCACGGTTAGCCCAAGCCATACAGCTTTTAGTGGTGGAGTTAAAAACCAGAGTTAAGGCCTAAAATGTCAGAAGCAATTATCTCAATTATACCTTACATGTAGATACAGCCTAATTCTCTTAGAGCAGTGGTAGTCAACCTGGTCCCTACCACCCACTAGTGGGCGTTCCAGCTTTCATGGTGGGCGGTAGCGGAGCAGCCAAAGTATAAATAAAAAGATAGGTTTAACTATATAGTAAATTGTTTTATGAAGATTTATTCTGCCAAACTTAGCAAAAATCCAACATAAAGTAATTGGTAACTAATTATTATTATAAGCTTTAACTTGCTGTAACTCTGCTTTATAAATTTTATAAAGTAAACTTACTTTCCTACTTTATAAATCACCATTACTGTGGAACCGGTGGGCGGTTAGAAAATTTAACTACTAACAGAGATACAAAAGTGGGCGGTAGGTATAAAAAGGTTGACTACCCCTGTCTTAGAGGATCAAGATCATTGAGATAAAATTTTCCCTCTGTGAACTAAGTACTATGAAGAGCACAATTGTAACACTACATATATTAATCCTAACTTCCACCCAAATAGTCTGCAATTTTGTAACCTAACCTGTCCTATCTTTTTTGCAGGGTGACTCAGGAGGTCCGCTGGTGTGTATGAAGGACAAACGCATGACTTTGGTTGGCATCATCAGTTGGGGTCTTGGTTGTGGACAGAAAGATGTTCCAGGTGTATATACCAAGGTTACTAACTACCTAGGCTGGATTCAAGACAACACGCACCCATGACCAAGAACATCCAATTCCCTAAAATCACAGCAGAACTTGCCTTCCTCCACTTCAGAAGACACACCAAGGCGGAGTGCTTCTTTACACAGATTTCTCCATGAGCCATCACACAGCACTGGTGGGGGGAGAGCCGGCAGGAGAGGGGAGAGGATATATTTTCACAGGTACTTCCCCTTTGGAAGTTTTCGGGGGTTAAGGATAATTTCAGACTGTATTCTGTCAGTCAGATAGACGGATAAAGGCCAACCCCTCCTGGAATACTACCATCTAGGGCAGATAAGAGATAGAACAAAAGCCCAACCTCCTAATCTATCAATGTGAGCAGCTTTGGAAATGGGACCACAAAAGTAAAAGCATGTCTCAGTAGTAAAAAATAACTAGATCCTTTAGGAAAGAAGTATTGCATTAGAAGTAGAATGTCTATTTATAGTCACAAGGAAGCCCAGTGGGGAGGGACCTGGGCCTCATAATAAGGAACAGGCTGGCTGGCCAGATCATGTTCCTGAAACCATCCTTTAAGCCAAGTATTTGGCTATCCCCTTCTCCACTCTACAGCTCTTGGGAGGAATTCCTTTTGTGTACAGTGTAAATCTTTATAAACTTCGTAATAGAAGAATGGTATTTCAATAACTGATAATCTAGGCTATAGCATATTTATATCAATCCATTGTAGTGTTTATTGTTTTTTTCTGTTGCCACAATTCTGTATTATACTGTACTAAAATAATAAATTCAGATATATTTTTCACACATTTTCCCAGAGTGGAATAGTTGTTACGTACACAGTATCCCACAGCTGATTTATTCATGTTCACTTTTTTAAATCATTTGCAGTATTTCTCTCACTCATCAACAAATACAGAGTTTCTGCTGCATGCAAGGCGATGTGCTCAGTGCTGTGATGGTAAAAGGGAGAAAACAAGGTATTTAGAACAGAGATGAACCACAAAATGGCAAAGAGAAACTTTCATCAGATTTCATTTGCAGGAGGGATTAGGGACTCTTCAGGAAAAACTAGCATCAGGTAGGGCTTTAAAAAATTGGGCAAGATTGCCCTGGCCGGTTGGCTCAGCGGTAGAGCGTCGGCCTGGCGTGCGGGGGACCCGGGTTCGATTCCCGGCCAGGGCACATAGGAGAAGCGCCCATTTGCTTCTCCACCCCCACCCCCCCTCCTTCCTCTCTGTCTCTCTCTTCCCCTCCCGCAGCCAAGGCTCCATTGGAGCAAAGATGGCCCGGGCGCTGGGGATGGCTCCTTGGCCTCTGCCCCAGGCGCTAGAGTGGCTCTGGTCGCGGCAGAGCAACCCCCCGGAGGGGCAGAGCATCGCCCCCTGGTGGGCAGAGCGTCGCCCCCTGGTAGGTGTGCCGGGTGGATCCCGGTCAGGCGCATGCGGGAGTCTGTCTGACTGTCTCTCCCCGTTTCCAGCTTCAGAAAAATACCCCCCAAAAGAAAAAAGAAAAACAGGGCTAGAGGATACTAATAAATAAGACTCAGCTACTGAATCTCCCAGCTTGTTTCATCCCCTTCCTCTTGCAATGGAAGCCTTTCAGATGGTTGGGTTTATGAAATGAGCTGAAGCAGTCAGTCATACTGGGATGGAAATGCAAAGTTAAAAGGCCTCAGCATTCCTGAGTGAGTCCTGGAAACCGCAGATGAGATAACAATTGCTCAGAAGAGGCCACTGACTGAGCTACAGGACAGAGTCCCAGCCCTGCAAGGCAGATTTGTTTCAATTCTACTAAAACACACTCATCTGAGCGACACATCAGTAGCCAGTGCTGGTTAGGAAATTCAGGATAAAATGTCTGGAACTAGTCAGGAGAAGGAATGCGCGCAAGAAAAAATTAAGCAGTATCATAATATTCCCCTCACTATCCTCAGCCAATTAAGAAAACAAATAGATGCTAGTAGACCTGCAGAACAAGAAAGAATCTCAGATAATTGTGCAGCTAGTCTTAATGGGTAAAGATGAGAGGAATTCGGATGATCGAAACTGCTATCCTCCCAGAGCACCTATTGTAAGTCTGGTTATCAACAAGTGTCAGAAACTTTTGGTTCCATGTTTAACTTTGAAAACCAATGACTCACAATCCCCAGTACTTGGGATCTTGGGGAAAGTTTAAGAGTTTCACATTCAATTCCCCTTTTAAAATTCTAACAAAAAAATCAATCTCATTGCTGGCACTGAGTCACCATCTACTGGCCAGAGAGGAAAGTACAAGTATAAAATATACTCAGTCACACCCCAATGGTAGGAAAAGAGCCAGGCCAAGGGAAGAGATATTAACAATGGCTAAGATAGCTAGAATGGAATAGTAATAGATATTCAACACCTGTGCTAAGTCAACAGAAAGTAATCTTAAAATCTCTTCATGGGCCTGAGCTAGAGGTAGCGCAGTGGATAGAGCATTGGCCTGGGATGCTGAGGACCCAGGTTCAAAACCTCAAGGCCAGGTCCTGGCTGGTTGGCTCAGTGGTAGAGCGTCGGCCTAGCGTGCGGAGGACCTGGGTTCGATTCCCGGCCAGGGCACACAGGAGAAGCGCCCATTTGCTTCTCCACCCCTCCGCCGCGCTTTCTTCTCTGTCTCTCTCTTCCCCTCCCGCAGCCAAGGCTCCATTGGAGCAAAGATGGCCCGGCGCTGGGGATGGCTCTGTGGCCTCTGCCTCAGGCGCTAGAGTGGCTCTGGTCGCAACATGGCGATGCCCAGGATGGGCAGAGCATCGCCCCCTGGTGGGCAGAGCCTCGCCCCTGGTGGGCGTGCCGGGTGGATCCCGGTCGGGCGCATGCGGGAGTCTGTCTGACTGTCTCTCCCTGTTTCCAGCTTCAGAAAAATGAAAAAACAAACAAACAAACAAAAACCCTCAAGGCCACCGACTTGAGAGTGGGCTCATCCGGCTGAGCATAGGATCATACACATGACCCCATGGTAACTGGCTTGAGCTCAAAGGTCGCTGGCTTGAGCAAGGGGTCACTGGCTCAACCGGAGCCCCTGGGTCAAGGCATGAATGAGAAAGCAATCAATGAACAACTAAGGTGCCACAACTACCAGTTGATCCTCCTCATCTCTCTCCTTTTCTCACTTAAAAAATTTTCTTCATGGCTATGAGGGATTTACAGAAGAAAATTAGTACAGAGATGGGATAACCATCAGTGTCTACAATGTACCAAAACTCCCAATATCTTATCTTCTGAGAAGTCTCTACTACAATTAGGATGTCTAGGATTTGCCTGACCAGGCAGTGGTGCAGTGGATAGAGTGTCGGACTGGGATGCAGAGGACCCAGGTTCGAGACTCCGAGATTGCCAGCTTGAGAACGGGCTCATCTGGTTAGAGCAAAAGCCCACCAGCTTGAACCCACAGTCGCTGGCTCCAGCAAGGGTTACTCGATCTGCTGAAGGCCCGTGGTCAAGGCACATATGAGAAAGCAATCAATGAACAACTAAGGTGTCGCAACGTGCAACGAAAAACTAATGATTGATGCTTCTCATCTCTCTCCGTTCCTGTCTGTCTGTCCCTGTCTATCCCTCTCTCTGACTCACTCTCTGTCTCCGTAATAAAAAATAAAAAAAAAAGATGTCTAGGACTTTGAAGCCCTGTTTCATGTCTGAATTAATTAACACAAAAGATCAAGAGAATGGGGAAAGCACTAGAATAGACATCAGCCTCCTTGTTTTGTCTTTTACACAATGGTAAAAAATAATTTGATGGATCTGGACCTTCGCAGTTCTCACAACCTTAAAAATGACAATACCAACAGCGCCTATCTTCCAGAGGTGACCAGAGGATCCAACTGTACCGATGGCCTCAGGTCTGTTGGTTGACCTGCTGAATTACTTCTTACTGCTGCTACTGAAGCACACACGGCACAGCACCACTGTTAGTCCTAATAACAAAACACTTAGGACATGGAGGACTGGTGAAACTCAACTTTATTAGGACTTGAACAGAAAAGACACTTCTGCACGTGGGGAACACGTGGAACCGAACAGCCCCATCCAGACACCCTGCACTGTCAGGCAGGCCGACACACGGCCGGGTGGCGGCAACGACGCCCCTCTGTGCTCTGAAGGTCTGCGACACAGGTGATGTGACAGTTACTTCATGTGCTAAGGCCTACAGGTCCCAGACCCTAGATACTTGATTTCTCCTTAACTTCGATCCTTGAGATTAGGATCAACTGCCTGGGAGGACATAAAAACCACCGGACTTACATAAGTAAAAATATTCAGGGTGGTCCAAGATTGGTTTGTTTTTCTATGAAAACTTTACAATCCTCCAGAGCCCTCAGGAGAAGTTATTTTAAGTATTTTGCAGTGCTCACTGCCCCCCACCCCCGGCCCCCAGCCATGGTCGGTGTGTAAACGGGACATAGTAATCACGGACAAACGCCAAAGTGATCAAATTTGAAACACGTTGTATAGTGCACAATTTATCCCAGAGAAAAACCACAAAGCAACATTACTGTGCAGCAGCAACGAGTACAGCAAGTAGGAAGTTAAAACTAGAAAAAGAATCACTTAAGTATTTTAGAAATAAGGCTTCAGAAAAAAATAAAATTGTAGGGTTTGGAGAGTGTAGGTCTTCTCCATGCACGAAGCAGAGCACAATGTCACTACTTAAGCTATAACTTTTAAAAACCTGTCTTTTATATAGATATTTAAATGGGTAATAAAACACACTAAACTAGAATAAAAATGACCTCTTGGGAAAGCTCTAGATACACTTCCTACAACATTAGTTTGATTCAAAGATCTGAGGGATATTTACTTTGGCCTTAGAAGAAAAATGGACTGGTAGATATCTATTGTTAATAAATATATCACAGAGTACAAAACAGAAGACTGAGGAAGTAAGTTTACTGAGCAGCTGCAAGGATGAACCACAGCCTCAATGGTGAGCATTGTTTTCACTCAGGGTTACATATGGAAAAGGTTCAGACAGGACGGCTTAGACCCCAGTACCAGCCCAGCCTTGACAAAGGACAATAAGGAGTCGCTGCCTTATAGCTGTGGTTCACCTGCATGAGGAATGAGCTGGCCATCTGCACTCTACTACTACAACACACAAAATACGGCTGCCCTGGACTGGCTTTTCTGAAACTTTCCTCTGGTAACAAGAAAAAGCTGGTGAATTCTGTCAGGTGAGAAGAATTGTTTTGGGTTAGGGAGAGAGGCATTTCTGGCAATCACCACCAGGAAAAGTGCAAGTCACCTTCTCACTGATGACAGACCAAGTACTAAAGGCAAGTAGCAGCTACAATCTGAAAACTGGTTGGATAACGTCATAGTCTTTAAAGGAAATTCTGATGCTAAACTGGGGTTTAACATATCAATAGGGGACTCGAATTTAAGAAGTTTCCAGTTCAGTTCTAGAAGTACAAATTTTTAAAATATTGATATATGCAAGTAGAAGGATCAGAAAGAAACTAACTCAAATCTATTCTTTCCAACCCCCCTACACATGGGACTAGCTTTTCTTGCCCCTTTCACTCTAGTGTCCTCACACTTCTCTAATGCTGTTTCTACTTTCTTCCCCTCAAATGTCAGATCCTTAACTAGTCTTTGTCTAACATTCATTTTTTTCTACTCTCCTCTCCTCTTCCCCTCCCCTCCTTTCCTATCTTTTCCCTTCCCTCCCTCCTTCCTTCCTGCCTCCTTCCCTTCCTTCTTCCTTCCTTCCCTCCCCCCTCCTTCCTTCCTTCCTTCCTTCCTTCCTTCCTTCCTTCCTTCCTTCCTTCCTTCCTTCCTTCCTTCCTTCTGTCCTTCCTTCCTTCCTTCCCTCTCTCCCTCCTTCCTTCCCTCCCTCCTTCCTTCCTTCCTTTCTTTCTTTGCTTCCTTTTTCTTTCTTTCTTTATATTCATTCTTTCTTTCCATATTAAAAAACAATAACAAAGAAGTCTTTCATTTGGTTTAGATAATTAAAGCCAAGCAAGTAACAAATGCTAGTGTTTCCCTGTGATAGCCATGTTACAAACAGTTAAATATGGGATCGAGTATCTCTGGCCTCGGTTGCGGTTGCGCAGCTCTTCTTTAAGAGCTGAGCTGGTGCTGCTTGTGTTTCAGTGCTGTCCCATTCTCCCTGGTGGCCCTTTCTCCCTTAATGAGTTCCATGGCACTGGAGGCTAAGGAGAACAGGGAGTGGGTAGGTCCAGAAGGGGGCTGACCTAGGAGACAGGCTGATATTTTTTTTTACTTTTAGACAAGTAAGAAATGAAAAAGTGTTTGAGACTGTTCCCTTTGCAAAACTCTCCCTTCAGGTTCGAACTTGGAACTTTCCAGCTTTGGTCATGTATTTTATGCCCTTAAAGGGTTTGTACTTCTCTCCATACATATCCAGACGGTTCACTTTGAGTCCTAGAAGAAAGGAAGAATGTGACATTAGCATAATTCAAAAGAAGCACATAGCATAACTGTTTAAATTCATTTCAATTCAAAGGAAATCAGTGGGATAGAGATAGTAGTAGCAATGAACCAGAAAAATAGCTTCATTTACTTATGTCACATGAAACTAACAGATTCTTCACTCTTAGTAAGTATTTTGATAATAAAAATTTTCTGCAGGCCCTGGCCAGTTGGCTCAGTGGTAGAGCGTCGGCCTGGCATGCGGAAGTCCCGGGTTCGATTCCTGGCCAGGGCACACAGGAGAGGCACCCATCTGCTTCTCCACCCCTCCCCCTCTCCTTCCTCTCTCTCTCTTTCTTCCCCTCCTGCAGCCGGAGGGGTCATTGGAGCAAAAGATGGCCGGGGCACTGGGGATGGCTCCTTGGCCTCTGCCCCAGGCGCGAGAATGGCTCTGGTCGCGACAGAGCGACGCCCTGATGGGCAGAGCATCGCCCCCTGGTGGGCATGCCAGGTGGTTCCTGGTAGGGTGCATGCGGGAGTCTGTCTGACTGCCTCCCCATTTCCAGCTTCAGAAAAATACAAAAAAAAAAAGAAAGAAAAAGAAAATTTCTGCAACCAAAAGCTATCCTATTACAAGACCTGTTCCTGAAGTGGAAAGGGCAGAAAGTTATCTGCAGACTGAAGTGAGTATAAAAGAAAAATAAGACCACTGTATGTTTTCTCTAGTTATTGTACAGAATATATGAATTAATAATGATAACAAAATCAAGGAATTAATAACAAAATAAATTATCAAATGAATGAATGGAACTAATGAGTTAATAAATGAATACTTCTTACTCTCATTATACTAAGTAAAAAGTTTTTATATCATATAAAATTTTAAACTTTATTAAGTGTTTTAAGATGAAAAAGTTTATCATTTAAGTGAATTCTAATCACTTAAATTAGACAAAGCCTATTGGTAAATAAAAATAGAAACTTCATAAAAAGTCCTCTCTCTACCTTACAGAATTGTTCAAAGGATTAAATAGATGAAAAGAGCTTAAAACAGTGGCCAGCACATAGTCACTGACCAGTAAGTGGTAACTATTATTATTACTATCAATCCTAAGGTAGGTGGAGACTATAGTGAACCAAGTCAGGTCGGCCCAAGGGTTCTAATGATAATAAAAGGAAATGTGAAAGTCGAACAACTGATGTGGTACAACAAGTTGATGCTTCTCATCTCTCCCCCTTCCTGTCTCTCTCTCTCTTGCAAAAAAAAGTGAAAGCCTTCCAAAATTAGGGAAAAGGAGGGAAATTATTCTTTTTGTTACCAGCTGAGAGTGCAGAGCAGTCTCACCCTGAAGACCTAGGACACTCCGACGACCAACCCTAGGATGACATCTGCCGCAGCCCCTCTGCCCACCAGCACTGCCTCTCTCTCATCTGTGTCTTAGACACTTCTACTCAGGACACGTGAGCCAGCCGCAAAGCCAGGATTGAAAACTTTCCTCAGAGCCCTGGCCGGTTGGCTCAGTGGTAGAGCGTCGGCCTGGCGTGCAGAAGTCCAGGGTTCGATTCCCAGCCAGGGCACACAGGAGAAGCGCCCATTTGCTTCTCCACCCCTCCCCCTTCTCCTTCCTCTCTGTCTCTCTCTTCCCCTCCCGCAGCCGAGGCTCCATTGGAGCAAAGATGGCCTGGGAGCTGGGGATGGCTCCTTGGCCTCTGCCCCAGGCGCTAGAGTGGCTCTGGTCGCAACAGAGCGACGCCCTGGAGGGGCAGAGCAAAGCCCCCTGGTGGGCAGAGCGTCGCCCCCTGGTGGGCGTGCCGGGTGGATCCCGGTCGGGTGCATGCGGGAGTTTGTCTGACTGTCTCTCCCCGTTTCCAGCTTCAGAAAAATACCAAAAAAAAACCCCCAAAACAAAAAAACTTTCCTCAGAAATGTGCTAGACAAGATTTTACCAAAGATTATACATCAGGTAACAAAACCAAACTCGATAAACGGGGAGCCAAGGGAAGGCTTTCTGATGTCTTTGCCGTTTCGGTGATCTTCAAAGCCACTGAGGCTGTGGGGCACTTACCAGAAATGGCCAGCTGCTGGATCTTAAACTGCAGGTTAATTGTGGGGTTCTCATCTGGTTTGGAAGCTCCGGCCTGAAGGCTCATGGTTCCCTTCAAACTGGGTAGCTTTTGGGGATTTATTTTTCCTACATCCCAAGACAGCATCTTCAAATAAAAAAAAGTTACAGTGGAACTTTCCAAGTGAGGTCGCTGAGATCTAACTTCAGGGCATCTGTTCACAATACTAGAAGCTGCCTTGAGGGTGTTTCTCAACAAAGAACATTATTTGTTATCATAAATTATCTCAAGGAAAAAAACAATGTTTCTCTGATTAATCACCCCTTTCAGCAAGATATAAAGTCTATGTGGAGAGCTCCTGCACAGTTACTTCTGTTTCATATCAGCAATTCAAAACCTCCTGCTTCTTTTCCTACCTTGGTAACTGGGTCAAATGTGTGTGTCCCCTGAGATGGAGTGAGGCTCATATTCAGGACCCCTTTGGGCATCTGGCTGGTGACAATCACTCCCTCCACAGTCTTCCCCATGGTCTGCTTAGGTCCCACTGTTATTTCAAAGCGTCCAAGTGAACTACTGTCCCGGAAACTGATGTTATGTTTGACATACACTGGGATCGCCACCAGACTGGAAAAGAGACAGACAAAAGCCCATTTCATTAATGTACTGGAAAAACGGCAACCTTTACTCCTTCTTCGCTCTGTTGGCAGCTTTTCCTCCCTTACTTATTTCCTTAGTCCTTATCTTAGAAATTTAGCACTGCTCTTCCTGAAGATAGCCATAGGTGACCTCTAAAAGTGATTTGCTATTTTTGACCCAAAAACCCCACAAAATAATGCAAATCAAGAGGTTCAAATCTTCGTGTTCACTTGAAGAACACTCAAAACAGCCCGTACTGTCAAGGGTGTTCATATCTGAAAAGCCACCAAGTAGCTGAAGGATGTAGTTGTACAGAACCAATGTGTTCCATTCAGTTGTTATAATGTTGGAGTTGGTAGGTGTGTCCAGGCCAAACATTAGGGCTGAACACAGGGTCCATGGCCCAAAAGGAGTGCTGAGTTTTTGCTGCACATGCTTAAAAAGGCACAGAGCAATGCTGAACTTAAGGGTTTCGACGTAGGTTCTCTGGTCACTGAGCACACCCAGGTGAACACAGCTCCCAAGTTTCAGTGCAGAACTCCCAGGGCTCACGGGCGGGCGAACCCTCACATGAGCTCTCCCTGCCACACTGAGAGGATCCTGCTGAAAAGAGCAGACTGTTCCTAAACCAGAAGAGGAGGCTGCACAGAAGAACGTCCCAGAAGGAACTGAAGACACAAAAACTTATAGCCCAGGAGTAAATTCAGCATAAAATAAATAATAAAACTAAAAGCTGAGAATTAACTGCAGTGTTGCTAGATGGGATAAGGTTACAGGTTTGATCCCCACGGCTAGGTGGAGCCAAGGATCCTGTGCATGTCTTTCTCTCCCATCCTCTCCTTTGTTTATTTTTTACTTTAGATTTTATTTATTCATTTTAGAGAGAGGAAAGAGAGAGACAGACAGACAGAGAAGGGGGGAGGAGCAGGAAGCATCAACTCCCATCTCTGCCCTGACCAGGCAAGCCCAGGGTTTTGAACCGGCGACCTCAGTGTTTCAGGTCGGCACTTTATCCACTGCGCCACCACAGGTCAGGCTGTCTTCCTTCCTCTCTAGCTAACAAAACAATTTTTAAAAAAAGTAAAAGTAGAAAAAGAATTTTAGCACAGGAAAAAAATCCTAGTCATCTTAGGGTTTTTTTTGTAAAGCTAAGATGCTGTCTAGTAAGTAAACTAACTCTTCTAATGACTCTTTGAATCATATCCACAAAACCAAAGAGTATACTAAGCTTACTATGAGAAAGGAATTATGAACAAAAATGAGGAGTCAACATATTTGTCTTATTTTGTGACATGTGACCATTTGTACTTGAGAGAGTAATATTCATACATCATGGACATTTTATAATTTCTTTCTTTTTTTTTTAAGTGAGAGTAGGGAAGATAGTGAGACAGACTCCCACATGCGCCCAGACCCGGATCCATCCAGCAACTCCCATCTGGTGCTGATGCTTGGCCCATCTGGGGCCATGCTCACAACTGAGTTTTATTAGCGCCTGAGGCGGAGGCTCCACGGAGCCATTCTCAGTGCCCAGGCCCAACATGCTCAAATCAATCTAGCCATGGCTGTGGGAGGAGCAGAGAGAGGGGGGGGGGGGGAGAGAGAGAGAGAGAGAGAGAGAGAGAGAGGTGTGTGGGATGGGGATGGGGATGGGGATGGGGATGGGGATGGGGATGGGGATGGGGATGGGGATGGGGTTGGGGACGGGGGGAGAAGCAAATGGTCGCCTCTCCTGTGTGCCCTGACCAGGAATTGAAGCCAGGACATTCACATGCTGTACCACTGAGCCAACTGGTCAGGGCCCATTTTATAGTTTCTTGAGAGAGCTTTTGCTTGATTTCATCTGATCCTTACAAAAATCCTATGGCCCTGGAATTTTTTTCTTTTTGTGAGACATACAAATAAATTATCATGTTTCTGCTCAATACTGGAGAAACAGGTGCAAGATAACCAAATCTAAGAAAAGCCAGCTACAGAAGGGATAAATATTAAAGCATTCAGTTGGTGATTGTGCTGTTTAGTTTAGGCAATATGATATTGAGCTAAAAATCTTGCATAGTCTTAGACATGCTGCTTTAATAAAATTATACAACTTATAAAAATTATTGCTGATAATATGTATAAAAAGGTTTCCTGTCTTACTTTTAAGATAAATTTAGTATGCTTTGCCAGTACTTGTATCTTTTTTTTTTAGAAATTAAATTTAATGGGGAGATATTTGTCAATAAGAATACATAGGTTTCAGGTAATTATCTCTATAGCATTTGAACTGTTGATTGCATTGTGTGCCCATCACCCGAAGTCAAATCATTTTCCATCACTGTATATTTGTCCCTTTACCCCTCTCCCTCTGGTAACCACTTCACTATTATCCATGTCCAGGAGTCTCATACTTATATCCCACCTATGTGTGAAATCATGTTGTTCTTAGCTTTTTCTGATTTATTTATTTTACTTAGCATAATGTCCTCCAGGTTCAGGCATGTTGTCGTGAATGGCAATATAGAAGCTGAATTTTGAACCCAGATAACTCCAGAGCTGAAGTTCTTAATTATTATGAATATGGCTTACACACACACACACACACGCGCTCCATTCTTAATTATAAGGGCTGCTTACTTCTGGGCACTGACATGGTAAGAGAGCAGGCGAAAGTTTCCATCAGGAGGGATGAAGGAGAGGATACGCTCTGATTCCCAGCGCTTGAAACGAACACAAGGATGGAAGCTGACATCATCCAGCAACCTGGGGTTCTGAAGAGACCAGTCATGGAAAAGCAAGAAGTAGGAATGAAACACTCATATTTCTTTCAAGAGTAATTTAGATGCTGGTTTTACTAAAACACATCTAAACACACAAACCCTGTAGTTACTTATAGAAAATTCAAGCCTGACACGCTGTGTGGCTGTCCTCAATTATATCTTCTTGTTCTATTTCATTCTCACCACTCTGTCTTTTTCCAAAAGCATTTATTTTCCCATCCCAAGAAGGAAATCCGTGGTACAGGCTTTTACCATGAAGGAAAGTGTAAGGTCTGGCATCCCAGTCAGTTTGACACAGGCATCAATCACCCCCTGGATCTCAGCGGTGATTGTGGAACCTGAGAGGAACAAGACAAAAAGAAGGTGAGAGGTTTGAACTCTTCTCTGTTCTTCCCAACTTTTCCCTTCTTCCCTCCCTCCTTCCATCTCTTCCTTCCTCTATCCCTCCCTCATTCTCCTCTGTTCCTTCTGTCCATCCATCCAATTCATCTACCTAACACTGTCCATCCTTCCAAACATTTATCAACTGTATATCAAGTATGAGATACTTAGATGAAGTAATGGATATAAAAACTAATGAGATAATTAGCCTAAAGGAGTTTTCAATCCAGTGCCAGAATATATATATATATATATATATATATATATATATATATATATATATATTAGAAATTAAATTTAGCCTGGCCTATGATGGCTCAGTGAATAGAGTGTTGACCTGGAATGCTGAAGTTACCAGTTACAAACTCCTGACTTGCCTGGTCAAGGCACATATGGGAAACAACTACTACGAGTTGATGCTTCCCACTCCTTCCTACCTCCTTTTCTCTTTCTTTCTCCTCTCTTTTTAAAAATTAAAAATAAAATCTTAAATTTAATGGAGTGACATTAATCAATAAGAGTACATAGGTTTCAGGTAAACATCTCTATAGCATTTGAACTGTTGACTGCATTGTGTGCCCATCACCCAAACTCAAATCATTTTCCATCCCCATATATTTGTGCCTCTTTACTCCCTTCCTCCCTGAGAATATCATTATCTTAACCAATGGTTCAGAAAATTTCCTATGGGAAACTTCTCTCCCTCAGGTCACCAATGAGCTCTGTCGCTATATCAAATGGACACTTTTGTCTTTACAGGATCTTTCTGTAGCATCTGTCATTGTTGACCCCTTCTTCCTTTTCAAAATCCTCCCCTCCCTCCTAGTTTTCTACTTTTCTAGCTCCCTTTCCAAAGTGCCTTCCGCAGATTTCTTTCTTTTCACATCCTTTAAATGTCTATGCTTTTTCACAGTCTGGAACTTCTTTTTCTTTCACTCAACACACTCCCCTTGGGTGACTTTACCTACTGCCCCAGGCTTCAATTTTCTTTGATGGCTGATTATTTCCTAATCTTTTTTCCAGTTCAACCAATTGAACAGTTCCACTTGGCTGTCACAGAGGCACTTCAAACTCTACATATCGAAGTGAACTCATTATCTTTGTTCCTGGACCTGCTCCTCCTATTTCCCACATCTTCAGGGAGATACCCTCTATTCTGTGGCCTAAGCCAGAAAATTCTTTTTTTTTTTTTTTTTTTTCATTTTTCTGAAGCTGGAAACAGGGAGAGACAGTCAGACAGACTCCCGCATGTGCCCGACCGGGATCCACCCAGCACGTCCACCAGGGGGCGATGCTCTGGGCGTCTCCATGTTGCGACCAGAGCCACTCTAGCGCCTGAGGCAGAGGCCACAGAGCCATCCCCAGCGCCCGGGCCATCTTTGCTCCAATGGAGCCTTGGCTGCGGGAGGGGAAGAGAGAGACAGAGAGGAAAGCGCGGCGGAGGGGTGGAGAAGCAAATGGGCGCTTCTCCTGTGTGCCCTGGCCGGGAATCGAACCTGGGTCCTTCGCACGCTAGGCCGGCGTTCTACCGCTGAGCCAACCGGCCAGGGCCTAAGCCAGAAAATTCTTGACCATGTCTAATGCTTCAGTGCCCATATCCAACCAATGACCATGCTCTCTCTTTTATATGACTTCTATCTCTTAAACCCATTCATTCCTCTCCACCCTCACCACCATTGTGGACATCTATGTTTTATGACTTCAGCAACAGCTTCCTGCTTTCCCTGCCTTCAATCTTACCCCATTTCAAGCCATTCTTCACACTGTAGTTGGACAGATAGGCCTAAACTACAAATCTGTTCAATTTACTCCCCAACTTAAAACTTTACAATTCCTCCAAATAATGGCATGCAACACTCTTCATGATCTAGACATCTAGTTTTTGGTTTTGGGGATGTTTATTATTTTTTATTGAGGAAAAACTTATAGCAATATGAAAAAATCTTAAACATACAATTCAATGAATTTTCAAATATGTATACACCTATGCAAATATCACCCACATCAAGATGTGGAACCTTTTCAGCATCCCAGTATGCTCCTCTTGCCCAATCTGCTTACTGTAAGTCTTTAAAATTCTGACTCTGTTACCTTAGATTAAGTTGCACCTGTTTTCAGACTTCACATAAATGTATACAACCTTATACATTTAAGTTTCTTGCTTTACACTGTGAGATTCATGCACATTTTTGGGTCTACCATTAGTTCATTCTTTTTAACCACTGTATAGCAGTCCATTGTAGGACCATATAAAATTTATTAGACTTTTCTATTACTAATAGACATTTGGGATAGTTCCAGTTTTTGGACTAAAATGAAAAGCTGCTATGCCTTGTTTTAAAACCTTATCGCTTGCTTTTCTTCTTTTAATGCTTCTCAATCCAGTCATACTAAAACTACTTTATTTCTCAACAGTATTTCACTCATCTTAAAGTGTTTGCACATGTTTTCTCTAAAATACATGAAGGTTTTAATAATTTCTATTTATTTCGCCTATAAAGCATAAACACTCTCACCTCTTTACATTTTATTCTGGATGGCTGGGACACTTCTCTATCCTCCACCTTTCTCTCTCCCCAAGTAGATTTTAAGCAAGCTCCTATACATCCATAAACTGTCTTTCTCTCTTTTTAACCCCTTTTGTCTCCTTAATTTGTATAATCTCACCATTGTCAACAACAAAATATCATCATCATCATCATCAACAGCAGCTACAACAAGGCAGCTCAGAAAGAGCTCCAGAACTTTGTATATGGAACACAATTCAGAATTAAGGTTTCAAAAAGATTTTGCTGCAGAATTTAGAAATTAGTAAAAAAAAAAAAAAACCCGCTGAAAATACTATCACTGAACCAAAAGCCAACTGCCACCTACCTACATTTACTAACAAGAACCTCTGAAGGTTCATCACAGGGATGATGGAGACCCCAACGCCATGTTGAGTAACTGCCTCATAACGACCAATTGTCCCTGTGAATGACACACCTCTTCATTATTAACAAATAAATTGTTGTTTTCCTACATTATTTGGAATGGGAATAATATAGATATTCAATGACTTAATTACTGGGTTTACTTTTCTCTTTGAGAGCTTCTTTATCCCATCTTATAATATATATTTGCTGTCCTTCATTTGCAGTGAAAGGATTTTCTTTTTCCCTTGCTTATATTCAGGGTTCCTCAGTCTCTTCTTTTTTCCACATGATTCTTATACAATGACATCCTCACATTAGTGACACCTCCCACTACATCACTGTCATTATTATTATATTATTGTCAGCAAAGATTCTCAACAAGGAGGGGGCTGTGCCTAGTTGGAATACCCCTAGAGCAGGGGTCCCCAAACTTTTTACACAGGGAGCCAGTTCACTGTCCCTCAGACCATTGGAGGGCCGGACTATAAAAAAAAAATTAGAACAAATCCCTATGCACATATCTTATTTTAAAGTAAAAAAAACAAAACAAAACAGGAACAAATACAATATTTAAAATAAAGAACAAGTAAATTTAAATCAATCAACTGACCAGTATTTCAATGGGAACTATGCTCCTCTCACTGACCACCAATGAAAGAGGTGCCCCTTCCAGAAGTGTGGCGGGGGCTGGATACATGGCCTCAGGGGGCCGCATGTGGCCCGCGGGCCGTAGTTTGGGGACCCCTGCCCTAGACTGTATCTAATTCATCATTAAATACCCACTATCCAGCATTGCGATTCAGCACAACAGGTTTTCAATAAGCATTTGTTGAATGATGAGTTCACTAATGTGAAGAGAACTTCCTACAAATTTCTAAGCTCTTGGGCTTCTACTCATATTAACCTAATTCAGAAGAGATGAAAAGTCTTGAATTTTAGTAATTACAACTTTAGTTCTGCCATGAGAATTGAGAATTAAATCCTTTCAAAAGGAAATCTAATCAGCAAGAGATTAGTTTGTTGCTTTTCTTTTTTATTTAAAATAAGACATGTAAAACCAATAAAGAGTGTGAGACAAGCATTAGTCCGCATCATATTTTTATTGCTTTTTTCAGCTTTATTGAACTGTAATTATGTTATATTTTATGTCATATTGAAGTCTTTAATCCAGTTGAGTTGATTTTTGTATATGATATGAGGTGAGGATTCAATTTTATTGTCCTACATATGGATATTCAGTTTCCCCAACACATTTAATGAAGAAACCATCCTTTCCCTGTTGTATATTCTTGGCACACTTGTTGAAGATGAGTTGATTATACATGTGTGGTTTTATTTCTGAGTTCTGTATTTTGTTTCATTAGTCTATATGTCTGTTTTTATTTCAGATCCATACTGTTTAAATTAATGTAGTTTTTAAATATATTTTGAAATCAAGAAGTATGAAGTTTTTAGCTTGTTCCTTCCTGCTCAAGACTGCTTTGGCTATTTGGGGTCTTTTTTGGTTCCATATGAATTTTAGTATTTTTTTTCTATTTATATAAAGAATGCCATTGGGATTTTGATGGGGACAGCACTGAATCTGTAGAATGCTTTGAATATTATAGACAATATAGTAATATTAATTCTTCCAATCCATGAATACAGGTGTCTTTCCATTTATCATCGCTTCTTTAATTTTCTTCAGCACTGTTTTATAATTTTCAATGTATAAATCTTTCAGCTCTTTGGTTAAGTTTATTCCTTATTCCTAAGTATTTTATTATTTTTGTTATCATAAATGGGACTGTTTCTTAACTTCCTTTCAGGATAGTTTGTTGTTTGCACATGGAAATACCACTGGTTTTTGTATGTTGATTGTTTATCCTACTTTATTGAATTTGTTTTATTAATTCTAAGTGTTTTTTGTTGAATCTTTAGTAGTTTCCACATATTATCATGTCACCTGCATCATAATATTTTTTCAGGTTGAATAAAAAAGATATTTTAATTTTTTAAATTTATTTTTTAAGACTATTCATTTTAGAAAGGAGAAAGAGAGAAAAGGGGGGGAGCAGGAAGTATCACCTCCCATATGTACCTTGACCTGGCAAACCCAGGGTTTGGAACTGGTGAACCCAGCATTCTAGGTCAACATTTTATTCACTACTTTACCACAGGTCAGGCTGCATCATCATAATTTTTTAAAAGATTTTATTTATTCATTTTTTGAGAGGGGAGAGAGAAAGAGACCGAGAGAGAGAGAGAAGGGGGGAAGCATCAACTTTTATATGTGCCTTGACCAAGCAAGCCCAGGGTCTCGAACAGGTGACCTCAGTGTTCCAAGTTGACACTTTTATCCACTGCACCACCACAAATCAGGCCGCATCACAATATTTTAAGTCTATTCCTACTACCTAATACAGTGCCTGACACACAGTAGGCACCAAGTTAAAATGAATAATTTTGAATGGGAGATAATTCTGCTAATAGAAAGCAGTATATGAAGCGTCTACGGCCATACCACCCTGAACGCGCCTGATCTCAGAAAGCAGTCTATGAAAGGGGCTTCTTTCTATTTTCATTGTTCGGCGAACAGATTAAAAGCACCTACCTGATTTATCAATGATGGCATCAATCTCTTCAATCACATCAAAATAGGCCTCATTGTTGGTATATTTCACCCCAGTCCGTCGCCATGGCACCACTGACAGCTGCCCAGTGGGAAGCTGGTCACCCACGTTGGTGCTTCCTAAGACAATGAAAATTACTGTAATTTATTTCCAATTTGATAATTGGATGTAACCAATTATCTAATAATCATTAAACACTTCCCTAGAAGTTTCTATGCTCCCACTACTCATTCACTCCAAGAATTTTTCAAAAAGAAAAAGACAAGCATTTCCCCAACTTCTATATGGGTAACTTTGTTAGTCTACTTTAAAAACTTGTCGCCGTCTAGTCTGCCTTCTCAAGCAGAATGAAGGTTAAAAAAGTTACCTGAGAAACAGATATCATATTTTGGTTTTGAAAGTAACTTGAACTTGGTCTCTCAAATTTCACAATAGCTTGCAGCTTAAATAATGTATTGGCTTTCAGTAGAGATGGTAATCTACATATTGATATAAAATTTTCATGGGTAAAAACAGTATTCTAGCTTGAGGTAGTTCTTAGGTACATTTATGCTAGGTATTAAAATGTATACATTAACATACTCTCTCTCATACCAATAATGAAACTTAGAAAAAGAATTACAAATTAGATCTTTCCCTGTCGCTAAGCGTTA
Organism: Saccopteryx bilineata; assembly: GCF_036850765.1. Lineage (NCBI taxonomy): Eukaryota > Metazoa > Chordata > Mammalia > Chiroptera > Emballonuridae > Saccopteryx > Saccopteryx bilineata. Next base: position 33,436,213 of record NC_089495.1, on the reverse strand, counting down.
TATATCAATTTCTTGACTTGTTTTTCACCCACAGGCATCATAATTTCTTTTAATTCAAAGGTTCTATAATAAAATTATGAAATATTATAATTCAAAATCTATTTCTTCCTTTTGTAAATTGGATCTTTTTAATGTAAACAAAAAAACATTAAACACAAATATATTCAGCATGTTCATAAAACATTTCAGTTTTTCAAAAGTGGTTCTCAGATAGTTTTTTCTAGATTTAAGTGAGATTCTAGAAGATGATTTAATAATATACATAAATGATTCAGGTATGGATAAAGCTTTTTAATGAGTCCAAAATATTGAAAAACCTAACAAATCTATCTGTTTTCTTAAAAAGATACACTATATATTAAAACATGTCATCAAGCTACAATTAATTAAATCAGTATTAGGTCCTGGCTGGGTAGCTCAGTTGATCAGAGTGTTGTCCCAAATAGGCCATGGTTACAGGTTCAATCCCTGGTCAGGGCACATACAAGAATCAAGTAATAAGCACTGGCTGGGTATCTCAGTTGCTTAGAAAGTTTACTTTTTACACTTAGGTTGCAGGTTCTGTTAATTGTCAGGGTACATTTAAGACACAACCAATGAATGCCTAAATAAGTCAAACAACAAATCGATGTTCCTCTCTCCCCTTTCTTTTCTCTCTAAAATAAATTTTTTTTCCAAAGTTAGAAGTGGGGAGGCAGTCAGACAGACTCCTGCATGCACCCAACCAGGATCCACCTGGCATGCCCACCAAGGGCGATGCTCTGCCCATCTGGGAGGTTGCTCCATTGTGGCCGGAACCATTCTAGCACCTGAGGCGGAGGCCATGGAGCCATCCTCAGTGCCCAGGCCAACTTTGCTCCAGTGGAGCCTTGGCTGCAGAGGGGAAGAGAGAGAGAGTGAGAAAGGAGAGGGGGAAGGGTGCAGAAGCAAATGGGCGCTTCTCCTGCGTGATCTGACCAGGAATCAAACCTGAGACTTTCACACGCCAGGCCGACACTCTACCACTGAGCCAACTGGCCAGGGTTGTAAAATAAATTTTAAAAAATTGTCAGTATGAGCCTGACCAGGTGGTGGCACAGTGGATAGAGCATCAGACTGTGATGCTGAGGACCCAGGTTCGAAACCCCTTGATCGCTGGCTTGAAGCCCAAGGTCACTGGCTTGAGAAGGGGTCACTAGCTCAGCTGGAGCCTCCTGGTCAAGGCACATGTGAGAAAGCAATCAATAAACAACTAAGGTGCCACAACAAGTTGATGCTTCTCATCTCTCTCCCTTCCTGTCTGTCTGTCTCTGTCTGTCTCTCTCTCTCTTTCTCACTTAACAAAAAAAAGTCAGTATGATAATAAGGCAGGTAAGCCTAAAAAATAATAATAAAAGACCACTTGAGCTACCTGGCCAGGGTGAAGGAAATACATTTTTCAAGAAAGACTTTTCCTTCTCTAAGATCAAAGAGATTCACCTTTGATTTCTTCTAACAGTTACAAAGTTTGTTTGTGTTTAACTCTAATCTAGCAGGAACTTATTTCATGTGTTGAATGAGTACTGGAACTTCATTATTTTTCTTATCAAAGCTGACTGTCCCAATACAATACATTTAACAATTGGTCCTTGGCCCACTGATTTTATATATGACCACATCTATCTATACCAGGGGTCTCAAACTCAACTCAGCATGTGGGCCGCAGAGCAAGATCACAGCCATTCGGCGGGCCACACTAGGTCTACAAAAGGCAACACTTTTCTCACTGCAGTTAAAAATAAAATAAAATAAAATCAGTACAACAAGCACAATCGTACATGCAGTTTACTCAGTGTCACAAAACGACCAGAAACTGTAGTTCGCATCACAACTGCTGTTAACTAAGCTAATATCTAGCTACGATGCTAGAGAAATGAAAAATACAAGTAGGCCCCTAGGCTTACTTAATTTTATCCAAAATATTTTGAACTTCATGGATTAGTCTGCGGGCCGCACAAAATTGTTTGGCGGGCTGCATGCGGCCCGCGTGCCACGAGTTTGAGACCCCTGATCTATACCAAATGTCTATAAATGCAAGGGTCAACTTCTGAACTTTCTATTTTATCCCAATCATCTCTTTGCCTATTACGGGGCCAATACCATATTTTAAAAATTATCAAAACTTCATGATATCTTGTATCTGAAAAGACACACTTCTTTCTTGTTCTTTTGTTGTTTATTTTAAAATATATACATTTATTGGCCCTTGCCAGGTGGCTTGGTTGGTTGGAGTGTTGTCCTGACACACTGAGGTTGCAGGTTCAATCCCTGGTCAGGGAACATAAAAGAGTCAGCCAGTGACGGCATGAATAAGTGGAGCAACAAGTCAATGTTTTTCTCTGTGTGTGTCTCTCTCCCTTTCTTTGTCTCTAAAAAATCAATTAAAAAATATTTATTTTCACCCAGGCCAGATAGCTTAGTTGGTTAGAGCATCATCCCAAAGCACCAAGGTTTCAGATTCAATCCTAGCCCAGGGCACATAAAGGAACAGATCGATTTTCCTGTCTCTCTCCCGTCTTCTCTTGTTAAAATCAATTAAAAAAATACATATTTATTTTCAAAACTGTCTTAGTTTTTTATCTCTCTCTTGGTTTTTATAACTCATATCTGTTCCATGAGTTTTTGTCTCGTGTACCAGATGAACTTAATTTATCTAGATATTTCACAGGGAAAATCCTTTCAACTCCTTTGTAATATTTTTCAAGAGTATCCCAGCTATTTGTGCATATTTATTCCTTTCAAAATGTATTTTTCAATCGGTTTGTCAAATTCCATGTAAACCTAGTTTCTATACTTAGCAAGACCCAAAATGTAAAACCTTAATGAAGAAGAATGATTAATTACACTAAATCAAAAATTTTTAAATGTGGCCAAACAAACCATAGCACATAAAATGTCAAATGACAAAAGAGATTGTGAGAAAATACCTATGACAGAGTATTCAAAATATGTAAATAACTCCCACAAACTATCCTGTATTTCCAAGATAGATGGTAGTTTAATAGCCTTAAATGAAAGGAATTATTTTAAATAAGAATTTTTTTAAAATTCCAACAAAAAAACTGGGCAAAGAACACAAAAAAATAATTCACAATGGAGGAAAAACAGTCAATAAACACTTAAACAGGTTTTAACATTTTTAGTAATAAAAAAATCAGTGTGTAGCCTGACCAGGCGGTGGCGTAGTGGATAGAGCATCGGACTGGGATGCAGAGGACCGAGGTTTGAGACCTCGAGGTCGCCAGCTTGAGTGCGGGCTCATCAGGTTTGAGCAAAAAGCTCACCAGCTTGGACTCAAGGTCACTGGCTTGAGCAAGGGGTTACTTGGTCTGCTGTAGCACCCTGGTCAAGGCACACATGAGAAAGCATTCAATGAACAACTAAAGTGCCACAATGAAAAACCAATGATTGATGCTTCTCATCTCTCTCCGTTCCTGTCTGTCTGTCCCTATCTGTCCCTCTCTCTCTGACTCTTTGTCTCTGTAAAAAATAAAAATGAAAAAAAATGAGTGTGTAAATAACAAGATATCAGTAAACTATCAAATGTCCAAAGTTTTAAAAATTAATAATAATAAGAGGGTTGGCTTGGGTGCATAGAAATTGCTACTGAAAGCATAAACTGATTAACTTTTCTGTAGGCAACTTGGCACAATGCATTAAAGTCCATAAATGTGTACACCCTTTGGTCCAGCACTTCCAGTTCTAGTACTGATAAGAAATCATCCTAGTTGGGTACAAAGATTTAAGTATAAGAATACTAAATCCTTGTTATTTAAAAGAACAAAAAGAAACATCATAAACAGGGACTGAATAAATAATATAGGTCTATTCCATATGGCAGAAAATTATAAAGTCACTAAAAATGATGTAGAATATTTATCATAATGGGATGATGTTCACAAAATATTAATAAAAAGTAATTTTTGAAATACATACAAGGGTTGTTTAAAGAAATTCTAACCATTATCCATAATCCATCCATCTAGAAAATACAGAAAAATATATACACTAGTATGTTAAAAGAGTGATGGGATTTAAAATGAATTTCATGTTCTTTGTGCATTTCTGTATTTCCAACGTTTCTGCAATAATCATGTGTTTCTTTTGTATCAAAAAAATTATTTTTAAAGGAAAACACTTTATTCTGTCATTGAAATCAGGGTATTTTCTACTTAATTAAAATCTATCTCAGGTCATACTTAGAGACTATACAAAGCAAAATTAAAGCACCTGGACATTTGAGATCCCCAAAAATAAGTACTCAAAACAATGCACACACCAAGACTAAGCTATATCCATAATAGCAGCAGCTTTCTGTGGATTTCCCTTTCCTCTTTCTCCATACCTGTTATGGTGTTGACAACTGTCCGAAGGATAGTGGGAGGCTTTATCAGTTCTTTGAGGATGTTTGACTCGGTAGCTAATGGAAACCCATTATCAAGCATCTCTTCCAATACCTCATAAACCACAACCACATTGTCTTTGATCACTGGCTCTGAACAGACTCCAAAATAATCCTGATGAAAATACAATATATACATTTATCACTCAGATCTAATCCTGCCCATATGTGTTTACTCAATGTTTGGGATATTCTTCTACAATGAAGGAATCAAGCACAACCATATTTCTCTTAGTAGAAAGAACATTGGGCTGGCTTATAGTATTTCTTTTATAAACTAGAGTAAGTCATTCAATCTCTTTGGTCTAGTTTCTTCAACTAGATAAAATATGTAGAATACAAAACTGAATCTAGACTATTATAGACACTTGTAAACAAGAATTGGAAATCAAAATCTTTTTAACTCTTACTGTGTGCTATTCCTTAACATTCATGCAGCAAATAAGAATTTAGAGGGAAAAAATAAAATGAGAGGGATGATCTAGAACATCAGAAAACTGCTTTGGATCATCCTTACTCTAAGATGCTAGGATTCTAAGAATGCTTTGTTCTTTTATAAACAAAGGCTAAACTCAGATACTAAATTATCTGAGTTGTGGGAAAATCACTGAATTACAAATAGAAGACCCAGTTACAATCTTAATTGTCATTTACTAGATTAAGTCATACTAATTTGGGTCTTGATTTCTTTAGTAGTATAATCAGGATTATGCCATTGGACATACAAGGATGTTGTAAGAACTAAGCACAATTGATTAAACAATAATATATGTGAAAGCGCTTTGTAAACTTTAAAGCACTATGTAAAATGCAATGCATAATGATGAAATGATTTAGAAAGAAATATCTGTGGTCATTTAATGTGCCCTTCTTTCAATATCAGTCATGTCTTCTACTGGCCCTCTAACATGGTCATACAACCCTCCTTTAATTCATCCATTGAAGGGAAATTGACCCCTTTTTGAGAAAACCCATTCTATTTATAGACAGCTCTGATTATTAGAGAGTGCTTTTGCTAGACTAAAATTTGCTTCCTAGATCTTCCTTACAGAACAAGCTTATAGAATGGCCCCACAGTTATTTGAAGACAATTACAGGATTTCACATCAATATTTTTTCTCAAACTCCCTGTTTGGTCATTCCACCATTCATGTTATAGTATGGTTTCTGGATCATTTCACCATCTTGCCATTTCTGTTAATATGCTCGTTTTCTAATATTCTCCTCAAATTATGATACCCAAATTTGGTCACAGACTCCAGATATGATCTGAATTATATCAGATGTCAATTATCGAAGCCATTCCAATATCCAAGAACACTTAGCAATGTGTTTCTAAAACAAACAAAAAAATTTTCTTCTTAAAAACTGAGGATTTGCCCTGGCTGGTTGGCTCAGTGGTAGAGCGTCGGCCTGGTGTGCAGAAGTCCTGGGTTCGATTCCCGGCCAGGGCACACAGGAGAAGCACCCATCTGTTTTTCCACCCCTCCCCCTCTCCTTCCTCTCTGTCTCTCTCTTCCCCTCCCACAGCGAGGCTCCATTGGAGCAAAGATGGCCCGGGCGCTGGGGATGGCTCCTTGGCCTCTGCCCCAGGCGCTAGAATGGCTCTGGTCGCAATAGAGCGACGCCCCAGAGGGGCAGAGCATCGACCCCTGGTGGGTAGAGCATCGCCCCCTGGTGGGCGTGCCGGGTGGATCCCGGTCGGGCGCATGCGGGAGTCTGTCTGACTGCCTCTCCCCCGTTTCCAGCTTCAGAAAAATACAAAAAAACAAAAACAAAAAAAAACTGAGGATTTAAGGAGGAAGAAAAATTACATATTTCCTTTCAAAAAGTGATTTTACTTTGAAAAATAAATAAAATACTTTAGCAGAATGTGAACTCAGCAGCTAGAGAGGAGACTTTTTAGTATCATAAAGTGCTATAGCAAAAGTGCTTGTAATTCTATAGCTGAAACTCTTCCATTACATTCTAGTCCTAGAAATATAATACAGCCAGAGAACACACATCAGATAAGACACCAAAATCAGGATGTAGCCATTTACTTTTAACAAATGCTTCAAAAATGACCAGCTCTGAAGACCCAAACTTCCAAACAAACCACATTACTGTTTTCTCAAATTCCTTTGTTGTTTCAACTAGATTAAACAACTTTTCTCACTTCCTATTTTATAATTAGTTACATAATATCACTAAGGCAATATGAAGCTGATGTCAAGTTCCACCAGTGGGTCTGTTAATTTTAGGATGGAGTCAAGTATCATATGTGGAAACCATAACAGGGCCCAGTTAGAATGGTTTAAGGTCCTAACTACTGGGTTCTTTCACTTCCAGTTCCTCCACATCCTGGGGTTTATAACGCTCAGGTTTTCCCTGCGTGAAGGAACTAGTACGCCACATGAGAACTGGAATCCCAGAATAATACTACCAGAAAGTATCTGTGGGAAAAATTATAAAATATAATTCTCTTGGAATAAAAGCTGTTCCAGACATGTGATCTAGATATAAGTGCAAATGAAAGGACTCTTTGAGTTGTTTTTCAATATTTATCATAGCATTTGGATTCTCATTCTCTTCTTCTCCAGTTCCACAATTTCTGTATTCATGCAACTAATTCCAGACCTCACATGACACAGAAATTGAACCACAGGGCCCTTTTGCTTCTCATTTACCATTTGAGTTATACAAATACCACAAAAGTTAGAAGCTGAGCAAGTTTTTAAGGGAGAGGATTCCACTGTCTGAACTCAGAGTTGGGGCAGCCTAAAATCTTATGCTACAAATGGTGCTGACATCTAGTATAATTTACTTCCCCTATACCCCCTACTCCCCAAATCTATTCCTGAAAGAAAACTCAAAATGAAAACTGGATCTTGTAAAATGTATTACTTAAATTCTTTTGAATACAGAAGATTTCCTAATCTTAAATTTGTAACAAGAGCTCATTACTAGTACTCCTATGCTGTGGATAAGCACCCAAGATGGGGTACAGGTTGACAAATACCCCTGCTAGGGAGAGTGAAAACAAGCATTACTTAGCTTTTCTACTTTTTGAAAAAAAATGTATCTTTACATATTTATCACTTTTTGATACAACTCAAAGCAATATAATTAACAATGGCTGGCATCAAGTCCAAAAAACTAACATCCTCTGATTTGTGAACAAAACGTTAAGACAATGCCAACCTCCAAAACTAAAATGACCATACACAATCATACTGAATAGGGTGGCTTTCTCATGCAACAGGCTAAAAAGTATTCAATTTGTCATTTTGGATGCAGCCCATTCAACAAGTAGAATCAAGAATCTTATCAGATGGGAGAGAAAGTGAGCAATGTCAGAGTTTTGATTTTTTAAAAAGTTCCTTAATTGAGGCTGAATACAATGAAAACAGAATAAAAGAAATACTTTATCATTTACATCTATGAACCTCCTCACATTCACACACCTGAAATGTGTCCACTACTCGGTGAAGGAACTCAATGACAAATAGAGGCGGGACCTCTGTCTGGATCACAGCCACAAAAAAGATCTTGTGCCGGTATACACTTAAGAGATAGTGGTGAGGGGTAGGGATAACTGGTGGTACGTTTTCTGCCTCAGTAGCTCTCTCTTGTGCCTCAAAAAAGTAATCACAAACAGAACGGCTGACCACGCTTTTCCAGTGTTTCTCCAGGAAAATATCTCCAGAGGAGTTGATCAAAAAAAGGCTATGAATCATGGTGGCGGCTGTCCGTGAGAGAGGAAAGTCTTTTTCAGTCTGAACGCCTCAGGACTCTACAAATTTTCAATCCTAAAAACAAAAGAAGTTATAGTCATTTCCATTCAACCAAAACACCTTCCCCATCTTTTCTAGCAGTCCAAGTCTTACCCATCTATCAAGACTAGACTCAGATCTTTCTCTACCACAAGAGCCTAAAGTATCCCTCCCTTGAAGTCCTATGGATAATTATCAGCCATTTGTCTATCAATCAATCATATACTGCCCAGTTACCCTTACTACAGTCTGAATCATGTCCGTTTAAAATTCCACTTAATATTTGGGTTTGTACAATATTTTCTCAACTGGAGTGGAAGCTCCTTCATGTTTCTTGTTACCTTATTGCATATTGCCTCCTTGCATAATAAGAGGGCTTCAGAGAATATTAATGAGTTTCATGTATTTTGTCACAATTCACACATATATTAATATATGAAATGTTTATGGTCATGCAGTCTAATATGGTAGCCATTGGCCAAATAAGGCTTGAAACATGGCTTGTCCAAATTGAGATGTTCCGTAAGTATGAGATACAAATCAGATTTTGAAGGCACTGTATGAAAATAAGCACTTAAGATATCTTACCAATACTTTAATACTGATAAATTAAATTAATTTAATTTTGATCAGATTTAATATTGCTATTTTGGATATATTAGGTTAAATAAAAGACATTAAAATTAATTTAACCCTGTTTCTTAATTTTTTAATGTGTTTATTAGAAAATGTAAAACTAGTATATAGGTAGTGACCCGTATTATATTTCTATTGGACAGCGCTGGTCCATGGAATGGAAAGCTGTCAGTGTGGTCTGTATTCATTCAGTCAATCCCCATTCTCTGAGTATTTGTTATACACAGGCTCTGCGTTGGATGCCTTTAAAAAATCCCTCTGGGGGATACCGCGGTCTCTCAGGCGACATCGTCTCTACGTCTCTACGATACCAACTCCCAGGATGAGCAGCCAAAGGCCTGTTGTACCATGTGCCCCAGCGCGAGCTTAATCCCTCTCTTTGCCGGAGGACAAGACAGCGGGAGGAAGGGGAAGCTGAGAGTAGCTAGGTTGTGGAGGAGAGACAGCTGCCAAAGTGGGTTATTTTTATGCCAGTTCCTGCCCAACCGCCTGTTAGCAATCGACGATGTACACTGTTTGAGGCCGGTGCACAAGGGAGCAGATTTAAAGTGTGTACACGTTCGAGAGATTTTAGTAGCCAGGGTGCGCACATGCGTTGCCATGACAACAGCATCCTCCTCCTCCCTCAGCCTTTGGCCCGCAGCGGGCCACCTCCGCAGCCTGTACTCCGTCCCCAACCTCTCCCGGTCGCATCCCGCATCGCGGAGGTTCAGTCTAGTGGCATCTCGAGACCCTGCTCCAGGAGCCCCTGCCTCCGGAGCCCCTGCCCCACCCTCACGAGCTCCAGCCCCGACCCCGGTCGGCTGCGATCGCGCGCCTTCCCCTTCCCGGACCCAGGTCTCCAGCCCTCCTCACCCGGCCTTGCTCTTCGCAGCACCCACTGTTCCGCTGCGCGCCAGGGCCCGCCTCCCCACCCCCCCACCCCACGCGCGCCTGTCGCCGCCCGCCCGCTAATTGGCCAGCCTGCGGGCCTGGCGCCAGCGACCGCGCTGAAATCCGGGGATTGGGCGTCAGTGATCCGCTCCTCCCCTTCTGAGTGATCGCTGTTCGCGGCCCAGTTCTCCGGCTCAGGCCCCCAATTGGCCCTTGTTGAGGCTTCGTTCATCTCCAACTGGTGCAGATCCGTGGCTCCAAGCCCTGATTGGCTGTCGTGAACACTCTCAAAGGGCCTTGCAGGCTGTTCTGCCACCTGCGTAACCAGGGAATGTGCCTCAAAGGATCCTATAAAGTGTGATTTTCAGGGCATAATTTATCGAATAGCGTATCATGGATAATAAATCATGAGTAGTTATAACTACTCTCCATTATATTGTGCATTTAAAAAGAGGCACGATGCCCTTTCATTTATGTGCCTTAGCTAAAGTAAAGATGATGGACAGTGTAAGTGTCTTACCCAGCGCTCTGGACCTGGATTCTGGAGGCTTCCTCCAGCCCCAACTAGACAACCACCTGCTTGACCCTGGGCAAGGTACTTAACCTTTCATTATCTCAGTTCCAAGAACAGAAAATGGGGGAGTGGAGGGTGTGCTAGGCAGGTATCTCTCCAAATTGCATTGAGCGCTAATGACTTGGTACTACTATTTGAAGTGATTCGAGTCATTGGGATCCAAGAAAGCATGGAGTAGAAATCAGAAGACAAGGTTCAACTTCAGCTGAAAAATTAGTTATTAAGTGAGATCAGGTGTGTAAAGTGTTTGCCTTGGTGCCTGAAACGTGGTATGTGTTCAATAAAATGGTAAGCTGTGGTAATGATGTCTATCTAGACCACAAGGGTGTCATCCTGACTGCACTTTTACTTTTTACGTTAGTAAAATGGTGCGTGAGTAGCAGCTGTCTCTTATACAGGACCATGATAAATGTTTATTGAGGATGGTGTGGATTGTTCTCTGCAATACTTTCTAAGGGCAGATAGTTGGCTAAATTTGAACTAAGTAAAAGAGAAAACCCCAAATCAAAGTGGCTGAATAACGTGGCATCCTGTAAACAAGCTTAGGGGACCTGGTGCCAGACTGCCTGAGTTTGAAGTGCTCCAACACTCACCAACTGTGTTACCTTTAGAAAGTATCTTCTCTAAACTTGAAGTTTCTCACTTCTCAAATAAGGGCACTAACAATACTAACTTTGTAGAGTTGTTGAGTTAGAAAAATGTTAGTGATTGTTACTACCTAAGAAGCAGCGCAAGATATAACTAAACATGGTTACTAAGCAATGAGTGTCTATGGTGCAGAAATGTAGTCACTGCTGTGGGCATTTCTCATTCACTGAATTAACATTTACTGAGATCCTCATGTTTCAAGCCCTGTGCGGGGATGCTGCAATGACTTATATAACAGACAGTCTCTCTTTTCGCAGTGCCTAGCTAGGAAGACAAATGAGAAGCAAGAGAGTACAAAGTAGCGTGTTGAACAAGGAGTATATGTTGGGGATGCTGGTGGAAGGGGCTGACCTAGAGTTAAGGAAGTCCCCTCTAAACTGAAACCTAAAAGAGGAGGTCAGATTCCCTTGGCATGGGAGGAAAGAAGAGTACAATGTGGAAAGCTCAGGAGATGAAACAGTGAACTATATATAGCTGAGTTAGAATGAAGAAACAGTATTTTTCTTTTTCTAAAATGAGATTAGGAAGTCGGGTAGGAGCCAGGTGGAGGTGGTTGCGAGCTTTTTTTTTTTCTTCAAGATTTTGTTTATTGATTTGAGAGAGAGAAAGATGATGGGGGAGGTGTGGGAAGTATCAGCTCATAGTTGTTGCTTTTCGTATGTGCCTTGACCAGGCAAGCCTGGGGTTTTGAACCAGCAACCTCAGCATTTCAGGTCAACACTTTACCTACTGTGACACCACAGGTCAGGTGAGCTTTGTAATAACTGTTGTTATAAAACATTATGTGCCATGCACTGTCCATCCATTCCATAAATATTTGGTGAGTTCTGCTGTGGACCAGGCACTGTTCTGGTGTTTAGATACATAATACCAGTGAACATGACACAGAAATTCTTGCCCTGTTGGAGCTTACATTCTAGTGAGGAAAGACAGATAATAATCATTAAACATAAGTAAACTATGTAGTTAGTGGTGGGATTCAAATAATTTAACAATTGGTTTTCTGCCCTAATGATTGTTTTAAGTATAAAAAAAGATATACCAAAAGGTAGTTTATTATTTCATGCATTTAATACTTAAATAAGAACAATAAAAGAGGCCCTGGACGGTTGGCTCAGTGGTAGAGCATCGGCCTGGCGTGCAGGAGTCCCGGGTTCGATTCCCAGCCAGGGCACACAGGAGAAGTGCCCACCTGCTTCTCCACCCCTCCCCCTCTCCTTCCTCTCTGTCTCTCTCTTTCCGTCCCGCAAGGCTCCATTGGAGCAAAGATGGCCCAGGCGCTGAGGATGGCTCTGTGGCCTCTGCCTCAGGCGCTAGGATGGCTCTGGATGCAGCAGAGCGATGCCCCGGAGGGGCAGAGCATCGCCCCCTGGTGGGCATGCCTGGTGGATCCCGGTCGGGTGCATGCGGGAGTCTGTCTGACTGTCTCCCTGTTTCCGGCTTCGGAGGAATGCAGGGAAAAAAAAAAAAAAGAACAATAAAAGAGGTATACAAAATAGATTATAAGACAGAGTTTTAAAATATTAATAAAAATATTAAATAATACTTGACAAAAAACAATACAGGTTGTCACCCCTGGTTGTTTGACACTTTTTTCTTTTTACATTATATGTTTGTTTACTGAAGTAAGAAATGTGAGGGAATTAAAATGTAGTATTTCATCAAAAGTATGAGTTTTATGAAGTGAATAAGTAAATATTAAAAGCATAGTTCCATCCATTTTTTTTCACCTGTGGACAGAATGAACATTACTACGGGCACTTAGAATACACTGTTGCGCAGATAAATGTTAAAAAAGAGAAAGGAATATAAATTTGTGATTTTCATATTGGTTGGCTGCCCAGGTGCCCACCTTAGAAAGAACCCTGATTACAAGTGTCGTTTTAAAACCGGTTCACCGAACTCAACAAAAAGTGAGGTATTGGTTCTGCCGAACCAGTGTGAACCTGCTGAATCCCACCACTGTATGTAGTATGTTAGAAGGTGGTTATTGCAATGGAAAAAACTAGAAGATACAGAGAATCATGGGACTAGAGGGCAAGTTATCTGGTTTTTATTTTTTTAACTTCTTTTTTTTAGAGAAAGAGAGAGAGGAAGAGAGAAACATCGATTTTCTGTTCCACTTATTTATGCATTCATTGGTTGATTCTTGTATGTACCCTGATGGGGGATCCAATCCACAACCTTGGCATATCAGGTCAATGCTCTAACCCAGTAGTTCTCAAACTTTTTGAAGTTGGGGCGCATTTAAAATCCTATAAATAATTGTAGGTGCACTATATACAAATTTCTGAGAAATATGTTATAATAAGTCAAATATTAAAGAAAAAAAAAGTCCAAGCATGCTTTTATGGTAATTAAACAAAATAAATACAACAAAATTAAATTTATCCTGACATTAAAAAAAATTTTTATGTTACATTTTTTGAGTTATACTTTTTAGAATTTGTAAAAAAAGAAGGGTTAAAAAATTAAAAATGATAAAAAAAGTTATCTTTATATATATAGATACATTCTTAGTAAGATTTAGTAAATTCGGCAGGTCCCAGCAGGAATGTGTTAAGTTTTTTAATTCATGTGTTTATGAGAAACATGAGCCTGATGTGTCCTAGTGATTTCTTCAATGTTTGGGAATATATTTGAAAGGCAAACTCTCATTTCCTCATCAGTATGTTGAAGAATTCCTCTCTTTTTACTCTTGTGTTGAGTGCAGAAACCCCCCCACCATACATATCATCTTATCTTTACACCAAACAAAGGATAGAAGAAACTTGCCACCAGTCTTTCTGGGAAATATGGGGGTTAGTGTAAACAATTTAGCACCACAGCTTAACAGCCTTTTGCAACCTAATCAAGCAAGTGAGGTGGGGGGTTGGGCAGACTATCAGCTTACAGCCAATTCCCCACACCTCTGTCCCCCAAAAATCTAAACTCCAAAAACCCTGTTGGTTTTCTGGTCCCCAACGGGCACATATTTCTCTAGAATACCATAGGGCGCACCTGGAAATCTTCTAGGGCACACCAGTGCACTCTGGCGCACGCTTTGAGAACCACTGCTCTAACTAAATGAGCTACTCTGCCAGAGCAAGTTATATATAGTTTTTAAAAGGGTAGTGAGCCTTAACTCAGTGGATGAAGTGTCAACCCAGCACACCAGAGGTCATGGGTTCAACCCCCAATCAGGGCACATAGGAGAAGCAATCAATGAGTACAAAATGAAAATGGAACAACTAAGTGAAACAGGGAGTTGAAGCTTCTCTCTCTGTCTTCCTCCCCACCCCCTTCCTTCCTCTCTCTCTCTCTCAAATCAAAATGGGGGAAATTTTTAAAGGGTAGTGAGAGTGAATTTCATTGAGAAGAAAAATTTGAGCAAAGACTTGGAGAAGATGGAGTTAGCTACAGGGATATCTGAGGAAGAGCATTCCAGTAAAAGGACCAGGCAGAGCAAAAGCCTCACGACCACGGTGTGCTTGGGGAGTCCAGGAACAAGGTCGCCAGTTTGAAACCCTGGGCTTGCCCGGTCAAGGCACATACAGGAAGCAACTACAGTGAGTTGATGCTTCCTGTTCTCTTCCATCTCTCTCTCTCTATCTCTCCTCTCTCCAAAAATCAATCAATCGATAAATTTTAATTAAAAAAAAAGATTTTGCCCTGGCCGGTTGGCTCAGCGGTAGAGCGTCGGCCTGGTGTGCGGGGGACCCGGGTTCGATTCCCGGCCAGGGCACATAGGAGAAGCGCCCATTTGCTTCTGCACCCCCCCACACCTCTTTCCTCTCTGTCTCTCTTCCCCTCCCGCAGCCAAGGCTCCATTGGAGCAAAGATGGCCCGGGCGCTGGGGATGGCTCCTTGGCCTCTGCCCCAGGCGCTAGAGTGGCTCTGGTCGCGGCAGAGCGACGCCCTGGAGGGGCAGAGCATCGCCCCCTGGTGGGCAGAGCGTCGCCCCTGGTGGGCGTGCTGGGTGGATCCCGGTCAGGCGCATGCGGGAGCCTGTCTGTCTAGCCCCCTTTCCAACTTCAGAAAAATACAAAAAAAAAAAAAAAAAAAAAAAAAAAAAAGATTTTGGTGTGTAGTATTTTGAAATGGGGACCCAACTGAGGGTTTGAACAAAGAAGTGGTGACAGGATCTGATTTATTGATTTGCTGGGTTCAGAAGAGACTGTAAATGGGCCAGGATAGAAGGAGATCAGTTAGAAGTACAATGCAGTAACATACATAGGTGAGAGACATGGGGCTTGGACCAGGGCATGGCCAGGGAGGTGGTGAGGAGGAGTCAGATTCTCTATATAGCCTGGAGGAGGAGCCAGCGGGATTTCCAGCCCAGATGGGATGCGAGGAGTGAGAACAAGATAAAAAATGACGGACCACTGAGCCTGATCATCTGGCTCCATCAACTAAGTTGAAAGGACTATGAATGAAGCAGGTTCGAGGGAAAAAAATAAGGAGTCGGTTTTGGACATGTTAAATTTAATATATCTATACCTCTATTAGCCATGCAAGTGGAAATGTTAAGAAGGTAGCTGGATGTATATGAGGCTAGGGATCAGAAAAAAGAGGTCTGAGCTGGAGATATATTGTAAATTTGGGCGTTATCAGTATATGGATATTGAAAGCCATGAGACCAGCTGAAATGGCTAAGGGATTGAGCATGAAGAGAGAAGGGGACCAGAGCTCAGGATACTCCAAACTTAAGAGTCTATAGAGGGGAAGAAGATCCAGATTCATTTGCTTCACCCAGTTATCCTAAAACAAATTACTTGTAATCCCTTTTTACAGCTAACAAAACTGCAGTGAGTGCTTAAGTAACTTGCCGAAAGTCAAGTAAGTAGGTAAGTAGATGGGCTGGAAGTCAAGCACACAGGAAGATGGAAGCAGTCTGGCTCACTGTGCACACCTCTTGCCTCTCTCATAAGCCTGAGAACCCACTGAAGAAATGTTAAGTGGGAGAGTAACATGCTTTCAGATTTACATTTCCATAGACTTATGCACGTATGATGGATTGGAGAAAGCCAAGCTTAGTAGCAGGGAGATCATTGAGACTATTGTAGTAGTCCATATGAGAGCTGTTAGTGACTGGAACCAGGATGGGGGATTGGAGGGAGGTAGACAAAGTCCAGAGAATAGGGATTGGGAATTAATTGAAAGTGAGTGGTGAACCTTGGCTGGTTGGCCCAATGTGCAGACGTCTTGGATTCAGTCTCTAATCAGGGCACACATGAAAAGCGACCACCTGCTTCTCTTACTCTCCCTCTCCCCCTTCTTTCCTTCTTCCCTCCTGAAGCCAATGGGTTGATTGATTCAAGTGTAGACCCTGGGCACTGAGGATGGCTCAGTTGGTGCAAGTGTCAGCCTCAGGAGCTGAGGATAGCTCAGTTGATTTGAGCATCGGCCCCAGACAGGGGCTGCCGGGTGGACCCCTGTCAGGGCACATGTGGGAGTCTGTCTATCTCACTTCCTCTCACTTAAAATAGTAGTTAATGATGAGAGAGAATAAGGAATTAAAGATTTTTTCATAGGTTTCTGACTTAGGCAACTGTGTAGATGGAAGTGTCACTTGTTGAGAAGGGGATCTCTGGAAGAGAAGCACGGTCAGAGCAGGAAGAGATGGCATGAATTCTGTCACAGCAATACCCAGGGTCATGTACAAGTTGACACTCAAATATTTGTTGAGTTGAATCCAACAACATAGGATTCGGAAGTTTGTATAGTACATTCTCATGGTTTTAAGAGAAGCCACAGGAAAATTGACAAATGTTAAGTCTATTTTATGCATAAAACTCTCTATGAAAAGATTTTCTAAAGCTGTCACTAATAAACCATCCTAATATTTAACAGCTTTTCCTGCTGAGAACTGTTTCTACCATGAAAAACCAATTCCAACTATCAGGGTACCCTGGGAATGATTATTTAATTAACTTGGGAGGGTCTGAAACAAGAGAGGGCTTGCTCACTGCGAAAGACACTTTAAAGGGCTCTGCAGTAGGGTTCCAGCCCATGTCTCTGGCTTTGACACTTCCTCTATCCATGCCTGCTACCCTTGCATCAAACTGCCCTATGGCCATGCCCTGAAGTAATGGAATGCCCCACCCCCCACCCCATGTCTTTGTTCTTATAGATCTCTCTCTTTGGCATGCATTTGTCTCTTACTCATCTTATTTGTGGAATTTCCTCCAGCTTTCAAGGACTAGCCATATATTTTCTCTTCCACAAAGCCTGTTTCAAGCTTGGTACCTCCACACTGGAAGTAATTTCTCCCTCCTGTGTGATTAAATAGCCTTTCACAGCTCTTTCATGTAACCTACAGTGCTTTTGACACCTGCCACACATTCATGTATGCAATCTGATCACCATAACTAGATTGTAAACTCTTTGAAAACCATAATGTGTTTATCTCAGTCCCCTATTAATCATTAATCTATTAAATAAACATTTATGGAGGGCCTACTACCCCCTGAACACTAAGGGGACAAAAGCAAAGCATGTCTTCAAGGAGCTTACCATCAAATGTGGAAAAAAATCTAATTCGTTAACCAATGTTACCGAATAAATCCAATTAAAAAAATACCAGCTCCCTTTAAAAAATAAAACTAGCTCCCTTAAGGCGGGCCATGGAAGAAGCCTGCCCTTCTGGAGGGGATAGCCTGAACTTGACAGCCCCACTCTTGAGAAAGAGAACTACTTTCCCCTGGGAACCCTCCACTGCTGGCTGCTGCCTCCACTATGCTGGACTCAGGCGGCTCAGTGTCTCTCTCTCTCCAACAACACTGTAGACCAGGGGTCCCCAAACTTTTTACACAGGGGGTCAGTTCACTGTCCCTCAGACTGTTGGAGGGCCGGACTATTAAGAAAACTATGAACAAATTCCTATGCACACTGCACATATCTTATTTTAAAGTAAAAAAACAAAACGGGAACAAATACAATATTTAAAATAAAGAACAAGTAAATTTAAATCAACAAACTGACCAGTATTTCAATGGGAACTATGCTCCTCTCACTGACCACCAATGAAAGAGGTGCCCCTTCCAGAAGTGCAGCGGGGGCCGGATAAATGGCCTCAGGGGGCTGCATGCGGCCCGCGGGCCGTAGTTTGGGGACCCCTGCTGTAGACATACTAGGTATTATTGAATTTTCTATAGCAGAGCAAAGACCAGGGTGGAACTTATACAAAAATTGTCTAAGGACTTGGGAATAATAGCCCTGGCAGTTTGGGACAGTTGGTTAGAGCGTTGTCCCGAAACACCAAGGTTGCAAGTTCAACCCCCGGTCAGGGAACATACGGGAAGTGACCATTGAATGCACAACTAAATGGAACAACAAATGAATGTTTTTCTGTCTCTCTCTCTCTCCTGTCTTCTCTCTGTGTCTTTAAAATCAATCAATAAATTGAAAAAAGAAAGACTTGGGGATAACAAAAGGGAAATGAACATAAAGAGTAACATGTAAGTAATAATGTAGCTCGCAATATGTGATGTAACCAGGGTATCATGGGATGCACACCTGCTTCCAGGTAGCACAGGTTCTCTAGAGCTCCTCTTACACAGAAGCTCCAGCAAAATCATCTCAATTTCCTGAAACCCAAGCCCTACCTGACAAAGACAGCAGCATCCCTCCAGGGCATCGGTCAGCTGGCCTACTGATTCCAGGCGCCTGCGGAAAGTAATTGTTGCACCAGTGGCCCCTTCTCTAGATGATGAACCCCAGAAACATCCAGCTATGAGGCTCCACTCATACTTCAGAGGCATGGCATTATTCTATGGCTTCTTACTAGACCAGGGGTAGTCAACCTTTTTATACCTACAGCCCACTTTTGTATCTCTGTTAGTAGTAAAATTTTCTAACTGCCCACCGGTTCCGCAGTAATGGTATTTATAAAGTAGGGAAGTAACTTTACTTTATAAAATTTATAAAGCAGAGATATAGCAAGTTAAAGCATATAATAATAATTAC
The DNA here is from genome assembly GCF_036850765.1 of Saccopteryx bilineata. NCBI lineage: Eukaryota > Metazoa > Chordata > Mammalia > Chiroptera > Emballonuridae > Saccopteryx > Saccopteryx bilineata. Next base: position 33,417,360 of record NC_089495.1, on the reverse strand, counting down.
TGCCTGGCCGGGTGGTGGCGCAGTGGATAGAGCGTCGGACTGGGATGCGGAGGACCCAGGTTCGAGACCCCGAAGTCACCAGGTTGAGCATGAGCTCAGCTGGTTTGAGCAAAGCTCACCAGCTGGGACCCAAGGTCGCTGGCTTAAGCAAGGCGTTACTCGGTCTGCTGAAGGCCCACGGTCAAGGCACATATGAGAAAGCAATCAATGAACAACTAAGGTGTTGCAACGAAAAACTGATGATTGATGCTTCTCATCGCTCTGTGTTCCTGTCTGTCTGTCTATCCCTCTCTCTGACTCTTGCTCTGTCTCTGTGTAAAAAAAACAAAAAAAGGAAAAAAAAAAAGAAACTTCAACAACAGAAGATAAAAGTTACAGATAACTTTATTGTTCATTTCAGAAACTTGACAGAAAAAAAATAATTACTTACTAAGTACTTTTTTTTTTTTTGTATTTTTCTAAAGCTGGAAACGGGGAGAGACAGTCAGACAGACTCCCACATGCGCCCGACCGGGATCCACCCGGCACGCCCACCAGGGGGCGACGCTCTGCCCACCAGGGGGCGTCGCTCTGTCGCGACCAGAGCCACTCTAGCACCTGAGGCAGAGGCCAAGGAGCCATCCCCAGTGCCTGGGCCATCTTTGCTCCAATGGAGCCTCGCTGCGGGAGGAGAAGAGAGAGACAGAGAGGAAGGAGAGGGGGAGGGGTGGAGAAGCAGATGGACGCTTCTCTTGTGTGCCCTGGCCGGGAATCGAACCCGGGACTTCTGCACGCCAGGCCGACGCTCTACCACTGAGCCAACCGGCCAGGGCCCTTACTAAGTACTTTATGTCGGATTTTCGCTAAGTTTGGAAGAATAAATCTTTATAAAACAACTTACTATAGTTAAATCTATCTTTTTATTTATACTTTGGTTGCTCCGCTACCGCCCACCATGAAAGCTGGAACGCCCACTAGTGGGCGGTAGGGACCAGGTTGACTACCACTGGACTAGACACTCCTTCATTCTTTTTGTTTTTGTTGTTGTCAGTGAGAGAAAGAGATCGACAGACAGACAGGAAGGGACAGAAATGAGAAGCACCACTCGTAGTTGTGGCATTTTATTCAATGATTGCTTCTCATTCGTGCCTTGACTGGGGGACTCAAGCCAAGCCAGTGACCTTGGGCTCAAGCCAGTGACCATGGGATCATGTTGATGATCTCACGCTCAAGCCAGCAATCCTGTAAGTTGATGAGCCTGTGCTCAATTCAGCAACCTCAGGGTTTCAAACCTGGAATCTCAGTGTTCCAGGTCGACACTCTATCCACTGTGCCAACACCAATCAAGTGACACTCCTTCATTCTTGACCTACACTCTTTGCCTAGATGACCTCATCAGTGTAAGTACTCTTTCAGTGATGATGAGTCAACCTCTTCACAGATCCGGACCCATATATCCAATTACCCACTTGCTGTCTCCACTTAGGTGCCTCACAGACACCTTAACAGAACAAAAAGGAACTTTTGAGTTTCTCTTCCAAATCTGTTCCTTCTTCCAACCCTACTCCACCTTGCTTTCCCTATCCTAGTAAATGACTTTACTATCCATTCAAATTCTCAAACCAATACTGAAGAATCATCCTTAATTCCTCCAATGCCCTCTTCCCCTCATCTAATCAAAAGCAACTCCTGCTGATTCTGTCTCTAAAGTATAATATACATCAGGAAACCATCCTCTCCCCTACTCCGCGGTCACAACCCTAGTCCAGGCCACCATCACCTCTTGCTTAAAAGACTATTAACCCTCCCAGTTTTACCTTCATCCCCTTCAGTCCATTTTCTATACAGCAGCAAATGTGAGCTCATCTTTTAATTTCTTATTTGTTTTTTTTGTTTTTGTTTTTGTTTTGTTTTGTTTTGTTTGGGTATTTTTCTGAAGCTGGAAACTGGAAGAGACAGACAGACTCCCGCATGCGCCCGACCGGGATCCACCCAGCACGCCCACCAGGGGCGATGCTCTGCCCACCAGGGGGCGATGCTCTGCCCCTCCGGGGCATCGCTCTGCTGCGACCAGAGCCACTCTAGCGCCTGGGGCAGAGGCCAAGGAGCCAACCCCAGCGCCCGGGCCATCTTTGCTCCAATGGAGCCTTGGCTGCAGGAGGGGAAGAGAGAGACAGAGAGGAAGGAGGGGGTGGGGGTGGAGAAGCAAATGGGCGCCTCTCCTATGTGCCCTGGCCGGGAATCGAACCCGGGTCCCCCGCACGCCAGGCCGACGCTCTACCGCTGAGCCAACCGGCCAGGGCAATTTTTTATTTGTTTTAAAATCAGTTTTATTAAGCTATAATGTATATCCCATAACATTCACTTTTAAAATGGTTTTATTATACTCATAGAATTGTGCAGCCATTGGCACAACCTAATTTCAGAACACTTTTGTCATCCCAAAAAGAAACCCTGTGTTCATTAGCAGTCACTTTCCATTTCCTCCCAACCTCCCAGCCCTAGGCAACCACTAATCTACTTTCAATTACTATAGATTTTCCTATTTTGGACATTTCATATAAATGGAATTATACAATATGTCAATATTTATGACTGCCTTCCTTTCTACTTTGAAAAGCAAATATTTATTGAACATCTATACTATGCAAAGAATGACAATAAATATTTTATGCCTATGGTTATTTCCCTTTGAAGACTTTATTGTAAACAAGCATATGGAGAAAGGAAAGATAATTGTGAGCAATTATTTTTAAATTAGGGTGTATGTTTAAGAAAAAAAGTGTATTTATAATCCTGAAATGAGCAGTTAGAGCACATGTGAATATAATTCATCCTTATACATTGTTATTAATTAATTAATTAATTTTATTTTTACTCCCTTCCCCCATTTCTTCACTCCGACCCCCAGTCCTGACAACCACCAATCTATTCTCTGTATCTCTGAGCTTGGTTTTTCTTTCTTTTTGATTTCACATATAAGAGAGATCATAAAGTATTTTTCTCTCTCTCTGTCTGACTTATTTCATTAGCATAATGCCCTCAAGGTCCATTGATGTTGTTACAAATAGCAAAATTTTATTATTTTTATGGCTGAATAATATTCCAGTGTGTGTGTGTGTGTGTGTATGTGTAAAACACATACACACATACACACTCCACAATTTATGCATTCATCCATTGATGGACACTTAAGCTGTTTCTATATCTTGGCTATTGTAAGTAGTGCTGCAATAAACATGAGGATGCATATACCATTTTGAGTTCATGTTTTCAGTTTCTTCTGATAAATACCCAGAGGTGGAATTGCGGGACTATATGGCAGCTCTATTTAAATTTTTGAAACCTCCATATTGTTTTCCACAATGGCTGCACCAATTTATAATTTACAGTACACAAGGAATCCCTTTTCTCTGCATTCTCACCAACTTTTTATTTTTTGTCTTTTTGATAATAGCCTTTCAAACAGGTATGAGGTAATATCTAATTGTGGTTTTGATTTGCATATTCCTGGTGATTAATGATGTTGAGCATTTTTTCATGTACTTGTTTCCATCTATATATGTTTTTGGAGAAATGTCTATTTAGATATTCTGTCCATTTTTTTTTTATACATAGTCTTCCTTGTTTTTTTTTTTAATTTTATTTATTCATTTTAGAGAGGAGAGAGAAGGGAGAGAGAGAGAGAGAGAAGGGAGAGAGAGAGAGAGAGAAGGAGAGAGAGAGGACAGAGAGACAGAGAGAGAAGGTAGGGAGGAGCTGGAAGCATCAACTCCCATATGTGCCTTAACCAGGCAGGCCCAGGGTTTCGAACCAGCGACCTCAGTCTATCCATTTTTTAATCAAAGTATTTAGATTTTTTTATTTTAATTTTTTATTTTTTGCCATTATGTTGTATAAGTTCTTTATGTATTTTAGGTATTAACTCCTCATTAGATATATGATTTAAAGGCCTGACCTGTGGTGGCTGGCACAATGGATAAAGCACTGACCTGAAACGCTGAGGTCACCACTTCAAAACTCTAGGCTTGGCCTGACCAGGCGGTGGCACAGTGGATAGAGCGTCAGAATGAGATGAGAGGACCCAGATTCAAAACCTTGAGGTCACCAGCTTGAGCGTGGGTTCATCTGGTTTGAGCAAAGCTTGAGCCCAAGGTCCTGGCTTGAGCAAGGGGTCACTCACTCTTCTGTAGCCCCCCAGTCAAGGCACATATGAGAAAGCAATCAGTGAACAACTAAAAAAGTGCCGCAACAAAAAATTGATGCTTCTCATCTCTCTCTACCTTTCTGTCTGTCTGTCCCTATCTATCCCTCTCTCTGACTCTCTCTGTCTCTGTCAAAAAACCCCAAAAAACAAAACACAAAAAAACAAGCAAAAACCCTGGGCTTCCCTGGTCCAGGCATATATGGGAGTTAATGCTTCCTGCTCCTCCCCCCTCCTCTCTCTCTCTCTCCCTCTCCCTCCTCCTCTAAAATAAATAATTAAAATCTTTCAAAAAAAGATATATGAGCCTGACCAGGCAGTGAGTGGTGCAGTGGATAGAGCGTCGGACTGGGATGCCGAGGACCCAGGTTCAAAACCCTGAGGTTACCAGCTTGAGCGTGGGCTCATCTGGTTTGAGCAAGGCTCACCAGCTTGAGCCCAAGGTCGCTGGCTTGAGCAAGGGGTCACTTGGTCTGCTGTAGCCCCCGGTCAAGGCACATATGAGAAAGCAATCAATGAGAAATTAAGGTGCTGCAACGAAGAATTGATGCTTCTCATCTCTCTCCCTTCCTATCTGTCTCTTTCTATCTCTTGTCACCAAAAAAAAAAAAAGAGATTGCAAATGTTTTTTTTCATTCAGTATAGTGCCCTTTAATTTTTTTAAAGTTTTTTTTTTTTTTTTTTTGCTGTACAGGAGATTTTAATGTGATATAGTCCCATTTCTTTACTTATTTTGCTTCTGTTGCTATTACTTTTGGTGTCAGATTTAAAATATTGCCAAGATCTATATCAAGGAAAACGCATTCAACAAAATTTAACATCCATTTATGATCAAAACTCTCAACAAAGCAGCAGCTGTGATAGGTAAGCTTTGTAGTAACAAGAGGGTGGAATTATTCTTGGTTCCTGCAAGACTGTGTAATTAGCTTGTTTGAATAATTCCAAGAGCTGGCAAGAGGTGAAATGCACACCTGAGCACTACATGGAGTACAACTGATCCATCCGACAAAGGAACTAGCCAGGCACGGATTCTTTCCTGCTGTTGGGACTATCAAGTGAGAATTAGGCTTTTGGGCTTTGGGATACTAAAAAATGTCAAGGCAGCACTTGAAATGTTAAGTTTTGCAATACATGTACCTAGCATCTGGACAAGAGACACACACATATGTTTACATATAGCCAAGCGTAGGGAGCCCAGGAGGAGATTATTTCATTACATGAGTAAGTGAAAGAATTATGTATTTATTATTATGCTATAAGCCTTGTGATGGTGTATGCAAGTACTATATGAGCAACTAGCAAGTGTTCAAAAACAGATCATTCAATAAAACTGAAGTCCTAATCTACTTCATTCTTGTCCTAAATGGGAGCCAGTGGGAATTACATTCTATTGCATGCAACAACAAGAAAAAATAAATAATACTGGCTTAAACAAGATAGGCATTAATTTTTCTCTTACCTTATGAGAAGTCAAGAGTTAGAACATCCAGGGCTAAAATGGCAGCTTCACATCAAGGACTTAGGCTTTTCTTAGCTTGCCATTTCACCATTCCTAGGATGGCATTTTGACTGTTATGCTCACAACATTGTTGCTATTGCTCCAGCCATCAAGCTATATTCCAGGCAGAAAGGAGGAAAGGCAAAGAGCAAATGGCCATGAGCCAGTGAATCAGTTCCCTTTGATGAGCTTTTCCACTTGTGTTCTATTGTTTACAATTGAGCTAAAAGAGATCCTGGGAATGTTTTTAGCTGGGCACATTACTACTCCCCACCCCAAAATAGAACTCTGTTAATAAGGAAAACAGGTGAATGGATATTGGATAAGTAACTAATAGCTGTCCACAGCCAGTAGGAGTCAATAGAGCAGCTACAACCAATGAATAAATTGGATATTTTAAATAAAGTCTAGAATTCAAGGACTTAGGGGAGACAGAATGGAAAACAGAAAAGCTCTACAGCTAGCCTTTATGTAATCTCCACAAGATAGAGACAAAAACATGTTCATAGTAAAAAGAAGACTGAGCATGTGATGGCGAGGGAGGGGGTAATGTGGTCAGCCCTGGTCTGAAATGGCTGTAGGGATGACACGTGTTCACAGGGTGTGATCTTACTGATGGCGTGATAAATTCCTTGGTTCTCAATGTCCTTATCTGTGAAATGAGAAGATTGGACTAAATTATCTCCAAGATCTTTTCCAACTCTAAGTTTCTATTATAACAATGGTCTTAATTTTGTACAGCAGTGAAATATTTTAGAGAAATGAAAACTTACATATAAAACAGATAGAGCAGAGCTGTTCTGAATGACACGGGGGGTCAGAATTAGAGAGCTCTGTCTCCTTGGCTTCAATCTTAATCCCCCTGCCCCCGGTGACACCTGAGCTCCGTGGAGCACACTTCTACATAATTCTGTGTGTAACTTTAATAAAATAAAATGATGTATTTATTGGTAAAAATCAGACTACAGATATAACTATGAGCATTATTACTGTCAGAAAAGTAAAATTTCTTTTACTTGTTAAGAATCTTAAACACTTAAAAAACCATTAAGTTAAAACAACTAGAGTTTCAAATTGTGATACTCTGTTGTGACTCTCACTTGAAATCACCAGAAATATCCATGAAATATCTCAGAAAAATTGATAGAATTTCCTTCATAATTTATTCAGTCATGTCAAGGGATAAAAGGAGCTTGGTTTGTAAAGAAATGTTTTCAGAGTAACTTGCTTATTGTTTTCTAGATAGGTACTTAGATAAAAATTATTCTCAAATAAAAAAAAAACCCACCTTTATTTTATTTTTTAAATACTTGTCTCCTGTGTACCAGACCGGCTGCTTCCTGTTTATCAAAAGTAATTGTTAGTAATTGGAAGCAAAGACCCGAAAAATGTGCCTCTCATCAGTCACCTGCTGGACTTCCTTTCCCTTTTACTTGTCATTTTTTTTTAGCATTCCCAAGTTTTTAGAAAGTCCATTTTAAAGTAGACTTAATGCGATCTGAAACAGTTTTCTTCAAATTTCAACCACTAGCATCTACCCTTTTTGGTATTAGATAACATTTTCTACTGATTATTTTCCCCACCACACAGAATCCTGAAGTCTTCATCTCCATAATAGCTTGATATACCCAGTTTCTCTCTCTCTCTCTCTCTCTCTCTCTCTCTTTCTTTCTGTCCCCACTGGTGATGACAAGCTTCTGCATTTTTCTCTCTACAATATCCCTCCTCCTTCTTGATCCCGTTTTTTCTCTCACCACTGTAACCTTTTTTATTCCCAGAAAAGTCTGGAGAACACCATCTGTTCTAATCTTAGGATTTCTAATGCAGATTATAAATTTAGGGGCAATATTCTTTGAACCTTAAATCCCAGACACACTCTCAGCCAAAGATATTTTCTTACTTTTAAATTTAAATTTTACAAAGTTCCCCTAAAGACAAAATAAAGTAAATCATATTTAGGTATTCATTCAAAGTAATACAAAACTTTAAAAATATTTTAATACATTTAAATGAGAAGTCTCAGAAAAATACAGATCACATTGTTTGTGTAATTGTGTTGCCTTTTCTTCAGCCAGAAGGTGTCCAGCTGTTTGAGTGGGAGATTCCTAAGAGAGTTAACCACCTACTCCTTATTCTAATGAGCAGGCCCAACTTTTAAAACAGCGTGGCAAAAATAAAATAAATGAATAAATAATAAAAAATAAATAAACTAGCCTGGCAAAGAGCTTTTGGACTAACGTGGCTAGACACTGTAATAAGCTCTTGGCTACAGAAGGTGGCGCTATCGGGTCTGAAGGGTGAAGTGGCTCGGACTAGAACTCCAACAGCATAGTGAAAAAAGAAACCCGGGATTTCAAAAGCGAATTCCCTTAGTTTGGACGCTACACTGGAAAGTGAGACTTCTAGGGACTCAAACAGTCGTACGTAAAAGCAAAAATGTTCTGGGATGAGTGAATCCCAGAGGAAATTGATACCAAAGCTACGGGTGGGTAGGCGGTGCGAGACCACAGCATCCTGGGGCACCTTCTGGGGACAGAGTGCAGCGCGCCGAGAAAAAAGTTGGGCGGAGAGAAAGGGTGGCGATGAAAACCAAATGTCTTTCATCGCTTGGAGACAAAGAGGTGCCTTCTTTTGACAACAGCTGCCAGTGCCACACACACCATACGGCGGGTCGGAGGGGGAGGGGAGCCCGGGAGGAAAGTGTCTGAGGAGGGACCCGCTCTGACTTTCAATAATAGGGTGGTTGTCATGGTGATGAGCCATACATCTAAAGGGGGTGGCTGAAAGAACCCATTGTTCTGAAGTCAGGCTGCCCGGGTTATGCCTGTTTCTAAGAGACACCTTTAAACACCTCCCTTAGTTGGGAGGAGGGCTGTGGACCAGAGCTGGGAGAGTGTCATCGAGAGCTTCACGCCAGGACTGCATATCACAGATCGCAACACCACCTTGGCTCCATACGCTGCAAAAGGAACAAGCAGCCACTTGCACTCAGAATTGCTCCCTCCCACGCATGCATGCCCCAGAAATCGGCGTAGGACACGTGCGCTCACTGCTGCTCAGACACAAACCCTGACACACGGTTAATTACACACCCGGCTCCCACCAGGCCGAGTAGGCAGACACAGAAACAGGAGACTTGCAATAACAAATCTGGAGGAAGAACCAGTAACTCCACAAATACTTGCTACGGTCTGGGGCCAGGAGGCTGGGAAAGCCCCACAGAATCACTCAACAGTCATGTCTGAAGAGAAAGGAGGAAATCACAGCACTGTGCAAAGAAAACTAAAAGTTACAAGGCACCATTGCAATTTTGCTTGTAAGAACAAACAGTTGGAAACACGCTAAAAGCCTGTCCCTGGGGGTTGGTTAAATAATGTGGGACACATCCTTCTGATGAAATATTAGGCTGCCATTTTAAAAAAACAAGGTGCTCTATATGCAACGATACGGAAATTTTCTGATATATTCTAAGTGATAAAGCAAAGTGCAGAAAAGTGTGAATAGCATGTATATGTGTTTGCATCTCTGGAAGGGGCTGCTGCTTATTAAGGAGGGCAACTGTGGGTTAGAGAATGTAATGGGGAGATGAAGAAAATTTCCTTTTCATCATATAATCCTTTGTATCTTTAAATTTATTTATTTATTTATTTAACTTATTGATTTTACAGAGGGAGGAGAGAGATGTGGGAGCAACAAATATCTACTCATAGTTGCTTCATTTTAGTTATTCAATGATTGCTCGTTGTATGTGCCTTGACCCGGCAAGCCCAGGTTTCAAACCAGCGACCTCAACATTCCAGGTAGTGGTGAGATTCAAATAAATTAACAACCAGTTCTCTGCCCTAATGACAATTTTAAGTATTAAAAAAAGATATACTGAAAGATAGTTTATTATTTCATGCATTTAATACTTAAATAAGGACAACAAAAGAGGTACACAAACTAGATTATGTTATGAGAAAGTATTAAAATATCAATGAAAAAACATTCAATAATACCTGACAAAAAACAATAAAACTGTTATTTAAGATATTCTCATATTGCTTCTTTTTTTCTTCTTTTTTCTTTGTGACAAGAGAGAGGAACAGACAGGGATAGATAGACAGGAAGGGAGAGAGATGAGAAGCATCAGTTCTTTGTTGCAGCTCCTTAGTTGTTCATTGATTGCTTTCTCGTATGTGCCTTGACTGGGAGGTTACAGCAGACCGAGTGACCTCTTGCTCAAGCCAGCGACCTTGGGCTCAAGCTGGTAAGCCTTGCTCAAACCAGATGAGCCCCCGCTCAAGCTGGTGAACTCAGAGTTCCAAACCTGGGTCCTCTGCATCCCAGTCCAATGCTCTATCAACTGTGCCACTGCCTAGTCAGCTTCCCGTATGCTTCTTGACTGGCATCCTCACTTGCATTTTTTTCACCTGTGGACGGAATGAACATTACTATGGGAGCTTTGTATGCTGTTGCACAGATGAACATTAAAAAGAGTAAGGAATGTAAATTTGTGACTTCCACATTGGGTGGCTGCCCAGGGACTCACCATAGAGAGCACCCTGATCACAAGTGCCATTTAACAACCGGTTTACTGAACTCAACAAAAAATTAGGTATTGGTTCTGCCAAACCAGTGCAAACTGGCTGAATGCCACCACTGGCTCCAGGTCACACTTTATCCACTGCTCCACCACAGGCCAGGTTAAAAGAATAACTTTTAAAAAGAACTTTAAAATTGCATTTGTTTGAACACTATCTAATGAAATTTGGAACTCTCCATAAAGTGTCTGAACTCTTATCTTAAAATACTTTAATGACTATTAATTTAAAGAGTATACACTCAAACAAATACTATCAAGTCACAAATGTGTAAAAGTCACAGTGGCAAGTCAAACATGAAAATACACCCCTCTGGGAGCCAACTGCATAATCCATGTATTATAACAAAATAACCACAGGGATTTCAAATTCAATAAATAATAACATTACATTAGGGTGATTTTCCTAATTACAAAATGGTATATAATCCATGAAATGGACTATTGAACCCGAATCTCATGGATGATCTTTCCACAGATAAAATTAAAACTGTTACTTAGCTGACTTACTGAATAATGACAACAAGTTAGCATCTACTGAGTATTTACTGTGTGCCTAACAAAAACTGTGTTGAGTTTGAGATGCAGTGCATCTTTTAATCTTCCAATCAAACCTTTTGCCTATTTTTACAAATCAAGAAGCATGTTAGAAATTTTCTTCAATTTACTTCATATCACATAGCCAAGAAAGCTGCAGTCTTGATTTGAATTCACACCTGTCTCATTCTAAAACCTGTGTTGTTAACCTCTCTGCATGTTACTTTTTAAATTACAGTGAAAATACACGTTCAATACAACTCTCTAATCTTGTGGTTTCACAAAGTGAATAAAAGGTATCTATTAAGAATTAGACTATATTTGAGGAAATGTTGGTCGTATTTAGAGTAGTGGGCCCGTAATTTTTTTAACTCATGCTATAGCTTGTTTATACATAGTAAATATGAGGTCTCGTTTGGTGAATAACTAAATGTAGTCTTTATTTAGGTGTCCATAACTAAAATTGGAACACAGCCATTCTCATTTGTTTATGTTGTCCGTGGCTGCTTTTGCTACCATGGCAGAGTTGAGTCCTTGTGAGATAGACTGTATGGCCCATGGAGACTAAAATATTTAGTATTTGACCCTCTACAGAAAATGTTTAGCTCTAGAGTGAAGGTCATGCACCCAGAAAGACAATAGAGAAAAGGACTTTTATAATTTAAAAATATTATCCCCATGCTGAAAGTGTTATTTTTATATTCATTCAAGTAATCCACTCCTATTTAAAACTGTACATTTAGGGCTGCCTCAAAGGGTATTAGCATTGAGAAAATTACATCAGTTCTTACAGGATAAGAATAAAAAGTCAGGCCCTGGCCGGTTGGCTCAGTGGTAGAGTGTCGGCCTGGCGTGCAGAAGTCCCGGGTTCGATTCCCGGCCAGGGCACACAGGAGAGGCGCCCATCTGCTTCTCCACCCCTCCCCCTCTCCTTCTTCTCTGTCTCTCTCTCCCCCTCCCGCAGCCGAGGCTCCATTGGAGCAGAGATGGCCCGGGCGCTGGGGATGGCTCCTTGGCCTCTGCCCCAGGCGCTGGAGTGGCTCTGGTCTCAGAGCGACGCCCCGGAGGGGCAGAGCATCGCCCCCTGGTGGGCAGAGCGTCGCCCCCTGGTGGGCATGCCGGGTGGATCCCGGTCGGGCGCATGCGGGAGTCTGTCTGACTGTCTCTCCCTGTTTCCAGCTTCAGAAAAATACAAAAAAAAAAAAAAAAGAATAAAAAGTCATAGGTTTCATTCAGTGCTTTTTTTCCTCTTTCTTTCTTTTTTCCTTCTGTGAGAAGAAGCTAGCTTACCGATGAGCACACATAGCCTTTGTTTTGGAGTCTGTTCTTAACTTCCAGGAAAAGACCTTCCAGGAAAAGAAAAAAGTCAAGGATATGCGATATTTTGCCAAAATGAAGCAGTTGTTATGAGTTGAAACATATAGCGTGTGATACCACATACAGTAGTTGGAAGCACCTTAGAGAGATGATTGCCACTGCTTTCCTTGGATTTCAAGGAATTTTATTTCCTTTTCTCTTTCAAGGCATAGGGGCTCTGAATAACATGGGGAAGGTTGTATGAATTTGTAGACGAGGACACTTGGGGAAACAGAACTGCGCTATTGTGCGTACAATTGCCACTAATCTTAGAGTAGAACTTGCAGGAAAATCAAGGTGGGAGTATATGAATCTCAGTTACACCCTCCTCTTTCTACCACTGTCCCTGCCACCTTCTATCCCAAAGCAGTGGCAATTGCTCTCTTACTGCACAACAGGAAAGTTCTAGGTTACGACTGTGGACAGCACCTGTTTCTAAGAGCCAAAAGCTGTAGGTGTCTTTAAGCAGCAAGACAGATGACTTTGAAATTTTGTTTCTTTATGTTGGAAAGAACTATCTAGAAGCTCCTCCACCCTGCTAACAGCTGACCTGTGTTGGCTTGTTTAAAGCACTCAGGAAATTGGCTCCAGTACAGAATTCTTATGAAGCACTGGACTTACCAGTAGGAATGGAATGCTTCCTATGTAATTATGGTAGAGACATCACTCTATTCAACATCACTCAGAGGGTTAGGCAAATACTAATTCTAGCTAATAAAAATTCAAATTTGTAGAATCCAGGGGGTGGGTATATAAATGTTCACTGTTCTTTTTTATTTTTTCAAATTTTGTGTGCTTGAAATTTTTTTCTAATCAGATGTTGGGGGAAAATTAGATGATCTGAAAGCTATATTTTCTTCAAGTTTCTGAGAAACAAAGCAAGATATTTGAGGAGATATTAGAACTCTTTTGTAGGAGTAGTGGGCCCTGTACCTAACTCAAGGTCAAAAGTGCACCATGACTTTACGGACACACTGTAATTAGACCTGGAAGAAAGTTGTTTGGGAAAGATCATGAATGCAGTTATGGACCTATTTTATGCATTTAAAGGACCTAAGTTGCATTTAACGGCAATTGCTCATATATAGTTTGAAGATAGTTCATCGATCACCTATATTGTAGCTCTGGAAGGTCTTTCTCCCCAGTGGCTGTGCACATCACCAAAACCATCATTATGCTATGGGAGCATTTGTAGAAGCAGGTCTGGCACATCTAATCAGAGAGTTGAGCTTGAACCATTTGGAAAATGGAAGGAGACTATGGACCCTTACAGTGGAGGCAAGCATCACTGATCCTCAAAAGCTTAGATTTTTTCAAACCTAGGGAATGCTATTTTTAAAATTATCAATATACAGTGTGTCTGTAAAGTCATGGTGCACTTTTGACCGGTCACAGGAAAGCAACAAAAGACGATAGAAATGTGAAATCTGCACCAAATAAAAGGAAAACCATCCTAGTTTCTGTAGGATGATGTGACAGCATGTGCGCATGTGCAGATGATAACGTAACACCGTTTATATAGCGGAGCAGCCCACGGCCATGCCAGTCGAGATGTGGATGGTACAGAGGAAAGTTCAGTGTGTTCTGTGGCTCGCTAAATTAGAATCCGTGACCAAAGTGCAATGTGAATATCGGCGCGTTTATAACGAACGAAGCACCACCACACAGGAATAACATTACTCGGTGGGATAAGCAATTGAAGGAACGGCAGTTTGGTGGAGAAACCTCGTTCTGGTAGGCCATCAGTGAGTGATGAGTCTGTAGAGGCTATACGAGATAGCTACCTAAAGAGCCCTAAAAAATCTGTGCGTGAGCCCACATCGAACTGCACTGAACAGGTATGAAACTGGGAGGGTTTTCCTTTTATTTGGTGCAGATTTCACATTTCTATTGTCTTTTGTTGCTTTCCTGTGACCAGTCAAAAGTGCACCATGACTTTACAGACACATTGTAATTAGACCTGGAAGAAAGTTGTTTGGGAAAGATCATGAATGCAGTTATGGACCTATTGCATTTAAAGGACCTAAGTTGCATTTAATGGCAATTGCTCATATATAGACATACAGATCCAGCAGCCAAGAGTGAGGCTAGAAATACCAGTTTGGATGCCATTAATGTATAAACAGCAATTAGATCCATGGGATGAATGAGCTCAATCAGACACAGTGCTTAGGTTGAGAAGAGGGTGAGGTTAGAAACCCAGGTAGGAGATGCCAACATTTAGGAGGTGGGCAGATCACAGAGATGACAAAGACAGAGAAAGAAAAGCAGAAAGAAGGCAGAAAATATATTCTGGAAGCCAAAGAAAGTTAGAAATTGGTCAGCTTGTCAAATGTTATTAAAAAGTTATGCAAGCCTGACCAGGCAGTGGCACAGTGGAGAGAGCAGTGGCCTAGAACACTGAGGATCCAGGTTCAAAACCCAGAGATTGCTGGCTTGAACCCCGGATCGTCCAGCTTGAATGCTGGGTCGCCAGTGTGAGCGTGAGATTATAGACATGATGCCATGGTTGCTGGCTTGAGCCCAAAGGTTGCTGGCTTGAGGTGGGATCACTGCTTCGGTTGGAGCTTCCCCCTCCCCCAGTCAAGGCACATATGAGAAAGCAAGCAATGGACAACTAAGGTGCAGCAACTGTGAGTTGATGCTTCTCATTTCTTTCCCTTCTTGCCTGTCTGTCCCTGCCTCTCTCTCTCTTCTATCTCTCTCTCTCTCTTTCTCTCTCTCTCTCTCTCTCTCTCTCTCACACACACACACACACACACACACAGAGAAGAAGGAGAAGAAGTCATGCAAGATGAATGTTGGATTTGAGGATTGAAACTGGGAAGACCCACACCAAAATGGCTGTGTCAGATTCACTCAGGGAGCCTGAAACATACAGATTCACAGGCTCTTCAGAGAGACGATGATTTGGTAGATCTGGCATGGGGTCTAAGAACCCGTTTTTTGTTTTGTTTTTTTAAGGTCTCTAGATGACTCTGATGCCCTGCCGGGTTTAGGAGCTACTGATAGAATGCAAACATGACTTGCATTCAAATTGACCTGGGTGCTAATCCTAATTATGTCACATTTTAGCTGTTTGAGCCAGAACAAGATACTTAATTCTCTTTGACCCTCAGTTACCAGGTTCATAAAAAGGGGGAGCAATAGCGCTACTTTGTGGTATGGATTTGAAGATTGGAGATAATGTACGCAAATCATTTTGCACATAGTAAATGGTTATTAAATAGCAGCCAATGGCATTTAGCAGTGGCTACAATGAATGTAGACTAGTCTCTTAATAAATAGCTTGACTCTAAGGGACAGGAGAAAAGGGTCAATAGCTACAAGGGTACTAACGGTCAAAGAAGGATAGTGTTTTGTTTTATCTTGATTTTTGTAAGATGGCTGAAATTCGAGTATGTCTATATAAGCTGAGAGGCAAGAAAGGGAAGTGGAGTTTGATGAGCCCAGATCTCTGAGTTGATGAGAAGAGTTGTCTCCAAATAACAGGTGGAAGAATTAGCTCCTGAAGAAAGAAGAAACTCCTTAGAAAGAAGATAGGTAGTATGGGGGCAGGACATTCACGGTTTTACTCTTAATAATCCCAGTCTTCTCTATGAAGTAGGAGGCAATATCATATTCTGAGAGGGACAGGTTCTTGAGAAGAGGCACAAGTTTGAAAAGTGTACATTGAAAACTGAGGAATGGGAGAGATAGATGACAAAAGATACATGGAAAGATTAATAAGAAGTGCCACAGTCTTAGTTTAGGTTGGAGACCTAAACTTCTTTGCCTTAGATTATATACTACTAATAACTGCTGATTGTTTATCTGTGCCAGGCATTGCGCTAAGCATTCTGCATGCATACCTCATTAAATCCTCACAACAATCCCATGAGGTAGGTACCATCCATTATCCCCATTTTACAGATGTGACTAGAAAGGTTTAACTTGCTCAAGGTTACACAGCTGATTAATTGCAGAGTAGATTCTCAACTGCAGGTTTGTGGATTTCAAAGCCTCTGTTTTAAGGACTGGCACACCATGCATTAATTTAGATTATTTTCTGGTGGCATATACAATAGTACATTCAAATAAGCAGATCAAACAAGATACCATTTTATTTTATTTTTTATGTAACGAAAGCTCAGCCCTGACTGGATAGCTTAGTTGATTAGAGCATTGCCCTGGAGTGCAGAGGTTGCTGGTTCAATCCCCGGCAGGGCACAGACAGAAACAGATGGATATTCCTGTTGTGTGCTCTCTTTCTTTCAAATAAATAAATTTTAAAAATAATAATAAAGGAAGCTCAGAGGGAGGTAGCCCTGGACTGGTAGGGCTTCTCTGTAATCATCAGATATCCAAGCTCTTTCTTTTTGATCCACTATCTTTAACATGTGGCTTTTACTTCGTGGTCCAAAATGGCTTCTGTCCCTCATGTCTGCATTCCAGACAGCAAGAAGGTGCAAGAAGTAAAGGGTGCATGTCAGTGCCTGTCCCCTTTTTGAAGAATTTTCTTGCAAATCCTACCCAATAACTTTTTTTTTTTTTTTAGTGAGAGAAAGAGAGAGAGATGAGAAGCATCAACTTACAGTTGTGTCACCTTGGTTGTTTATGTTTATTGATTGCTTTTTTATTTGTGCCTTGACTGGGGGGCTCTAGCTGAGCCAGTGACCCCTGCTCAAGTCAGTAACCTTAGGGCTCAAGCCAGTGACCATGGGGTCACGCCTATGAGCCCACACTCAAGCTGGTGACCTCGGGGTTTCCAACCTGCGTCCATCCCAGGCCAACGCTCTATCCACTGCACTACTACCTGGTCAGGTAATAACATCTTCTTGATATCTCTAAATTTAAGAAAAACAGGAATATGTCATCTTATGGGCACACTGTGCTGTCCAAGATATAATTGAATTTTGTTACTAAGGAAAGAGCAGATATTGAGAAGGTAACTACCAGTTTGACAAGGTGTTGGCGCAGTGGATAGAGCATCAGCCTGGGCTGCTGAGGACTCAGGTTTGAAAATCTGAGGTCCCCAGCTTAAGTGCAGGCTCACCTGGCTTGAGTGTGGGCCCATCATCTTGAGCGCGGGAGCACTGGCTTGAGCAGACGATCATAGACATGACCCCATGGTTGTTGGCTTTGTGCCCAAAGGTCGCTGGCTTGAAGCCCAAGGTCTCTGGCTTGAGCAAGGGGTCACTCACTCTGCTGGAGCTCACCAGTCAAGGCACATATGAGAAAGAAAAATTGATGAACAACTAAAGTGCCACAATAAAGAATTGATACTTTTCATTTCTTTCCCTTCCTGTCTGTCTGTCCTTGTCTCCCCCCCCTCCCACGCTACAGAAAAAGAGAGAGAGAAGGTAATTACTAGTGTTTGTCATATGGCTGCCACATATACTTGATAATGTAGGGGAAAAGTTACATTCTCATTTCATTAGTATGCAAACTAGGTAGTTCTTGCCAAGCTTTCCAAATTCATTAAGAAGTGGAATGCTCTTTCAGCAGTGGCTTTATAGTCATTTCAATAATGTCTCAAGGTTTTTTGTTTTGTGCAGACAGAGAGAGACAGAGAGAGGGACAGATAGACAGGAAGAGTGAGAGATGAGAAGCATCAATTCTTTGATGCGGCACCTTAGTTGCTCATTGCTTTCTCATATGTGCCTTGACTGAGGGGCTACAGCAGAGTGAGTGACCCCTTGCTCAAGCCAGTGACCTTGGGCTCAAGCTGGTGAACCCTGCTCAAACGAGATGAGCCCGCGCTCAAGCTGGCAATCTTAGAGTTTCAAACCTGGGTCCTCTGCGTCCCAGTCTGATGCTCTATCCACTGCACCACCACCTGGTCAGGCTCAATGTTAATTATTATGTTAGGGAACTTCTGGCTCCTAGTAATAGAAAACTGGGTGCAAACTGGCTTCACTAACCAATATCTTGATTAGGTTAGCTGGTGAAGTCCAGAGGTAGAGTGGGCCTTGGAAATGTTTCAGGCAGAATGGTTCCTGTAAATGTTGAGACTAAATGCTTCTTTGTTCACATCCACAGGGAGAATGAGTCTAAGTAGTGAATCACCCATCTAACCCTGAACCTTCTGACTTGGATTGGGGAACTTTAGTTAAAAGCCCTGAGTGAATGTCTCTTGGATGCAAACACCAAGAAACTGTATGAGTGAGTAACCTTTGTGCAGACACAAAGGAATGCATGTGAACAGGCTTTAGAAAATTAGCCCAGAGGTTCTAGATTGCCCCCTTATTAATTAGCTAAAGAAAAATAATGTACTGACCCAAATTAGCCCTTTCTCCATGTCAGCAAAATGGCCATTAGTCATTCTTTCTCCTTATCACCTGGTCTCCCTCCCTTGGAATCCTGTTACCTCTGCTCTGCTTCTGATCAATAAAAGCTAAGGGAGAAGGAGATTCAGGAGTTCTTTGCCACCCTTGGCAGGCCTCCCCCTCTTCCTCTTGACATACGTTTGTGTCTTGAGTAGGTTTCTTCCCTCAACACTGGTAGTTCTCAGCGGGCTGAAGTACTACAGGTCTACCTTTCCATTGTTTTCCCTTAGAACAAGGAAGAAGTTTCCCAGAAACCTTCAGTCTAACTTCTCATGTCTCACTGGCAAAAATGGGATAAAAGGTCTCTGAGGAGGGGGGGGGGGGGACAGGAAAAGAAAGAGGGAGAAGAGATATGAGAAGCATCAACTTGTAGTTATGTCATTTTAATTGTTTATTGATTGCTTCTCATACATGCCTTGACCAGGGAGGCTCAAGCTGAGCCAGTGACCCCTTGCTCAAGCCAGTGACCTTAGGCTTTGGGCTAGTGACCTTTGGGCTCAAGCTGGCAAGCTCATGCTTAAGCTGGCAACCTTTGAGTTTGGAACTGGGGACCGCAGTGTCCGAGGTTGACACTTTATCCACTGCGCCACCACAAGTGAGGCAAAATGCCCCTTCTTGAAGAAAGGATGGAAGCAGAACAGAACACCTTCAGGCGAACTGGGCGGCACCCTTAGGCTGAGTTCAGCTCCCCCAACCATACTGCTGCTGGGTGAGGTGAAGTGAGCAGACTTTGGAGCATCAGCCTTGTTGTCTATAGTTTTCTTTTTTATTTCTAAAATATCAGAAGACATTTTTGCATTTCAGTGTTATCATGAAATATGTATTATGTTTTTAACTAATGGTTGGAAATATTATTTATTGCTTATAGATGAGACTATCTAGGAAATTGTAAAAATTTAATTTATTAAATAACTATGAGACAATTAAAATATATAGGAGGGAGTAGAATTACATAAATTCAGAATCTTACTATTATACTTGGCAAGAGTTCAATGTTTTCCTGTATTGAAATGCTGATGTTTTTCTAAAAGGATTTTATATGTGGTTAGTGCTTACCCTTCAAAAAGAGTTTATAATAGTTTTGAAATTCACTACTTACTGAATTTTATGAGATAACATATAGACGGAAAGAATCGTATGTATAACCTAAAAACAGAATAAGTTTGGGGGTTTCTGTAGCTTCCAATTTCCACTGCAGGGCCTCTGAGAGAGTAGCAATCCCCCTTCTCCGTGCCTCCTTTCCTGTTTCCCACGGGAGTAGCGTAAGTTATCTGAACGGTGAGTTGGGGAGAAGAAACTGGGCAGCTATATCTAGTCTGAAAATTGGTAATTACTAACTGTACTATTCAATCTATTTACATTCATTATTGTTGATATAGTTGGATTTATTTCTTCACCTGTAAAAATAATAAATCACGGTTTTAAAAAAATTATTCCAGGCCTGACCTGTGGTGGCGCAGTGGATAAAGCATCGACCTGGAAATGCTGAGGTCGCTGGTTCAAAACCCTGGGCTTGCCTGGTCAAGGCACATATGGGAGTTGATGCTTCCAGCTCCTCCCCCCTGTCTCTCTCTCCTCTCTCTATCTCTCTCTCCTCTCTAAAATGAATAAAATAAAAATTAAAAAAATTATTCCAGTTTTCATTCTTTATTGGTTTCAGAGATATGAATTAAAAACCTTTTCTTATAGCAGTTATGCTTTGAATTTTGACTACCTACCTTTTAAAAATCAAAATATAAATATAATTGATATATTTATATTTAACTCCAAATAATCTTTAATTTCAATAACCCCTTTCTGGGCTTCCACTTTTACTGTGGTCCTACTTCTTTGTTCTATCTCAGTATTACCCCACAAATTAAACATTATTATTACTGCTTGACAACAACCAGTGCATGTTTAGAATTACCCACATCTCAGATTTTCTTTCTAGGACCGTTTTCATTCTTGGTGAAGCACATCCTTTGCAAATTTATTTATTTATTTTTAATGCTTGTTTTATGGATTTGAGAGAGACAGGAACATCAGTGTATTCCTGTATGTGCCCTGACCGGGAATTGAACCGGCAACCTCTATGCTTCCGGACAATGCTCTAAGCAATCCAGCCAGGGCTGGAAATTCCTTTAGTGTGAAGTAAATTTCTTTTAAGTTTATCCTTCTTGGAATTTATTGGAATTCCTGAATCTGTGGATTCTTTTGTCAGTTATGAAAAGTTTTCTCAGCCACTGTGCTTTGAATAGTGCCTCTCCCCGTTTCTGTCATCTTTTTAGAATCTGTTAGTACAGATGGCATTTTCTCACTTTGCTAACACATATTTTAACTAGCCTTTTGTAATCTTGTCTCTTTTGTTCCTGGGTTGCGTTCTTTGAAATTCCTCTAGATCTACCTCCTAGTTCAATATATTTATACAAACTTTGTCCATTATGCTACTTAACTTTTCTGTTTTTTAATCAATATTTTATTATAATTTTCAAAATACAGATGTTGAAATAATTTTACACTAAAATCTCACATACACATCATCTATAGTCTACAATTAACTTTTTTTATTTTTGAGAGAGAGAGAGGAACAGACAGGGACAGACAGACAGGAAGGGAGAGAGATGAGAAGGATGGATTCTTTGCTGTGGCACCTTAGTTGTTCTTTGCTTGCTTTCTCATATGTGCCTTGACTAGGGGGCTCCAGCAGAGCCAGTGACCCGTTGCTCAAGCTAGCGACCTTGGGCTCAAACCAGCAATCATGGGGTCATGTCTATGATCCCACGCTCAAGCTGGCAACCCTGTGCTCAAGCTGGTGAGCCTGCGCTCAAGTGGTGACCTCAGGGTTTCGAACCTGGGTCCTCAGCATTACAGGCTGATGCTTTATCCACTGTGCCACTTCCTGATCAGGCTACAATTAACATTTTATTACATGTATTTTATCACATATGTGGCCATCTGACTATTCCTCAATTAATTCATTAATCCAACTTTTGTTGATCATAACAAAGTGAGTTGCAACATTAGCATACTTACCCCTAACTTTCCCATTTAGTTTTTCTTTTTGATTCTTATATTTTCCATTTCTAGAAGGTCCATTTGCTCATTTTTCATATCTGTCTGGTTATTTCTGATGTTTTCTTGCTCATTACTCATCTTTCCAATATATTCTTTTATTTCTTATATATTTGACACACTACTTAAAAGTTTATATCTAAGGTTGCCATATTTAACACTTAAAAAATACAGAATGCCAAGATAAATTGAATTTTAGGCAATAAACAAACCTTTAGTATAAGTATGTCCCAAATATTGCATGGGATATACTTAGTCTTTAAATGTATTACTTACCTGAAATTCAAATTTAATCAAGTGCCTTGTATTTTAGTTGGCTATTATCTAATAATTCCTGTACTCAAGTCTTTCTAGGACTGGTTCATTTGTTTTGCTGAATCTGTCTCATGATGGCTTGTGTATTTTCTTGTGTATTATGTGATTGGGGTAGTTGGCTCATCTTTGTTTAAATTTCTCTGTCAGATTTCTTCCAGGCCTAGGTTGAGGGTATATTCATCCAGGAAATGTTGCACTTCCTTCTGCCAGCTGTCTGGGGAACTATAGATATGGTCTGCTTTAAACTAAAATCCTCAGCCGATCATTTTCTGGACCACTCCAAGAGTGAAAATTACACTAGGAACCCTTAAAAAAGTTAGTAGCAACTAAATGTCAGTGAAGGTTTCTTCGTTCTTTTTTTAAAAAAGTTCCACACAAAGATAATGTGGAAAATCTTATCGTTGCTATCTGCCTCATCTCGGTGTTTATTCTCCTAGATCAGAGCTCATCATTGCTGAGTCCTGGGGTAGGGGTCAGGGGTCTCCCCAACCTGCGCAGAGCCAGCGGTAGCACCAGGTACCCCGGGGCAGAGCTCTGGGTCAGTATACAGCAGCTTTAGTGTTGACTTCCTTCCTTCCATGGACTTCTGTGCTGGTTTGTTCTTGGCATCAGAGTAATTCCACCTGAATTTTCTTCAGATGCATCTTCTTACTTAAATGGCTAGTTGGCTTTTTAGATGTTTTGTAGACCCTCCAGTTAGCCCTATTGCCGGCAACCTGTGGCCTTTATTCACCAAACAATCTTTTGATTTTATAATGTTAAAGTGTTGTTAAACATAGAGATCTAAACCAGGCAGACATTAACTAATTATAAATATGTGTAAACGAAAAAAAGCAGGATTCCTTTCAGAATTCTGTTACCTTAAAAAGATAATTTTCTTCTCAGTATGCCACGTGATATAAAAGTAAATCATTTAAAGTAGCGACATAAACAAACAAAACAAACAAACAAAAACAGTGCAACTGGAATGACCAGCTTCACCAGTTCAGTGCACACACTTATCATGTCCTTTTAATGTTCACAGTAACTCACCTTTCTGGAAAGAGAACTGGAACCCTCGATTGGACCACTAGCGATCTCCATTTTCATTACTGCAGAGCATACTCCTGCCTGGGGTTCTCCAGGCACGGGCTCTTCAGCTCCTATTCCAGCATTCTGCTTTAGTTTCTCAAACTTACCCACAAGGCCTGGATGGCTGGGTCAGGAGGAGTGTCCGGACTCCCCCAAAGGACAATGCTCCTGGTTACACACCACCCGGATAATCTAGCTTGGGTTGAGTTCTGCTTCCCGTTTCCTCAAAATTCGCAACTGCCTGGGGACACTTCAGATCTTTTTCTGATGAAGGATTTCAGACAGGCCTGACTCAATACATCTGAAATATTCCAACATTGTACCTCAAGAGGGGAGGAATGTAGGCATAAGTGTTTCAATATTCTGGAGTCCTCAGGGTCTCTATGCAAAATTTCCTTTCCCCTTGACATCATAGCGAGGAGCCATGGGAGGAGTGGCCTTTGTCAAGTCATTAACAAATTATCATGTTATATCCTTTTCCTAATTAAGGCAATTAAGTGCTTAATTAAGAAGATCTACTTAAATGATTTGTTCAGGAAAAAAATCTACTCCAAGATGAGCTGCCTTATAACTATATTAGATATTTCATATGAGCAATACTAGATATTGAAGCAGATGGAAGCTTTCGCTTGATAGCTTGTTTCCTAAAAAAATTTACAACTGTTTTACTCACTAGAAAACATTTACAGTATCTCCCCATAGATTATTTGTTATAAAGAGAAAAATACTAATTCTGCAGTGGTGAAACCAGGTAATAACTTTACCAGGTGATCAAAATTAATTTTACCAACTAAACATCTATATTAAAAAATAGCTTGACCAGGTGGTGGCACAGTGGATAAACTTTGGCCTAGAACACCGAGGACCCAGGCTCAAAATCCCAAGGTCACCAGCTTGAGAGTAGGCTCACTAGCTTGAGTGCGGGATCGCCAGCTTGAATGTGGGATCTCTGGCCACTGCGAGAGATCCCATGGTCGCTAGCTTGAGCCCAAAGGTCTCTGGCTTGAAGCCCAAGGTCGCTGGCTTGAGCAAGCGGTAACGGGCTTGACTGGAGCCCCCTGGTCAAGGCAAGTATGAGAAGGCAATCGATGAACAACTAAGGTGCCGCAACTATGAGTTGATGCTTCTCATCTCTCTCCCTTCCTGTCTGTCTGTCTCTCCTTTTCTCACTAAAAAAATAAAATAAAATAAAATAAAAATCTCATCGATAATTTAACATTCCAACTAAAGAAACTGGAAAAAGTATAGAAAACTAAACCAAAGCAAGCAGGAGGGAAGTAACAAATGTGAGAGTGGAAATAAATGAAACAGAGGCAGAAAACAGCAGAGGAAATAAACCAAACCAAAGTTTGCTTCTTAAATAAGGTCAACAGAATTGCTAACTAAACCTTTAGAAAGACTAAAGAATGAAAAAGAGAGAAAACTGAAATTACTAAAATCAGAAATGAAAAATGGGATATCACTCCAACCTTTCAGGGAAAAAAAAGGAATGCTACGAACAACTGCATGAATCTAAATTAGAGAAGCAGAGGAAATGGACAAACTCCTAGAAAGACAAAAAGTACCAAAACTGACTCAAAAAAATACATAATCCAAATAGACCTCTAACAACTTAAAGTTTGAATTAGTAATTTCAAAACTTCCCACAAAGAAAACGCAGGCCCATATAGATGACTGCATAGGTGAATTCTACCGAACATTTGAAGAATTATACCAGTCCTTTACAAACTTTTCCAAAATGTTGAAGAGGAGGTAACACTTTCCAATTCATTTAACAAAGATAGTACTACTCTGATTCCAAAACCAGATAAAGATATCTCAAGAAAAAAACACTATAGATTGCCTGACCAGGCGGTGGTGCAGTGGATAGAGCATTGGACTGGGATGTGGAGAACCCAGGTTTGAGACCCTGAGGTCGCCAGCTTGAGTGTGGACTCATCTGGTTTGAGCAAAGCTCACCAGCTTGGACCCAAGGTCTCTGGCTCAAGCAAGGGATTACTTGGTGCTGTAACCCCACGGTCAAAGGCACATGTGAGAAAGTAATCGATGAACAATTAAGGTGTGGCAAGGAAAAACTAATGATTGATGCTTCTCATCTCTCTCCGTTCCTGTCTGTCTGTCCCTACCTATCCCTCTCTCTGACTCTCTCTCTGTCTCTGAAAAAATAAAATAAAATTGAAAACAAACAAACAAAAAACTATAAATCAGTAGTCCTTAGGAATATAGATGTAAGAATCCTCAGTAAGCCTGACCAGGCAGTGGCGCAGTGGATAGAGCATCAGACTGGGATGCAGAGGACCCAGGTTTGAGACCCCAAGGTCACCAGCTTGAGCACAGGCTCATCTGGTTTGAACAAAAGCCCACCACCTTGAACCCAAGGTCGCTGGCTCCAGCAAGGGGTTACTCGGTCTGCTGAAGGCCCGCGGTCAAGGCACATATGAGAAAGCAATCAATGAACAACTAAGGTGTTGCAACGTGCAATGAAAAACTAATGATTGATGCTTCTCATCTCTCTCCGTTTCTGTCTGTCCCTGTCTATCCCTCTCTCTGACTCACTCTCTGTCTCTGTAAAAAATAAATAAATAAAATTAAAAAAAAAAAAAAGAATCCTCAGTAAAACAGTACCAAATCGAATCCAGTAACATATAAAAATGATTATATACCATGACCATGTGGGATTTATTCTAGGAATTCCAGGTTGGTTTAAGATATGAAATAACGCCCTGGCTAATGACTCAGTGGATAGAACATTGGCCTGACGTAGAAATATCCTGGATTTGATTCCCGGTCAGGGCACACAGAAGAAGTGACCATCTGCTTGGCAACCCCCCCCCCCCCCCCCCCCCCGTTCTCTCCCTCTTCTCCTCCCACAGCCAGTGTCTTGACTGGCTCAGACATGGCCCTGGCACTGAGGATGGCTCCACTGGAGCACATTAGTCTCAGTTGCTAAAAATAGCTGGGTACTCAGCATCGGCCCAAGATGTGGTTGCTAGGTGGATCCCAGTCAGGGTGCATGTGGGAGTCTGCCTCACTATCTCTTCTTCTTTCACCTTAAAAAAGAAAAGAAATTAATGTAATTGACCAAATTAGTAGAATTTAGGGCAAAAACCATTTGATCATCCCAATAGATGCAGATAAAGCATTTGACAAAATCTGACATTCTTTCATGATAAAGTGACCAACAAAATAAAAACGGAAAGAAACTTCCTTCATCTGATAAATGGCATCTATTAGAGAAAAACCTACAGCTATCACACTTAATGGTTAAAAACTACATGTCCTGCTCAAAATCAGGAACAAGATGAGGGTGTTTGCTATCAACCACATCTCTTTAACATTGTCCTAGAGGTTCTAGCCAGGGCAATTAGACAAGAAAGAAAATAAAAGTCACCCAGATTGGAAAAGAACTAAAACAGATGACATCTTGTATATTTTGAAAAATCCTAAGGAATTAATTAAAAACTACAGCTAATAAATGAGTTCAGTAAGTTTGCAAGATATAAAATTAATATGCAAAAATTAATTATATTTTTGTACATTGAAAATAAACATTGCAAAAATAAAGAAAAAAAATTCTATTTATAACAGCACCAAAAAAGAATAAAACAGGCATAAATTTAGCCTGACCAGGTGATGGCACAGTGGATAGAGCATCAACCTGGTATGCTATGGACCCTGAGGTCCCTGGCTTGAGCGTAGGATCATAGATATGACTCCATGGTCATGAGCTTGGTTGCTGGCTTGAGCCCAAGGTCCTTGTCTTGAGCAAGGGGTCACTGGCTCAGCTGGAGCCCCCCACCCTTTCAAGGCACACATGAGAAAGCAATCAATGGACAACTAAGGTGCCATAACTATGAGTTGATGCTTACAATCTCTGACTCTGTCTCTCTCTCACTAAAAAAAAAAAAAAAAAGTAAAAAATGTGTCATAGGCTGACTTGTGGTATCACAGTGGATAGAGCATTGACCTGGGATGCTGAGGTCCCAGGTATGAAACTCTGAGGTCACCTGCTTGAGCGTAGGCTTGCCAGCTTTAGCACAGGCTCATTGACGTGATCCCAAGGTTACCCTTCCCCTCACCCCCCACCCCCGTCAAGACACATATGAGAAGCAATCAATGAATAATTAAAGTGACAAGATTATGGAATGATGCTTCTCACCTCTCTTCTCCCTCTTCCTCCTTTCCTGTTTCTCTCTCTCAAAAAAAAATGTCAGTGTCATGAAGGACTAATAAAGGCTGAGGGAATCTACCACATTAGAGACTTAAGGGGACATGCAATATGTGATCTTGGACTTGATCCTGGACCCTAGGGGAAAATTTTTTTTTTTTTAAGACTTTATTCAATTTTCAGAGAGGAGAGGGAGAGGGAGAGAGAGAGAGAGAGAGAGAGAGAGAGAGAGAAGGGGGGAGGAGCAGCAAGCATCAACTCCCATATGTGCCTTGACCGGGCAAGCCCAGGGTTTTGAACTGGCAACCTCAGTGTTCCAGGTCGACGCTTTATCCCACTGCACCACCACAGGTCAGGCCTAGGGGAAAATGTTTTAAAGAGCATATTTGTGGGCCTGACCAGGCAGTGGCACAGTGGATAGAGCATTAGCTTGGGACACTGAGAACCCAGGCTCGAAATTCCAAGGTCACTGGCTTGAAAGTGAGCTCATCAGCTTGAGTGCAGGATTGCTGGCTTGAGCGTGGGATCATGGGCATGACCCCATGGTTGCTGGCTTGAGCCCAAAGGTCTATGACTTGAAGCCCAAGGTCACTGGCTCGAGTAAGGGGTCACTGGCACTGGCTCGGCTAGAGTGCATGGTCAAAGCACATAGGAAAAAGCAAGCAATGAACAACTAAAGTGCCGCAACTATGAGTTGATGCTTCTTATTTCTCTCCCTTCCTGTCTGTCCCTGTCAGTCCCACTCTCTCTCTTGCTAAAACATATGTATTTGGGACAATTAACACAATTAAAATATGGATTATAGATTAAAATACTCTATCAATGTTAATTTAAAAAACTTATTGGTTGAAAGAGAGAGAGGAGGGGAGAGAGAGAAACATTAATCTGTTCCTGTATGTGGCCTGACTGGGGATTGAACTCACAACCTCCAACCAACTGAACTACCTATCCAGGACTATCAATGTTAAATTTCCTGAATTTTATATCTGTGCTATGGTTAGGTAAGAAGATATCTTTGTCATAAAGAAAAACCCTAAAGTGACCTGTGGTGGCGCAGTGGATAAAGCGTCGACCTGGAAATGCTGAGGTCGCCGGTTTGAAACCCTGGGCTTGCCTGGTCAAGGCACATATGGGAGTTGATGCTTCCAGCTCCTACCCCCTTCTCTCTCTCTCTCTCTCTCTCTCCTCTCTAAACATGAATAAATTAAAAAAGAAAAAAGAAAAACCCTAAAGTAAGAGGCATATGCAATCTACTCTCCCATAGAAAGATTAGAAATCAACATGAAAGGAATATATATAAAGAAAAGCAAGGGAGCCTGACCAGGCAGTGGCACAGTGGATAGAGCATTGGACTGGGATGTAGAGGACCCAGGTTCGAAACTCCAAGGTCACTGGCTTGAGCACAGGCTCAACAGCTTGAGCACAGACATGATCCCATGGTTGCTGGCTTGAGCAAGGGGTCACTTGCTCTGCTGTAGCCCTCCGGTCAAGGCACATATGAGAAAGCAAACAGTGAACAACTAAGGAGCTGCAACAGTGAACAACTAAGGAGCTGCAACGAAGAATTGATGCTTAACTCTCTCCCTTCCCATCTTTCTGTGTCTCTGTCTGTCACAAACACACCACACACACACACACAAAGGAAAGCAAGGGAATGATTATTATAAAGCTGAAAGACAAAGGAAGGCCTTTCAGAGCAAGAAAGAGGGAGGGGAATGCTATTCTATTTGTTACCCTGGGTCCTTGGTCAGCAAACTGCAGCTCGCAAGTCACGTGCGGCTCTTTGGCCCCTTGAGTGTGGCTCTTCCACAAAACACCACGTGTGGGCACTATGTGCCTACCTATAGAGTTTACGTTTAAAAAGTTTGGCTCTCAAGAGAAATTTCAATCGTTGTACTGTTGATATTTGGCTCTGTTGACTAATGAGTTTGCTGACCACTGCCTTGGGTGACAGAACACAAATATTTATTATTGTCCTTGAAAATAAACATATCTTGCCTGACCTGTGGTGGCGCAGTGGATAAAGCGTCGACCTGGAAATGCTGAGGTCGCCGGTTTGAAACCCTGGGCTTGCCTGGTCAAGGCACATATGGGAGTTGATGCTTCCAGCTCCTCCTCCCTGTCTCTCTCTCTCCTCTCTCTCTGTCTCTCTCTCTCTCCTCTCTAAAATGAATAAATAAAAAATAATAAAAATAAATTGAAAATAAACATATCTTTTCATACACTCTTTTGTGTGTTTGCTATATTTTACAGTTTAAAAAATAACTTAAAAGAAATAAATCTAAAATCCTATACCACAGTAAAAAGCAAAACAGAACAGGTCCTGTCTGGGTAGCTCAGTTGGTTAGAGAATCCTCCCAATATGCCAAGGTTGTGGGTTCAATCCCTGGTCAGGACACACACGAGAATCAACCAATGATGGTGTGAATAAGTGAAACAACAAATTGATGTTTCTCTCCCTCTGTCTCTTCCTCTCTCTCTAAAAAATAAATCAATAAAAAAACAAAACAAAAAATAAGCTAGAATAACCAACCAGACATTTTCTTTGACTTGTTTCTTTGATCAATATTAGGTTTTTGATGGATATTTCCTATTAAAGATATCTTGTTAAAGTCTCCATATTAAATTAAAAAAATAAAAAGTATTAATTATGGGTAGTGAGCCTGACCAGGTGGTGGTGCAGTGGACAAAGCTCGGACTGGGATGCAGTGGACTCAGGTTCAAGACCCCCAGGTTGCCAGCTTGAGCGCAGTCTCATCTGGTTTGAGCAAAAGTTCATCAGCTTGGGCCCAAGGTCACTGGCTTGAGCAAGGGGTTACTCGGTCTGCTGAAGGCCCACAGTCAAGGCACATATGAGAAAGCAATCAATGAACAACTAAGGTCTCGCAACGAAAAACTAATGATTGATGCTTCTCATCTCTCTCCGTTCCTGTCTATCCCTCTCTCTGACTCTCTCTCTGACCCTGTAAAAAAAAAAAAAAAAAAGAGTTATAATTCTGGGTAGTGAGTAGTAGGTGTTTGTTAAATCCTCTAGAGTTCTGGGCTTTTTTCCTAGAAATTAAAATAATTTAAAAAGTACAAACTTGATTCTGCTTAAGAAAACACTTTTCTACATTCATGGATGAGGGTGATTTGTCAGAGTGCCAGGCTGAGTGCCCACTTGTTTTGGGGAAGTTTATACCTTACCACTTTTGTGACCTTGAGGTTCATTATAACATTGGGTCAATTACTAGCTTTGTGATCATTGGTCATCTACTGAAACATTTCTTTCTTTCTTCTTCATTTTTTAAAAAATTTCTCTCTTTAAAATTGAAAATGGAACTTACCCAGTCATTCTGTTAGGATATAATGTTCTTTCAGGAAAGTTACTGATAGTAGAAATTGCATGGATAATTTCTAGCTGGATAGCTTGGTTGGTTAGAGCATTGTCCCAATATGTTAGAGGTTGCCAGTTCAATTTCTAGTCAAGGGCACAATTACAGAAACAGATCAATGTTTTTGTCTCTCACTCTCTTTCGCTCTTCCTTCCTCTCTCTCTCTTTCTCTCTCTCGAATCAGTAAGTAAAAGTTTTTAAAAAATTACTTTCAGAAGAATGTTACATGTCTTAGACTTGGAGAGCCTACCAATTGAAAGAGGGAGGAAAAGAACTTTCCAATCTGAATGGGACTGCATATGCAGATGTATGCAGATTTTAGCAAGCACAGCATATCTGAGATGTTGCAGGTAATTCAGGAAGGCAGAGAATGGTGAAGGCAAGAAAATGGGGCTAGCAGGTAAACTTTATATGTCTCACTGAGAAGCATGGGCTTACTTACTTCCATAGGTGATAGGGAGCCAAGGAAGGCTGCCAGAGGAGAGTGACAGTGACCAGCCCAAATTCCTGTACAATTTAAAATTTGGAGGAAAGCTCTCCGAGTTTCCTTCCTTCCACCATCTCCTCTTTTGGAAGATAATCCACTGCATGAGTGTTTGGTGGTTTCAGTATATGTCCACTTATTAATACTCCTCCCTCCAGGAGGTGGAGCTTCCCCTTCCCCTTAAGTACAGGCTGGATTTGGTGACTGGCTTCAAACAATAAAGTATACAAGAGAACAATATCACTTTGACAGTAGAGAAATCCCCTTAACTAAGCCATTAAGGTTAACATCACCAGAAATATATCATATCAATATTATACATCCCCTGATGTGATACAATGAGAAGGGTACATCATCACTGAGGTAGTCTTCTCAAAATCTGGGGAAGTGTGTATAGGAACTTTCTGTACTATTTTTGCAATTTTTCTGTATATAGAATTTTTTTTCAAAATAAAGTAAAAACAGTTATTTCAAAGTAAGAAGTAAAAAAATAGGAAAAAAAGAGGTAATATGTTTGCTTCCCAAAGGTCCTCACTAAAGAGAAATTTAAAGGCTATATTTCATTTTTTAAAAATATTTTATTTATTGATTTTTTTTAGAGAGAGGGGGGAGAGAGGGGGGGGAGAGAGAGAGAGAGAGAGAGAAGGGGGAGGAGCAGGAAACATCAACTCCCATATGTGCCTTGACCAGGCAAGCCCAAGGTTTCGAACCGGCAACCTCAGTGTTCCAGGTCGACGCTTTATCCCACTGCACCACCACAGGTCAGGCCTCTTTTTTTTTTCTTAAGTGAGAAGCAGGGAGACAGAGAGACAGACTCCTGCATGTGCTCCAACCAGGATCTACAAGGCAAGCCCCCTACCAGGCGATGCTCTGCCCATCTGGGGCTGTTGCTCCATTGCTCCCGAGCTATTTTAGCGCCTGAGACAAGCACATGGAGCCATCCTCTGTGCTCAGGGCCAACTTTCTCCAACTGAGCCATGGCTTCAGGAGGGGAAGAGAGAAAAGGAAAGAGAGAAAGAAGAGAGGGAGGGGTGGAGAAACAGATGGTCGCTTCTCCTGTGTGCCCTGACTGGGAACCCAACCGAAGACATCCATACGCTGGGTGACATTTCCACTGAGCAAGCTGGCCAGGGCCTGGATATATCTCAAGGAGGGTGAAATAATCGTACACGGAAGATCTGAGACTCAAGAAGGAATGATGAGCAAAGAAATGATAAGTATATGAATAATTCTAAACAAACAAACTGTATAATTTTTTTTTTTGAGAGAGAGAGAGAGAGAGAGAGAAGAAAGAGAGAAGCACCAACTTGTAACTCCTTCACTTTAGTCATTCATTGATTGCTTCTTGTATGTGCCTTGATTGGGGCGGGAGTTCAAGCAGAGCCAGTGACCTCTTGTTCAAGCCAGCAACCTTTTGAGCTCAAGCCAGCATGAGGAAACTCAGAAAGTCTTAAAGTCAGGCAGTATATAAACTACTTCAAATTTGTTCTTTTTCTAATTTTTATGAAAATTCTGTATCTTTTGTATTTTTGTAAAAATTTTAGAATCTGCTTGTTAGTTTCTACAAATGAATTTTGCTGGGGTTATGATTACGATTGCACTGGATCTCTAAGTCAATTTGAGAATAATTGACATCTTAACAATATTGCATTTTCAAACCCAAGAACAAAGTATATCTTCCCATTTTCTTATTCTTTAATTTTCTCTCAGCAATATTTTATAGCATTTAATGGACATATCTTGTACATCTTGTGTCAGATTTACCCCCTAAAATTTTTGTTTTTGAAATATTTCATATTGGAAAATATAGTTTTCTTTTTTTTTACATTTTCATCACCAATTGTTAATTGCTGGTATACAGAAATACAATTTTTAAAATTGTGGTAAAAAACAAAACTTACCAACTTGGCCATTTAAAAATTTTATCTATCTATTTATTTTAAAGATTTTGTTTATTGACTTTAGAGAGAGAGAGAAAGAGAGAAAGGGAGGAACAGGAAGCATTAACTCATAGTAGTTGCTTCCTGTATGTGCCTTGACAGGGCAAGCCTGGGGTTTTGAACTGGCAACCCTAGCATTCCAGGTTGACACTTTATCCACTGTGCCACCACAGGCCTGGCTGGCCATTTTTAAATGTATACTTTAGTGGTGTTAAATACATTAGCATTGTTGTGCAGCTATCATAACTCTCCACTTTCAGACTCTTTTCATCTTTCTAGACTGAAACTCTATAATCATTAAATAATTACTCCCCAGTATCTCCTCCCCCCACTCCCTCCCTGGCAATCACCATTCAACATTCTGTCTCTGTAAATTTACTACTCTAGGTACCTTATATAAATGGTTTCATACTGTTTTTTATCTTTTGGTGATTGGCTTATTTCACTTTACCTAATATTCTCAAGGGTCATCAACATTGTAGCATGTGCCAGAATTTCCTTCCTTTTTAAGGTTGAATAATATTCCATTGTGTGTATATACCCCATTTTGTTTATCCACTCATCCATCAATGGACATTTCAGTTGTTTCCACCTTTTGGATCTTGTGAATTGCTGTTATGAATAACATGTGCAACTATCTCTTCAAGACTCTGATTTCTTTCTTTCTTTTTTTTTTTGTATTTTTCTGAAGCTGGAAACGGGGAGAGACAGTCAGACAGACTCCCGCATGCGCCTGACCGGGATCCACCCAGCACACCCACCAGGGGCGATGCTCTGCCCCTCCAGGGAGTTGCTCTGTTGCGACCAGAGCCACTCTAGCACCTGGGGCAGAGGCCAAGGAGCCATCCCCAGCACCCGGGCCATCTTTGCTCCAATGGAGCCTCAGCTGCGGGAGGGGAAGAGAGAGACAGAGAGGAAGGAGGGGGGGGTGGAGAAGCAAATGGGCACTTCTCCTATGTGCCCTGGCCGGGAATCGAACCCGGGTCCCCCGTACGCCAGGCCGACGCTCTACCGCTGAGCCAACCGGCCAGAGCCAAGACTCTGATTTCAATGCTTTTGGATATATGCCCAAAAGTAGGATTGCTGGATCATATGGTATTTCTAATTTTTTTTTTATTTTTTAATTTTTTTCTGAAGTGAGAAGCAGGGAGGCAGAGAGATAGACTCCTGCATGCGCCCGACCAGGATCCACCCAGCATGCCCACCAGGGGGCGATGCTCTGCCAATCTGGGGCGTTGCTCTGTTGCAACAGAGCCATTCTAGTGCCTGAGGAGGAGGCCATGGAGCCATCCTCAGCGCTCGGGCCAACTTTGCTCCAATGGAGCCTTGGCTGCGGGAGGGGAAGAGGGAGACAGAGAGAAAGTAGAGGAGGAAGGGTGGAGAAGCAGATGGGCGCTTCTCCTGTGTGCCCTGGCTGGGAATCGAACCCAAGACTTCCACACACTGTACCGATGCTGTACCACTGAGCTAGCCAGCCAGGGCTCTCTATTTCTAATTTTTTAAAAATAGTTTTATTGATTGATTTTAATGAGAGAGGAAGGGGGAGAGAGAGAGAGACAGCAACATCAATCTGTTCTGTATGTGTCCTGTCTGGGGACCAAACTGGCAACCTTTGCGTTCTGGGCTAATGCTCTGACCAACTGTCCAGAGCCTATTTTTAATTTTTTGACCATCATACTTCTTTCCACAGTGGCTGAACCATTTTACACTCCCACCAACAATACACAAGAGTTCAAATTTCTTCACATCCTCATTAACACTTTTTTTGAGTAGACATTCTAATGGGTGTGAGGTGATATCTCATTGTGATTTTGAATTTCCCTAATGATTAGTGATGCTGAGCATCTTTTCATGGGCTTATTGGTCATTTGTATATCTTTTCTGGCAAAATGTCAATTCAAGTCCTTTGAGTATTAAAAAAAGTCAGATTATTTTTCACTTGATTTTTCTATATTGATCTTATATCCTGCAACCTTGATAAAGATTAATTCTAATAGTTGTTTATAGATTCTGTATAAAAAATCATGTTAACTATGAGTAAAGAGTAATTTTTTATTTCTTTCTAACTTGGATGCCCTTTTCTTTTAATTAAGTGAGAGTCAGGAAGGCAGGGAGGCAGAGAGACAGACACTTCCATGCGCCTTGACTGGGATCCACCCTGCAAGCCCCCTACCGGGAGATGCTCTGCCCATCTGGGGCCGATGCTCAAGTACCAAGCTATTTTTAGCCCCTGAGGTTGACATGCCTCAGCACCCAGGCCCACCATCAAACTGAGCCACTGGTTGTTGGAGGGGAAGACAAAGAAAAGGGGGAGGGAGAGAGAAGCAGATGGTCACTTTTCCTGTATTCCCTGACTGGGAATCAAATCTGGGATGTCCGTATGCTGGGCAGACAATCTATCTACTGAGCTACCAGCCAGGGCCTGCCTTTCTATTTTCTTGACTTTCTCATCTGGCTTGAATCTAGAGCATGGCCTGACCTGTGGTGGCACGGTGGATAAAAGTGTCGACCTGGAACACTGAGGTCGCTGGTTCAAAACTCTGGGCCTGCCTGGTCAAAGCACATATGGGAATTGATGCTTCTTGTTTCTCCCCATTTCTCTCTCTCTCTCTTGCCTCTATCTCTAAAAATAAATAAATAAAATCTAAAAATTTTAAAAATAGAATATAGAACACAATGTTGAATAGAAGTACAAAGCAGACATCTTTGTCTTATGTTTCAGAGGAAAAGTATTGGTCTTTACCATTAAGAATCATGTAGCTGTCTGAGGAGGCGGTGGCGCAGTGGATAGAGCATAGGACTGGGATGTGGAGGACCCAGGTTCAAGACCCCGAGTTCGCCAGCTTGAGCATGGGCTCATCTGGCTTGAGCAAAAAGCTCACCAGCTTGGACCCAAGGTCGCTGGCTCGAGCAAGGGGTTACTCAGTCTGCTGAAGGCCCGTGGTCAAGGCACATATGAGAAAGCAATCAATGAACAACTAAGGTGTCACAATGTGCAATGAGAAACTAATGATTGACGCTTCTCAAATCTCTCCGTTCCTGTCTGTCTGTCCCTCCTCTCTCTGATTCTGTCCTCTCTCTGATTCTCTCTGTAAAAAAAAAAAAAAAAAAAGAATGTCGATTTTTCATAAATGCCTTTTATCAGTGTAGAAAGGTTCCCTGTTATTCCAAATATGCTGAGAGATTTAAATCAGGAATAGATATTGGATTTTTCAAATGCTTATTCTATATCCACTGAAATGATCATATAATTTTTTCTTGTTCAGTTTGCTAGGGTGGTGAATTACATCAATTGATTTTCATGTGCTAACCCAGCCTTACAATCTTGGGATAAATCCAGTTAGTCATAATATATTATCCATTATTTATAATATTAGATTTAATTTGCTTCAACTGACCAAAAACCAATGGAAATAATATACATAGAAATAGACCCACATGCCTTGGCCAGATGGCTCAGTTGGTTACAGTATCATCTCAAAGCCCAGAGGTTGCCAGTGTGATCCCTGGTCAAGGCACATACAGGAAAAAAATCCATGTTCCTGTTTCTCTCTCTTTCCCTCCTTCTCTTGCTAAAATCAATAAATAAACAGAACAAAACAAAATAAAACAAAAAACAGAACCACAAAAGATAGATGTAGCTATTGTAATAATCAGAAAGAGATTTAAAATAGCTAGGATCACCTTACCAGAGGTGGCACAGTGGATAGACTATCAACCTGGGATGGTGAGGTCATAGGTTTGAAACCCAAAGTTCACTGGCTTGAGCGCAGGCTCATCCAGGTTGAGTGCAGGCTCACCAGCTTGTGTGCAGGGTTGCCACCCTGAGCATGGGAACATCAACATGATCCCATGGTTGCTGGTTTGAAGCTCAAAGTCACTGGCTTGGGCAATGGGGTCACTGGCTCAGCTGAAGCCCCTGGTGAAGGCATGTATGGGAAGCAGTCAATGAAAAGTAAAGTGATGCAACTATGAGTTGATGCTTCTCATCTCTGTCTTCCTGTCTCTTTCTCTCGCAGAAAAAAAAAAGGTAAATTAAAAAAAATAGCTAGGATTTATATGTTCAAGAAAATACTGTATAGGCAAAGGTGAAGAAGATAAATAAAAAGATGGAGAATTTCTCTAAAAGAATTGGACTTTTAAACAATTCTATGGAAATTCTAGAACTTAAAAATGGCCAATATTAAGAACTTGATACATTTAAGAGAAGATTTAGTTAGAGGAATAGAAAATATACAGGAACCTTACTGGTTACCTCAGCTCAGGGGTCCCCAAACTTTTTACACAGGGGAGCCAGTTCACTGTCCCTCAGACCGTTGGAGGGCCGGACTATAAAAAAAACTATAAACAAATCCCTATGCACACTGCACATATCTTAAAGTAAAAAAACAAAACGGGAACAAATACAAAATTTAAAATAAAGAACAAGTAAATTTAAATCAACAAACTGACCAGTATTTCAATGGGAACTACAGGCCTGCTTTTGGCTAATGAGATGGTCAATGTGCGGTTCTATATTTGTCACTTCTAGCTGTAACAAGTGATATGACGGGCTTCCAGAGCCGTGACATGTGCATCTTGCAGCACTGGAAGTAGTACCGTACGTGAGCGACGCCACGCTTTGCATCCTGTGCTCCTCTCACTGACCACCAATGAAAGAGGTGCCCCTTCCAGAATTGCGGCGGGGGCTGGATAAATGGCCTCAGGGGGCCGCATGTGGCCCGCGGGCATAGTTTGGGGACCCCTGCCTCAGCTGGTTAGAACATCAGCCTGATATGCTAAGGTTGTGGATTTGATTCCAGTCAGGGCACATACAAGAATCAATCAATGAATGCATAAATAAGTGGAACAAATAAATGTTTCTTTCTCTCTAAAATCAATAAATAAAAAAATTTAAAAAGGAAAATATACAGACTAATGCACAAAAACAGAGGCCAAAATGATGATAGTAAATACAAATGGTAAACAATAAAAAGTTCTGACAGGTATAATTGAAGATTTAAAAGGGAAAGAGGCATAAGAAGAGATAAGGTCTAAAAATTTTCTCAAACAGATTTTAAAATATCAAGCTACTAAAAACAAAACAAAAGAAAAAAAAAACAACAAGCTACTATAATTCAAAGGGCTCGATTAGGGACATTCATCCCACTCATGAACTCAAGTTGGGTGAATACAAAGAAATCCACATCTAGACATATCATTCGAAAATTGTGGAAAACTTAAAAAAAAAAAAAAAAGAATTCTAAAGGGAGCCAGAAGGAAAAGCATAATAAAGGAGTGATGGAAACCAGAAAATGATACAAGTACATCCTTAATGTGCTGGGGGTGGGGGACTTGGCAAACTAGTGCTATACTCAACAAAAATATGAAAGATAAAATTAAGAGAAACCAAATGGAGAG
The DNA here is from genome assembly GCF_036850765.1 of Saccopteryx bilineata. NCBI lineage: Eukaryota > Metazoa > Chordata > Mammalia > Chiroptera > Emballonuridae > Saccopteryx > Saccopteryx bilineata. Next base: position 33,379,090 of record NC_089495.1, on the reverse strand, counting down.
AACTTGTCACTAGCAGACCTACTCTGAATAGAGGAATTGTTCAAACAGAAGAAAAAAATTCCAGTGAGCTCATAAATGTATATTAGAACAAGGAGAAACATAAGGGATAAATCTGTGGGTGGATATAATGACTATTGACTGTACAGAACAATAATTATAAACTTTTGTGTGGCTTAAAATATATGTACACTTAAAATCCATAACTACAAAAACCACAAAAAGGGAAGGGTAGTGGAGGCACAGCATTCTAAGGTTTTAGTATTCTTGGAAAAGTGGTATAAATAATGATTTATATTAGAGTGTAATAAGTTAAACAAGCATGCTGTCATCTTTAAGATTTCTAAAAGGATGTATAATTAATAAGCTAATAGAGGAGGTTAATGGTTTAATTAAAATATTTTAATTCAAAATAGGCAAGAAACAAAAGAATAAGGGATATAAAGTAAGTGGTGGTAAGATGTAGGCATAAATTCAAATACAGCAGTAATTCTATTAAATGTAAATGGACTAAAATTTTTTCCTGTTGAAACCAGGATAGAGCGACCTTCCAATTTTAGGCCTAGCTAGACTGCATAAAATGTATGTACTTAGCAACTACAACTGAAAAGGCAATTCCTAAAGCAAAACCTAGAAGAGGAAAGTAACTTTCAGCAGCCCTGCAGGGCTGAATTCCAAGTAAATTTTCAAGCAAGGAAAGCTGTCCTTTCAGTGCTATGGGTTGTTTTTTAACATGTAAAAGATAAGGATTTTAGTTTATCTTTGATGCAGACCTTTTATTTTGAGGAGTGCTCCAGAATGTGCCCCTAAATAATGCAAATATAAAGCAAAGACTCTCTATGGAAGCTGTTTGAAAAGCTAAACTGTGCTTTGTTGTTGTAAATTGTTTTAACTTCCTGCTACAATGTGCTTCGTCTCCAGTTTGGTCTTTTCACAGGAATGGTTGTGGCTAGTTTTCCTTCAAATTATCCAAAGGCAAACAGCTCATCAATGTATGTATATACTATTTTTCTTCTGAAGAGCACACACTGAGCTCACATGAAGAACTCACTTTCTTTCTGTTAACAGGACTTTATCTGTGCTCTCTGGGAAATAAAAACCTTGCTTTACTCCTCTAAAATAGAATCTTCCCCAACTTTTTTCTTTCCTGTGTGTATTTCCATTACAAATAGCTTCCATTTTTGAGGATGCACCTGTCTGATTAATCTAGGATGGAAAGAATTCTTATAGATAACCTTGCATCTCCAAACTTCTCTTCTAACTTGGGGATAGGGTTAGGAAGGGGTGATAGAGCGTGATTCACTAAATTTCATTACACTACAGTATACTTATGTTATCAGTGTCAGCTAGGACTGAGTTGGCTGGCCCATTATCTGGATATATAAGTTTTTATGTTATTATTGAATGGTCTCTATACAGTCTTAGGGTTACAGTGGAGAAAAACTATAGAGATAAGAAAGTACTGTATAGGTTTAGGTATAAACAAGGAAGGGCTTGTGTTGGGGGTAGAAATTCCACCTCACGTAGTGGCTTAAAATTGTTCATTCACTAGCAATTTTTTTTTTAGTCCGTACTGCTTGTACAATACTGCCACGGAGATGCAAAGAGACATCCTAGAAGAACATATATATGGGACTATATTAATAAAATGTATACAAGGTACCACACATCAAGTGCCAAACAAATAGGGCAAATGGTCAAGACAAGGTTCAGGAAGTAAAAATCAAAGTAAAGGCAGTGCAAGAGAGAGAGAGAGAGAGAGAGAGAGAGAGGAAGGGAGATTGATGAGAGCATCAGTTCTTGTGGCACCTTAAGTTATTCATTGCTTCCTTTCTCATACATGCCTTGAAGGGAGAGGTGAGAGGGCTGCCTCCAGCCAGGCCAATGATCCGGGGCTTCAAGCCAGGGACCTTTGGACTCAAGCCAGCCACCACGGGGTTATGTCTATGCTCTCAAGCCAGAGACCTTGCGCTCAAGCTGGTGAGACCCCACCCCCTCAAGCCAGCGACTTGAGGTTTCAAACCTGCATCCTCTGCATCCCAGGCCCACAGACCCACGCTCTACTCACTGCACCACCACCTCAGGCGAAAGGGTGGTCTTTAAAAGTCAAATCTGGGATAAAATGAAGTGTTAGGGGAGATAGTCTACTCAGGGGTAAGGAAGCAGATAAAAGTCTGTAGTAGGGAAACACGCAAAATTATTAAGCATTTAATATCTTTTCATTTGTCATTTACAGCTTTTCCAGTGAATGTGGTTTAAAAAAAGTATGACTCAATCTCTGCCTCAAGGAGTTTAAACTAGATGAGAGACAAGACAAAGAAACAGGCATGTAGCCAGTAGAAGACAGGCCAAGAAAAAGTGCCCGTTTGTGGTTCAGTCTTAATATCGGACAAGAGAGACTTGCATACAGCATGAGTAGAAGACAGGGTTTGGAATAAAACAGATCTTGACTCCAAACTCACACGGGTGCCACAAAACAGCTGTGTGACCTTGTACAAGTATTGGGACCCTGGTCTAGGCTGTTTTGTTATAAAAATGACTCTAGTAAGACCCAACACGTCTCAGTTGTGGGAGGATGAAATCTTTGCACTGACTTGACAAAGCGCTTGACACGGGCGTCTAAGTGTCTACCCTCTGCACCCTTCCCACTGCACCTACTCTTTTTCCTACACTAGGAATGAGATGTGTAGGGTGAGATGCCAGCAGAAAGGGAAGGATGAAGGGAGGCAACTTCCTCCCCGCCCTTGACCCCCCCTCCCCCGCCGCCCCACCTCCTAACCTCAGGTTCCGGGAGAGTCACTGTGGAAGTGGGGTGAGGGCACAGAAGTGGGGAGGGAGGATCTGCTAACTGTAAACACAGATGCCATCAAGAGTTCAGGTTCCGTCTGGCCACCGGATTTCCGTGCCACACTGATGCTACTCCACCCATGTGCCTATCCTCAGTCTCCTCAGCTGTGTAATGGGGATACACCATCTCCCTCCTCCTCTCCCGAGTACCTGCCTGACATAACCGCGTGAGAAAGCCAAGAAGGAGCCCGAGTTGTTGGCCTCCAGCCCCATCAGATCCTCCTCCCACTTTAGCTTTGGCCTTTTGTACTGGCCCCACGTGACCTGCCCGGCTGGCTCTTCCCTCCTATCCCACCCCGCCCTCTGGCCTTTCCCGGCTCTCGGCCCAGCTCTTCCCGCTCCGCGGCCGCCCCCCTCCCTCGCGCTCTCTCCCTCCCCCTCCCCCTCACCTCCCTCCCAGGCTGTTCCCGCTCCCTCCCCTAGCAGCCGTTCCCTCGCGACGCTTCCCCTCCCCCCGCGGCTGTTCCGCCGCTTCGGCTCCCCTCCCCCCGGCCGGAGCTCACTGTCTCCAAGATGGCGGCCGTGTCAGTTTGGGGCATCTCCGCCGTCCGGGCCGGGGCCCCGGGATCCCGGCTCTCTTCCCCCCCGGTAAGTAGCCGAGGGCTCATCCCCGGCCATCCCCGGCCGTCGAGCCCAAGGCTGAGCCGCTCCGGGGGCCGCTCAGCCACCTCGCGGGGTCGGCCGGCCGCTGCAGGCCCCGCCGCGGCCTGCGCTGCCTCCCGCTGCTCTGCGCCAGGCCTCGGGATGGGGCGCCGCGGCCGCCCCCTCGCGCCAGGCCGGCGCCGGGCTCCACCCGCCCCGCTGCTCGCGCGCTGCAGACCTGAAGCTCTCGCCGCTCGCCCGCAGGCCGGGGGCAGCCGGAGGTGTCGGCGGGTGGGCGGGCTGCGAGCGGCCCAGGCCGCGGAGCCTCGGGCTGGGTTGTGCCGGCGAGCCCACTCTCCCTCGGGGGCGCGCCCACCGCCCTGGCCCCACCTGCGCCCGGCCGCTCGCCGCCCCTGCCGGCTGCAGCACCCCCCTGCCGGCGCTCCCCGGCGTTCGCTCTCCGGCCGGGTGTGCGGGGATCCCAGCGGGGCTTTGGCGGCAAGTGGGGGTGACAGGCTGGTGGGTGTTGTGGTGCGGAGGAGGCAGCACGTGTGGTGTTGTGTCTGTCGGGCTGTCAGCCCGGGCGCCGGGAGGGGAGGCGGCGGGCTGCCTGTCAACCGTCGGCCGGTTTGGACAGGAGCTGCCCAACCTGTCAGGCTTCCCGGGCAGCCTGCGTGCCCCAAACCCTCCTTGGAAGAGGCCTCTGCGGAGTTTAGGATTTGAAGGAGCTGGAAATAGGAGATGTATTGCTCTTAACTCTTTCACGTGATTTCATTGTTAATTTACTCCTTGAGTTCTTTTTCCATCAAATGGGAAAGGCGTACCCGTTGGCGAGCTGCAGGGTGGTGCCGTTTCAAGTTTTTAAAGTTTCTTGCTCTTTTAAAAAGAGAGCGCGAATATGTGTTTGGGGGTGGGGAATGGAGACCGGGGACGGACTGTCGGAAGCAGGTTGTGCTTTCTCTCCAGCGGCTGGTGTACTTTTCAGAGTTAAAAGTTCAAGTCTGCAGGCGCTTTACTTTCGGAAGACCTGGAGACTGATGAAAATCCCGGCCACAGAGACAATGATTAACTGTCATTCATTCTTTTACCTGCGAGCTTCATTACTTAGGACGCTCCTAGCTTCTTAAACTCAGATTGTAGCTTTTCATTTAGTTTCACGTTAATGTCTACATAATGAACTTTCGTGGAGTAATACTACTATGATTTTTATCCTCTTTAGACTGTCACCAAAATGAAGCATAGCTCTCTCAGGGGGCTTCTTTTTAGTCAGCTAATGTAAAAATAAATCTTAGCTCGGGTTTGAGTGTTTACTTCAGCCTTTTCTCTTCTTATCAGGGTTAATAGTACTATCCTTTTCCTGATGTCTGTTGGCTTTCCTTTGGATTTTAATGCTACTCTTAAGAATAATTGCTGTGGGAGCCATTTTTCTAGCATTTATATTGTAATGTAAAGGCTCCTCAGAATAAAAGCAGAAGTCTGAAAAACACTTAAGTTCAATTTATTTTTGGAAGCAAACGAGTTATCTAGATTGAGAATTCATTATTTAGGTGATTTTTATTTGTATCTGCTACATTCTTTTGTCTGAAAGAATGATATTGACTTTGATTCTGGAGAGGCAGTATATTTATATGTTTGTGTTTATTCACTAATGTTCATTTCAGGACAGCAGTCTTGGATCTGGATGAAATCTCTTTAGACCTTCAAACGGAATACATTTTTTTCTATACTACACATTTGATATATAGTGTGTGCATTTGAACACAGCAATTCTGGGCCTTTCTCATTTCTAGTTTGTAGATTGGTTATGAACATTTTGACAGTTGTCACTCCCTCCAAGTATAAGCTATCAGCATGTAATTCTTAAAATTTGAATGAAATTGGATTATTTAAAAACACATTAAGTACATTCTTGTCATACTTGACTATATTCAGTATTATTTTTTGTTTCTATTTGAAATATTTAAAGTAATATTGTACTTAAAATATGAACTTGGTCTATGTATTTGTTGTTTCTTTAATACATGAAACGGTTACATTTTTCTCAGTGGTTTTCCATCTGAGACTTATTGACTGTTTTTATCCAATCTGAATCTGGCATTTTAAAAGATGAAACATTCACTCTTACTTTCATTACAGGATTCTTTCTACCAATCCAGATACTTGATGAAGTGCTGAATAGTTTCTTGGGGAGAGATGTCAAGCAAGAGTTTCAGTTCATAGACTGGTGAGCAGAGACTGTGGAGTACAGACTAGATAGTACCCTCTAGTTACTTGTAGCCTAAGATCATTCCTAGTGTATCTCATTTTGTTTCCTCATTGTATCCTAATTCATCTTTTTCTATTTCTTTTCATCCCAGTGGTTTATATATGGGATTGTTTTGGAATATTGATAGAAACATATTAAAACTCCTACAGGTGCTCAATAAACACTTGATATTTGAATGCTTTGAAAGACTAGGATGTTTCAGTTATAGCTTATTCACAAAATGGGCCTCCATAGAAAACTGACTTTGTTTTTAATTGTTTTTCAGGCATAAGATGCACATTTTTCTGCTGGGAATGTTCTTGAGCTTTTACAACTTTATGAAGAGACCCATGTGTGGTGCTATTGAGAAATATACTGGGAAGTTTGAAGACTTTTCAAATAACAGGTTTTTCTCTTTCTATATTAAAGTGGGGAGGCAGTCTATTTTGTGAAAGGAGGAAGGACTTAGGCCAGAAAACTTGTATGCTATGGTTAACTGGTTCCCAGACTCCGAGAATGTTGTTTTCCATGGTGTAAAGCTTACTCAGCATCAAGATAAGGGATAACGACTCTATGGATATACGAATCCTTCACCATGGTAAAACTCGCTAACCCACTGTATACGGAATGGATTTTGGAGGCCATCAAAAAAGTGAAGAAGCAGAAACAGCGTCCTTCAGAAGAAAGGATATGCAATGCAGTGTCTTCATCCCATGGCTTGGATCGTAAAACTGTTTTAGAACAATTGGAGTTGAGTGTTAAAGATGGAACAATTTTAAAAGTTTCAAATAAAGGTCTCAATTCCTATAAAGATCCGGATAATCCTGGGCGAATAGCACTTCCTAAACCTCGAAACCATGGAAAATTGGACAATAAACAAAATGTAGATTGGAATAAGTTGATCAAGCGGGCAATTGATGGTTTGGCAGAGGCCAGTGGCTCAACTTTGAAAAGCATTGAACGATTTTTGAAAGGTCAGAAGGATGTGTCTGCATTGTTTGGAGGCAGCGCTGCCTCTGGTTTTCACCAGCAGTTACGATTGGCTATTAAACGCGCCATTGGCCATGGCAGACTCCTTAAAGATGGACCCCTTTATCGGCTCAACACTAAAGGAACCAATGTGGATGCAAAAGAGAGTTGTGAGTCTCTTTCCTCTTTACCTCCAGTGTCACTCCTTCCACATGAAAAGGATAAGGTGAGAATGGTATATGTATCAGTGTTCATAGAGCTGATGATGTAGCATGCTACGAAGTCATGTTTCTAGGAATTCATCTAGAAGTTACACAAGTTTTGTGTTTTTAGACTTGTGAAATGATCAGCTCTGGTTTTTTACTGGTGTGTTCTAGGTGTGAGAACTCAATAGATGCTAATTGTTCTGATACTTTACGATATTTGATGCTTAAGATTCAAAGTGTAGACTATTGATCTACCTAAAAGAAAATTGTTAGTTTAGATTTAAAAAGTAGTGTACAACTATAGGCCTTGGTCAGTAAGCTCAGTCTTTTATAGTGTCATCCCGAAACACCAAAGTTGCAGGTTCGATTCCCCATCAAGGCACGTATTTGGGAAGGGACCAATGAATGCATAAATAACTAAGTGGAATAACAAATGAATGTCCCTCTCTCTCTGTTTCTCTTCCTCTGTCTCTCTAAAGTCAATGAATAATAATAAAAAATGTAGTATACAAACTGTTGCATAAAAGTTCTTATAGTACTGTACTGCTGGATTTAATGAGCAGCCAAATGCTGGAGGTGTGAGTTTGAAACAAGCAAGTGACTTTAAGAACCTGTGTTTTTTTCCCCATTTTGTTGCAGATTATCGTTAGGAATGAGACTGATTCTCCTGACCTGTAATAGTAGCTAAGCAAATTTAGCAATTCTTATTTCTGCTGTTTGTATTCTAATTTTCTTTTGTATATTATTTTTTTTTGCATATGAGTCCTAAGTGTTATTATTATTTATGACAGGTGTAATTGCATGGGTCAGAATACAGTATCCTGTGTTAGTAAAGTTAAGGAGAGTTGCGAGGTTTTTTTTTTTTTTTTTAATAAACATTTTTTTTTTAATTTTTATTCATTTTAGAGAGGAGAGAGGAAGGGAGAGAGAGAGACAGAGAGGGAGAGAGAGAGGAGAGAGAGAAGGGAGGAGGAGCTGGAAGCATCAACTCCCATATGTGCCTTGACCAAGCAAGCCCAGGGTTTCGAACCGGTGACCTCAGCATTTCCAGGTCAGTGCTTTATCCACTGCGCCACCACAGGTCAGGCTGTGTTTTTTTTTTTTTAATTTTTATTTTTTAAATTTTTTACAGAGAGAGTGAGTCAGAGAGAGGGATAGACAGGGACAGACAGACAGGAACGGAGAGAGATGAGAAGCATCAATCATTAGTTTTTCATTGCGCGTTGCAACACCTTAGTTGTTCATTGACTGCTTTCTCATATGTGCCTTGACCGTGGGCCTTCAGCAGACCGAGTAACCCCTTGCTGGAGCCAGCGACCTTGGGTTCAAGCTGGTGGGCTTTTGCTCAAGCCAGATGAGCCTGCGCTCAAGCTGGCGACCTTGGGGTCTCAAACCCGGGTCTTCTGCATCCCAGTCCGACGCTCTATACACTGCGCCACCGCCTGGTCAGGCAGGAGAGTTGGGAGTTTTGATGCACAAATGATACACCTTCCTGTGCTGTTTTATGCTGTTAGTTTGTGCAATTGAAAGTATGTCTTCTTAACATTAAATTTTGGCCTTTAAGTAGATTTTTTTTTTCTGGTGACAGAGACAGAGAGGGACAGGTAGGGACAGACAGACAGGAAGGGACAGAGATGAGAAGCATCAATTCTTCTTTGTGGCACCTCAGTTGTTCATTGATTGCTTTCTCATATGTGCCTTGATCGGGGGCGAGGAGGGTGGGCTACAGCAGCTCGAGTGATCCCTTGCTCAAGCCAGCGACTTCAGAGTTTCGAACCTGGCTTCTCCACGTTGTAGTCTGATGCTCTATCCACTGCACTACCGCCTGGTCAGGCGCCTTTAAGTAGATGCTTGGAGATAAGGAGAATTTTGTTAATAGCTGTTTTTATACATTGATGTAGTGTCCTAGCTGTATATTTATTTCAGTTGCTCCAAATTGTAGTTCTGTGGAAAGTGGTAGGAATTTAAGTTGTATAGTATGTATACAATAGTAAAATAATCTTCATTTTGCTTAAGATCATGGGGTCTGCTTCTAGAATGAGAATTGTAAAGTTAATATTAATTATTTCAAAATATAATTATTTTTTTGAAGTTTTAAGAGATCTATTTTAGGGTAAAAATTTCTCTGTGAACTTTGAAATAGAAACATTTTCTTAATTTTAATACTCTTTAGATTATTCTGATAAAAACTCATTCATAAAATGGCATTATCATTTAAGCATTTATTGAGAGCGTATTATTGAATATTCAAGGTAGACAAGTAACTTAAAATGCTTTATTCTTTTGTTCAGTGTTATGAGAACTCTTATCTGTTAGAACTATTTCTTACATGGCTGAAGTGAAATTAAATATAACTTTATTACTACAATTAAAAAAATAATGTACAGATTAACTGCATGGAAACGGAATAATTTATAGTTTAGAATGAATTCATTGTCAAAGTTGTGAATTGGGTATTATAAATTCTTGTTAGAACAACACCTAGGTGCTTGCTTATATTATAATTTTCCTTGCTTGAGTTAAATATTTTAATTTTTAAAAATATTAGCTATACATGAAGTGTCAGTTGTGCATATTTTTAAAAGGTAGTTTAGCCTGGTGCAGTGGATGGAGTGTCAACCTGGAATACTGAGGTCACTGGTTCGAAACTCCAGGTTTGCCCAGTCAAGGCACTTACAAGAAGCAACTACTGTGAGTTGTTTCCCCCTCCGCCCTTCCCTCCCTCCCTCCCTCCCTCCCTCCCTCCCTCCCTCCCTCCCTCCCTCCCTCCTTCCCTTCCTCCCCCTCTCCCCTTCTCTCTCTCTCTCTCTCTCAAATCAGTAAAATCTTAAATAAATAAAAGGTAGTTTAGTGTAGTGCATATGAGACAAATCTGAATCCTGTTACATTAGGATTTTGAAAGGGACCTTAAGAACCATCTAACCAACTCAACAATTTTTATTTTGCAGCTGAGCTGAACTTTATTTAGTAGAGATCTGCTGGTGTGCTTTGGCTAGAAGTGTGTCTTTTGTTACATAATGTTAATATATAGTGTTGTTAACTGAAGTAACTAAATTTGGAGTATACATTTAGGGAAATTGAGTTTCATTGAGTATACGTCTTTCTATGTGTACTGGTCTTATTAAGAAACTAATTTTATGATAGTATCTACAAAATTAGAGTTGATGGGATCTCTTTGTATTTATATTTTATTTTTTAGCGAGAGAGACAGGGGCAGACAGACTGGAAAGGAGAGATGAGAAGCATCAATTCTTCATTGTTGCACCTTAGTTGTTCATTGATTGCTTTCTCATTTGTGCCTTGATGGGGATGGGGAGGGCTCCAGCCAAGTCAGTGATGACCTTGGGCTCAAACCAGTGACCATGCGGTCATGTCTATGATCCCACGCTCAAGCTGGTGACCTTGTGCTCAAGTTGATGAGCCAGTGCTCAAGCTGGCGACCTAGGGGAAAACCTGGGTCTTTAGTGTCCCAGGCCAACACTATTGACTGTGCCACCGCCTGGTCATGTTGTTTATATTTTTAAATGTAGTCTTAGTTTTAGTAGTGAATTTCCTGAGTGACTTTCTTGAATGTGAGAAAAGCTCACATTCAGAATCATAATACGATGAACTGTAGGTTGAAGAATTAATTCTCTTCTACACAGATTACTGTGTATGTCTTTTTTTATTGTATCTTAACTACTATACTTTCCTTTTTTTAAAACTACCCAGTGGCTTCTTATGTGGTGTTGATTGGCTTGCTATTATGAATATATTTATATTTTAGCAAGAGAGAGAGACAGAGACAGAGAGACACGAACAGGAAAGGAGAGAGATAAGAAATATCAACTCGTAGTTGCAGCACTTTAGTTGTTCACTGATTGCTTTCTCATATGTGCCTTGCCTTGGGGGGCTCCAACCAAGCCAGTGACCCCTTGCTCAAGCCAGCGACCCTGGGCTTCAAGCCAGAGACTTTTGGGCCCATGTCAGTGTCCATGGGGTCATGTCTATGACCCCATGTTCAAGCCAGAGACCCTCATGCTCAAGCTGGTGAGTCCACATTCAAGCCAGATGAGCCTGCAGGCTTTCAAACCTGGGTCCTCAGTGTATTAGGCCAAAGCTCTATCCACTGTGCCACTGCCTGGTCAGGCTGAACCTAGATATTTAAAAAAAAATTATGCAGAGTATATTTTTGATGGAGAAAGGAAAGTGTAGAGAAGTAGCTTCAGTTTTAGACATTAATTCAAAAAGGTATTGGGAACTCACTATGGGCCAGGCACTCTGCTTGAAACTGAAAGGGCTTGGAACTGAAATGGTGTTATTTTCTCTGGAATGCAAATATTATCTATTGTCCTGGCCAGCAGTGGGGTGAGAGATGAAATTTAGGGACTATAGGGAGTGACTTGAGCAAGTTCCTCTTCACCTTTTTCTGTATCAATTCTAACATTTTTTTTTGTTGCGCATTGCAACACCTTAATTGTTCGTTGATTGCCTTCTCATACGTGCCTTGGCCGCGGGCCTTCAGCAAACCAAGTAACCCCTTGCTGGAGCAAGCGACCTTGGGCTCAAGCTGGTGAGCTTTTGCTCAAACCAGATGAGCCCGCACTCAAGCTGGCAACCTCGGGGTCTCGAACCTTGGTCTTCCGCATCCCAGTCCGATGCTCTATCCACTGTGCCACCACCCGGTTAGGCTCAATTCTAACTTTTTATTTATTTTTTTACCTTAACCTTTGGAAGGAACTGTAGAAGTGTATGTTAGATTTTCAACAGCTGAGTGGTTTTGCTCTTTTCAATGAGATTAGCTGTATAGAAATATATTTAAGAGTTTTTGTGAATACACTTGAACTTAACTATCTCACATGTTTAGATAGTGAGGAAAAACTGTGGGATACTGTGGTTTAAAAGTTTAACCCATGTTCTGAGAGAAATGTCTGAGCTAGCTTTAGGTTGTGGAAGTTTATGGTGAGTTTATTTAACTTAATGATGTGTTTAATGTGCACCAGCCATTACTTTGAAGCTAATTTTATTAATTCATTTAATCCTTACACAACTCAGTGAGGGCAGGTAGGTACTGTTACTTTACAGATGAAGAAACTGGGCATAAAAGAGGTTCAGCAGCATGTCCAAGCCAAGATATTCGGTGACAGAGCTAGGATTTGAACTTGGGCAGACTGGCTCCAGATTGGTTGTAATAGCTATCCCTACTGTCTCTTGGGAGTTATGATTAATGCCTATCACTGCACACAAATACATATTTGTGAATGTTCTTTTTTTTTGTCATATCACTATATTTTATCACAGTGTTTAGTGTACCAATTTAAAGGGGAAAATGTAAACAACATAAAAGTGGGAAAATGTAAACAAAATAAAAGTCTAGGGAAAGTGGCACTTTGCTTTAATCTTCAACTTCAAGTTATTCTTAGTTTAACAATCCATTTATACTATTTTATTTTAAAGAACTTCTCTGCTGAATTTCAGACTGGCAAATGAACAGAAAATATGACACCAAGAGTTAAGCAGAGGCAGTGATATTGATTAAAAAGCTGAATATAAAATCTGCCTTGGCTAGAATGGAACATTGACAGATAACTTTCTCCAAAGAAAAATCTAACTTGAATCATAACAGTTCTTTTTTTTTTTGGTATTTTTTCTGAAGTGAGAAGCGGGGAGGCAGAGAGACCGACAGCTTCCTGCATGTGCCCAACTGGGCTCCACCTGGCATGCCCACCAGGGGGCGATGCTCAGCCTATCTGAGGCATTGCTCCGCTGCAACGGGAGCCATTCTAGCGCCTAAGGTGGAGGCCATGGAGCCGTCCTCAGCGCCCGGGCCAACTTTTGCTCTCATGGAGCCTTGGCTGCAGGAGGGAAAGAGAGAGATAGAGAGAAAGGAGAGGGAGAAGGGTGGAGAAGCAGATGGGCGCTTCTCCTCTGTGTCCTGGCCGGGAATTGAACCTAGGACTTCCACACGTCAGGCAGATGCTCTACCGCTGAGCCAGCCGGTCAGGGCAACAGTTCATTTTTTTATGGTCCAATACCATGTAAATGAGGAACTCATGACTTGATGAAAGCAGTTTTACTCAATTACAGTCAACTACCTACAACCATACAGGGCATACTGTGTCTTACTCCCCTGATTTAACTGTCTACACTTGCTAAAATGAAATATAAATTTGCCTGTGATTGAAGTTTCAAGAAATGGTTTGTAGAAAACATCAAATCTGTTGTTAAAGGTCTTACCTCTTCTTTACTATACAGCAAGTTTTTCTACAAATAAAGAGTATGTGGATACTAAGAAATCACAATGAGAAAACTAAAAATAGAGACCTGTGTGCATGAACATTATGTACAAACACGTATAAGTTTAAATCTGCCCAAATGGGTTTAAACAGGTAAGAATATCTCAACATTCTAATTTCAAAAAGCAGAGATAAACACCATTTTGTGGTAGTTGTAGCTAACATGTTATATTTAGAAAATCTAGACCTACAGTTCAGAAGTGCTTTGACTGGATCCCATTTTTTAAAAAAGACATTAAAAATAATAAAAATATTATAATAACAGAATTCTCCTGATTTTATTTATTTTGATATACTGATATTTCTATAAATTTGTGAAGTGGAAAATAAGCTATTCAATAAAAGCCATTTCATATATACAATATATAGAAATTATTTAAAAAGTCTGTTTATATAATGCATTCTCTGGGTACTAACAAAAATTAAAATACAAATAATTGCCTAAAAATGAAACTATCACTAAACCAAGATACATAGGAAATGCACTTTATTTCAGGGAAAAAAATATCTCAATTCTACTGTGTAAGAAGAATAAAGGACGTTTGTCATAGTATACATGATCACAGTCTCTTAAAGTAGGGAATAAAGTTTTTAAATTAAAAAGTGTTCAGGATTGCTTCTGCCTGTACATTCAGGAACTATCATCATATTCACTGTTTAAATTCTCTCATCATGCAAAAAATACCTCAGTTGTTTTCTAAGGTCTATTTAAGTGAAACAATAAACTAGTAATAGCAATTTAATTAGCAAGCTGTAAATCAGAGTGGTGTAGAAATTCTGCCTTTGAATTGTATTTCCTGTCTATAGTACTGCTGCAATCAAATTTCATTTTCTCCATGTAGTAGAAGAAAAAAATATGCATTGGTCGTCAAAATAAGATTTTCATTGTTGCAGCAAATTATAGAATATGTGAGAGAAGAGTCTTTAATGTCATGACAATTTTTATGAAAGTCAGTAAAGATAAAGGATTCTTATTTGGGAATAAGTAGGAAGAAGTAAGAAACAAAGGCAGGTGGTTAGGACACGTACATAAAGGGAATGCTGAGATAACATTAGAATTATATTTATTTTAAAAAATGATCTGAAGTCTGCCAATCGAAGTGTACAAAAAAAGAGCCAGATGTTAGTGCAAGTATAACCTGATAATTTATTTGTAAATAAAGCTAGTTTTGGTAAGAAAAGTTCAGTCCTTTTATTGTAAACATAAAAAAACTCAAAAGAAATATTAAAGGTAGTAGGCCAGAAGATGCAACAGAAACTCTTATAACACTTTTTTCTTTCTTTCTTTTTTTTTTGCCAGAGAGGGACAGATAAGGACAGACAGACAAGAAGAGGGAGAGATGAGAAATCAGTTCTTCATTGCTGTACCTTAGTTCTTTGATTGCTTTCTCATATGTGCCTTGACAAGTGCGGGGGGGGGCGGTTTCCAGCTGAAGCAGTGACCCCTTGCTCAAGCCATTGACCTTGGGCTCAAGCCAGCAACCTTTGGGGTCAAGCCAGCAACCATGGGGTCATATCTATGATCTCACACTCAAGCCAGCGACCTCGTGCTCAAGCTGGTGAACCTGAGCTCAAGCCGGATGAGCCTCGCTCAAGCCAGAGACCTTGAGGTTTCAAACGTGGGTCCTCTATGTCCCAGGTCGAGGCTCTATCCACTGCGCCATCACCTGGTCAGGCCAATACTTTTCGATCTAACAGATAAATCAAGTTGAGGTGTCTGTTAAAATACTTTTCAGGCTGAATATCAGCCTGTTCCAATTGGATTTTGATGAAAAATAAAACATTTTGTAAGAACTATTACATTTAGAAGTAAAGAAAATCAGTGAGATCCCCTGCCCTTCTCCAAGACATTGTTTAACCTCTAAACATAAAAAGCTATCTAATATGTTATACAAGTTAACCAGTGTTCTTACAAAACACTGGTTTGGACTGATTGTATTATGCTGTATTTGTGGTGAAGTACTACGCACAAGAATAATATATCAGTTAGGCATTTTCAGTCTAATTAGTCTCTCAAGTTATTTAATTCTTGGCAACATATAATAACTGGTATACATTTTGGTACTTAAGTCATGAATTGTAGAGAACAAGAAGGAGTATAATATAGTAATAGGGTTTGTATCCGACAATTACAGTGTTGAACAAATCTCTTCTATGAAGTAGGACTAGGTGATTTGTTTTGCAGTTGGTCACCTGTAGTAGTAGATCCTTGATTTGATTCTTCCATATTCATACTTTTTCCAGCTGCAGTGTCTGACATTTCTTCATCTTCCTCATCATCATGTACGTCTTTTGAAATTAATTGCCTGGCTAATTTAATATTCAGTCCTTCATTGTAGTGAAACTTCCTTTTCATTTCAAACTGTTGCTTTTTTTCTTGTTCTTCATCTCCACTGCTTTCTTGTTCCTGAACCCAGTACTTTGGCTCTAAGCCTTCAGCAGCAGCTAATTTCTTAGCTAACATATCTGGGATCAGGGCTTCAATGGTTTCTGAATTACTCAGTGCATCTTCATCATCACCTGTCATACTATGGTAGAGTGCTTGGTTCATCTGTTTTCATTAAACCATAGTCTTTGTTTAAATTGCTAGGATGTTCTTTCACCCCACTTCTGGGATTTTTTACTCAGTTCTTCATTGACATTTCTGCCAGGCTGCTGTTTGGCTGAGGCCATCACAGAAGTTGTAGAGCTCTTGTTCTTCAGGATCCCCTTTATGGGCCAGTGCAAGGCCATCAAGCCGCCATTGCCTGCCAACTTGGTGGTTGGCTCAGGGTTGCTGCCTGGCATTGGGTCCAGGAAGGAAAGGGCTAGGCACCAGCTGAGACTTGCCAGGCAGCCGCGAGCCCACTTGGGGCTAAAGTGGCCGCTCCTGCTATTGTGAAGACAGCTACCAGAGTCGCGACAATCCCGACCCTTTGGCATCTAGCCAACACCACGCAGCTGGTGGCTCTTGTGAATGATCTTGGCGTTAACTTCATAGCACATTCTCTAAATGTGAAAAAGGACACATTCCTCCCTTACCCCATTGTTTGTGTCCCTTTTTCTCTATCATAGAATGAAGTCTAAAACTGACTTTAAACCATGATAAGAATATATCAGAGACCAAAGATAATGAATAATCTAGTTTTGTATACCTGACGTGCATTAAAAAAAAAGTTTGTCTACATAACTTTTTGTTTTCTTTCTTTCCTCCTTTTTCTTTTTAAAAAATTTATTGATTTTAGAGAGAGAGACAGGAACATCAGTCTGTTCCTGTATGTGCCCTGACTGGGGATCAAACCGGCAACCTCTGTGCTTCCGGGTGATGCTCTACCCAACTGAGCCACCCAGCCAGGGCTATTTTTTCTTAAAAATAATTTCTAGGCTTATTAATTTTCAAGTTGTCACTAAAATTTATCATTTACAGTCTGGGATTGGATGCATGGCTGTAATAGAGTGCTTTCATTTGGGACAAAATGTTGCTTTCCCTTAAATTGTGTGATATACATAAAGGTGACAGTGTGTAACTAGTTTAAATAACTTCCTCTTTGCAAATTTCTTTTTGAAATATAACTATAAGATAATTTGCTCATTTACTTTATTAATTTATTATTTATTCAACAAACATTTATATGCATACCGTGAATATTTAGGATTTAGGTCCTGTTTAGGATTAAGGCAGACAGCATAGTCTAATTACTTTGTTACTGAAATTTGGCATTTTAAATTTCATGGAATAAGTAGGAACTTAGATTTTTTTTTTTTTTTTTAGGCAGAGTCAGACAGACAGGAAGGGAGATGAGAAACATCAATTCTTCATTGTGGTTCCTTATTTGTTCGTTGATTGATTTCTCATATGTGCCTTGACCGGGGTGGGGGCTATAGCAGACCGAGTGACCCCTTGCTCGAGCCAGCAACCTTGGGCTCAAGCTGGTGAGCCTTGCTCAAACCAGATGAGCTCATGCTCAAGCTGGCGACGTTGGGGTCTCAAACCTGGGTCCTCCACATTCCAGTCCGACGCTCTATCCACTGCGCTGCCACCTGGTCAGGCAGGAACTTAGATTTTTGGTGTAGAGATGCTGATTAGAATGGAAATAAGTTTTTTAAGTTATTGAGAGTTAAAAAGTGATAAAGTTTTGATTTAGCTATTTGGAAAGAGCCTATAACTTAGCATAAAATTGTTTCACATTTCATGTGTTAGAACAATGATGTTATGAAATTGTTTATATTTATAAGCTTCATATTCATATCCTGTTCCTATGATAGTTTTTAGTAATTATTTATGTTATTAAATTCAGGGATGTGTTAAAAAAAAATTCAGGGATGTGTTGATTGCTTGACAGAATGATTGTTCACTTAAGGAAACAAAAAATACAACCACCCCAACTATCTGAAAACAAAAGATGCTAAAAAACTGTTAATAGATAAATTAGTAGTAAATATGTGGAAAAAATTCTCAATTTAAAGTATAAAGATTTTTTTATGAGAGCATGCAAACAAGTGTATTTTGTGTTATTAGGAAACTTTAAATTACAAGTTTTAATTCTGTCATTATGGAGGAAGAAAGGAGGATGATGCTGATATATCAGTCTTTAAGTAAAGAAGAATTATTTTAGAGAAAATTATCCTAACCATATGTAGTAGATTTTATCTTTTATGTCACGACAAGAACATAGTGACATGGATAATGTCGATTTTATAAAGTTACTGAACTTGCAGATTATCTCAACAATTATGCTTTTTATACATTTCTTACATCAGTGTTTATACCATTTTTTGGTGACTTTAAATGTTCTGCTCTC
Source organism: Saccopteryx bilineata (assembly GCF_036850765.1). Taxonomy (NCBI): domain Eukaryota; kingdom Metazoa; phylum Chordata; class Mammalia; order Chiroptera; family Emballonuridae; genus Saccopteryx; species Saccopteryx bilineata. The sequence continues at coordinate 33,361,188 of NC_089495.1, read as the reverse complement.
TGAGGAAAGGCTGGCTAGAAATAAAAATTTGTTATTAACTAGTCATTGATGTAGATTAAGTATAAATGTGGTTAGGAATTGACTGTGTCATCAGACTTGTTCATATAAAAAAAGACCAAAACAGAAATTTATAAGTAACTCTGGCAGATGTTTGTAATGCAGTGAATGTTTAAATACAATCCATTCTACAGATATTTTTTGGTCTTCTAGTTAGCCTATGAGCTCAGTGTGATTTTCAACCCTATAACACACCCTGAGAGAAAACTTGAGCTGCTGAACCACCTTAGGTTTAGTCATTGCTAATCGAAACTAATGTACCCAAAACTTGTATGCTCATACCTAAACATTTTTCTTATACTTAGAGTTACTAGCACTTTACTCTTTTATGGGGCAGTGCCTAAATGATGAAATAAAGAGAAGAAATTAATAAAGACGTAAAATGCTTCAGGAATAGAGATCTAGAGGATCTAACTATATTCATCTCTTTTTAAAAATAATTTTATTTTTAAATTTATTGTGTTGACGTGGTCTCAAGTGTCCAATTCAATATAACACCCTCTATACACCGCATTGTTCCCCCCATACCCCATGCAAAGTCTCTTCCATCTTCACCTCTTTCTTTGCCCTGTTATACCAGTAAGTCAAGGGAATGTAAGCAGTTGCTTATAGAAATGTACTAATAGCTAACATTTGTTAAGGGCTAGCAATGTGTTGGATACTGTTCTGACTGCTTTAACATGTACTTTCTTACTGAAGTCTCAGAAGAACTTTGCATGGTTATTTTATAGGCATAATATATTTATATAATAGCTCTTTAAAAATGTTTAATAGTACAAATCTTTATTATTGCTGCTCATAAAACACCAAATGGAAAATGAATATATGCAAAATACATTATCTTTCTCTTTATCCTTGGTGCTTGTTTTTTATTTAGTTCATTTTGACACATGGGCCAACATTGTTTTACATTCCATTTACTTTTTAAAAAAGATTTGTTGTTTTTTTTTTTATGAGAGAGAAAGAGACAGACACAGGAAGGGAGAGAGATGAGAAACATCACCTTATAGTTCATTGATTGCTTCTCATACGTGCCTTGATGGGGCTATGGGGGTGTGGGGTGGGGGGAGACTCCAGTCGGGTCATTGACCCCTTGCTCAAGCCAGCGACCTTGGACTTCAAGCCAGCAATCATGGGATCATGTTGAATATCCCATGCTCAAGCCGGTGACTCCACACTCAAGCTGGTGAGCCCGCGTTCAAGCTGGATGAGTGCTGCTCAAGCCGGAGACCTTGGGGTTTTGAACCTGGGTCCTCAGCATTCCAAGTTAATGTTCTATCCACTGCTCTACCATCGGTCAGGCTAAAGATTTTGTTTATTTTATAGAGGGGTGGGGGGATGAGACATATCAACCCATAGTTGCTTCACTTTAGTTGTTCATTGCTTGCTTTGTTGTATGTGAGTTGACCAGGCAAGCCCAGAGTTTCTAACTGGCAACCTTGGTGTTTCAGGTTGACACTATCCACTGCTCCACCACAGGCCAGGCAGGCTACATTTACTTTTTTTATTAAAAAATATTTTGAGACTTTATTCATTTTAGAGAGAGATAAAATACGCGCATGCGAGAAAGAGATAGAAGAGGGAGAGAAGGTGAGAAGGCGGGAGGAATAGGAAGCATCAACTCCCATATGTGCCTTGACTGGGAAAGCCCAGAGTTTCGAACCCATGACCTCAGTGTTCCAGATCAATGGTTTATCCACTGTGCCACCACAGGTCAGGCCCTGCATTTACTTTTTTTTTTCTTTGTATTTTTCTGAAGTGAGAAATGGGGAGGCAGAGACAGACTTCCACAAGTGCCTAACTAGGATCCATCCGGCAAGCCCACTAGGGGGTGATGCTCTGCCTATCTGGGGCATTGTTCTGCTGCAACCGGAGCCATTCTCGTGCCTGCGGCAGAGGCCATGGAGCCATCCTCAGCGCCCATGCCAGCTTGGCTCCAATGGAGCCTTGGCTGCGGGAGGAGAAGAGAGAGAGAAAGGAGAGGGAAAAGGATGGATAAGCGATGGGTGCTTCTCCTGTGTGCCCTGGCTGGGAATCGAACACAGGACTTCCACACACTGGGCCGACACTCCACCACTGAGTCAAGCGACCAGAGCCTACTTTCAATACTATGAAAGTGGCCTGACCAGGTGGTGGTGCAGTGGATAGAGCATTGGACTAGGATGCAGAGGACCCTGGTTCAAAACCTGAGATCACCGGCTTGAATGCGGGGTTGCTGGCTTGAGTGTGGGATCATAGACATGACCTCATAGTCACAGGCTTGAGCCCAAAGGTTGCTTGGCTTGAAGCCCAAAGGTCACTTGGCTTGAAGCCCAAGGTCGCTGGTTTGAGCCCAAAGTTACTGGCTTGAGCAAGGGGTCACTCGCTCTGTTGGAGCCCCCGGCACGTATGAGAAAGCAGTCAATGAACAACTAAGGTGCCACAACGAAGAATTGATGCTTCTCATTTTTCTCCTTTCCTGTCTGTCCCTACCTGTTCCTCTCTCTGTCTCTGTCACACACACACACACACACACAATACTATGAAAGCGGATAGAGAAGAGGGACTGTTTGACGTTTGGAAGAAAAATTGTATCATTACAGGTCTCTTGAGGTAGTAAGAATCTCCTTGACAGGTTTTTTTTTCTTTCTATTTTGAATATTGGAGAAAGTATATTTTTAAACTCTTTTTTTTTTTTTTGTATTTTTGTATTTTTGTATTTTTCTGAAGCTGGAAACGGGGAGAGACAGTCAGACAGACTCCCGCATGCGCCCGACCGGGATCCACCCAGCACGCCCACCAGGGGGCGACGCTCTGCCCACCAGGGGGCGATGCTCTGCCCCTCCGGGGCATCGCTCTTTTGCGACCAGAGCCACTCTAGCGCCTGGGGCAGAGACCATAGAGCCATCCCCAGCGCCCGGGCCTTCTTTGCTCCAATGGAGCCTAGCTGCGGGAGGGGAAGAGAGAGACAGAGAGGAAGGAGAGGGGGAGGGGTGGAGAAGCAGACTAGCGCTTCTCCTATGTGCCCTGGCCGGGAATCGAACCCAGGACTTCTGCACACCAGGCCGACGCTCTACCACTGAGCCAACCAGCAGGGCCTTTAAACTCTTTTTTATTTTAATTTAATTTAATTTTTTTTTTTCAGAGAGAGAGAGAGTAAGAGTGAGGGACAGACAGGGACAGACAGACGGGAACAACGAGATGAGAAGCATCAATCATTAGTTTTTTGTTGCGCACTGCGCCACCTTACTTGTTCATTGATTGCTTTCTCATATGTGCCTTGATTATGGGCCTTCAGCAAACCGAGTAACCCCTTGCTCGAGCCAGTGATCCCAGGTCCAAGCTGGTGAGCTTTGCTCAAACCAGACGAGCCCGTGCTCAAGCTGGCGACCCTGGGGTCTTGAACCTGGGTCTTCCGCATTCCAGTCCGACGCTCCATCCACTGTGCCACCGCCTGGTCAGGCGGAGAAAGTATATTTTTTATATACTGATTTTGTTCTTAGCTGTGTGAGATAACTGAATGAATCTAAGTGCCAAATTTGTTTGTTAAAGTAGAACTAAAATTTTTTCCTAGTAAACTGGGAAGTGTTTCTTAAAATTACAATAATGAATACTCTGATTAAAAATTTTTTAAAGAAACAAATAAATCCTATAGGAATTATTAAGAGCCCCATTCTGGTATAGTAGTTTACCAGTTGGTTGCTCAGGGTGGAGTCAGTTCACAAAGGATCTGCAGCAAATGAATTAGACTAGTAGCAACTTCACTCTTCTGCTTTTCACAGCTGGAGCAGGATTAGGATTTATTCACTTGCAGCTGGTTCCCAGGAGTATCTAGGTTTCTTCTGGTTTTGTTTTGTTTTGTGACAGAGATAGAGACAGAGAGATAGATAGGCACAGACAGACAGGAAGGGGAGAGATGAGAAGCATCAATTCTTCGTTGCAGCACCTTAGTTGTTCATATGTGCCCTGACTGGGGAGGGGAGTACAGCAGACCGAGTGACCCCTTGCTCAAGCCAGCGACCTTGGGCTCAAGCTGGTGAGCCTTGCTTAAGTCAGATGAGCCCAGGCTCAAGCTGGCAACTTCAGGGTGTTTAACCTGGATCTTCAGCGTCTCAGTCCAACACTTTATCTACTGCGCTACCACCTGGTCAGGTTGTTTGTTCTGGTTTTTCCTTTGACAGGCAAGTCATATCTTATTTCCCCGAAAATAAGACATCCCTGGAAAGTAAGACCTAGTGCAATTTTTTTTCAAGCTTAGAAATAATAAGGCCTCCCCTGAAAATAAGACCTAGCGTGTCTTTAGGAGCAAAAATTAAAATAAGAAACTCTTACTTTCATGGAAACAGGGTAGTTCCCAACAGATGGCTTTCATCGGCACTATACATAACACTGTACATTCAAGTTCAAAGAATTACTTTCAGCTTCATTAGGGAACAGGTGAAGGAACAATTCCTAGATTGGCACTACTTAGCTAAGGGTTGAAATTAGTTATAGAGGTTATAATAGGGTAGGATTTAGATTTGTAGAATGCCATTCTGGGTCAAAATAGTTTATAACTGCCAGCAATTAAAAGAAAAAAGACTTGCTAAGAAAAAAATGTAGTATTAAGATTTATTTTATAGATGAATTATATTGTATTTACAAAGTATAAATTCTTAGAGAAAAGGACTTGAGTCTGCATTTCGTAGCATTTTATTGCAATCATGTATAACAATGATTTTAATTTTATTTCACAAAAGAGAAGCTGAAGGCTGGAGAAATTTAAGTGTCTTGTTTCATGCCACACAGCAAGTTAATCATATCTTGGAGAATTGATCAATCTCTTGGTTCTGTGCTTTTTTCAGTAGACTGTATAGTACTGCTTTACAGTATTAGAGAGCAGTAAGTATAAACTAATATAGTTAGAACACACTTCCTTCATGGAAACCATGGAATAAAACGGTGCTGTAGGGAATTTTGGTGGTTTTTGTATACCACAAGTATGTGAATCTGGTTGTTTCAGTGTTTGTGAAGATAGCTATGTACTCTAAAAGTCAAAACATTTTTATTTTTTTTGTTGGGGCAGGGTGACTGCTTTCTTATTGCCCAAATTAAGAGGAAATAGAAAATCGTCTTACATATTAATAAATAAATGTTTATTCTAAATATTAGAAGGAGAACGTGTTGAGCTACCTTAATGCCAGAAGAAAAAGTACTCCTTTGAAAAAAAATGTTTACTCACAGTTAAGTCTGATTTTTAGAAAGTCTACAGAAAGATGACCTCTGAGTGACTTGGATAATTGTTTAAAACTTAAAATTTTGCCTGACCAGGCAGCACAGTGGATAAAGCATAAGCCTGGGATGCCAAGGACCCAGGTTTGAAACCCTGAGGTTGCTGGCTTGAGCACAGGCTCACCAGCTTGAGCACAGGACTGCCGGTCTGAGCGTGGGATCATAAACAGGACCCCATGGTCACTGGCTTGAGGCCAAAGGTTGTTGGCTTGAGCCCAAAGGTTGCTGGCTTGGCTGAGTCCCCCCACATCAAGGCACATAGGAAAAAGCAATCAATGGACAACTAAGGTGCCGCAACTAAGAGTTGATGCTTCTTACCTCCCTTGCTGTTTGTCCCTCTCTTTCTCACTAAAAAAAAAAAAAAATTAAGACTGAGATAGGAAGGTACAAGAGAAACGTCTTGCTGTTTTACCTATTTGTGCATTCATTGGTTGATTCTTGTATGTACCCTGACGTGGGATCAGATTCACAACCTTGGCTTGTCAGGACGATGCTCTAACCCAATGGTCCCCAATCCCTGGGCCGTGGACCGGTACCGGTCCATGGGCCATTTGGTACCGGCTCGCAGAGAAAGAATAACTAACTTACATTATTTCCATTTTATTTATATTTAAGTCTAAACGATGTTTTATTTTTAAAAAATGACCAGATTTCCACTGTTACATCCGTCTAAGACTCACTCTTGACGCTTGTCTTGGTCACGTGATACATTTATCCATCCAACCCTAAAGGCCGGTCCGTGAAAATATTTTCTGACATTAAACCAGTCCGTGGCCCAAAAAAGGTTGGGGACCACTGCTCTAACCTACTGAACCATCTGGTCAGGGCCTTACTGAAGTAATTCTTATTAAGGCATTAAATATGGGTGGACTAAGAGTATACAGTCTATCACTTATTGTTATGTAGATATATTATCTTGATTCTGGGTGATTGGTGATACTTGTCCACAAACTTTACAGGGAAGGCTGCAGACAACAGATCATGTTTGTTATTTTTGGCCTTTATAGTAATAGTTCATCTCTGCATTACTTTATTATAAAACTTAGCAAATAAATTAAAATCAAGGCAAATAAAGTTAAGATTGGGGACAGTTATTTATAAAATGATTGGGTGGCTATAAGGTTATTGATTAAACTCACCCCGGCTGGATAGCTCAGTTGGTTAAGGCTTCACCCCAATATGCAAAAGTTGTGGGTTCACTCCCTAGTCAGGGCACGTACAGGAATAGATCAATGTTTTTGTTTGTCTCTCTCCTTTACCTTCTCTCTAAAATCAAGAAAAAAAAGCCCTGGCCGGTTGGCTCAGCGGTAGAGCGTCGGCCTAGCGTGCGGAGGACCCGGGTTCGATTCCCGGCCAGGGCACACAGGAGAAGCGCCCATTTGCTTCTCCACCCCTCCGCCGCGCCTTCCTCTCTGTCTCTCTCTTCCCCTCCCGCAGCCAAGGCTCCATTGGAGCAAAGATGGCCCGGGTGCTGGGGATGGCTCTGTGGCCTCTGCCCCAGGCGCTAGAGTGGCTCTGGTCGCAACATGGCGACGCCCAGGATGGGCAGAGCATCGCCCCCTGGTGGGCAGAGCGTCGCCCCTGGTGGGCGTGCCGGGTGGATCCCGGTTGGGCGCATGCGGGAGTCTGTCTGACTGTCTCTCCCTGTTTCCAGCTTCAGAAAAATGCAAAAAAAAAAAAAAAAAAAAAAAAAAAAAAGATTATTGCTAAAACTTAAGGAGAAAATGATGTAGAAAGAAAATCTGGCAGCTAAAAAACTTAAAATCTTTGTGTGAAAGGCAGTTGATTCCTTTGCTGTTTACCTTTTGTGCATAAGAGGTGTATTCCATGTATGTGGGTGTTATTATGCTTATACTGTACGCTGCTTTTTCCTCCAGGGAACTGTCCTTGACCTAGGGGAGCTAGTATTAAGTGTTGATTTTCAATTCTTTCTGCTTGGTAGAGTGCAGGTTTTTCTTTTTTTCTTTTTTTTAGTTGTTAGCCTACAGTGAAGCATTTAACTTCTGAATTTTCTAGAACCTGTAACAGAACTCTTGGAAACATTACCTCTTTTTGTGTGTTGAGTATGATGCTGTGCTTTGATGGTTTTCTGACTTTTCTATTTACGACATATTTAAATATCTGACTTAGTAAACAGTTTAGATCCTCATTCACTATTTTCTTGCTTTAGTTATTTCATTTCTTCTCATGCCAGTTTTTCTTTAATTTAAGCAGTGGTCTTGACACTAAATCCACTTTAGAATTGCCAGAGGAGCCTTAAAATAATAAAATAGGAGTCTATTTAAATTAGACTCTAGTAATGATACCCAGGTTTCAGTTTTGTTTTAAGTCTCTGTATGCATCTAATGTGTAGCCAGGGTTGAGAACCACTGCTCTAATGTTTAGAACCAACATCTCTGTAGTGGGAAGTGGTTAAGGGAGTCCAGGCACAGAAGGAGTACTAGCTACTTTTTACCTGATAATTGAAATTCAGACAAATACAGGAAACAGCATCACACCTACTCTCAAGAGCACACTTTGAACCCAGAACCATGTATTTCTGAAAGCATAAATTTTGTTTTATCCTACTTTCTGACCATAATTGCCCTGAACTTCCACCTTTCTCTCTCCTAACTCCAACTGCACCTGTTCTTTTATCTCATCACGGTCTCAGACAGTACAATACATAGTTTAGAGACGGTTCCCAGTGTAATAATTCTGATGGATGTCCCCTGCCCATACCACTCAAATGCCTTTTCCTCTAATTACTTGCAATTATGGTTTACCACCTCAGTTATTCACTTTACTCTTGCATCTAATTGACAAACCCAAACCTTGAAATTAAGCCAACCATTTTCTCTCCTTGCCCCTATATGGGGCTTTTTATCATTTCAAAGAAAATTGCACAAACCGTGTAGTGGAGTGCCACTTGGAAATTTGTGGCCTCTAATCTCAGCTCTGCTGCCCTCTTGGGGATGTATGTCTATGTCCATAGTCTAGTTATCTTGCAGCAGTTCAATATTTCCTCCAATCCTTTTGCCTTTCTCATTTACTTATTTATTTATTATTATTATTTTAATTTATTGTTTTTAGAGAAAGAGAGGAAGAGGGAGAGAGAGACAGGAACATCAATCCATTCCTGTATGTGCCCTAACCAGGAATTGAATTTACAACCTCTGCACTTCAGGATGATACTCTAACCAACTGAGCTATCTGGTTAGGGCTGTCTTTCTTATTTTTAACAGACACTGGCATGACACGGCATGGCATGGCATGGCATGCCCTACTTCTTAGAATACAATCTATCTGGCCATATGAACTCATTCAACTTACACCTCTCGCACACTAACCTAAATACACCTGTATTTACTGTTACCCCCTTTGCTATCTTTTCAGAGGATTTGAAAGAAGTGTCTTGTCTAGACCTCTTCATGATGATCTCTCTCTGTTCATGTGCAGGATCCTATTCTCTCCTGTCTCAGGGGGCTTGTTCCATCCATAATGTTCCCAGTCTTTGCACTCTTTGCCCCTTAGCATGGGGAAGTGTCGCCCATCAAGTTAAAAATAAAAACAAACAAAACAATCACTTCATATCATTCTCTCCATCTATACCCTGTCTGTCTCCTTCCCTTCCTTTTGAAGCTTACTGGAAAAAAAAAGTCTATATTCATTCTAAATCTGTCGCAATCTGGCCTTTGGCCCTAGAGCACCATTTAGTGCTCTTGTGGACAGTTTTAAGTCTTTATCTTACCTGACCTCTCAGCAGCATTTAGCACTTGACCTTATTCTCTCCTCACTTGACCTCTGGGATAATTCTTCCTTCTTAGGTGTCTTCCCCTGCTCCTTCCATCTTTCTGGTAATTCATTTTCAGTTTATTGGCTTTTTAATCTTTGTTTTGCCTTTTAAAAAAATCTTACTTATTGGATTCCCTAAGTTTCTATTCTTTGTCCACTTCTTATTATTCAGCCTTCCTGAGTTATCTCAAGATTTACCACCTCTATACTAATTTCATATCTGAATCCAAACCTCTTTTTCACTCGGACATGTTATCCCGTTAGGTAGAGTCTTATCTCAGTCACTTCAAATTCCTGATGACCCAGATGGAATTTATCACTCTCCTCCAACTTGCTCTTCTGACTTCTTACTGTGGTGGGAGGCATTGCCATCGACTCTGATTACTAAAACAAACTTTGATGCCATCTCCTATACCTCATTTGCACCTCTTTTGGATTCAGTTCTGGTTCATCCCCAATCTTTTCTACTTCTTTAACATTTCTTTTAATTAACCTCTTCATTCCAGCTTCTACTTTGTCAGAGCAGGTTCTTGTCATTTTTCCTGATTTACCTTAGCTTCCTCATTGGTTTTCCTTCCTCCAGCGTCATCCCTCTCCAGTCCCCATATTGCCAAGAATGATCTTGTTAAGAAGTGAATTAAGAACACAAACTTAAGAACCAGACCATTTGGATTTTCATCTCATGTTGGACCTACTTGTTTTAAGACCTTGGGTAATTTGTTTAATCTTTCTTTGCTACATTTCTTTCTATAAAATGGGGATAATGCAGTGCCTATCTCATAATGAAGTTGTGAAGGTTTAATGAGTCTATACACATCAGTGTTGTCTGAAAGAACTGTGTACAGTGGTGAAATGTTCTATATCTATGTTAATACGATAGCCAGATCTTGAAATGTGGTTGGTTTACTGAAGAATTGAATTTTAAATTTGATTTAATTGTAGCTACTGGACAGGACAGAGTACATAAAGTTGAGAGAGAGAGAGAGAGGGAAGGGGGGAGGACTAGGCAAGCCCAGGGTTTCCAACAGGTGACCTCAGCGTTCCAGGTTGATGCTTTATCTGCTGCGCCACCACAGGTCAGGCCTAGAGAACTCTTTATGCTCCTCATACCCTGTACATACCTCTGTCATAGCCTGTTTTACATTATATTGCTTTAGCTTCTCTCTCCTACTAGATAGTGAATTTAGGATCTTGCTTTTAATATTTGTATATCTATTTATCTAGCACAGTGTCTGGTATGCTTTATAGATATTTATGGAACATCTTCCAGGTGCCAGCACAGTGATTAGGTCATGAGTAAAGAAGATCCAGTCCCTGTATTTAACACACACAGTGATAAGAGCTCTGATGGGATAAAACAGTGCAGTGGAAGCAGGGTGGGTGGGGGAAGTTAGGGAAATCTCAGGGGAAGTCACATGTGAGAGGTTAGTGAGGTAGGGAAGCACATGGGTGGGGTGGGAAAGTGAATGGTTCCTGCAAAGGGAACAGCATGTACAGAGATCTAGAAGCAAAACATTGTAGGTCTTTAATAAATTGAGTGTGAATAAAACACCAGATCACATGTCTAATAACTTTTAGATCTTGGTTTTGAAGTCACTACCCTTCCCCAGCAAACATTTGTTAGCATTTTCTATGGCTAAGGTAGGTTACAGGATAACCTCCACGCCAGCAGGATACATTTTTCTTTTCTTTACTTTTCTTTTAATGGTAGAAGAATGTTTTTTTTGTTTTTTGTTTTTGTGGGGTTTTTTTGCAAGAGAGGCAGAGAGAGACAGGGACAAATAGGGACAGAGAGGGAGAGATGAAAATCATCAATTCTTCCTTGCGGCACCTTTGTTGTTCATGATTGCTTTCTCATATGTGCCTTGGCTGGGGGTAGGGGTGGTTACAGCAGAGTGAGTGACCTTGGGCTTCAAGACAGTGACCTTTGGGCTCAAGTCAGCTACTTTGAGGTCTCGAACCTGAGTCGTATGAGTCCCAGGCCTATGCTCTATCCACTGCGCCACTGTCTGGTCAGGCATAGATATGTTTTATCTAAAGAATTATTCTACAGGGCAAGTAACATCATCAGTGGTGGCAGAGGTAAACATATTTCTCTCATTATATAAGAATAGGCCAAGATTTTTTTTTTTTTTTACAGAGACAGAGAGAGTGTCAGAGAGAGGGATAGACAGGGACAGACAGACAGGAACGGAGAGATGAGAAGCATCAATCATTAGTTTTTCTTTGCTCGTTGCAACACCTTAGTTGTTTATTGATTGCTTTCTCATATGTAACTTGACCGCGAGTCTTCAGCAGACCGAGTAACCCCTTGCTCGAGCCAGCAACCTTGGGTCCAAGCTAGTGAGCTTTTGCTCAAACCAGATGAGCCCACGCTCAAGCTGGCTTCCTCGGGGTCTCGAACCTGGGTCCTCCGCATCCCAGTCCAACGCTCTATCCACTGCACCACCGCCTGGTCAGGCAGAATAGGCCAAGATTTTAAACAAACAACTTCAAACTTAGAACACTAACAAATTTGTTGTGTAAACTCCAACTTTCAGTTGCTGTTGAACACCTGCTTTTGTCTGTTTAGGAATTTATACACTGCTCACAAAAATTAGGGGATATTTCAAAATGAATATGAAGTGATTAAAAAAAAGCATTTAATTTTTTTTGTTAAACAAGACATCAGCCCTGACCGGTTGGCTCAGCGGTAGAGCGTCGGCCTAGCGTGCGGAGGACCCGGGTTCGATTCCCGGCCAGGGCACATAGGAGAAGCGCCCATTTGCTTCTCCACCCCTCCGCCGCGCTTTCCTCTCTGTCTCTCTCTTCCCCTCCCGCAGCCAAGGCTCCATTGGAGCAAAGATGGCCCGGGCGCTGGGGATGGCTCTGTGGCCTCTGCCTCAGGCGCTAGAGTGGCTTTGGTTGCAACATGGCGATGCCCAGGATGGGCAGAGCATCGCCCCCTGGTGGGCAGAGCATCGCCCCTGGTGGGCGTGCCGGGTGGATCCTGGTCGGGCACATGCGGGAGTCTGTCTGACTGTCTCTCCCTGTTTCCAGCTTCAGAAAAATGGAAGGGAAAAAAAAAAAAAAAAAAAAACATCAGAAAGGCAAACAAGTCAAAGAAAGTTGTTTGATTATGCAAATGAGATGCAAAATCAACTTTTATTTCATTGGTGAAAATGCACTGTACAAAAGGCTGAAGGTACTGGAGTATCTATCTGCATGTTTCCTGATCCCCTAATTTTTGTGAGCAGTATATTTGTATTTTTCAGTACAAACTGAACTTTTACAAACTCTTGGAATGCTTTTCAAGTGGTTGGCTTCATCATTTATTCTTTGAAAGAATGATAAAACTAATCTTATTTCTGATAACTTCAGCTAAGCAGAGAACCCCTAATGTTAGCCTAGAAAACTAGTGAAGAAAAAGGGGAAATAAAGTCTTTTTCCCTAAAACTTCATATGGGTGGTAATGACATGTTTCTGTAGTGTCTCACAGATTATAAAGAATTTTGCTTTCATAAGGCAATCCAGGTGCTATGATAGCCAGGTTTTGTTTATGCAGAATTATATAGTTAGTTAAGGGAGTAAGTGCAACTAGAACCCAGGTTTCTTTTTAAGTCCAGTAGTTCTTCAGCCACATCAGACTGCCTCTTGTTTGTGAGAATGACAAGCTTTAAAAAAACTAGATACTCCTTTAGCATTTATTACAAATGTGTGTTGTTGTTTTTTTTGGTATTTTTCTGAAGTTGGAAACGGGGAGGCAGTCAGACAGACTCACGCATGTGCCCGACCGGGATCCACCCAACATGCCCACCAGGGAGCGATGCTCTGCCCATCTGGGACGTTGCTCTGTTGCAACCAGAGCCATTCTAGCACCTAAGGCAGAGGCCATGGAGCCATCCTCAGCACCCGGGCCAACTTTGCTCCAATGGAGCTTTGGCTGTGGGAGGGGAAGATAGAGACAGAGAGGAAGGAGAGGGGGAGGGGTGGAGAAGCAGATGGGCGCTTCTCCTGTGTGCCCTGGCCAGAAATCAAACCCGAGACTCCTGCACGCCAGGCCAACGCTCTACCACTGAGCCAACCGGCCAGGGCTATTACAAATGTTTTAAAAAGCATTTATCAAGTCATATGTGGTAATCTTTGTATCCAATTCCTGACACTTTGTAATATGCTCAGAAAATGTTTGTTGAATTGAAACTGTCAGGTTTAAACTAGAGGTTGATTTTTTAAATTTATTTTTTAGATTTTATTTATTGATTTTACAGAGAGAGGAAGAGGGAGATGAGAAGCATCAATTCACACTTGCTTTACCCCAGTTGTTCATTGATTGCTTTTCATATGTACCGTTACCGGGCAAGCCCAGGGTTTTGAACTGGTGACCTCACTGTTCCAGGTTGACACTCTGTCCACTGTGCCACCACAGGGTGAAATTAGGTTGGTTTTTAAAAAATATTAAATCTCTTGCCTGATCTGTGGTGGCGCAGTGGATAAAGTGTTGACCTCGAACACTGAGGTTGCCAGTTGGAAACCCTGGGCTTGCCTGGTCAAGGCACATATGGGAGTTGGTGCTTCCTGCTCTTCTTCCTCCTTCTCTCTCTCTCTAAAATGAATAAAGTAAAATCTTAAAAAAGATGAACTCTCTTAATAAACTTATAAGCTGAATCATTTATCCTCTCAAAATTTATAGTCTCTAGATTAAAAGAAGGGAAAGAGTTTCAGATCTTTTCTGCTGATGAATGATAACTCAGCTGAAAAGTACCATTTGCTACTTTCTTCAAGGTAATATTTGTTCTCTATTGACTATATAGTATTTTTTTTCCTAGTGAGAGAGAGAGAGATAGAGAGACAGACAGACAGGGACAGACAGGAAGGGAGAGAGAGATGAGAAGCATCTAATCATAGTTTTGGCTTCTTAGTTGTTCATTGATTGCTGTCTCATATGTATGTTGACTGGTGGCAGGGGCGGGGGGACTCCAGCTGAACCAATGAACCCTTGCTCAAGCCAGCAACCTTGGGCTCAAGCCAGCGACCTTGGGCTTAAGCCAGCAACCTTGGGCTTCAAACCAGCAACCTTTGGGCTCAAGCCAACAACCTTGGGGTCATGTCAATGATTCCATTCTCAAGCCGGTGACCTCGGGGTTTTGAACCTGGGTTCTCTGTGTCCCAGGTCGACGCTTTATCCGCTGTGCCACCACCTGATCGAGCTCATTTGTCAGTCTTTTTAAGTGCATATTATGTAGTGCTTGAATTTAAAAACCCTATATAATTTAGAATAAATATATGGTGCATATTTAGATCACAACAATGCTTTAAGAAGGTTTTATATTTTATAGATGAAACAAAAGTTCGTAGAGGGCAAATGCTTTGCCTAAGGTTATATATAGCTGAAGTATATGAGCTAGAATACAGAGGCTAGTGGAATAGTGAAAAGAAAAAAAAAACTCTGAATGCAGAATTGAGATAAACTGAAATTCTGGAGAATTGGTGCAGTAGTTTAAAGCATTTTCTGAATTATTACATTAATTCTGATTAGTATAGGGCTTGTAAAAGAGTATGATCTCAGCCTCATAACTTACTTGTCATTTGACCTTAAGTTACTTTACCCTCTATAAGCTTCACTTTCCTTTTCTGTAAAAGAGGGATAGTAATCATACCTAAATCACCAAATTCATCAGGCAACTATCTTTTTAAAGATTGTTTTTAGTCTGAGTAGGTCATAGCTACAGTGTTTTTTTAGTCTTTGTTTTTAAAAATAAACAGCAGGAAATAGAGCTGACTTCCCTCTCCTTTTTCCAGTAAAACAACAAAACAAAACAAATCAATTTATTAACCCACAAAATACTGTCACCATATATTGAAGACTGAAGTTTGCCTGGAAGAACATAGAAACAGTAATCTAGATAGTTTTTCACACGTTCTATAAGGATTCTCTTGTCATGTTCTTTGGAATAGGCAAAATATTTGAACAGTTCCCCTGTTTGGCCCTATTTTTTAGTAACAGTGTCTTTCCTTTCCCCCAATAAGTGTTCAAGTCAATATAGGTTTCTATTTTGTATGTTGAAGCTCAAAGTTACAGTAAGAGTGAATGAAGCCTTGTAGTTGTTTTTCCCCCGTGCAAAGTGACCTGTCCCATATTGGGATAAAACTAATGACTTTATAATATAATTAAGTATGTGCTATTTTGTGTAGTACTGCTTTTAAAATTTTCATTTGGGGATCTTGTTAAAATGTAATTTTAGGTCTTTGGTGAGGCCTGAGATTTTGCATTTCTATAAAACAATCTCCCAATCTCTGCTGCACAGAACACACATTGAATATCAAGTTTCTGTAATGCTGAATCTCCTTTACTCTTTACTAATTGTCTTAAATCATATTCTTATTTTCAGACATTAATTCAGAGTTCCACTTAATGTCTGTATCCCAGGCACCATGCTAGGTATTGGGTTATAACAGGAATACTAGATAGATATCCCACTCTCAGTCAGGCGGGGAGGCCAAGGAAATAATAACTAGAAAGTATATGAAATGGTGATGGATAAGTCCAGGGAGCTCAGAGAAGCTAAGTAGAAAAACTGCTTTTTAAACAGGTTTATGAAGATATTGAAAGTAATTTGTCTGATGTGACATTTGTGTTCCTAATTAGGTGTACAGGGGAACTTTGATTGAATTGATTGTTAATCTAAAACAGATGTTGGCAAACTTTTTCTGTAAAGGCCCAGATAGTAAATACTTTAGGACTGTAGGCTTTGTGGATCATATAGTTTCTGACCTAACTCCTTAACTCTGCTCAAAGCCATCATAGTCAATAATGTAAACAAAAAGATGTGAGTTGCAATAATACTTTATTTATAGAATAGTGGGTGGGCTAGATTTGGTCTGAAGGCGTAGTTTGCCTCGCCCTGCTCTAAAACAGCATGGGCATCTGTGGGCAGTCAAATCAGTTGGCATCATTTAGGATAGCAAATAGAATTTGGGCCTGGAGTTTGCATTTTGGTTTCACCACTTAACTAGTTGTGTTGTCTTAGGCACCTGTTTGCCCCTTAGTTTCTTCATGGGGTCACGATACTATACACAATTTTGGAGATAAGAAATACCATATTTGAGAGCACCTAGTCTAGCTCTGGTGAGTCGTAAGCCCTCAGTAGCTGTTACTTTCTCTCCCTTTTGATCTGTCTGCAAAGCAGATTTTATGTACTGATGAAAATTAAGAAAAAATGTTCTTTGCACATAAGTATCTTATAAGGCCTTTCAATAAAGAGGCTATCTCAGATAGGTGAGAAATATCTTTTAATTGTAGAACTAAATTCTTTAAATTTAAACCCTTATTTTTATATATGAGAAGAGATTAAGTGACTTCCCTTAAATGTCTATATGTTGTCTTTATAGATATACAGAGGAGACTCTTTAACATTCATTGATTAACCACATGTTACTGGTTCTTGGCTAGGAATTTATTAGCTAAATTCATCTTGTTTAAATTTAAGCACCTACTAGCTTGCTCTGTATTTTTTGAACACTTAGTAAATGTTGACTCAAATAATTTTCTGACCTCAACAGAGTTGGAGAGTAACTATAGCCCTGACTGTAAATTAAATCTGATTTCTTTAATATTGCTACTAGTAATAATTTTTTGTGACTTTTTGTAGCTCTTTAGTAAACTAGGCTTTTTGCAGATCTTAGAATTTATAGTTCTGTTAGTCTCGTGGAGTTTGCAATAGTAGAAGTGAAAGGTGATGTTGAACACTGACAAGTAAAAAAATTTCTATTTAGCAGTGTTAGTCATGCCTCCTGTATCTGTCTCTCATTGCTTTAGTTTGGTTCTTTTCTCCCTTGGATTACTGCATTTGTCTTTCAGCTGGTTTCCTTTTATTTATTCAGTAAATATTTAATGGTATTTGACATATGGTCGGTACCATTCTAAGTGCTGGAGATTAAGCAGTGAACCAAACAGATAAAAATCTCTGCCCTCATGGAGCTTATGCTAACTAGCCGACTTCAGTCTAGACTTTTGGAACTTATTTCTACAATTTTGTCTGATTACTCTTTCTAAAATAGCATTCCCTCCCCTTGTTTAGTGGATTTCTGTTCCTTTGGGGTGAAGTTCAGGGTCCTTACCCCAGGGGTCCCCAAACTTTTTACACAGGGGGCCAGTTCACTGTCCCTCAGACTGTTGGAAGGCCAGGCTATAAGAAAAACTATCAACAAATCCCTATGCACACTGCACATATCTTATTTTAAAGTAAAAAAACAAAACGGGAACAAATACAATATTTAAAATTTATTTAATACAAGGCCTTTCAATAAAGAGGCTATCTCAGATAGGTGAGAAGTATCTTTTAATTGTAGAACTAAATTCTTTAAATTTAAACCCTTATTTTTATATATGAGAAGAGATTGACTGCCCCTAAATGTCTATATTTATTTATTTCAATGGGAACTATGGGCCTGCTTTTGACTAATGAGATGGTCAATGTCCGATTCTAAATTTGTCACTGGTAGCTGTAACAAGTGATACGACGCGCTTCCGGAACTGTGACACGTGCTTCCAGGCGTCACTGGAAGTAGTACTGTAAGTGAGCGATGCCGTGCTTTGTGGCGCCGCCACATACATGTGTACTCCACATACAGATGCATCTGCATCCTGTGCTCCTCTCACTGACCACCAATGAAAGAGGTGCCCCTTCAGGAAGTGCGGCGGGGGCAGATAAATGGCCTCAGGGGGCTGCATGTGGCCTGCGGGCCGTAGTTTGGGTACCCCTGCCTTAGCCTTTATGCAGCTTCATTTGTTGCCATGCTCTTTTTAACTGTCTTTCAACATATTGCATTTTCTTGTACTGTAGTTAATTAACCATACTCGCTTGCCTTTCAGTTTTTATATGTATCTCTGTTTGGAATGTCATTCTTTTAAATGCTACTCCATGCACAAACAAAAATAGGTAATACTTATCTTGTAAGCCTCCTTGACCTGTCCACAACCATTACTTTGTAAGATGACTTTGTATGAGCATAACATATTCTCACCGTAAGTTAGGCATGCTGATGCCTTCTGTTTTCCTCCCTGTATTATGATAATCTATTCATCTATCTCTCCTACTGAAATTAAAGGCAAGGGCTGCTTTTTATTTCTTTTTTTTTCAGTGTCTGTCAAGGGACTTGGTTCATAGTTTGAAGAATTCATTGAACAAATGAATGAAGTGCCTGAACCTCTATCTTAGCACTCTCAGGCTGACTGGAGAATGTTGGGGTTTTATTCAGTATACCTTTGAATTTATGGAGTGCTTACTCTCTGCCAGATAATAGACATGAATAGAAAACCTGCTTGTAGATAAGTCAACAATACAACTGACAACTTCCTTATTTTCACAACAGACTATCCATTATAATTTTTTCTCTCTCTAAATAACCTCTATCAATTATCTAAACAGTGCTGGTGGCATATTTTTAATGAAGTAACATTTTAAACTGTTAAAGACTGATACAATTTTGGGGATCCACAAATCATTTTAGGATTATATGAGTCCTGGTTTGTCCACAGACCTGGTAAGATCAAAGAGAGTGTCAGCATCTAAACTTGCAGAATGGGGTCAGTAGCTTGGAGGCCAGAGTGAAATAGTCTTTTAAGAATTACTGCATCACTGACACCTTGGGTATCAAAGAATGATACCCTAAAAACAAACAACGACAACAAAAACGAGCACTGACAACTCTGAATAGAAAAGTGATTCAGAGATGAATTCTGATTTCAAAAAGGTTTAAGGATATTTAATTTTACATATATTTTTCTATTGCTATATGATAAAAATATCTTGAAGAATATTTTCAATATGTTTATATTAAAATTTAACTAGTAAAAGTTTGGCAAAAATAAATTGGGGGAAAATAGTAGTATATGCAGTGCTAATAATTTTTTTTTTTTTCATTTTTCTGAAGCTGGAAACAGGGAGAGACAGTCAGACAGACTCCCGCATGCACCCGACCGGGATCCACCCGGCACGCCCACCATGGGGCGATGCTCTGCTCACCAGGGGGCGATGCTCTGCCCATCCTGGGCATCGCCATGTTGCGACCAGAGCCACTCCAGCGCCTGAGGCAGAGGCCACAGAGCCATCCCCAGCGCCCGGGCCATTTTTGCTCCAGTGGAGCCTTGGCTGTGGGAGGGGAAGAGAGAGACAGAGAAGAAAGTGCGGCGGAGGGGTGGAGAAGCAAATGGGCGCTTCTCCTATGTGCCCTGGCCGGGAATCGAACCCGGGTCCTCCGCACGCTAGGCCGACGCTCTACCGCTGAGCCAACCGGCCAGGGCGCAGTGCTAATAATTTTTGTACACTCCAGAGACCCAAAGTCACTTAGATAATATAGTAACATACAAAATATATTTTAAACAACTGTATTTTCTTATTAAATTATGTTTACTATCTTTAAAAGTGTGAAGACTTGGAAATGTTTTCTTTCTTCCAAATTAAGAATAAAGTCTTTTTTAAAATGGAATTTATTGGAGTATTTATTTATTTATTTATTTAAAATTAAGAATTTTTTTTTAGTGAGAGAGACAGAGAGAGGGACAGACAGGAAGGGAGAGAGATGAGAAGCATCATTTCTTCATTGTGGCACCTTAGTTGTTCATTGGTTGCTTTCTCATATGTGCCTTGCCTGGGGGGCTCCAGCTGAGCCAGCAGCCGCTTGCTCAAGGCAGCGACCTTGGGCTTCTAGCCAGTGACCTTTGGGCTCAAGCCAGCGACCATGGGGTCATGTCTGTGATACCATGCTTGAGCCAGTGACTCTATGCTCAATCCGAATGAGCCCGTGCTCAAGCCGACGACCTCGGGGTTTAGAATCTGGGTCCTCTGCATCCCAGCCCTATGCTTTATCCATTGTGCCGCTGCCTGGTCAGGCAAAGTCTTCACCTTTTAATGCTACCCTTGGAGAAAAATTTTTTCTGTTCCTCTGTTCCCCATCCTTGTTGGAGAGCTGTCTACTTATATTTTACCAGCATGCCTTTGTTTTAAAGTATATTAGTCACTTTTGTATTGCAGTTCTCTTTGATTCTTATTTTATAGTTATTATACTTTTGACTTTTCTAGTTTTAACTATTAATCTCTCAGTTTGTTGTTTGATGTTTATACAGATGTTAAAAGTGTTTTGTGTACTCATTTTGGTGTTTTCTTTTACCCTTTTTTTTTTGGAAAGAGAGAAAGGAACGGACAGGGATAGACAAAAAGGGAGAGAGATGAGAAACAACAAATCATAGTTGTGGGACCTTAGTTGTTCATTTATGCTTTCTCATATGTGCCTTGACTAGCGGGGCTCCAGTTGAGCCAGTGACCCCTTGTTCAAGCCAGTGACCTTGGGCTCAAGCCAATGACCTTTGGGCTCAAGCCAGCGACATGGGGTCATGTCTGTTATCCCACACTCAAGCCAGTGACCACATGCTCAAGCTGGTGAACCCTAGCTCAAGCTGGCGATCATGGGGTTTCAAACTTGGGTCCTCAGCATCCCAGGCCAATGTGTTATTCACTGTGTCAACGCCTGGTCAGGCATTGGTTGATTCTTGTATGCGCCCTGACCCAGGATTGAGTCCGCAGCCTTGGTGTATTGGGATTATGCTCTAACCAGCTGAAGGCCACTGGGGTCAGGGTTACATTTTTAAGTGGCTGAAAAAAATAAAAAGAACAGTATTGCATACATGTGAAAATTTTATGTATTTCAAATTTCAATGTCCATATAAAGTTTTATTGGAGCTTGCTATACTTGTTGTGGCTTCTTTCATGCTTTATAGTAGAGTTGAGTAATTAATGAGGCTTTATGGCCTGCAAAGCCTAAAATATTTACTATCTGACCTTTTTCAGTAAAAGTTTGCCAAACCCTGCTCTAGAGTGAATGTAGAGTTCATCTACTTCTCATTTCCTGTACTGGGGGTTCTTGGATTATAGCAGTCTCCACATACGACGTTTCAAGTTTATGACGCTCACTCCCATAAAAACTTTAAAAAATTGAAAGATTATTTTTTACACTCAGTTTTTATTCTTTTTCTGTTATTACAGTACAGTATATTTATGTTCTTTTTCTTTTTCTGTGGCTTAGTTGTGTTTCTATGTTCTAGATTATGATTTTACCACTGTGTTAGGATAGGTAAGTGACTTAGGCTAGGGTGTGTTTTGACTTACACCAAGATTCAGGGTATGTCACTGTTACAGGAATGGAACTGTGTCATCACCCGAGGCCCCCTGTATTGCTACTTTCTGGTTCAAACTTTTGATTAGACTATTGCTATGCCTTCTAATTACCTTCTTGCTTTTGTCCTTTCATTCCCTCATACATGCACTTTCTGGCTTTTCTTCCTATTATTCTCTCCCTCCCTACTGTCTACAAGCCAAATTGAATTTACTGTTGTCCCTAGGTACATCCTTGCCTCAGGGCATTTTGAGTTTACTGTTCCCTCTATTGGAACATTTTCGCCTCAGAAAGTATTTATTATCTCCTATGTACGTCACTTCTTCCACACTACATCTAGCTCATGTTTGTTTGTGTGTGTATGTAGACAGTAAAAATGTCAGTGAAAATCTAAATATAAGATATAATGTAAGATATGTGCATTGGGAAAAATAGAGCATGCTAAGAGAGGTCTTAGGGATAAAATGACATGTATACAAAGAGCTAGAGTGGTGGTGTCTCAAGTAAATATTTGCATGACTCCTTCACTTCACTGCCTTCCCTGTATAAAATTGCAGTCTCTCCACCAAAGCTGGAACTTATTGCCATTTCTTGTGTTATATTTGTATATAGTACTTATTGCTATCTGACATACTCTATATTTTGTCTCCTCCTACTAGAATGTAAGCTCCAAGAGAGCTTTCTTTTAATTCCTGCTATTTTCTCTTACTGTCTGACACATAGCAGGTGTTCAGTATATGTGAAACGAACCAATCTAGGTGAACTGATAATTTCTAGACATTTTTTTTTTTTTTTTTTAGCGAAAGAGAGAGAGATAGAGACAGGGACAGACAGACAGGAAGGGAGAGAGATGAGAAGCATCAATTCATAATTGTGGCACTTTAGTTATTCATTGATTGCTTTCTCATATGTGCCTTGACTGGAGAGCTCCAGCTAAGCTAGTGACTCCTTTCTCAAGCCAGCGACTATGGGCTTCAAGCTAGCAACCTTTGGGCTCAAGCCAGCGACCATGAGGTCATGTCTATGATCCAAAGCTTAAGCTGGCAACCCTGCGCTCGTGCTGTGAGCTCACACTTAAACTGGATGAGTCTGTGCCAAGTCCGCGACCTTGGGATTTAGAACCTGGGTCCTCAGCATCCCAGGTCGTCATTTTATCCACTGCACCACTGCCTGGTCAGGCTTATCCTTACTTTTAAAATTCCAGCTTGGGAATTGTTCATAGGAGCATTGTAATTGAAATTAATAACTATGACAGTATACAGCAGGACTGATTCTATAAAGATAAACATCATTCCAGACTGGGTTTTTAATTTTTGTTAGGTAAATATATACTTCTTAAAAAAATGAGACCTTTGTAGTTTTGACAAAGGATGATATTGAACATTTTGTGGAAAAATGAAAAAGACATTAAAAGTTCTGTGAAAAATATAAAATATACATTAGTCATCTTAGGGCCACTTTATATATTGTCTTTTCCATGAAGACACTTCAGTTACGATTTTTTTTTGAGAGAGAAAGAGGGACAGAGACAGATAGGAAGGGAGAGAAAGGAGAAGCATCAATTCATAGTTGCAGCACCTTAGTTGTTCATTGATTACTTTCTCATGTGCCTTGACTAGGGGGCTCTAGCCAAGCCAGTGACCCCTTGCTCAAACTGGTGACCTTGGGCTCAAGCCAGCGACCTTTGGGCTCAAGCCAGCAAACATGGGGTCATGTCTATGATCCCACATTTAGGCTGGTGGTGAGCCCTCGCTCAAGCTGGATGAGCCTGTACTCAAGCTGGTGACCTTGGGGTTTCAAACCTGGATCCTCAGCATCCCTGGCAACACTCTATCCACTGTACCACCACCTGGGCAGGCTTGTTACGCCTTTTCTTAAAATTTTGTTTTACTCCCTTGCTAGGTTATATGTAACTAGAATATATATAGTTGTTCAATGAGAATCACAGTTACTGTGATGTTTCCAGAGTTAATAGCATTAAATATAATATTTTAAACTTTTGTTCCTTTTTTTTTTTTTTTTAGAGAGAGAGATACAGACAGACAGGGACAGACAAGAAGAGAGAGAGAGATGAGAAGCATCAAATCATAGTTGTGGCACCTTAGTTGTTCATTGATTGCTTTCTCATATGTGCCTTTGAAGGGCTGAGCCAGTGACCTCTTGCTCAAGCTAGTAACCTTGGGCTCAAGCCAGCGACCTTGAGCTTCAAGCCTGTGACCATGGGGTCATGTCACATCTTGACTTGTGGGGGATCCCACACTCAAGGTGTTGAGCTTGTGCTCAAGCCGGATGAGCCTGCGTTCAAGCTGGTGACCTCAGGGTTTGAACCTAGGTCCTCAGCGTCCCAGGCCAATGTTCTATCCACTGTGTCACTGCCTGGTCAGGCAACTTTCATTCCTATATAAAGTAATATGTAGCTCCATTTTATGTCTTAATTCAGAGTGTTTTATGGTTTCCATTTTATTTCATTTAATTATGCCAGACAAATCTTGTTACTGTTATTTTCATTTTTTGGAAGAAGAAAGAGAACCAATAACTAACTGTATTTTCAGCAACCGATTAAACTCAACCTTGAGAGAATTATATTAAAGGTGAAGAATGTGAGGTATTTGGTGGAAAAGTTAGTCTTGCACAGGGAGCTGTGCATACAGTCATACATTATAGAGGTTATATTAAAATTGTTTTTCAAGATAAATAATTACTATGTAGACATTTCTGGGTTCACTTTTTATATTGCTTTATTCATCAGCTTTAAAGCTATTCTTCAGTTTTAAAATGTCTTCCCTCTATACACACTTTCTAGAACTGTGCCAGTGGTTGCCATTAGCACATATAACTATTTAAATTTCAATTGAAGTTTAAAAAAATTAATGATAACCATGTTTCAAGTACCCGGTTGCCTCAAGTGGCTAGTGATTAGTGTTTAGATAGCAGAGATGCAGAAAATTTTTATCACAGAAAGTTCTGTTAAACAGCATTGCTTTAAAGAACAGTATTTGAGAAAGTATCACTTGAGGACAGGTTTTGTTTTTGTTTACTAGGCTTTTGGATTTTTCAAGTTAAAAATGTTAATTTTAGATTATCCTGAGAGGAGATTCATGATTTGCTATCTATGAATCAAGCTTGTCATCTAATCTTATTAAGTCTCACTGGTTCTGTATAAATCAGTCATACTCAGCTGAGGAATATTTTGGGCTAAGTAATGAAGAATTTGCAAATGTGTGTTTTATGTCATTAATGCTTAATATTTTTTTCCTTATCCATACAATGAGGGTAATGAGATAATGACTTAATGAAATTTAAATTAATTGATTGGGGTTATGAAGCTAAAATTTAAAATCCTAGTGAACCTTCTAGTCCCAGCAGAAGTCTTCGCCCTGTTTTTGAAGTTATTTTAGCTTTAACTCTTCTTTATTCTTTCTTTTTTTTTTTTTTTTTTTTTTTTTTTCATTTTTCTGAAGCTGGAAACAGGGAGAGACAGTCAGACAGACTCCCGCATGCGCCCGACCGGGATCCACCCGGCACGCCCACCAGGGGCGATGCTCTGCCCATCCTGGGCGTCGCCATGTTGCGACCAGAGCCACTCTAGCGCCTGGGGCAGAGGCCACAGAGCCATCCCCAGCGCCCGGGCCATCTTTGCTCCAATGGAGCCTTGGCTGCGGGAGGGGAAGAGAGAGACAGAGAGGAAAGCGCGGCGGAGGGGTGGAGAAGCAAATGTGCGCTTCTCCTGTGTGCCCTGGCCGGGAATCGAACCGGGGTCCTCCGCACACTAGGCCGACGTATTCTTTCTTTTTTTAAGTGAAGGAGAGAGAGGGCCAGACAGGAAGGAAGAGAGATAAGAAGCATCAGCTCTTCATTGTGGCCCTTCAGTTGTTCATTGATTGCTTTTTCATATGTGCCTTGACAGGGGTCATATGTGCCTTGATGGGGGGGGGTGGGCACCAGCTGAGCCAGTAACCCCTTGTTCAGGCCAGCAACTATGGGGTCATATCTATGATCCCATGCTCAGGCAGGTGAGCCCTAGCTCAAGCCGGCAACCTCGAGGTTTTGAACCTGGGTCTTCAACATCCCAGGTCGACCGACGCTCTATCCACTGTGCCACCATCTGGTTAGGCTCTTTCTTTAGTTATAAGCCCTTAAGGTTTAGTGTCTCATTAAACACAGCCTACATACTTGTTAAGTAACTACTTGGACCAGTCACTGTCTTTCATTATTTGCTAATTGAGTTATGAGTACCCATTGTGATTACACTTAACTAGATGAGCTTCTTGAAAGTAGGAAATCCAGTTTTGTATTTAAAATACCTGTAGTTTTAGAAATTAAGAACTGAAAGAGACTTTAGAGATACTCATATCAAATATTTTCATTTTATAAATGAAGAACAATGGCAGGTTAGGTTACTTGCCCATAGTTGGAGAACTAGTACTAGAGAACTTGGATAGCCTTCTTTCAAGCTATCTTCTTAACCAGTTGATTGATATATTTAATCTGAAGGAAGTCCTAATCAGTACTTTTGGTTGAAGCTACTATATTTTCTAGGTATAAATTATGTCCGTTAGAACAAAGGTATTTATAACTCCTGATATTCTCTCCCTCCTTCCCTCCTTCCCTCCCTCCTTCCCTCCTTCCCTCCTTCCCTCCCTCCCTCCCTCCTTCCCTCCCTCCCTCCCTCCCTCCCTCCCTCCCTCCCTCCCAGGAAAGGAGAGAGATGAGAAGAATCATACTTCTAGTTGTGTCACTTTAGTTGTTCATTAATTCTCATATGTGCCTTGTCGGGATTGGGGGGAGAGCTCAAGCTGAGCCAGTGATCCCTTGCTGAAGCCAGCAACCTTTGGGTTCAAGCCAGCGGCCATGGAATCATGTTGATGATCCCAGCAAGCTCAAGCTGGTGACTTTGGGGTTTCGAACCTGGGTTCTCAGTGTCCTAGGTTAATGCTCTGTCCACTGCACCACCACTGGTCCAGCTCTCGTTTGTTTTTTTATTTTCTCTCTCTTTTTTTTTTAAAGTGAGAGGAGGGGAGACAGAGAGACAAACTTCTGCATACACCCTGACTGGGATCCACCTGGTAACCCCATCTTGGGCCCACGCTCGAATCAACTGAGCTATCCTCAGTGCCTGAGGCTGACACTCAGACTAACTGAGCTGTCCTCGGCACCTAGGGCCAATGCAATGTTTGGACAAATTGAGCCATTGGCTGCGAAAGGAGAAGAAAGAGAGAAGGGGGCGAGGAAGGGGAAGAGAAGCAGATGGTTGCTTTTCATGTGTGCCCTTACCAGGATTGAACCCGAGACGTCTGCTTGCTGGGCTGACACTATTCACTTAGCCAACTGAGAGCCTCTGGTTTGTTTCTTATGACACATTCTTAGAAGCAGTTATATGATGTTTTTGGAGATACAATACTTTTATCTTGAAAAAGCATCTTTGGTTGTAGACTTGAATAGGTTGATTGGTTTCTCAAGTTAAGTATCCAGGTAGTTTTATGTATTACCTTTGGTAGTAGTGACATATAATGTGTTATGGGGTTAGAGTGTCCGATTATAGAAGGTAATAGTCCTGTTTTTATGAGCTATGATTTCTGATCTCTACTTTTATGTTTAGTTAGTTTTAATTTCAATATTACTATTGCATGCACAAAGAGACACAGGAGTGCTAATAAGAATAGCAAACATTCCTATGTAGGATACTTGAACTGTTAAAATTCATTTTTATTTGCTATAGTCATTGGCAAGTGGACATTGGGTATTTATAAGGTGATTGTTATTTGATAGGGTACTTTTGCTTCTCAGAAACATTATTGGTTTATTTCTGTGGTAGCTAGCATATGCTTGTAGTTGGCATGGACCAGACCAGCTCAGGCTTTTTTGTTTCCCCCAAAGATTAGAATATATCCCTCTTTCTTCCCCCTCCCCCAAGAATTGAAATAAATTTCACAAGTCTTTGCTTGTGAATCAAGACTTGAATCATAGGCTTTCTTCTTTCCAAAGGCACTTCCCTTTTCTGCAGTTCTTGTGTGTGCATGCGTGTGCTTGTATGTGTGTATGGGTGTGTGTGCGGTTGCTTGCAGCACTTGGATCTGCAGCACATTGGCTTTCTAGACATCCTTTGTATAGTAACAGCATGTGCGGAGGGGCTAGCAGCCTGTAAAACAGTTTTTCTCCTTCCCTTTCCTCTCAACCTTACTCCCTTTCTAGATCTGGTGACATTACATAGATAAATGTGCAGCTAGGAAAACATCAAAAGGATCGAATGTCTGCCAAAAATTTGCAGCATGAAATCAAGCTGGCTGCTTCTGTCTAGGTTTCCTGATTTCTCATTGTGTGCTGTCTGCACGTGTCAGGGCTTTCCTTCTTGGGCATTACGTCACTATGTGCTCTACCCTAATTGCACTATCTTTTCTTTTGAAAAGCTACTGTCTTCAGGCTTTAAACTTGTTATACTTAAGACTATACACACACACACACACACACACACACACACACACACACACTGTTATAGAGAGAGGTAGTGAAGATGAAGTATAAGTCTGAAAGAAATTTTAATTTGGTGTAACATCCACTTAAGGTATATGTGCACATGTGTATTTCTGGGCAATATTAGGGTGATGGAGAGAAGATAAAGTAGTGGTATCTACCTGAAATTATTACATTGCTTTTAAAAAGATCTCTCTATTCTTCAGGAAGAAGAACATTTTTTCAGAGGATTTTGAAGACAGCTTAGAGAAGTACTAACTTTTAACTGTTGATCAGCACTGCAAATAGACATTTCTAGAACAGAAGTGATTTCATTTATTTACTCTCTGTTGAATTAAAGAGAATAATATGAGAGCTTGAAATTTGGGGGTTCTTATTTTTAAGACTGCTAGTAAAATTGAGTAGACTGTAAAATGTGTCAGTTATTTTTAAAGAAAAACATAGTTTTTTTCTTTCCTGTAGTTTGGTGAGACTGCTTAAATCTGTATCTAAAAAAATTGGTTTTGGTTCTTAATTAAACCTTTATGTAAAAATGAGATGAAGTTCTACTTTTTTTTAATTTTTTTAATCCTTTTAGGCTTTTTATAGTTTAGGAAAGCATTATTATTATTATTATTTGAAAGCATTATTTTGAATAGATTTATTTGGGCACTTTTAACTATAGTATTTTCATTGCATTTGTTTTTTTATTTTTGTGGCAGACAGAGAGAGAGTCAGAGAGAGGGACAGAGAGGGATAGACAGGAAGGGAGGGAGATGAGAAACATCAATTCTTCGTTACGGTTCCTAAGTTGTTCATTGATTGATTTCTCATATGTGCCTTGACCAGGGGACTACAGCAGACTGAGTGACCCCTTGCTCGAGCCAGCGACCTTGGGCTCAAGCTAGTGAGCCTTCCTCAAACCAGATGAGCCCACACTCAAGCTGGCGACCTCGGGGTCTAGAACCTGGGTCCTCCACATCCCAGTCCAATGCTCTATCCACCGTGCCACCGGCTGGTCAGGCGCATTTGTTTCTTATTCTACCTGGTATTATAGTATATTCTTAATGTATATGAACTATTTTTACAACTAGATTTTAAGACCCAGTAGCAGGGAACTAATTTTTCCTTTATATTTAATTTAATTTATTTTTTTAAGAGAGAGAAAGGTACAACAAGGATAGACAGGAAGGGAGAGAGATGAAAAGCATCAACTTATCGTTGCAGCACCTAAGTTGTTTATTGATTGTCTTCTCTTATGTGCCTCTTTCTTCTCCTTTCGCAGCCAGTGGCTCAATTTGTCCAAACATTGCATTGGCCCTAGGTGCCTAGGACAGCTCAGTTAGTCTGAGTGTCAGCCTCAGGCACTGAGGATAGCTCAGTTGATTCGAGCCAGTGATCTTGAGGTCATGTCTATGATCCCACACTCAAGGCAGTGACCCTACACTCAAGCTAGTGAGCCCTAGCTCAAGTTGGATGAGCCTGCCCTCAAGTGGGCAACTTCAGGGCTTTGAACCTGGATCCTCAGTATTCCAGGCCAATGATCTTATTCACTGCACCACCACCTGGTAAGGCCAGGGAGCTAATTTTGTAACATCTTGTTTCTCTAGCATCTTATTCAATGTCTTTATATGTGATAGGTAGTATGGACAGTAGTATGTGGAGATAACATTGAAGATGAGAATAGAATGAAGTGATTTCAGTAATTGTCTTATCTAGTGCTCCCATAACAGAATACCATAGACTGGGTAGATTTAAAAAAAGAAATGTATTTTGTCACAATTCTGGAGGTTGAAACACCAAGATCAAGGTGCTAATGAGGTTTGTTTTTCCTCAGGCCTTTCCTTGTCTTGCAGGTAGCTAGCTACCTTCTTGTTGTGTCTCACACGACCTTTTCTTTGGACACCCAGACCCCTGGCATGTCTCTTCCTCCTCTTATAACACCAGTTCTATATGATTAGAACTTCCATCCTTGTGACTTCACTTAACCTTAATTACTCCTTAAAAGCCTTGTCTCCAGGCCCTGGCTGGTTGGCTCAGTGGTAGAGCGTCAGCCTGGCGTGCAGGAGTCTTGGGTTCGAGTCCTGGGTTTGATTCCCGGCCAAAGCACACAGGGGAAGCGCCCATCTGCTTCTCCACCCCTCCCTCTCTCCTTCCTCTCTGTCTCTCTCTTCCCCTCCCACAGCCAAGGCTCCATTGGAGCAAAGTTGGACCGGGCGCTGAGGATGGCTCCATGGCCTCTGCCTCAGGCGCTAGAACGGCTCTGGTCGCAACAGAGCAATGCCCCAGATGGGCAGAGCATTGCCCCCTAGTGGGCATGCCGGGTGGATCCCGGTAGGGCGCATGTGGGAGTCTGTCTGACTGCCTCCTGGTTTCCAACTTCAGAAAAATACAAAAAAAAAAAAAAAAAAGCCTTTTCTTTAAATACAGTCACATTGAGGATTAGGGCTTCAACATATGATATCCGGTAGAGGGTAGTGGTAGGTCACATGTTCAGTCCATATCCTGAGAATTGACAGAAGTGCCAATGTATTAAGCTATTAAATAACATATCAGTCAAGATGCAGTCAGGAAAACAAACCAGGAGAAAATGTAGTATAGGGAATTGATAGAGGAGATATTGGAAAACTGAAAAGGAAAATGTGAACACTGAAGTGACACAGAGGTAATAAATTCTTTAAGCAACTATTACCTATTACCCCTGGGGTTGGGGGAACAAAAGAGATTTGGATTA
Source organism: Saccopteryx bilineata (assembly GCF_036850765.1). Classification (NCBI taxonomy): domain Eukaryota; kingdom Metazoa; phylum Chordata; class Mammalia; order Chiroptera; family Emballonuridae; genus Saccopteryx; species Saccopteryx bilineata. The sequence continues at coordinate 33,330,773 of NC_089495.1, read as the reverse complement.
TTACAACCTAGAAGAATGGAGGAGGGTCCCCACAGACCTGGGGTTTGGACTACGATGAGGAGGACCCATTCACTGCCTGGTTGCTTTTAAAAGTGTAGAGAGTGGCCCTGGCTGGTTGGCTCAGTGGTAGAGCATCGGCCTGGCGTGCAGGGGTCCCGGGTTTGATTCCCGGCCAGGGCACACAGGAGAAGCGCCCATCTGCTTCTCCACCCCTCCCCCTCTCCTTCCTCTCTGTCTCTCTCTTCCCCTCCCGCAGCGAGGCTCCATTGGAGCAAAGATGGCCTTGGCGCTGGGGATGGCTCCTTGGCCTCTGCCCCAGGCGCTAGAGTGGCTCTGGTTGCGACAGAGTGATGCCCTGGAGGGGCAGAGCGTCGCCCCCTGGTGGGCGTGCAGGGTGGATCCCGGTCGGGCGCATGCGGGAGTCTGTCTGACTGTCTCTCCCCGTTTCCAGCTTCAGAAAAATACAAGAAAAAAAAGAAAAAAAAAGTGTAGAGAGGGGCCCCACAAAGTTGGGATGCAGATCTCCCAAGAGGGGATACATGTCCCTGCTGCTGGTGGTTCTTAGGCAGCATGATGAGACTGGTCCTGTGAGCTGGGAGAAGCTGGTAAGAACAAATGATTGTTACTGTTGAGGAAAGGGACCGGTGGTAGGATGGTACTTGGCAGGAACAGGAAACAGACTGGAAGGAGCAAGTCTATTCATTTATCATCTTTTACCTTCTAGTCTCCCTCTTAGTGTTTCCTGTTGACGGAGCCTAATGGAAAGGCAGCTAACAAAGGAGAAATGAAGTGTGCATTCTGAGCCCAGCATCACAAAGGGCAAGAAAACAACTTCATACCTGGTACATATTGTTGGTGGGAGTACAGCCTCTCTAAAATTCAGTTTGGCAGTGTGTATCAAAAATCTTAGAAATGTACACGCTTTTTGATGCAGATCCAGAAATATATCCTAAAGAAATAATACAGAAAATGAACAGAGATGTATCTTCAAGGAAGTTTGATTACAATATTAAATATAATAAAAGGTTAGAGAAGTATTTTTTTTAATGATTTTTAAAAATTATTTTTATTTATTTATTTTAGAGGGGGGGGTGGAGAGAGAGAGAGAGAGAGAAGGGGGGGAGGAGCAGGACGCTTCAACTCCCATATGTGCCTTGACCGGGCAAGGCCAGGGTTTTGAACTGGCGACCTCAGCATTCCAGGTTGACGCTTTATCCACTGCGCCACCACAGGTCAGGCGGTTAGAGAAGTATTGAATGTTCATTAGTGTGAGATTGGTTAAGTTACCTTGTGACATTGAAATGTTAAATAGTCATTGGAAGTATGATGTTGATTTGGATAATTGATGTGAAAATTTAACAAAAAAAAACATTATACACCCTACATAGTATGGACTTAACGTATTTTAAAAAAATGTCTATATGGGAAAAACTGAGTACAATATATATGAAAAGAGATAGCACAATGGCAGGTAGAAGAATACAGATTCTGGAGCCAGACTGCCTTGGTTCTACAACTTTTTATGACCTTGGGTAAATTAATCTTTTTGGGGATCTGTTTTCTCACCTGGAAAATGGTGATAATATGTACTACCTAGGGCAGTTGTTAAGTTCTAAAGTATTAATTTATACCTGTAAAGTATATTTAGTAATACTTCGAGTGCTCAGTAAATGTTAGATATTATAGGGGAGAAAGAGAAAGATTGTGAGATAATTTTACTGTCTTTTTTCTCTTATCTGATTTTTAAAATATCATGACTATTAAGATAAACAATAGAACTTTTCTGTTAAAACTAAAAATGATAGAGCTGACAAAGATGTAAAAGTATTCTTTGTTTATTTCTGGGAGTCCTAGAACTCCATGATGTTTGTAGGTAGAAAAGCATTTTGTACTATATTCTAGATATAGCTGACAGCTAAGGCTTCTTTTTTGACATGCTCCTTGTTTCTTGTGGAGAAATTTCATTCTTCTTTTAAGATTTCTACAAATGCTCAGGGATTTGATTATTACAGTGCCTCTGACTAGGTTCCTGAGGCTTCCTACCTTATTTTGGCCTTAGCTTTTTGCGTGGATTCTCATTGCTCTATTCCAGGGTCGGGAACTTTTTTGGCTGAGAAAGCCATGAACGCCACATATTTTAAAATGTAATTCCGTGAGAGCCATACAACGACCCATGTACTTAACGCATTATCCAATAAAAATTTGGTACTGTCCTGGAGGACAGCTGTGATTGGCTCCAGCCACCTGCAACAATGAACATGAGCAGTAGGAAATGAATGGATTGTAATACATGAGAATGTTTTATATCTTAACGTTATTATTTTTTTAATTAAAGATTTGTCTGCGAGCCAGATGCAGCCATCAAAAGAACCACATCTGGCTCGTGAGCCATAGGTTCCTGACCCCTACTCTATTCTGTGCAGAACCAAACTAAAGGTTCCTTTTTTTTTTTTTACTGAAAACTTGCTCACCTCTGTTTTTCACATGGAATCCAAATCTCCAGATTTCTATTATAGCATAGAAATAATTTAGAACTAAGTGTTACATAGTTCTTTTTTTTTTTTTTTGTATTTTTCTGAAGCTGGAAACGGGGAGAGACAGTCAGACAGACTCCCGCATGCGCCCGACCGGGATCCACCCAGCACAGCACGCCCAGCAGGTGCAACGCTCTGCCCACCAGGGGGCGATGCTCTGCCCCTCCGGGAAGTCACTCTGCCGCGACCAGAGCCACTCTAGCGCCTGGGGCAGAGGCCAAGGAGCCATCCCCAGCGCCCGGGCCATCTTTGCTCCAATGGAGCCTTGGCTGCGGGAGGGGAAGAGAGAGACAGAGAGGAAGGAGGGGGGGTGGGGGGTGGAGAAGCAAATGGGTGCCTTTCCTGTGTGCCCTGGCCGAGGATCGAACCCGGGTCCCCTGCATGCCAGGCCGACGCTCTACCGCTGAGCCAACCGGCCAGGGCTACATAGTTCTTTTTAAAGGCCTTTGACCACCCTGTCTCTAGGAATTTGTCACTGGCTGCCTCTTTCTCCACATTTCTTGACCTTCTATTTCTTAGGGCAGTTTTACCTTACTTATTTACAGAGATGACAATGGGCTGTGCTAAAACTAAACCCTGTTAGTTACATTTAGGAACCTGCTGTGGCTCCAACATTTTGTTTACCCCTCTCTCCCTTCTAATCCTTTTTTGGGGGGAGGGAAATGGATAAAAGATTGATTGCTTTTTTTTTTTTTTTTTTCCCAGAGAGAGAGAGAGAGGGATAGACAGGGACAGACAGACAGAAATAGAGAGAGATGAGAAGCATCAATCATTAGATTTTCCATTGCGTGTTGCAACACCTTAGTTGTTCATTGATTGCTTTCTCATACGTGCCTTGACCGCGGGCCTTCAGCAGACCGAGTAACCCCTTGCTGGAGCCAGCAACCTTGGGTTCAAGCTGGTGGGCTTTTTGCTCAAACCAGATGAGCCCGCGCTCAATCTGGCGACCTCGGGGTCTTGAACCTGGGTCCTCTGCATCCTAGTCCAATGCTCTATCCACTGTACCACCATCTGGTCAGGCAAAAGATTGATTGCTTTTTGCTATGAATAATGCTATTCTTTGTAGAAGGCAGGAGAACTTCTGGTTGTTTGTTGTATTTAATATGTAAGTTTAAGTCCTGCTAAACCATATCATTTTTAAATAATGTAACTACCAGTAATGGAAACTCAGCATTTTCCATCTCTATACAGTTTTGTTTTTTCTTTCAAAAATTTATTTTATTGGACTCATCCCCATGGCTGCAGTGCTTGAGCCCAGAGAGCCAATAAGGGGAAGCCCTTTAAGCTCCTAGAATTTTAGATGTTGAGAGCATCACTGTGCATGGGACTCAGTATTAAATAGTTCGTTAGGATCTGTTGTGGCTGGCCTTGGATATTTTTTGTTAACTGGTAGAATTAGCAGATCATGTAATGTTGGAGTATGAGGATATATCTTGGTGACTTTAGTATGCTGGTTCCATTGTAGGTATAATTATGCAAATTAAAAATCTAGGAAATAGCCTGACCTGCAGTGGCACAGTGGATAAAGCATTGACCTAGAATGCTGAAGTAGCTGTTTCAAACCCCAGGCTTGTCAGGTCAGGACACATACAGGAAGCAACTACTATGATTTGATGCTTCCCACTCTTCCCCTTCTTCTCTTTCTGAAGTCAATAAATAAAATCTTAAAAAAAAAAAAATCCAGGAGAGAACAGCCACAGAAGAAATTAAATATAAAATTTTATATGAAAGTACCCACCTTGATCCTGAAAAACCAACGGCAACAGCAGCAATTGAACATTCTCAAGCATAGAAACCCAGGTACAACTCACTAAAGTCAGTGTTAAGAAAGTTGAGACCAACTGTGTAAAAACATTGTATGTACCATTTTCTATAACTTTCTATGTAAGTTGTAGAATAAAATTTTTATAGTTTGTTTTATTGAGTGACTGAGTTGAAGCTGTTTATAGAGTATTGGACCTGGAGTCAGACTATCTATCTGATTTTGAATAACTTGAATCGCTTTACTAATCATATACGTATGATTAAATGATTAGTCTTTGGTAAAATGAATATATAATGCTTTTTAAAGATTCCTTTCACCTGACCAGGCGGTGGCACAGTGGCTAGAGCGTCAGACTGGGATGCCGAGGACCCAGGTTCGAGGCCTGAGGTCGCCAGCTTGAGCGCAGGCTCATCTGGCTTAAGCAAAAAAGCTCACCAGCTTGGATCCAAGGTCGCTGGCTTGAGCAAGAGGTTGCTTGGTCTGCTAAAGGTCGGTGGTCAAGACACATATGAGAAAGCAATCAATGAACAACTAAGGTGTCGCAACGAAAAACTGATGATTGATGCTTCTCATCTCTCTCCATTCCTGTCTGTCTGTCCCTGTCTATCCCTCTCTCTGACTCTCTCTCTGTCCCTGTTAAACAAAAAACAAAAAAAAACACTTCAAAAAAAAAAAAAGATTCCTTTCAGTTCCAGATATCATGAATCTGATAGTAACAGAAAAATATACTTTTATCAGATATGTATTAGTTATTATTTTTGGTAGTTCTTGAATGATGCTGTTTGCCAGTTTGTTCAGGTGTTACTTTAGACACTTGGCCAGAATAATGCCCACAATTGCAATCTCTTAAAAATGTAATCAACATGAGTCTTGAAGATCTCCCTCTTTCTAAACTATCACATACAGGGTGGGGAAAACATAGGTTTGCAGTTGTGAGTAGGCGAAAGTTTATTATTGTGTTATTATTAGTTATTGTATTATTTTCCATATGAACAACTGTAAACCTACTTTTGCCCCACCCTCTATTTTTAGTGTAGAAAACATTCTTTTGTTGTTTCCTTTTTTTTTTTTTTGCATTTTTCTGAAGCTGGAAACAGGGAGAGACAGTCAGACAGACTCCCGCATGCGCCCGACCGGGATCCACCCGGCACGCCCACCAGGGGGCGATGCTCTGCCCATCCTGGGCGTCGCCATGTTGCGACCCTCCTGGGTGTCACCATGTTGCGACCAGAGCCACTCTAGCGCCTGGGGCAGAGGCCACAGAGCCATCCCCAGCGCCCGGGCCATCTTTGCTCCAATGGAGCCTTGGCTGCGGGAGGGGAAGAGAGAGACAGAGAGGAAGGCGCGGCGGAGGGGTGGAGAAGCAAATGGGCGCTTCTCCTATGTGCCCTGGCCGGGAATCGAACCCGGGTCCTCCGCACGCTAGGCCGACGCTCTACCGCTGAGCCAACCGGCCAGGGCTGTTGTTTCCTTTTTGAAACAACAGCTGATGCAAACCCAAGAAGACCTAGAAATAACACAACTGAAAATTGGAGGCAGACAACACCAAGCCTAGACTCAACCAGCCCTACAAACAACACACCCAAACACACAGACATAATGAAAAGACAGAGAATTGCAATCCAAATGAAACCACAAGAGAAACTTCCAGAAAAGGAACTGAGTGATATGGAAATAACCAAACTACCAGATGCAGAGTTTAAAGTAATAATTGTTAGGATGCTTAGGGAATCTTAGAATAACAATGGATGGTCATTATGAACATCTAAATAAAGAGATAGCAAGTATAAAAAAGGACATTGAAATATTAAAAAAGAATCAGTCAGAGGTGACAAATACAATATCAGAAATGAAGACCACAATGGAAGGAATTAAAAGCAGGATGGATGAAGCTGAGGATCGAATCAGCGAGTTGGAGAACAAGATGAATGAAGGCATGGAAGCAGAGCAGAAAAAAGAAAAGAGACTCAAAAAGTCTGAGGAAACTCTAAGAGAGCTCTGTGACAACATGAAGAGAAATAACATCTGCACCATAGGGGTTTCTGAAGAAGAAGAGAAAGAACAAGGGATAGAAACTTTATTCAATCAAATCATAGCTGAAAACTTCCTTAAGTTGATGGAAGGAAGGGTCTCAAGTTCAAGAAGCACAAAGAACTCCATTAAAGAGAAACCCAAAGAAACCTACACCAAGACAGAATTAAAATACCAAATAATTAAAATACCAAAGCTAAGCGATAAAGAGAAAATATTAAAAGCTACTAGAGAAAAAAAGGCTATCACCTACAAAAGAGCCCCCATAAGGATGACATCCGACAGAAACACTTGAGGCCAGAAGGGAATGGCAAAAAATATTCAAAGTAATGCAGAACAAGAGCCTACAACCAAGACTACTTCATCCATCAAGGCTATCATTTAAAATTGAAGGAGAAATAAAAAGCTTCTCAGACAAAAAGTAACTCAAGGAATTCATTACAACCAAACCAGTGCTGCAGGAAATGTTAAGGGGCTTGTTGTAAACAGATCAAAGTGGGAAAAGAATATAGCAAAAGAGGGAGGAATACACCTTTAAAGAATAAAATGGCAATAAACAACTACATATCAATAATAACCTTAAATGTAAATGGATTAAATGACCTAATCAAAAGACATAGGGTAGCTGCTTGGATAAGAAAACAGGACCTGTACATATGCTGTCTACAAGAGGCATGTCTTTTTTTTTTTTTTGTATTTTCCTGAAGTTGGAAACAGGGAGGCAGTCAAACAGACTCCCGCATGCGCCCGACTGGGATCCACCTGGCATACCCACCAGGGGGCTTTGCCCATCTGGGGTGTTGCTCTGCTGTAACCAGAGCCACTCTAGCGCCTGGGGCAGAGGCCATGGAGCCATCCCCAGCGTCCGGGCCATCTTTTGCTCCAATGGAGCTTCGGCTGAGGGAGGGGAAGAGAGAGACAGAAAGGAAGGAGAGGGGGAGGGGTGGAGAAGCAGATGGGCGCTTCTCCTGTATGCCCTGGCCGGGAATTGAACCCGGGACTCCTGCATGCCAGGCCGATGCTCTACCACTGAGCCAACCGGCCAGGGCCTACAAGAGACATATCTTAAAACAAAAGATGCACATAGACTGAAGGTAAAAGGATGGAAAAAAATATTTCATGCAAATGGAAATGAAAAAAAAGCTTGAGTAGCAATACTTATATCAGACAAAATGGACTTTAAAACTAAGGCTATAGTAAGAGATAAAGAAGGTCACTAATGATAAAGGGAGCAATCCAACAGGAAGATATAACCATCATAAATATCTACACACTTAATATAGGAGCACCTAAATTTATAAAGCCGACTTTGATGGATATAAAGGGCAAGATCAACAGCAATATTATAATAGTAGGAGATTTCAATACCCCACTAACTTCACTGGAGAGATCCTCAAGAAAGAAAATTAACAAAGAAACAGCAGACTTAAAGGATACACTAGATCAACTGGATTTAGTAGATATCTTCAGAACCTTTCACCCTAAAGCAGCAGAATATACATTCTTTTCAAATGCTCATGGTACATTCTCTAGGATAGACCACATGTTAGGACACAAAAGCAGTCTAAACAAATTTAAGAAGATTGAAATCATATCAAGCATTTTCTCTGATCACAATGGCATGAAACTAGAAATCAGCCACACAGAAAAACTCAAAAATACTTAAACACATGGAAATTAAATAGCATGTTATTAAATAATGAATGGATTAACAATGAAATCAAAGAAGAAATTAAAAAATTCCTAGAAACGAATGATAATGAACATACAACAACTCAAAATTTATGGGACACAGCAAAAGCCAGTCCTGAGAGGGAAGTTCATAGCACCACAGGCATTCCTTAAGAAGCTTGAAAAAGCTCAAATAAACAACCTAACCCTTCATCTAAAAGAACTAGAAAAAGAACAGCAAGTAAGGCCCAGAGGTAGTAAAAGGAAGGAAATAATAAAGATCAGAGCAGAAATAAATGACATAGAGTCTAAAGAAACAATACAGAAGATCATGATACCAAGAGCTGGTTCTTTGAAAGGGTAAACAAGATCGATGAACCTTTAATGAGATTCACCAAGAAAAGAAGAGGACTCAAATAAATAAGAAGTGAGAGTGGAGAAATAACAACCGACACAACAGAAATACAAAATATTGTAAGAACATACCATGAAGAATTGTATGCCAAAAAATTAAACAACCTAGGTGATGGCCCTGGCCGGTTGGCTCAGCGGTAGAGCGTTGGCCTAGCGTGCGGAGGACCCGGGTTCGATTCCCGGCCAGGGCACACAGGAGAAGTGCCCATTTGCTTCTCCACCCCTCCGCAGCGCCTTCCTCTCTGTCTCTCTTTTCCCCTCCCGCAACCAAGGCTCCATTGGAGCAAAGATGGCCCGGGCGCTGGGGATGGCTCTGTGGCCTCTGCCTCAGGCGCTAGAGTGGCTCTGGTCGCAACATGGCGATGCCCAGAGAATCGCCCCATGGTGTGCGTGCCGGGTGTATCCCAGTCGGGCGCATGCGGGAGTCTGTCTGACTGTCTCTCCCTGTTTCCAGCTTCAGAAAAATGCAAAAAAAAAAACAAAAACAAAAAAAAACCCTTAAAAAAAAATTAAACAACCTAGGTGAAATAGACAAATTCCTTGAAACATATAATCTTCCAAAAATCAATCTGGAAGAATCAGAAAACCTAAACAGACAGATTACAACAAAAGAGATCGAAACAGTTATCAAAAAGCTCCCAACAAACAAAACTCCTGGGCCCGATGGCTTCACTGGTGAATTCTACCAAATATTCAAAGAAGAACTAACTCCTGTCCTTCTCAAGCTATTTCAAAAAATTGAAGAGGAAGGAACACTTCCAAGCTTCTTTTATGAGGCTAGCATATTCTGATTCCAAAACCAGGCAAAGACAACACAAAGAAAGAAAATTATAGGCCAATTATCCCTGATGAATTTAGATGCTAAAATCCTCAACAAAATATTAGCAAACCGATCCAACAATACATGAAAAAAATCATACATCATGATCAAGTGGGATTTATTCTGGGAAGGCAAGGATGGAACAACATTCATAAAGCAATTAATGTGATTCACCACATAAACAAAAGGAAGGAATAAACCACATGATAATTTCAATAGATGCAGAAAAAGCATTTGATAAAATCCAGCACCCATTTATGATCAAAACTCTTAGCAAAGTGGGAATACAGGGAACATACCTCAACATGATAAAGGCCATCTATGACAAACCCACAGCCAACATCATACTCAGTGGGCAAAAATTAAAAACATTCCCCTTAAGATCAGGAACAAGGCAGGGATGCCTCCTTTTATCACTCTTATTAAACATAGTTCTGGAAGTCCTAGGCACAGCAGTCAGGCCAGGCAAGAAGAAGAAATAAAAGCATCCAAATTGGAAAAGAAAAAGTAAAACTATCATTATTTGTGGATGATATGATACTGTATATAGAAAACCCTAAAGTCTCAGTCAAAAACTACTGGATCTGGTCAATAAATTCAGCAAGTGGCAGGATATAAAATTAATAATCAGAAATCAAAAGCATTTTTATACACCAACAATGAACTGTCTGAAAGAGAAATTGAAATACTTCACTATTGCAACCAAAAAAATAAAAATAAAGTACCTAGTAGTAAATTTAACCAAGTAGGTTAAAGACTTGTACTCAGAAAATTATAAAACATTGATAAAAGAAATCAAGGAAGACACAAGTGGAAGCATATACCGTGCTCATGGTTAGGAAGAATAAACATCATTAAAATGTCTATATTACCCAAAGCAATTTATAAATTCAATGCAATACCAATTAAAATACCAATGACATACTTCAAGGATATAGAACACATATTCCAAAAGTGTATATGGAACCAAAAAAGAACACGAATAGCCTCAGCAATCTTGAAAAAGAAGAACCAAGTGGGAGGTATCACACTTCCTGATATCAAGTTATACTACAAGGCCATTGTACTCAAAACAGCTTGGTACTGGCATAAGAACAGGCATATAGATCAAATGGAACAGAACAGAACCCAGAAATAAACTCATATCTTTATGGACAATTGATATTTAACAAAAGCGGTAAGAGCATACAGTAGAGTAAAGACAGTCTCTTTAACAAATGGTGTTGGGACAACTGGACAGCTACCTGCAAAAACATGAAACTAGACCACCAACTTACACCATGCACAAAAATAAACTCAAAATGGATAAATGACTTAAATGAAAATCGTGAAATCGTAAGCATCCTCGAAGAAAACATAGGCAGTAAGCTCACTGACATTTATTGCAGCAATATATTTGCTGATTTATCTCCACAGGCAAATGAATTAAAAGACAGGATAAACAAATGGGACTATATCAAACTAAAAAGCTTTTGCATAGCTAAAGACAATATGAACAGAATCAAAAGACAAAGCACATAGCGAGAGAACATATTCTACAATACATCTGATAAGGGGTTAATAACCAAAATTTATAAAGAACTTGTAAATCTCAACACCGGGAAGACAATCCAATCAAATAGTGGACACAAGAAATGAATAGACACTTCTCCACAGAGGACGTACAGATGGCCAATAGACAGATGAAAAAATGTTCAACATCACTAATCATTAGAGAAATGCAAATTAAAACCACAATGAGATACCACTCACACCAGTCAGAATGGCGCTCATTAACAAAATAACACAATAGGTGCTGGTGAGGATGTGGAGAAAGAGGAACCCTCCTGCACTGCTGGTGGGAATGCAGACTGGTGCAGCCACTGTGGAAAACAGTATGGAGATTCCTCAAAAAATTAGAAATAGAACTGCCCTTTGACCCAGCCATCCCACTTATAGGAATATATCCCAAGGACACCATATCACTGACTGAAAAAAAGAAACGCACCCCCATGTTTATGGCAGCATTGTTCACAATAGCAAAGATGTGGAAACAGCCCAAGTGTCTGTCAGTGGATGAGTGGATTAAAAAGCTATGTACATATATACAATGGAATACTATGGGGCCATGAAAAAGAAGGAAATACTACCTTTTGCAACAATATTGAGTGAAATAAGCCAGGCAGAGAAAGAAAAATATCATATGACCTCACTCATTTGAGGAATCCAAGGAACAGTGTGAACTGAGGAACGGAATTGAGACAGAGGAGAGATCAAAGGGACCAGAGGAAAAGAGGACAGAGGGAAAGGGGATGATAGGATGGGATAAACCTGAAGGGAAGGGGGGAGGGCACTGTAGGGAGGGAGGTAAGGGAGATATTGAGGGGAATATGGGGGAGGGGGGATGCATTTGGGGTGACCCTAGAATCTATGTAAAGAGAAGTAAAAAAAAAAAGAAAATATTCTTTTGCTAATGCTCTTGTACTCAAGGACCACTGAAGAATTTTTTTAAAGTGGATAATGTGCAGTGTGGTAAATGTGTGTACAGAAAGACTTTTAAAATATTAATGCAGTCATGTAAATAACATATATAGAAAATTTATTAGCCTATAGAAAATTTTAATCACTTTGCTTTTTATTTGAGCGTTAAAACAAACAAACCTTTCCTGACTTGAAAAGAGGCAGTTGGTCATTTAGCAAAGATAAGCCTTGATGAACAGTTTTGAAAAGCTCTAGAAAACCAGATTTACAAGTCCTGCTTTTGAGTGACAGTTTCATAACTTTATCCCATTTAATCTTCATGATAACTCGAAGGTAGGTATGCTGTACTATTTCACATCAAAGAGGTTCAGTAGCTTGGCCAAAGTGATGCTATAGTGACAGGACCTACTCTTTCTGAGCTGAATCTTAGAGACAGGGTAAGGGATACAAAGGACTCTGAGGGATGGGGCAAAATAACCTAGAGAAAGATCATGACATATGATCCCTGAAGATAAGTGAGTGTATTGGGACTAGAGGAAATTGGGAGAAAAATAGTTTGGTATATTGTGGAGGGAATTGAATAACAGCCTGTCAGAGTTGGCAGTTGGTATATGTTATGTAAATTTTGAGCAAGGCAAATAACTGGATTAAAAAAAATCCTTAGGGGCAATAATCTGATAGGAATGTGTATAGAAGAAATCAAAGACAAGAGGGAGTCAATGCATATAGAAGATTGCATATGGCAATAGGACTCTGAATTAGTGGAGAGCCGTAAGTATATAAAAGAAACTAAGATATAAAAGAAAGGGGAGACAGTAATCCTAGGCAGTATTATACTTGGATAAAGAAAATGACATATCACAGACAAACAGAGAGTGGAGTTTTCAAAGAACTGATGAATATGTGAAAGAAAGTTAACTCTGCAGTTTCTTTTCATAGATTTTTAAATTCAAAGAATATATTGTATATACCATCATTTTTGATGTCACCTCTGATTAAGAAATAGAAAATTGTTATAGTCTCTTGACAGATGATTGCTTTTTTCCTCTAAATTTATAGTAATCTATATGCATAGTAAAAGTGTAAATTGAAATTGATAATTACTGATCTAATTCTACCATTAACTTTCACCAATAATCTTATTGTATCTAATTGTAGAAGTCATTGAATGAACTCATCATAATAAAGTTGAATTCAATTTAGTACCCTCATTAAGGCTTTGTAATGGCTAATGGTTTGTGTTGGAACTGATTAAAATTATACAAGCGTACCTTATTGTAGAATATAAATAATGGAAAATGGACTCTTTTCCAGGCAATTCATGTTGTTTTATTATTAAACATCTTGTAACACTATACTTTTTAGGAAAATATCCTAAAAATATGTTTAATAAGGTTATAGAGGTCTTGATAGTATATAAGGTGCTGAAAAATTTAAAGAAATTAAATTCATCCAAGTATACCTCCCCTAAAGATAATCTAGTTGAATCTAAGCATGATTTTGTTGTATATTATTTTCTATATATTCTTATTTAGTACATACTATGTGCAAGACATAGGAGGTGATTTCTGCTTATCTAGGGCTGTCTTTCTGGTAAAGATGAAGAAAAATTGAAAATTTTTTTAATTTTTATTTTTTAGCAAGGGCGATAGGGACAGACAGGAAGGGAGAGAGATGAGAAGCATCAGTTCTTTGTTACAGCACCTTATCTGTTCATTGATTGCTTTCTCATATGTGCCTTGACCAGGGAACTCCAGCCAAGCCAGTGACCCCTTGCTCAAGCCAGTGACCGTGGGATCAAACCAGCGAATTTAGGCTCAAGCCAGTGACTGCGCTCAAGCCGGAGACCTCGGGGTTTTGAACCTGGGTCCACAGTATCCCAGGTCAATGCTCTATCCATTGTGCCACCACCTGGCCAGGCAAAAAGTTGAATTCTTTGGTGGACAGAGTATCGTCCTGCGCACTGAGGTCGCAGGTTTGATTCCAGGTCAGGACTCTTTAAAAGAAGCAACCAGTGAATGTGCAACTAAAATGGAACAACTAAGTGGAACAATGAGTTGATGTTTCTCTCTCTCTCTCCCTTCCCACCTCCTCTTCCCCGCTTTTTGTTTCAAATCAATGGAGAAATTAAAAAAAAAAAAAAGTTGGAAGGGATTTGAGAGGAGCATGAGTTCATCTAAGGCTGTTAATAATGAAGGAATGAAGAACTGGGTAAAACTGAGAGGAGGGCTTGTCTGACTGGAAGAGAACAGTATTTTGTTCAGCTTTCTCAACAAAGTATTAGTTCCTAAAGTGAATTCTATGTGCCATTTTGTTTCCATTATAATATTGGAAATAATTGTGCAAATAGTCTCAAAAGGCTTATCTTTGAGGTAAGTGGATAATGGGAATAGTATTTGTTTTCTAATTGTTTTGTGTGGATTTTGTTTTGTATATACTGACATTTATAAGTGCTTTGAAAAATGCAAGTACTTATTTTTTAGTTTCTCAAATTTTTGTTATATTACAGTGCTTATGAAACAGTAATATTTGCTAGGCTTCTTATGCTTTGGATAGTATTCGGGAACCCTAACAGTATTTGTTTTCCCTCGTGCTCAGTCACTGAGCTCCATTTTGGTTTCCTTCACTGTGACATAACTAAGAATAGTTCAGTTTCCAGTTTTTCTGAGCTAAGACTTATCTCCTCTTTGTCCTGTGGTAATTTATTCCGTATAATAGAGCCATTCTTTTAGCTTTATTATATATATTATAGTACTTCAGCAGTAGCTATTGTCAACTAATAAATGACATCTCAACTGAAAATTATTTGTTTCACATTAGGTGAGAAAAATATCCATTGAAGAAAGTTAATTTGCATTTAAATTTATTTGATGATAATTACAGAAGAAGGGCTGGATAGCAAAGCTTGGAACCACTAGAAAAATTTGAAGAGGTAGTTGAGGCCGTAGCTGAAGAAAAGTTGAAAGTAAGGTAATGAAGTTAGGTGGGTAGATTTGAGAGGAGCCTTATGTGGGTTCATGCGTGTAACCTGGCTAGATCAGATACAGCAGTCATAAAGAGGTTTTAGTTTAAGGCTGACTGAGTAGTGCTCAGTTGATAGACTTTAGTTCTTTCATGCCTTACATGAAAATTGTTAAGACATTGGGTGGGCTATTCTTGAATTGGATTAAAAGGTAACCGAGTTTGCCTGACCTGTGGTGGCGTAGTGGATAGTGTCGACCTGGAACACTGAGGTTGCTAGTTTGAAACCCTGGGTTTGCCTGGTCAAGGCACATATGGGAGTTGATGCTTCCTGCTCCTCCCCCTTCTCTTTCTCTCACCTCTCTAAAATGAATAAATAAATAAATAAATCTAAAAAGGGTAACCCGCTTCAATGTAGGTACAGTGAGAATAAAATGGCTAACATTAAAATTCAGTTCCAGAATTTGTTATGAGTAATTAAAATTTTTTTCATTTTGGGGCGATTTAAACCTTTATTTCTAAGTCCAATTATTGTACTTAAGTTAACAAAATAAAGGGTTCCACAGGAATAGTTAAAAGATAAAGGTTTCAATATGAGAGGAAAATATAGTAGTTGCTTTTCACTGCATGAATTTTGGCCTGTTAAATCATCTCATTTGTGAGAATATGAAAAATCTATACCACTTAGTAATTTATTTCCTTTTTATTGTGATAAAATTTACAAAACAATTTATCATTTTATGTATTTTTTGGTGTACAGTTTATTGGCATTAAGTACCTTCACAGTGTTTTAAAACCATCGCAAATATCCATTTTCCAGAACTTTTTCATCATCTCAAAGTCTGTATGTATTCTTTAAATAATAACTCCCCATTCTCCAGCTTCTGGTAACCTCTATTCAACTCTCTGTCTATATGAATTTAATTACTCTAGGTACCTCATAAGTGGAGTCAGATAGTTTGTCTTTTTGTGGTATACCACTTGATTTTAAAAAAACAGTTGCAGTAATTTTAGTTGAACCTCAATCTTAAATAATATATATATATATATATATATATATATATATATATATATATATATATATATATTGTATTTTTCTGAAGCTGGAAACGGGGAGAGACAGTCAGACAGACTCCCGCATGCGCCGGACCGGGCTCCACTCGGCACAGCACTCCCACCAGGCGTCACTCTGCCCTCCGGGGCGTCACTCTGCCAAGACCAGAGCCACTCTAGCGCCTGGGGCAGAGGCCAAGGAGCCATCCCCAGCGCCCGGGCCATCTTTGCTCCAATGGAGCCTTGGCTGCGGGAGGGGAAGAGAGAGACAGAGAGGAAGGAGGGGATGGGGGTGGAGAAGCAAATGGGCGCTTCTCCTATGTGCCCTGGCCGGGAATCGAACCCGGCTCCCCTGCACGCCAGGCCGACGCTCTACCGCTGAGCCAACCGGCCAGGGCCTTAAATAATATTTTTTTAATGTTTTATAGATATTTTGTATTTAATTCTAAGGAAGAATGATGTGACCATTTTTATTGTTTAGTGCATGTTTGACTATTATAGGTAGTTTTATAGGAGTTATGTACTTCTTTCATGCTCTTAATATTGGCTATACCAGTGGTTGGCAATCTCAGTCAACAGAGCCAAATGTCAACAGTAGAACAATTGAAATTTCTTTTGAGAGCCAAATTTTTAAACTTAAACTAGACAGGTAGGTTAATTTCTTACTGAGGTAGTGCCTGCACGTGGTATTTTGTGGGAAGGCCACACTCAAGGGGCCAAAGAACCTCATGTGGCTCGTGAGCCACAGTTTGCCGACCAGGGGGCTATACTAACTCGTCTCAATTTATTTCCAGTGGCAGTAAAACTTAAGAAAATTTGTAGCTTTTAAGAAATTATATATCGTTATTGCCTAATACATATGAAATGATCTATAGCAGCGGTTCTCAACCTGTGAGTCGCGACCCCGGCAGGGGTCGAATGACCAAAACACAGGGGTCGCCTAAAGCCATCGGAAAATACATATTTTATTTAAAAATGTATTGTATAATAAATATGTATTTTCCAATGGCTTATACATATTTTATTTAAAAATGTATTGTATAATAAATATGTATATTCCAATGACAGTGATGTAACCTGAATTTTGGTATAAATTGAAACATACCATAGTCTAAGTTACTTACCTATCCTAACACAGCTGTAAAATCATAATCTAAAACATAAAAACACAACTAAGCCACAGAAAAAGAATACCACATATTCTCTTACCATGTGCAACCAAACTAGTTCGCCAACATAGTCTGTAAGTATGGCACTAATGGTGTAAGCCAAAACACTCATGTCTCAATTTTTTAAAGTTTTTGGCCCTGGCCGGTTGGCTCAGTAGTAGAGCGTCAACCCAGTGTGTGGATGTCCCAGGTTTGATTCCCAGTCAGGGCACATAGGAGAATAGACCATCTATCTGCTTCTCTCTCCCTTCTCTCTCTCTCTCTCTCTCTCTCTCTCTCTCTCTCTCTCTCTCCCTCCCTCCCTCCCACACACACACACACACACACACACACACACAGCCATGGCTCAGTTGGAGCAAGTTGGCCCTGGGTACTGAGGAGAGCACCGTGGCCTCCTCTCAGGTGCTAAAATAGCTCGGTTGCCAAGCAACAGAGCAACAGCCCCTGATGGGCAGAGCATCGCCACCTAAGGGGCTTGCCAGGTAGATTCGTAATGGAATGTCGTAACCCGAGGACCCCCTGTATTCTTTGTCATTGTTAAAGAACATAAATAACATAGAAGTGGATTTGAGTTTCTCAGAAGATATTAGAAAATGGAGACAATGACAAGTGTGTAATGAATTTAAAAAATTAAAGGCGAGTCTTGAATAAAAATTTGATTTTATCTTGGATGATGTATTTGGATAACTAGAAAATGTCATATTTAAGTTATTCTAAATAATTGTGTCAAAAATTATTTTCATTCATGATATAAGCCTCACATAGTACAGATTTCTGGGGAAGTCATACTATTCTTGTTTTTATAAGTTATTTCGAAAAGTTCAATTCAGAATGCTACTCAGTTAACTGTCTACTTTTCAGAGCATCTAATTATGTACAGTATTTGCCTCAATACTGCCATCTGGTGATTATAATGGAGATTTAGTGTGCTGTTTAAGGCAATGTAGAGAAACAAATGACACAAGGTATGATCTAAGTGCCTCCTGCTGCAAATTTCCTCCTACTTTTGAGAAATTGAATCAAAGTGGGTTGCTGTGGCAGAATTCTTACTTAATTACTGAGACCATGAAATTACTGTGTGTGTGTGACAGAGACAGAGAGAGGGACAGACAGGCAGGAAGGGAGAGAGATAAGAAGCATCAATTCTTTGTTGCATCTCCTTAGTTGTTCATTGATTGCTTTCTCATATGTGCCTTAATGGGGGGGGGGGGACTACAGCATAGCGAGTGACCCCTTGCTCAAGGTAGTAACCATGCGGTCATGTCTATGATCCCATGTTCAAGCCAGCGACCTTGCCCTCTAGCCGGATGAGTCGGCCCTCAAGCTGGCGACCTCAGGTTTTTGAATTTGGGTCCTCTGTGTCCCAGTCTGACACTTTATCCACTGTGTCACTGCCTGGTCAGGCAACAGAGCATTTTTATATTATTAAATTGCTTAGTTTGCCAGACCATTGGTGGTGCAGTGGATAGAATGTCAACCTGGGATGCTGAGGTCCCAGGTTTGAAATTCTGAGGTAGCCAGCTTGAGTGTGGGATCATAGACATGATTCCATTGTTGCTGGGTTGAGAGAGGGGTCACTAGCTTGGTTTGAGCCCCCTGGTCAAGGCATGTATGAGAAGTAATCAGTGATTAACTAAAGGGACATAACTATAAGTAGATGCTTCTCATCTCTTACCCTTCCTGTCTCTCTCCCTCTTGGCCCCTCTCTCTGTCTCCCACCCCTCTTTCTTGCTGAAAAAAAAAAAAAAAAAGAGAGATGCTTATAGCTGTATCAGGCTCATACCAACTCACTATTCTTTCTAAGATACTGTTTTCTTCCTTTTTTTTGAACCTGGGTTTCAAACCTGGGTCCTCAGTGTCCCAGGCCGACTTTCTATCAATTGTGCCTCCACCTGGTCAGGCAAAATAATGTTTTTCTTATTATTTCTAGTTCTACAAGGTAATTTAATGTATTGAACAACACTCAGTGTATACTATATACTAGGCATGTTCGGAATATGGTCCTGAACAAACAGAAGTTAGAGTTTACATTTAGTGAAGGACAAGATACATATACATACAATATGTTAAATACATGAAAATGATTAGGGGAAAAGATCAAGGAAGGGGGATATGAATTATTGTGGTTGGTGAGTTGGTTTGAAATGTTAGATGGATTGGTTAAAGAAACCCTTCATGACATGACTTTTGAGTAGAGTCAGAGATCTAGGAAAGAGAATTCTACATAGAAGGAAAGCAAATGCTGCAAAGGCCCTGTTACTGGAACATCTGACTTGTAAAGGAAAAGCAAGCAAGGAAGCAGGAGTAGAATGTAAGGAGATAGCAATAAGAGATGAGGTATATATATAGGTGGGGAGTGCAGATCACATAGGGCCCTGTTAGGCGGTTGGCATTTAATCTGAGATGGAACTGGTTGGAGGGTTTAGGGCAGCTGAGTGACATGCTCTTATTTACTTTTAACAGGTTAACTCTGGCTGCTGTGTTTAATGATGTGTAAATTCATTTGCTACAAACTTTTTGTTTTATTAGTTGTGAGAACAGATTTATTTTATATAGATATGAGAACTGTAAGATATGGGCTAAGCATGGACAGGTGTAGGAATAGTGACTATATGGCATATTGCCTATTTCTACACAGATTTTTAAAAATTGCATTAACAGTTGATCTTATTTTATCTTTGTGGTGCAAGATAATTGAAATCTGTCCTGGCCTTGCAGCTCAGTTGGTTAGAGCATCTTCTGGGTATGCCAAGGTTGTGGGTTTGATACCTGGTCAGGTAGTGAAAATCAACCAGTGAATGCATAAATAAGTGGAACAACAAATCATTGTTTCCCCCCCTTCTCTCTCTCTAAAATCATTAAGTAAAAATTTTATTAAAAAAGATAATTCAGAGGTGTTAAAGTTGTATAATCATTTTGACTAACCAAAATGATTCTTTTTGATCTTGGCTTTGTTGTCAGCGTTAACAGTTTTATTTTTCATCACTAACTTATTCCCTGTCACCTTCTACATAGAGGCTTCTAGTCTTTTTCTGCTCTCTGTAAGTGTCCAACCCATACCTATCTATCTATTTCTCTTGAAGCAAGTTACATTGCCTTCTCTTTTAGTGAAAAGATCGAGGCCATTTTGAAGGAACTCCATCAACTTTTCTCTTCTGTGGTGTTTTTTTTTTATTATGTGAGAGACAGACAGACAGACAGACAGGGACAGACAGAAGGGAGAGAGGTGAGAAGCATCAACTCATAGTTGCAGCACCTTAGTTGTTCATTGATTGCTTTCTTATATGTGCCTTGACTGGGGCCTCCAGCCAAGGCAGTGACCTTGGGCTCAAGCCAGCGACCTAGGGTTTCAAGCCAGTGGACTTTGTGCTCAGGCTGGCAATCCCACACTCAAGCCAGATGAGCCTGTATTTAAGATGGTGAACTCGGGCTTTCAAACCTGGGTCCTTAGCATCCCAGGCCGATGCTTTATCCACTGCGCCACTGCCTGGTCAGACTCTCTTTTGTGTTTTGAATTTATTCTCTATGCCTTCCTTATTCTATCTTGCCTGAGAAGTGTATATCCATTTTCCATTTTGATAGGAGGGTGGTTTTAACTCTTTTCTTGGACTCAGCCAATTTCACCTCTCAGTTTTCTTGGTCATTTGTCACTTTCTTATGCTCTAACTAATCCCTGTCCCACTTTTAGCAGGTAATTTTACTTCCTGGTTTCCAGAAATAATAAAGCTATCAGAAATTAGCACCCTCTTGGCCCTGGACTGTTGGCTCAGTGGGTAGAGTGACAGCCCGGAGTATGGATGTCTTGGGTTCAATTCTGGTCAGGGCACACAAGAAAAGTAACCATCTGTCTCTTCCCCTCCTTCTCCCCCTCTCTCCCTCTTCTTCTTCCGCAGCTAGAGGCTTGATTGGTTTGAGCGTTAGCCCCAGATGCTGAGGATAGCTCGGTTGATTCGAGCATTGGCCCCAGACAGGGTTGTCAGGTGGAAACTGGTGGGGGGTGCATGCAGAAGTCTATTTCCCCTCCTTTTACTTAAAATAAATTAGCACCCTCAACTTTTCCCTATTTCCACTATTCCATCTATGAACAATATGCATGTATATCACTATACTACTAAGGTGAATCCTTTCATCCATGCTTTAAAATCATCTTCTTTTTGGAAGTGGGGTGGAGGGGATAGTAAAGGGTAAAGGGGGTCAAATATATCTGATGGAAGATGATTTGACTTTGGTTGGTGGGCACAATGCAATATGAAGATTATATATCATAGAAATGTACATTTGAAGCCTATATAATTTTATTAATCAGTAACTCCAATAAATTTAAAAAATCATCCCTGAAAAAAAATAAAATTGAATAAAAATTCATTCTCTCTTTTTTTTTTTTGACAGAGACAGAAAGTCAGAGAAAGGGACAGATAAGGACAGACAGATAGGAAAGGAGAGAGATGAGAAGCATCAGTTCTTCGTTGTGGCACTTTAGTTGTTCACTAATTGCTTTCTCATATGTGCCTTGACCAGGGGGCTACAGCAGAGTGAATGACCCCTTGCTCAAGCCAGTGACCCCACACTCAAGCTGGTGAGCCCGCGCTCAAGCCAGCAACCTCGAGGTTTCAAACCTGGGTCCTCCACGTTCCAATCTGACACTCTATCCACTGCACCACTGCCTGTTCAGGCAAAAAAGTTCATTCTCTTTAAACCAGTGCTATCCAATAGACCTGTCTGTAATGATGAAATTGTTCTTTATTTGTATACCTTAATTTTATTTTAAATTTAATTAGTCACATGTGGTTCCTACCATATTGAACAGTGCAGCTCTAAACCTTACTATATATGTTACTGTTATTTCTTGTTTCTTGAGTCTCTGACCATGTGTGTCTTCTCTTCCATATTTTAAATAGGTTTAGTCTTTCTCATCTTAAGTACCTTAAACACATCAAAACTGTGTGACATTCTTTTTTGCTCTTTTCTGTTTGGTCTCTGTCCTTCATGGCAATTTGTTGATTCCTATGACTTTAGTTCTTATTCTGTTACTAAAAAGGGTCCTTTCTTTGTGGAGCTTTCAACTATTTCATAGTTGTAGAATTGTAGACTCCGCTAGGTGCTTTATCTTTTCAACATTGTTGATTGCTCTCTGCTTCTTGAAATTCTTGTATTATCACTTCTCTCGATTCTATTTTTTCTCTCACAGTTTTTTCTGGTCTCCTTTTTTTTCTCTGATGTTTCTAAATGTTAATCCTTCTCCCATTTTTCTTTACTTCCTTTCCCTTACTCTCCACCGTATTCTACCCACTTCACCTTCTCACTGGGTTTTATCAGTTATCACCTGCCTTTTGCTGTCTTTTACACTTGATCTTAGCCAAAAGGCCAAGAAGCGATTTTTGCTGTCTTTTAAATGTATCGCTAGCCTGTTCTCTATCCTAAGTTCCAAATTCCAATGTCCAAATCATCATTAGTATTTATATTTCTTGTAGAATATTCGAAAGATACCACAGTCTTACACTGTAAATGTTCATTAATTTAAATTTAACTTTCTAACTAAAATATACATACAGAAAAGTACAGAAATTGTAAGTCTATACCTTAATTATTATATAATTAACATATGAAACTCCATCCAGGTGAAGAAAAAACATTCCCAGCCCCTCATAAATCTTTTTCTAATTCACTGGCTTTTCCTTTCTCCCTAAAGGTAACCACTATCCTGACTTATAACAACATACAACTGTTTTTGAATGTTATGTTAATAAAATGGTACATTATACAGGGGTGGGCAAAAATAGGTTTACAGTTGTCAGTGTGCGAAAGAATTTATTCTTATAATATTTATTAATTATTGTATTTTCTGTATAAACAACTGTAAACCTATTTTTGCCCACCTCTGTATATCTTTTTGTGCCTGTTCTTCCAGTCACTGTTGTTTGTGATATACATCCATGTTATTGACTAATTTATTTTCATTACTCTTAGTATTCTACTGCATGGATATAGAACAATTTATATGTGTTAACATCGCTAGTTATTTGGATAAATTTTGTTTGAGTTAATTATTTTTATGAATAATGCTGCTTTGATCATTTTTGTTTATGTTTTCTTATTTATGTGTGTATTCACTTCATTAGGGTATATAGCTAGGAGTGGAAGGTAGAAGTGAAATTGGAAAATATAAGAAAGAGTTCATGCTACCTGTCACCAATTCAGAGACAGAGATTGAATCTTTATGGGCACTTTATTCTCATGGCCACAATCTGGGGAGATGGGGTTGCATTCCCAAATCATCTCAACTCTCTTTGCCCAGCCAACCCTTTTATAAGGGGAAGAAAAAGGGTAGGTAAGGGTTTCGGGATTTCAAGGGAGAGTCAATCAGATTATAGTCAAAGGCAATTGGTTTGTAGTCAGCCTGAGTTCCTTGTAGTACAAAGGCTTTGCTTGCAGTCCCCTGGGGCACAAAGATCACTCCCAGATCTCATTAAGTCCTGTAGACCTGACAAAGGTGGATCACTCGCAGAAAGTCATGTAGGGGCTGTTCAGGTATCCCAGTGGGCATTCACCATCATGCCCACTGACTATAACCAAAGCCACCATTACTCAAGCTAAAATTTAAACTCTTGAGTTCCTCCTATCATATGGTATGCCTATGTTTAATTTTAGTAGCTAGTATCATATATGTTCATAGTGTTTTTTTCAGTGTATATTCCAGTTAGCAGAATAAGCGAGTTCTTGTTTTTCCACTTTTTTTTAATCAACTCTTACTATTGTCAGTCTTCACAATTTTAGCCATTCTTAAAGATCTACTTCCTTGATGGCTGATAAGGTTGAGCTTCTTTTCTTGTTGATTGGCCATTTATATATTTTTTGTTGTGAATTACTGGTTGAAGTCTTTTACCTACTTTTCTTTTGAGTTGTCTCTTACTGATATGTAAGAGTTCTTTTAAGGTTCTGGATATGAGCTATTTTGTTAAAAATGCTGTTAATATTTTTCCTTCTATGGCTTGCCTTTTCATATCTTTAGTGATGTCTTTCTAAGTCTTATATTGTTGTTACTGTGCTCCCCACCCCATATCAGTTAGCCATCAGATCCTGCCAGTTCTGTCTTTTGAACATCTCTTATCTCTCTTCTCCATTCATTTTGTCATTGCCTTAATACAAGTGCAATTACTCATGGCCTGAATTATAGATCATATTCTTTCTAATTGATTTTAAACTGCTTTATGGAGTGACTTTTTAAAAACTTAAATCTTGGTCATATTATTCCTCTGTTTAAAATCTTCTTATGGTACTACTTGGAGATTATAGCATAAAGGTCAAACCTTATGAGCTTGCTTCTGCCTTTTCTTTAGGCCTTCTTTAGAGTTTACTTCAAGTTTCTACTCCTGGATGAAGTATTTTCTGACGTTGAAGTATTTTCTGACTTTATTCCCTGGTTCTTTATCATATTCTTTTTTTTAAAGTGAGAAGAGGGAGAAAGAGAAACAGACTCCTACATGCACCCCCCCATCAAGATACAGCCAGCCAGCCTCCTTAGAGGCAATGTGCTATTCATCGGGGCTGTTGCTTGGCAACCGAGCTATTTTTAGTGCCTGAGGCAATGCTCCTCAGTGCCTGGAGCCATCCTTAGTACTGGCCAACTTGCAAGAACCAGTCAGACCATGGCTGCAAGGGGTGGAGAAGCAGATGGTCACTTCTCCTGTGTGCCCTGACTGGGAATGGAACTTGGGACATCCACACACTAGGCTGATGCTCTTCCACTGAGCCAACTGGTCAGGGCCTCATATTCTTTTAAAAAGAAATAAATGTGGTAATCTTTACTATAGTCATAATTATTAAGATAACTTCTAGCGGTTTAATCTCTTGGCTGAGCAGTACTATTAGTCTGCTTGTGTTGGGCATTTCTGTATTGATGTACCACCCAACTGTGTCACGGATTTATTTCTTTCTCAGACTTTTCCCTCTGCGAGTTACTTAAATATTGGTGTTCTGACCTCAGCTCTCTTCTTTCCACTTGTTCTCCTTGGATAACACATCAATTCTGATGACCTTAACGCCATTTTTATGTATATAAATTTTAGATTTTTATTTCCAGACCAACTTTTCCCTTGAACTATAGATTCCTGTATTATAATGTTCATGGGTGTTGCTATATGATTGTTCCCATAGGCATTTTAACCTCAGTAAGTCCTACCAAGCTGTTCTTCCCCACCCCCCAAACCCAATTCTGTATTTTCTTTGAACACCCCTATCAGGTGGGTTTGCCTGTCTAATACCTCCAGAACAAGTTAAGTCTGTGAAACCTTTTCCTGACACCCCTTTCCCTGTTTGATCACTTCCTTCTTTGTTTCCCATTGTAATACTTCTAGCAAATATTTTATCTCCCCTCCCCCCAGTAAATTAAAAGCATCTTGAAGGCTTTATATTGCTATCCTGCACAATGCCTACCATAAATAGTGGCCTGAGAGTGCCTCCAAACTAAACATACCTAAAATCGAACTCGTCTCTTTGCCTTCCTCCTAATTTTCTTCTTTAAAATGACTTACCTTTCACAGTTGATAGGATTACCATCTTTTCAGTTAAATTAGTCCTGTTTAACTCATTTCTTTTTCTGTCACTTCCACAAGTAATTGGTTTCTAAGTCCATAGCTTTTTAAAAAATTATTATTTACTTAGCTTTGGTTCAGGCTGTTACCTTGTCTTCACCAGCCTATTATAGCCACTGTTTAAATGTTCTACCTATTTTTAGGTTTCCCCTATATGTCTTTGATATAGCTACTGGAATTATTTTTCTCAAATACTACTTGATCATCTCTTGGTTCAGTAACTTTCAATCGTTCTTTTCCTGCAGGATAAAGTTCAACTTCTTTACATAACATTCAGTGGCAGTCTTCCGCAAACTAATCTATCCTCCCCACCCCAGTGCCCCTAATCTTATAGGAAGGAACCTTATCCTTTGAGCACTGGCTTTAGCAGACTGCACACCTGAGTTCATTTTATTTGTATTGCCTATTTTGTTTGTCTCCATCCTTAGGATGAGGAATGGGGGGGGGGGAGAGACTGTACCTCAGACAGGATTATAGAAACCTAGGTTTAAGCCTGATTTTAACAATTATCTGATGTCCTTGGACAAGCTTCCTAAGATCTGATAACATAGTATTTGCACTTGATATGCATTGTCTTTCCCTTTCAGCCCTTCTCCTCCAAATCACAATTAGAATTTATCTTTTTCGTTTGTACAGAGCATGTACTCTTTCTCTCTTATAACACTTAATGTTTTCTGCCTTATATAATCTTATTTGTATATCTATCATTCTTCTACATCACATGCCTTTTGAAGACTAATGTAATTTCTCATACTTAGTTCAGTTGAATTTTTCAATCTTAAGTGAAGGATTTGCTTTGTTTAATCCATACTTTGTCACTTAGTTGGTCTACATGACCAACGTGATTGGGATATGATTTTTGGGGCCTAGGTTGGCACTACAAGGACCAGTTTGTAAAAACTCAACTACTTATTTGGGAATTTAGGAGAGTGATGAATTTGTCCTAAAAATACATGTAACTCTTAGGAATTTAAAACTATAAAATGTCTTTAGATTAATACTAAGAAAAAGTACACTTGCCTGATTGATTGTGTTTTTCGTTACAGCCAATTGCTGAACCAATTCCCATCTGTAGTTTCTGTCTTGGTACAAAAGAACAAAACCGAGAAAAGAAGCCAGAGGAACTCATCTCCTGTGCGGACTGTGGCAACAGTGGTATGTGGATCCTGTCTTTTTTTTTTTTTTTTTTCTAATTTTTCTGAAGCTGGAAACGGGGAGGCAGTCAGACAGACTCCCGCATGCGCCCGACCGGGATCCACCTGGCATGCCCACCAGGGGGCGATGCTCTGCCCCTCTGGGGCGTCGCTCTGTTGCATCCAGAGCCATTCTAGTGCCTGAGGCAGAGGCCACAGAGCCATCCTCAGTGCCCGGGCCAACTTTGCTCCAATGGAGCCTCGGCTGCGGGAGGGGAAGAGAGAGAGACAGAGAGGAAGTAGAGGAGGAGGGGTGGAGAAGCAGATGGGCGCTTCTCCTGTGTGCCCTGGCCGGGAATCGAACCCGGGACTCCTGCACGCCAGGCCGACGCTCTACCGCTGAGCCAACCGGCCAGGGCCCTGTCTGTTTTTTTTTAACACATGCTATCAGGTAAGAGGGACAGACAGACAGGAAGGGAGAGAGATGAGAAGCATCAATTCATAGTTATAGCACCTTAATTGTTCATTGATTGCTTTCTCATATGTGCCTTGACTGAGGGGCTTCAGCTGAGCCAGTGACCCCTTCCTCAAGCCATTGACCTTTGGGTTCAAGCCAGTGACAATGGGGTCATGTCTATGACCCTGCGCTTAAGCTGGGTGAGCCAGCGCTCAAGCAGGTGACCTCAGGGTTCTGAACCTGATTCCTCACCGTCCCAGGCCAACATTTTATCCACTACACCACCACCTGATCAGGCTGTTTGTTTTTTTTTTAAATAATCACTAATCTTTCTTGATTTATGTCTCAGGCTTTATGAATAGAACCAGGATAATAACATGTTTTTCTTGATAGAAAATTATAAATCATATTGGGAAATACAGTCTTAACACTATTTTAGTAAGCTGTATGAAATTCTGGGCTCTAAAAAAGATTTTTCAGAGTCTCTTAGTTTATCAATTCCAGAGATAGTCTTGGTCTTCATCTTAAGAACTTACAAGTCTTTGTAGGAACGTCTTAGTAAATCAGTATTATCTTTGATCATTGGTTTAATTTTCAGTGTCTTATATATGTTTTTTCAGAAGTCAGAAAACCCATGTTAACGTAAGAAATTTCCAAACCTGTAAGAATTTTTTTGAGTTTATTTGAGCCAAACTCTCAACAATTACTGGGAAGCAAAGTCTCAACAGATTGAGAAAGTACTTCTGAAAATGGAAGTTTTGTCACTTATTTTATGTAGCATGAAATTGATTGGATTGGTGATAGATTAGGGAGGTAGGAGAAAGCAAATCGGGAGAAATCTTTGGGATTGGATAATAAGTACTGAGACCTCTTTTACAAAAGATAGTTCATAGTTAATTAACATGGTAACAATAACAATGAGGGGATTTGTGGGTTCCTGCCTTGGTGGGACACATGCCCTGAAAGGGGGCAGCAGGAAAAGAAGATTACCTGTGTGTTATCAGGTACAGTATTATAGAATCAAAAGACGACAGGCTAGATTAAGGTAAGCATTGACCTTTGTTAGAAAAAAATACTTCCCTGGGACATGACTACTCACCATGAACTGCTTTTACTTAGAAAATTTTAATTTCAGAGCATCATGTATAGTTACTTTAGGTCTCAGTTTGCAGGCCACAATGCAGGCTTTACTTAAGCTTTTACTTTACTTGTCAGGTTCAGCATGTGGCTTCTTTTTCATTCACACACACTAGATACTTTATGAGGAATTTAATGGTACAATAAAATATTTGTGAAATTGTTGGAAGGGGCCCTGGCTGGTTTGCTCAGTGGTAGAGCGTCAGGCTGGCATGTAGAAGTCCTAGGTTCGATTCTGGGTCAGGGCACACAGGGGAAGCGCCCATCTGCTTCTCCACCCTTCCCCCTTCCCCCTCTCCTTCCTCTTTATCTCTCTCTTCTCCTCCGGCAGCCAAGGCTCCATTGGAGCAAAGTTAGCCCTGGCACTGAGGACGGCTCTATGGCCTCTGCCTCAGGCGCTAGAATGGCTTCTGCTGCAGCAGGGCACACCCCAGATGGGCAGAGCGTCACCCCCTGGTGGGCACGCCAGGTGGATCCCAGTTGGGCACATGAGGGGAGTCTTAACTGCCTCTCCACTTCTAATTTAGAGAAAAAACTAAAAAAAAAAAAAGGTTGTTGGAAGGACTGAAGAGGCAAGCTCTAGACTGGGCTTTAAGGACTGATTCCTGGGACACTGGTGAACTGACCTAGCAAGGGAATTACTGTATCTGTCTCTGGTTGAAAGAGGTGGAAGTGGGAGGCTATTGCGGAGCTACTGAGTTCTGTAATTGGATACAGAAATGCTGAATTTGGCCATCATCACAACTGCCTTTGTGTAGCATGAAGGCGAAGAGTAGATACTAGTGTTTTCATGGCTTTGCTTACTATTAAAAAACAGCCAGTATGAGAAGGAAGATGGTCTTTGCTTCATTTCTGCCATTCATTAATCACTAATACACATTAAGTTGGTGGAACTTTGCTTATATCTAAAGCACAGTCACAAAGGAGTCTAGGAATATAGTTCATAAATTTTCAGTTTTTATGGATAGAAGGCATTAGAAGAACATGGGAAGAGATCTTGGATAGTTGGTGACCATATTCAACATATTGTCACAAACTAGAATGCACTCTGGGTGGATTTAACAGTTAAATATGAACCATAAAAGATAAGGTTAAAAATATAATGACATGCCATATAATGCAGTGATTGCCAAACTATTTTAATAAAGGAACCCTTGAGAAATCTTATGAAAACCAAGTATATGAAATAGAGAAAAATGAATCTGCTGTAGGTGAGATGAGAATGAATAGAGCCAGGGGTAGGGTTGTATTATAGCCTTGCCTTCTAAGAAGCATTATATTTGAGTTAGTCTCTAAGTTTCTGTAAGATAGGGAAGAATGCCATTTGAAAACTTAATTGTAGAGGGAACTTTTAAAGAACTAGTAGAATAAATAACTTAGTTATCTATTGCTATATAGAAGAAAATTACTCCAACATTTAGAAACTAAAGGCAATAGCAAACTTTTTTTTTCTCACTTTCATGTTTCTGTGGGTCAGGAATTAGGGATTACCATAGTTTTCCTGTAGTTTTAACTTGGAATCTTTCATGAGCAATTAAGATTTCAACTGATGCCTCAGTGATCTGAAGGTTTCCATGATGAATCACTTAACTGGCTGTCAAATTGAGGGCTGCATGTACATCCACAACATGGCAGCTAGATTCTCCCATGCAGGTATCTAAGAGAGAGAGCAAGTTGGAATCTGCCATATTGTTTATAATCTAGCTTTAGAACTCACACTGTCATTTTCAGCAGTATCTTATTGGTTACACACGTCAGCCATATTCATTGTGGGAATGAACTAGAAAAGGATATGAATTAACATCATTGCTAGGAGGCAAGAATGACTGAAGAGAGATTAGAGCCTGGCTATCACACTATTCAAGGAATATGGGCATAGTCAATATATGGAATTTGATATTTTCTAAATTGAGAACCAAACCATTTGAGTTAAAAAAAAAAAAAAAAAAAAAGCCGTGGCTGATTTGCTTAATAGATAGAGCATTAGACCTGCATATGGATGTCTGGGTTTGATTCCCAGTCAGGGCACACAAGAGAAGCAACCATCTGCTTTTCTCCTCTTCTCTCTCTCCTTCTCTCCCCCTTCCCCTCTTGCAGCCAGTGGCTCAGTTGGTTCAAGTGTTAGCCAGGCACTAAGGATAACTCTGTTGGTCCTAGCAAGTCAGCCTTAGGTGCTAAAAATAGCTCAGTTGATTCAAGCATCAGACCTAAACAAGACTGCCGGGTGGATCCCAGTCTGGGTATATGTAGGAATCTGTCTCACTATCTCCCCTCCTCTCATGTGTTAGGGAAAAAAAAAAAAGAAAGAAAAGAATTGTTTTTGGAGAGTAGTTGCATTAAATATGGCAAAGGCTGAAAAGCTATAAAGAACGTGGTTACATTTCTAAGCATAAAGTCCAAGGAGCAGAGCCTGACAGGCAGTTTATATGAGAGAATGTTAAAAGTTGAGCATATAAAAATATGTTGTATCTAAATAATAGAAATGAACACCAAAGCAGCAGTGAAGTGTCAGTTCATAGCTGTTAAAATAATAAAACTTGAAAGATAAGAGAGCCTAAACCTATAGCTGATGAAATTGTGGTAAAACATTTGTACTTTCTAGCGGTACTGGATATATCACAGGGTTTGGAGCATGATTTGGTGGTGCATTTCTCCCTTTCAAGCAATA
Source organism: Saccopteryx bilineata (assembly GCF_036850765.1). Taxonomy (NCBI): domain Eukaryota; kingdom Metazoa; phylum Chordata; class Mammalia; order Chiroptera; family Emballonuridae; genus Saccopteryx; species Saccopteryx bilineata. The sequence continues at coordinate 33,299,909 of NC_089495.1, read as the reverse complement.
AGCTATAAAAAATGTTTATTTTGCTCAGCAACCCCACTTTCAGGAATTTATTGTAAGGTATTAATTTAAAAGAAGGAAAAAATCTACAAATGTGAAATAATTTATTTTAGTGTTCTATTATGGATGATAGTCTTAAGTATTTAAGAGTAAGGAAATGGTCAGTAGGTTATCCTGTATCAACTCAGTGGAATATAATCAGTTTAAGGAATATAAATATAAACTTTACTTGAATAAAATAATGAAGAAAAATAAAACAGATTATATATAACATAATTAAAACTGCTTTTAGCTAGTTTAAAAAGGAAAATAGAAAAATAAAAATGGCTATTCTAGAATGATGAGATTATGATTGGGATTTTTATACCTCTCCCATTTTCCTTTAATGTTAGTGATATTTTGATGATAAACTTCTTCCTACCTCATAAAAGAGACTATTATTTAGTAATAGAAAAGAGGAGAAAATAATCTAACCAGTCCTTTTAGCAAAAGTCGTTGCCATCAGCAGCAGCAGCAGCAAATTTTAGAGGGAAGGGACGAATCTTTTCCAAGTTGAGGGCAAATTGGCTGCTCTGAGTTTTTGAGAAACTTGTAATAACTCTTGGAAGAGGAACCATGTTTTTCTGTTATTAACTCTGATCACAGTAAAAATATTCCTTATGTTGTAGTTGTAGCTTCAGTGCCTTACTTACTTAAATCATGAGCGAATAACTCACTTTAAATTATGGGATTAATTTGAGCCCTGGCCGGATGGCTCAGTGGTAGAGCATCAGCCTAGCGTGCAGGAGTCCCGGGTTCAAGTCCCATCTGCTTCTCCACCCCTCCTCCTCTCCTTCCTCTCTGTCTCTCTCTTCCCCTCCCGCAGCCAAGGTTCCATTGGAGCAAAGTTGGCCTGGGTGCTGAGGATGGCTCTATGGCCTTTGCCTCAGGCTCTAGAATGCCTCTGGTTGCAACAGAACAACGCCCCAGATGGGCAGAACATTGCCCCCTGGTGGGCATGCCGGGTGGATCCTGGTATGCACATGCGGGAGTCTGTCTGACTGCCTCCCTGTTTCCAACTTCAGAAAAAATACCAAAAATAAAAAATAAAAAAAATTATGGGATTAATTTAAATATATATATATATGTATATATATTTTTTGTGACAGAGACAGAGAGAGAGGGACGGTTAGGGACAGACAGGAAGGGAAAGAGATGAAAAGCATCAATTCTTCATTGTGCTCCTTAGTTCATTGATTGCTTTTTCATATGTGCCTTGACCAGGGGGCTACAACAGAGCAAGTGACCCCTTGCTGAAGCCAGCGACCGTGGGGTCATGTCTATGATCCCATGCTCAAGCTGGTGAGCCCGCACTCAAGCTGGCGACCTCAGGGTTTTGAACCTGGGCCCTCTGCATCCCAGTTCAATGCTCTAGCCACTGCACCACTGCCTGATCAGGCAGTATATATTTTTTAGTTATAAAATTAACATGTTACTATAAAAAAATTGAGAGCACAGAAGAGTATAAAATGAAGTGTAAAATTCTTCTTCGAAATGTTGATAGCTCCATATTTTAAGTATGTTATAATTGTAAAGTATATTATAATTGTAAATATATAATTGAATATTTTTGCATATTTTTTCAGAAATGACCTGACTGTATTATATACTTGTATACATACTATCATGTGTACACACATAATGCTTTAATTCAGGCTTAATTAAAATTAGGAGTTAGGTTTTTTATAATCAAATTCATGCATTGTATATTAAATTCTATTTAGCATTAATAAAACTGAATTGCAATATAAGTCCTAATGAGATGTGTATGGCTAGCTTCCAGGAGCATTCTGTTTTCTTTGATATGTTTTGACTTAAGACATTGAATTTTTTGCATTATTCCTTTAATACAATTACAAAATGATTGATTGTTTCCCTTGTGAATTTTCCTGCCTTATTAGGTCATCCATCCTGTTTAAAGTTTTCCCCTGAACTAACGGTTAGAGTGAAGGCCTTACGGTGGCAGTGCATCGAGTGTAAAACCTGCAGCTCCTGTCGAGATCAAGGCAAAAATGCAGTGAGTATCTCCACCTTCACTGTGAATATTTAATTTAGAAATGAAATATGCAACTGGCATTTCCCCTGAGTATGGTTGGGTATTTTTTAGTCACTTGGTCTTGCAGAATTTAGAACAGTAGCCTTTTTAAATTACATATTATTAGTTTCATATACTTACTCATTGAGACATGGATTATTTCTGTGTAGTTTCTTTTTTCTTTTTTCTTTTTTTGTGAGAGAGGGAGACAGACAGGGACAGGCACACAGGAAGAGAGAGAGAGGAGAAGAATCAATTCTTGGTTGTGGCATCTTAGTTGTTCATTGATTGCTTTCTCAAATGTTCCTTGACCAGGGGCTCTAGCTGAGCCAGTGACTCCTTGCTCAAGCCAGTGACCTTGGACTCAAGCCAGCGACCTTGGGCTTCAAGCCAGTGACTATGGGGTTATGTCTATGATCCTCCAGAGCTTGTGCTTAAGGCGGTGACCTTGGGGTTTTGAACCTGGATCCTCAGCATCCCAGGCCAACACTCTGTCCACTGTGCCGCTGCCTGGCCAGGCTCTATGTACAATAGTTTCTAAAGCATCCTAATTATAAATTTAGAGAGATCAGGCTATTAAAAAAAATAAATTGTTTGATTAATGTGAAGGCATTTATTTAGCAACAGTTAGTATGTTAAATACAAATTGTCCTTTTTTGAATTATTAAAACAGACTAAAGTTAGTTTATATCTGATCACTGGGTAAACTTGAAAGTAATGCAACTGGTTCTTATTAAAGATCAGATGAAGGAAAACTCAAAACTGTTTTTGTTAATTCAGACTTTCCATTTACTCAGTTAATACAAATTAAGGAAACTTTTACTATTATAATAACTCATCTCCTTTCTGAGATTGTTGAAGCTTCCGAAGTTTTATGAAGTCATGATCCTGATATGTTTCTGTTTTGTAAGGATAAGTGAACTGTCCTTTCTCTTTTTTAGGATAACATGCTCTTTTGTGATTCCTGTGACCGAGGTTTTCACATGGAGTGTTGTGATCCACCACTCACCCGGATGCCAAAAGGTGAGAAATACTTTCTGAAATCAAACTGGCAATATAAAGGGTAGTTTAGTGAAAGTACTTTTTGTTTATTTTGTTAAAATGAAAGAGTTTTTTGCATCTCTTTATTTGGAATTGTATAAGTAGGAAGAAAGCTGTCACTTAACTGGTAAGGACAGTCTTTCTTTTTAGGCATTCTGACATTCTTATGCAATATGGATTTATTATTATTTTCCTCAGTTTTCAATATTTAAGCATCCAGGAAGGCTGAAGTGGTTCATTTATAAATATTTGCCAGTCCTGTAGCTAGGGGAAAAAATAATTTACTTTATGCAATATTTTAAAATATTTCTATCTTTAAAGGAAGAAGTGAAATTGTATTAAGTCATGTTGATTATATCACTGCTTATCACTTTTGAGGGACCTAGCTCTATTAGAGTCTCTGGTTTATTCAAAACTTAAAAATTTTATTTTAGAAAATAATTTGCAGACAAATAAGTGACTAAATCATGAGTACAAATTAATATTATTCTGTTCTTTAACTTCAGTTGGGATAATTGCCTGTCGGACTTATATCTATCTTATTGTATGCTTATAGTTTCTTTTACTTTTTAAATAGAATTTATTAGGGTGACACTATTAACATAATTATTCAGTTTCGGGTACCTAATTGTACAACACATTTCTGTACACCGTATTCTGTGTTCACCCCTGTAGTTTCTTTTTAAAAATCCAACTAGTTTCCCCTTCTTTGTCTTATCACAGATTTCATTTTCAACTCTGATTTTGTGATTTATAGATTTCTTGAGTAAAAACCTTGCAGGATTTTTGATAATGTCTGTTTGGAAAATTTTTCCTGTTGATAGAAAGGTATACTCAACCTTAGGTACAACCAAGTTATTCCACTTTAGGATCTTACTTGAGTCCCTCTTATGCCACTCTGTTGATTATTACCTTTTGAAAAGTCTTAAATTTATATATATTGGAAGAATAAATGCCCTTTTTTCTGCCTTTTCTAGTTACTTAAAATCTGGGCAAAAGGCCTTCTGAGAATCCTTCAAGATAAGAAAGATTTTTCTTAGTACTTCATATCATTGTATTTAATGCCTACAAAAGAAATAGCAGCTTAAAGTAGGAAATATTTTATTTTGAAATAATTTCAGACTTAACAGAAAAGTGGTAAAATTAGTTAAAAGTTCTCATTGTATCCTTTAGCTATCTTCCTCTAATGTTAACATCGTAGAAAACCATAATACAATTACTGAAATCAGGAAACTAACATTGATGTGATACAACTAAGTAAGCTGCAGACCTTATTTGAATTTATGGTTCAGAATCTAATTCAGGACTCATATTACATTTGGTTGTTATGTTTCCTCAGTTTCTTCCAGTCTGTGTTAATTCAGCAGACTTTCTTTCCCGACTCAACATTTTTGAAAAGTATGTACTGGTTAGTTATTTTGTAGAAAGTCCTTCAATTTGGATTTCTCTCTTGTTTTAATCAAGAATAGATTGAAGTTATGAAGTTTGACAAAAGTACCACAGAAGAGATGATGTGCCCTTGTCAGTGCATCATAACAGAGGTGCATTGTACCAGTATATTCATTTTGATCACTTGATCACAGTGGAGAAACCTGATAGATACCTTAAAGTTATCCTTTTTCTATTTTACCTACAACTTTAGCATCCATCAGTGATTCTTTTTTTTTTTTTTTGTATTTTTCTGAAGCTAGAAATGGGGAGAGATAGTCAGACAGACTCCCGTATGCGCCCGACTGGGATCCACCCGGCACGCCCACCGGGGCGACGCTCTGCCCACCAGGGGGCGATGCTCTGCCCATCCGGGCATCTGTTGCGACCAGAGCCACTCTAGTGTCTGGGGCAGAGGCCAAGGAGCCATCCCCAGCAACCGGGCCATCTTTGCTCCAATGGAGCCTCGGCTGCGGGAGGGGAAGAGAGAGACAGAGAGGAAGGAGAGGGGGAGGGGTGGAGAAGCAGATGGGCGCTTCTCCTGTGTGCCCTGGCCGGGAATCGAACCTGGGACTCCTGCATGCCAGGCCGACGCTCTACCACTGAGCCAACTGGCCAAGGCCCCATCAGTGATTCTTGCTTGGAACAATTTTTACTATGGTATATGATAATGATGATTTTTAAATTTTTATTACTCCTTCTAGATTTATTAATTGGAATTCTTCTGTAGAGAAGAGCTATTCCTTTCTCCCACTTATTTGTTTAATTAGTTTATATCATTACCACCTCACCATATTTATTCTATGGGTTATAGCTCATTGCTGTGATTATTTCTTAGTTCAGTTTGACCCAGATTTGACTGTTGGGAGCTTCTTCAAGTTGGCTCCTTTGTTCTTTTGATATAGGCCTTCATCATCTCTGAGCACTTCTTGATTTTCTAGCATCACAAGATGTTCTACGTCATCTTTATTTTTCCTGTTCCAGTCCTAGAATCAGCCATTATTCTGTGGAATCCTGTCCTCCTTTCTTGTAGCGAGGTAATTAGAAACTGGTTTCTGGGTGCTAGGTAAACAGCAGACGTTTTTAACTGAGGATCAGTGGACTTCAGATATTTGTGAATCTCTTCCACTTGTTTGTCGAATTTTATGTTTTTGTTTTTCTGGGGGTCTTTTTTCAGATTTTCAAATGAGAGTCCTTGCTTGACCTGAAAGAGGTTAAGAAACTCCTTGGAGTATCTGAACTTTTTCAGTGTATTTATATCCATTGTGTTTTTATGTGGAATGTCCTTTCTTTATAGGCATGTGGATATGTCAAATATGTCGACCTAGGAAAAAAGGACGAAAACTTCTCCAGAAGAAGGCAGCACAGATAAAACGGCGCTATGCTAATCCAATAGGACGTCCAAAAAACAGGTTAAAGAAACAAAACACGGTGTAAGTTGTACTTGTGGCAAGGTGAGGGGAGAAAAGGATAGAGCCTTCTTAATAGTGTAGGATTCCCTTGTTTGCTTTATTAAAAAAATTTCACTAGTTATAACTGGCACTTCTATGTACTAATAATGGCTAACATTTATTGAGCCAAGGCACTTTCTAAGTACTTTACATGTGTTAAATTGTTTATTTCTCCCAACAACCCAATGAAGTAGGGACTGTTGTTGCTCTTATTTTTCAAAGGTGGGAACTACAGCATAGAGAGATTAATTTGCACAAGTTTTTATAGTAAATGTTGAGCTGAGATTAAAAGTCAAGTAGTCTGGCACCAATATTTGGCTCTTAACTATTGCCTTACATAAAAAAACAAGAAGGAAAAAAAAAAAAGAAGGAAAGTTATGTTACTGTAGCATTTCACAGATCTCTCTCCTGATATTAGTCTCAGTAGTTTATTTCTATTAGATGTACAAATTACTGGATAGCTTCTACTATTGAGGTCATAGCTAAATGTCATTTTTATGTCCTGAGGTAAAATAATATAAGTATTTGATGTAGCAGAAATCAGGATAAAATTATTCCTTAGGGAGTAGAAAACTGGGCTATGTCTGGAGGAAGTGGGGCAAGATACCGTAGTTAATTTTGTGTTTTTTGTTTGTTTGTTTTGTTCTTGAGTATCTAAGGTAATTCAATCTTGATGATATGGAAAATACATTTAGGCCTGTAAATCTCTTTATTCTTAAATTTTTTACACACCTTTTCTACATTTAAGGCTATCTTGAAGGTGATATACCTTAAGTGAATGGGCAACAGCAGGTGAAAATATATAGAAACAGCATTATAGTTTATATTTAAAATCTTAAATCAAGCTTTTTCTACCTATAAAGTGATTTTTTGATTCCTCACTTTCAGAGAGTAACCCTCCTTGTGTTTAAAGGTAAAAGTACAAGTCTGAGTTGGTGCAGAGATCATAGGACTTTATACCTGCAAGGATCTTATTTGTTCTCTGGTCCAACTCTCATTTTACAGATGAAGACTGATGGTTAGAGAGAATGTGATTTGTCCAAGATGTACAGCTAGTAAGTGGCAGAATTACGACTCAAAACATGCCTTCTGACTCCTGGCCTAGGATTCATTTCAAAATAAAATAACTAGGCTTCTCGGATATAGATTTTTAAATAATATTACTTCTTGTTCATAAAATATTTAGTTTATGAAATTTTCTTAACAATACAAATGGTTTTAAATAAAGGTGTAGGTTATTTATTAAGTATATAGTAAATAGAAACCTTATACAGATTTCTTTTTAATAGTTACCCTTTTCCCTGTTTGATTCTTTAGATCAAAAGGTCCCTTCAGCAAAGTTCGAACTGGCCCTGGAAGGGGTCGGAAACGTAAAATCACTCTCTCCAGCCAATCAGCATCATCGTCTTCAGAAGAAGGATATTTAGAGCGAATAGATGGCTTGGACTTCTGCAGAGATAGCAATGTCTCCTTAAAATTCAACAAGAAAACCAAAGGGCTCATTGATGGCCTTACCAAATTCTTCACCCCTTCCCCCGATGGGCGGAAACCACGAGGGGAAGTGGTAGACTACTCTGAGCAATATAGAATCAGGAAAAAGGGCAACAGAAAATCAAGCACTTCAGATTGGCCCACAGGTAAAAGTTTATTGACTTAAAAACAAAAGTATTCCAAAAGTGTATTATTTGAAGTAACACTAGTTATCTGGAATAAAGTTATATTTTATTATTACAAATTTATTATGCAATATAAGACTGTATTAAAGATACATATTTAATAATAATAAGGTGGTAACTATGGCAAGAATTTAGAGGCTATAGACATGAAGTTGCAGAATGGGCAAGTACGAGTTCTTCGACAAAAGAGGGTGCTTTTGTGGTAGAACCACCAAGGTCTGCTTATAGAAATTTGGGTTATAATCTTAATCTTGATTCAAAGATAACTTTACATTTCATATATTACAAAATAGATCATGTGATGAGCATTATGATGCTTAAATTATTCCTGGAAGGAAATTGGTAAGAGTAAGGGTAGATAAAATGCTGTTGATTTAAGCATAAGGAAAGGAATAAAATATATGCAAATATAAGGTCACTGATTTTTTTTACTTTAAATTTTGGCAAATCTAGTTGTAATACTTCATGGAGTACACTTTAAAAAGAGAGAGAGAACCATAGCTTCAGACCATTTGCTTATATATCAGGCTAAGCACTCTACTTCTTTACGTAGAAAATATCTGTAGAGAATACTTAGTGGTGTAGCAGGCGATTCTATTCAGAGGAGAAAATTTTGAATAGCTATTCAGATAATTATAGCTTAAGCTAACCTTATTTCTTGAGTGCTTTGAGTTTAGAGAACCTAACCCTGTGAAGGAAGTAGAAAAGGCTCTGAGTGAAGTAGAAGAATGAGATTGGAATTTTTTGGATCACAAGCCTCTTTTGTGTCATATACTATACTATACTATAAAAGAATTTCTTTTGAGGGGGCTATGCGTGGGGATTCTTGTTTTTATTAATCCTTGCATACTTTTACTCTTTTTTTTTTTTTTTGTATTTTTCTGAAGTGAGAAGCAAGGAGGCAGAGAGACAGACTCCTGCATGTGCCTGACCAGGATACACCCAGCATGCCCACTAGGGGGTGATGCTCTGCCTATCTGGGGCGTTGCTTCATTGCAACCGGAGCCATTCTAGCACCTGAGGTGGAGGCCATGGAGCTATCCTCAGTGCCCAGGCCAACTTTGGTCCAGTGGAGCCTTGGCTACGGGAGGGGAAGAGAGAGTTAGAGAGAAAGGAGAGGGGGAAGGGTAAAGAAGCAGATGGTCTCTTCTTCTGTGTGCCCTGGCTGGGAATCGAACCCAGGATTTTCACACGCCAGGCCATGCTCTACCACTGAGCCAACTGTCCAGGACTTGCATACTTTCACTTTTTACAATACTGCTTTTACAAAGTAAAACATTACATTTTTTTAAAAGAAAAAATAGCTAAGTAAGGCTGACAATAAGATTAAGACTCAGATCTCTTACCACACACCCCATGAGAATTTCTGCACTTTGATTTCCTTCCTCTGAATAGCTCATTGGTGATTGTAATCACTGCTTCCTCATTCTTGCTTATATAAATGGTTGATTGGTCCATTGCAGAAGTGAAAATCCTCATCATTACTCTTTGAGCATTTAAGTACTTCTCATGTCTTTATCAGCCATGTAGACTGTAGATAAGGTCCAGTTTGAGTATGTTTATCTAATAAGCTATTCAGGTTGTACTTACATGAATAGAATCTCATAAAGCAGATCTTAATGAAAGGAGGCATTTTGAATTAACCGTTTCATTGTAGATGGATTATTAGAAGAATTTGCTGGAAAGTTTTAGAAATAGAAATTATTAGAGCAAATATATCAAGTATGTGGAGGGCCAATATTGAGCTTTAGGCGTTGGTCTGAGCTTTTGCTTTAATTGGCTCTGTCAATATGAGTTTTAGAGTTTAAGGAACAATCTTGCACCATCTGATAAATAAGGATACTTAATGCCAGAGGTCCCCAAACTTTTTACACACAGGGGGCCAGTTCACTGTCCCTCAGATCGTTGGAGGGCCGGACTATAAAAAAAACTATGAACAAATTCCTATGCACACTGCACATATCTTATTTTAAAGTAAAAAAACAAAACGGAAACAAATACAATATTTAAAATAAAGAACAAGTAAATTTAAATCAACAAACTGACCAATATTTCAATGGGAACTATGCTCCTCTCACTGACCACCAATGAAAGAGGTGCCCCTTCTGGAAGTGCGGTGGGGGCCGGATAAATGGCCTCAGGGGGCCGCAGTTTGGGGACCCCTGCTTAATGCTGTACTAGATGTGTGCCTGCATCTATCTGTGTCATGCACTAGGGGGCATTAAAGTCACATAGTATCTTTAAATTATATATATATCTATCTCCATCCCCTCCCCCAGTTTGGGAATATTGTAAACAGTGAGTCCTTGTCCTTTTTGTTACAGTAAATGAATAACAGCTTATATGTGTATAAAGTACATATGGCACATATAGGAACAGATGTCCTCCCCCTTCCCTCTCTTTCTCTCTCTCTCCCCCTTCCTCCCTTTTCCTTCCTCCCTCCCTCCCTTTCTTTCTCTCTCTCTTTTCCTCCTCTTGTCCCTCCCTTTCTCCCTCTCTCTCCCCCTCCTCTGTTACTCTCCCTCTGTTTCTCTCTCTCCCTCCCTCCCCCACCCTCCCCTCTCTCCCTTTCCTCTCCATCTCCCTTCTTCTCTCTCTAAAGTCAATAAATAAAACAAAACAAAATATTAAAATGAAAAAGGGCAGATTTTCCCTGATTTCCTCCCAGGTGATAAAAATTATGTCTTACTATACTATATAACATAAACTTCTTCCATACTAAGAAGAAATGAAAAACAATATTTGAATGTTATGTTGAACTTATACTAAAAGTGTTATATCCATACTTATACTCCTTAGATCTTTTCCCTGTTCTGCTTTTGTATATATTATAATAAATTAAAATGTAATGTTTTAGTGAAGTTTAAATTTAGTTGTGTAGTATTTTTTAGAAGACAATTCAAGGGTTTTATTGTAAGGCTGATATAATATGTATATATTCTGTATTGACGTATCTTTGTGGGAGTCAGTTTAATGCTATTCTCTGTTGTAAAGTAATAATATAGATAATATTGAAATCTTTAAACCAAAATAAAGATTTCTGAAATTTTTTTCTAGATAATATATTAAACTAAGGATAGTATTAATATTTGAACCCTTTCTTTTTGTTCAGACAATCAGGATGGTTGGGATGGCAAACAGGAAAGCGAAGAACGGCTTTTGGGGAGCCAGGAAATCATGACTGAGAAAGATATGGAGTTATTTCGTGATATCCAAGAACAAGCACTGCAGGTGAAGTTGGGTATTTGGATTGGAAATCAAATAATTTGTTTATGGATGAGAAACAGAATATTAATTATATAGTGCGTAAAGCAGTAACAGTAATTTATGCATCTAGTCTGAGAATATTCTACCATGTTTCTTCTCTGTAAAATTATTTTCCTTCTGTAAGTTAGGACTTGGGTATTTATGTATTATAATTGGAGTGGGAAACCACAGAAAGATTTTTAGCAAAGAGGTAGCAGGATCAGATTTGCATTAAAAATTGTTTTTCCTCCCTGGCCGGTTGGCTCAGCGGTAGAGTGTCGGCCTAGCGTGCGGAGGACCCGGGTTCGATTCCCGGCCAGGGCCCACAGGAGAAGCGCCCATTTGCTTCTCCACCCCTCCGCTGCGCTTTCCTCTCTGTCTCTCTCTTCCCCTCCCACAGCCAAGGCTCCATTGGAGCAAAGATGACCCGGGCACTGGGGATGGCTCTGTGGCCTCTGCCTCAGGCGCTAGAGTGGCTCTGGTCACAACATGGCGATGCCCCAGAGGGGCAGAGCATCGCCCCCTGGTGGGCAGAGCGTGGCCCCATGGTGGGCGTGCCGGGTGGATCCCGGTCGGGCGCATGCGGGAGTCTGTCTGACTGTCTCTCCCTGTTTCCAGCTTCAGAAAAATGAAAAAAAAAAATTTGTTTTTCCTTGGCTACTATAGTTAGAATGGATTAGAATTAGGTAAAAGAGTGGAGGCAGGGAAGCCAGTTTTGAGGCTTTTTCAATGATCCAGGTAAAAGAAACTGGCAGTTTAAACTGGAGATGTGGCAGTGGAAACGGGAATGAGGTGGAGAGATTTAGAATATATATACTTTAGAGGTGGAACCAGTGGAATTTGGTGATAGATTCTGTGTAATTTGAAGGAGGAAGAGGTCATCAAGAATGACTCCTAGGTTCTCTGACTTAATGTAATCAAGTGGTTGAAGTCAATGGGAGAGTTATTGTTGATTAATAAGAGGATTTTTGAATAATGAAGAGTTTATAAAGAGTTTACAGAGTCATTTTTGAGAGCCTAGATATGGCTTAGTAAAAACTACTTCAACCTTTGTTTAAAAAATTTTGCAGGAAAATTTTGTCACAGAGTCTTAGGTATATGGTTGAACCATTAAGAGATAAATGATAAAGGAGTTAACATTGGACCATTTAAACAACAATTCATCATTTACTGAATGCCTACTTTGTTTTAGAAACTATGTGAAGTATAGAGGTTATATGACTAAGACATAGAATTTACAATTTAGTAGGAAACTCAAAAAAGCAAGTCTAATATTTGTGCATAGGGATTATCTTGAGTAATTAAATTTTGTGTAGTATATTTCTAATTCAAAAGTTACTGAAATGCTTAGCAAAATTTTATCAAAAAAGATCATTCACTATTATTATTATTTCTTTTTAGTTTCAAGAGAAATAAGGATATAGTTTGCGTATTACTATGTTTCACAATTAACTATATAAAGACCACATCTATAAAAAAGAGCTTCCTTCGAAAAGAAAAATAGAAGCATATAAAATAGTAAGTAGCGTAGGCTTCTGTTCTGGAATTTTATTTCAACAATGATCTTATGATCTTGGAGGAAATGGTTTTTTTAAAAACTCCATCACCAGACAGAAGCATTTGTATTCAGCTCATTGGAGCATAACAGCCTTCTTGAAATGCATAGGATAATTTTTTACATGAAGTATTACCAAATAGCACATTATATTTTCATACTTAATGCTTTTCAGTTTTGAAGGTATTGATTGTTAACAGCATTTTAAGTATCTAGGGTACTGAACTAGTTTTCTTTTTTCCATAAAGAATTGAACAGTTATTAGAAATGAAGTAAGCTAGGTACAATAACTCTCTTAACCCTCTGAAAAAGAGATTATTATCCCCATTTTACATATGAGGAAACAGACTTTTAGTTGAGTGACTTTTCTGATGGAGTTAGAACTCAGTCCTGTGTGACTTCAAATCCCCTGCCTTTAATCACAATAACATATCCTGCATTACTCTGTAAAATATGTTATGGAGGCACCAAACTTATAAGGCATGTACTGATTTCAAGTAGGGAAAGGTACATGGGAAGATAAACAGCAGTGGCATAGATACCAAATTATATAATTTGCTGCTGTATTAAATGATACAGACTGTTTCACATGTTCACAGCGTAACTAAGAATAAGTTAAGAGTTGGTGTTATCTGAGATGTTCTCAGAAGAAGCAGGCGCAAAGGATGATTAGGATTTAGGTAAATGGAGAGAAAAGGGGCTTACCAGTAGGGTAAGCATTAACTTTAGCTTTGAGGAATAAATAACTGCTATAAATATAAGAAAACATTGTGATTATTGGTTCATCAGATCAACAAATATTTGAAGTTCTACTTTGTGCAGGTCGCACTATGGAGATGATGTAGAAAACCCAGTAGCTGCCCCTAAAGATGTTGTAACACAGGTAGTCCTTAGTTTACATGGTACTTGTAAAGCCAGTAGCCACGGCCACCATCACAGCCACCTGGCCCATGCAGGTTCGCATTAAATTTGGACAGACGGTAATGAAACAATGGAGCCAAGAACTGGGTGGGCCATTAGCTTTAATCCTAGCTTGCACCCGGCAGGCAAGAAGTACACACAGTGAGAAAACACTTTCCTTTCCATTCAGGGCTCCCAAAGCCACTGACTTCTCTGAGTTTCCTAGAATCAAAGGTTTGTACCTCACCAGCCTTATTCACTCTATTTCCCATCTCCTTTTCTCTGCACAAACTGGCTTCTCCCTCAGCACTCCACCATCTTGGCTGCTTCTCCTGGCCTCCTCCACGTGGCCTTTCTCTGCCCTCCTACAGTACAGAATGGGCTCCTCCTAGAACTTAATCACTCTTCCCCCAGAACAATGTGACCTCTCTTTTAAAACGTTTTGGTGTGAAAGCCCTCTCCCAACACATTAACATAATCACGCCCATCCAAAGCAAGAAGGGCAATTAATATTATCACCTGGGTGATGGGCTTCCATGTGGGTAGCGCCGTCTTTAACAAAGTGAACATAATATATTTTATCTGCCCAACAGCACTGTTTTAATGGAGACATGCACATCAGAATCATGTCCAGGCTGATCTCAGTTCTGGTATGCATAAGTTTCAGTTAACATGGCACCATGCAAAGCGGGGACTGTCTTGTCTGTAGCTTCATGTGAAAGATAAAACAGCGTAACACATTGTAAAGCCAGTAGCCACAGCCACCATCACAGCCACCTGGCCCATGCAAGTTTGCATTGGATTTGGACAGACGGTAAAGAAACAACGGAGCCAAGAACTGGGTGGGCCATTAGCTTTAATCCTAGCTTGCACCTGGCGGGCAGGAAATACACACAGTGGGAAAACACTTCCCTTTCCATTCAGGGCTCCCAAAGCCACTGACTTACTCGAATTTCCTAGAATCAAAGGTTTCTAACCTCACCAGTCTCATTCACCTCTGTTCCCCATCTCCTTCTCTCTGCACAAACTGGCTTCTCCTTCAGCACTCCGCCATCTTGGCTGCTTCTCCTCTTCTCCAGATGGCCTTTTTCTGCTCTCCTTTCTAATGCTTATCTCAGGAACCGAGAGAGCAAGTCCCCAGTCTGCCCCCATTTTATAGTGTAGAAATCAAAACCTTTAATCCAATATACAAACAAGGAAGTCTCTGATACAAAGTCACTTATCTGAAGCATAATGGGATTCCTCATGAGAGTGCACCATCCCACATCATGCAACAGTCAAGGGTGTGGGGAAAAGCTTAGTCTTTTTTCTTTTCTTTTTTTTTTTTTTTTTCATTTTTATTTATTCATTTTAGAGAGGAGAGAGAGACAGGGGGGAGGAGCTGGTAGCATCAACTCTCATATGTGCCTTGACCAGGCAAGCCCAGGGTTTCGAACCGGCAACCTCAGCACTTCCAGGTCGATGCTTTATCCCACTGCGCCACCACAGGTCAGGCTCAACAGTCAAGGGTGTGGGGAAAAGCTTAGTCTTGAAACTAAGCCTTAGGCTATAATGACCTGGCCTGCTTACAGCCTGTCCCCCACACCCAATACAAACTATAAGCGAGCAAACATATACAGTATATCATATTTAAAAACTTATTTGACCAATATTCCACCCCTTTAACTCGCTTCACAATCTAAAGTACAGGTATTCCTGCACAAGGAAATTAAGCACATTACACAAATTACAACAACATGGCAAATTAAACAATTTCAACAATTACAAAGATACATTTCACCAGTCTCTGAGCACTTTGCCAAAAGTGCAAAATATCCTCGGCCTTCTTTCTAGCCATGGGAAAAGCTCCCGGGGCAGGAGGAGGGCCTCCATCAAAGTTGCCCCCCACTCCCATCAGGGTATTTCACATTGTCCAAAATCCATAAGTCCATCCAGCGAAGGAGCCAGTGCTCACTCCGGTCGTAGTCCAGGAATCAGTCCATGCACATGTGGCCTCAGCCACCCCTCTCATTCCTGCCATCCTGGCAGGTCCTACACTGTCCCAAGAAGGAGCACATGGCAATGGCAATCGGCATTTCCATCTCTGCTCTGGAGAGCATAATGGCATCCAGCCCCATGTGCCCAAATTGCAGACCTACCGGGGCGCAGTAAGTACTCCTTGCTGCTTGGCTCTCATCTTCTTGAGACTGCGGATTGCAACTCCAGCCCGATTCTCCTCATCCTCCAAAGAGGAACCGAAAACATCAGCTCCTGCTGCCGGGCTCAAGCCCTAGGCCGCTGCTGCCTTCTGCTCAGCAGGCCTTGCAGCCCCAGCTCTGGCCTCAGCCCTGGCCTCCCACCACTGCTGGCTCTCCATAATGTCCAGGGCATGCTGCAACTCACGAACCTGTGATTCCTTCTCCAGCGTCCGCTCCATTTCCAGGCAAATCTCACAAACTTGGTCGGCCTCCTCCTCCAGCACTTCCTCCAGCTCCAGGGTCAGCATCTCTTTCTCCCACGTTTGCTACAGCTCCTTCCACTGCTCGGTTTGCAGGTCCCGGGCAGCATCTTCCACAGAGCTCTCAGTTTCCTCACTCATGGCTGTAAAGGTCAGCCAGCCTACAGCCCCCAAAAGGACAGCCATGGGGAACCATAACAGTAGCCAGTCCTCTACTTCACCGCACAAAGGTGGTGGTAGCTCCATACTGAACTGTATCGAATCCTGCCACAGATTATGCCAAATGTAAAGCCACCATCACGGCCACCTGGTCCATGCAGGTTTGCATTGGATTTGGACAGACGGTAAAGAAACAACGGAGCCAAGAACTGGTGGGCCAGTAGCTTTAATCCTAGCTTGCACCCGGCGGGCAAGAAATAGAGTGAGAAAACACTTCCCTTTCCATTCAGGGCTCCCAAAGCCACTGACTTATCTGAGTTTCCTAGACTCAGAGGTTTCTAACCTCACCAGTCTCATTCACCTCTGTTCCCCATCTCCTTCTCTCTGCACAAAGTCTGCACAAATTGGCTTCTCCTTCAGCACTCCGCCATCTTGGCTGCTTCCCCTCTCCTCCATGTAGCCTTTCTCTGCTCTCCTCTAATGCTAATCTCAGGAACTGAGCGAGAGCAAGCTCCCGGTCTGCCCCCATTTTATAGTGTAGAAATCAAAACCTTTAATCCAATGTACAAACAAGGAAGTCTGATACAAAGTCACTTATCTGAAGCATAATGGGATTCCTCATGAGAGTGCACCACCCCACATCATACAATCAGTCAAGGGTGTGAGGAAGGCTTAGTTTTAAAACTGAGACTTAGGCTGTAACCACCCTGCCTGCTTACAGTCTGTCCTCACACCCAATGCAAACTATAAGCAAACAAACATATATCATATTGACAAACTTATTTGACCAACACACTTGTTAGGAAGTGGTAAGAAATATCTTGAATTGCTAGCATAGAACTGGATTTTGGTGGGGTTTTTTTTGTTTGTTTGTTTGTTTTTACAGAGACAGAGCAAGAGTCAGAGAGAGGGATAGATAGGGACAAACAGGAATGGAGAGAGATGAGAAGCATCAATCATCAGTTTTTCATTGCGACACCTTAGTTGTTCATTGATTGCTTTCTCATATGTGCCTTGACCGCGGACCTTCAGCAGACCAAGTAACCCCTTGCTCGAGGCAGCGACCTTGGGTCCAAGCTGGTGAGCTTTGCTCAAACCAGATGAGCCCGCGCTCAAGCTGGCGACCTCGGGGTCTCAAACCTGGGTCCTCAGCATCCCAGTCCGATGCTCTATCCACTGTGCCACCGCCTGGTCAGGCTATTGGTGGGTTTTGAATGCTAGTAAAAGACCGTTAATCTTGGCATGACAGGAATTTAAGGCAGCCCCATGACTGCTTCTTTTTGTTGTTGGAGTAATTTTTCCTTGGTATTGATGAAGTTAGGGATGGGGAGTAAAGGACTTTTAATGTCTTAGGCATCTACCTATTAATTATATTAATTATAAGACATATTAAAGGCTGTTTAGATATATTTTGAGTCATTTAATAATTTAACACAATTTGATTGAGAATTTTAATATACAGTGGTTAAAGGCTTAGGTACTGGAAGCAGATTGTTCATATCCTGTCTCTGCTGAGTGACCTTGGTTGAACAAGTTACTTGATAGGTTTGTTGAAAGGATTAAATGAGTTGATGTTTGCAGAATTCTTAGTGTGTCATTCATGTAGTGAGCCCTAGATAAATGTGAGCTTCTGTTAGCTATCTTAGAGGCAGGTGCTCAAAATACATAGGTAAGTAGAAAATGTGTCTCTGCCCTCCCGTTGTAGAGACATTTATAAACAAATCATTAAAGCCATGTAATTAGTAATAGGTACTCTTTTTCTATGTTCCAGGCACTACACTCAGTATTATATATCAATTTTGTTCCTTTTAAACAACTCTTATTACTTACTCCCATTTTGCAGATGAAGAAATTGAAGTATTAGAAGGATTATCTTACCTGAGTTATGTATTATAGTTAAGTTATAGAGTCAGTATTTGAACCCAGACCCAGACAATCTGACCCCAGATTCTTAACTCTTTTTTTTTTTTTCTTACAGAGTCAGAGGGAGGGATAGATAGGGACAGACAGACAGGAACGGAGAGAGATGAGAAGCATCAATCATCAGTTTTTCGTTGTAACACCTTAGTTGTTCATTGATTGCTTTCTCATATGTGCCTTGACTGTGGGGCTACAGCAGACCAAGTAACCCCTTGCTCGAGCCAGCGACCTTGGGTCCAAGCTGGCAAGCTTTGCTCAAACCAGATGAGCCCGCGCTCAAGCTGGCAACCTCGGGGTCTTGAACCTGGGTCCTCTACATCTCAGTCTGATGCTCTATCCACTGTGCCACCACCTGGTCAGGCAGATTCTTAACTCTTAACTGCTAGTTTATGGTATAATGTTACCATAAGATGCAATGAGAATGAAAAGGAAGGCATCCGTCTAGGGATGTTGGAGGAGTCTTTATAGAGGAGGTTATATTGAGTAACAATTTACTTGTATGTGTGAGACAGAGAGAGGGAGAGACAGATAGGAAGGGAAAGATGAGAAGCATCAACTTGTAGTTGGGGCTCATTGATTACTTCTCATACATGCCTTGACTGGCCGCTTTAGCTGAGCCAGTGACCCCTTGCGTAAGCCAGCGACCTTGGGATCATGTCTGTGATCCCACACTCAAGCCAGCAACCCTGCGCTCAGCTGGTGAGCTTGCACTAACGCTGAGTGAGCCCATGCTCAAGCTAGTGACCTCGGGTTTTCTAACCTGGGTCCTGTATTCACTGTCCCACCACCTGGTCAGGCAACAATTTACTGGTGAATGAAAAGAGGAAGGCATTTCAGATAGAACAGTTTGGGCATAAGAAAGCTTACAGAACCGTTAGAGCTCAATGTAGTTTATTTGGCTGGAGTTCAATTAAGAATTGAGATTGAAAGGTAAGTATAGACCAGATCATAAAGATCCTATGGTACCTGTTAAGGAGCTTGTACTTTATTTTTTAGACAGTAGCTTTTTTAAAGTAGTCAAGTAGCTCGTGTTGAGCTACTGAAGAATTTTTTTAAAAGATGGTGACATGATTGTATTTTCATTTAGAAACTCATTTCTGGTGTGACAATGTATAGTGGATTGATGAATACTTGAACCAGGACATCTTTCAGTCCAGTAATTACAGTAGTTGCAATGAGAAGTGACGAGTCTAAATGAAGACAGGAGGTACAGTAGACAGATTCTGAGAAAGATTTAGGTAGAATGGAAAAGATACAGTGTTGGGTTGGGAGTCAGAGTTGAAGGAGAAGGTGAAACCAAGTATGTCTTCCAGTGTTCTTCTATTTTAAATAGTGATGGCACTAAATATGGTAAGAGAAGCTGTTTTTGGATGGAGAAAAGACCATGCTTTTATAAATTGGGGATTCGTAAAGTCTAAAATGGAGAACTTTTGTTGACTTGTATATGGCGGTCAGGAGGGCTTTGAGTAGAAGTTTGTCAGGTTATCAGCACATATATGTAATAGCTGAAATATAGATAATGTTCATTTAACAATAAGTATTAACTGAGCACTGGTTACCAAGTGCCAGATACTGGATATTCAAGAGTGAACAAAACAAATTAAAAAATATTATTTTTTCTTTGGAGCTTATACTTTAGTTGCAATGGGGATAGTAAATGGTATGCCAAATGGTAGTGTTACAGAGAAAAGTCAGGGAGGGAGAGAGAAAATTCAGAGGGAAAGGATGGATTTGTGCAGTTTTAAATTGTTGCTTAGGAGCTAGGAGCTGTCTGACATTTAATAGAAACCCAGAGGAGGTGAGGGAATGAACCATGTTTGGATATTAGAGGGAACAGCATTCCAGACAGGGGAATAGAAATGCAAAGGCCCTAAATCAAGATTTGTGCTTAGCATGGTCGAGGAAATACAAGAAGGCCAGTGTGGTTAGAGAGATGAGAATAGAGATTTGGTATTTATTGTCCGTCTGTATATCTTTTTTGGAGAATGAAAATAAATTTATAACTCACTTTACAATAAGATCTAACTTAACTCAATCATTGGCAAAACAAGATTTCAACTGAGGTGAGACTATATATATTCTTTTTTTTTTTTTTTCCTGAAGCTGGAAACGGGGAGAGACAGTCAGACAGACTCCCGCATGCGCCCGACCGGGATCCACCCGGCACGCCCACCAGGGGCAATGCTCTGCCCACCAGGGGCAATGCTCTGTTGCGACCAGAGCCACTCTAGCGCCTGGGGCAGAGGCCAAGGAGCCATCCCCAGCGCCCGGGCCATCTTTGCTCCAATAGAGCCTCGCTGCGGGAGGGGAAGAGAGAGACAGAGAGGAAGGAGGGGGGGTGGAGAAGCAAATGGGCGCTTCTCCTATGTGCCCTGGCCGGGAATCGAACCCAGGTTCCCCGCACGCCAGGCCGACGCTCTACCACTGAGCCAATAGCCAGGGCCTAGACTATATATATTCTTTATCCCATTTAATGTGAGTACTCATTTTTTGCTAAAGAAATACCAATGATGTCTGATTATGGGATGTTCCCCCAATCCTACAGGAATTGTTAATTTAAGATATATATAGGTACTGTAATGCTTTCTTAACATTAGAAAAATTCAGGATTCCAAAAGCACATTCGCTTCAAAGACTTTTTAATAAGTCTGTGGACTTCTAGTTTTATTTCTTTGGAAAACTTAAGTTCCAGTTCAAAAAAACTTGTAGACATTTGAAATTCAGTATGTAAATTATCTGAGGGCTACCTCTATTTCCTCTATCCATCACTCTTGATATTCCTGTTCTGATTTTTTGTTTGTTTGTTATTTTTCCGAAGTGAGAATGGAGGTGGGGGGGGGAGGCAGGCAGATAGACTCCTGCATGCGCCAGACCACGATCCACCCCCCTACCCCCCACCCCTGCATGCCCACCACTGGGCGGTGCTCCCTTAGTTGCTGGAGGGGAAGAGAGAGATAGAGAGAATGGAGAGGGGAAAGGGTGGAGAAGCAGATGGGCGCTTCTCCTCTGTGTCCTGGTGGAAATAGAACCCGGGACTTTCACACTCTGGGCTGATGCTCTACCGCTGAGCCAACTGGTGAGGGACTGGATTTTTTTTTTTTTTGGTGCCTCCTTTCTGAGTCTTGTGTTTTGTTGTCGTACCCCCTCCCCCATCTATAAAGTGAGCATGTTGTTTCCTATGTTGAGGAATGATTTGTGGGGGATTTAGTAAGATAACAGTATAAGGCGCTGACCCTGGTGACGCAGTCCCTGCTCCACAAATGCTGATTCTCTTTATTTCTTAAGTTCATACTTTCTCTATTTCAGAGCATACGTCTCTTTCATCACGTAACTTTTAACCCCTAATGAACAGATTGTGTGTGTGTGTGTGTGTGTGTGAGAGAGAGAGAGACAGACAGACAGACAGACAGAGACAGAGAGAGGAACAGGCAGACTGGGAGAGGGATGAGAAGCATCAATTCTTTGTTGCGACTCCTTAGTTTCTCAGTGATTGCTTTCTCATATGTGCCTTGACCCAGGGGCTACAGTGGACTGAGTGACCCCTTGCTCAAGCCAGTGACCTTGGGCTCAAGCTGGTGAGCTTTGCTCAAACCAAATGAGCCCACGCTCAAACTGGTGACCTCGTGGTTTCAAACCTGGGTCCTCTGTGTCCCAGTCCGAAGCTCTATCCACTGCACCACCACCTGGTCAGGTGAACAGAATTTTTTTTTGTAGTGTTTTTTTTATGGGAAAATGTTCAAATATCAGAAAGTTTCTCTCTTCTCTCCACATTTCACATTCTCATGTTGATAATAAAGGTGCAGTACTACCCTCTACTCCCACCTCAAAATGTCATGTCCCCAGGGGAAACGGAAAAGGAAGGTCAAGGGGAAGTTATCTAATGGAGGACAAAGGGAAGGGAGCAGGGCCGTGTCTATATGCATTGTAATTTTTGTGTTTGTACCAGATCTGGACTTGGAGGGTACTGCAAGAGTGGCCTCCATGTAGTGGCAATTGGAATAAGTCATTTGTGGAAGTGGAGTTTTTGCAGAAGAGTAATCTTTTCTCATAAACTGCTAGTAGTAAAAGCTCCATTATCTAGAATAGGCATATTTAAAGTCATCTTTTGGTTTAGCCTAATTACTAGTACATTTAGTACCCCCCCACACAACTTTTTTAGATTAAAAAGTCCATTCTCTCCTGGAATATGTGTTATCTTTTAAAGATTTTGGCATATTCAAATGAGGAGGGTACAAAGTGGCAGAACTTGAATTAATAGTTTTTAAAAATATTTTTTGTTCTTGATTATATCAGATACCTGCTGCTTTAGAAAGTTCTATGTTTAACAAGAGTATTTGGCTGAAATTTAAAAATAAAATGGCCTAGGCCCTGGCCGGTTGGCTCAGCGGTAGAGCGTCGGCCTGGCGTGCGGGGGACCCGGGTTCGATTACCGGCCAGGGCACATAGGAGAGGCGCCCATTTGCTTCTCCACCCCCCCCCCCCTTCCTCTCTGTCTCTCTCTTCCCCTCCCACAGCCGAGGCTCCATTGGAGCAAAGATGGCCCGGGCGCTGGGGATGGCTCCTTGGCCTCTGCCCCAGGCGCTAGAGTGGCTCTGGTTGCGGCAGAGCGACGCCCCGGAGGGGCAGAGCCGTCGCCCCTGGTGGGCGTGCCGGGTGGATCCCGGTCGGGCGCATGCGAGAGTCTGTCTGACTGTCTCTCCCCGTTTCCAGCTTCAGAAAAATACAAAAATAAAATAAAATAAAATAAAATAAAATAATAAAATAAAATAAAATAAAATAAAATAATAAAATGGCCTAGCAAAGGTGAACTTGTAATGCACATTGACACTTTGACTCTGGCAAGGACTGGGTTAATGAGTGGTTTAGATGCAGCTGTTGCTTCATCACAGCATACAGCCTTTGTTCACTTTTAAGCCTCAGTAAAAGAAACACTGGCTCCTGAAGCTTTCACCAGGGAATTGGAGTGGTAGAGGACAGAGGTATATGAGCGCATGAACCAGAACATGTTCTGTTCCACAAAGGTAAGGGTAGGTGTGGGAGCGGGGAAATCTGCTGTGAGTCTAGTTTTGCACAGTCTCTTAGTTGCGGTTATGTGCAAACAATTATACTGGAACTGGATATCCAATTTCACATCAGGCATCTACCTGGAAGAGCGACCAGCAGCTGATGGGAAAGCTCTCAAACAACAGGAAGTACTACAGCAGGTGCTTGTTTTCAACTTTTGTGCTTCCTATTTGATCCTTGGCTCAGGAAATTAGATCTGGTTTCTGATATTTGGTTATTCTGATATTTTCTATACTACTTTTCTTGTTATTTTGAGCTGTGAAGATAGGTTAAAAGATTCTATTTTATGAATTAAAATACTTGATTCTGTAATATAGTTTAAAAAACAATGTTTCTAAAGCCTACAAAATTCTATTTTAATTTTGAGAAATGAAAAACTCTTATTTTAACCCTGTCTTGTCTATTTTCTTCTGATTTTTGCCTTTGGAAGATCCCCAGTACTCCTTGGTGTCCTACCATAATTCATCCAGCTAATAGATGTTTGTGTTTTGTTTTGAGGTGTCTAAGGAAAAGGTTGAGGTTTTACCTGGCTGTATTCCAGTATGAAACCTGAGATAAGTCCCTTGGCTTTTTATAAAAGGAAACCGAAAAGACCAGGGAGAGTGTTCTATTGAGTTGTGGTGAAGAGGGTTCTTCCTTAAATGAATTTCTATTTAAAAAATGAATTAAAAAATCTCTGATCTCTTTAGTTTTGTAGAAGGGTGTGTGTGTGTGTGTGTGTGTGTGAGAGAGAGAGAGAGAGAGAGAGAGAGAGAGAGAATGAATATGTTGCTATGTTGGGTGCAGATCAGATCAGATTGTCCTTGAATTTAAGGTTTTAAAACCTGATCTTTGTAGACCTTAACAATGGCTAATATTGGAATCAGTGGTGTGGAAACGTAAAGGCTTTACAAATTATTCTTTTTAGAAAGTGTAACTATTCAGATTATTGCGGGGATGAGAGCATAGAGATTGTTTTGATTATAAATAGAAGGTAGATAAAACGGGTAACAGTATGTAAAGCAGAGTATTTTTTTCTTTGGTCAAATGTGTGAAGAGCCACTAACGAAGGAATTTTTAGGGGCAGTGTAAAATGAATCAAAGACTCTTTTGATACTTGTTTTGCTATATTCTTTTTCTCTTATTCTTAAATATCTACTTTCTCAAACTAGAAAATCATCTTTTTCTATATGTGCTCACATGTTCAGTAGGTCATTTCTGTTGTCAGTTGAGGCACTATATATGGGACCTTGGCAAGCATACAGCATTCTTCCTCCTCACTTATTACAAATGATTCTCTTATCTTATATTTCCAAATGCCAGCAGTTTTTCTGGCAAAAATGAACTTGTAATGCACATTGACTAAGTCATTAAGGTTAGGAGTTTTGAAAAGTATTCATAGTATTATTAAATATGAAAATCCAGTGACATCAACTGTATTAAGTTCTAAGAGATTTATCAGCATTTTTGTTCTTTATTTGAGTGCTGTATTAAAGAATAATACAGCTTATTTCAAATTTGCTTTGGCCAGATAGCTTGGTTGGAGTGTCATCCCAAAGTGCAGAGGTTGCAAGTTCAGTGCCCAGTTAGGCACATATGGTAACAGATCAATGTTCCGTGTTCTCTCTCTTGCTCTAACATCAATAAATTAAAAACAAACAAACAAACAAACAAAAAACACTTGTTAGCCTGTTCCTGGCTTTTATTGCTCTGTGGAATTCTGAAAAGACAACATTTAAAGAATTTATTTTTATTTTTATTCATTTTAGAGAGGAGGGAGGGAGAGGAAGAGAGAGAGAGAGAAAGGGGGGAGGAGCAGGAAGCATCAACTCCCATATATGCCTTGACCAGACAAGTGCAGGGTTTTGAACCGGCAACCTCAGTGTTCCCAGTTCGACGCTTTATCCACTGCGCCACCAGAGGTCAGGCTGAAAAGACAACATTTAGATTCAGATTTTTTTGTTTTGTTTTTGTTATCTAAGTGTACTTAATTTAGCTATATTTTATAATGTATTTTTTGCCTGCACAGAAAGTTGGAGTGACTGGTCCCCCTGATCCACAAGTTCGCTGTCCCTCTGTCATTGAGTTTGGGAAGTATGAAATTCACACCTGGTACTCTTCCCCATATCCTCAAGAATACTCAAGGTATGTTTTGAGTGACCCTTTACCTTCTGTTTTTTAAATTCATAGAATTCTAGCACTAGAAGAGTTCTTGGGTACATTTTAGTCTATTTCATCTTTTTATATTTAAGGAAACTGTCCATAATAGCAGCATACTTTGGCAGCTACTTAATCCCAGTTGGCTTTAGATTTGTTTTTCTGTAATCTGTCCAAAAGCTAATAATTAAAATAGAAAACCTGACACATGGTCAGAATGAAAGGGGAATGTTTTCTTCTTTAAAACAAATTTGCCTTTATACCTCACATTAAGAATTATAAGAGAGGCCCTGGCTGGTTGGCTCAGTGGTAGAGCGTCGGCCTGGTGTGCAGAAGTCCTGGGTTCGATTTCCGACCGGGGCACATAGGAGAAGCGCCCATCTGCTTCTCCACCCCTCCCCCTCTCCTTCCTCCTTGTCTCTCTCTTCCCCTCCCTCAGCCAAGGCTCCATTGGAGCAAAGATGGCCCGGGCGCTGGGGATGGCTCCTTGGCCTCTGCCCCAGGCGCTAGAGTGGCTCTGGTCGCAACAGAGCAACGCTCCGAGGGGCAAAGTGTCGTCCCCTGGTGGGCGTGCCGGGTGGATCCTGGTTGGGCGCATGCGGGAGTCTGACTGTCTCTCCCCGTTTCCAGCTCCACAAAAATACAAAAAAAAAAAAAGAATTATAAGAGAGAAAAACTAAGATTTTTATACTTAATTATAAATAAAGTTTCACTGAGTAGCCTTTTGTCTAAACCAGGGGTCCCCAAACTTTTTATACAGGGGGCCAGTTCACTGTCCCTCAGACCGTTGGAGGTCCGGAGTATAAAAAAAACTATGAACAAATCCCTATGCACACTGCACATATCTTATTTTAAAGTAAAAAAAAAAACAAAACGGGAACAAATACAATATTTAAAATAAAGAACAAGTAAATTTAAATGAACATACTGACCAGTATTTCAATGGGAACTATGGGCCTGCTTTTGGCTAATGAGACGGTCAATGTGCTCCTCTCACTGACCACCAATGAAAGAGGTGCCCCTTCCAGAAGTGCGGTGGGGGCCAGATAAATGGCCTCAGGCGGCCGCATGCGGCCCACGGGCCGTAGTTTGGGGACCCTTCGTCTAAACTTTTATAATTTAAAAAATTTAATAGTTTCTTTTCCTAGGAATAATTGGACAAATGGTATTAAATTATATATAAATAGCTTGGGTTTCCAGATATAAAAATTGATCAGTCATCAGCTTTTTGGGATGAGGCATTGTGCTTAGTAAAAGCCAAATTTGTTTCATGACTCAACTCTGACATTTATAAGCTGCATAACCTTAGAAGTTACCCAATAACTCTGTGCCTCAGTTTTCTCATCTTTAAAATGGGGGTAGTAATAGTTTTGACCTCATCAGGTTTGTTGTGAACATTACATGGCTTAAAATATGTAAATCACTTAGAAAGTGGCAAGTGCTTCCTTTAGCCAGGTAGCTCACTTGGTTAGAGTGTCATCCCAGTACACCAAGGTTACAGGTTCGATCCCTGGTCAAGGCACACACCAGAATCAACCAATGAATGTATAAATAAGTAGGGCAATAAATTGATGTTTCTCTCTTTCTCTTTCGCACTTTCCTTCTCCCCTATTACCCTCCCTTTCTGCTCTCTAAAAATTAGTCAGTCATTGGTTAGTGCTCAATAATGTCAGTAATTATTATTTTTTTCCTTTAGGGTTTAAGTTTAAAGAGTTGATAAATAAGATTTGGTAAAAATTAAACAATGATTTGTCTTTTGAAGTATAGCAGTCACATTAGTGCTCTCTTAAATCTGAAAATTATTCGGACTGGGATGCAGAAGACCCAGGTTCGAGACCCCGAGGTCGCCAGCTTGAGCAAGGGCTCATCTGGTTTGAGCAAAAGCTCACCAGCTTGAGCCCAACGTCCCTGGCTCAAGCAAGGGGTTACTTGGTCTGCTGAAGGCCCGTGGTCAAGGCACATTAAAAAAAAAAATCTGAAAATTATTTATGCCACAGTTCCCCCCTCCCCCCCAGTGAGAAGCAGGGCGCTGCAGACAGACAGACTCCCATGTGTGCCCCACTGGGATCCACTGGGCATGCCCACCAGGGGTGATGCTCTGCCCATCTGGGCCATTGCTCTGCTGCAACCGGAGCCATTCTAGCGCCTGAGGTGGAGGCCATGGAGCCATCCTCAGTATCCTGGCCAACTTTGCTCCCATGGAGCCTTGACTGCGGGAGGGGAAGAGAGAGACAAAGAGAGAAAGGAGAGGGGAGGGGTGGAGAATAAGATGAGCGCTTTTCCTGTGTGCCCTGGCTAGGAATCAATCCAGGACCTCCACACGCCGGGCCGACCCTCTACTGCTGAGCCAACTGGCCAGGGCCAATACCACAGTTTTTTATTTAGCAGGGTGTTATAAGGCAGTGTTTTTCAACAGCTGATCTGCAGACCGGTGCTGGTCCACCAGAAATTTCGTGTCAGTACATGAAAGTGTTAACCACCCTGATGTATGAAGATTATAGACTCAACGATCTTATTCACCTTCACTTATGCTCTGGGTGATTGCCACTTATCAGCCTGTATCATCAATGAAAATACTCTTGAGGTTGTCTTAGATATCTTTGGAACCTGTAGGCATCTTTGAGCAACCTTTTGCATGTGCAGAGCATTTACAAATCATGTGCAATAGACAAAAAACATTTGAACAAACTAATGTAGTATTCAGTGCATCACACATGTAATTCGGAAATCAAGCACCAACTTTGTACGATATGGCACTGTTAGGTGCAGTAAGATAAAACTTTGTTCATTGCGTGTTTCCATTTCTGGCTGGCTAGGTTACCAGTCTCCAAGTATATAAAAGTTGAAAACCACTGTTGTAAGGACTAATAAGTTATGATGTTCTGTGGTTTAAACACATATTCAAAGTCTACATTGTATGACTTTTTACCTATCTAGTAACATTGCATGTCCAAAATATTAGCAAAAATAATTATAACAACATTAATTTATTACTGCTTTACCCTATACAGAGTTCTTTTAACATGAGTTTTCTCTGGGAAGCTGGGAATAGGCCAGTATATTTGTTAGAAAACTAAAACTCAGTATTTTTTTACTTTTTAAAATATAAATTGCTGTCTAGTTTTCAAGTCTGGCAGAAGTAGAGAAATAGGAATGAGAGAATGTTATTATAGACACAGACCTCAGTGACTCCCCCTACTCCCCGCCACCACCACCACCACAAAACAACTGAAGAGAAAGCAAAGCTTCAGGAAACTAATACACAAGGTCACAAAACTCAGCAGTTGAGAACTATTTATTACAGGGCTGTTAGCCCTAAACACTGTAGTAGATCATTAAAGCAGCCTTCTATTTATATCATGGAATAACAATTTGAGTTTGTTTTATTAAAGATTATATTTATTATATATATAATTATATATAAAATAATGTGTGTGTGTTAAAAGAGGACAGGGAATTTCTCAACTACGTACAGAACTTAAGTATTCAAGACAGTTTACTCTTCAGGAGTTCTGAATAGCCAAGATATGATGTATGATCAAGAAGAAATGCTGAGGAATTAATTTCTTCATCAGGTTTGAAATAAAATACTACCATTTTTAGTGAGATCTTTGCAAACTATTCACATTGTAAGTGTTCAACCTAGAAAAGGAAGCTTATTTAACTTGTGTATCAGCTGTTTCAGGAATTGTGGTACAGATAGATGGATACCACAGGCACCTTGTCTCTTCTACTTAAGGGGACGAGAGACAATTAGTTGACTCAGGAATGGAAATAGAGTCAGCCTCAGCACTTGCTTTAGAAGAGAATTAATAAAAATTGAACCATGAGGCTGTTGTCTTTAGGATATTAAAAGGTTTCATAAAGAATGTTGCATTTTTTTCTGATGAGATTGTTGCTAAAACCTGATTTCTTAATCATTGGTTATCATTGAAGGAATAAACATTGCTAGCAGAAAAATAAATAACAAGAAAGGGTAATAAGAATCATAAAAAACAGCAATAGAATAAGAGCTCTAAAATCCATCAATTTTAAGTAGAATTTTAGACATTTTCATTACATTGTGGAGGTTTTCCTTAATTTTTCAGTAGAAAATATTCTATAATTTAATAGGTTCTTTAATAATTGTGACTTTCCCCCCTATCTGTGTATTCATAATTCTCTTAGTTGTGTTTTTTAAAAACTATATATATATCTATTTAAATGAGTTTTGGCTTGTATTACTTCTGAGTTATTTTAAACTTGAGTTGACCAAAATGTTTGTTTAGAGGTTTTGTGGGTTTTTTTTGAGACAGAGAGAGGGATAGATAGGGACAGACAGGAACAGAGAGAGATGAGAAGCATCAATCATTAGTTTTTGTTGTGACACTTTAGTTGTTCATTGATTGCTTTTTCATATGTGCCTTGACTGTGGGGCTATAGCAGACTGAGTAACCCCTTGCTCAAGCCAGCGACCTTGGGTCCAAGCTTTGCTCAAACCAGATGAGCCCGTGCTCAAACTGGCGACCTTGGGGTCTCGAACCCGGGTCCTCTGCATCCTAGTTCGACGCTCTATCCACTGTGCCACCGCCTGGTCAGGCAAATGTTTAGAGGTCTTATGTTCTTCAAATAATTAATCTGTATCCTTA
This sequence comes from Saccopteryx bilineata, assembly GCF_036850765.1. Lineage (NCBI taxonomy): Eukaryota > Metazoa > Chordata > Mammalia > Chiroptera > Emballonuridae > Saccopteryx > Saccopteryx bilineata. Next base: position 33,270,197 of record NC_089495.1, on the reverse strand, counting down.
CTTTATTAATGACTTTCTTACTCAATGCTAAATTTCTTCTAAATTATTTTTTTATTTAAGGTTTTAAATACTTTTTAAAAAATTGCAAATCCCAAAGCATGTATAAAGAGGACAATTGAAACAGACAAACAAATAAACAAAAAGGTCACAAGAGGAAAAATCTTTTGGGAAGTGCGATTTTGAATTACCTCTCATCAAACATTTGTGTGTGTTTATTGTAAATTAAGTAATCTTGCATTCCTGACTTAAAAAAACAAAGTGAAACAACAATGAAGCAATGGTGCTACTTTGGAGCAATATGATTAAGGCTTTAAGTGAAGATTATAAACCAGAGTTTTAACCTTAAATTTCTCCAGCAGGACCATCTGATGCTCACACTGGTAGACAGGTTCATAGCCTTACTCTCCCTTTAAAAACCAGACAGAAATAGGCTGATAGCAAGACTGACTAATCATGGGCTGTCCTCTACATCTGAGCTGTTTATAGAGCTTAGCTTCCTTCATAATAACCTCTTTGCTATGAGATCATATTGAGATCATAAGTAGGCAGATTCCCACATAATTGAGTGGCTTAGATTAGGAAGTTTCCTCAACCTTTTGTTCCTGTTTCTGATGATTTGATGCATAAATTATGTACAGCGCCAGTTACTAAAGAACACCACTCTTTTTTTTTTTTTTAAGATTTTATTTATTGATTTTACAGAGGGGGTGTGTATGGAGCAAAAGGTATCAACTCATAGTTGCTTCACATTAGTTGTTCATTGACTGCTTGGTGTATGTGCCTTGACGGGGCAAGCCCAGGGTTTCAAACTGGTGACTTCAGCATTCCAGGTCAATGCTTTATCCACTGTTGCACTACAGGACAGGCAAGAACAATATTCTTAAGTCTTTGGGGCCTTGGCTGGTTGGCTCAGCAGTAGAGCGTCCACCCAGTGTATGGAGGTGCCGGGTTTGATTCCTGGTAAGAGCACACAGGAGAAGCAACTATCTGCTTTTCCACTCCTTCCCCTCCACTCTGTCTCTCTTCCCTTCCTGCAGCATGGTTCAAGCTCAAATGATTCAAGCTCAAATGGTTCGGGCAAGTTGGCCCTGGGCCCTGAGAATGGCTCCATGACCTCTGCCTCAGACACTAAAATAGCTCCATTGCCGAGCAACAGAGAAGTTACCCCAGATGGGCAGAGCATCTTGTGGTAGGGGGCTTGCCCCAGGCTTGCCAGGTAGATCCCGGTTGGGATGCATGTGGGAGTCTCTGCCTCCCTGCCTCTCACTTAAAAAAATAAAAAATAAAAAAATAAAGTTTTGGGATGACCATTAAATGATGGAATAAAATGGATGAAAAGAGAATGAAAATATTCATAGTATAATTATAAATAATAGCAGCTCTAGTTACCATTTGTTGAGCTTGGTCCTGGATTAAACATCTCTGTAGTAATTCTATGAGGTGGGTATTACTCTCTTTGTTTTATATAGACAAAGGCCTAGCAAACTTATTCAAGACTATACAGTTTAAAGTTACAGAGTAGAACCAGGATTAAATCCCACTTTTCTCTTCCACGTAGCTATAACCTTCAATCACTGTGCTTGCACTACTCCATATAGCATTTGTATCTAGATTGATATTGTGTGGCTTGTACCGTTATCTTTGACTTAAGTGACATTTGTTACACTTTTTATTATGGTTTTAACATTTTATTACAAGTTGTCCTATTATGAAGGCTATATAAACTGTTACTATCTTGGGCAGTGTTCAGAAGCCAAGAAGAAATTCCTGGGAAGAATATTTGCATCATTGTAGAAGTAAGGGAAGCAGTGCTTTCAGAGCACTCAGCTGCAGCTCAGTTCTAGCTTCACAGGCTGGGGTGTCAACAGAATGGCTGACTTTAGAATTAATATCAAGCGTGGAGGCTACTGTCCTTGATGAAGTGGATCAGAGTAACCATACACCTATTTTGATATTCAAGTCATAGGTGGAAGGTGACAGAAAGCAGCATCCAGCGGTATTCTTTAGGGCTAGGAATATTTATAATCTTTATAACAACACTTTATGTGATCTAATGTTTGTTTTTGATGATGTATTTTTTTTCAATGAGAGAACTACAGCCATTTGTACTATTGCTAGAAAAACACTGTTTTCCCCCAGAGTTTTATTAGATGATTTCTTTTAGACTAGCATTGTCATCCCAGTGGGCTTGGTTAAATAAGTAAGAGGCTTTCTCAAAAAAATGAATTGCAATGAAGTAGATCGTGATACTACTTGCTTTTACTTTTATTATTTTTTATATGTTTCGCTAAAGTTTTTGTTGTTGTTGTTGTTTACTTATCAATAAAATGCTTTAATTATTAACTTCTAATTAACCTGATAAGACTTGGTTGTAATTTCATTTCTTCTGATATTGTCTTGAACAACTTGCTTACCTAATAGAACTTCAAAAGAATATTATGTCTTCTCTTATAGACCTGAGGAAATAATTGTATTTACTTCCCATGTCTCTGTACTGAGACCTAAAAGTTTAATTGAATGCTTTTAGCATTTATCTTTACCATAATCTGGAAAGTTTAGTGACCTGTCACTGGTTCTTTTTTTCTTTTCTTCATTGTACTCAAGGATTCTTCTGCATCTTCATGTTGCAACAAGTTAAAATAATTGCTCATTGAGAATTTAGCACAGGTTAGTAAAGGTAAGAAGTAGAATAGTTCGAGGGGGAGTGCCATGAGTTACAATTACATAGAGAGAACCTCATTCTTCTATTTAAATAATTTAAGAAGTTACTCAATATCTAGAGCAGGGGTCCCCAAACTAAGGCCCACGGGCCACATGCCGGCCCTCTGAGGCCATTTATCCGGCTTCTGGAAGGGGCACCTCTTTCATTGGTGGTCAGTGAGAGGAGCACATTGACCATCTCATTAGCCAAAAGCAGGCCCGTAGTTCCCATTGAAATACTGGTCAGTTTGTTGATTTAAATTTACTTGTTATTTATTTTAAATATTGTATTTGTTCCTGTTTTGTTTTTTTACTTTAAGATGTGTGCATAGGGATTTGTTCATAGTATTTTTTATAGTCCGGCCCTCCAACGATCTGAGGGACAGTGAACTGGCCCCCTGTGTAAAAAGTTTAGGGACCCCTGATCTAGATATTCAGAAAGATAGTCTGGCAGTTGTGGGCTACTTTTGAGACTCAGTTGATAACATCTAGTGTCCACAATAAATAATGAAGTTTATAATTGGGGCCATTTCATTTTGAGATTTTTTAGTTTTGAGATAAAGAAGAAAAAAGCCATTTATCCTGCTTCCATTCCTTTCTGAGTAGTGGGGTTTGAGACAACCTGCAAAGGGAATAAATGAAGCCTTAGGGAACCTTTCATTTTCATGTTCTTGGTTCTTGGTTCTTGGTTCTTGGTTCTTGATTCTTGACTTTATGTGTTGGTCATGTGTTTTACTCATTATTTTGGAATACATTTTTTACTAAAGTATAGTTTTAGGTTGTTTTGGTTTGGCTAATATTAGAGATTTTGGAAAATCTCTAATATATATATAAAGTATTATAGATTGTAAACATTTAGAAGTATTATATACCACAGTAGTTTCTTGGAAGCTTTTAGTATACTGAATGGCAGTTTTTATTTATATATATATATATATATATATATATATATATATATATATATATATATATTTTTTTTTTTTTTTTTTTTTTTTTTTTTGTATTTTTCTGAAGCTGGAAATGGGGAGAGACAGTCAGACAGACTCCCGCATGTGCCCGACCGGGATCCACCTGGCACGCCCACCAGGGGGCGACGCTCTGCCCCTCCGGGCGTCATTCTGTTGCGACCAGAGCCACTCCAGCGCCTGAGACAGAGGCCACAGAGCCATCCCCAGCGCCCGGGCCATCTTTGCTCCAATGGAGCCTCGGCTGCGGGAGGGGAAGAGAGAGACAGAGAGGAAAGAGAGGGGGAGGGGTGGAGAAGCAGATGGGCGCCTCTCCTGTGTGCCCTGGCCAGGAATCGAACCCGGGACTTCTGCACACCAGGCCGACGCTCCACCACTGAGCCAACCAGCCAGGACCTGAATGGCAGTTTAAACATAAGATGTCTGCCCTGGCTGGATAGCTTGGTTGGTTGGAGCATTATTCTGAAGCTCAGAGGTTGCCAGTTCAATCCCGTCAGGACACATGCAGGAGCAGCTCAATGCTCCTGTCTCTCTTTCTCCTTTCCTCTCTCACGAAAATCAACCAATTAAAAAAATTTTAAACATAAGATGTGAGATTTTATAGGAAGAAGTAATGTGACTCATCAAGGGTGAAGGGGAAAAAAAATCACATACCCTTTCCTGCCTTTATTTTGGCACAAAATATTGCGTGCAGGACTAGTGTTCCATAAATACACCTTTGGAGAGGGTTTAGTTGAATGGTAACCGTTTTCATAAAAAGAATTATGCTTCAAAAGCTGCTTCTAAAGTAGAACTTGAAAAATGGTTATGGTCTTCATACTTAACAAATCAAACATTTGGATATGTTCATCTACTTTTCTTCTTTTAATTCCAGGGCAATCTTTTTAAAGCATAGCTATCCAAACTGATAGCAACTAAATTAATGAGTTTATTTATTTATTTATTTATTTATTTATTTATGCTTTTTTAATGTACCCCCTTATTCTGATAAACTCTTTGCTTATTCTAGAATGAGTCATTTTATAAAATTTTTATTTTTAATTTATTGTGTTGACATGGTTTCAACTGTCCCATTCTATATAATACCTTCTACACAGCATAGTGCGCCCCCCATGCAAAGTCTTTTTCCATCCCTGATTTACCCCCTTACCCCTCCACCCTCATCCCCCTGTCCCTCTGGGAATTTCTACCCTGTTGCATGTATCAGTGTTTTATATGTATATATAATTTGGCTAATCCCTTCATCTTTTTTGATCCCGTCCCATCATCCCCCTTCTGTATGAGTTTATTTTTCACTGTTAAAAATTTTATTGATGAGATTATGTGGACAAATATATTTAAGTCAGAGTACATATTATATACAGTGCCACAATACATTTTTTTTCAGGTTTTTTTTAACTGAAATCTAATTATATAATTTACCAGTAGATCTTACTAAAGTAAGGAAATTACTGAATTTTAAAACAACTCATATGTAATTTTTGATTGATTTTTTAAAAAAGTTACTTTTAATTTATTGGGATGACACGGTTCATCAAACTATGCAGGTTTCAAGTGCACAGCTCACCCTAACACCATCTACACACTGCATTATGCTTCCACCCGTGCAAAGTATCTTTCTACCCCCATCTCCCCTAGTTTTCCTCCCCCCCCTTAAGATTTATGAATTTTTAAATTTTCTTTTTATTTTTAAACATCTCCAGGTTATCTTGACATTTGATTATGTTGCATACTCATCACCCAAAGTCATATAGTCTTCCGTCACCACCTATCTGGTTTTCTTTGTGCCCCTCCTCTCCCCCCACCCCACCCCTCCCTTCCCCTCCCCACCCCTGGTAACCATGAAAGCCTCCATGCTTACATATATGAGAGAAGATACAGTAATTTATATGGATTATAGTTTTTGTTATCATGCCATTCAATATTTTGCATATGCAAAATGACAATATCAGATTTCAGATTATCAGGGCATAGCTAGTTCTGGACACAATTCAGGATGCAGGAGTTACATGAGATGTGTATTTTATAGAGCCATGTAGTCTTTTGGATTCAGACTAAAATAGGTATAAAAGCTGATCAGTTTCAATTTAGGTTATGTACCTTCAATTACTTTATGAACCAATCTGATCACTTAACTTGATTGCCTAGCTCCTCATAAAGGGACATTATAAAGAAGAAGGTTAAACTTGACAGGGTAACATTAAACTACTGCTAAAATAGCAAGACTGTTGAATAGTGTAAAGAAGTAACAGAGAACATCTGGAAGAATAATTTGAACTTTTTACTTGAGTAAATAGACTTTTGAGTTGCAGAATTTAATGTGACGTATGTTTTTAGAGGGGCAGAGAGGGAGAGAGAGAGACAGATAGGAAGGGAGAGATGATGAAAATTATCAACTTATACTTGCATCACTTTATTTATTTATTTATTTTATTATTTTTTTTTTTTTTGGTGGCAGAGACAGAGCGAGTCAGAGAGAGGGACAGAGAGACAGGAAGGGAGGGAGATAAGAAACATCAATTCTTCATTGCAGTTCCTTAGTTGTTCATTGATTGATTTCTCATATGTGCCTTGACGGGGGGGGGGGGGCTACAGCAGACCAAGTGACCCCTTGCTCGAGCCAGCAACCTTGGTCTCAAGCTGCTGAGCCTTGCTCAAACCAGATGAGCCCGTGCTGAAGTTGGCGACCTCAGGGTCTCGAACCTGGGTCCTCCACATCCCAGTTCTGTGCTCTATCCACTGCGCCACCGCCTGGTCAGGCTATTTGCATCACTTTAGTTGTTCATTGATTGCTTATGCATGCCTTGACTGAGGGGGGTGGGGGGGGGCTCAGTCCAAGCCAGTGATACCTTGCTCAAGCCAGTGACCATGGAATCATGTCAGTGATCCCGTGCTCCAGCCTGGGACCCTGTGCTCAAGCTGACAAGCCAGATGAGCTTCTGCTCAAGCTGGTGACCTTGGGGTTTCGAGCCTGGGACCTCATGCCCCAGGTCGATGCTCTTTCCAGTCTCAGGTCAACACTCTATCCACTGTGCCACCACTGGTCCAGCTAATGTGATATTTAACCAGAGGGAGAACCAGAATTTCAGGGGTAGAAGGAAGGAGGCACTATACTATGTTCTAACTTGAAAAAACATATTGAATGTTATAATTTTATACTTAAAAAGGTATACAAAATCTGCTTTTAGAACTACTACATTTCATTCAGCACTCTATATGTAGTATACCTAGCGCAGGGCCTGACACAGTAAATATTCAACAGATGTTTATTTTTCTGATATTAATGAATGAGTGATCAAATAAAGGAATAAAGGATATATAGCTTGACAAAATCTTCACTTAATGGTATATTCTGTAGGTAGACTTTATTTTCTCCTTATTGGAGATAATTGAGGAGGAGAGAATGTGATATTTTTTGGTATCTGTTAAAGGGGTAACTTTAAAAAACTGCTAAGTATTATTAATCTGAAAGGAAGAACCTGGAATTAGATGTCTTGATTTCTCACCCTTGCTCTCCTGCCTTCAATTAGTTGGATACTGTTATCCAAATTAGTTTTATCTTTAGTCTTTTTCTTTTTTTTATTTCATTAATGGGGTTAATGATACATTGTCTACCTTTTTACTGTGTGGTAATGAGTCAAAAGAATTGTTGTGAAAGTTTAAAGTCTTATAAAACATAAAGCCCTGTCTTTTTTTTTATAATTACTTTTTATAGGCTACCTAAGTTGTATCTTTGTGAATTCTGTCTAAAATATATGAAAAGTAGAACTATTCTACAACAGCACATGAAGAAGTGTGGTTGGTTCCATCCTCCTGCCAATGAGATTTACAGAAAGAATAATATATCTGTCTTTGAGGTAAAGTAGATGTTTAATATGTTCTATCTATTTCATATATTATGCCACCTGTATTGTATCTAATTGTGTGGCTTGATTTTTTTTTTTGAAATGTTATTTATTGTAGTTCACTCTCTATTAAATCAAATAATTCTGCTATATGAGAAGCAGAATTAGGCCAAGACAAATGGCACCAAGTTCACAAGCTTGATCACAGAATAAATTATTGTTTCATTAAATTAATGATCAATTATAATATATCTTATTATTTTATATATATACCACTGAAAAGGAAAAAGTTCTGGTAATGATTTGTAAGACTCAGTTGATTATAAAATGCCAACCGATTTTACGTATGTTCAGACGTGATTAAACTTTATCTTAGAATCTGTGAACTGTAGAATCTTTTCAGATTTCTGTTCTCTTTAGAGGAATATTTTGTAGAGGTATATTTTAATAGTGGTAGTAAATATTTTCTTGACTTCATCATGATATGATTTATGTTATGTTTGTGATTCTTCTGTGTTGTTAGTGATACTGAATTTCTTGATCCTCAGTTCTGTGGTTTGATTGCCAAGTTTTGAGTACCTGCCATGTGCTCACTTGGTTCCATTAATTACCAGAATTTACATTACTGGAGAGATGATGGAATTTCACATTCTTTTTTTATTTTTATTTTTATTTATTTTTATTTTTTTTGTATTTTTCTGAAGCTGGAAACGGGGAGAGACAGTCAGACAGACTCCCGCATGCGCCCAACCGGGATCCACCTGGCACGCCCACCAGGGGCGACGCTCTGCCCACCAGGGGGCGATGCTCTGCCCCTCTGGGGCGTCGCTCTGCCACGACCAGAGCCACTCTAGCGCCTGGGGCAGAGGCCAAGGAGCCATCCCCAGCGCCCGGGCCATCTTTGCTCCAATGGAGCCTTGGCTGCAGGAGGGGAAGAGAGAGACAGAGAGGAAGGGAGGAGGGGGTGGAGAAGCAAATGGGCGCTTCTCCTATGTGCCCTGGCCGGGAATCGAACCTGGGTCCCCCGCATGCCAGGCCGACGCTCTACCGCTGAGCCAACCGGCCTGGGCCGAATTTCACATTCTTAGGATCTACTATCTCTCACTTTCTTGATCTTTCCTCAGACTTTATTTTTGTTGAGGAATAGAGAAACATTCGCCTTGGAGGAGGGGGAAAGGCATGGTATACAGTATTATTTTAGAATACCCAAGAACAAATTATTTCTCAACTTAAGCATATATTAGTGTGTGTGTTTTTTGTTTTTGTTTTTGTATTTTTCTGAAGTTGGAAATGGGGAGGCAGTCAGACAGACTCCCACATGCGCCCAACCAGGATCCACCCGGCATGCCCACCAGGGGGCGATGCTCCGCCCATCTGGGGCATTGCTCTGTTGCAACCAGAGCCATTCTAGGGCCTGAGGCAGAGGTCATGGAGCCATCCTCAGCGCCCGGGCCAACTTTGCTCCATTGGAGCCTTGGCTGCGGGAGGGGAAGAGAGAGACAGAGAGGAAGGAGAGGGGGAGGGGTGGAGAAGCAGATGGGCGCTTCTCCTGTGTGTCCTGGCTGGGAATCGAACCTGGGACTCCTGCATGCCAGGCCGACACTCTACTACTGAGCTAACCGGCCAGGGCCTTTGTGTATATTTTTAAAGAAGTTATATTTAATTACTAAAATTGTTAAAGAGGTTTTAGTCTTGAGTGTCAGCCTGGCATATGGACATTCCGGGTTCAATTCCTGGTCAGGACACACAGGTGAAGCAACCGTCTGCTTCTCCCCCTCCCACTCTCTCTCTCTCTTCTCCCTTTTCTTCTCCTGTAGCCAGTGGCTCGATTGGTTGGAGCATGACTCCAGGTGCTGAGGATAGCTCAGTTGGTCCCAGTGTGTTGGCCTCAGGCACTGAAAATAGCTTGGTACTTGAGCATCAGCCTGAGTTGTGGGGTGGATCCTCTTTGAGGTGCATGTGAGAGTCTGCCTATCTCCCCTCCTCTCATCTAAAAAAAAAAAAAAAAAAAAGACAAAGAGATTTTAGTCTTGAAATGCTTGGGTGTCTAATGTAGGCATCCATTGGCATTTTCATAAAAGAGCAAGCTCCGGCAACTCCCAAGAACACAGGGTGTCAGGAGCAATGTTTCTTAGTGCTCCTGATTTTGGTCAACACGAGTCCAAGAAATAGATCATTTGCCAGGTTGCCAGGGAACTTGTTTGGTGTTTCTGATAATAGTTAAGTCTCTCAATAAGTTTTATTTGAGGATAAATCTGATCATGGCAGTCAGACTACATTGCTTCTGGCTGCTGGCACAGATTGGATTATAGTTCTGCCTTGTTTTATTTCCATATGTATTTTAGAAGGAGTTGCATTTAGGTCTTCTGTTACATTAAATGCTTCTTAAGAAGGAATCAGATCAGCTTGTCATCTGCAGGAGTATTACAATCAATTGTGTTATAAAAACAAAAAGTGTGATTTTTAAGATGGCCATCACCACCTTATCTAGCTATTCATGCTTTGTTGAATACATATGGTGTTTTATATACATTGTTAGTTGTCTTAAAACAACGGGTACTGTAATTCTGTCTTTTCAAGGGATAGCTTCCCAGTTCCAGTGTATTCTAATCACTGACAGGTTCTCTTAGGCTGGATTATAGATACTCGAGGTGCTTGTAACTAACATGTATTATTCTGGAACTAAAAAGACAATTTGCTGACCATTTTGTCCTATTTTTTCCCTCTAGGTTGATGGGAATGTGAGTACCATTTATTGTCAGAATCTGTGTCTCTTGGCAAAGTTGTTTCTTGACCACAAAACACTCTATTATGATGTGGAGCCATTTCTTTTTTATGTACTAACACAGAATGATGTCAAGGGCTGCCACCTTGTTGGCTACTTTTCTAAAGTAAGTATATCAGCTTAAAATTTGTTTGAATTAATATATAAATCTGAAACAGTCTACTGGTTTTCACTAGAAGACATTACAGGGTACAGAACCTTCTGGATGCCATCTAGCTTTTTGGAAAGGAAAACAGGAACATTCAGAAACATACCAAGTGCTTGAAGGTGTCTAGTTACATTGAACAGACTGTATATAATCTCCTTGGAATATGAACTGCTGGGTTATACTCAAGAGAAAATGTTTTTAAATTACTTCTGTTCCCATGATGATAATAGATAGAACTTGTGAAATAAACAGTCATTACCTGTTTAAGTTCTTTCTAAGTTTACATCTTCTCTTTCTAATTTGAATTTTAGGCATAGAAATAAGAATAAGAAGCCATTTTTATTACAGGATATTTTTCTCCTTCCTTTAATCTTTCACTCTGTTGGGGAGAAAAAAAAATTTCTTTAGTAGTCAAACAACATGAAAGACATCCTTTTATTTGAGCAAGCCCAAGGTAAAATCTGAGTGCGTAAAATAGTTAAGTAGGAAGCATTCTGTTAGTAGGCTGTTTAAATTGTTAAATATAATTTAATATATGCTCCCTGGTTTATAAAAATATATTTGTATCCAGCATGTTGGGTCTATTTTTTGTAATGTTAGGTACAGCTTATAGCAGGGGTCCCCAAACTTTTTACACAGGGGGCCAGTTCACTGTCCCTCAGACCATTGGAGGGCCAGACTATAAAAAAAGCTATGAACAAATCCCTATGCACACTGCACATATTTTATTTTAAAGTAAAAAAAAACAAAACGGGAACAAATAACAATATTTAAAATAAAGAACAAGTAAATTTAAATTAACAAACTGACCAGTATTTCAATGGGAACTATGCTCCTCTCATTGACCACCAATGAAAGAGGTGCCCCTTCTGGAAGTGCTGTGGGGGCCGGATAAATGGCCTCAGGGGGCCGCATACGGCCCGGGGGCCATAGTTTGGGGACCCCTGGCTTATAGGGAGGTGGGACTGCCCTTATGTAGTGCCAGAGGAAGACATAAAATAAACTGAAATGGGCCTGACCAGGTGGTGGCGCAGTGGATAGAGCGTCAGACTGGGATGCAGAGGACCCAGGTTCGAGACCCCAAAAAGCTCACCAGCTTCAACTCAAGGTCGCTGGCTTGAGCAAGGGGTTACTCAACCTGCTGAAGGCCTGCAGTCAAGGCACACATGAGAAAGCAATCAATGAACAACTAAGGTGTTGCAACGCGCAACGAAAAACTAATGATTGATGCTTCTCATCTCTATCTCTCCGTTCCTGTCTGTCTGTTCCTGTCTATCCCTCTCTCTGACTCTCTGTCTCTGTAAATAAATAAAAACATTTAAAAAAAAAACCAAAAAAACCTGAAATGGTTGATGGTGAATCTCACTTCTAGAGGGCCACATTGATTCATAATTTGTTGCTTTGCAAATTTGATTGGGACTCAGATTCCTTTGCTCACCTTAGGCACTGTCATACTGTTTTTGAGTTGCAGATGGTGTTAGATGACATTGTTTTATTTTATAATTTTATTCTCTTGGGACAGTTGCTTTGTGGGTAATGGCAATGACTCCCAGTGGAGTATTTTTTCTTGATGTGTATTGTTATTCCCAAAGGACTAGGGCTGTGATTTTGACTGTTAGTCTTTGTTTCTTAATAATTAGCATTACTATTCAGTTGTACCAGACTGTTGTTTTAAAACTTGGCTTCTGTTTTCTCCACCAGGAAAAGCACTGCCAACAGAAATACAATGTTTCCTGTATAATGATTCTTCCCCAATACCAGCGTAAGGGCTATGGCAGGTTTCTCATCGATTTCAGTAAGGATTATCATAAAATTTCTCATTGTCTCTTCCTATGAAGGGGGTGTGTGTGTGTGTGTGTGAGATCTGTGGATGATTTATTGATTGTCATACTGCTGTATAGAACTTTAAAACTTAAAGTCATGAATTTTTTTTCTTTTGATTGGACATTAAATATTTTTAAATAGCTAATATTAATATCAACTTCTATACAATAGAAAATACCTTTAATTTGCAACTGTTAAATTACAATGGAACTTAGTTTTATGTAGTAATTCTTACAGCAATACTAAAAACATTGTATAACTACTTAAATTAGTAAAGTGGTACCACACCTGCCCTATTCTTTTTTTCACCTGTTCTATTTTTGTTACCCAAAGTGCATACATCATATTTTAGTTACAGGCTCTCAGCCTAGTGGTTAAAAATATATGAAGCACCTTTAAAAAATTTTAAATTGCAGATACAGTAAATAACTTAATCTGAGTTAAATATGGAAATTTAATCACAGTTAAATATTGAAATCCAATGGTTCTAAAAAGATTCTTGAGGAACTTGAATTTTATTTTATACATCTATAATCTTGCTTAGAAAGTAAATGTATGTTTGCAATAAATTTTATATTGTATATAAAATAGTGATATTTGAGGGAATATTTTCTCAGATACTGGCTAAAAATATTTTAAAAATAGGTTCAGAAATAGTGGTTTAAATTAAGGATTTTGAAGGCAGTCCTTCTAAATATCAGATAATTATATCGCCAGTGTTAAGAAGTTAATTCTTGGTACCCTGGCCAGGTTTTTCCGTTGGTTACAGTGTCATCCCAACATGCTGAGGTTGTGGGTTCAAGCCCCGGTCAGGGCACGTACAAGAATCAACCAATGATTGCATGAATAAGTGGAACAACAAATTGATGTTTCTTTGTCTCTGTCTCTTCCTTTGTCTCTACAAATCAATTTAAAAAAAGAAAACTTAGTGTGGAGAGCTTGATTGAAGTAAGAAATTATTATCTAATTCACTCACAGAAGAACCACCGTCTTAATAAGATTACATAAACACTGAGGCATTCTTTTGTGTGGTTTTTTTTTCCATTCTTTTGTGTTTTTCAGTTCAGATATAGCTGTTGCCATCTAGTGGTCCAAATAAAACATACGAGGATAGTTCTCTACTATAGTACATTGAATAGGAAACATTATTTCCTTAATCTTACTAATGCAACCTATCAGTATGAAGTCCTGATTTTTAAGAGTTTGAATATTTTAATAATATTATTTACATTAACTGTAGACAAAGTAATACTTAATTTTCAGTGCATATAGCTTATGTAGTCTTCCTGCAAATTGATTTTCAAGTAATTTTGCTTTTTATTTTTTCTTGAGGGAATTTACCTTTGTAATTATTATTTCCTACAATACTTAGATTGTGGAAGAGGGGATTGTTATTTTGGTGAATTAGCCCATTTTCTTTGGGCTCTCTGACATATCTGTTATTTTGGGGTTTCTTTAGGTTATCTGTTATCAAAGCGTGAAGGCCAAGCAGGGTCTCCAGAGAAACCATTATCTGATCTAGGTCGTCTTTCCTATATGGCTTATTGGAAAAGTGTAATATTGGAGTGCCTTTATCACCAAAATGACAAGCAAATTAGCATTAAGAAGTTAAGTAAGTTGACTGGAATCTGCCCTCAAGATATTACTTCCACACTCCACCACCTACGAATGCTGGACTTCCGTAGTGACCAGTGAGTATTACATCTTTTTTGAAGGATCATTAGGTGGAAGTTTTTGGTTCAGGCAGCTAAATTATTGATGGAAGAAGATAAATTAATATAAATAGTACACTTGGTGATCTTCAGATACCATTTTCCTTTCTATGATATTTGATACCCTTGACAATATTTTTCAAAACTTTTTTTGACCTTTCTCCTAATTTTTAAACCTAAGCTTCTAAATCTTATTTTCTGGTATTAGGAACTTCTTCAGCCCAAGAAACAATGTCAAATAAATGATACCCATGGTTTATTTCCACATATGTGATACAAAGTGAAATCTAGGTCAAAGGAAGAGCTCGTCCTTATCTAGAGTGGTTGGTAACAGGTCACAAAGAAAGAAGGCATTTGAGGTAGAAATATGTAAAGTAGGAGATAAGAGTTGAGGAAGTATCAGAAATTCCAGAGTTGGCAAGTCTGAGACAATGAATGGTTAAAGTAACTATCATTTTCTGTTGTTGAACTTTATATATCTTAGCTGTCTCATGTAATGGCATATTTCTGTATTTCAGCTTTCCAGGTTTGCTGTTTTGAAGTATTTATCATCATCTCCAGGTTGTTCTGGAGAGTATAGCTCCATATTCATTGTTAGGTACTCCTTATACCTTGTTGATTGCTATAAACTTTTCTTTGGTTCCAGATTTGTGATTATCCGCCGAGAAAAACTTATTCAGGATCATATGGCAAAGCTTCAGCTGAATTTGCGACCTGTAGATGTAGATCCTGAATGTTTGCGTTGGACTCCTGTCATAGTCTCCAATTCTGTTGTCTCAGAGGAGGAAGAAGAGGAGGCTGAGGAAGGAGAAAATGAAGAGCCACCATGCCAGGAAAGAGAATTAGAGGCAAGTGTAAGGACTTGAGTAGTCTCTCTTTTTTTTTTTTTTTTTTTTTTTTTTTTGAGTAGTCTCTCTTTTTGATAACAGAGGATATATTTTTGGTTTTCGTATCTGTGATTGAGATATATATAGATATAGATATATATATTACTTTAAACCAATATAATAAATTTACATCAGAATTTCAGAGTTTATTTTAATGATAGAAATTTTAGGAAACCTGGGTTTTATTTACTTAATTTGTATATTTTTAAGCTTTGTATCATTAGGAGACCTTCAAATTTGTTATGTGTTACTTATGACTAAATATTTCTTACCAGAATTCCAATAAGCAGTTTAATTTTAAGCTATATAGTAATTGAAGAATCTGAATTGAATCCAAATCTAACGGTTGTTAAAAAGTGAAATAGGCCCTGACCAGTTTGCCCAGTGGTGGAGTGTCGGCCTGGCTTGTGGATGTCCAGGTTTGATTCCAAGTCAGGGCACTCAGGAGAGATGCCAATCTGCTTCTCTACTTCTTCTCTCTCTCTCTTTTCTTCCTGCAGCCATGACTCGATTGGAATGAGTTGGCCCTGGGCACTGAGGTTGGCTCCATGGCCTCACCTCAGGTGCTAAGAAGAGCTCGTTGCTGAGCAACAGAGCAATGCCCCAGATGGGCAGAGCATCTTTCTCTAGTGGGCTTTCTGGGTGGATCCTGGTGAGGGCACATGCCAGAGTCTGTCTCTCTGCTTCCCTGCCTCTCACTGAATTAAAAAAGAAATGAAATGAAGTTACATTTTCCTTACAACATTATGGAATAATGTAAACATGTGTGTTTTCTAAGAGAGCACTGAATATTCAGTAGGTACACAGGTGTCTTTAGCCATTAAAGAGAGAGACTATAGTTTTTAATATTTTTCTTCTTGTGATACGTACGTTTTTTGTTTTTTTTTTTTCTTTTCCATTTTTCTGAAGCTGGAAACAGGGAGAGACAGTCAGACAGACTCCCGCATGCGCCCGACCGGGATCCACCCGGCACGCCCACCAGGGGCGACGCTCTGCCCACCAGGGGGCGATGCTCTGCCCATCCTGGGCGTCGCCATGTTGCGACCAGAGCCACTCTAGCGCCTGGGGCATAGGCCACAGAGCCATCCCCAGCGCCCAGGCCATCTTTGCTCCAATGGAGCCTTGGCTGCGGGAGGGGAAGAGAGAGACAGAGAGGGAAAGCGTGGCGGAGGGGTGGAGAAGCAAATGGGCGCTTCTCCTGTGTGCCCTGGCCGGGAATCGAACCCGGGTCCTCCGCACGCTAGGCCGACGCTCTACCGCTGAGCCAACCGGCCAGGGCCGTTTATTTTTTTTTTAAAGCAGGTCTTTTGTCCTTTAAAACTCTATGTTCTTTTTTAATAAATAATTTTAGGCCTCTGTTTAATACAATTTAATTTTTAAAATGAAGTTAAGTTTACAGAATAAAAATCAAAATAATTATAGAAATTTTCTTTCATTTTTTTCCCCAAATACTTCCTTTTCCTTGCTTTTGCACCAGAGCCCGTCTTCGCTCTGTTTATACAATTTTATTTCTGAGAAATTTCATAAACTATCTCGTTTAACATTTATAAGAACAGGCCCTGGCCTGTTGGCTCAGTGGTAGAATGTTGGCCAGCATGTGGAAGTCCTGGGTTTGATTCAGTCAGGGCACACAGGAGAAGCTACCATTGCTTCTCTATCTCTCCCCCCTTCTCTGTCTCTCTCTCTCTCTCTCTGTCTCTTTTTCTTTTCCTCCCACAGCCATAACTCAGCAAAGTTGGTTTCAGCAAAGTTGGCCCAGGGTTCTGAGAATGACTCCACGGCCTCACCTCAAAGTGCTTTAAATAGTTCAGTTGCTAAGCAATGGAGCAGCAGCCCCAGATGGGCAGAGCATCATCCCCAGGGGGCTTGCCGGGTGGATCCCAGTTGGGACGCATGCAGGAGTCTGTCTCTCTGCCTCCTTGCCTCTCACTTAATAAAAAACAAAACATGTATTTGTAAGAACAATAATACTTACTTTATTTATTGAAGATAGTATTGCATGGTGTCTGAGAGCACTGGCTTTTAGACAGAATTTTGATTTTTATTGGGTCAGACTGCCTCAGTTTATATCCCAACTTATTTATTTGCTGTTTCATGACCTGGGGCAAGTTACTTAAACTTTTTGTGCCTTAGTTACCTAATCTGTAAACGGAGCATATATTTATATTTTATACAATTGTTGTGAAGCTGATTACCTATAAAGCATATAAAATAGTGTCTGACACACAAGATATATTTGTTAATTATTAAATAATAATTTCTTTTTTAAAGCTGTTATCTTAGTATTTAAAAGATCAGAATAGGATATATAACTAAGTAAGACTGAAAAATTAACCACCATGATTTTATTTTCTAAAATCAGGTGGGAAAGCCTGCATCTCGGGAAAACAAAGAACATGATTCTTATTCTTCAATAGAAAGTGAAAAGAAACCAGAAGTTATGGCACCAGTCAGTTCTACACGTTTGAACAAACAAGTCCTTCCCCGTGATAGTCTTCCTGCGAATAATCAGTCATCTCGGAAAGGCCGCTGGGGGAGGAAGAACAAAAAAACCCAGGAACGTTTTGGTAATAAAGATTCTAAACTGCTCTTGGAAGAGTCATTAACTCCTCAGGAACAATACGGAGAATGTGAGGGAAAATCAGAAACCTCCCAAGAACAATACCCTGAAAGTGAGGAACAGTTGGCAGCCTCTCAGGAGCAGCCAAGCCAGGATGGGAAGGCAGACATTCCCAAAAGAAGACTGAGCGAAGGGGTTGAGCTGTGGCGGGGACAGCTAAAGAAAGGCCCTGAGGCTCTGAAGTGCAGGTTACCAGAAGGCAATGGTAGACTGCTCCGTCGCTATAGTGATGGTGACAGGACTGTCCTCAGGGGCTTCAGTGAGAGCAGTGAGGAGGAAGAGGAGCCAGAAAGTCCTCGGTCCAACTCTCCGCCAATTCTTACAAAGCCCACATTGAAGCGAAAGGTAAGGCATTACCCTGATATATTCTTTTCTTCCTCCAACTGCAGCTTATTGTATACAATTCTGTCCTCGAGTTCTGAAAGGGTAAATACAGAAATTCTTACTGTGTTATTTTTTAAACTTTAAGCCTCAATATATTGTTTCTAGTGAATATTTGAAGTGTGTATATGACTTCTTTGGTTCATGGAAATTAGCTTAGAAGTCATGAATTTATTTAAGGACTGGTGGGCTGTTTTTCAGCTTGCTGGTTTGATGTTTAAATCATGAATTTTAGAGATTTTAAAAACATTTTAAAAGTGTGTACAGATTAGAAATGTTTATATTAGAAAAGGAGAGGAAAGGATTACACAGTTCCATGGAAATGAATGTGTATCGGGTGTTCGGAGTGAGCCATTCATATAGTCGTGCGTGGTACAGGATTCCCTGCACTCTGATGTCCCTCCTATCTGTCCTCTTCACTTCTCCAGTAATTTGACTTCACCTTGCCTCAAAAATATTTTCTAAGCTATACATTTGCATTATCATGCAAAGTTTGAATGAGAGCCAGTTTGTTAATAAATTCTGTATGATGATGATAGTGAATTCTGTTACATTGTATACTAAAAATATCCCAGGCTGTGAAGTAAAGCATTGTCATAAACCAGCCAGATTGAAGTATGTCAGCTCTCTGAATGAACCACACTGTAATAGTGGGTGACAGCTTTCATCCAAGGCAATGAAATCATTCCTTTCCTTAACAGACCCTTAAAAAAAGGTAGGGCTATTTATTTTTATTTTTTTTAAAGCTCTTAATTTTAGAACAGTTTTAGATTTATGGAATTATTGCAAAGAAAGTACAGAGAGTTTCTGTATTCCCTATACCCAGTTTCCCCTATTATTAACCTCTTAGTTTTTTTTTTTTGTTTTTTTTAGTGAGCGAAAGAGACAGATTGAGATGGAGGGACAGACAGAGAGGAAGAGAAAGAAAGATTAGAAGCATCAACTCATAGTTGCGGCACCTTAGTTCATCGATTGCTTTCTCATATGTGCCTTGACCCAATGGTGGTGGTGCTGCTGCAGCTGAGCCAGTGACCCGCCTGCTCAAGCCAGCGACCTTTGAGCTCAAGCCAGCGATCATGGGGTCATGTCTATGATCCCACGCTTAAGCCAGTTACCCCATGCTCAAGCAGTGAGCCTGTGCTTGAGCCTGTGACCTTGTGGTTTTGAACCTGTGTCCTCAGTGTTCCAGGCTGATGCTCTATCCACTATGCCAACTGCCTGTTCAGGTTTAATGTCTTAGGTTGATGTGGTACATTTGTCACAAATAATGAACTAATTAATTGATACATTATTAACTAGAATACATACTTTATTCAAATTTTCTCAGTTTTCCCTCGTGTCCTTTTTCTGTTCCAGGATCCCATTCAGCATACCACATTACATTTAGTAGTCATATCTTCTTAGGCCCTTCTTGGTTGTAATAGTTTCTCAGACTTCTTGTTTTTGATGACCTTGAAAGTTTTGAGACTGTACCTCATGATATTAAAATGGGGTAATGTGCTTTTTGAGAAGAAGACCCAGAGGTAAAGTGCCTTCCTCATCAGATAAAGGGTATCCACTATCTATATCTATACACCAAATACAAGGTCATTTATTATCAGTGTGACATTTTACTATTATTAACCTCCATCACCTGGTTAGAAGTTGTGTTTGTCAGTTTCTCTACAGTAAAGTTACTCCTTTTTCCCCTTTACTGTACTCTTTGGAAGAAAGTCACTGTCCACAGCTCACACATTAGAATTCTCTTGGGGTATTTATCTATTCTCCTCATTTTTTTAAATTTATTTAAGCATTTATTTATATCATTATGGACTTGTCAATATTTATATTTTGAGTTATAATCCAATACTACTACTTTATTTAATTTGTTGCTCAGATTTTTCTAGCTGTGGTCATTAGGAACTCTTTCGGTTTTGCTCCTGCGTTCCTTTAATATACACGCCCTCATCATTGCAAAGTTTTTCTGTTTGTTTTGTTTTGAGCACTTTCTTACTTTCTGGTACTACAAGATTTTCCAAGTTCAACTTGTATATTTATTCCTCAATCCTAGAATCAGTTTATTTTTCCAAAGAGGTGGGCCATGTTTAACCCATTTCAAAAATTATATTCTCAACTAGAAGGATTAGTGAATTTGAAATGGAGAAAAAGTGAACCTTGCCTAATTCTACTATTCATTTTGTGACCATGAAGAATATTTCTTTGCCACCTCAGGCTTGTATTGCCTATTTATAAAATAAAAGTAAACTATTTGTTTGTATTAAAAAGGAATATTATAACAGTCAGTGAAATCATGTACACAGTACTTCTGACATTCTTGAAATTCACTTGCCTGGGAGTGAAAGATTGTATTTTATAAACATTTTTATACAGATGAATGTGCAGCCTTAAACAAGTCCTATAACCTTTCTGGCCTCTGTAGAATGAGGAAATTGGTTTGCAGCATTTTTGGTACATCATCTTTGTTTTGTGCTATTGTGTGATTTAAGATGTTAAATCAACCCTTGTATAAAATTGTGCCTAATGTGCCAAATTTCAATAACAGATTTATTTTACTTTTGAAATGCTTCACTGACATCAAGTAAATTCATATCAGCTCCATATTTCTGCATGTCCAATAAAACTCTGTGGATAGCTCATGAAAAAGGCATATGGCTTTACTGATAGTTCTGCTGACCTTCATAGTAGAACAATAAGACAAATAGAAAGTACTTTATTTTCTCCTTAGAAAAAAAGAAGTTAAGGGACTAGCCTCTGTATCATTTTAGTATTGAAATAGCACCCTAGGCCCTAGGGTGTTTAATTTAACTGAACCATTAATAAGGGAATCATATCTACTTTTCGGGCATGTCTGCCTATTTTACAAAGTTATATTCAGTTACCCAACATCTATGTATCTATGATACATTATGTTTAGTATTTTATTATGGTATTCTGAAATAATATTTAAAATGTCTTTTGGTAAGCAGCATCCTCATTTTATATGTGCTAATTCTATTAGGTTTAAGAACTATTAATCATATTAGCAGAAATGATAGTGATCATTACTGTTAATAAAATTATTTCTCTTTTAAATAGAAACCAATTCTTCACCGAAGAAGGAGAGTCCGAAAGCGCAAACACCACAATAGCAGTGTGGTCACAGAAACTATTTCTGAGACTACAGAAGTCTTAGATGAACCATTTGAAGACTCTGACTCTGAGAGGCCAATGCCAAGATTAGAACCTACGTTTGAAATTGATGAAGAAGAAGAGGAAGAGGATGAAAATGACCTTTTCTCTAGAGGATACTTCCGTCGATTGTCCTCACAGGATGTTCTCAGGTGTCGATCTTCTTCAATGAGGAAGTCTAAAGACGAAGATGACGACGACGAGGAGTCAGATGATGCTGATGGTATGTTTTACAGAACTTTTGCTTGTTGTAGTTTTATTATCTTTAAAGATACAGCAGTGATAGCTGTACACCCTTCAATAAAAAGGCCAAAAAATGAACACAACTACTAATCAACTAGACTACTAGAGGATGATTTGGTAATCTCTAAAAAGTTGTATCAAGTGTATTCACCCTCATTTAGTCCTCTGTTTTTTCAACGTGATTTTTCTAGTTTCCCCTTCACATCTACAGTGTGTCTGTAAAGTCATGGTGCACTTTTGACCGGTCACAGAAAGCAACAAAAGACGATAGAAATGTGAAATCTGCACCAAATAAAAGGAACCCCCTCCCAGTTTCTATAGGCTGATGTGGCAGCATGTACGCTACGCAGATGATGATGTAACACCATGTATACAGCGGAGCAGCCCACGGCCATGCCAGTCGAGATGTGGATGGTACAGAGGAAAGTTCAGTGTGTTCTGTGGCTCGCTAAATTAGAATTTGTGACCAAAGTGCAACGTGAATATCGGCACATTTATAACGAAGCGCCACTACATAGGAATAACATTACTGGGGGATAAGCAGTTGAAGGAAAGGGGCAGTTTGGTGGAGAAACCCCGTTCTGGTAGGCCATCAGTCAGTGACGAGTCTGTAGAGGCTATACGGGATAGCTACCTAAGGAACCCTAAAAAGTCTGTGCGTGAGCCCACATCGAACTGCACTGAATAGATATGAAACTGGGAGAGTTTTCCTTTTATTTGGTGCAGATTTCACATTTCTATTGTCTTTTGTTGCTTTCCTGTGACTGGTCAAAAGTGCACCATAACTTTAAAGACACACTGTATTTTTATTTCTGCAGAAAATATATTACTGTTAGGAAAGTTTTCTTTTTCAGCCTAATCCTTTATTGTCCATTATCTGAAACTTTAGTTAGTGGGTGAAATTAGACATAGCGTCAGAAAGATATTTTAAATAATAACTTCACCAGAATGTGCATTCTATAGATTTAGTCCATTTTTCTAATTGTAGTATACTGAGTGCTTAATATAAGTAGTCAATAAACATTCTTAAATGAATAAACGCTAAGATTTTTAAAGGGATGAAATAGATCAGTTCTTAAATAGATCAGACAGACATATAAATTTGACTTGCTTATCTTTCCTGAAGGATTCCTGAATCATATCTGTATGTGTCTTACTCAGTTAGTGCTAACTTTCTGGTAAAAATGATATCAATACCTCAAAATAGGTTTTTTTTGTTTTGTTTTTAGTGAGAGAGACAGACAGGAATGGATAGACAGGAAGTGAGAGAGATGAGAAGCATCACCTCATAGTTGTGTCACCTTAGTTATTCATTGGTTACTTTCTCATATGTGCCTTGACTAGGGGGCTCCAGCTGAGCCAGTGACCCCCTGCTCAAGAGCAACCTTTGGGCTCAAGCCAGTGATCATGGGGTCATGTTTATGATCCCACACTCAAGTTGGTGGCCCTGCACTCAAGCTGGTGAGCCTGGGCTCAAGCCCGCGACTTCGGGGTTTTGAACCTGTGTCCTCAGCCTCCCAGGTCAATGTTTTATCTACTGCACCACCACCTGGTCAGGCTATAATAAATACTTTTAATAAAATGATAAGATGAGTAAATTCTTTGCTTTATTGGGAATGATTTTCCAGAGTTTTATTACATGATATTTTGAGATATTATAATAAGTGGGAAACTAAAAAAATTTTTTTTTAATTTGACACATTAGAAAATTCTAGTTTGTATCATTGTAAACTAAAATAATATCCTAAATTTCTGTTGAGTTGGACAAATTTTCTATTTTCAGGTTATTATTACTAGTATATCTTTTTATCTCCCCCAAAATTCCTGTTTTTGTCTTGGTTTTCATCCCTTTAAAAATTAATGAGAGCCCTGTCTGGATACCTTAGTTGGTTGGAGCATCATCCCAAAGCACAGAGACCGCTGGTTCAATCCCCAGTCAGGGCACATATAAGGGCAGATCGGAGTTCTTATCTCTCTCTCCCTTCCTCCCTCTCTCTCTCTCTCTCTCTCTCTCTCAAATCAATACAGTAAACATTGAAAGAAAGAAAGAGAACTGGAATTTTTTAAAAAATGGGAAATTTGAATGTACTTCCTTGTCACACCAAAAGTGTTAAGATGGTGATTTTAATGCTATGCATATTTTATTATAATTTTTAGAAAGAAAAATTAATGGGAGAAAATAATGCAGAAAACAAATTTATTCTAATAAACCATTTCCATTGGTGCTTTAGCTTTTTCTTCAGGTCAGTATTTGTCTAGGACTAAATCCCTCTAGCTGTTCCCATATAAGCACAACACTGATTGACATTTATTTTGTAGGATTGCTCAATCATGAGCTAGAGTAATTGGCTCATGATATTACCTGAAGTAATGATTTTGTGGAAAATAAGAAAACCAGAGAGAGCATATAAATTGCAAACAGAGAAAAAGAAAAAAGAAATCAGTGAGCTGATTTATAACTTACACAGTAAGGGCAACTTGTCTAAAGTAGTTGTAGTAACTGCTTAGTATTTGTAGCTTTATAAAACTCCTATTTTATAGATGATACATGTGAATCTTAGAGGAACTTTCCAAAGTCATACAGTTGGCAATGATAAACTTGATCTGGTTTTAACTAGTGGATGGTAACAGATTGTCGACCAGCATTCTTTCACTGTTCTGCCAGTTTACCTTGTAACTTTAGTAGATGTCACTATAGGTTTCTTCTTTAGATTCTTAACTTGAAAATGAAGATAATCAAGAGTTTGTTAGGTTTAATGAAATTATTTCTGTTGTACTTGCTGGTCTCAGAAAAAGGCACTAGAACATAGAAGATCTTGTGACCTATTTTTATTTTTTATCCTCTGTATAGACACTCCAGTACCTGTCTTGAGAAAATGTGATGTGAAGGATTCTCCACTTGAGCCAGATACATCCACACCTATGAAAAAGAAAAAGGGATGGCCAAAAGGCAAGAGCCGCAAACCAATCCACTGGAAGAAAAGACCTGGTCGCAAACCAGGATTTAAGTTGAATCGGGAAATCATACCCATTTCTACTCAAGAATGCATTGTTGAGCCCATTGTCCCCATTCCTAAACCTGGACGTAAACTCAAAATTCCAGAGAATGAAGAAACTGTTGAATCAAAAGATGACTTGCCTTTAACCGAAGAAAGGAAGGAAGAGGAGCAGATGAATATGGAAGCAGAAGAGGTTGAAGAGGGAGAAGAAGAGGATACAACCAGCAGTGAAGTGAGAGCAGCTTCTCCAGAGGATAGCAGCAACAGTCCTGACATGGAACTGAAAGAACCGGAGGTAGAGGAGGAAGAAGAGAAGCCCCGTGTCTCAGAAGAGCAGAGGCAGTCTGAGGAAGAGCAGCAAGAACTGGAAGAACAGGAACAAGAGGAGGAGGATGAAGTGGCTGCAGAGACAAATCAGAATGAAGACCATGATGCAGATGATGAAGATGATGGTCATCTAGAATCTACCAAGAAGAAAGAGCTAGAGGACCAGCCCGTTAGAGAAGATGTTAAGGAGGAGCCTGGTGGGCAGGAGTCTTTTTTAGATTCGACTATGCAGAGCAGTAGGGAGAATATAAAGGGTAAAGATGAAACAGAACCAGATTCTGAAGAGGAACAGACTTCCCAGGAAACATCTGTGGTGTCAGAGCATATGCCAGGGTCTGAGGATGATCATGAAGAAGATTCAAACTCTAAAGAAGAACTAATTGAGTTAAAAGAGGAAGATGAGATTCCCCATAGTGAACTGGATCTGGAAACGGTGCAAGCAGTGCAATCTTTGACTCAAGAAGAAAGCAATGAGCACGAGGGTGCCTACCAGGACTGTGAAGAGACCCTTGCAGCTTGTCAGACCCTGCAGAGTTACACTCAGGCTGATGAAGACCCTCAGATGTCCATGGTTGAAGACTGTCATGCTTCAGGACATAACAGTCCAATATCTTCTGTTCAGTCTCATCCCAGCCAGTCAGTGCGTTCAGTCAGCAGTCCCAATGTGCCTGCCCTCGAAAGTGGTTACACGCAGATCAGCCCAGAACAAGGATCCCTGTCCGCACCCTCTATGCAGAACATGGAGACCAGCCCCATGATGGATGTGCCTTCCGTATCAGACCACTCTCAGCAGGTGGTGGACAGTGGCTTCAGTGATCTGGGCAGCATTGAGAGCACCACAGAGAACTATGAGAACCCTAGCAGCTACGATTCCACAATGGGCGGCAGCATTTGTGGGAATAACTCTTCCCAGAGCAGCTGTTCCTATGGTGGGTTATCGTCCTCCAGCAGCCTCACCCAGAACAGTTGCGTTGTCACTCAGCAAATGGCAAACATGGGCAACAGCTGCAGCATGATGCAGCAGAACAATGTCCAGCCTGCTGCCAACTGCAACATCAAGTCACCTCAGAGTTGTGTGGTGGAGCGGCCTCCCAGTAACCAGCAGCCGCCGCAGCCACCACCGCAGCAGCAGCCGCAGCCGCAACCACAACAGCAGCAGCAGCCGCCACAGCAGCAACCAGCACCTCAGCCTCCACCGCCCCAGCAGCAGCCGCCGCCACCGCAGCAGCAGCAGCAGCAACAACAGCAGCCGCCGCCACCACCTCAGCCCCAGCAGCCTCAGCCTCTACCCCCCCCTCAACAGCAGCCGCCCCTGTCACAGTGTAGTATGAATAACAGTTTCACTCCAGCTCCGATGATCATGGAGATACCAGAATCTGGAAGCACTGGCAACATCAGTATCTATGAGAGGATCCCAGGGGATTTCGGAGCCGGCAGCTACTCTCAGCCGTCGGCCACCTTCAGTTTAGCCAAGTTGCAGCAGCTGACTAACACCATTATGGACCCCCATGCCATGCCTTATAGCCATTCTCCTGCTGTGACTTCCTATGCAACCAGTGTTTCTTTGTCTAACACAGGACTGGCTCAGCTAGCTCCATCTCACCCATTAGCTGGGACCCCTCAAGCACAAGCCACCATGACGCCGCCCCCAAACTTGGCATCCACCACCATGAACCTCACGTCACCTCTGCTACAGTGCAACATGTCTGCTACCAACATTGGCATTCCTCACACTCAGAGGTTGCAAGGGCAAATGCCAGTCAAGGGGCACATTTCCATCCGCTCCAAATCCGCACCACTGCCCTCTGCGGCTGCTCACCAGCAGCAGTTGTATGGCCGCAGCCCGCCAGCGGTTGCCATGCAGGCTGGCCCTCGTGCATTAGCTGTTCAGCGTGGCATGAACATGGGGGTTAATTTAATGCCAACCCCTGCCTATAATGTCAATTCCATGAATATGAACACCTTGAATGCCATGAACAGCTATCGAATGACACAGCCCATGATGAACAGCAGTTACCATAGTAACCCTGCCTACATGAACCAGACAGCACAGTATCCTATGCAGATGCAGATGGGGATGATGGGAAGCCAGGCCTATACCCAGCAGCCTATGCAGCCAAACCCTCATGGAAACATGATGTACACTGGCCCCTCCCATCACAGCTACATGAATGCTGCTGGTGTGCCCAAGCAGTCACTCAATGGACCTTACATGAGAAGATGAGCAAGATGAACTTGCAATTAAAAACTTAAATATATATAAATAAAGGAACCTTTTATACTGACAAACCAGAGAAAAATGGACCTTTTTTTCCAGTTAAAATATTGCTGTAGATTTAGAGGAATTTTTCTTTGGTTTATTTTATTTTTTAGAAAAAACTGGTCTTCTCTTTTTTGGGGGTTCATTTTGTTCTGGGTTTTGGTTTTCTTCATAATCTTGAACATTTTACAATAGAACTCATCTAAAAATGGATTTGGGGATAGGGGAAACATGCACAAAAATCTTTTCATAATTAAAAAGAGCCTTACTTTCTTTACACACCACATGGACAGAATTTGTGTAAAAGTGAAATATCTTTATTTTATTTGAAGATGTATGTTTCCCCTCACTGTTTGCAGCTCCCAGTGTTGTCATTTTTAAATGTTATATATACATCTCGAGGGTTAACCAGACCCTCTCCTCCAAACCCAACCTTTCATTTCCTACTTCATTCCAGCAGGAGGCACTTACGGGAGACTCGGGCGGGGACATGGAGAACAACCCAAGCTCCTTAAACTTATTATTATTGTTAATATTATTATTATTATTATTAATAAAGTGAAGCAGGAAAATGCTTCTCCTTTTAAAATCCCCTCCACTCCCTACACACACACACACACACACACACACACACACACACCCTCTTGAAACCTTTCCCCAAGAATGTTTCTTTATAGATAGACTTCATTGAAATGTTTGTCTTTCTTAAATCAAGTGTAATATAATTTTTTTTACTATTCACACTCAGCACTCAGAGACACAAAAATACTGTAAGTCTCAATTAACAGCAGAATCTCAGAGGAAAGCTGTTTGCAATCCTAATTTAGCTTTGGAGGAATAGAGATGGTCAGTTAACAATCAAAAAGAGGAAATTAACCTCTTGTTTTTCACCACTTGGTGAATCAGCCATAATACCCATATTCCACACAGCCTCTTGTTTTTAGTATGTACTTTGAGATGCTAAGGGTCTTGATTCTTGAGCCTTTGACTCTGATTAAACTCAAACAGTAGTTCTCAGTGATTAGCCTCTTAACATTCTTAACAGTGTTGGTAGATGACTGTACATTTCAGTGATTTGAAAATAGCTGACAAACCTTTGACACTGTTTATGTTGGAAGAGATGACACAGAATGTGTGTCGTAAGGGAGATCATGGTGTGAGTTTTATAGCTACTTAAATGATACATACCTCTAGTCTTCATTTGTCTTTTGAGATCCCGAGTTCGTCCCCCGTGAATCAGTGCAGCAGCTGCTCACCTGTGAGTGGCTAAAAGGAAGAGGGATAAATCAACCACCAGCAATAGTAGGGCAAATCTGGACAGCAGGGTTTTAGCAGGCTCCTATGTTGTTCCAGTTTCATTTTCTTCTCGTGTGCAGCCAGTTTGCCCATTCTCTTCCTGTTACTTGCTCCAGGGATAGCTAAAAAAAATTTTTTTATATATATATATATACTCCATCATTAGAAGATGGAAACTATTATACCACTTGGTATGTGCAGTCAAATATCCAAAAAGGGGAAGTACTGCTTAAGAAATGTCTGTAAGCGTTAAATACTCCTTTATTTGTACATTTTATATAGATAAATTTTTGAAGTACTAATTAGGCAAATTTTTTCAAATGCACAGGTTTGTTGGGGTTTTTTTTTTTAATATACTTTAATTGACTTCCTCAATTAAATGTGTTAGGTAGAAAAAGGCAGAACACATCTTAACCGCTGTCAATTCTGAGCATGTGCAAGGCTGCATAGGACCCAGTTTCTCTGTATATACTATTCCAGTTCTCAGTCATTTATGTAGAAAGTGCACTGTGCTGCCCTCTCCCTACATCTTCAGCTATGTCATTGCTTCCTGGTTGGGGTGGGGGTGGGGTGGGTCGGGAGGGAAGTATATTGGGAGGAGGGTGGGCCAAGGCAGTAGGAGAAGCTATTGAAATGAGGGCCGTGAATTCAGTTTCTGTTGGTTTGCGGTTGTGTTTGGTTTTGTTTCTTTCTTTAAAAAAAATAATTCAATCGGGCAGCTCCCTTTTTCCACAAGCCTTTTTGTGACTGTAGAACTATTGTAGAGAAAATGTTCTTTTCTATATTATAAAAGAAATTATCCAACACAGTAATATTGGTACCTGTCATTTTTTCACTTCTGTTTTAAAAAAAAATGTATTTTTAGCAAAATAACTTGGGTAATCTTCTAAAAAAAGAAATTTAAAAACTCACTGTTAGTGACTTTGATGCCTTTTAAAATAAGAGCTTTTTCATTTCATTCCATCTTTAAAATTTTTTATCTTTGTTGTAGAATATTAAAAACTATTTTAAGAAAGATAAAAATTCTCTTTAAAGAGATCTCTAGAGTGTGTGAATAGAGCTCCAGATGCCTCTAAAAGCCGCATGTACAAATGAAGCTAACTAAGTCTATTCCTGTCTGTTTATATTTGCTTTTCCTGTTTTGTAACCTCTTTGTACTTTGTTCATGGTGACTTGTAAGCTAAGGGGAAGGGGTGCCTAGATGCCTTTGTATTTCTCCATGTCATGCGCTCCTGGGCCAGTTGGTCTCCCTTCCTCTCCTTGTATGTAATATCACTTTTTTTTCCCCCTTTCTAGCAAGTACTTTCAAAAGAACTCTGTACATTTTAACATAAAAAATAAATTATGTTGAGCCATTTTGGATGTCTGTCTTGCATGTGGAGTTTTTCTCTGAAATATTTCAAACTAATTCTTTTTCTACAGACAGAGTATTTTCATGTTCTTCTTTATATAGCAAGTTTGAGTTCATAACCTTTGCCTTGAAATTCAGTTTTCAAATATATACATGTGTTTAAATGCCAACAATACAGATTGTTTTTTCTTTTCCAAAAAAAAAAAAATGATATTATAAGCTCATTTTGGATTTTT
The DNA here is from genome assembly GCF_036850765.1 of Saccopteryx bilineata. Classification (NCBI taxonomy): domain Eukaryota; kingdom Metazoa; phylum Chordata; class Mammalia; order Chiroptera; family Emballonuridae; genus Saccopteryx; species Saccopteryx bilineata. The sequence continues at coordinate 33,240,450 of NC_089495.1, read as the reverse complement.
TTAGGCAAATTCATTTAAAAACTTTGTGAAGGACTGTGATTCACCCAACCATAGAAAGGAAATACAACTGCATTGACAAGTAGCTGATCATGTAATCTAGGAAATTTTGCCACAAATCAAGGTCCTGAATATTGAAGATCTTTTCTGACTTACTGTACTTGCCTCTTATCATTTAGAATTTTGGATATAAGACAAACTCCCAGAAAATTGGATTTAACTTAGGAAAGCTGACAGCTACTTGGGGTAGAGAGGTGAAGCGGGTACAAGTATTAGTAATCTACAAACTATCTGCTGCTCTTTCACACTAATTTGGGAAGTGTACATAAATAATATCTATAGCAGACATTTGTTCTAAACCTCATGCCTTTCAAGTTGTAGGGCGTAAAGCTGTCATCCAGAGAGGAAATGGTCTGTCTCTCTTGATCTCTTTGCTGGCGTAAGTAACCATTGTTTGGACCCAAGACTCTGTCATGGTACTAGGCACTCATCAGTGGGTTGTCTCAAACACACTTACCTTTGCTACTGCACATTACCTGTTTAAGTGAATTCAACAGACAGCAATTTTGGCTTTTCTACAAAGGAGATAATATGACCAAAGAATATATTATATTCATTAGGTTTCTTCTAAGTGTTAACATCCCCACTATATTTATATTATTACATTTAAAATATGATTTGAATAATATTCCATTTATAGCCAACTCTGCAGTGAGTAGAGGAGCTCTCATTTCTTTATTGTCCACCCTCTGGCTTTCTCACTCGGATCAGAAGATGGTGTGGGAGAAAGTGGTAATATGCTTGATGAATGTGTAAATCGCTGAGACTTGCCATGCATTAGTAACTAGGTTGGCAGGAATCATATTCCTACAAGGTCTATCTGAACATGGCTTTCTGTGTAGCGTGATGGCAAGTGTGCATTCACTGAAAGCCAGAGTCTGTCTGGTCAATTCTGGCTCTTAAGGTTCTGCCTGTTCCCATCTGGGCAGTGTGTGGTGGTTTTTGTCTTTCCTCTTGTCTTTTCAGAATGTACAAGATATGGGTCGATGATGATAATGGAAAGGCATAGTGAAAAGAAAAGAACTGTCCTTGTTGGCAGAATAGAGTAAGCAGGGTTATGACAAGTGTGTGAGGGAGGGAAGAGCACCATATCCTGGATGTGACTTTAAAGAAATCTAAAAAGGCAAGCAACACGATTCTGCAAGTGAACTCAAGACCATGTAGAGTAACCTTTTTTTTTTTTTTTTTTTTAATGTTAGCTAATGTCTGGAATTCTTGAGCATGGCCATTCAATTAAAAGCCAACAATCCCCAGAACAAAACCCAACTCATTTCTTAATAAACCCCTGTTAAGGGCTAGGATGGGTTTGTTATGTAAGTTGGTGTGGTTACATAATGCAGCACAGTCCCATAGATTTTCTTTCCAGAGTGACAGCCACAAATTTAACTTAATTGAGATTCCTTGCTATATCAATAGGAGCCTAAATATTGATATACAGATTACATAAAACCTCAAAAGTGGCAGGTAGGTGTAATTTTTGCTTGAAATAAGGAAAGCCCTTGAGTATGATGGATTTTGGTTTTTTGAGGTCTTTTAAAGCATGATGCAGGGAATTGTTTTCCAGCAACTTTTTTTTTTTTTTTTAGCTAGGGGAAGAGAAAGAAAGGGACAGACAGAAAGGGAGAGAGATAAGAAGCACTAACTCATAGTTGTAGCACCTTAGTTCATTGATTGCTTTCTCATATGTGCCTTGATGAGTGGACTCCCAACTAAGCCAGGGACCTCTTGCTCAAGCCAGCAACCTTGGGCTCAAGCCAGCAACTTTGGGGTCATGTCTGTGATCCCACGCTCAAGCTGGTGAGCCTGTGCTCAACCGAGTAAGCTTGCTCTCAAGCTGGCAACCTCGGGGTTTCGACCCTGGGTTCTCAGATGTCCCAGGCCAATGCTCTATCCACTGTGCCATTGCCTGGTCAGGCTGTTTTCCAGCAACTTATGAATAAACTTTTTGAGTGTGAGATATATTCCTGTTAGCAAGAAAAAAATGTTCTAACATTTAACTCTACTAAATAGATATTTCTGAAAGCCACATTTAAGCAACATTCAAAACAATATTAAATGTTCTCTGGGATGATGTGTTCATTTTTAACTAACCATTTTTAGTTATAGATGCACAAGATGAGCACGCACAGACAAGCAGATGAACTGAGGAGGCAAGCTAACTGCCTGTGCTTAAAGTATAGAACTCGAGTGCTAGAGTAGATCATTGGGATTTCTATGAATATGCATTGAAAAATTGACATTTGGTTAATGTTAGGAGACACAAGCCATTCAGATTACCTCTCAAGTTATTTAAATTGGCTTTAACAGAGCTTTTTGGGCTCCAGAATCTTATATTTTTGAAAAAATTTAAATAAACATTTTAATTGGTATCCTAAGTCTCTTGTGAACAAAGTAAAGAAAAACATTCATATATAAAATTTCTTTGCTATGACCCATGTACAAAGAAGTTCTTTTGTGTGTGTGTAAGAGAGACAGACAGGAAGGGAGAGAAAGATGACAAGCATAAATACTTTGTTGTGGCACCTTAGTGCTTTCTCATATGTGCCTTGACTGGGGGGCTACAGCAGAGCAGAGTGACCCCTTATGCCAGCGACCTTGGGCTCAAGCCAGCAGCTTTGGGGTCATGTCTATGATCCCACACTCAAGACAGTAACCCCGTACTCAAGCCAGTGAGCCCACACGCAAGCCAGATGAACTCGCACTCAACCCAGTGACCTTGGGGTTTTGAACCTGGGTCCTCTGCATCACAGTCTGATGCTCTATCTACAGCATCACTGCCTGGTCAGGCAAGAAGTTCTAATTGTTGAACTGATGTATTACATTTTTAAAAATTGAATGGTTGATTTAAATATATTTTTATTTTTAAGATTTTATTTATTGATTTGAGAGAGAGAAACTCAGAGGGGAACAGGAAGCATCAACTTAAAAACAGCTGCTTCTCGTATGTATCTTGACAGAGCAAACCTGGGGTTTTGAACCGGTGGCTGCAGCATTCCAGGTCAATGCTTTATCCACACGCCACCACAGGTCAGGCAATTTAAATTTCTTTTTATTTTATTTATTTATTTATTTTTGTATTTTTTTTCTGAAGCTGGAAACGGGGAGAGACAGTCAGACAGACTCCCACATACGCCCGACCGGGATCCACCCGGCTCTGCCTACCAGGGGGTGATGCTCTGCCCCTCTGGGGCATCGCTCTGTTGCCACCAGAGCCACTCTAGCGCCTGAGACAGAGGCCAAGGAGCCATCCCCAGCGCCCGGGCCATCTTTGCTCCAATGGAGCCTCGGCTGTGGGAGGGGAAAAGAGAGACAGGAAGGAGAGAGGGAGGGGTGGAGAAACAGATGGGCGCTTCTCCTGTGTGCCCTGTCCGGGAATCGAACCCGGGACTTCTGCACGCCAGGCCGACACTCTACCACTGAGCCAACCGGCCAGGGCCTAAATTTCTCTTTAAAAGAAGGTTAAGAAAAGCAGTCGTATAGTCAATTATGTCAAAATGATTGAATTTGATCATAGTTTTACAGAGAAAATGAAAACAGTTATATATTGATTAGAAGACATTGCTGGCTTTACTAAAAGGCAAGGACCTCTTGCAAAGTAGAATATATTACTTTTGTTTAAGGAAAATAACTAGAATTGACTAGAACTCCTAACTAGACATTCCCAAGGGGTTCTTGATTGAAAGCTGTAATCTGAAAACTGAGTTATATGGATTGTTGCAAGAACAACTTTAGAGAGCCAAGGAAATAATTCCGTTAAAAATTACAAAGCAAAATAAACCCAAACCAGCCACCACAGCCTCTCTCTTCAGTTATTTCATTAGGGTTCCCAGCCTGTGGAACATCTCTTGTCAAGCTGCTCCCTCTTCCTTGGAGTACAGCTGTCTTCAGCTGGCTCCTGCCCAAGCTGCCTCGCTCTGCAGGTCCAGGCATCATGAGAAGATGTGAACACGCCCAGAGAAGAAGGGGGACATCTTTTATTATGCCCTTTTTTATTGTGAAAATAGAGTACATACAGAGTACACAAAACATGTACAGCTTAATGAACCTGTACAAAGTTAATATCTCCGTAAAAAAATCAATCAGTTTAAAAAATAAAACAGCAGCCTAGAAATCCTCCATCCTGACTGTGTAAGCCCTTTCTAATCACTATCTTCTCTCCCAACTAAAGATTATCACCCGACTTATGTGGTAAATACTTTCTTTGGTTTTTAAAAAATGTTTTACTACCTAGGTGTGCATTCTTAAACACCAGAGTTTCAATTTTTCTGGATTTGAACTTTTAGAAATGGAATCATTTGTTTTGCCTCTTGCTTCCTTCAACCTGATGTGAGATTTGCTCATTATGTTGCCTTTCCTATAGTTCATTTATTTTCATGCTGTATAATATTCTTTTATAGGACCACCTGACTGGTGGTGGCACAGTGGATAGAACGTTGACCTAGGATGCTGAGGTCCCAGGTTTGAAACCACAGGGTCACCAGCTTGACCACAGGCTCACTTGGTTTGAGCACAAGCTCACCAACTTGAGCTCAGGGTCACCAGCTTGAGTGTGGGATCATCAATATGACCCCATGGTCGCTGGCTTGAAGCACATGATCACTTGCTTGAACCCAAGGTCACTGGCTTGAGCAAGGGGTCATTGGCTTGGCTGGAGCAACCATCTGTCCCCCCCATCAAGGCAAGTATGAGAAGCAGACAGTGAACAACTAAAGTGCTACAACTACAAGTTGATGCTTCTCTTTTTCCCTTCCTCCCTCCCTCCCTCTCTCTCTCACAAAAAAAAAAACCATTCTGTTATAGGACTATACTATAATATATTTATACATTCTAAAGTTGACATAGATTTAGGCTGTTTCCAATTTGGTTTGCTACAACGATACTGCTATATTTAATCCTGTGTAGGTCTTCTGTGCACATTAGCAGACATTTTCTTAGCAGATTCCTGGAAAGAGATTTGCTGGGTGATAGGGGAGGTGTAACTTCAACTGTTCTAGATAGTGCCAAAGCATTTCAAAAGTAACCATACCACTTTTTTTTTCTCATGCCAGCAGTATATGAGAGTTTCTGTTATTATACATTCTCTTCAATATTTGGTATTTTCAATCATTTTAATTTTTGTCAATCCTGTGAATATGTTGTGGAAACTCCTTGTGGTTATATTTTGCATTTTTCTGATTAACAATGGGTTTGAGCACCTTTCATATGTTTATTGGCTATTTGAAATTCCAATTTTGTAAAGTGTTCAAATCTTTTGTCTGTATTACTATTTTTTTCTTATTGCTTTGTAGGAGTACTTTATACATTCTGGAGGAGTCTTCTCTCAGTTACATTTATTATACATATCTTCTCTCATTCTGTAACTTGCCCTTTTGCTTTCTTAACGGTGCCTTTGGTGAACAGAATTCTTAATGTTACCCAGTTCAATACTTTCCTTTATGGGTAGTGCCTTTCCTGCCTGGATTAAGAAGTCTTTTTCTACCCTGAAATTATAATAGCATTCTCTGTAAAACCATTTGTAACAGCTTCATTGTTTTGCTACATAGTTTTTAATATATCTGGAATTTTGTTCCTAGCAGGAGTCAGGGGACCAGTTTCTTTTTCTTTCCATACAGTCCTAACATCACTTATTTTTTCTCCACTGCTCTACATCAAGTATTCCTTTCTGCATAGGTCTCGCTCTGGACTATTTATTCTGGTTTATTGATTTGTATATTTATCCTGTCTTAATTACTGTAGTTTTATGAAAAAGTCTTGATATTAAGTAATATAAGTCCTCCTATTTTTCTTCTTCATGAGTGGTAGAATGTATTTTTTTAGAATTAGCTTATTAGATTCCTAAAAAAATCCTGTTGACATTTTATTGTGATTCCATTGATCCTTTAAATCAGTTTGGCAAAAAATTACATCTTAACAGTATTGACCTCCCCATTCATTGACAATCAATGATGCCTTCTGTCAACATTTTTTAATTTGATGTTTGCATAGAGATTCTATACTTTATGACTTTTTCTTGGGTATTTACTTTTTTTTTTTTTTTTTTTTGTATTTTTCTGAAGCTGGAAACGGGGAGAGACAGTCAGACAGACTCCCGCATGCGGCCGACCGGGATCCACCCGGCACGCCCACCATGGGGCGAAGCTCTGCCCACCAGGGGGCGATGCTCTGCCCCTCTGGGGGGTCGCTCTGCCGCAACTAGAGCCACTCTAGCGCCTGGGGCAAAGGCCAAGGAGCCATCCCCAGCGCCCGGGCCATCTTTGCTCCAATGGAGCCTTGGCTGCAGGAGGGGAAGAGAGAGACAGAGAGGAAGGGGGGGGTGGAGAAGCAAATGGGCGCTTCTCCTATGTGCCCTGGCTGGGAATCGAGCCCGGGTCCCCCGCACGCCAGGCCGACGCTCTACCGTTGAGCCAACCGGCCAGGGCCTACTATTTTTGAAACTATTAAAATGTTAACTTTTTTTAAGTAAGAGGAGGGGAAATAGACTCCTGCATGTGCCCCAACTGGGATCCACCTGGCAACCCCCGTCTGGGACCAATGCTCGAATCAACCGAGCTATCCTTAATGCCTGAGGCTTACGCTGGCTTGAACCAATCGAGCCACTGGCTGCAAGAGGGGAAGAGAGAGAGAAGGAGAGAGGAAGGGGAAGAAAAGCAGATGGTTACTTCTCATGTGTGCTCTGAGCAGGGATTAAACCTGGGATGTCTGCCTGCCAGGCCGACGTTCTATCCACTGAGCCGACTGACCAGGGACAAAAATGTTTAAAATTTTTTATATTCATTTTATTTCTGACATACAGAAATATCAGTGATTTTTTTTTGTATGTTAGTCTTATATCTAGTAACCTTTTTAAATTCAATAATGCTAATAATTTCTCTACAGATTTTTGGATTACTTACCTATATTATAATATAATCTCTAACAATGATAGTTTTATTTCTTCCTTTCCAAATTTTATACCTTTTTTCTTTTTCTGATTGTATAGCACTAGTTAGATCTTGAGCAAAATGTTGAATTGAAGTAGTAAGTGCAGGCAGCAGACTCTTAATCAGATGGATGATTCATTCAATTCCTAGTTTTTAAAGAATTTTCATCATAATAGATATTGAATTTTATCAAATGCTTTTCTACATCTCTTAAGAATTCACATGATTTCTTCTCCTCTAATCTGTCAATGTGGCCAAAATGTTGATTGCTTTTCTAATACTAAACCAATATTTTAAAAAATATGTGGGTAAATTTAAGTGATTATACACGCACATGTATATATATATAATTAAAATACAAGATGACAACTTTGTGTGTTCCTAACACATAATAGAATTAAAGTGTTTTAATGTCTTTACATTGTCTTGATTAATATTAGCTATTGCTAAATTAAGAATGCATATTTTAATTTCCAGGGGAAGCACAGAAAGAATACAAGCAGTGTATAACTTCCAAAACAATATAAAGGGGAAATGGGATGTTAAAATGTAATAATCTCAAAGAATAGAACAAAGGAGAGAAAAAGCACAGGCAAATGGGTTAAGTAAGTAAATAAATAAATAGACAAACCCAAATACGTCAGTAATTAAATTACTGCTAAATGAATGAAATATTCTATTTAAAAGACAAAGAATGTTAGGAGAAAAAGAACTCTAAAAATCTTATTAGGCCTGACCTGTGGTGGCGCAGTGGATAAAGCGTCGACCTGGAACACTGAGGTTGCCAGTTCGAAACCCTGGCTTGCCTGGTCAAGGCACATATGGGAGTTGATGCTTCCTGCTCCTCCCTCCTTCTTTCTCTTTCCCTTTCTCTCTCTCTCTCTCTCTCTCTCTCTCTCTCTCTCTCTCTCTCCTCTCTGAAAAATTGAATAAAATCTTAAAAAATATATATATATATAGTTTTATTAAAAATCTTATTATATGCTGTTTATAAGAGAAATGGCAAAAAAAAAGATACCAAAATTTTTAAATAAAAAAGTAGAAAAAGATATGTCAGGAAATTACTAACCCAAAGTAGGCTACTATATATTAATATGAGACAAAATAGAATTTAAAGCAAAAGGAGAGGGAAAGACAGGAAGGGAGAGAGATGAGAAGCATCAATTCTTCGTTGCAGCACCTTAGTTGTTCATTGATTGCTTTCTCATATGTGCCTTGACCGGGGCTACAGCAGAGCGAGTGACCCCTTGCTCAAGCCAATGACCTTGGGTTCAATCTGGTGAGCCTTGCTCAAACCAGATGAGCCCACGCTCAAGCTGGCAACCTCGGGTTTTGAACCTGGGTCCTCTGTGTCCCAGTTCAATGCTTATCCACTGCACCACCACCTAGTCAGACAAGAGAGTTATTTAATAATGGTAAAGTTTTAATTCAGCAGTATGATATAGAAATTCTAAATTTATATACACTTATTAACATGATTCCAAAATATAAAGCTAAAAAGAGCAGACTAATAAGAAACATAATCTATAGTCATAGTGGGAGATATTTTCTTTTAAAATTATTAATAAAGTTTATTTATTAGAGCAGTTTTATATTTAATTTAATTTAATTTTTAAATTTAATTTTAATTTTAGAGAGAGAGACAGAGAGACAGACAGGAAAGGAGAGAGATGAGAAGCATTCACTTTAATTGTTCATTGATTGCTTTCTCACATGTACCTTGTTGGGGGGGGGCACTACAACAGAGTGAGTGACTCCTTGCTCAAGCCAGCAACCTTGGGCTTTAAGCCAGCAACCTTGGGCTCAAGCCAGTGAGCATGGGGTCATGTCTATGATCCCATACTCACGCCAGCAACCCCACACACAAACCAGGAGCCTGCTCTCAAGCTGCTGAGTGTGTGCTCAAGCTGGTGACCTCAGGGCTTCAAACTCAGGTCCTCAGCATCCCAAGTTGATGTTCTATCCACTGCTTACCACTGGTCAGTCAGTATTCTTCATCTTATCTTTATCATTTACTCCATCTTGGAGAGGTTCTATAACCCACCCCATCATTCTTTTAATATTATTTTTGTAAATGATAACTACAGATAAACAGCCTGTTTGCTTAAGAATTCTAGGAACTAAGTTCAAAAGAACCAGACTCCACCATTAAGATATTCCAGCTTTGGGAGATTTGCTGACCAGTTATCTGAACAGACTGCACTGGCTTGCACATAGTCCCCTCAATAGAAAATTCTCAACCTTCTTCTTTTAATTCCTTTGTTCTGTTTTTTTTCTTCTTTCTTTCGCCTTATAAAAACTTCTGCCCATGTCCAATTGTTAAGATGGTTTTAGTTGCCTGACCAGGCAGTGGCGCAATGGACAAAGCATTGGACTGGGGATGCAGAGGACCCAGGTTCAATACCCTGAGGTCGTCGGCTTGAGCTTGGAGTCACCAGCTTGAGTGCAGGGTCACTGTCTTGAAGCCCAATGTCACTAACTTGAGCCCAAGGTGCTGGCTTGAGCAAGGGGTCACTCGCTCTGCTGTAGCCCCCTGGTCAAGGCACATATGAGAAAGTAGTCAATGAACAACTAAGGAGCTGCAACAAAGAATTGATGCTTTTCATTTCTCTTGCTTCTTGTCTGTCTGTCCCTATCTGTCCCTCTCTCTGTCTCTATCACACACACGCACACGCGCGCGCGCACACACACACACGGTTTTAGCGATGTGAGTCCACCATCTTTTCAAGCTGCTGACTCTTCAATACACCTGCTTTCCTTCCACCAGCCCTTGTCTCACAATTATTGGCTTTTGAGCAGCAGGCAGCAGAAGCTGGGTTCAGTATCAGTCTGTGCATGATGAATATGGGGATTGCCTTATTGTTTTTATTTCATTTTTCATTTTATTTCTGTTTAAAGGCTACACAGTTTTCTATTGTATGGACATGTTTCCATTATGCTTGTAGGCTAACTCAAACACTTTTTTTACTTTTTACTCTGGCTACTACATTTTTTCCTGCTCAGTGGCTAGATTTTCTCTGTGTGGGGCTATGTAATAGACATGCTCACTAAGCAATTGAAGGAATGAAGTGACCTCTGCCTGTGAAATCTTTTAAATTCTGTGGCCCTAGGAAAAAAAATAATAATAAATTCTGTGGCCCTAAATCTCCCTAGCCTGCTTTTATTCTGCTGCTTCTCACTTTCTTTTCTTGTTCATTTCTTTCTTCTGTCCTATTTGGCTTCCTACTTCCTTTCTTCTGAAATGTCTTCAAGGTGATGGCTTGCTCCCCACACTTTCATCTTCCCTGGCCTTGACTTCTTTCTTTACTCAGGCTGCCTGTTTACCCTGAAGTGTCTTTTAACTTTTGCTCAATTAGAAACCAAACCTAACCTACATTTAAAGTTAAACAAAATACTTACAGTTTAACAGCTTGCATATAGATGCCTTTTAAACTCTTCATGTTGTAATATTTTCCCTTTCTTTCTTTCTTCCTTTTTTTCTTTCTTTCTCTCTCTCTCTCTCTCTCTCTCTCTCTCTCTCTCTCTCTCCCTCCCTCCCTCCCTCTTTCTTTCTTTCTTTCTTTCTTTCTTTCTTTCTTTCTTTCTTTCCTTTTGGAATACATCTGGCAAACCCCCTATAGGATGATACTCTCAACACCATTTTGGGTATTGCTCCATTGCTCAGCAACCAAGCTATTTTTGGGGCCTGAGGCAGAGGCCACAGAGCCATCCTCAGCACCAGAGGCCATCTCACTTGAATCAATTGAGCCATGGCTGTGGGAAGAGGAGAGAGAGAGAGAAGGGAGGTATGGAGAAGCAGATGGTCACTTTTGTGTGCCCTGACTGGGAATTGAACCCAGGACTTCCACATGCCAGGCTGGTGCTCTACCACTGAGCCAACTGGCCAGGGCCTAAATATTTCTATAGATGTCTACATTTAAATTATTGGGCAATTATGGGGATTTCATGATGGCAGTAGAGCAGGCGGACATTTCAACTGCCACCTCCCAGAAGCAAATTGGATTACAACAAAATTTAAGAACAACCATCTTGACAAACCAACTTTGGACTAAATGAAGAGTAGGCTATAACCAAGGATCACAGGAAAAGCTACACTGAGACTGGTAGAAAGGGCAGAGATGTGAAAAGGGTTGCCCCTCTCCCAAGAGCAAATGACAACAGAGGGTCTGAGGGGACTCTCACCACGGGGAGGTTCACCCTGAGAAGGGAAAGTCCTAAACCCTAGGTCTGTGCCCCAGCCTAGAGCACCAGAGCCTAGAAGAGGTGCCCTCACAGCATTTGGTGGTGAAAAGAGCCAAGGTTTCTGCCTGTGAGAAAGAGCTGGAGCTCTCAGAGACTCAGGCTCTGTCTTAAAGGGCCAGTGCAGAAAATCTCATTCACAGCCACTTACCTGGGGCTCTGGTGGAGGGAGGGCTGAGAGGACTGGAGTTGCGTGACGAGAGTGTGAAGTTGGTGGCCTAGGGAGAAACACTGTGGGGGACGGCCACTGGAACTCCTGAGATGAGTTGTTTTTCAATATTACAGTTGCCATCTTTCTTAAGTAGAGCAGTCCCTTTTGGTAGAGCAGCAGCCTGGGTGAAAGCAACCACGCCACCCTCAGGAGTTTCTCCTGCCCCACCCTATGGAGACTGGGCCATTCTGAGAAGTAAACTAGGAAGCAGGGGGTGAGTCAGTGACTCAGTTTTCTGGTGTTGAGGCCAGAGCTTCCTCCCCGCCATGCTCCCAAGATTATGACTAGTGCTTCCGCCCCATGGTAGATTCGGTAGAAACTGTCCAGACTGTGGGAAGACCACATCTGAGTCTCAGAGGCCACACTCACCAGACTCCTGGGACCACACCCTACTGAAGTCTATGCAAAATGTCTGGACAGACACCTGGGGCTGAGGAGCAGGAGCCACACCCACCACCCTTCCTAATCCCTGAATTGTCCCAGGCTCTAGACTCTATGAGGGTTTTTTATTTCAGTGGCCAAGACCAATAAGCAGCCAGCAGACAGAGGATGCAGGAAGCGAAGCTCAGGGAACCTTGGCCTTTTGCTGACCTTCCCCCAGGGCCAGTGTGAGTAAAAGCCAGCCTACATGTGTGGCTTGATATTTCCATGTGCACATGGGCCCAACAGAGGCAACCACGAACTCTGGATTGCTTGTAGCTCCAAGAAAGTTGCTGAGGGCCAGTCAGGGGCAGTGTCCCCTACTGGTCTGTGAAGGTCCCCTCCAGGGAGGCCCAGGGCCAGCACATCCAGGAGCCAGTTGTGAAGAGCATTGGTTCAGAACCTAATGGCCCTTGCTGGCAGTGTGTCCTAAGGGAGGGTTTATTGGACACCAGGCCCAGCTGAGGCAAGTTCTGCTTTCTGTGGTCAGCACCAGCACAGTGGCTCATGCACATTGGATAGGGTAGAACTTACAGACAGACAGCCCAAGTCCCAGATATCCTGCCCTCCTGGGTTAGGTCCCACAGGGGAAAGGGAGAGAGGCTTGGAGCACGGACATTCAAGGTATAGGTTTCCTCAGCCTATTGTTTTGTCTGGTCAAGGGGCTTAGCACCTTTTTGGGGGGAGAGCATAGTCAGCCCCAAGGGAGGATTCTCTCAGTCTTCCTCACTGAGACCAGGGGCTCCCCAACTGGAAGAACTTATGCAAAGGGACTGCCTCCCCCCCCCCAGCCTGAACCTGCTGCTCATCTTGCTGGGGAGAAATAAAATTGGAGTATCCAACAATGTTTGAGGGATTAGGCTCTGGAGTAGGGGCCACTTTCCCCATACTGAGCTCCTGACCAAGACATCCCTGAAGTAGGGGGTTCCACTAATGTATTCCCAACTTCAGCTGCCCTAACCCCCCAACCCTTGCTAGAGGGGTTGGTTGGGTGAGGCCAGTCTGAGCCCACACTACAGTCTTTCTACAGAAGACTGTTGGAAGACCAAGCAGCTGCAAGAGGAGGTGAAGCAGCTGAAAAGTGGAGGCAACTCTTATAGAGCTTGGGGTTTTTATGAAGCTGCTGTCATCTCTAAGCAGGAGGAAGCTGATCCTTATACACAGGTTGGCCCCTCCTACACTACCCAGGCAGAACACAGTCACAAACAGCAAACAGAGCAGTAGATCCAGACAAGTAGCCCACAGCAGTTACAAACAGTGGCTGACACCAACCCAAGAAGACCCAGAACCAACACAACCAGTAGTGGGTCACAGACCATACCAATGCTAGACTCAGATAGCTACACAAGCAGCATGCCCGAAGGAGGAGTCCAGCAGGCACCAGACACTGGAGAATAAACATTCCCAACATGACATACACTCCACAGTGTCTAATACACATGATCAAGGTTGACCCCTAGAGGCAGCCAGCCTGAAGGAATAACCCCACCCAAGAAAGAGTCAACTACATTCAATACTCATACAATAGGAGAGTAAATATTACCCTCAAGAAGCATTCCTAGAGCGAGGAACTCAGGTGGCCTGGAGATCAGTACCATTGAGCCCATCTTCCTCATAAAGATGCTACAACAAATTTCAAAGTCAGAGCAGAGCTACCTAATACACAGACAAAATTAGCAGTCAAGGAAACATGACCCAAATGAATCAACAAGAGAAATCTCCAGAAAAAGAACTAAACAAAATGAAAGTAACCAAACTACCAGATGCAGAGTTTAAAATAATGGTTATTAGGATGCTCAAGGATCTTAGAGCAACAATGGATGATCACAATGAGAACTTATTCTTTTAAATTTATTCATTTCAGAGAGAAAAGTGAGAGAGGGAGAGAAGGGGGGAGGAGCAGGAAGCACCAACTCCATCATGTGCCTTGACCAGGTAAGCCCAGGGTTTCAAATCAGTGGCCTCAGTGTTCCAGGTTGATGCTTTTTATCCACTGCACCACCACAGGTCAACACAATGAGAACTTAAACAAAGAGATAGCAAGCATCAAAAAGGACATTGAAATCATAAAAAAGAACCAGTCAGAAATGACAAATACAATATCAGAAATGAAGACTGTATTAGAAGGAATCAGCAGCAGGCTGGATGAAGCAGAAGATTGAATCAGCAATTTAGAGGACAAGATAAATGTAAGCACAGAAGTAGAGCAGCAAAAAGAAAAGAGGCTCAAAAGGACTGAGAAGAGAATGAACAAAGGATAGAGAACTTGTTTGAAGAAATTATAGCTGAAAACTTCCATAAATTGATGAAGGAAAAAGTCACACAAGTTCAAGAAGCACAGAGAGTCCCATTAAAGATGAATCCAAGGAGGCCTACACCAAGACACATCATAATTAAAATGCCAAAGTTAAGAGACAAAGAAAGAAGCCTGACCAGGTGGTGGTGCAGTAGATAGAGCATCGGCCTGGAACACAGAGGACCCAGGTTCAAAACCCTGAGGTCACCAGCTTGAGCACAAGCTCATCCAGCTTGAATGTAGGCTCACCAGCTTGAGTGCAAGGTTACTGGCTTGAACTTGGAATAATAGACATGACCCCATGGTCACTGGCTTGAGTCCAATGGTCTCTGAAGTCTAAGGTTGCTGGCTTGAGCAAGACATCACTGGCTCTGCTGGAGTCCCCCAGTCAAGGGACATATAGGAAAACAATCAATGAACAATGCTTTTCATCTCTTTCCCTTCCTGCCTGTCTGCCCTCCCCCACTCAAAAAATAAAAAAAGAGAGAAAGACAAAGAAAGAACACTAAAGGCTGCAAGATAGAAGCAGTTAATTACCTACAGAGGAGCCTCCATAAGAATGACATCTGACTTCTCAACAGAAACACTTCAGGCCAGAAGAGATTGGCAAGAAATAGTCAAAGTGATTCAAATCAAGAATCTATAACCAAGACTACTTTATCCAGCAAGGCTATCATTTAAAATTGAAGGAGAAATAAAAAGCTTCCCAGACAAAAAAAAAAAGGCTCAAGGAATTCATTACAACCAAACCAGTACTGCAAGAAATGTTAAGGGGCCTGCTATAAAAAGAGCAAAGGAAAAAATAAATAGAGAGAAAGAGGATTGTAGGTTTAAAGAATAAAATGGCAATAAATAAGTACATATCAATAATGACCTTAAATGAATTCATTCAGGGAGCTGCAGCCACCAGGAGAGACTCTATCAAAGGAACCATGAGCAGAATCAGCGAGGTCGTGCAGCGGGCGCGCGCCGCCTTCGACTCGGGCAAGACCTGCCCCCTGCAGTTCCGGCTGCAGCTTCTGGAGGCGCTGCGGCGCATGATCAAGGAGCGCGAGAAGGACATCGCGGCCGCGCTGGCGGAGGACCTGCACAGGAACGAATGGACCGCGTTCAACGATGAGATTGTGTATTGCCTGGAAGAACTTGAGTTTGCCATTAAGAAGCTCCCCGAGTGGATTCTGGATGAGCCCGTGGAGGGGACTGCCCAAACCAAGCAGGACGAGTGCTACATCCACTCGGAGCCCCTGGGCGTGGTCCTCATCATTGGCACCTGGAACTATCCCTTCGACCTCACCGTGCAGCCCATGGTGGGCGCCATTGCTGCAGGGAATGCAGTGGTCATCAAGCCCTCGGAGGTGAGCGAGAACATGGCAAAACTGCTGGCCACCATCATCCCTCAGTACCTGGATAAGGATCTGTACCCGGTGGTCACTGGGGGCGTCCCCGAGACCACAGAGCTGCTAAAGCAGAGATTTGACCACATCCTGTATACCGGGAGCACCGGTGTGGGGAAGATTGTCATGACAGCCGCAGCCAAGCACCTGACCCCTGTCACCCTGGAGCTGGGTGGAAAGAGCCCTTGCTATGTGGACAAAGACTGTGACCTGGACACTGCCTGCAGACGTATTGCCTGGGGGAAGTACATGAACAGCGGCCAGACCTGCGTGGCCCCCGACTACATCCTCTGTGACCCCTCCATCCAGAACCAAGTCGTGGAGAAGCTCAAAAAGGCTGTGAAGGAATTTTACGGGGAAGACGTCCAGAAGTCTCGTGACTATGGAAGAATAGCTAACAGCCGGCACTTCCAGAGGGTGATGGGCCTGATTGAGGGCCAGAAGGTGGCCTACGGGGGCACCGGGGACGCAGCCACCCGATACATAGCGCCCACCATCCTCACGGACGTGGACCCCGAGTCCCCAGTGATGCAGGAGGAGATTTTTGGGCCCGTGATGCCCATTGTGTGTGTGCGCAGCCTGGACGAGGCCATCCGGTTCATCAACCACCGTGAGAAGCCCCTGGCTCTCTACGTGTTCTCCAATAACGACAAGGTGATCAAGAAGATGATTGCAGAGACCTCGAGTGGTGGGGTGACAGCCAATGACGTCATCATCCATCTCTCTGTGCACACTCTGCCCTTTGGGGGTGTGGGGAACAGCGGCATAGGAAGCTACCACGGCAAGCAAAGCTTCATCACCTTCTCCCACCGCCGCTCCTGCCTGGTGAGGTCTCTGCAGAGGGACGACCCTTTCAAAGGCCGATACCCCCCCAGCCTGCCTAAGATGACCCGTCACTAAGCTGCCATGCCTGGCCTCCTGGCTCAGCGTCTTCGTGCTCCAGCCCCGCGGAGAAGTGCTCCCGGAAGCCCTCTTGTTACTCTGTGAATGGGTGCATGCCCCCATGACCATTCAGGTCTGGGCCTCCCCTCCCCATACCCCTGCCCCTTTGCTGGACATGTAAGACCAATAAAGTGTTCCAGATGGGCAAAAAAACAAACAAACAAAAAAAATAATAATGACCTTAAATGTAAATGGATTAAATGCTCCAATCAAAAGACATGGGGTAGCTGAATGAATAAGAAAATAAGACCTGCATATATGCTTTCTACAAGAGATCCACCTCAGAAAAAAGGTACACAAGTGAAGGATGGAAAAACATATGCAAATGGAAATGTATAAAAAAGCTGGGTAGCAATACTTATATCTGACAAAATAACCTTTTATTTATTTATTTATTTATTTTTTAAAATAAATTTTTATTAATGGTAATGGGATGACATTAATAAATCAGGGTACATATATTCAAAGAAAATATGTCTAGGTTATTTTGTCATTAAATTATGTTGAATACCCCTCGCCCAAAGTCAGATTGTCCTCTGCCACCCTCTATCTAGTTCTCTGTGCCCCTCCCCCTCCCCCTAACTCTCTCCCTCCCTCCCTCCCATGTCCTCCCTCCCCCCACCCCTGGTAACCACCACACTCTTGTCCATGTCTCTTAGTCTCGTTTTTATGTTCCACCAATGTATGGAATCATGTAGTTCTTGTTTTTTTCTGATTTACTTATTTCACTCCGTATAATGTTATCAAGATCCCACCATTTTGCTGTAAATAATCTGATGTCATCATTTCTTATGGCTGAGTAGTATTCCATAGTGTATATGTGCCACATCTTCTTTATCCAGTCTTCTATTGAAGGGCTTTTTGGTTGTTTCCACGTCCTGGCCACTGTGAACAGTGCTGCAATGAACATGGGGCTACATGTGTCTTTACGTATTAATGTTTCTGAGGTTTTGGGGTATATACCCAGTAGAGGGATTGCTGGGTCATAAGGTAGTTCTATTTGCAGTTTTTTGAGGAACCACCATACTTTCCTCCATAATGGTTGTACTACTTTACAGTCCCACCAACAGTGGATGAGAGTTCCCTTTTCTCCGCAGCCTCTCCAACATTTGCTATTACCCGTCTTGTTGATAATAGCTAATCTAACAGGTGTGAAGTGGTATCTCATTGTAGTTTTGATTTGCATTTCTCTAATAACTAATGAAGCTGAGCATCTTTTCATATATCTGTTGGCCATTTGTATCTCTTCCTGGGAGAAGTGTCTGTTCATGTCCTCTTCCCATTTTTTTATTGGATTGTTTGTTTGTTTGTTGTTGAGTTTTATGAGTTCTTTGTAAATTTTGGATATTAGGCCTTTATCTGAGCTGTTGTTTGAGAATATCATTTCCCATTTAGTTGGCTGTCTGTTTATTTTGATATCAGTTTCTCTTGCTGAGCAAAAACTTTTTATTCTGATGTAGTCCCATTCATTTATCTTTGCCTTCACTTCTCTTGCCATTGGAGTCAAGTTCATAAAATATTCTTTAAAACCCAGGTCCATGATTTTAGTACCTATGTCTTCTTCTATGTACTTTATTGTTTCAGGTCTTATATTTAGGTCTTTGATCCATTTTGAATTAATTTTAGTACACGGGGACAGGCTGTAGTCGAGTTTCATTCTTTTGCATGTGGCTTTCCAGTTTTCCCAACACCATTTGTTGAAGAGGCTTTCTTTTCTCCATTTTGCGTTGTTGGCCCCCTTATCAAAGATTATTTGACCATATATATGTGGTTTTATTTCTGGGCTTTCTATTCTGTTCCATTGGTCTGAGTGTCTATTTCTCTGCCAATATCATGCTGTTTTGATTATTGTGGCCCTATAATATAGTTTAAAGTCAGGTATTGTAATGCCCCCAGCTTCATTCTTTTTCCTTAGGATTGTTTTGGCTATTCGGGGTTTTTTATAGTTCCATATAAATCTGATGATTTTTTGTTCCATTTCTTTAAAAAATCTCATAGGAATTTTGATGGGAATTGCATTAAATTTATATATTGCTTTGGGTAATATGGCCATTTTAATTATATTCTTCCTATCCAAGAACAAGGAATATTTTTCCATCTCATTGTGTCTTTTTCTATTTCTCTTAATAATGCCTTGTAGTTTTCGTTATATAGGTCCTTTACATTCTTTGTTATGTTTATTCCTAGGTATTTTATTTTTTTGTTGCAATCGTGAAGGGGATTATTTTTTTGAGTTCGTTTTCTAATATTTCATTGTTGGCATATAGAAAGGCTATGGACTTTTGTATGTTAATTTTGTATCCTGCGACCTTACTGTATTGGTTTATTGTTTCTAATAATCTTTTTGTGGAGTCCTTCGGGTTTTTGATGTATAGGATCATATCATCAGCAAAAAGTGATACCTTTACTTCTTCTTTTCTGATATGGATGCCTTTTATTTCTTTGTCTTGTCTGATTGCTCTGGCCAGAACTTCTAGCACCACGTTAAATAAGAGTGGAGAGAGTGGACAACCCTGTCTTGTTCCTGATTTAAGGTAGAAAGTTCTCAGTTTTATGCCGTTTAATATGATGTTGGCTGATGGTTTATCATATATGGCCTTTATCATGTTGAGATATTTTCCTTCTATACCCATTTTGTTGAGAGTCTTAAACATAAAATTGTGTTGTATTTTATCAAAAGCCTTTTCTGCATCTATTGATAAAATCATGTGGTTTTTGTTCTTTGTTTTGTTGATCTGGTGTATTACGTTAACCGTTTTACGTATGTTGAACCATCCTTGAGATTCTGGGATGAATCCCACTTGATCATGATGTATTATTTTTTTAATATGTTGTTGTATTCGGTTTGCCAGTATTTTGTTTATTATTTTAGCATCTGTATTCATTAGAGATATTGGTCTGTAGTTTTCTTTCTTTGTGCCATCCTTGCCAGGTTTTGGTATGAGGGTTATGTTGGCCTCATAAAATGTGTTTGGAAGTATTGCTTCTTCTTCAATTTTTTGGAAGACTTTGAATAGAATAGGAACCAAGTCTTCTTTGAATGTTTGATAGAATTCACTAGTATAACCGTCTGGGCCTGGACTTTTATTTTTGGGGAGGTTTTTAATAGTTTTTTCTATTTCCTCCCTGCTGATTGGTCTGTTTAGGCTTTCTGCTTCTTCATGAGTCAGTCTAGGAAGGTTGTATTGTTCTAGGAATTTATCCATTTCTTCTAGATTGTTGTATTTGGTGGCATATAATTTTTCATAGTATTATACAATAATTCTTTGTATATCTATGATGTCTGTGGTGATCTCTCCTCTTTCATTTTGGATTTTATTTATTTGAGTCCTGTGCCTTTTTTCCTTGGTGAGTCTTGCCAAGGGTTTGTCAATTTTGTTGATCTTTTCAAAGAACCAGCTCCTTGTTTTATTGATTTTTTCTATAGTTTTTCTGTTCTCTATTTCATTTATTTCTGCTCTGATTTTTATTATCTCCTTTCTTCGGCTGGTTTTGGGTTGTCTTTGTTCTTCTTTTTCTAGTTCCTTAAGGTGTGAAGTTAAGTGGTTTACTTCGGCTCTCTCTTGTTTGTTCATATAGGCCTGAAGTGATATGAACTTTCCTCTTATTACTGCTTTTACTGCAACCCAGAGATTCTGATATGTCGTATTTTCATTTTCATTTGTCTGTATATATCTTTTGATCTCTGCGCTTATTTCTTCTTTGACCCATTCATTTTTTAGAAGTATGTTGTTTAGTTTCCACATTTTTGTGGGTTTTTCCCCCTCTTTTTTACAGTTGAATTCTAGTTTCAAGGCTTTATGATCAGAAAATATGCTTGGTACAATTTCAATTTTTCTAAATTTGCTGATATTGTCTTTGTGGCCCAACATATGGTCAATTCTTGAGAATGTTCCATGTACACTAGAGAAAAATGTATACTCTGTCGCTTTGGGATGAAGTGTCCTGTAGATGTCTATCATATCCAGGTGTTCTAGTATTTTGTTTAAGGCCACTATGTCTTTGTTGATTCTCTGTTTGGATGACCGATCTAGAGCCGTCAGCGGTGTATTGAGGTCTCCAAGTATGATTGTATTTTTGTTAGTTTTTATTTTAAGGTCAATAAGTAGCTGTCTTATATATTTTGGTGCTCCTTGGTTTGGTGCATATATATTAAGGATTGTTATGTCTTCTTGATTCAACTTCCCCTTAATCATTATGAAATGACCATTTTTGTCTCTGAGTACTTTTTCTGTCTTGTAGTCAGCATTATTAGATATGAGTATTGCTACACCTGCTTTTTTTTGGGTGTTGTTTGCTTGGAGTATTGTTTTCCAGCCTTTCACTTTGAATTTGTTTTTATCCTTGTTGCTTAGATGTGTTTCTTGTAGGCAGCATATAGTTGGATTTTCTTTTTTAATCCATTCTGCTACTCTGTGTCTTTTTATTGGTAAGTTTAATCCACTTACATTTAGTGTAATTATTGACACTTGTGGGTTCCCTACTGCCATTTTATAAATTGCTTTCTGTTAGTTTTGTATCTTGTTTGATTCTTCTCTTTTGTTTTTCTATCATTTGTTTTTGTTTGTTTGTGTTCCATACTTCTTTCCTCTGTTGCTACCTTTTTTAAGTCAAGTGTTTTTGTGGTGGTTTTTTCAAGGGTGATTACCATTAAGTAATGAAAAGGGTACCTACCATATTCATTGTAGTACCCTAACTTATGAGTATTTCTGCACTTCATCGTCCTTTGCTACTGTTCATCTCCATCCTCTCCCCCCTTTTTTTCCTTTGTTGTCACAGTTTAAGTTTGGTTTTATTGTGTTCTTGGTGGAGCTGTTACTTGTGGTGTTGTTTTCTTTTGTTCTTTGAATCTGGTTGGAAAACCCCCTTTAGTATTTCCTGGAGTGGGGGTTTTCTGCTGATAAATTCTCTCATCTTTTCTGTATTTGTGAATGTTTTTATATCTCCTTCGTACTTGAAGGATAGCTTTGATGGGTATAGTATTCTTGGCTGAAAGTTCCTCTCTTTCAGGGCTTTAAATATTGGGGTCCACTCTCTTCTAGCTTGTAGAGTTTCTGCTGAGAAATCTGATGATAATCTAATAGGCCTTCCTTTATATGTTGTACTCTTCTTTTCCCTGGTTGCCTTGAGAATTTTTCCTTTGTCATTGGTTTGTGTCATCTTTATTATGATGTGCCTTGGAGTGGGTTTGTTGGGGTTAAGAAAACTCGGTGTTCTGTTTGCTTCTTGAATTTGAGGCTTTAGTTCTTTCCACAGGCTTGGGAAGTTCTCATCTATTATTTGTTTGAGTATATTCTCCATTCCATTTTCTTTCTCTTCTCCCTCTGATATACCTATTATTCTTATGTTATTTTTTCTGATGGAGTCAGACAATTCCTGTAGGGCTTTCTCGTTTTTTATTATTTTTTAGTCTCTTTCTTCTTCTCTCTGTTGTGCCTCAAATTGTTTGTCTTCTATTTCACTAGTCCTATCTTCTATCTGGGCTGTTCTGTTAGCTAAGCTTGTTACCTTGTTTTTCAGCTCGTGAATTGAGTTTTTCATTTCTGTTTGATTTGTTTTTATAGTTTCAATTTCCTTGGTAATATATTCTTTGTGTTCATTGAGTTGTTTTCTGATCTCCCTATATTGCCTTTCTGTGTTTTCTTGTATATCTCTGAGTATTTTTAAGATTTCTATTTTAAATTCTCTGTCATTTAGCTCCAAGGCTTCCAATATGTTAAGTCTTTTCTCCATAGATTTTTCCACATCTATTTGTGTTACCTCTCTTTCTTTTGTATCCATAATATTCGATTTCCTCTTTCTTATTGGCATCTGAGGGTGGTCTTGTTGATAGCACTAATTAGAATTAATAAAGAGTAAAAAGTAAAAAAAAAAAAAAAAAAAGGTAAAACACCCCACAAAAAATAACAGTAATAATTTATTATTTCCCCCTTTTTTCTTTCTTCTCTTTCCCTCCTCTCCCCTCCTCAGGGAAATATCATGATGACCTGTGAATTATATTATGCTAATTGGAACAAAAACTGCCTATAATGGAGGGCCTGATTTGGGGTGAAGAGTTCAAGGGGCAAAAAAAGGGAGTAGGGACCTACTAAATGCAAAAAAAAAAAAAAAGGAAGAAAATCTTAGACAAGCATAAGATGATTTGCTTGTAAGTGATGGTCGACTAAGAGATATAAAGAGAGGGATAAGAGGGAACCAGAAAAAAGGAGAAAAAAAAAAGAATAATAAAGAAGAAAAAAATAAAAATAATAAGTAAAAATCTGTTGTATTAAGTGGAGCGAAGACTAAATACAATGGAGACCTTGGGTTGGGAGGAATGCTAGTGAGTTAAAAAGCAACGTAAAAAGTACCCAAAATGCCACAAAAATAAACAAACAAACAAAAGAAAAACAAAAGCGAAAAAGAAAAATAAAACCAAAAAAAACCCTTGAGTCCCAAATTAACTAATTTGTTTGTGATTGAGGATTAAATGGCAGGAAAAGTAAAACGAGAAAAGAAAAAACAAATAGAAGGGAAAAAAATAAGAAAAAGAGAAAAACGAAGGAAGAAAAAAAAAAGGAAGAGAAAAAAACAAAAGAAAGCAAAACAAAAAAAAAAACAAAAGAGGAGAGAGTGAGAGTTAAGTGTTTTGGAGTATAACCTTAAAGGAGGATGAGGATGAAGAAAAGAAATAAAATGTAACACTCATGGATAGTGTAGTTCAAGAAAAGGGAAGCATAAGATGGGCAGAGAATAAAAGGACCGAGGTGGAGGAAATAGAAATAATAATAATAAAGGCAATAAGATAGAAGAAACAAACAACAACAACAACAAAATTAGTGGAACAAGTTGTAAAGTCTGTGGATTTTTCTTGATTTTGAGAGGTTAACTTCTTCCTTTTTCTTTTCTATCCCTCTTCCTGGTCGGTGACTCTGTACCCGAGGCTCTGCCCCTGTGTCACACTTAGGTAGGGATTTGCAGTTGATGGGATTCTATGGCAATGTCATATAATTGGCTTTAGTCTTGCTGGTAGTCAAGGATTGTTGGCGTTTGCAGGGTCCAACGATGAGAGAGTTTGCTTTCCTGGAGTCTCTCTCCTAGTCCCCCCTTCCTGAATTAGCAGCCTGGCGATCCAGCTATAAGGCTGCTACTGCTTCTGCCTGGGGAGTAAGAGGCTCAAAGAGCTAGGAAATCCCCACTCTATCCCCACTCAGTGCAAGGTTTTGGGAAAGGCTCTGGCAGTCAGAACCTCCAGTGTAATCAGGCGGGGGTGGGAGTCAATTGTTGTCAAGGTGACTGTTCAGCACCTAGCATTCAGTTGGACCACTCAACCCAGGCTTTCCACACTTTATAGCCTGTTTTTGCTGGGAAGAAGAGGCACTAGTCTCTGCTTGTGACTAGTGTAGTATAGATCTTATTATCTGCCAAGTCCCTCTTGTTAGCGTTTATCCCTGAATATGGAGGCTCTATCAATCAGAAGTTGCCCCCGCCCCTTTAGCGAGAGGCACTAAAAAATATCATGCCTCTTGTCTTGGATCGCTGAACTGAGAGAGATCTTATCAATTAGAGCCCCGTGGGTGCGCAGATTTCATGGGTTAAGCTAATTTCAGTGATTGGGTTGCAGCTGTGCTCCCGAAGGTATTTCAGGCTGCCTGCGCGCCCCTCCCCCAACGCTTGATTGTTAGCTTGAATGGCTGGGTGAGGTGCCCCGCCCACGGAGAGAATCTCCCAAGTAGGGAAGACCGCCCTGGCGCCTCTCCCTCTGCCGCTGGAGGCTGGGGCGCACCAGGTGCAGTATAATGGGGCACCCTGGGTGTGCGGGCCAGTAGAGCGCTCTGGGCGCGTGGGATGCCCAGGGCATGCGCGCGAATGGGGTGCTCTGGGCACCGGTGGCTGGGGACTCTCACTCGCAGTGCGCGGGCTGCTGGGAATGTTAGTGGTGCTCGCTCTGCAACCGGACCGGGCGCGCACCGGCGGCTGCTCGCCACAGGCGCACTCCCTCCATGGCTTGAATGAACATCCCTGCGGTAGTTAGCTTCCTCCACACCCTCGTCTGTCAGATTCAAGTGATAACAGTCCTTTCGCTTTCAGTTTGTGTGGAACTCCGGAATGCTCCGAGGATAAATTTTTCTGTTTCTAGTTGATAAATTTGTTGTGCTTTGGGGGAGATCTGTCGGATGCGCTGCTCATGGCGCCATTTCCGTGACGTCACTCTCGCCGACAAAATAACCTTTTAAAAAAAGACAATAGGAAGGAACAAAGAAGGTCACTACATAATGATAAAAGGAGCAATTCAACAGGAGGATATAACCATTGTAAATATGTACCCAATATAGGAGCACCTAAATAAATAAAGCTGATTTTGATGGACATAAAGGGTGAGTTCAACAGCAATACCATAACTGTAGGGCAGCGGTTCTCAACCTGTGGGTCGCGACCCCAGCGGGGGTCAAACGACCAAAACACAGGGGTCGCCTAAAGCCATCAGAAAATACATATTTATTATACAATACATTTTTAAATAAAATATGTATTTTCGATGGCTTTAGGCGACCCCTGTGTTTTGGTCGTTCAACCCCCGCCGGGGTCGCGACCCACAGGTTGAGACCCACAGGTTGAGAACCACTGCTGTAGGGGATATTAATACCTTACTAACATCAATCGATAGATCCTCCAGACAGAAAAGTAACAAAGAAACAGCGGCCTTTAATGACACGCTAGATCAACTGGATTTAATTGATATCTTCAGAATATGTCACACCAAAGCAGCAAAATATACAGTCTTTTCAAGTGCACATGGTACATTTTCTAGGATTGACCACATGTTAGGAAACAAAGCTGGACTCAATAAATTTAAGACTGAAATCATATCAAGCATCTTCTTTGATCACAATGGCATGAAACTAGAAATCAACTACAATAGAAAAACTGAAAAACATTCAAACACTTGGAGACTAAATAGCATGTTATTAAACAACAAATGGGTTGACAATGAGATCAAGAAAGAAATAAAAAAAATTCCTTGAAACAAATGAAAATGAAAATACAGCAACTCAAACTCTCTGAGACACAGCAAAAGCAGTCCTGAGAGGAAAGTTCATAGCATTACAGCCATACTTAAAGAAGCAGAAAAAGCTCAAATAAACAACTTAATCCTGCACCTAGAAGAATTAGAAAAAGAATAAAGCCCAGAGGAAGTAGAAGGAAGAAACTAATAAAGATCAGAGTGCAAATAAATGACATAGAGGCTAAAAGAAAAAATTCAAAATATCAGTGAAACCAAAAGCTGATTCTTTGAAAAGGTAAACAAAATTGACAAACCTTTAACCAGACTCATCAAGAAAAGAGAGGCCCACCTGACCAGGTGGTGGCACAGTGGATAGAGTATTGAACTGGGATGCAGAGGACCCAGGTTCAAGACCCTGTGGTCACTGGCTTGAGTGTGGGCTCATCAGCTTGAGCACAGGCTCACCAGCATAAGTGTGGAGTCGCCAGCTTGAGCATGGAATCATAGACATGACCCCATGGTCTCTGGCTTGAGCCCAAAGGTTGCAGGCTTGAAGCCCAAGGTCATTGGCTTGAGCCCAAGGTTGCTGGCTTGAGCAAGGGGTCACTCAGTCTGCTGTAGCCCTCTGGTCAAGGCACATATGAGAAAGCAATCAATGAACAACTAAAGTGCCTTAACAAAGAACTGATGCTTCTCATCTCTCTCCTTTCCTGTCTGTCCCTATCTTCCCCCTCTCTGTCTTTCTGTTTCTCTCACAAAAACAAAAACAAAAACAAAACAAAACAAAAAACTACTAAACCTGATAAATGAACTTGTAGCAGGGTATTAATATTCAGAAATAAGTGGTGTTTTTATACACCAACAATAAACTCTCAGAAAGAGAAATTAAGAAAACAATTTCCTTCATTGTGACAAAAAAATAAAGTACCTAGAAATAAACTTTTTCTTTTTCTTTTTTTCCAAGTGAGAGGAAGGGAGATAGAAACAGACTCCTGCATGTGCCCCAACCGAGATCTACTGGAAACCCCCATCTGGGGCTGATGTTCTGCCCATCTTGAACCATGCTCGCAACTGAGATATTTTTAGCGCCTGAGGTGAAATCTCCACAGAGCCATCTTTAGTGCCCAGGGCTGATGCACTCAAACCAATCGAGCCATGGTAATGGAAGGAGAAGAGAGAAAGAAAAAGAGAAGGTGGAGGGGGGTGGAGAAGTAGATGGTTGCTTCTCTTGTGTGTCCTGACTGGGAATCGAGCCTGGGACATCCACATGCTGGACTGACGCTCTACCACTGAGTCAAACGGCCAGGGCCCATAGGAATAATTTTAATGAAGGAGGTAAATGACTTGTACTCATAAAATTTAAGACATTGAAAAAAGAAATCAAGGAAGATACAAACAAGTGGAAGTGTATACCATGTTTATAGATAGAAAGAATTAACATCATTAAAATGTCCATACTACCCAAAGTAATCTATAGATTCAAGGCAATTCTAATTAAAATACCAATAACATACATCACAGATCTAGAACAAATATTCCAAAAATTTATATGGAACCAAAAAGAACCCAAATAGCCTCAGCAATCTTGAATATGAAGAACAAAGTGGGAGGTATCACAGTTTCTGATACCAAGTTATACCACAAGGCCATTGTAATCACAACAGGTTGGTATTGGCATAAAAACAGACAT
Source organism: Saccopteryx bilineata (assembly GCF_036850765.1). Classification (NCBI taxonomy): domain Eukaryota; kingdom Metazoa; phylum Chordata; class Mammalia; order Chiroptera; family Emballonuridae; genus Saccopteryx; species Saccopteryx bilineata. The sequence continues at coordinate 33,213,295 of NC_089495.1, read as the reverse complement.
ACAGATTAATGGAACAGAACAGAGAATCCAGAAATAAACTCATGCCTTTACGGTCAATTGATATTTGGCAAAGGTTGCGAGTATACAATGAAGTAAAGACAGTCTCTTTAACAAATGGTGTTGGAAAAACTGCACAGGTACACGCAAAAAAATAAAACTAGACAACCAACCTTACACTATTCACAAAAACAAACTCAAAATGGTTAAAAGATCTAAATGTAAGTCATGAAATGTTGTAGTAATATAATGTTATAGTAATTAAATATATAAATATAAAAAATATGGATGATATATAAAAGTAATTAGGATATAATATTAAAATTAATTAAGAAAATTAAATAAAGTTATGCCACCTGGATAGGAATTAATATAGTGTGTGTAGATGTGATAAACAGACTCTGACTTTCGAGCAGGGCCGGTTAGTGTGTGTGTGAAGTTATACATAGATAAGAAGTGGCTTGATGTCATAACTTTGTAAGTTAACATAAACAAGAAGCTTTCCTAGGAACATCTTAAAAGTGGTTTAATGTAACATTTAGTAGATTAACATAAAAGGGGCTCCCTATGAGGAACTCCCAAAAAGGTGGTTTGAGGTGATAATCCTGTAGATTGACACCTGTTAGAAGGCATTGGCCAGAAAAGGTACTAAACCTGAGGGTGCCCCTGCTGAGGTAGTCGCCCAGACTCCAACATGAACGTGAACATGGACTGACTCCACGCCGCTCTGAGCTCTGACCAAAGACAGCCGAGAGGAGCATGCTGACGGGGCCCCCTTAAGCTATACCCAGGCACATCAAAACTATTTGTGAGTAATAAACTGCCTGTGTGATTCTTGCAACTAACTTGTGTGTCGGTTGTGTTTTTCCTCTGGTGGCAGTTGGTCTCGGCACTGATCAGTAGCATCCCCATAGCCACCTCAAGAGTAGTCTCGAAGAGGCTGCCAGCCCTGCTGATAAGCAGGACTGTCCCACTGCATGGGGAAGTCGAATCAGGGATGCCTGATTGACGTAGAGCTTGGGCTCTATTGGGACAACAAACCATAAAAATATATATTTTTTTAAATAAATTTTTATTAATGGTAATGGGATGACAATAAATCAGGGTACATATATTCAAAGAAAACATGTCTAGGTTATTTTGTCATTAAGTTATGTTGCATACCCCTCGCCCAAAGTCAGATTGTCCTCCGCCACCCTCTATCTAGTTCTCTGTGCCCCTCCCCCTCCCCCTAACTCCTTCCCTCCCTCCCTCCCATGTCCTCCCTCCCCCCACCCCTGGTAACCACCACACTCTTGTCCATGTCTCTTAGTCTCCAAACCATAAAAATATTGAAGGAAAACATAGGCAGTCAATCCTCTGGTAGCTCTCATAGCAATATTTTTGCCAATATATCTCTGTGGGCAAGTGAAATAAAGGACAAAATAAACAAATGGGACTATATCAAGCTTTTTGACCCAGCTATTCCACTTTTAGGAATATATCCTAAGAATCTCAAAACACTAATTCAAAAGAAGATATGCACCCTCATGTTTATTGCAGTATTGTTTACAAAGCCAACATCTGGAAACTGCCCAAGTGTTCATTAGTGGACAAGTAAATAAAAATGTTGTGGCACATAAACACAATGGAATACTATGTGGCCACGAAAAAGAAGGAAATGTTACCTTTTGTGATGGCATGGATGGACCTGGAGATTATTATGCTAAGTGAGATAAGCCAGACAGAGAAAGACAAATACCATATGATCTCACTTATATGTGGAGTCTAATGAACACAGTGAACTGAGGAATGGAATAGAGGCAGAGGTGGGGTCACGGGGAGCAGAGGGACAACTGTCAGAAGGAAGGGGAATGAAGGGACGAGATCAGAGAAGGTGAAGGTATTAGTGAAATTATATATATATAACACACAGATACAGAAAACAGGACAGCAAATTCCAGAGGGAGGCACGTTGCTGGGAGGTAAGGATGTTGTATTGAGTGGGACACTTGAATCTACGTTAACACAATAAACTAAAAAATTTAATAAAAAATAAATGGACAAGCCTGACCCGTGGTGGCGCAGTGGATAAAGCGTCGACCTGGAAATGCTGAGGTCGCCGGTTCGAAACTCTGGGCTTGCCTGGTCAAGGCACATATGGGAGTTGATGCTTCCAGCTCCTCCCCCCTTCTCTCTCTCCAAGAAACATTGGAGGACATGGGAGGGAGGGAGGGAGGGAGGGAGGGAGGGGGAGGGGGAGGGGCACAGAGAACTAGATAGAGGGTGGCGGAGGACAATCTGACTTTGGGCGAGGGGTATGCAACATAACTTAATGACAAAATAACCTAGACATGTTTTCTTTGATGTCAGCAAACGTGGTGAGGTCAGGAAACAGACGAAAAGGAAACACATTATAAAGTATACAAAAACATAAATCATCGGGCAATTATGTTTCATTTTAGTAGATGAGAAATTGACTTTTAATTTGGAGAACTTCATAGAATCTAAGAGTATTCAAACTGGAAAAGAATTTAAACAGCTGAGGGAACTGGGGCCCGGGGCAGGAGGGTGAACATGCTTACCTGTGGTCACACAACCAGATTGACATGAGGCTGTGTGCAATTGTGTATACAGAAATATGTCTCATTCATTCAGTCAGTCAACAAACATTTACTGAATGCACTGTACCAAACAGGTTGATGATACAGAAGTGAGGGGACAAGAGATGAGCTGCATCCCCACTTGCTGAGGCTCAGTGAGTCACTTGTGTAAGTCAGAGAGTAGACCCTTGTTCTGTCACAGATAAGAAGTCGCCCTGCTGTCTTCTGTGCTAGGCTCTTCTCTGGATGGCGCATCTGTCTGCTCACCCAGCAGTGTGTGCCTTTCGTGACGGTTCCTTTCCCTTGTGCCCTCGCCTGTGCCAGGGCCATCTCCCAGCCACTGTGGGATGGGGGGTTCTTACTTGACCGTGCCTTCGACCAGTCCCCTCTTGCAACCTGTGTCATTCTTTCTCTCTGAGGCGGGATCTTGAACTGTGACTCCATGTAGCAATGTGCACCTTGGATGAGCTAGCAGTGCATGATAGTCCTCAACCCAACACGGTCCCCTGTGGCTGTCCTCCAGAGTTCTGTCTCTTCCTTTGAGTTCCATAGTCCCTGGAGCCACCATCCCATGACTTCTCTGGAAAACCTGGCCCCCTCTCCTGGCCCCTCCAAGCAACCCCGGTTGGCGTCAGGAAGTCACACCCCATCCCTGCACCTCAGTTTCCTCTTTTGCAAAGTGGAGATCAGAGAATCTTGAATGTGCCTTTTGGCTCCAACACCTGTAATTACATCAGCCAGCCTGGGGTTCTGGTGGCAGTCCTCCCTCATGACTTTGAGATCCTACAGAATGAGGCAGACTGTGAAATCTTTTACGGCCTCTCCTGTGATATACCTTGCTCCTCGGTTGCACAGGAAATCTACAGAAGCTGGGAGGGTCCCTCGGGGTGCTGGGGAGCAGAGGTGTGCCTGAACCGGCCTCCATCCCCTGACTCCTCCACTTTATCCCCAAATCACAGCCCTGCTGCCCTGCTCTCGTACTAGCCCTTAACTCCAGAATGGGAGCCCAGAGCAGCACTTAGAAATTCTAGGGGAAGGCCCTGGCCAGGTAGCTCAGTTGGTTAGGGCGTCTGTCCCAGCACACCCAGGTTGCAGGTTTGATCCCCTGCATGTACAAGAGTCAGCTAGTGAAAGCGTGAATGGGTGGGAAACACATTTATGTTTCTCTCTCTCTCAAATCAATAAGTTAAAACATTAAAAAAAAAAAAAGGACATTCTAGGGGTAAAAATGAAAAGATCAGGAAAGTCCTTTTACCAAAGAAATGCCAGAACAGCGCTTTCTACCTTGATGCCATACAAGTGCTCTCGCTAGTATTATACAAACAAAAATGCCTAAGTCGACTCACATTGTAAAAGCGCTGCAGGAAAGCCACTATGAAGGCAAGGCACACTGAACCCCTAAAAAGAAAATAATGTTTTTAAAGAAAAGATCCTTTTGTATAGTAATCACCCTTCGGTTTTGCCCCCTTTCTTTATTGATGTTTTTGGCATTTTAAACTTTTTATATATTGAGCCTTCTTAAAGCAAAGCCCACACTTAACAGAAAATTCCCCAGAGGGAAAAAAGCTGCCTTCATGCCTCTCAGGGTCTGTGTTTAAATACCAAACAGAAGGGCAGAAGGGAAAAAAAGATACACGCCTTCTGGTGCCGAAAAAGAGGTTAAGAAATGACAAGACTTTTTACAGTTGGATTGCGGGAAAAGGTGAGAGGGAGAAAACAGTCTGCTGATCAATGAGCAGAAGCCTGCCTTGGATGACGATGGCAAACATTTTCAATGACAAGTCCATTTTCAAAGCCCATTACAAAATCTTCAATGAAAATAATCAAAGAAAGAAATACGAGCACCAGGATGCTCTGGAGGCCTTGCAAAAACTTGTATGGCATCAAAGTAGAAAGCGCTGTTGTGGCATTTCTTTGGTAAAAGGACCTTCCTGATCTTTTCATTTTACCTCTAGAATGTCCTTTGTAAAAAAAAAAAAAAGTGGCTTTAATTAATTAGTTAATTCATTAATTAAATACATTAATTATATATGTTAATTATATCAGCATAGTGCCTGCTCTGTCCCAGGCTCTGTTAGATGGGGCTTACATTCTAGTGCGGGAGATGGGGGAGAAATGCAGTACCTAATGAAAACAGACAGTGAGTGCTAAAGCACTAAATATAACAGGAAAGGTAGAAATGAAGTATGTGGGGTGGAGGGGGATGAGACTTTAGATAAAATGTTAAAGGAGATAGTTCTGGGCTGAATTGTGTCACTCCCAAATTCATATATTAAAGTCCTATCCCATAGTACCTCAGAGTGTGACTGTAACTGGAGGTAAGGTTTTTAAAGAGGTAATGAAGTTAAAATGAGATAATTTGGGTGGGCTCTCATCCAGTCTGACAGTAGAGGAAGAGACTGGACACAGGCAGAGGAAAGGTTGTATGTGGACACAGGGAGAAGAAGGTTTTCTGTAAGCCCAGGAGACAGGCCATAGAAGGAACCAACCATAAACAGCAGGTGCAAAGGCCCTGAGACAGAGATATGCCCTGTGTGGCTGAAACAGAGATGATAGTGTCTTGAACATGAGTTGGGTAGAAGGACTGGTAAGATATGACTGAATTCTGGATATATTTTGAAGGCAGAGCTGTAGGATTGGCTGACCAATCACATGTGGAATGTGCTAGAAAGAGAAGAGTCAAGAGAACTCCAATGTTTTGGTTCTGAGTGACCGGAGAAATGGAGTTAACATTACTCAGGATGGGCAAGACAGTGGAGGAGCAGTGTGTGGGGATATCAGGAACTCAGCTTTGAGCATGCTAGAAGCCTCGACCAAAAGAAGTGTATATGAATGTCCACCAGCAGCTTTATTCATAGTAGCCTCAAACTGGAAACAACCCATGTCTATCAACATGAGAATGGACAAATAAATTGTTGTATATTCATACCATGGAATACTATGCAGTAGTGGAAAAGAACAACCTGCTGATATATACAACAATGTGGGTAAGTCTCATAGACATAGTGTTGCATGAAAGAAGCTTTATACAAAAAGGGTACATATTGTATGATTCCATCTACATGAAGTTTAAACTTTGGCAAAATTAATCTGATGTGATTGAGGTCAGAAGAGTGCTTAACTTTGGGGAGGGGCACTGGTGGGGAGGAAGCAAGAAGGAGCATGCTGCTGTGCTATCCGATCTGCTTCCTAGTCAATGTTTCCCCATCCCTATGGGTGGTGTTGCATGGGACCTGCATATTTAAATTGTTGTGCACAGGGCAGGTGGAGAAAAGGTCATTGTTGCAATCCATCCATAGCTATTGGCTCAGAGTCTACATTTTATTTTATTTATTTATTTATTTTTTATTTTTCCGAAGCTGGAAACGGGGAAGCAGTCAGACAGACTCCCGCATGCGCCCGACCGGGATCCACCCGGCACGCCCACCAGGGGGTGATGTTCTGCTCCTCTGGGGTGTCGCTCTGTTGCATCCAGAGCCATTCTAGCACCTAAGGCAGAGGCCACAGAGCCATCCCCAGCGCCCAGGCCATCTTTGCTCCAATGGAGCCTTGGCTGCGGGAGGGGAAGAGAGAGACAGAGAGGAAGGAGAGGGGGAGGGGTGGAGAAGCAGATGGGCGCTTCTCCTGTGTGCCCTGGCTGGGAATTGAACCCGGGACTCCTGCACGCCAGGCCGATGCTCTACCGCTGAGCCAACCGGCCAGGGCCACAGAGTCTACATTTTAAATAAGATTTCTAGGTGATTCGAATGCACACTCTAATTTGAGAACTAGCTTTGAAGAAAGACTCTGTAATATAGTGGACAATGGGACTGGGGGTATAAAAAGGAAGAAGTAAGAACCTTCACGGGACCCCAGGTTTTTGGCTCTGGAATGGGCGAATGGTAGTGCCATTAAGAATGGAGAACTGAGATGCTAGGAGAGGTGATGGTGTCTGCGACTTCTGATAGTGCTGTCTAGGAGGCCTTGGGTTCACTACTTGTCTCAGGAGAGAGGTCAAAGCTGGAGTTGCAGATTCAATGTCATTGGCATTTGGGTGCCAGTTGTATCCAAGGCTGAGATTATCAAGCGAGAAGCAATAAACTGAAAAAGGGCAGAAGTTTTTATTAATGAGCCCTAAAAAGAGCATTCGGGAGATAGGAGGACAAGGGGAGAGTGGGGTATCAGAAACTAGGACAATATGCAACCAGGTCAGATTCACCAGGGAGCTAAAGTTACAATGCAAATGTGACTATAGGCTCTGTGGTGTGGGGACAGAATTTAGGGTGAGGAGTGAGGGGCTTGAGAAAGCACTGACCACTCTTTCTGGCAGCTTGGCTATGGAGGAAAGAGAGGAGGTCATTGCATTGTCATGGTTTGTGAAGAGTGCAGGCTGGGTGGAGGGAGCTGGTGGAGAGGCATGCAGTGGAGACCTGAGAGGAAGGGACAAAAGACGGCAGCATTTTCTGAGAAGGTGCAAGGCGTTGGGGTCCAGAGGGTACCAAAGGAGAAGCACTGACAAGGGATGGGTGTAGACAAGAAAGGATGGTGAGAGTGAGGCGGAACTTGAGGATACATGACCAGGTGTATTTCTTCTATGAAGTGGAAGACAATGGCATCTGTTGAGAATGACAAAGGAGAGAGGAGGGGTCAGGGCTTGAGGTTTCCAGGAGCAGACAGAGAGCAGCAGACAGAGTTACGGGGCTACCAATGGGCTCTGACGGCCCAGTTCAGGTTGAGAGAATAAATAAATTTTATTCCAACATTTTCTAAGAATCCAAAAGTAAAGCATTTTCTTATTTTTGTTTTCTTTGAACACATCGGCATATATGCTCTTTTACCTCTTCAAATTCCACCCTGAAAGTGCAGTTATTAAAATGGTATGTTGCCTTCATTTGTAAACCTTGAAAAGGAAATGAGGAATTCTTTAGCTCAGTATTCACTTTTGCTAGGAGCTCTTGACATTATTTTAGACAAATATAGGGGAGAAATGAAAGCTCTCCTCAAATATTTGAAAGTATATGACACAGTGGAAGGGTTTGCATAATTTATGTGTCTCACCAGAGGGCAGAGCAGGGGCCAATGTGTGCACACTCCGGCAAGATGGTTGGGACTCCACGTGGAGCAGAGGTTCTTCCCTCTCCGGCAGGCTGTCTAGGATGAGATTTGTCTTGGGAACATTAAAGTGAGCAGAGGAACCCAATTCTACTGTTGGTTGGGAGATAGAATGGCAGTTCCTTTGGATTATGAGATTATCCAATTTCCCACTTTCTTTCCTGTTCCACCCTCAACACTCATGCCTTGTTATGACCTTTCTTGGATCAAACTTGAACTGAATACCTGCTGGCTGTAGCACAGGGACGGTTGGGACCCGCAGGTGAATGGAACAACGTCTGTCCTCAAAGAGCTCAGGTGCTGGTAGACAATTGTTGGTTCCTTCTTTTCTAAAAGGGATCCAGGGCGCAGGGATGGTATAGGAGAGACCTTCAAAGCCTAACTTCAATTTAGAGCAGTGGTTCTCAACCTTTCTAATGCCGTGACCCTGCAATACAGTTCCTCATGTTGCGGTGACCCCAAACCAAAAAATAATTTTGGTGGCTACTTTATAACTGTAATTTTGTTACAGTTATGATTCGGAACGTAAATACCTGATATGCATTATGTATTTTCCGATGGCTTTAGGCGACCCCGCTGGGGTCGCGACCCACAGGTTGAGAACCGCTGATTTAGAATGTTAGCTCTAAGATTGTATTAAAAGCACAGACTCTAGACATTAACTTTTTGTTTCGAATTCTAGGTCCCACGACTTACCAGCCACTGACCGTGAACAAGTTATTCATTCTCTCTATTCCTCAGCTTCCCCATCTGTAAAGTGATGATGAGAATAATGGCACCTACCTCGTAGAGCTGTTGGTAGGGTTAAATATGGTCAGAAGACTGTCTGGTGCACTCAAAATATTTTAGCTATTTATATTATTTAGTGCAGAAGGCAGCTTTTATCTTAGGAAGCTTTATTAATTATTAATAATGTTTCTCTTAAGAACACAAATCAGTCTAGTTGCATAAATGCGTAATAACAGAATGGGGTTGGGGTAACCGGTTGGAAATCTTAGGGGAGAAAGCAAAAATATAAAAATGAATCCAGTTTCCTTTATTTAACAGTTAAATAAAAGAGACCCCCTGAACTACAGAAATGATTTTCTCTCCTATGGGGAGGAAGAAAGGGGGGACGGCTTCTAGGGAACGTCTCCTGTGTGGGGGCTTTAGCTTGCGTTTCATGCCATTTTCCTGGATGTTGAGTGAGCAGCTGTCCTCACCATGGGTTCACACAGGACTCTGGGGCACAAGGGAAAAAAGCAAGGAGAGCCTGAGGAGAGATCACAGTCCCCACATCTATCCCCACCTGGACGAGTGACCGTGGCAGTGGCAGAGGTGGCTCCTGGCGACTACAGAGGGGCAGCCTCTTCGACCTTGGTGCCAGGCAGAGTGCTGTGAATTCTGCTTCTACCACTTCAGAGGAATAAGTTGGCCCTTTTGTTGGCCTGCCCGGGGGTATTCTTTTGTGTTTAATTCAAGCAATTATTATTAATTCCACACTGCAGGAGAGCCCGTTGAGTTATTGGCAAAAATAGTCACCTGATGGTTTCTTTAGGTCAGGCTTAAAGTTGGGCAGTTTGGATCTGAATTCTGACTCCATCCCATTGGATGAGCAACCTCAGGGAAGTCAGGTAAACACACTCCACTTCCTCGTGTGAAAGCAAGGATAACAAGGCTTTTGTTGTGAGAGATAAATGTCACCTCAACGATTAGCAGTGCCTGGGGCATAGCAGACTGTCAATACTGTAAATGGTGATTATTATTATTGCCTGTTGACATAAAGAGTATCTAAAAGGATTATCTTTTGAAGCCCATAGATGCCCAACACTGTCTGTCCTCTGACAGGGAGGGAGGAAGCCCTCCTAGGGGCTGAGCTGGCTGGTGTCTGTTTTCTGGCTACTCATCTGCCACAGGAACTCAGCTAGGGACGCTGCCATCCCTCCCCAGCCGCTCCTGTGTCCATATCATTGTCAGAGTAAATGCCTTCAGACAGCAAGCACAATTCCATTTTCTCTTTCTCAGCTTGCAATCTTCCTAATATATAATAGGATCCCCCCTCCACAAAACAACAACAACAAAAAACTGCCTTAGAGGTGAACCCTGGAAATGAACAGGACTTTTATTTTGCCCCTATTGAGTTTTGGGAAATCCAGGGCCAGAGCTGCCACCATTGATTAGGTGTGATTTGGAAGGAACCAAAGCAGGACCTCTGTACCCACTGCCCACTGTTCATTAATGACAGTGTTTCCTTTTTGGCACTACGAGGTTCCTTTTGATCTTCAGAGGCTCCTGGAAGGATTTAGCTATGTAAAAGAAATCAGAATTCTGAAGCTGAAAGGGGTCTTAGACACCAACTTGTCCAACCTCTTCACTCCTTACATCAAGAAATGGAAGCTCGGTATAGCACTTCATTTTACTGAATTATTCCACATTCACTTTCTTCCTTGGTCTTGCCCACAATCCTTTAAGAGAGGTTTTATCAGTATCCTCGTTCACAGATAACTGAAATAGACTAATTTAGCGCAGTGTGATGGTTAAGAGTATACACTCCGGAGCCAGACTGCTAGGGTTTAAATTCTGGCTCCACTATTGACTAGCTGGGTGACCTTGAGCAAATTACTTCACCCTTTTGCACCTCATTCTTCTATCTGTAAGATGTTGGTAATGTCTGGGGCAGTGGAAGTGCTGAATAAGTGTCAACTAGTTTTATTGTTATTTCTTAAGCCAGAATACTTGTTGATTTCTTCAACACATGCTTACTGGGCCCCCGCAACATGCCAGGCACCATACAATGTACTGAAGACACTGGGTGAGCAAGCCCAATAGTGGTGAGAAGAGCCTGGTTGTTCAGGACCATAAAAGAGTTTGAGTCATTCCAGGAGCAAAAAAAAGAGGATGGTGAGCTGAGAAGAATTAGATTTGTGTGTGTTTTGAGACTAGTGTGCCTGCAGTGTGGGGGATAGAATGGTGAGTGGCAAAAGGGATGCAGGCATGAAGGGTAGGAAGCTGAGGAACACAGGTGTATGGGCCAGGGCTCAGAGGAGAGGTCTGTGCTGAGATAAAATGTGTACCTCAGGTGTGTGCCGACTGATGACAGCCAGGGTGAGCTGGCCTGGGAGTGAGTTCAGACCATGCTGTCTGATACAGGAACTGCGAGTCACATGCGGCTTTTAAGCAACTAAAATGTGCCTCCTCTGAATTTAGATGTACTCTAAGTATAAAATACACACCGAATTTGAAGCCTTAGTATAAAAGCATGTGAGACATCTCACTAGTAATTTTTTATTGGTTGCATGTTGAAATATTTTCAATATGTTGAATTAAATAAAAATATTAAAATTAATTTTACCAGTTTCTTTTAAGTTTTAAAAACATGACTACTTGAAAATTGAAATAATATATGGGGTTGGTGTTTGTGACTCTCATTGTTTCAGTTGGACAGCTCTCATCAGGAGTGGGAAGAGGCGAGGGCGCCACCCAGCCCGGGGAAAAGACACATTCAGGCAAGGTTTCAGCCAGCACCTTCATTACCCACAAGCATCTAGGTGGAGAAGATAGTACAGGATAGGGCCATAGGGGCGGAGGGAAGGTTCCAGAAAGAGGAAAGCAGAGAGGATGGAGAGGAGGTGAGTTGATTCAACCACTCCCCAAGTTTGTACTGTATGGGAGGGGTGCCCCTCTCAGAGCCCTTGGAGAGACACTTACCTAGTATAACGGAAGTATCATACTTTCTAGGTTCCAGTCCGTGGCTGGTTAAATGTATGCATCGAGCCCTTACCTTAGCAGGGTCGAAGGAAGCAGACTACTTCTTAACATTTCACCAATTCTTAATAACTGTTTTCCACAAATCTCTCTTTAGCCCTAAGTGGACTTAGAGCTCAGGTCCATTGGGTGGGGAAGGAGTAGGTCGGAGGCCGCACCAGACTGAAGGAACCCTTGTGCTTTCCAGGTCCGGGCCTCAGTTTTCTCGCCTGTTATCCGAGAAGGTGGTTAGATGATCTTAAGGCCCAGTCCGCCCCCCGCAGCTTGGGCTTGCAGCTGCGTGACCCACACAGCCAGGCAGGTTTGTGCTCATCACAGCTGAACACGGGCAGCTGCCCAGTGAGGGTGTGTGCGACTGTTGGGAATGGTGGGGGTGGACGGTCCCCGGTGCAAAGACCTAGTTGCACACCCGTCAGAGAGAACCAAAAAGCCACTGCTCAATTCATCTTGGACACTTTTTCTATCTATAATTGGTAAATATGCGAATGAAAGGTCCACATGGTCTGAAAGGGGATAATTAAACTCTAAGCGAGCGAGAGGGGGAACCGGGCTCTTCTCCGGAGAGTCCTGGCACCCGCACGCCCTTGGCGGGAAGGCAGCGGAGGCTCTGTGTCGGCCAGCGGCTGCCCCGAACCGGCCGCCACCCGGGGGCGCCCCAGGCCCGCCCCCGCCCCCACCTCCCGGAGCCACGCGGGCCCGGCCTCCTCGCCCCGCGTTGCTGTCGCTTCCGCCGCCGCCTCCAGGCGCGCTGGTCCGCGGGGTCGCCTTGGCGCGGGGCCCGCCTCAGCCTCTCCTCGGACCCCGGCACGGCGAGGCTGCCCGAGGCGGGCTTCTCCACGGCGCCCCAGTGGCTCCCGGTAGAGGGTCGGCTTTGTTCACCGCTGCCCGACGGCGCGGAGCCCGTGCGTCTGGCGGCGGCGGCGGCACTGCAGTGGAGGAAGCCCCGCCGGCCCGCTCGCCTGCAGCCGGCGCTCGTAATGCACCAGCGCGGGCGCCGAGCGCGCCGAGCCCCGTGGGGCCGGCCGGGCCCCGCAGCCGCGGGCTCCCGCCGCGCCCTCCTGCGTTAACTGCTGGAGTCCGCCTCCTTCCTCCCCGGCCCGCTCGCCGCTCGCCGCTCGGGGCTCGCCGCAGTACGAGCCGCCTCCCCGCCCCCGCCCCCCGCGCTGCCGCTGCCGCCGCCGCCGCCGCCGCCGCAGGAGAGGGAGGGACGGAGGGAGGGAGGTGGCGGGCCGAGCACAGAGCCCGTCCCGGGCGCCGGCGAACGAGCTCCGGCCGCGGCGGGAGGCGCCATCCGAGGGCTGCCGGGCAGCCGCGGCGCGCCTAGCCCTCCGCGCGGCTCGCGGCCGCCTCCCCCGCCGACTCGGCCGCATTCTTCCCGCGGCGGGGAAAGAAGCCCCCCCTTCGCGGAGCAGAGGCTCCTTTTTTTCCTTCTCGGGAGGGTGTCGCCACCTGGATTGCTAAGTGTGAGGGGTCCGGTAGGCGGGGACCGGAGCACCGTGACCCGCCATGGCTCAAGCGGCCAAACAGCTGAAGAAAATCAAAGACATCGAGGCGCAGGCCCTCCAGGAGCAGAAGGAGAAGGAGGAATCCAACAGGAAGCGGAGGAACCGCTCCCGTGACCGAAAGAAGAAGGTACGAGGGGTCGGCGGCGGCAGCCCCGCGGTAGAGGCGCCCTGGCGGTGGCTGCTGGGGGAAGGGGCGAGGTGGGGGCGCGGGACCCAGGCGCCGGCGGAGTTGATGATGCCCGAGAGTGGAGGGCGCGGATTGGGAGGAGAAGAGGGGAGAGGCAGAGGCTTCGGCGCGGCGGGGAGGAGGACAGGGCAGGAGGCTGGAAGGGCAGAGCGGGCGGCCGGGAGGGTGAGGGCGCGCAGAAGCCAGCCCGCTCGCGGCCCGCGGAGACCTTTCAGCACCTCGGACAGAGGCCGGCAGGCCCGCACCGCTCTGGGAGGAACTTTTCCGGCCTCCCGCAGCGGGCGTGCTTGGTGGGCTTGCTCCGCTCCGGCTCTTCGCCTCTCTGGCTTTCCAAGGAAGCTGGTTTGGGTAAACGCGACTCCGGAGGCTTCTCTGCCCGGCGCCTCCCTCTGTGACCTACTCTCTGGAGTGGAGAACATGCCGGGGGTGTCTGAACAAGTGGGGCTCCTGCTCAGCCCTGTCCCTTCTCGAGCCCAGGAAGCGCTTTTCCTAACCCTCTAGGACAACGGCCGAAGGCATGACCCCGGGGGATTTGGCATCGTCTTCTGTTTGGGTCACTGAAGCTGAGCAACCGATGGCCGGTAGGGGAAGTCCCTTTGGAAGCCAGACACAGGTGCTGTCCAGCCCTGCCCTTCCCGAGGCCTGGTCGGAGAACAGGTCTGCCCTTTGGTGAAGGAGTGCGGAGATAAGTTATGCCCCCACAATCATCCAGACCTCTTAGGGAACTGGTGCTGCGTTCAGCACTTTTCTTTCGGGTCTGAGGTCTTCCTTAAAGCACTTTTGGCGAGAAAAAACGTTTGGTCAGAAACATCTTTGATTTTTTGAAGTGAATGGGCCGTTAACTGGGCACAGGGCTCCAGCCAAGAGGTATTTTGAGCCCCCCCCCCAGGAGGCCAGGAGTACACGATGTCGTTCTGGGAATTGGAGACAGGGCTGAACCCCAGCTTCAGGAGAGCCATTTTAACCTGAAGAAGTCGATGTGGAGCGTAGCCTGACATCCTCCTTTCCAGGGAGAAGGGCCCCTCAGGGTTCCAGGGCAGAGACATTGGTCTTGGTTGAGAAGGAAACACTTTCTTTCCTCCTGAAATTGTCTCACCCTGAGAAAGAAGTGGGAGCCTGTGACTGACAGCAGAGCATGGAGCAGGCTGTGGGTCCCTCACTCACCGGTGGTCAGCAGCACCAGCAGCCAGCCTTTTCCTAGAGATGAGACACAGGGGCAGAGACGTTCTCTGATTCTAACTCAAGTAACAAACGCGCTCTAGGCTTTTCTGTACCCCTTCAAAAGACAGCCCCTCCTCCCTCAAGGGATTGCCATTTTGTGTGTAAATAGTAGTTTTACAGAAGTACCACCCCTTTAGCAGGACCAAAAAAAAAAAAAAAAAACCAGGAAAAAAAAATAGGCCTTCCCCAAACCGACGGTGAATCAGAGTTTGGGTTGGGGCCACTTAGAGAGAGAATCTCATCAAGTCCTGCTGCTGGGGTCTGAAATACCAGAGCCCATCCTGTGAGTCAGGCAGGGGGAAGTCTGGCTCTAGCTGACGGTGTTCACCCACTTTCCTGGCATGAATGTAAACTTCTTGCTTGAAGGCGTGCTCTCTATTTCCACCCCTGCCTATTGCTCTAGGAGCCAAGCTGATCCTCTCTTCCAAACTGCTCACTCAATGTTTTTATCCCACTTTTTGCTCTCAAGCTTCTTTCTTCATCCTCCTGATACCATGAATAATTTCTGAGCAAGAGTCAAAGGAAAACTCGCCCTTCTTCTCTTCTTTGATGTCTTTTCATTCTATGGAACACCCTTTAATGTAATTCTGAATCCTGACTGCATGTAATACCTGCATATGAAAGTGCAATTTCAATATTTATTCTTTTTCCTCCTCTGGTCCTAATTTTTACATTACTAGTTAATTCTGTTTCCATTTTCAGTGCTAGATCATGATATATTCCCCTCCCCCTGAGTTGTGTTATGTTGTTTTACTAGCTGGTCACAGCATACTGCGTCAGTAAGCACTCAAAAATCTTCCATACAGATTTTCATTATTTTATGCAGTATCATGGGTGCTGTGATTGATATAACCATCATAAGGACATTTTAATTCAAAGTAATAGCGATGTCGTAACCTCTTAAAGCTGTTTCTTTGGGTAAGGGGTGATTTGGTGCAGGACAAGGTGTGGGGGGTCCTTAATTTGTATTTCATGGTGATTGTGAGTTCTCTTAGGCATTGGTATGGCCTTGAGGGCCATCTCAGACAATAGAGTTAAAATTTATATCAAAATAAAAAATCACAAGAAGGTGACAGGCCCTAGAGGGAATAATGAAGGAGGCAGGGAAACGCAGAGACTATTTAAAGCAGGTGGAGGAAGCTCATATAGGGGCTGGTTAAGCAGATGGCTGGGGGGCTAAATTAAGGTTCATATAAGGTGAAGTCTGAGACCCACTTTCACAAATGAAATAATTTTTCAAGGCAAGGTATATAAAATCAAGCAGCTGACTTTTATAGTTGGTCACAGACTATGGGGATGCTGTGGAACCGTCCGTGGAACCGTCCTTACATCAGCCTGAAAAAAGAACTCACACATGCAAATAAACATTTTATGCCAGTGAACTGGTAGTTCATATGAACATATAGCTAAGCAGTGAGCATTCTGAATTTATTATAAGGAAAGGTGTGTGTGTCCCCTGGGTTACCTGCTTAAGGGGGACTCACTGAGCAGAACCGTGTCCCTCCTCGTTCGTAGAAATAATCACGGTTGTAACTTCACCGGTGGTTGCAGTTTTACAGTTGATGACATTGTGTGGGAAGGCGTTTGCTAAGGGGTGCAGTGCAACGGGGGATGGAGGCTGATGTTGTGACGCACCGACTGACACAGATAGAAACCACCTTGACACAGGGAACTGAGCTAAAACTCTGGAGCTCTAAAAATGCCTGCATTCTTCTGGGGCTTCATTCAGGTGTCTGTTTGTGTAGCACTTGTCCTCATCCGATGCTTGCTGGTGGAGCTTTTTTTTTTTTTTTTTTTTTTTTTTAATAAACCCCAGTATTTATGACATATGCTTCTGAAGGTTTGGATGGAAATAAATAAATTGTAAAGCAGTCCTTTGCATTAATAACAACAGCTTTCTAGGGCTGAGGAAGCCTCGGGCAGAAGAAAGTGTGTGCTTTTTTATGTTTACCCAGAACTTGAGGTTAGGAGAGGAGGTCAGGGAGGAAGAAGGGCTGAATGAAAGAAAGGAAGAGAGGATGAAGAGGTCAGAGAGACAGAGGGGGAAGGAAGGGGACTGGTATGTCAGCCCTACTTTAAGGGGCTTCACTAAGCCTGCCACCTGCAGTACCCCCTAAGTGCCCCGGGACAGTGTTTACCAAGCTCTCTGTCCCTCACTTTCTCCACCTACTTCACCTTCTGATGTTGGTGAAGACAAAGATCATTTGTTATTCATAGCTGTGTATCCAATACCTAGCTCAGTGCCCGACAAACAGTGGGCATGCAATAATTAAGTGTATGTGGAATGAGTGGTTGAATGAGGGATTTCATACACTTGTCCCTGCTTACCTAGCAGTTGTGGTCATAGGCATGTGTCCAGGTGAAAAATACACTCTTTGACTGCTGTCTTTTGGGGGCATCTGAAGAAAGCTTGATATTGCCTTTTTATTTCTAATCATTTGCAATACAATAGAAATTTGTAGTCAGGCAGTGGAACCATCTAATTTTTTGGTGCAATAAATCCTACCACTGAGCATGTAGTTAGTTCCTTGCAGGGTCTCTGCTGAACTAAATGTCAAGTGATTTTAGCCATTTGGAACAACACCAGTGTTTGCACAGGGCCCCAGGGAGCCAAGCAGAGGAGGGTGCAGACAGAGAAAAGCAAGCCCAGGAGTGGAAAGTGACTATCACCCCTGTGTTGTGCAGGCAGGGCCGGCGGTTGTCCCAGTCTCTGCAGCAGTCCCAGAAGGGCCTCAGCCTTCCTTGCACAGCTGGACCGGGCCCTGCTCCTGGACTGCAGAACTGTCTTTGGTTGATTCGGTTACTGGAACCACAGAGGAGATCTGGGGGTACCTGCATGAGACTGGAGTGGTTGGGCTGGGCTTATCATCAGGATGACAGATGGAGGGTCATGTGGGCCCATGTTCCCTGTTTGTAAAGGGCCTCAAATTCACACTTCTGCTGTTATCTCCAAATGAGTTTATACATTGAATCCAAGAGATAAATTGACAATATCAAAAGAGAATGATATTCATGACACATCTTTAAACTCAGGCCCTGTTGCTAAATGACATCACTAGTATATGTTGCAATATGAATTGATGGTTGTATATAAAGTCTGTATTTGGCTTTTGAATAGTACAGTTCTGTTGCATTGTGTGTTCATTACTAAACGTTCATTTATTAGTTGCAAGCTTTAAAAATACACCACAACTTTGGTAACTCTGCTCTGGCTTCTTTTCTTATTTTAGTACCTTGGGAGCCTCAAAAACTGGAAGAGGCCTTGCCCCTGTCAAGCTCTCGGGGTGCTTGCAGTGGTGAAAACGTGGGAGTATTCTGAGCCTGTTCTCTGTCCATCTTGCAGCCCAGCGCCTCCCTCCCGCTGCAGAGGCAGTGTGTGTGTGTGTGTGTGTGTGTGTGTGTGTGTGTCTGGGGGGGGTGCTGTTCCCAGGACACACCTCTCTCCCCTCAACCACCCACCAGACCAGAAGAGCAGGTTTTTGAGGGCAGAGATGTTATGTTCTCAATTATTCCCAGAATTACATACTGTTTGCACATCATTTGCTTCCGACAGCTACTGTTTAAAGTAGGTAGGGGCAGCATCTAAAATTCAGAGCCTGAAGCAGGTGACTTCCCTGTGAAGGGGACCTTAAACCAGCCTCCGGGACCTCCTCTTCTTTTGCTTACCCCAGGAAACTGCTTGCTCACCAGATCTGCCTCTCTCCTCTCAACATAGCAATGTTTTTTTTTTAAGCCTCAGCTTAAGGCCTCCTTCCCCATTCTTCCAATAAAAATGAGCATTAGGGAATGGATACTGTGAACCAGGCACTTTTCATGCATGTTAGGTCATTCTCATGCTCTGCCTTCATTATGCCTTTGTAAGGCTGATCTGTTTGCATGTCTTCCTGAATGCCCTCCTTACTTCCACTGCCATCACTCTTATCTGCGCTCTGCTTTATGTCGACCAGTCACTTGTTCCGGGGTGTGTGTGTGTGTGTGTGTGTGTGTCACATCCATTCTTGTTTCATCCCTTCCACTAGATTGTAAGCTCCCTGAAGCCAAAGCCCGAGTATTTGTACATAACCGCTCAGTAAGTATTTAGGGCTTGAATTGATTCAGAAGCTATATTGAACAGATTCAGACTTTTTTCTTGGTCTTCATATTTGACTGTGGAAGACTTGATTCTATAGCATTGGAACCAAGTAAGTCTGCTATTTTTTCCTGAATTATTCTGAGCAAAGCAAATTCTGTTGTCATCAATATTAGGTTTTTGTAAAAAGGCAAATATGCTTTGCTTTGCTCCATATGTCCATTTTTGGTGCTCAAAAGTCTGCATCTTACAGAGTGTTAGGCTGGTAGTCAGATGCCTGGATTCCAGTTCCAGCTCTTGTATTTATCAGCTATATGTACGTGAGCAAACCTCTGAATGTCTCTGCGCCTCAGTTTGCTCATCTGTAAAATAGGGATGAGACTCAAATGAGGGTGTGCTCTGTAAAATTTAAAACTGTCAAATATTTAAGAGCTTATAGTTAATAACATGCTTGTTAGTTAATTTATTCTTTCTAATAAATGCAACTCCAGAGCCTATGCCTAGCCTGCCAGTGGTAGCATGAAATCTTGATAAAATAATGTGCTGGGAAGTTCAGTTGTTTTTTTTTTTTTTAATCATAGACTTAGTTATCTACATGGGTCCAATCTATAACTTTGAGATGGGCTTTATTAAAGCCCCGGCTGGCAATGTAGCTGTATATCAAAAGGGGGACATGAAAGTGGTCCCTAAATTTCCTGAGAATGCCATCACTGTGAGGGCCGTGGCTGGCAAGTCCAGGGGGTGGAGTATCACAGGTAACAAAACACACGGGTTATGGGCAGTCAGACCCCACGAGGGAGAATCGATGCGTCTTAGCAGTGCAAGCCTAATGCATCCTCTAAGAAAGGAGAACCTGTGTTAAGGACGTTCAGAGCTAAAGCAAAGAAGGTGTAATGGCCAGTCAATTTTAAAAAGCAAAGAACTTGTTTTTTCTTACCTGCTTCCAATGTGACTGGATGCTTCCTCTCAGAAAAAATTCTCTGAGTTTTTGCTAAGATGCCATACAGTTTCAGTTAATAAATTTTCACGTATAGCTGAAAATCAACCTTCTTTGTTTACCAGAGGTGGGGGCTGTGTTTATTGAGAGCTTGCATGCCCTAGAGCCATTACCTCACTGGCTCCTCCGAACAGCCCCGTCCAGATGGGTCACATGAGGGCAGAGCCCAGAGCACCTGACTTCGAAGCTCATTTGCAGACCTCAGCACCAGGTTGCTTTCTTAGGCATTTGTTGGACCCCCAGGAGATTCAAGGCTGTGCTAGGCACTGAGAGGGGAGTCCAAACTCATGCTGTTTTTTCTGCTTTTGGATGAAGGACTTACAGATTAGTAGGAAAGCTGCCAGAGAAGGGGGTAACCTGAGGCAGACAGTGGAGGTAGGTGATTCGGGCTCAGGACAGAAGAGCTGGAGTCTGGATTCCAGTGGGAACAGGGGGGTCCAGAGGCTCCTCCGTCATCTCAGGATCAGCCCATGTGATCTGAGGACCTTGTCCAAACATCTGGGTAAAGACACGCAGGTACTGAGCGGCAGTGTACTGCCACTATCCTCTATTCTTTCCTCCTCTCCGGGATTTTTGCTTGGTACGTAGAGGAACCCTGGGGCCTCTGAGGTGTCTGGGCCTTTAGGTGCTGTGCCATGCTTGCCGGGAGCCAGCCTTGGGGTCCAGCGTGGGGGAGGCAGGTAGGAATAGAAGATGAGCCAGCTCAGTTCTTGCCTGGAGTTCTCACGTCCATGTCCTGAATCCCTGTGATCTCATTTCCTGCCCCCAAGAAGGGGCTAAGTGCTGCCCAGGAAGAGGAGTGCAGTCAGGGAGGAAACAGGCACAGGAGTTTAGAAGGCACAGAATATCACTAAAGTAGAATTGGGAGAGGAGGGGATGGAGTGAGGGGTGCATTAAAGGAAAAGGGGAGGAGGTGCTGAATTATGCACTGACCAGAGCCATGACTCCTGAACCCAGTTCTGAGACTGAAGGGACAGCTCCAAATACTCAAGAGGAGACTTGTAGGAAATGAGGGAGGGAGAGATGGTCCCAGTGGCCTCTTAGCTTTGCTAGTGTCAGAACCACCCACTGACCTGCCTCACCTTCCACCTGAAAATCTGATGCTGGTGGAAAACAGTATGGAGATTCCTCAAAAAATTAAAAATGAAACTGCCTTTTGACCCAGCCATCCCACTTTTAGGAATATATCCCAAGAACACCAAATCACTGATTCAAAAGAAGAAATGCACCCCTATGTTTATGGCAGTAGTGTTCACAATAGCCAAGATCTGGAAACAGCCCAAGTGTCCATCAGTGGATGAGTGGATTAAAAAGCGGTGGTTCATATACATAATGGAATACTATGGGGCCATGAAAAAGAAGGAAATCTTACCTTTTGTGACAACATGGATGGACCTGGAAACTATTATGTTAAGTGAAATAAGCCAGGCAGAGAAAGAAAAATATTATATGGCCTCACTCATTTGAGGAATCCAATGAACATTGAGAACCAAGGAATGGAAATGAGACAGAGGAGGGATCAAAGGGACCAGAGGAAAAGAGGACAGAGGGAAAGGGGATGATAGGATGGGATAAACCTGAAGGGAAGGGGGGAGGGCGCTGTAGAGAGGGGGACAAGGGAGATGTTGAGGGGAATATGGGGGAGGGGGGATGCACTCGGGGCGACACTAGAATCTCTGTAAATACAATAAATTAAAATCAATAAAAAAAGTCTGATGCTGGGCTGGGTGGGGCCAAGCCCCCTGGGGAGGGGGAGCCTGCTTAGAGCTCACCGGAGAAGGCCTGTACCAGCTCCCTGACAGGAACACGTTGATGGAATGTGGCAAGTGTAAAGGAGAAACAAACTGGAGATGAAAGAGGTGAGAAAGTATAGGATTTGCATTCACTTATTCATTCTGTATCCAGTTCCCCAAAGGAAGTAGGCAAGTAAAGCGCTGACTTGAGCACTGTGGCCAGCCCTGTGGGGGAAGTAAACCTGGCCAGGGCCCCTGGACTGGTCTTGGAAGGGGATGGGCTGGGGAGGCTTCTGGGGGTGGGGGCTGGGTCTGCATGGACTACTGGGGGTCAGCCTGGTGGACAGGGTCCAGGACATTCAGCTGCAGCAGGAACGTGTGGAGGGTGAGCAAATGAGGTCTGGAGGAGGAGATGGTCCCCGAACTGCAGGCCCGAGAGTAGAGCAGAGAGAGCAGAGAGAGGGAGGGCAGGAGGGGCCTGTAGAAGGAGCTGAGACAGGTGCCCAGTCTGGGTCCGAATGGCAGAGGCAGCCCTGAGCGGCCCCAGGCCGAAGTCTGAAGGGTTGCTGTGCCTTCAGTGCAGAAGTGGGATGGGGTGGGGAGGTGCTGTAGTGAACTGGGCGTCTAGAATGCTGAGGGATAGGCTGGCTTGAACTGGGCTGACTGACTGGTGGGGATGGAGAGCACGTGGCAAACTGGAGATATTTGAGTGGTTGAGAAAGTTGGTCTTTGTGGGTAATAAAGTGGGTGCAAGTAAGTAGTCAAGGATGATGCTGTATAGTTCATTTTGACATATGTTAACATACGTGTGTGTGTGTGTGTATGATTAAATGTCTACAGGACCTCATTTCTGACTGGTGTTGGGTAGATAGTTTGAGGTGCCTTTGATACACTGAGCTAGGAAAGGGGAAGGAGAACAGGTGAGGGAGAAAACAATAAGTTCTTTTTGGGGCATATATTGTTAGGTAGCTTCCTGGAGCTCTCACCTGATAGAATGAGAGAGCTGGTAGGCATGTTCTTAAATACCAGGGAACCAGTCAAGCTCATGGTGGAAAGGAGAGGCAGTCAGTTCAAGCCTGCGCTCTTCTGGAGAGCTGGTCTTTTGAGTGATAGCTTTAAATAGGGCACATGCCTATGACAGGGCTGCCAGGACGTGTGGGAACTAAGGAATATAACTGGTGGGTGCTCATGCTGTCAGGGAGGCACGCCCTTGGGTCAAGAGCCGCGCAGTAGGGAGGCAGGACCCACCCACTCTGAAACACAGAACTTTGGCGCCGTCACCCATATGGTGAAATGCTATGTGGCCACTAAATTTGATGCTTAACAGAATATGTTTTTAAGAATATGCTTCTAATAAAAGTAGGAATACACTTAGATGTAATGGAATTAAAGAATGTAATGTAATGTAATTAAAAGAAAAGACAGGGGATGCCCTCCTGTCAAAGAGCGTAGCCAGGTCCTCCTCCGCCCTGTGTGTCTTCCGGAGATGAAAGCTGGAATTTATTGTTAACGTCACACCCCCAATAAAGAATTCCAAGGTGATGTGGACTAGAGCCAAGTAGGTAACAGAATGTACTGGCTCAAAGTGGAGCTGGAGTGTGGTCCCGAAAGTCTGGGCAGTCGGGTCTTGGCATGTGAAGCTGTTCATTGTAAACCAACTTGAAAATGTGTGTGTGTTGGGTCTAATACTCCACTCTGCCGCCAGAGTGATCTTCCAGAAATGCAAATCAGATCTTGACATTCCTTTTTAAAAAATCCTTCAGTGGTTTCCTAATTGCCCTTAGAATAAAACCCAGACACCTTCCTCTGGCTTCCCAGGCGCTCCTATCGAGCCCAGAGCTGCGTTTCTCCTCTCCTCTCTTTCTCTCCTCCGTGCTGTACCAGCTGCACTCTGAACGTACTCTAGTACTCGGGGTGTGTGTGCTCTCCTGCCTTTCGGTCTTCCTGTCTGCTGAATCTTTCACCTCAAACACTGACGCCAACTCCTCTGTGAGAATTCAGCATACACGTTGCCTCCGAAATCCTAGATGAGGGTAGGTCACCCTGCCCATATTATTCTGGTATGCTTGTGGGCAAAGTGACCAGAAAATAGCTGAAAATTAAAAGGACTGTAGTGTGTGTCAGGAGGAGGTCTCCTTTGATGGTGGCGTTGATGCAGCCATGAAGAGATGTGGGCTTTGGAATTAGATACAGTCAGATGGTCCTGGGTTGGTGTCCTGGCTGTGCTACCAGCTGGGTGACTTTGGGCAAGGTGTTCACTAACCACCCCTGGGCTTTCACTTAGCCATTTGTAAAGCGGGGGAGATAATATGTCCTGCACAACCACGCAGGGCTGTTGGAAAGATGGAATGAGTTAATATATGTGTAAAGCACCTGGGATATAGTAAGCACTCAATAAATGCCTGCTTCAGTGCCTCAGCTCCCACTCACGCCCATCCCCTACCCTGGAACAGCCAATAGAATCCAGATGTGGGTGGGCATTAATAGGCTATGGATGTGGTGGGGGAGGGGTGACAGAAACAAGTGTCTGCACCCAGAGCACTGAATGGATAAGCAAAGATTTTTAAAACTATGACCACCAGACATTTCCTCTTAAATGTTAGGTAAGATCTCAAAGGTGAAAGTCTGGGCCCACTTAGCTAAATTCTCACCTTGTGTACAATTTAGTCATAGTGAGCTTCTATGACCATCCAGAGATGGCCGTCAAGGTCACATCCCAAGGTTGTGTCTGGTATTGCTGCCAATTTCTTAAATGAATTAGGAAAGGCTGTGGAGAAATGCGAACCTGATGTAAAACTCCAATTAAAGTGACGAATCGGAAACAGCCCAAGTCAGAAAAGCTTCAGAGTCTGAGATGTCTGTCAAGCTGTATTGAATTGATGGAGACGTTAGATTCTCCTTTGGTGTGGAGATTTGGCAAATTTACTCTAATGCCGTTTGAAGGAGCTGCTGTGGTCTCTGCCACTCTGACATGAGTACACTGCCATGCTGATGTTAGGTCATGCCCTGCCGTGGGGTGCCTCGGGTGGGGCCGGGCGTGTGATGGATTCAAACTGAGAGTCGGCTGTGCTGAGGACAGCAGGCGGTGGCGGAGGCCTGTGCCTGCCTGCTGCCACTGAGCGATGACTAGGGAGCCATGATGTCAGGGCAGAGTTCTCGTGGGTGCGCTTCCCTATCTGCTTTAGGCAGAGAAAACCCTACTCAAGCAGTTTGTCTTTCTTTTAACATTGTCTTCTTGCTTGCCACATGTGTCATAGCCATTTGACCTCATTCTTGTCTACATTTGAAGGACATTTGGACTCTAAGCCACGGTTGAATCTTAGAACTTTAACCCATTTGTCAATATTGTCCTGCACACGACAGGACTGAAAAGAGGCAGATGGAAGAAACCTTCCTTATGATTCTGTACCAGGGGAAAAGCTATACCGTTATTCCATTCTTCAGGAAGAAGTCTGATGGATCTCTCCTGTGAATCCCCTTCCCCACCCCTGCTGGCCCCACCGCTACTCTGGCCCAAACCACCTTCCTGCAGCAGCCTCCCCTGGTCTTGCCCTCCAAACCAGTTGTTACCTTGCAGCAAGAGCCATGTGTTTTCAAGTGTACTTTGGTAGTTGTCACTTCCCTTCATAAGGTCGTTCACTTACCCCCCATTGCCTTTGGGATAGAGCCACACTCTTTCCCAAGGCCTCCCTGGCTCTTCAGGGTCGGCCTACCACGGGGGTCTAGTTCCTCACGCTCCCACCGTGCTCCTGGGGTTTGTGGTGCTCTGCTGCTCCTGCGTCTCCCCCTGCCGTTCCTCTCTGGAGCTCAGTCTGATCCCTGGGCATCTTTAATGGCCCAGTCTCACCTCCTCCAGGATGCTCTCTTGAGTCTGGGTCAGAGATGTTGTAGAAGGGGTGCCCACCCTGAAGGGAGGTTGGTGAGATGGTGCCCCTCTGTGGGCCCAGGGGAGTTTCCCAAGCCTTTTAAAGTTAATGGCATTTTCAGCGAAGTCCTAGGCTAACACAGGATTATGGACCTCGAAAGGAAATGAAACTAATGGGTTATCTTATTCCTCAGTGACTGGAGCCCGAGTATGCTCCGGGTTGTAGGAGCCTCTCCTTCCTCCCATGCCACCCTGCAGATTCTTGAGCATTAGCTCTGTGTGTTTGTGGCTGAGAAGAACAGACCCCGGGGTTGAGAGAGCTGGGGCTGAGTTCTTGTTCTTTTCACTCTCTTGTGTAGCTTTCTGAGCCTCAGTTTCCCTACCTCTAAAATAAGGGGATTGGCTTAGAGGGCCTCTGAGCCTCTTCTGGGGACACCTGTAATTCTGGGATTATGTGGATTTACAAGGCCACAAGGCAAAGGGTTCCCCGACCAGCTGGTTTACTGTGGCCCGAGGACTGCTGGCAGGTAGACCTGGGAGGAGGAGGCCTTCCCTTGTGGTGGTCCACATCTAACGAGTGTCAGACTGCAGGGCACAGGGTGTCCGCAGAATTCTGAAAGACTGTCTGGCACAGGGCTTGGGTTCAACTCTTTCATCCCAGCCGAGGAGAGGAAAACGTCCTGAGAAAGTGCAGAGGCCCCGTGGGCTGTGAGGAGGTCCCAGGGCTCCAGGTGAAGAGCGCTGGTCCTTTGGGTGTGTGTAATCAGGCACCCCTGTGCCTCTAACCCTCCCGCTGCGGCCAGTGGGTACCGCCTTCTACATTTGCAACAGAGAGTACCCTCTGCGAGGGCAGAGTACCTGCCCCAGGTGAACAGAGAGAGCAGGAGGCAGGGCGCCTTCTATTTTCAGTGCAAGGTGACTGGACCTGTCACACTCAGTTGCTTTCAAGGTCATGAGAAGAGCGAGTCTCCTCCTGTGCAGCTTGGTGGCCTTGACTCCAGTGTGTGTGTGTACTGGGGGTGGGGGTGGGGGCTCAAGCAGCCTTTCTCCTGTGTTTTCTTAGAGAGCAGGCCCCGGCAAAACCACGGCCCAAGGAACGGGCTGTGGGACATACGATGAGCTTTGTCAGACAATCCTGGCTTTTTAGAGACTCCTTTTTTTTTTTTGAGGCAAATTGTCCGTTTGGGAAAATCCCAGCTTTGTCACTAACTGTGTTACTAAGGGGCCAGTATCTTCAGGAGGGATCAGTACCCAGTGCAGCCCCGACTGAGTGCTGGTTCAGGTTCAGTCTCCGGCCCACCGCCCTCTGCTCCCTGGAGCGCAGTGCTCACTGGTTTAATGGGAGCCCCAGCTGCTGAAAGCTGGCGGCTCAGCAGGGGCTGGGCAGAGGGAGGAGAGAACTGTCCCAGTAAGGGGACATCCAGGGCCGGGCTCTTGTTGAACTCGAGCCCTCTGCAGGGGTCGCACCTCCTGGGAGATGAGCTCCTGGGTACGGAGGCCCAGAGCTCTGGGAGTAGGGCGGAGGGTGCCTTGTGGACAGTAGCCGTGGCTGCATAGAGCTCGGACTGCCAGGCGGGTCCTCCTCGCAGCCCCGTGGGGGGGGGGCAGGGGGCAGGGGGCAGGTTCCCCAGTTCACCAGGGAGGAAAAGGTACGACACAGGAAGACTGTGTTGTACTCCACCGAGAAGTGCTGGGCCAGAGCTTGGACTGTTTCTCTCTAAAGCGCTGGGTTTTATAACAAGCAGGCAGTAGCAGATGCTGGGCGTTGTGGGTTAAAATTCATGTTGTTTTCTGTTTTCCTCATCTATCAACTAACTACCCAGCAACCAGCAGGGAAACAGCGAGGCCCAGCCAAGGGTGGCTGATGCTCTCTCCGCGGAGAGGCAGGGGACAGCTCTGACCCATGCGGGGGCTGGCACAGCAGTCTGCCTTACCGGGGAGGAGAGCTCAGCAAGGTTAAGGAACTCGCCCAAGGTCGTACGTGTGATCAGAGTCAGGGCTGGGGTTCATACCAGCTGCCTGGTTTGAAAACCGTCACTTTACTGATTCTGGGGATACTGCGAGGATTAAATAAAATCGAATAGATAAAGTGCCCAAATGGGTAAAGATATGGGCAAAAAAATGAAAAACATTTTAAAAACACTTAACACAGAGCCTAGAGCTTGATAAAAACTCTACGCCTCAGTCTCCTTGACTCTGTAAGAAAAAAATACCATTCCCACAGAGAGAAGGCGTGCACCCCCCCCCCAAAAAAAAACCCCCAGCACCATAGCTATGGATATAGAGATAGAGATGGACATACAGATAGACAGATAGGTAGACACAGACACATACAAGGCAGTGCACAGCCAGTGCCTTGGATTAGGAATGTTAGGAGCTAAGGATGGCTCTGACTTTGTCCCTCAGGAAGTGGCTGGGTAACCTTGGGACAGTCACTTCACTGCTCTGGGCCTCTGTTTTCTCACGTGTGTCATGGAGGCCCTGGAGTGGGCTAGCTGACACAGCGTCTTGGAAGGGACCTTGGAGATCACACACACACCCCTCTTTGTGGGGAAACTGTTGAGAACTGGAATGACTTGTCCGGATCGCACAGCTATTCTTAGTGGCCAAGCAAGTGCTAGAAGCAGGTCCCCAGGCTTGGCTCTTCTGGCCCTGGTGAGAAATTCCAGCCCTCATCAGCTATGAGTTTTTGAGTATAACGTGGTAGGAGGGACTCGGAGCAGGGAAGAGGGATTTGGGTTCTTTTGTTCTGCGTGGAAACAGCCCCACCAGGTAAAGGCAGCACAAGGCAGAGCGTGCAGAGATTGGACGTGGCCCTCGCAGTGCAGAGGAAGGCCTCAATGGTTCAGGACCCTGCAGGCCTCTGGGGGGAAGCTGGGTGTGGGCACAGAAGCCTGAGCCCTCTCCGGGCCTGGTGGGAGGAAATGTGCCCTGGATAGATTATTCAAAACTGGTCCTCGTCCCACTGCCCTAATTAGTGCTCTTCGGTGCCACATGCAGCTCTGGGTGTGCTCAGGGCCCAGTGGGTGCCAGAGTGGCCCGGTGTGGAGACTCGTTTGTTCCATGCGTCTCTGGTCTTTGGGGCACATTCAGCAAGTATAGTCGCTCATTCTGTTAGTGGCAGAAAATGGCACCAGGTGTTGCAACCAGGTGTTCTTGAGTTCTGGCTGAGAGAAGACTTTCGAGCCAAGACTCAAACTGTAAGAAAAAGTTTATTTAGAAAGTCACAGAAGTAGAAGTGAGCTGCAGAGGAAATGGGCTCAGGAAACAAGTTATAGCAAAAGAAGGCCCGTTAGAGCCTTTGAACGAGAGAAAGAGAGAGAGAGAGAGAGAGAGAGAGAGAGAGAGAGAAAGAGAGAATGCCCCTGGGGGAATAAGTGGATGGGGAAAGGTGAGGGGGTCCTCGATCCTGAGGGCTTTTATCTAAGGTCTCAGGGGTCTCAATAGGATACTCATCAGCTTTCCAGGTGTGTTTCCTCAGGATTGTGGTCTCCACTGACTGGTTGGCACCAAGGCAGGGGTCCATGGTCATCACAGCTGTTCTGATGTCAGCCATGGCCTGGCCCGGTTTTGCTGCTTTCCTGGGCCTGGAGCTGAAACACAGCTGAGGCCCAGATGTCATTTCCAGGGGTTAAGGCTTAAGGCAGTGGTCTTGCAAGGGCTTGTAGTTTTGCCTATTGCTAGGCACCCCAGATTCCCCGCCCTGGTGACCCTGTGACCTGGCCCGTCCTTCCTGCTCTGCTCATGTCTATCTAACTGCTCGCTACAATTCTACAGGTGGGAACTGAGGCCTGGGTAGCGGGAGGGGCCTCCCCGAGGCTATCGCTGAGTGGGGCCTGAGTCTCAGACGTCTGAGCGCTATTTGGATGCAAGTTCTGGTTGCCCCATGAATTATGGAATCTGCCTATCTGTCTATCTATCTGTCTGCCTGCCTGTCTGTATGCCTGTTTGTCTTAGTTACCTACTATTTTATTGTGCTTCTTCCTTGGGGAAAGAGGGAGTAAAAAGTTCCTTTGGAGGTACACTGAACTCTTTATACTTGACTTAAGCCTGTCTTCTCAGCTTTGTCTTCTTCCCTCCTTTCCCTCCTGTTCTTCTACTCTAAATATGTGCTGGGCCATTCCCATGCTCCCATTACCCCCACCTCTACCCCATGCCTTCTTTGTACTGGCAGTGCTGGATACAAAGTCCAAAACCCCTCTTCCCTTGACTACCCAATGAACTTCTATTCATTTTTCAAATCCAGAACACATATCACCTCTTTCAGGAAGCCTTCCCTGACTCCACTAAGCAGAAATAATTGTCCCTCTTTTGTGTTCCATTGGCAGTGCTCACACACTATCACAGCAGTCATTGTCTTATTTGTTTAAGGCAGGGGGTGAACTTTTTATGGGGAAAGGCCAGATGGTAAATATTTTTCAGTCTCTGTTACAAGTGTTCAGCTCTGCCATCAGGCACAAGAGCGCCGGAAACAACATACTCATGGGTGAGCATAGCTGTATTCCAAAACTTGATTTATGGACGCTGAAATTTGAGTTTCATGTCATTTCTACATGCTACTAAATGGTTGTCTTTGTTTCCCCCAATGATTTAAAAGTGTGAAAACCACGCTTAGCTTGTGGGCTGTACAAACACGGGCAGCAGTCTGGATGTGGCCTTTGAGGACAGTGTGCCAGGTCCCGGGTGAGATGCCTTTTCTCTGGTTGGACAGTTCACAAAAGCTAGACCGCGGTCATCTTGCAGCCCCAGAACCTATTGATGGAATGAACGAATCTGGTGATTTACATGGAACACACGCACAGAGGATAATGGTTGCTAACTTCTTAAACAGTCCTTGGAGGGCAGGAGACAGGCTAGGCGGGATCGCTCCGATTTCCCACACAGTGGAACTGAGGCTGGAGGACCGGTGCTCTGGAGGAATCTGGGGGCCTCTGGTTCTGCCTCTGACGGGGGAGTTGCCGTGTGGGGCCTGGGGGGCTTCTCCGGTGCTGGTGGCGGAGCTCCGAGGAGCTGGGCCAGCAGCAGCCGCCCAGGAGCACGTCCTTCAGTTGTGAGACTAGAAACAGTCTGGTGCCTGCCCGGGTACGGGGCCTGGGTCAGAATGCTTTGGTTTCCTTCCTGTGTTTCTGGCATTGGGCTGCTCAACTGAGAGGCAGCCCTGTCTGTTCTGCTGAGGGGGAATTGTTACACATAGCTAAAATTAGATGTTTTGTGTGAATGATGTTAATTTGACTTAATT
The DNA here is from genome assembly GCF_036850765.1 of Saccopteryx bilineata. NCBI lineage: Eukaryota > Metazoa > Chordata > Mammalia > Chiroptera > Emballonuridae > Saccopteryx > Saccopteryx bilineata. The sequence continues at coordinate 33,183,065 of NC_089495.1, read as the reverse complement.
GCTGGGGAATGTCAGTGTTCTTCAGAAATCCCAGAGCTCTGTGGGTCTGGGTGAATAGTAACAATCCCTTATATTTGTGTCCTGCCTGCCCATCCAGAGCACTTCGACCTTCATTTTCTCATTTGACCTCTCACAACAAACTGCAGGGCAGCAGCCCAGAGGTGTGATCCCCTTTTTCCTGGAGGAGGGACCCAAGGTCTGGGGGTTGACATTATATTCCCAGGCCACAGGTCTGATTTCTAGGGGGCCTTTATTCTATTTACTCCTGTCATTTAAAAACTTTGTCATCTCCCCCACCCCTTTTTATTTGAGCTGTAGACGAGGTTGGCTTCATGCCCAGACAGTAGGACAGGGCCCTGCCCTTAGAAGGGTTCTTCTAAGCTTGCTTTAAATGCTCTGCCATGGCCATTCTGAAGTTACTTATCATTTTTACATTTATTTATTTATTTACTTATTTATTTATGAGAGAAACACAGAGAGGGACAGATAGGGATAGACAGACAGGAAGGGAGAGAGATGAGAAGCTATTCTTCATTGTAGCACCTTAGTTGTTCATTGATTGCTTCCTCATATGTGCCTTGACTGGGGAACTCTAGCCAGGCCACTGACCCCCTTGCTTAGTTAGCCCAGTGACCTGGGGCTTCAAGTCAGAGACCTCTGGGCTCAAGCCAATGACCATGGGGTCATGGCTATGTTCCCCCGCTCAAGTCAGTGACCCTGTGCTCAAGCTGATGAGTCCATGCTCAAGCTAGATGAGTCCATGTCGCTGGCCTTGGGGTTTCAAACCTGGGTCCTCTGCATCCCAGGCCAACCTTCTATCTACTGCACTACCACCTGGCCAGGCAAAATTATTTATCATTTTTAAATGAAGGACTTCATTTTTTTTTTTTTTTTGCACTGGGTCATCCAAATTAGGTAGCTTCTCCTGGCCATCAGATTGTCTTCATGGGCCAGCACTTGTATTTTTCTGTCCCTTTAACCTTGGGTGTGATTTGATCTTGGCGGGTGGCAGCTGGAAGGTCCAGAGAAGCTTCTTTTTATAAATAACTCCCTCCAAACCTGTGTAAAGGCGAGATCCCCCTGTGATTTCTGGTGAGAAAGCCAGCAGGCCAGCCTCCAGCCCCTCTTTTGCCAGGAGCACAGGTGTGTCGCCAGGAACAAGCAGTCCTGCCTCTCAGTGACTCTGTCACCTGCTCCGGCCTGGTGTTCACTGGTCAGGATGGTGCGTGCATGCTTCTGTGGCTGGGGTCTCACTTTTCTGACCTCTTCTCTGCCTGGTGATGCTTTTCCTGGGGTCCTTCTGTGACAGCATGGACGTTCCATAACATATCTTTGTTTTTCTAAAAAAATCAGACACAGAAGGGATGTTGATTTGTTAATTTGCAAATACAAGTCTTTCTACTAAATTACATTCGGTTTTAATTGATCGAGGGCCTTTACTGGAAGGAAACAAATTCCACGAAACTTGTCTGAACCCCTGATGGATCATTCCTGTAAACATATTGTAAATCTGCGGAATTCTTTTGAAAATTTAAAAGTGGTGCGGGAGGTGAGAGATGTCCATTACCCGTACATCTGTCATGTTGGCTTCTTAATAAAATCCATCAATCCGATGAGGGTTGGGTCAGCAGATTTTAGAGGTTTCCTTTTGCACCTTCAACGTTCAGGTTGGAAGTCGGACCTCTTAGTGGTGTAAGAGATACCGCATGGGTTTTGGCGTTGGACAGATAATGGCTCGGATCAGAGCTATACCACAGGCTTATGTAGCTCCTCTGAGCCTCAGTTTTCTTACTTGGAAGACAGGTCATCTATCCCTCCCCCGCCTCTCCTTGTGACTGGAGGTAGAAAGGAAATATTAAATGCGTGTCTGTCCCACCATCCCCTTCTGCCATGCACACTCAGTGTCAGCCCCTTCCTGGGGGTGGGGGTGGGTCACAGAGCGGCCAGCTCCGAGTGTGAAGACCAGGATAGGCAGCTGGGGGTGGGGGCGCGTTGCTGCAAAGGTGGCAGTGCCGTGGGGGCATGGCCGGGAAGCGCAGGTGGGCTCAGGTTCTTCCCTGGGTGCCTATAGACATGCCAAGACCAGGAGAAGGGCTGGGTGGCTGCTTGCAGCCCGTGGGAAAAGGTAAAGGGCTTCTGGATTTGGCAGCAGCACCAGTGAGGATGGTGGCTCAGGAGGACCCTGCAGAGGTGTGTGGGTCCAGGTGTGCATTGCCCCAATAGGGAGCCTTGGATGCAATGAGTATTGAAAGCCAAGCTGGTGTCCTTGGGTCTCCCTTCTCTTGCCTGGCAGCCTCCCTGCCCAGGGGACTTGCAACATTAGATCATATGAAAACACAGCAAAAAGAACAAAAAAAGAGATGTTGCTGCTTGTCTGAGAGAAAGGGCCCCATGTGAACTGGTGACACAGGGAATCAGTCATCCGCACTGGAACCTCTATGCTTCCTGCATGTGGCCCTGCTACCTACATGCTCAGCAAGGGAGGCCCATGGATGGCTGTTCAGTCAGTCAGCAGTTGTTGAGCACCTGTAACAATAGACCAAGTGAACTGGACATTGGAATTGTCTACCTACTATGTGTACAGACTTGTCTGACTATGGAGCCTTGACACTGACCCTGGGTGTTTCATTGGAAAGAGCTGGGTTTTGGAGTTGGATGGATTTGGGGTCAAGTCTAAGCTCCATCTGGCCAAGTCACTGGAAGCTTTTCCATTCCCACTTTGTGAGATCTCCAGTATCAGTGTTTAGGTCATGCATCTAATTCTTGGTATGGAAAGGGCAGGAGTCGCTCTCTCCAGGACTTCTGGACACCTGGATTCTGTCTTCATTCCCGCCCACCGTGCTATGACTCATTCCCCTGTCTCCTCCCTGCCCCAGATTCTTAAGCCTTGGCCCGCTGCTGTCAGCCCCTGAGCTGGGGCCTGAGTGCCGGAGCCCAGCTTGGCTGACACTGTGCACCCGGGGGCTGTAGCACCCCTGCTCCTGGGCCACCGTAGCCTGGAGGAGTAGGGTAGGAGGGTTTGGGGTGAAGGATAGGAGAGAGGAGGAGCAGGAAGGGGGGAACCTGGCTATTCCCGCGTGCCTTCCAGACCAGCTCTGTGCCCTCCCCTCTACCACCCTAAGCTTCCTAAACGGGCTGGAGTGGAGTGTCCTGAGGGTCTGCCTCAGGCTGGGAGATGCCTCCTGTCCCCCGACCACCGCAGACTCCCCCTGCCTCTCCTGAGACTCTTGCTGGGGTGACGCTTTTTGGCTCAAGTTAGACAGACATTCATGGTCAAATGCAAATGCCCGGAGGAATAGCCCCGGAGGGTCAGCCGCACTGGAGAGATGGGAAGTTTTAATTAAGCAGGAAGTCCTGACAGTGAAGGGGAAGCAGAGGGAAATGAGGAAGTCAGAGCTCAGGAAGCAAAATTCTCGGCCATGAGTATTTTTTGTCTGCCAGTAGGGCCTTGTTGTTACAGGCCAGCCACCTCCTTGTTAGCGCACGGTGCCTGGATACAAAGAGAAAGGCAGATTCATGCCCCTCTGCTCCAAGTCACGGAGAGAGGGGGGCTTTAGCCAGACCCTAAATAGGTCTGTTGGCGGACCTGGTGGGCACATGACCGAAGTGTACTGCGAAGATGAGTGGGTGAAATTTAGGAAACTATTCATTGGCTAAGCAGTTCTGACTATAACTCATTGTCTTTTTCCTGGGCCCACTAAAACCTTGTAATTCAGTAGAAACAAATTATGATGGCTATGAAAAAAGCCACAAGATCTGAAGTAGAGGCATTTTCAAGATTCTGCTGGTCCTTGAGAAGTGGCAGTGGGCCTCTTCCCGAAGGCGGCCACAGGACGCTGTTCTGTTTGAGAAGTGGCAGTGGCCTCTTCCCGAAGGCGGCCACAGGACGCTGTTCTGTTTGAGAAGTGGCAGTGGCCTCTTCCCGAAGGCGGCCACAGGACGCTGTTCTGTTTGAGAAGTGGCAGTGGCCTCTTCCCGAAGGCGGCCACAGGACGCTGTTCTGTTTGAGAAGTGGCAGTGGCCTCTTCCCGAAGGCGGCCACAGGACGCTGTTCTGTTTGAGAAGTGGCAGTGGCCTCTTCCCGAAGGCGGCCACAGGACGCTGTTCTGTTTGAGAAGTGGCAGTGGCCTCTTCCCGAAGGCGGCCACAGGACGCTGTTCTGTTTGAGAAGTGGCAGTGGCCTCTTCCCGAAGGCGGCCACAGGACGCTGTTCTGTTTGAGAAGTGGCAGTGGCCTCTTCCCGAAGGCGGCCACAGGACGCTGTTCTGTTTGAGAAGTGGCAGTGGGCCTCTTCCCGAAGGCGGCCACAGGACGCTGTTCTGTTTGAGAAGTGGCAGTGGCCTCTTCCCGAAGGCGGCCACAGGACGCTGTTCTGTTTGAGAAGTGGCAGTGGCCTCTTCCCGAAGGCGGCCACAGGACGCTGTTCTGTTTGAGAAGTGGCAGTGGCCTCTTCCCGAAGGCGGCCACAGGACGCTGTTCTGTTTGAGAAGTGGCAGTGGCCTCTTCCCGAAGGCGGCCACAGGATGCTGCTCTGTCTGCGGAAGCTGCCATGATGGGGTGCCCAGACAGTGCAGGGTGCAGTTTTCACGCCTCGTCCACCCAAAACGCAGCTTCCCTTCCCACTACCAGCAGGATGTCCAAAAGTCTGGGCTGTTTCAAGGCTCTAGTTCTGTAAGGGCGCCTTAGTCCTTATGAGCCCACATGTGTTTGTGTGTGTGCATACGTATGGGTGTGTGTGTAGGGAAAGTGCTGGTGTTTGGCTTGACTGGATCTGTTTGGCTCCTGGAGGAACGTGTCCAGCCGAGGTCCAAGGTAGAGGCATTGCTACTGCTGTGCTGGTGGCCTGATTTCCCTAAGAAGACCTGAGGCACTCAGGGACAGGGTGGCTGCAGTGTCCGGGCCCCCAGGGTCCCTCACTGCCTGGGTCTGATGCACACAAGGCACAAGACTCCCCTCCAGAAGCGCCTGACCCAGTGGTAGCCCCACATACACAGCCTGGTGGTAGCCCCGCATACACGGCCTGGTGGTAGCCCCGCATACACGGCCTGGTGGTAGCCCCGCATACACGGCCTGGTGGTAGCCCCGCATACACGGCCTGGTGGTAGCCCCGCAAACACGGCCTGGTGGTAGCCCCGCATACACGGCCTGGTGGTAGCCCCGCATACACGGCCTGGTGGTAGCCCCGCATACACGGCCTGGTGGTAGCCCCGCATACACGGCCTGGTGGTAGCCCCGCAAACACGGCCTGGTGGTAGCCCCGCATACACGGCCTGGTGGTAGCCCCGCATACACGGCCTGGTGGTAGCCCCGCATACACGGCCTGGTGGTAGCCCCGCAAACACGGCCTGGTGGTAGCCCCGCATACACGGCCTGGTGGTAGCCCCGCATACACGGCCTGGTGGTAGCCCCGCATACATGACCTGGTGGTAGCCCTGCATATGCCTAGAAGTTCCATATGTGTGAACCTCAGTCTGACATTTGCCAGTTTACAAAGAGCTCCTGTCTACGCTCTCTTCTTTAATTTAATCCTTAAAAGGGCAATGTGACTTCACCTTGATTTTCGGAGTAGGGTAGCTTGGATATAAATCCCAGCTTCACCACCAGTAACCATGAGCCAATTAACCTCATTAAGCCTCAGTTTTTTATCTGTAAAATGGGGATGAGACTAATCATACCTGTCTCCTAAGGCTATTGTGAGGATTAAATGAGATCATGAATGTAAATTGCCCTGCTCATGATAAGTGTTCAGAGTATAACTTATGGGCATTGATATCACTATCTTTGTTTTACAAACAGGGAAAGTGAGGGCTGGAGGGAGAAGTTGTCTTAAGGAGAGGGTGGCATTGCCAGCTTGTGATGGATCAAATATGACTGTCACAAGTATTCTTCTTAGAGGCGCTCAAAACATCATCGGAGATAATATTAAATGAAACTAGGAGGCAATGGGGAAAAAATTTAGTCACTTGTTTCTTTACAGGGGTAATCAATCAAATCTTTAAAGTAGAAAAGTGTTTCCTTTTCTTCTAAAGAAGATGAACTATACTGGAGGGAGAGCGCACTCAGGTAGGGTGAGCTGCCGCTGAAAACTAAGCTCTTGTGTCGATGGCTTCAGGCTTCCGCAGTCTGCCGTGTGCTCACTTCTTCTTCAGTGACAAAGGGTTGAGAGGGTAAACCTGCTTGCATCAACCCTGTTACTGGTGGTCCTGCCACAGACTCTGCACTGGCCACCGGACACGTGGGCCCTGCGAGTCCCTCCGCTGGGGTGGATCGCGGTGGTGGAGGCGCTGTGAGACTCGGGGATCCAGCCCGCGTTTCTCAGGACAGGGCCGTGGGAAGCCAAGGCAGAAGGACATCGTTCCAGGAAAGACCTGGGCCAGCCTCTCATCTTTCAGAGGTTTTATTGAGCCTTTCTGCAGATATGTCACTTTTTTTTTTTAACCTCAATCTCCCTTTACAACCCAGGTTGAAGATTATAAAGTGAGTGCCCCCCCCCTGCTTGGCACACACCTCAGGTGTGCTGATCACACGTCCACAGCTGGGTGTCCCCCCCCCCCCCAGCTGTCAGGTCTGTGACTCTGGACCTTTACTCTCTCCGTCACCTTCACCTCGAATGACCTTCCAAAAATATGGCTCAGTGAGTAGGGAAAGCTGGGGTTTGGAATTAGAACTACTTAGATTGGAATACTGGCTTCAAATGAGCACCTGTGTGGTTTCTGGCTTGTTATTGAACTCCTTTGGACCCGAGTTTCTCTGCAATGAGGGAACTAGCAGCACTGCAGGTATCAGTGGGACGATATGCAGAGGCCTTTGCCCAGCGCCTGGCACAGAGTGGCAAGCGAAAACGGGGCAGGAGCAGGCTGGGCGGATGGAGGATGGATGGAGGGACAATGTCTGGGCCATGCCACTCTTGACTTCTGTGTTCAAGCTCTGTTTGGGGTGCTGGAGCCCCCAGGGGGTCAGCGTCTTCCCTCTGCAGCACCGGCGAGATGTTTAAGTCAGAGTCATCTTGCAGCATCCTTTTGGAGGAAGTGTTTGGTATGACTAAGGCTACGAATAGCTTGGGCAATGCTAGGCTCATCTGTTTCTGAAATATTAAAAACACTCTAAGTGAGTTAGACTGTGCAAAGTGATGACAGCAGCTTATAAATAATAAACCCACCGGGGCTGCTGAGGCCCTGTCTGCTGGAGGATGGGTGCCTCTCCCAGACCCTCCCCTCCATCACCCCAGGGTGTTCTCCTCCCAAGCCAGGAGAGTGGCGTTCCGGGATCTATGGACCCATGGCCGGCACAGCCCCTGCCCTCTGCTCCACGGCAGCTACCACAGCTCCACGGAACCTCACAGATTTCAAATACACGTTTTCCCATCCGGGCTCTTAGATTCATGGTGCATTAGCTTGCTGGGGCAGCTGTACCACAGACTGGAGGCTTGAACAACAGAAATCTATTGTCTCCCCGCTCTAGCGGCCAGAAGTCCAAGGTCAAGGTGTGGGCAGGGCTGGTTCCTTCTGAGACTGAGGGAGAATCTGTTCCCGGCCCCTCTCCTAGCCTCGGGTGGGTTTCTGGGAATCTTCGGCACCCCCTGACCTACAGGCATCACCCTGGTCTCTGTGTTCATGCTCACATGGTGTTCTTCCTTTGTGCTAGTCTGTCTCTGTGTCTACGTTTCCCTCTTGTGTAGGGACACCCACCCAACATACTGGATTAGAACCCCCCTGAATGACCTCATTTTAACTTGATTACCTCTATGAAGACCCTATTTCCAGATAAGGTCTAATTCCAGGTAGTGGGGGTTAGGACTTCAGTGTCTCTTTTTGGGTGAGAAACACAATTCAAAGCAGAAGTCACACAAGCTATGAGCAGTGTCACACTGGAACCCTTGACTGTCCTGGAGACAATGTCCAGACTCTCAAAGCAGGTAGGGGCCTCCTCTCATTTACTGAGAATAGTGAAGCTCTAAAAGGGGGGCCTCGTGGTAGAATGCCAGCCACCGGGACCCCAGGCCAGTCGGCCAGCCATTACTCCATGCCTGCTCTGCTGGGACCACTGGGTGCCAGTGCAGATATTTCTATGATCGGAGGAAAGGAAGGGAAGGAAACATTCTGTGCGTGCCAAATACTTTCTCATCTCATTTAATTTTTATGAGAACATCTATGCTGGATATGACCATTCTCATTTTTTCCTTTTTTGTGTGTGGTAAAATACACATAACAAAATTTACCGTCTGAACCCTTTTTAAGTGCACAGTTCAGTGGTATTAAGTGCATTCATATTATTGTGCAATCATCACCACCCTCCATCCCCAGGACTCCTTTTATCTTGCAAAACTGAAACCCTATACCTATTAAACAATCACACCCCATTCTCCTTCTCCCTTCCCACCTGCCCCTGGCAACCGCTATTCTATTTTCTGTCTCTGTGACGTTGACTGTTCTAAGTACCTCATATAAGTAGAGCCATACAATGTTTGTCTTCTTTGTGACTGGCTTGTTTCACTTAACATAACATCCTCAAAGTTCATCCATGTTGTAACGTGTCAGAATTATTTTTCAAGACTGACTCTATTATTCCATTGTATGAATATACAACATCTTGCTTATTTGTTCATCTATCAGTAAACACTTGGGTTACTTCCACATTTTAGCTAATGTGACTAATGCTTCTATGAACATTGTGTATAAATATTTGTTTAAGTCTCTGCTTTCAGTATATATGTATAATATATATACTGAAATGTATATATAATGTATAAATATATATATGTATATATATGGAGAGAGAGAGAGAGAAAAGTAGAATTACTGGATTATATGGTAATTCTACATTTAATTTTCTGAGAAACTGCCATGATGTTTTCTACAGTGGTACCATTTTACATTCCCACCAAAAATACACAAGTGTTCCAGTTTTTCCACATACTTATTTTATTTTTTTTAGCATGGTTGCACACTTGCATGCACATGAGAGAGGGAGAAGGGGTGGAGAGAGAGACAGGAAGTACCAACTCATAGTTGCATCACTTTAGTTGTTCATTGTTTCTCATACATGTGTTGACTGGGGGGGGGGGGCTCCAGCTGAGCCAGTGACCCCTTGCTCAAGCCAGTGACCTTGGGCACAAGCTAGCAACCTCAGAGTTTTGAACCTGGGATGTCAAAATCCCAGGTCAAGCCTGACCAGGTGGAGGCGCAGTGGATAGAGCGTCGGACTGGGATGCAGAAGGACCCAGGTTTGAGACCCCGAGGTCGCCAGCTTGAGCGCGGGCTCATCTGGCTTGAGCAAAGAGCTCACCAGCTTAGACCCAAGGCCCCTGGCTCCAGCAGGGGGTTACTCGGTCTGCTGAAGGCCCGCGGTTAAGGCACATGTGAGAAAGCAATCAATGAACAACTAAGAAGTCGCAATGCGCAATGAGAAACTGATGATTGATGCTTCTCATCTCTCTCCATTCCTGTCTGTCTGTCCCTGTCTATCTCTGCCTCTGTAAAAAAAAAAAAAAAAAAAAAAAAAAAAATCCCAGGTCAACACTCTATCCACTGTGCCACCACTGGTCAGGCAATACTTATTTCCTTGATAGTAGCCATTCCGATGGCTGAGAGGTATCTCATTGTAGTTTTGATTGCATTTGCCTCATGATCAGTGATATTGAGTATCTTTTCATATGCTTACTGGCCATATTTGTATATCTCCTTTGGAGAAATATTTATTCAAGTCCTTTGCCCATTTTTGAATTATGTTCTTTGTTATTTTTGTTGTTGAGTTTTCATCCCCATTTTAAGGATGAAAAAATCAAGGCTCTGAATAGTTAGGTACCTGACCAAAGATTGCACTGTCCAGGTAGTGGAAGAGCTGGAATTAGGACCCCAGTGGGCCAGAGCAAGTTCCTTCTCTTTCCACTTTCCACTGTGTGCTGCCTTAGAAGTGGTTGCTTGTATCCAATGATTGGTTGGAAAGAGGGGAGGGGGAGTAAGTCAAATCAGTAGGATTTGTTGAATCACCTACTGTGGATCCAGGCCCTGTCTAGATTCTATGGGGATGTCAGGAGGGCATGTCCTTCAGTGGCTTTCAAGCACTCAGAGATGAATCATAGAATGATAGAGTTATATTAAGGTCTCCGTGGGTCTGAGTAGACAAGAAGTGGTCTTGACTGATTCTTGGGGAGTGGGTAACGTTGGCAGAGGTCCTCTTAGATCGGGACCCAGCCTGATGGGAGGGGCTGGCCTGGATGCTGGATGCGTGTGCAGTCCGGGAGAAGATAGATGGACTTGCTTTCTTGCACAGAGGGCCCCTTCTTGAGGACAGTGACTAACTGGGGCATGGATTTGGAGGACAATAGGAGAAAAGGATGGGAAGGGACAAACAGGTCATGTGATCATGTGAGAGTCTGGAGGGCAGGGAAGGCACTTGTCCTTGATTCTGGAAGGAGTTTTACCAAGTTTTGGCATGTACACCACTGGGATGCCGAACCTAGGTGCCCCCATCACAGCGTCACTGATGGGACCGAAAGCTCTGTGGGTATAAGCTTGGGTAGCTGCTACTGAAACCCCAGGGACTCGGCTTGGTGTGCATGCCAGGCCCACTCCTACCCCCAGCCTTGTCCAGCTCAACTCTGGGCAGGCTCAGAGTGTATTTCATAAACTTCCGTTAGAACTTGTGTCTGTTTATCTTCCCTAAGGATGGGCCTCTCAGCGGTGCTCTTGCTAAAGGCCGTATGTTTCTTAGGCCTCTGGCGGCCTTGATGAGGACCTACGTTATTTTGTGCCACTCCTTTTATGAACCATGGAGCTACCAGTTAGCAAGAGGCCCCTTGATATTGTGGGGTCAAGAATCCCCGAGTCACAATGGTGAAGGTATAAGGAATTCTTTAGGATAGGATGATACTCATGTCCTTGGTGCCCAGCACAGGGCCTGGATTGTGACTGGGCTCAGTACATGTGGTTTTAATGAATGAAGGGGAGTGAATGATACTTTGTTTTCAGAAGGCACTGGGGTATATTTGCATAAAAATGTGTGTCCATTGAAATCTCTCTCTCTTTTTTTTTAGTGGAAACATTAGCCCAGTTATTGTTCTTACTGTCCTCTCCTGTTTACTCACATAATCTCAGGTCCATTTGGTGAAGAATGGCAGGTGTGAGAGGGCAGGGTGCTGCCCTTTACCTGGCTGGCTCATCTCCTTTCCTAGATGACTTTGTGTTTCTTGGCGGGTGGTCTTTGGACCACCTGAATCCCAGTCACCTAGAAAGCTGTTCATATCACCAGGTCCTGCCCTCCTCAACCTGCTGACTTGGATTCCCTAGGGGCAGACCTCCAGAAATCTTTTTTTTTTTATTATTCCTTCTTCTTAAATGAGTTCTGTGTACACTGAAGTTTGAGAGCTGCTGCACTCAGAGACCAACATGGCCGCTGACTGACTGACATCTGGACTTGGAGCAATACAGAAAATATATGTGAATGTAACTTGTAGGTACCATGGTGACTGAACAGCAGCTTTTACTGGGTACGGTGTCACTAGCTCAGAATGTGAGCTGCCCATAGCCTCCGCTCCGGTGTGTCCAACGGTAGCCAGCACCCTGCGAGCTCTCCAGCTGCCCTCCGACTTGGGCAGCATTTTTGTCGGCCCTCTGCTTACTTGTGTCAGCACTCAGGGCTGTTCGGAAAGCGCAGCCCCTGGTCCTGCAGCAGAGGGATTGAATGATCTCTGATGATAGGTTCCCAATGTCTGCATTTTCAGTGAGATTTCTAATGATTCTTCTGCTCAGTAAAGTTTAAGAACCACAGTAGTCACCTCCCTGCCTGGGACCTTAAAGATGGCTGGGGGTCCGGCCTGTCTCTCAGACGCAAGGGACTTGGGGAGTCATCTCGTCCATCCACACCGTTTGAGATGAGGGAGACTGCATTTTCTGCTCTCTCCCCGCTCTGGGTTTATGACTCTTCCCTCTCCTTGCTCCGCACAGGAGGGTTCACCAGCGAGCCCGTGATGATCCGAGCTTCCCTGATGTGCCTGGCACTCCCGTGCTAAGCCCTTTGCTCCTCTCCTCTCATTTAATCTCTCCTCTCATTTAATCTCTCTAAAGAACGTGAACTGTTTCTAGGTGAGCGTTTCCCTCCCTTCCTGGTCAGGATGTACTTTGCCCGGCGCTGCCACCTGGCCCACCCTCCTCTTTCTTCCCCTCCGACCTCGCCTTCGTCGTCCCCTTTTCCTTCCTTCCTTCCTTCCTTCCTTCCTTCCTTCCTTCCTTCCTTCCTTCCTTCCTTCCTTCCTTCCTTCCTTCCCTCCCTCCCTCCCTCCCTTCCCTTCCCTCCCTCCTTCCCTTCCCTTCCCTCCCTCCCTCCCTCTCTCCCTCCCCTCCTCTCCCCTCCCCTCCCCTCCCCTCCCTCCTTCCTTCCTTCCTTCCCTCCTTCCTTCCGTAGGCCTTGGGCGAAACTTCCTCCATCGGAAAGTTTGGTCACTATAAACTTTCCTTCCAGGGACGTTGCTTCCCTCCCCTCGACACTTTCTAAGCTCATTACAAAAGATTTTGAACGGAACACTTTTGACTCAGCGTTTCCTTGTCCCAGGCTTCAGTGAGGTTTGTAAATAATGAATCAGACTGGGGTCAATATCTGATGGCAAGTGATTTAAGATTCCTACCAGATGATCTTTTGGAGGGGTGCGCAGGTACATTTCTTAATTATTCACAAGGTATATAAAGTTATAAAGCATTCACAAGACGATGATAAATGTTGCGACCATTTCTGATGAGAGTTCACACACTGTCTGGATCTGCGTCCAGGCCTTGCACTGTTAGAAGGTCCCTGAGAGGACACACTCCACCTGAATGATTGCACGTCACATCACGTTGGTGCAGTGGGTCTGAACTGGGACTGGTTTGGGCCCCCACCCACCAGGGGACATTTGGCAAATTCTGGAAATATTGAGGTGGTTGTGACTGGGAGGAAGTGTGTGGCTAGCGTTCAGTGGGTAGAGGACAGAGACAGATGCCGCTAAACATCCTACTATGCGCAGCACAACAAAAATTTATCCAGGCCCAAATGTCGGTAGTGCTGAGGTGGGGAAACTCCATCTTAGTACTACTAACAACACCATTATCACTAAAACTTACTTTAGAAAGATTATTCACCTGTTCATAAATATTCGCAGAGATCCAATGGTGTGCCTGGACCTGGGCCAGGTATTGGGGATACAGAGATAAGAAACACTGTCATTTCCACACAGGAACACACAGTTTAGTGGGGGTGGAGGGTAATGGAAAAAAAACCCGAGTAGCCTAGTGATGGAGACGTGCCAAGCTGCCAGGAGCAGAGAGGAGGACGTCACCAGTCTGGGGGCCGGGAGGGCTTCCTTGAGAAGGCCATGCTTGAATGAAATCCTCTAGCGTGATGAGGAACTAGTGGTGGCTGCAGGGTGGGGACAGGGTTGGGGATGCCAGTGCTCCAAGGGTGGGGACAACACATGCAAAGACCTGGAGGGAGGCCGTGGCCTGCTGGGAAGCTGTGAGCCAGTCACTGGCTGGAGCGGAGAGAACTGGGGAAGGGTGGGTGGGGCAGGGTCCGGGTCCAGAGTCCCCCTTTGCAGAGCTTTGTCCCTTAGGCCTGGCTTGCCGCTTATAAAGCTCTGTTGGTGTCACAGTATCAGCTAGACACCATGGAAACAAGGATGGGCATCGTCACTGAGCTCTCACGTGGCTTTTAGATGAGAAAGTGTCTTCTCCCTCTGCAGCATTCCCCAGCCCCCTCCCAGTTTCTGTCCCCTTCAACACTGGGCCGAGCCCGTCAGGAGACAGGAGGGGAGAGGAGCAGTGTCGGAGGTGTGGGGGCTAGCCTGGCACCCCGCCTTCCCTCGGGGACTCTTGTCCTGAGGGGTCTCTTTCTAAGGCCTCTTGTAGCACCTTGTAGCTGCTCCCCTGGGTGTGGGGGACTGTCCTCCCCCATGTTCAGAATCAGTTCATGAGGTGGATGTAAAAATGACATTTGGATGGAAAACAGTGTGGAGGTTCCTCAAAAACTTAAACAGAATTAGCATATGACCCAGCAGTCCCACTTGTCTGTGTATATAAAATAATTAAAAGCAGGAACGCAAACAGATAGTTGTTCACCCGTGCCCACAGCAGCGTTATTCACAAGAGCCAAAGCATAGAAGCAACCCAGGTGTCCACTGACAGATGAATGGACACACAAAAGGTGGTACAGACATACAATTGAATACTATTCAACCTTAAAAAGGAAGGAAATTCTGACAAGTACTCTATAGATGAAACTTGAGGACAGCATGCTAAGGGAAATAAGCAAATAAGCTCATCATGAAATGACAAAAAGTGTGTGATTCCACTTATACGGGGTCTACCTAGAGTAGTGGTAGTCAACCTGGTCCCTACCGCCCACTAGTGGGCGCTCCAGCTTTCATGGTGGGCGGTAGCAGAGCAACCAAAGTATAAATAAAAAGATTTAACTATAGTAAGTTGTTTTATAAAGATTTATTTTGCCAAACTTAGCGAAAATCCGACATAAAGTACTTGGTAAGTAATTATTATTATATGCTTTAGCTTGCTGTAACTCTGCTTTATAAATTTTATAAAGTTACTTCCCTACTTTATAAATCAGCATTACTGTGGAACCAGTGGGCGGTTAGAAAATTTTACTACTCACAGAGATACAAAAGTGGGCGGTAGGTATAAAAAGGTTGACTACCCCTGACCTAGAGTAACTCCATTCGTGGAGATAGAAAGTAGAGTGGTAGTTGTCAGGGTTGGAGAGAAGAATGGGGGGGAGGAATGGGAGTTGTTGACTGGACGCCAAGTTCTAGTTTCTCAAGATGCAAAGATTTCTGCAGCTGGATGATGGTGAGGGCTGCACAACGTGAATGATGCCACTGAGCTGCACACTCAGACATGGTCATGATGGGAAATTATATGTTTTGTGTATTTTACCACCACAGGAAAACAAAGAAAAGAATTATATTTGGGCAAAGGTGAAGAAGGCACGATGTTTTAAGACAAAAGAGATTACAGGTTATCATTGGGTGGCCCTGTGTATTTGTACTTGTATATTTTGTAATGTAAAAAAAGAGAGGGCAGCCTGACCAGTGGTGGCGCAGTGGGCAGAGCATCGACCTGGGAGGCTGAGGTTCCAGGTTTAAAACCCTGAGGTCTCCGGCTTGAGTGCAGGCTCGCCAGCTTGGGTGTGGGGTTACTGACTTAAGCGTGGGATCATCAATACAATCCCAAAGTTGTTGGCTTGAGCCCAAGGTAGCTGGCTTGAGCAAGGGGTCACTGGCCAGCTTGAGTCCCCTGGTCAGAGTATGAGAAGCAATCAATGAACAGCTAAAGTGCTGCAACTATGAGCTGATGCTTCTCATCTTTTTCTCCTCCCCCTCTCTTTTCTTCCTCTCTCTCTAAAAAAAAAAAAAAAAGAAAAAAAAGAAAGAAAGAAAGAGAGAGAGAGAGCTAAGTCTCCAGATCCCTCTCTCTCAGGGGTGTCGGCAGAGTCCCTGCAGGTTCCTATGCAGTGGGTGTCCCGGCAGAGAGCTGAGAGCTCAGGGTGGAGGGCTGGCTGTGGCCAGGCCTGAGCGTCTCTAAGCCAGGGACACTGGGGACCCGTGGAGCCACACTTCCACTTTGGCACTTTAGAAACATCTTTTGGGGGGTTCCTGTGGGCAGTGTGTTTGGAGGCTAGTATAGAGATAAGGGAGAGAGAGTGGTGAGGAGGAACCCGGAGGCAATTAGGTGATAAAATGGCCCAGCTGGGAAGTGATGAGCGCCTGAGGGACGCTGTGGAGGTGGATGGAGAAGAGGGAATTGATTTGAGAAACAGTTCAAGGCCCTGCGTGGCAAGGAGGGGAAGTGAGTAGGTGGCAGTGAGAAAGTTAATGAGCTCCCTTCAGATGTGTCCCGCCGGAGGTGGCCCAGGGTCATCTGCTCCGGCTGCCAGTGGGGTGTGTGGATCTGGCACTGGGGAGGGAGAGCCGGGCCAGGGATAGAGACTGGAGAGGCGTCGAAGCGCAGATAGTGGTCCGTGGGGAAGTCATTCATTTATCCCCGTCGTCGGTGCGCACTGAGCCCCAGCTCTGAGCTGAACACCGTGCTGGGCAGAGCAGGGCACACACTTTCATAACGGGGCACTGCCCTGGGAGTGAAGCTGAGGAAGGCCCTGCTCAGTCCTGGGCAGGCCCTGCAGAACTGTGCTTCCAAGGAGGGCACATCTTAAGATGGTTGTTTAAAGGCTCTCTTCAGACTCATTCAGAGGTCGACCTGGGGCACCTGCCGAGGTAACAGAGCCCCTGAATATGTGGGGTTTATAGCAACTTAAATGAGTAGTGGCTCCTTCATAATATGTGATGTTGCTTCTGTAAATGAGCAGGGCTCTTGGCCAAGTCTTTAATGCTTTAATCTGTGGGAGTGAAATCTGCTAACCCCTCGCAAGCGCCGTGTTCAGTTGCCTCGTGAGTTTGTCTTTTTGCCAAGACTAAAGCGGAAAGTTTGCCCCAGCTGACACTGACTAAGGCACTTGAGCTGATGTTTTGAAACTTGTATACCCTAGGCTCTTTGTGCCCATTGACCTGAGGCTCATGGAGTCTTTGGGAGGCCAGAGGATCTTAGGAACACAGTCCAGATCGTGGCTGCCGCCAGTCACACCGAGAGCGCCCGGCGCAGCCACAGTGGGTTGGCGGGAATGGGGATGGTATGCTGGCTCTCTGAGAGCACAAGGCTTCCTTATAAGAGCAAGCAGGGGGAGCGAGGGTGCTAGTTACCGGCTAGGTTCCCTTCTTGTTATCTGTTGTCAGGCTGGCCAATAATCCAGCCACAGACTCACCTTTCCCAGGGGCTGCAGAATGCTTGGGCTGCAGAACGGTCATTAGGAAACAATTAAAAAACCCAGGTGTTTGGCTTCCTGTGCACACAGCTTTGAGCAGGGAGCCGTAGGGCCCTGGAAGAGGGCAGAGGAACGGGTCACCAGCCACCAGTCCTGGTGGGCTCTGCACACCCCACCGCCCGGGTTCAGTGTCAGGCTAGAGTTATGTTGATGAGGTGGGCCCAGTGATCAGTTCCCCCTTCCGATCATTTTCAACCTCTTGGTGCTCTTCAGGGTTTAATTTTTCTTAAATTCTTCCATTTATTTTATTTATGGTGCAGTTACTGTGGCAGAAGCAGATGAGACTTGCTGTTGTTTACAACGCAGCCCCCACATGGTTACCAGACAGTGAATCCTGCACCCTGGTGTGAGCCGCTTTCACGAGTGAGGAGGAACGAGCAACGGGCGGGGTGGGCCGTGGAGGATTGGGTGGTTCCTTCAGAGCCACGAGCTGACCGCCTCCAGCGGCTCCCCTCTGCAGGAGGGACTGCCCGTGGCCCGTATGGCCACTGGTGAGTGTCCCCGGCGTATAAATAAGGAAACCTGAGTATAAGCTTTTTTGATTTTAATCCAGTGGGAGAAATAATATTCCATTTGGCTTTTGGAGGTAAGGGTGCCCTTAAATATAAAGAAAGCATTTAACACAAAGCCAACTCATTCCTGGCACCTGATGTTACATAATAAGAACAAATATGAACTGACCTTTGGTACTTTTTCATTCCCTAGACTAACAGGAACAAGCTGAAAGAGAGTATTTTTTTATTCCGGAACTAGGAGATCTCAGCTCCTCGCCCCAGTTCATCTCTTATAATTTGTATGATGTTCTTGAGACACCTTTCTGGGCCTCATCTGCAAAAATGGGATTAATAAATGCCGGCCGGCTAGCTCAGTTGGTCTGAGTGTCGTCCCAAAACAGCAAGGCTGCGGGTTCGATTCCTGATCAGGGCACATATGGGAAATGACTAGTGAATGTACAACAAAGCGGAACAACAAATGAATGCTCCTCACCCCCTCTTCTTCTTTCTGTCTCTCTGAAAATCAATATTTAAATGGCGTTAATAATACGTCACTGACAAGGGTACTAACAATATTTTCAACTGGTCCAGCCAGAAGCCTAACCCACCAAAAACTAAGATTCTATGAATGTTTTCGAAAACAATGTTAATATTCAGTATGTGTTAATATGCATAATGAGATGCATGTATTAGTATGCATTAATGAAAAACAAACTACCAAGCAGTATATATTGTATTACATCATTTGGCTCAGAAAATAAATATTTGCCTACCAAAGATGCCTGACAGAACAGTCACCAAGTTGTACACCATTTTGAAATTACCTTCAATCAATCAGTCAATCAATCAATCAATCATCAATCATGGTGAGAGTATGGTTTTTCTAAGAAGGCATGCTAATAGTAAGATAAAGTGCAAGTCTCCTTTAAGGTTTAACAAGGAAAGCAGTCGTATGGGGGGAGGCCGATAAACTCCTTGCCCTCCGGACCTCCCAGGTGCCAGTTCTTGAGCTTCTCCCCTGTGTGGCCCTCTGTCTGGAGGGCCGGGGTGTGCTCTGCATTCATTTCTGCTGCAGTGTTGGGCATAGGTAGGCCTGGCTGTCTCGAGTGCACTCAGTGAGTTCTGGTAGACCAGAAGCATGGAGTCCTGGAGACAGGAAAAGTAAGGCACCGAGCAGGAACTAACAGCTGAATTAGCAGCTGAGTGGGGATGCCCATTCAGGCTTTTTCTTCTGTAGCTGAGCTCTAAAGTGGTGTTACTAGAGTGTGTTCCGTGCTGTTCTACCAAAAAACAAAACAGTTTTACGCTCAAACAAGTTTGACTTTTTTTGTGTGTGTGACTGAGACAGAGGGAGACAGAGAGAGGGACAGATAGGGACAGACAGACAGGAAGGGAGAGAGATGAGAAGCATCAATTCTTTGTTGTGGGAGGACCTTAGTTGTTCATTGATTGCTTTCTCATATGTCCCTTGACTGGAGGGGTTACAGCAGACTGAATGACCCCTTGCTCAAGCGAGTGACCTTAGACTCAAGCTGGTGAGCCTTGCTCAAACCATATAAGCCCACGCTCAAGCCAGTGACCTTGGGGCTTCGAACCTGGGTCCTCTATGTCCCAGTCTGACATTCTATCCGCTGTGCCACGACCTGGTCAGGTAAGTTTGGCATTTTTTTTTTTTACAGTAGAACTGCTCAGTGCCTTTATTCTGTGCATTGCAAATGTACTATATGAGGTTATATTCTGCTGTTTCCAAACACTTTTCACCACAGAACCCTTTAAGAATGGAGCACCCTCTCTTCGCTTCCACAGAACACACTTTGGGAAATGCTGCTCTCTAGGACTAGGCAAGTCTCTAAAACTCTACACCCAATAAACGTGGCCGCCAGCTACCACCTTGTTGAAAGAGAGCTTTATCCAGTGCACATGATTGTGCTTCTTGAGAGTTAATTCCAGCTGAAGGTTGGTGTCTGTCAGTCTGTCTGTCTCTGTCAAGAGTCTATTACCCAAGCAGCCCTTCTCCTCAGCCATACTCAAAAGCCTCGCCTCCTGTTGGTTTTCCTGCCAAGTTACAGTTCAGGCGACCTTGCTAATATTCTGATCACTTGTGCCAGGGTTTCTAGGATGAAGCATTTCTGAGGTTGTTAAATAGCGCAGGGGTTTCTGGAAGCAGCGGTTGCTCTGTCCACAAACTTCGGACTATTTGACTATTTTTTTTTAATAATTTTTTTAATTTTTATTTTTTTATTCATTATAGCGAGGGGAGAGAGAGTGAGAGAGAGAAGGGGGGAGGAGCAGGAAGCATCAACTCCCATATGTGCCTTGACCAGGCAAGCCTAGGGTTTTGAACCGGCAACCTCAGCGTTTCCAGGTTGACGCTTTATCCACTGCGCCACCACAGGTCAGGCTATTTGACTATTTTTTTTATTTGACCTTAGATGTTGCTCTATGCTTGCCAGAAGAGGGGCTGTCGGGCCTGCTTCACCCCTTACCTGTTCCCAGCTGGCCCCCCACAGCAGCCCTGAGAGGACCACCTCCTGGAGAATGTGCTCATTTACTTGTAGACTCCTTCATTTACTTTGTTTTCTCCGTACTTGGGTAAGATGCATATCTTAAAAACAACAATTCCTATTGAATACCTATTTAGTTCCAGGCGCTGTCCTTGAACATTCCCTGTACGAATCTTTACAACGGTCATAGTAGTATGAGGTAGGTACTTTATTATTCCCATTTTGCAGATGAGGAAACTAAGGTTCAGAGAGGCTAAGTAACCTGCTCAAGCCACACAGTTCGAGTTTCCACCCACAGCCCACAGCCTAGAGCAGGGGTCCCCAAACTTTTTACACAGGGGGCCAGTTCACTGTAACCTCAGACCGTTGGAGGGCCGGACTATAAAAAAAACTATGAACAATTTCCTATGTACACTGCACGTATCTTATTTTAAAGTAAAAAAACAAAACAGGAACAAATACAATATTTAAAGTAAAGAACGAGTAAATTTAAATCAACAAACTGACCAGTATTTCAATGGGAACTATGGGCCTGCTTTTGGCTAATGAGATGGTCAATGTGCTCCTCTCACTGACCACCAATGAAAGAGGTGCCCCTTCCGGAAGTGCAGCGGGGGCTGGGTAAATGGCCTCAGGGGGCCGCATGCGGCCCGCGGGCCGTAGTTTGGGGACCCCTGGCCTAGAGCCTAGAGGGACGCCCCTAATATCTGGGTGTCTTGTGAGTGCATTCTTTGGGCTTCATCATTTTATCCTGGTTATAGTTTTACAAAGGGTGTTAG
Source organism: Saccopteryx bilineata (assembly GCF_036850765.1). NCBI lineage: Eukaryota > Metazoa > Chordata > Mammalia > Chiroptera > Emballonuridae > Saccopteryx > Saccopteryx bilineata. The sequence continues at coordinate 33,162,428 of NC_089495.1, read as the reverse complement.
ATTTGGCCTTGACTGTCCCTTGGTGACCCATTTCCTTGGACAGGGCTGATCAGCTCATTTATAGATTGGGGAGCTTTTGCCTTGAACCCCAGCAATGGAGCTTGCCTACGCCATGGCGAGATTGCACCGTTTGCTCAGAGGCAGCATGCAGGTAGAACAGGACTCTCCAATGTGTGGCATAAATCTTGAGCTATTCTTGGCCTACAGAGATGAGACTTTAATGATCTGGCTCCTCTGGGCTCTGGAGACTTAGCAGAATTTTAAAGTGTCCATCTGGAATTAGTCTCTCCCCTCCCCCGCCCCAGCTATCTCCTCCCTCTTTTATGTCATAAATGTTTGAGCAGATTCTGTCTGTATCCGTCTTGTCTTATGTGCTGATGGTGGGTGTCAGGAGGAAGATGTACTTGTTCCAGAGCCTTCTCTCTGACTATGTCTCCCTCCTCATTACCCCTTCTTTAGTGAGAGCTAACCCTTAGTGGCAGAAGTCAGTCAGAGGATTGGCATCTTTCTTGAGACTGTGGACACAGGTTTTTCTAGTGGACTGGGGCCAGAGTCGCCCGTCAAGCTGCCCGTTGTTGTTGTGGCCACCGCCGAGCCCCCGCTTGGACTGGTAATGCTCCGGCCCCTTAGAGGTCGGGAGATGTGCAGTTTATAACCCTCTGCTTGAGACACGGCACAGATAGTTTCATTCCTGCCAACATTAGCCAAGGAAGAAACCAATCAATCAATCAATAACTATTTATTGAACACATAGTCTGTAACTGTCAAAAAAAGTAGCCACTAAAGCAATATGGCTTTAAGATACTCAACTCTTATCAGAGGGCCAAGCCCCCAGGAACATTCCTCTAGGGGCTACTGGACTCACTGTCTGCCCCTCCCAGCCCCAGGGGAGCTTGTCTTCCCCTGGTGTGCCCATGCCTGCTCTCTGGTCTAGGTTATCGTGGTATACGCAGAAGTCTCCACGTGGGGCCACCCAGGCCTGCCTTCTTTGGGTGGCTAACCGTTAGGTTTTGATTCTGTTGATTCCCTGTTCAGTCTCCTTCTTCCCCAAGGCACCATCTCTGAACATGGAGGTGTCATTGGGCAAGGTTGAATCTCACTTCCCACTTCTCTTCCTGTTCTAGATTCTCTCCATTCTTCAACGCCCGTTACCCACCCACCCCTGGAAGCCTCCTCCCGTCACCATGCCCCACACAGGTCCTGAGAATAGCCTTAATTTATTAAGTGCTCTGTAAATCGTGTTCTGTGCGAGGTATTTTGCACAAGCCTGTTATTTAATCTGCACAACATCTCTGTGAAATAGTAGGTGTTATGGTCGCAGTTCTTTGTTTGCGTTTTCAGACAAGGAGACTCAGGTGAACTTGCCTGCAGTTTCACACAGGAGAAATAGAAGGACTGGAATTCAAACCTAGGTCTGCCTGACTTCTGAACCCAGACTCTTGGTCACCAAGCCCTCAGATGCTCCTTACCGTCTGCACTCATTGTCTGAATGGTTGACTTGACAGCGTGTCAACTGGTGTCATTCTTGTTTTTCCGTGGGGTTCTGCTCATTTCTCCAGTGAGGCTCACAACAACTTGAGGGGCATGCCACAGTACTTCCCCCAGTGGCTCACATGTGGAAAGAAGTGCTAAGCAAATGTTTCTTGACAGATGATTTGGGTGTTACCCCGTTGGCCTAAGTGTATTTTCAACAGAGCCCATCAATGTCTTAACACAAAGGAATGGGTTCAAGAGGAGATTCTGAGTATTTAGAAGTAAGAAGCTTGCTTGGGGAGTTTGTCAGTTCTTATTAAGGGAAAGAAAAATAGTGGAGGGACACTGAAATAATATTTAGTAAGCACCAAGGCATAGTAGTAGTACATTAGATATACAACATACATGGTTGCCACTTTTTATGCATTGTCTGAAAATGCTGTGAGGGACTATTATCTTTCCTATTTTTTCAGATGGGAAAATGAGACTCAGAGAGATTAACTGGCTTGTCAAGGACACAGAGCTATTATATCAATGGGGACTCAAACCCAGGTTTTTGTGATCATAAGGCATATAGCTGCCACTTTGCATAAAGCCTCTCTTGCCTAATTTCTAAGCCACGTTTAGGCAAATGATTTAAAATGAATTTGTGGGTGTCAACATTAGATGAGGTATAGTTATGTTTAGAAGACTAGAGCAAAGGCTTCAGGCTTGCATTTCTGCAACGGACTATTAACCTAAAATTTCTGGACCCTAGAGACTCTACAATAGCTCTCAAGAAATTCCCTTCAAATTGAAAACGAGAAGTGTGTTTATGTGCCTTTTGCCTGGCAGATGAAAAAGGGCCATATCTTCCATTGTTTTCTCAGAAGTGGACTCAAAAAAAAAAAAAAAAAAAAGGCTTCCAGTTTAGAGGGACAGAAAAGAGATTCCCACAGGAAATCTCATCATAGACTTCTGATGGAGGAGACTTTGTCTTGGGTTGTTGACATTCGAATTTCACGGGCCTTCCGAAGGGAGTCAGTCAGAAGATCTCTGGAGCTCTAGATTCGGAATGTCACGGCTCTGAATCCGCGGGGACTGCAGTCCGCAGGCCCACCCTCCAGTAGGGGATGAATTGGATGTGACAGAAGGTGGATGGTGCAGGAGCCAGGGGCGGTAGGATTGCTCACTTGGCAAGGGCAGGGCCTGAGTGAAGTGCTGCCCTCTTGGGTTAATGCATTCTGGCATTCTTGCTGATGCCAGGGAAAGGGGGAGGAGGACGCGTCCAGGCTGCAGAATGCACTGAGAGCAAAGTCCGGATTTAGATGATCCAAAGCGTTGTGTTTTCACTTTGATAAAAATAGGGCCAGTTACCTTGGGTAGGCAGAGACCGTTTTCCGGACTTCTTTTGCTGTGAATGATTTGATTTTCAATGTGTTTGAAAAACAAACATATCACGGTGCATCTGTTGGTGCCTCCGTACATAAAGTGGCTCCTTTAATTGAATCAGACTGTGAAAAATACTCGACACATAACCCAGAGATCTGAAATGTTGGCTCCCAGGCAGTGAGGTTTGTAGATCTTCCTCCACTCAAACACATTCTCAAGAGGAGGACTCGTGGTAGGTGTGCAGCCACTTTCTTCACCTTGGAACCGCAAGTGGAAAGGAATGAGTCTAAAGATGACCTAGCTTCCAGTAGTCCACATCTTTGTGATTTTGGTCACTTGACATTTTTGTGTCCCATCAGAGTACATTTCATTTATTCTGTTGTTTGTCTGTCTATCTATGTATCTATCTTTCACTTGTTTGACTGACATTTCTTTTTTTTTAATTATTTTTCCATTGATTTGAGAGAGAGAGAGAGAGAGAGAGAAGGAAAAGGAAGGAGGGAGAGAGAGAAGAAGGGAAGGAGAAAGGAAAGCATCAATTCATTGTTTCACTTAGTTCTTCCATGTAGTTGTACACTCATTGGTTGCTTCTCATAGGTGACCTGACCAGAGCTCACACTGGCGACCTTGGTGCCAGGATGGCATTTTATCCACTGAGCCACCTGGCCAGGGTTCAACTAACATTTGTTGAGAATCAGCTATTAACCAACACTGCAATACAGAGATGAATAAAATAGTCTCTGAGCTCCGGACACTAGAACAGTGCTTCTCAATGTTAGCACGCACACAAATACCCAGGAATCCTGCTTGTTAAAATGCAGACTCTCCATTGTCATTCTAAGGTAGGCCCCAGAGTTCTGCATTTTTAAAGTGCTCCCAGGCAATTCCGATGCTGCTGGCCCAAACGTGACAATTTGAGGAGCAAGTGGCTCCAGGGGCCTCATCATGTCCCCCAACCTTCTCCACATTATTGTGAGGATCCAGTGGGTTAATGCAAACAAAGGCACTTTAGGAAAGCAGAGGTACTTGTTAAATAGAATGTGTTGTTGCAATGTATCCTTTCTGGATCTGCAGACCACTCGGTAAAGTGCATGGTTTCTGTTGGAAGTGTTATTTGGCCTTCCGCTTGGCTCAGTGGAATTGGGGGCTAAGCTGAGCTTCCAGAAGATTCCAGTTTTAATCTAGATGCAAAGTTAGATCGGGCAGTTTACAGAAAGTAAGCTCCCTCCTTCCCTTCCTTTCTATTGCATGCAAGTTTTTCTTTGAAAGACATTCTCTTTCAAAGAGATTGCCCAGGGTAGTGACCCTCTCCTGGGAGATGTGGTTTTGCCACTGAACTAATTGGCAAGAATAGAAGTCGTAATAAATAGCCAAGTAGTTGATTTAGAATTAATTGGTAAATAAATACTATGTTAGCCTGATCAGGAGAAAGCATTTCTGTCTTTTATGAGTAAGTGGTCATGTTGGTTTTTTTTCTGGTTTTTTAAAATTGATTTAAATTTATTGTGTTTACATAGATTCAGGTTTCCCACCGAATACACCCCCCCCCCACCCCTATGTGTGGTCATGTTGTATGTTATGCTTAGGGTGAACACAGTAGCCTTTTGTTAGCCAATGCAGGATAAACCCAAGGGAAGGTGACCTTGTGTTTTGAGGTTGCCCGTTCTCTGTGGCTGTCTGTTACAAGGTGGTGAGGGTGGAGGTGTGAGGGGATTGAATTTAGAAAAGACAAGAAGCAGTTTATTCCAGTCTTATTTTTTTTGCCATCTTTAAAGTATAAAAATTAAAATAAATTTGATTGTTAAAAGGAGCAGCACATCATCGATCTAGTCTAGAGCAAAATCAATAATAAAATTTCAAGTTGAAAAATGAGCCAGAAGGAGAAAAATATTAAGTGTTTAGACCCCCAAAGAAAGAAAAATCTAAACTGTATTCCATTGATCTTGTCAGGGCCTTTTTAAGTTTGCTGTTTTGTCCTTACTGTTTTGCCTTGGCGATGCAGAAATTCCAAAAGTTTATTTGAACACTGCACTAAAGTGACATTGTAAGCAAAGTTGCCAGAACACTTTCTGTAGAGTAAATCATTTTTCAGCAAACCCTGACTCTCTTTGGCATGTCCATATCAGGAGGAAAGCCAGGAAAAAGAACTGTTTTGTTCTCTTATAAATTGAAAATAGTCATGTTCCTGAAAAGTTGAGTGTCAGATGCATTTTGTAAATTGCATCTTATTTTTGAGTGACTAGGGGAATTTCATAAAAACAAAGGAGACTTTTGGTTAAGTGAGTACTTTCCTTTTCTCTTGTTTTGCATTTTTTAAAGTATTTCTAAGTCTGGATTTTGTATATTTTGTCTGTTTGAAGCAGGGGCCGCCTGTGGACTGAGGGAAGAGAAGGCAGGATAATTCTTCCCAGCCGCAGTCTGTGGGGTGCCGGCAGGGTGCTGGGAAAACATTTCAGAGGGTCAGGCAGGCACAAGAAGCCTTACAGCAGCCTTCTTCCTGGGGGACCTTCCACGCTGCTGTGGCCAGGGCACGAGGACAGGGCAGAGCGCAGCTTTGGGGCCAGACTGACTGGGTTTGGCTCCTGACTCCAGCACCCACCAGCTGTGTCCTCCTAGAGATGTCGTCAGACCTCTCCGTGCACCGCAGTTCTTCAGCTCTACGTCTCAGGCTGTGTCCTTCCGAAGATGCTTACGAGATGAGACAAGATTGTGCCAGGCAGCCTGACCAGGCGGTGGCACAGTGGACAGACCATCGACCTGGGATGCAGAGGACCCAGGCCCGAAACTTTGAAGTCACCGGCTTGAGCATGGGCTCACCAGCTTGAGTGTGGGGTCACTGAGTTGACTGTGGGATCATTGACATGACCCCATGGTCGCTGGCTTGAGCCCAAGGTCGCTGGCTTGAGCAAGGGGTCACTCATTCTGCTGTACCCCCCTCCCCCCGTCAAGGCACATAAGAGAAAACAATCAAGGAACAACTAAGGAGCCGCAATGAAGAATTGGTGCTTCTCATCTCTCTCCCTTCCTGTCTGTTCCTTACTTTTGCTCAAAGAAAAAAAAAAGATTGTGCCAGGCAAATAACAGATGTTCAATAAATGGTGGCCACATTTAGTGAGAAGTGGTTTTTTTTTTGTGTGTGTGTGTATTTTTCTGAAGCTGGAAACGGGAAGGCAGTCAGACTCCCGCATGCGCCCGACCGGGATCCACCTGGCATGCCCACCAGGGGGCGATGCTCTGCCCATCCGGGGCGTCGCTCTGTTGCGACCAGAACCACTCTAGCGCCTGGGGCAGAGGCCAAGGAGCCATCCCCAGCGCCCGGGCCATCTTTTGCTCCAGTGGAGTCTCGGCTGCGGGAGGGGAAGAGAGAGACAGAGAGGAAGGAGAGGGGAGGGGTGGAGAAGCAGATGGGCGCCTCTCCCGTGTGCCCTGGCCGGGAATCGAACCCGGGACCTCCACACGCCAGGCCGACGCTCTACTGCTGAGCCAACAGGCCAGGGCCAGGAGTAGGGGTTTTTGGTGTGGATCCCATTGACTGAACTGGAATAGCCTGTGGTTCTCACAGCCTCTTTGCCTCTACACCCCTCCCCCGCCCCATTCCCATACCTACTCTGTGCTGCTTATAGTCTGATAAAGGTGAGATCTCTCCTGGTGGTCTGTGGAGAGAGTGACCAATTAGCAGAGGCAAGTGGTGACATCAGAATGTCACAGTTGCCATCTAGCTTTCATATCAAGCTCCTGTCCCCATCTCTACCCCCAATCCCAGGCACCCAGACAGGGCCAGAATCTTAGGCTGGGCCACTCCCTTTTACTGACCCACTATCTGTTTCAGGGCTAATGACTTACACAGCCCCTGACCCCTGAGCCCTTCCACCGTGGCTGCCTTCCCGGGGGGTCTGTGTGGCCTCCTGCTTCCCCTTCAGGGCTCAGCACCCCTAACTCTGCTCCCCTTCCTTCCACCTGAATTTCCCCTCCCAGGCAGAGGGCCTGGGCTCATCCACCTACCAGCTGTCTGATCTTGATACATGACTTCTTATCTTAGAGCCTCTGTTTCCTTAGCTACAAAATGGGGATGATGATGTCTGATGGATGAAGATCAAGGGTACTACTACACAGAAAGCTCCTTGTCATGGGTTATTATTATGACTTCATTTGAGCTCAGCCCAGGAGGCCAGTGGTGGAAGGATGTAATAGCTGAGCCGGTCAACACATTTGCATTTATTTAGTTGAGGCTTTCAGTACTTGGACACAGAGGAGCTGTTTCCAGAGGCAGAATGGTGACCGGCAGGCGGGAGGGAGGGAGGGAGGGCATAAACATTACCGAGTGCCTATTCTGTGCCAGGCACTGTGCTAGGTGCTTTGTATTCATTTAGCCCCACGAGAACCCTTTCCCCCGCCTCTGGTTTTCTTGGGTCTGGATCTAGGAGATCCAGTTGGTGGCAGCATGGGCTCTGGCGTGCCTGCTGACCCTGTGGCATGCCAATGCGTCATTCCTCCTGTCTCCTCCGTGTTTCTGGGGCCTGGTGAAGCTTTTGAGAGAGAGAGAAAGAGAATGGAAGAGAGAGGGCGAGGGACTTTAGAGAGAAGCAGCTGTGTAAGCTGATGGCCATGCTCTGCTGTTAATATGGATCAAGATGTAACCAGTTTCTTTCTGTGAACTCTGCAGCTCCACTGTTGATCTCTAAGCACTAAAATCGAACAGGAAGGCACCTGCTTTTCAGAAGTATTTATACTTGCTGGCTGAGATGCTGGAGCGAATTTTGGGTGAGAGGACACAGGTAGGATTTCTGTGGAGGGGACTTCTTTTCCAGAGACTACTGAAATCTCTTTAAAGGACTTCCCATTGATGGTGATTCATTCTCCCTGCCTAAAAAGGACAAAGGGTAGCTTGGGCTGGTGATGTGCAAACGGCTTTGGAGTGAAACGCACCTGCCTTTGGCTCCTGGCCCAGCACTGCCTTGACTAGCTGTGGGACCTCAGGCATCTTGCAGACCATTTCATTCATTTGTTTTTCATTTGATGACTATTAAAACATGTAATATATAATGGCTACTTGGGATAGTCCAATGAGTAAGTTAGACTTGACACCTGTTTTAGTAAAGTTCTTTTTTCTCTTGCTTGGAGAGATAACTTTTTATTTTATTTTATTTTATTATTTTTTAAGTGAGAGGAGGGCAGATAGAGAGACAAATTCCCACATACGCCCCAACCGGGATCTACCTGGCAACCCTCGTCTGGGGCTGATGCTCGAATCAACTGAGCTATCCTCAGTGCCTGAGGTCAATGCTCAGACCAACTGAACCACGGGATGTGAGAGAGGAAGAGAGAGAAGCGAGAGAGGGAGGAGGGAAACAGATGGTCGCTTCTCATGTGTGCCCTGACTGGGGATCGAACTCAGGACATTCATATGCTGAGCCGACACTCTATCCACTGAGCCAGCTGGCCAGGGCCTTATTTTAAATTTTTATTATGAAAAATATCAAATATACACAGAAGAATTATCATTAACCTCCACTTAGCCATCACCCAGTTTCAACAATTATTAAGCAAAGGCAGAGACATAGCCAGTAAACTAAACAATTTGTGCACTATAACAGGAGCTAAAGGAGGAGACTTTAAGTGAGGTTTATTTGTTTGTTTGTTTGTTTGTTTGTTTATTTATTTTTAATTAAGTGAGAGCAGGGGAAGCAGAGAGGCGGACTCCTGCATGCGCCCTGACCAGGATCCACCCAGCAAGCCTCCAGTGCCGCGATGCTCTGCCCATTTGGGGCATTGCTTTGTTGCTTGGCAACTGATCTATTTTTAGCTCCTGAGGCAGAGACCATGGAACCATGCTCAGCTCCTGGGGCCAACTCACTCAAATCAATCGAGCCTTGGCTGCAGGAGGAGAAGAGAGAGAGAGAGAGAGAGAGAGAGAGAGAGAGAGAGAGAGAAGGAAGAGGGGAGAAACAAATGTTCACTTCTCCTGTGTGCCCTGACTGGGAATAGAACCTGGGACATCCACACGCCAGGCCAATGCTCTACCACTGAGCCAACTGGCCAGGGTCTTAAGTAAGGTTTTGAACCTCTCTAGCCTCAGTTTCTTCATCTGCAAAATAGGGAAAATGTGCTTGCCTTATAGAGCAGTATAGAGAGGATTAAACGATGTGTTTCACGTAATGCGATAGGACAGTGACTGCAGAATTGTGTGGCCCGCATACATGTGAGCAGTCACATGGCTGTTAGGATTCCATGAGAGAATGGGAGCTGTGGGTGTGGGGTGGTGATGGTGCCATAGCAACAAGGGGATAAGGGAACCTGGGCACCGTAGTTCGGATGCTGGCTGCTTATGGCAAGTGCCTGGCCAATAGCAGGCACTCGATGATGCTGACGATGAGCATGGTGAGGATGGTGATGGGTAATGGCGATAAGTTCTCTCAGATTTCAGCGTGGCTGGTGAAGAAGAGTTAAGAGGCTGTAAGAGAGAAACCTGTGATTGACAGTGCTAATGAAAGGAACTGAAGAGATCACTTAGAAAAGGTATTAACCTGTTGAGTGAAAATATAGCTGCTCACAAAAATTAGGGGATATTTTATAGCTTCATATTCATTTTGAAATATCCTCTAATTTTTGTGAGCAGTATATTAAAGCATTATGCGTGAAAATGTTAAAATGCTGCAGTGATGTAAAACCTCTAGTGTGCGTTGAATACCTTCCATGCGCAAGGCATCAGATCGAGTTCTGCGGGGTCACAGTCACGGTCAAGACCCTGCCTTTGCCTTCAAGGAGGTTATCCTCTGTGTAAGGAGATAAGACAGAAGCGCCTGATAAATTATGACAACAAATTATTTAAATAACAACTCAAAAGGAGAGCTGACACAAGGTGAAGCTGATTACTTGGCCCATTAATTGTACAGACATGAGATGCTCACGCGCCCAGAGGAGAACAGATGACTTCAGGCGAAGACATCAGGGCAGCCTCACCTAGAAGATGGGGTTTCCACCAGGTTTTCAGGGATGAGTAGGAAATAGAAAGTGGACCCTTCCAAATGTGGCTTGGAGGTGAATGAAATAAAAGCAAAGTTCGGTTCAAAGTTCACACAGTTCAGTGATGTTTTAAAATCAATTTTCAGGGTTGGTTCAAATCCCTGGCACTGTAGAGTAGAAAGCCAAGAAATAAACCCCCTGGTTTTAGGTACTGCTGGCAGCGCCCACTCAGGGTGCTGGCCCCAGACCTGGGAAGGCAGGGTCCATACAGGTAAGGAAAACGGCTTTGCATGCCAGCCATGGGCAGTCTAGCTCCTCCTTAGGACTTGGGGAATCCAGTTGTAAAATGGGCATGAACATAGTGACCTCTCTGCACAGCAGGAATTGTGAGAATTGCTTGAGATGACATTGGGGTGCAGTACATTCAGCTGTCCAGACTGGGGCTGTTTCAAGTTGGTTTCATCTAATCCCACTTTTGAAAAGGGTTTCACCTTCACCCTCAGGGGTCCATTTCCTCAATCCCCCAGTATCCTGGGTGGTTTGCTGAGAGATTGTCCACACAGGACACAGACTTAGGGTGTAGATCAGAGTGTTCCCAAAGTCGGCAATGGGCCAGGGCTGGCTCCTGGAGAAGAGATCAGCCCTGTGCCTGTCCCTGTGGGTCTGGCTCTGCAGAGACACATGCTGTCGTGCTGAGGTGTGAGTGACTGTTATGATTTGCACCTGCCCTGTGAGGTACTTGCATTTTAGCCAAGACCTTCTAGCTATACCTTAATACAAAGGAATTACTTTGTGGTGGAGTCTCTGTGATCCGGTGGAAAAAACATTCGATATTTATAAGGAAGTGTAATGTGTGTTAGATGTTTGTTGCAGAATAATGTATACAGTATAGTTTCGTGGTTTCTTTTTTTTAAAGATTAGGTCATTACTGTGGGAACCTACTGCATGAATAAAAATATCCAGAAGGATACACATCAATTTAGTAACTGGTGAACTCAGGAGGGATGTGGGGTGGAAGGTAGGATGGCCAGAAAGGATTACAGTCTTGTCTAGAACGTTTCAGTTTTCTCCAAGGACAACAGTTTCATGTCAGAGCAGAGGGTCTGGAGTCAGAGGGCTTCATTCTCTGACCTCTTCAGGGGTAAAATGAAGATTATACTCTTCACTCAGCTGTCATGTGCTCAGCACATAGAACACCACTGACCAAAGTCAGGGCCACAGTCCGCTTTGTAGCAGACAGTGATCGGATGCTCACCTGAACATTTCTTCTTCCTCGTCCCACAGGAAGACTATATTTCCAAGTCTCCCTTGCAGTTAATAATCATATGACTAGCTCTGGCCAATGAAATGTGTGCACAAGTGATGTTTTTACCATTTCTGGCCTTACCACCAAGTCACCTGCATTTTATCTCCCCAGGTAAACGTTAGAGATAGTGGTGTCCCCGAATGAAAGGAGCGTCCATCTCCGAGTGTCCGCTTGGAGGACAGCCACCTGAAAAGTCGCCCAGCCCACACGAGACTGTGCTATGAGCAAGAAGTGGAGTTCTTGCATCAAGCCACTAAGATTTGGGGTGGTTTGTTGTCGATGCCAGGCGCATTAATTACCCTAATATATCTTCTCTCTGTCTGAACAAGTGACTCTGTTCTGTCTAAATTCTATTTGTTCACTGTAAAGTGAGAGAAGTCACCTTTTGAGAGGGTACTTTTTTGCTTGCTTCAGAAGGTTGAGTGTGAAAACCCAATGAGAGATGGATTGTAAAACTGCTCTATGGTGGCTGAAGGGTTGTGGAAGGCTCAGAAACTGTGCCTTTTGGAGTCTTTTGGGCCATGTGGTAAAGACCAGGCTGAGTGGTGAGGTCCCTGATAAGGAGGGCCTGGCCTCAGACGTCTAAAGGGGTGGGGTGGGGTTGGGTGGGTGTGGGTGGGGTGAGGACAGAGTGGCTTGGGAGGAGGGCCTTGAGGCATCCTCCAGCTGCAGAGAGGAGCCTCTGGCTAGAGGTGGTTGCTCCAGCTTCTCTAGTTACAATAAGATCCATGGATCAGGCAAGGATCAATTCCAAGAATCAATTCACTGCAGACTGATAAGAGACTCAATGTGTTTTGGGGAATTGGCCTTTGAGCAGGCCAAAGCAAAAACTTGCATTGTAAGCAGTAATTAAGAAGTGATTTGCCCTTGGCCCCTGTTCCTGGGACAGATGCCAGCCCCTGTGAGCCTTCAGAGCTGCCGGCCTCAGGAGCTGGCGCAGATGGGGACAGGTGACACACGCCTGCATGTGCTGCAGCTCATATAGCCCATGGCAGGGCTGTGTCCTAGCTCCAGGCCCGGCTCGTCTGCTGCTCCCGTTCTGTGGGTGAAGACCGCTGAAAGGGCGTGGAGGGGAGTCCGCCCGGTCTGCCACGTTCTGGTGTAATGAGTCAGGGTGGTCTTGTGGAGAGAGCTCCAGACTCCGGTTAGGGCTTTGGTGGTATCCACAGCGAGCTGCGTGAACCTGGCCATGCCCCAGCCATGCTGTGGGCCTCAGTTGGCCAAGGGGGGGGTCTTGCTTGTCCAACCATAGACCCTGGGAGACAGTGTGGCACAGCCAGGCAGTGTCCCTGCCCTCATGTGGCTTCCAGGCTGGGTCAGCACTCTGTCCCCTGTGAGCTCAAGAATTCCCAGTGTCCGTGGGCAGTGAGTGCTGACACCTGAACCATTCCATGTTGCAGAGAAGGTAGTGGAAGTGAATTTAGAGATGAAGGTCGGAGGGTAAAGATGGAAGGAAACGGGATTTCTTGGTCACTCCAAAATACAAATGTTCTGCAAATCTCTGGAAGCTTAATGCCGTTTTGGTATGTTTAAGAAAGCGGTGGAAGAGGAAGAGGAAAAACAGATGGGGACTAGGAACAGAAAGGTCCATTTCCTTTTGTCTTCACTCATGATCAAAGTATTTCATAGGAAGGCATGTTTTAAGTACCCCTATGCAAATGATCATGCAAATGAGCCGGTTTCCTAGAGTTAATCATTTCTCATCTCCCCACTCACAGAATCAGTGGAAAACTTCAGCGGGAAGAGGTGACTCACTGCTTCACAATCAAAACTCCCCCCAATTTCAAAGCCCTCTCCCCAAAGGTGCACACCTTTCCGTGGGGCTTGTCCTAGCCTGCCAGAGGGCAGGCCCTGCTGCGAAACACCACTCTGTGGAGCTGGCCCAGCCGGGAGGCCACTGCAGGAGTGAGAGAACTGAATGAATAAATTGCTAGTTGCTGGATTCAGAAATTCACATTATTGTGTGACAAGATTTGCTCCCCATTGCTTTGGGGGGGGGTAGAGGGTCTCTTTTGAATAAAAATGAACTTGGTCAGTTTAACTGAATAAGGACACCTTTTTCCAGAAAGCAATCAATGAACGACTAAAGTGCCACAACTACTAGTGGATGCTTCTCATCTCTCTCCTGTCTGTCTGTCTCATACTCTCAAAAAAAATAAAAAAGACACCTTTTTCCTTCCTTCTGATCTCGAGCTGGAGCAAGTCCAGTCTCTGGCCCGTGCAGGCGAGCCCACAAGGCTCAGCCCAAGGGTACTCCCCACCCCCAGCCCCTCCCAGTGCTGTGCCTGCTCACCCCATTCTTCTCTCCTTGGATGAAGAAATCACATCTTCTATAATCTAAAGTGGAACTGACCACTTCATAAGAACAGCAGCTTGTGTTTATAAACTGATAGGCAGTTTGCTCTTTGCCGTGTCTCTTTGGAGGTGGCTCTGCGTTCACAGTTGTGGGAACCTCAGCTCAGGGGGATGAAGTGTTATGTCTGGGGTCAGGAGCATTGGGCGGTGAGGCTGAAGCTCAGAGCCTCTCACTCTGTCCTGTGCTGGTTCCTCCACAGCAGGGTGTGTGTGTGTGTGTGTATGTGTGTGTGTGTGGGGGGGGGTATTGGGGTGTGTGTGTGTGGGGGGTGTCAGGTGTGTGGGGGTATGTGTGAGGTGTGTAAGGTGTGTGTGGGGGGGTGGGGGGTGTATTCCTGTGTGCATAGGAGTAAGTTTGGGGATGTGCCGTGGTGATGGAGGTGGGGAAGGCTGTCATCTGTGCTGGTTCATCCTGGGTAGCCTGGGACGGCAGGTGCAGTGGCCTGGGGACCTGTCCATCCATTCATCTTCTGATCTGGGCCTGTCACCCACAGCGCCATGATTACCCCTGTGTCTGGTTGTCCTTATTAGACCAGGCCACACCCACAGTCCATCTATGGAAGGCCCTGACGCAGTACTAAGGTCTGGGAGGTGGAGGTATTGGACGGGGCTGAGCACAGCTGCCTTCGGAGACTTCCGCCTCAAAAGGCCAGGGACGCTTCCAAGCCTCCTGGGCTCCCCTCAGTGGTTTCCTGATGAGATTTACAAAAGCCCTTTCTGACCCACCTCCCTGACTTCCAGCCTGCTCTCTCTCTTGGGTGAACAAGCTCCATGTATTTATAAACTGCTGTAAATTGATCTCCTCCTTCAAACTTCAAGAGAGGACTGCTTGCTCTGGTGTTCTAGGGTTTGGTAAACAAGTTCTTGTCCACCGGCCCATTTCATTGAGACTTTCTAGATTCCCATCATCATCATCATCATCATCCCCTCGGCCTTCCCAGGGAACCCCAGGCAACGTCTTGAGTGACAGAACAAATCTTCAGACTCCCAGCTGCGTGGTTGGCACTATTTGCCATGTCCTTGCCCTGTGCTGACACAGGGCTGAGCCTTTTCATGCACGATCTCACCTAAAACAGGTTTTTCTCTTATTTTATCCAAATAATGGATGCACATGGTGAAATGACAGCAATAGTCCCTTCCCTGATCCCTTCCAGCCCTCTGGTCCCTAACATAGCTACTTTAACTGTTTCTCTGTTTAGGTCTTCGAGTGGTTACCTCTCTTTATAAGTATTAATACATGTTCTCATTGCATCTGCACAGCAATCAGATGAGAATAAGGTGCTCTTATTCTCTCCATTTACAAAGGAAGAAACTGAGTCTTGAAGGAGACGCATGGCTTGCCCAGTGTCACCTGAGCTGGGAATGGTTAAGCCAGGGCTTGACTCCAGACCTTTACTTGAAAGCCACAGTACTGTGTAAGAGGCGACGGTCCTTCCCCTCTCTCCTTCACCTTGGAGTCCCCTGAAGCCCTGTTTCCCCATTGTCACCCTAATGTCACTCTCTGGCTTCCCGGGCAGCCTGGTTTGTGATCAGCATGGTGCTGTGTAGTTTCCAGCTCAAAACATGGCTTCCTACCTGTTAAACAGGCTGATCCGGCCCCTTGTGTCCGTCCAGTGTCATGCCTGGTTCTGAACAAACCACTTGCAACCCCAGCACTAGGAACATCAGGTTATTTCTTCCAGAAGTGATACTCTGAGGAAGACAGAGCTGGACACGCCGTGAGAGTCCTGTGCCCAGTGACATGTGCTGTTCCTGTCCCGCGGGACGTGCCTCGCCGAAATTAGTCTGTTTCTCAAGCCTCCCAGCCGACAGTATTTTGTAGAGCAGCCTGAGCTGATTAAGACAAATTGAAATGTGAAAAAGTAACACAGCTGTAAAATTAAGGTATATCATTAGTGAGTATATGTACTTTATAATACACATTTTTAAGAACAGTTTTAGATTTATAGAAAAATTGCAAAGATAGAACAGCGTTCCCATACACACCACACCTGGCCTCCCCTGTTATTAACCTCTTCCATTAGTGCAGTCCATTTGTTACAACTAATGACCCAGTGTTGATACAGTTTTATTAACTAAAAGTCCATTCTTTATTCAGATTGCCTTAGTCTTCCCTAATATCCTTTTTGTATGCCAGGGTGCCATCCAGGATGCTGTACTGTATTTCGTCATCATGTGTCCTTGGGTTTTTTTTGGCTGTGACAGTTTCAGACGTCCCTTGCTTTTGGTGACCTTGACAATTTTGAGGAGCGCTGGTGGCCGATAGTTTTCTAGAGTGTAATTTTGGTTGATTTGGTTGTTTTCAGTTATTGACCAAGGTGAGGCCCCAATCAGGGGTGCCCATCCTTTACATTGGGGAGATCCCACCGTGGGTGAGGATTTGGGGGTAAATATACCAGTTTCCAGGGCAATATTTCAAGGAATTCTTATCCCACCCATCTGAGCGAGCCAGATGGAAAGACTTCTCTCGGGCCGTTAGGAGGCTGAGCCTATGGTCCGTTGAGCACTGTTCGTGCCACAGTTGTCTCGTGGGGAGGGACCCTGCTTCACCATGGCCCCTGATTTCCTGTGCAGCTCAGTGGGGGGAGCATGCTGGGAGGTGCCTGGCGGCTCTGGGGCAGGCTGCCTGCTGTGTTTCTAGCTCTGCCACTGCCAGCCTAGGGAACCCTGGCCGAGGGCCTTCATTTCTGTATCTCAGTCAAAGTAAGGATAACAGTGGTGCCCAGCTTACTGCATTCCTGCAGAGTGCTTAGAACATGCCTGGCACAGAGTCAGCGCTGCTATTATTATAAAAAAAGTACCAATTATAACTGGAAATTACTGACACAGAGAAGACAGGGGAGTTCTTTCTGCAGCTCAGTTCCTAACCGATACAGGTGAGATGGTTATATTTTTAAATCTCTTTAAGATATAGTACAGGAGTGTGTGACACATAGTAAGTGCTTAACAAACATTAACTATTTTTCAGATAGTATGTTTCACAAGTATCCTGGGCTCATTGCTACCCCCCAGGCACACCCCGGTGATCAAGGCTGTATATAGCCCAGTGGATAACCTGTGGGCCCCACAGTCAGATGGACTAGGGTTCAAGTCCTGACCACCCTAACTACCAGCTGTGTGATCTTTGCCAATTTACCAGACTTCTGTGTACCTCAATTTTCCATCTGTAAAATGGAATAGTAATAGTACCTCTTACAGGATTGTTGTGAGAATTAAATGAGAAGATAGGTGTTGGCCTATAATAAGTGCCTAATAAACGGTAGTGATTAATGTTTTTAATATATCCATGGGCACTGTCCCTGTGGAAGGCATTGTTTAGGGCCCAGGGAGAGATCACCAATGGGGGAAGAAGTAGATATGTGGAGCGGGTGACATCTGAGGTCCAGTGGCCCCTCCCTGGGCTCAGGGTGCCCGAGCTTCCCCTACAGGCTCACACTTTAAGGTGAATATGCTTATCCCTCCTGATATGTTTATTGGTCTGTCGTCTGATAAACTTAACATTTTTAAGGAACTGTTGTGCCACAAACCATGCCAGACGCCTTCATGCACATTGGTTCACTTGATTTTCACAGACAGGAACGTCCCATTTTACAGGCAGAGAAATGAAGGCTCAGATAACCATCCCAGGTTATGAGACTGGTTAACAACGGAACGGGAAGCCCACAGGCAGTGTCTTTGCTCTCCAGCTCTGAGAAATATAAAAAAAAAAACAAACCCCACCATTTTTATTTATGAAAAGTAGACTTAAATCTCACCTGAGATTTCTGTCTTGTTCACCTTCATCCCAGAACTTAGTCTAGGAAGTGGCATATAGTAATTGTTTAATAACTATTTGCTGAACGAATGCATGACTACAGAAATTTATAGCTATACAACTCGACTGCATCTTTTATCTCATCCAAGCCTTAAAACTACCCGGTAAGAAGGGGTTGAGGATATGATCTCCATTTTCAGGGTCAAGGAAATGTAAGGAAAACGAACAGTTACCGGGGGTCTTTGACAGGCAGATGTTTTGCTGCTGTAACCTCATCTAATCAGTGCACGTAGTCTTCCAGGAGCGTTGTTCGCTGCTGACTGCAGAGCCAAGACAACAGTCTCCACATCCAGACCCCAGGCCCACGCGCTGCCCACGGCCCCCCCACCTCCTGCCTTCCCAGCCCTGAGCCCAGGCTGAGTGGTTGCCAGCTGGAAGCCCCAGGGCACCGAGACATGAAACTTTGCCTGGGACCCCCAAGAGCCCCAGCGTCCCAGGGAAGGCAGGACACCCACCAGCAGTGCTGAGACAAGATCAGTGAAGGGCCTGCCACAGGGTCTAGCGCGTGGGGTGTGCTCACAGCATGACGACTGCTGTCATGGGTGTCCCTTTAATCCCACGGCACCTGCTACTGTAGACAGGAGACAGCAAGAAAGTACTGGATGAAAACCTTCCCTTATTTCTTTATGTTACGAATGACTTCCTCTCTCCGTGGAAAAAGCAAGAACCGAGATATTTTTTTCTCCTTAAAAAAGTTTCTTTTTGGTTAACAAAAGAATTGAATCGTCAGCAGGTTTTTTTTTTGTTTTTTTTTTTCCTTGAGAAGGGATGTGCAGCGTGAAAGGAGGTCATTCTGACAAGTGCTGTGAGTGGAGCTGGGCACAGGGGAACTTTCTGGCAGGTTGGGGCCTCCCAGAACTGCTGAGGTCTCGGAGAACCACTTACTTCCTGACAGTTCCGCCCGGAACAGCTGTGCTGGGCGCAGGCCCAGAGGGGCCTCCAGGATCTGCACACCTGACCCCAGCTGCCCTCCTCCCAGCACCTTCCTGCTCCCCGCCCTCGGGAAACAGGGGGCCCTCTCCCCTTTCCCTGGTGGGGGTTCGAACAGACTGGCCACAGGCATCGGGGGGCCTTTGCAGGATGTAGGGCCCCGGCCTGGCTGGTGGGGTGCTCTGGGGGAACCACAGATTTCCTGGGGACAGTGTTTTAGGGCGTTGCTGCCCCCCAGTCGACATCTCAGAGTGGGAGAGACCTCATCTGCCTGTAGCGCAGGAGTTGGCAAACTTCTGTAATAGGCCAGATGGTAGATAGTTCAGATTTTTCAGACAGTGCTGTCTGTCACAACTGTTATTTATTTTTTTGTATTTTTCTGAAGCTGGAAACGGGGAGAGACAGTCAGACAGACTCCCGCATGCGCCCGACCGGGATCCACCCGGCACGCCCACCAGGGGGCGACGCTCTGCCCACCAGGGGGCAATGCTCTGCCCCTCCGGGGCGTCGCTCTGCCGTGACCAGAGCCACTCTAGCGCCTGGGGCAGAGGCCAAGGAGCCATCCCCAGCGCCCGGGCCATCTTTGCTCCAATGGAGCCCTGGCTGCGGGAGGGGAAGAGAGAGACAGAGAGGAAGGAGGGGGGGCTGGAGAAGCAAATGGGTGCTTCTCCTATGTGCCCTGGCTAGGAATCGAACCTGGGTTCCCCACACGCCAGGCCGATGCTCTACCGTTGAGCCAACCGGCCAGGGCCACAACTGTTATTCTTGATTGATTCTTCCCCTCAACCTTTTAAAAGTGTAGACCGTTCTGAGTCTGTGAGCTGTACAAAGGAGTCAGTGGCTGGATGTGGCCTGTGAGCCACAGTTTGGCCACCCTGACCTGGTCTGCGTGCCTCCTCAAGGCCTCCTCAAGTCCCCCTGGACACGGGTGGTGGTTCAGCTTTGGTCTGAATGTCCTCCCAACTGCCTGTCTCCGTTACTTCTGAGACTGGATGTGGATGAGAATGGCTCTTGGACACCTCTGCTCTCTGGGACACCGCCTTCCTTCTAGCTACATCCTTGTGGCTGCTTCAACCCGATTCCTAACATTCACTCACCTGGAATGAGTCCCACCCCACATGACCATCTGGGTCAGTGGGTAGAGGGAGGTCTTCTGGAGAGTGGGGGCGTTCAGTGGTGCCGAGTATGCAATGTCTAAAAGCGAACAGTAGGCGGCAGCACTGAGCTACATTTACTTATCTTCCCCACTCTGCGGGATCCTTAGACCCAATGAACTGTACAGCCTTTGCAGCCCATCATTGGACAGACGAGGATACTGAGCTCCAAAGTGGGGGCAGACGCTCTGGAATCCTTACCCCGGCTTCATCTGCCACATTTTGCCCACAAAGACTGGGTCATATTCTTATATTTTGTGCTGCGTCTTTGATACCTTTGGGACATTGCTGTGGTGACCACTAAAAGTGAGCCCGGGACCCTGATCACCTCTTTCTGCAGACCCAAGTCCAGATGCACTCATGAAACACTGACGACCGATGGGCAGAGGCTGGGCCAGGCTGGATTGGAGAGCAGCCTTTGTTGTGACTTGTGTCCTGGGTTTGGGGATGAGGTCTGTTGGTCTGGGAGGGTGCTTGTGTGTGCATCTGGAGTTTGCAGGAATTAAACCACTCTGCTGCCCCGCTGTGATTTAATGATGCTGCAGTCATTTCACTTCTACGATCCCAGCCACTTGCCCGGGGTTTGAAACCTGAAGAACCACGGACTCTAGAAACCTGGAGTTCTTCCTCTCCTGCCTCTCACCCCCCACATCTAGTTAATATCCAGTTCTGATATGTCACCTCCTATTTGTTCTTCAAATATGTCTCCTGCTGACCAGCCTTCTCCTCTCTGCTGCCAGAGTGACCTTCCTGACATGCACCTTGGACGTGGCCTCTGACATGTGGAAAACCCTCATGGCTGTTCAGGATAGAGTGGAAGCCCCTCGCTTGGCACGGGCTTCCTGTCCCCATCACACCCCAGTTCTAAGTGCTGCCCTGCACGGCCTCAGCTGTTTCCTGCCTCCATGCCTGTGTCCACACTGGGCCCTGTGCCTGGAGCACCGTCCCTTCTGGTCTCCACGCTGCACCCCTCTCCCCCTGCCTTACCTCTGCTTCTCCGTGAAGACTCAGGTCAGACAGGACCTCCAGGAAACCCCGCTTGCACCTCCTGGCGGCCTACTGCGCTCCTATCACCCCCTGACTCAACTCTGTTAATACCTCGGCCCCTTGTGCTGGTAGTCATCCCCAGAATGTGATGTGCCACCTGGAATGCCAGCACTCTTTCATACATGTCTTTGTAGCCACAGCACTGCCACGGCGCGGGGGACACAGACACGCTCAGTAAGTATCCGGAATATTCGGTCACCATGTGAATGGGAGAAGGATAGGATACGACGGGAACCTGAGACTCCACCTGGCCCTTCACTGGGCAAAGGCTAACCCATGTTTTGGAAACTGAGAAAGGGAGATGAGCCGATCATAGGCTGTGACCATCCCTGCCTTGGACCATCCATCTTTCTAGTCACAACCACTGCCCCATGTCTACTCTAACCTACATCCCTGGCGTTGCAGTGTAGCCTTGTTCCAGCAACCTCGCAGATGGGGAGCAGCTGCTCAGGTCCTGATGGAGCTTTTAGTATAAATTCCAGACAGATTTTTCCTCTGCTAATGACAAAATAAAAAGCCCCAGAAAACAAACACCACCCTGTTCCCTACATTGGGGGGGGGGCTGTGGGTGGCACCTCCCCCAGATACTTGCTGTAATCACAGGGCCTTGGAAAGTGTGGGGACTACTGAGTCACCCAGGGGTGACTGGGGAAGACCTGGAGGTGGGCTGGATCCGTCTGCGGTTGCAGCGCCCATCTGGGGGGTGGCCGCTACGAGTGACCCTTACGTCCTCTGAGAGGGCAGGGTTGGATGCACCCCGTGATGGTCTTGGGGCTGCCCTCTACCCAGCCTGCTCATGAGTAGAGCCCCCGGGCTAGGTTGGCTTGTCCCCCACCCCCCGACACGTGGCCTCGGAGTCCAGCTTCCGGTAGGGAGTAGAGGTTGGAGAGGGCATGCTATTTACCTGGCCTTTTCTCCCCCTTCCCCAGCACCCCAGTCTGCTTTGGGGCCAGATTTCTAGAGAGATTTGCCTAATAGACCCAGTTCTGTAATCCCCAGGGGCTGTGCCAGGAGGAAGACAGGATGGATCCCGATCATGTGTGGAGGGGAGGCCCCACTCCTGTGGCTGGAAGACTGGGTTGCCAGATGTGGCAAATAAAACACACACAAACATTGCATAGGACACACTTATGCCAAAATGTTACCCATTGTTTATCTGAACTTCCAGTTTATTGGCCATCCTGTATTTTCTGTGGTGAGCCTGGTGGAGAAGTCTCCCTTGATGTGGGGTGGGCATTCCCCATGCCAGTCCATCAGGAAGAAGGGCGCTGGGATGCTGGGCCCAGGTTCCCAGGTTGCTCCCCTTGGCTTGGCTTTGCTGGGGCTCCAGGTCTTTGGCTGGTCTAAAGGGAGCAGGCCTGTGTCCCAGTGATGCCGAGCGGGAGCTAGGCGGGGAGCCCCCGTGTGCTAGGCGGGGGGCCCGTGTGCTAGGCGGGGGGCCCGTGTGCTAGCCGGGGCCCCCGTGCGCTAGGCGGGGGGCCCGTGCGCTAAGCGGGGGGCCCGTGTGCTAGCCGGGGGCCCGTGTGCTAGCCGGGGGGCCCGTGCGCTAGGCGGGGGGCCCGTGCGCTAAGCGGGGGGCCCGTGCGCTAGGCGGGGGGGGCCCGTGTGCGAGGGGCCCGTGCGCTAGGCGGGGGGCCCGTGTGCTAGGCGGGGGGCCCGTGCGCTAGGCGGGGGGGGCCCGTGTGCTAGGCGGGGGGCCCCGTGTGCTAGGCGGGGGGCCCGTGTGCTAGGCGGGGGGCCCGTGTGCTAGCCGGGGAGCCCGTGTGCTAAGCCTTCACCTCTGGGTTGCTTTCCCTTGTTGCCCTGGGCCTCTACAAGTCAAGTTCTGTGACGTGTTCTGGCCCGGTGTCTGGCTGAGAGCATGAGGGCAGTAGCATGGTCAGTGGGGGCAGCGGTGCCCCCTGAGGCCAGTGGGAGGTGGGTCCTGGGGGGCCGCCCCAACTTTGGGGGGCCTTCTTTTTCCCTGTCTCTCTCCTCTCAGCGGGGAGTCGTTCTCTCTCTTCAGTCTTGGTGGATCTGGGCTTGAATTTAAAGATAATTTTTAACATTTACTTTTTAAGAATTCAATTACAGTAAAACTTACTTCCCTTTTTCCTCAGTCCCATGAGCTGTGACAAATGCAGAACCATGTGCCACCACAGTTGAGATTCAGAACAGACTCATCGCCCCCCCAGATTCACCCGTGCTCCTCTTGGTCCTCACGTCCTCCCCGCCCCCCGGCAGTTCTGTTCTCTGCCACTACGTCTTTGCCTTTTCCAGAATGTCATATGAACGGGAGTGTTCGGTGTGTCTCCTCGGCATCTGGCTTTCTCTGCTTGGCCTTTGCGACCTGTCCTTGTTGTTACAAGTATCAGAGGTTCGTTGCTGAGTGGTGATGCACTGCATGGACACGCCGGTCTGTTTATTCACTCCCCCTCTGAGGACATCTGGGCAGTTTCCAGGCTGGGGTGATTATAAATAAAGCGACCATAAACACCTGTATAGAGTTTTTCTGTGAACATAGGTTTTCATTGATCTTGGCTACCTACCCGGGAGCAGGATTGCCAGGCAGTGTGTTAACGACACATTTAACGGTAGAAGAAACTCTCTGAGCTTGACTGTTACTAGGGAACTAGTGGGTACCCACAGCCACCCCCGCACTTTTCAGACGATGGAGAGGTCAGATGACTAGTCCAGAGGTTCAGCGTCAAGGTCTAGGCCAGAACCTGGTCCCCCACCTCCCAGGTCACTGCTCTTCTGCCTGGATCTGGCAGTTCCCTTTGTCCTCTTTTACGCTAACGCCATTCTCTCCAGAGACCCGTTCTGGGACGCACTGGGCAGTCTCTGAGGCTCTGCATCCACTGATAAGGCATGCGGCAAGAGATTGATCCATTTGATGAGCTCAGTTGCTCTTCCAGGGTCCTGAAAAGGCTGTAAACACAGGCCCGGGCCGGGCTGCTAGGCGTGCTGGAGTCTTCGACAGAATCACTCTCTGATTCATCTACAGAATTATTCTTCTGAGATCTCGGGCAGAACCGACGCAGAGCTGGTTTTCCGAGTTTCTCCTTGGGCGCTGGGTTCTGTTAGCTTTGTCTTGCTCAGTCCTGACTACCTCACCCTTGTGTCTGTCTTTTGGGATTTGAGTCCTGTCCCTGAAAGTTGTAGTCCCAGAGAGCCATTCCTTTATTGGCGGCAAGTTGAGAGTCAAGGCAGCAGGTCCTGCTGCTCCCTGGGAATCTTGGCACTACCACAGCTCCAGCTTTTGAACATTTCAGCGCAGGATTAATTGTTATTCATGCTGTCATTGTTATGTAGGTCACTTTTTCTTTGGAGCCAGTTGATGGGATTTTATTATCTGTGGAAAGCAGTCATCCCAGGATGGATAATACTTTTGATTGATGATTTAGCTTAAAAATAGTTTCCTATTTTAATAAGGCTCGTCAGGAACAGATGACCCCAGGAAGGAACTGCATGCTTATGTGGTAGCCTGTGTACTTGGTAGAAGTGTGTGTATTGTGAAGAAAGGGAGAGGGGCTGTGACTTTTTCGACTTGGAGACGGGGCCTGGAAGCCTGGCTTGGGGGCAGATGCTGGCTGTCCCGGTGTGGCTGACTGCCTTCTGCACAGGGACCTGCAGTGTCCCTCCTATCGAGACGAGGCAGGCAGTGGCTGAATGGATGTCTCCAGTTGGATCCGGGCAGGCACAAAACAAGATTCAATGAATAGGTATGTAGTACTCACTGTGTGCCAGGGAATGTGCTAGATATTTTCTGTGATATTATCTGGGGAATATTCAGGCAAAGAGGAGGAAGGGAACCTCCCTCATGAACATGGAATACCTTGCCCAGTCCTATTTCTTTGTAAAAGGCAAGTCAGGGGACGGCGGTGTTACAGACGATGAGGTCCTTTAGCGTACCTCACACGGAGGCTTAAAAAGAGAGTCAGGATTTTGGAAGACTTTATTCTAGGGAACTATAAATGCCAGATCTTACACAGTGGGTAAGTCTAGGAGAGAGTGGTGAGGATGGGGACTCTGGAGCCAGATTGCCTGCGTGCAAATCCAGTTCACTGCTCTTGTAGCTCTGAGCACATAGCACTCAGCCTCTCTCGGTGTCTGCATCTGAAAAATGGGAGTAGTGAGGGCCCCACTGCACAAGGTGGCAATGAGGATTAAGTGATGGATGTACAGCCCTTAGAAACATCAGCTAAGATCATGAAGGCACAAGAAGAAACCTCATATTTTTCTTCTAGGAAAAGCCTCAACTGAGGTTTCCCCTTGAAGCCTTGTGAGGAAGCTTCTGAAAACCGGCTGGCAGATCCGGGAAGGTGCCTCCCTAAATGCTCCTGGTGCCGGAGGCAGAGGAGGGTGGGGACGGGATATCAACTAGACCAGGGGTCTCAAACTCGCGGCCCACCGAACAATTTTGTGCAGCCTGCAGACTAATCCATGAAGTTAAAAATATTTTGGATAAAATTAAGTAAGCCTAGGGGCCTACTTGTATTTTTCATTTCTCTAGCATCCTAGCTAGATATTAGCTCAGTTGTGATGTGAACTACAGTTTCTGGTCATTTTGTGACACTGAATAAACTGCATGTACGATTGTGCTTGTTGTACTGATTTTTTTTTTGTTTTCAACTGCAGTGAGAAAAGTGTTGCGTAATAGTTGCCTTTTGTAGACCTAGTGCAGCCCGCCGAACGGCTGTGATCTTGCTCTGCGGCCCACATGCTGAGCTGAGTTTGAGACCCCTGAACTAGACAGTGGTAGGCTGGGCAGCGAGCAGGGGACCCTACCCAACATAGCCCTTTCCTAACGTTAAGTCAGTATAGATTGTATTCTGTTTTATTTTAAACAGTGAGTCAGCTCCAGGTTTGAAGCCAGGGGGACCAAGACGGCCAAGCGGCCACCAGGGGGCGCTCTCAAGAGAACCCGTGGTGTTGGGGTGGATGGGAGGCTCAGTCCACCCACCAGACAAGGAAGGAGAGGCCCCCTGCGTCTCCGCGGGTAGCAAAACGCGGGAGCTTCTGCGGAAACCGGCCCCTGTCCGGCTGTTTTCAGGGTTCTCCAGGAGGAGGGACAGCCCTCCAGTACGTTTCCTCCTGCCCCTGCCGCTTTTGCACTGTCTGTGATCTCAGTATCAATGACTGTCCTCAATATTGTCTCCAACCATCTATGGGACATCTTCAGGGAAATGCAAAGTAGCTCCCCCACCAAAGAGGTAAAGGGTTGTGAAGCAGGCGTGAGAAACGATGCCTGTTCTGGCTGTTGATACAAGTACCCTCCCCAGCCCTGTCACTGTAGCGTGTGCAGGAATAATCCAACTCACAGAGGCACGCGAGGGCATTTCGGTGCTGCTGTGGCGAGGATGGAAGAGCTTTCAGTATGAAGCTCACCGCAGAGGTATAAACAAAATGTATTTGGAACACAGAGGGGAAGCTTTACTCCATCTGTACTAACCATGGTGATGATGATAATTATGAGGAAAGAAAGGCTTTATGGAGGTGACTTCTGGGGCGCCCCTTAGCAGCTGTTTAAGGAAGGGGATTAAGGCAGGAGATAGAGGCTGGTGGCCACCGATGGAACCTGCAACTACCCCCCCCCACTCCCCGTCCCCTGCGGTCACACCTCAGATTGGCACTTTAAAGTCTGGAGTAGGGAGATGGTGAAAGGGGAGAAGGTTGTTTTGTAGAATGTTAGCCCATGAGCTGGAGGAAGGAGGCTGCGATGCAGGTTCACGGCCCAGAGAGGTAGAATGATCTGTCACAGTCACACAGCCAAGCCAATGCAAGGTTGGGGCAGGGGCACAGGAAGGGAGGGCGATGTGTCTGGAAGGAATAAGGAGTAGCACCCATAGTCCCTGTTCTCCTTTTCTCCTCTGGCATGCAGTATGAAATTAAGCTTTAAACATAGATGATGGAGGATTGATAACTTTAATTGGATGCTGAGGGCCTAGATGAAAATCCCTCCAGTGAGCTAGGGAGAAAGTGTACTGTTTAGTTTCTGGGGCCCTGGAATTGAACTGGGGTCGAATGATCTCAGTCCCTTGTTATTTTTTTTTTTTATTTTAGTGAGAGGAAGGGAGGCAGAAAGATACTCCAGCTTGCTCCCAGACCGGGATCCATACAGCAAGCCCACTAGGGGGCGATGCTCTGCCCATCTGAGGCCTTTGCTCCGTTGCAATGGGAGCTATTTTTTAGCACCTTCTGAGGCCATGGCGCCTAGGGCCAATTTGCTCCAATCGAGCCTTGGCTGCAGAAGGGGAGGAGGAGAGGGAGAGAGGGAGAGAGGGAGAGAGAGAAGCAAGAGCAGGAGGGGGAGGGGTTGATGGGCGCTTCTCCTGTGTGCCCTGACCGGGAATCGAACCCAGGACATCTACACATTGGACCGACGCTCTACCACTGAGCCAATTGGCCAGCCCTCAGTCCCTTGTTAATAAGAGGTGGTTTGCAAAAATGTGGGACAGTTATTCTTTCTCTTTCCAGCAGGGGGCGTGTGTGTGTGGATTTGTGTGGGAGCAGAGGGACTCTGCAAAATGGGGTCAGAAAGATGCTACTTTAATGTTAGAAAATAATTGTCATTAATTTGCAATCCCTTCTAACCTGAATTTCTTTTAAAGACATTTTATTTTGAAGTTGTGAAGAGCGCATGAGAAGGAGAGTTTGCATCTGATTACTTCTTAGGTGTTTGAATTACTCCAGCTCTAGGTCAACCCATCCTGGATAAACTCCAGCCCAAAAAGTTCCGCGAAGGTCCTACCTCTCGGTCAGTGCTTCTGAGAGAACCGTGCTATGTCTACACCAGCCAAGGGCAGGGCTGAGTTATGAACATGCCAGGTGCGAACCCCATACTTATCTAGGATAAACTTTACGAAAGCATTTTATAAAGGTTGGTTATTTAGTTCTCACTTCTGGTAGCTTTATCTGAAAAATTTCACCTTTGCTTAGAAACACCAAAGGTCAGGGGAATAGTGGAGTCCTCAAAATATGACTCCATCTGTAGATCAGCAAATCCTTACTGAGCACCTACTATGTGTGAAACATGGTTGCTGAACTTCAAGGGCTTCTGTTAATTTCAGGAATTAATAGACCAATTCTCAAAGTTATTAGAAAGACAAAACCATAGATCAAGCTCTGAATTATGCAACCTGTATAAACAAAGTCTGAGCATATTGACAGGAATGAAATGAATACAGACCGGGATAATTAGGCAAGGCTTTGCAGGGTAGGGAATTAAAGGTGAGGCAGATTTAAATGGATGGCGAGGAAGGGAGGAAAAGCAGAGAAGAAAACACGCCTGAGATACAGAGGTACAAATAAGAGTGATGTGTTTATTATCAGAGTGAGGCTGGAAAAAATTGCCGGATGGCTGCAAAACTAGTATACGTGGTATAAATCCAATTTTGAAAAAATATGTTTTATTCATATGTAAAGAAAAAAAGACTGTAAGCAAATGTATCAAAATCGAATCATGTTTATCACACAATGGAGGGATTATGGGTGATTTTTAGTTTCTTCTTTTTGCTTGGTGTTTTCTAACTGTTTACAATGAAATGATTTATTCTTACAACCAGAAGAAAAACAAAACCCATTTTTCCTATTAAGAGAGGGACTTCTGTCTAGTTCTCCCACCCAGAATGCAGGAGCTTAGTCACTGAGCATCACTGGCCTGAGTGTGCTGAGAGGGAAAGTGTGCCCCAGAGGCTGATTCTAGAGGGGCCAGAGAATGGGGGGACTCTCACAACTTACCAGAGTTGCAATCAAAGGTTAACGAAGTGTTGATCACTTATATTCATCGAAGTATTTTCATTTACTTAATCCAAAGGACAAGGCACACCATGAACTAAAAAATCTTTTTTAGCTAGAAGCCTGTATAACAGAAAACTAGAGTGGGCTGTGTCACACTGAGTACCCTGATGATCATTTGTGAAGACTGCCTCACTTTCTCGCTCTACCCACTTGGGACCAGTGGAAGGCAAGAAGGGAGGCCTAGGAGGCCTTCACCTCTGAAGACACCCAGCTGGAGCCCCTGAAAAGAAGACAGACCCTAGGGCCGGCCAAGTGGGCCAGCCTGGAGCCAGCCCTCTGCATTGTTGGCTAAGTGCGGATGGAACTGGGAGGGTTAGTCGTCTCGCTGGCATAAACTCATATGCAGATGTCTCTGTAACTAAACTCCCTTGGATGGCATTCAAGAGAATCCCACTCTATTCTGAACTCTGCTGTCTAGAAAACCAGACTTGTGAAGGCGGGGGTGAATCCCTGCCTTTCCTAGACATTCAGCCCTGTCCCCAGGGAGGACTCATTTAGATATTCGTGATGTGTCCTTATGCCCCACTTCTGAAGTCACAGTATCCATCATTGCTCCACCTAAGAACACAATGGTGGATTTTCTGTTGAAGTGGTCAGATATGCAAAATCCGACAATGATTTTGCAAAGGAATCCCTTTTCATGTAGTTTGTGCTGACATCTTTCCAGGGCTGAAAAGTGAAGGGATTTTAAGAAATTATTATGACAATTACTCATGGCACAAAGAACATAGTAGGCACTTTATAAATCTGTTGTATAAAAGAGTTATTGAACCAAAGGGATAGTAATAATGTACGAATAAAGCACTTTTTTTTAAGTTAAAAAACATTTTTTTAATGATACTATGTACTTCTTAGGGATACAGATGTATGTTATCAAAGGACATAAAAGTGTGTGGAGTGATAGATACCAAATTCATAATGTTAGGTTGGGAAGGAGTTGATGAAGAAGGCAGATTTAACTGTTTGCAATGTTTTATTTCTTGAGCCGAGTGTTGGATGAATAGTTATATGTTGTATTTTTCTTTGTCACTTTTGTATTCCTTAAATATTGCATGATATATTAAAAAATATCTCTAATATAAAGAGTGCTTCACTGGAGAAAAAAGTGGAGGGCGGTAACGTTGAATAATTAGATATGTTTCTTCCCTAAGTTGGGCGCCTTTTTTCTCCTGTTGCTCATTACCGCCCACTCCCTTTCTTATCTACGCCGACCACTTCTCTCTCCCTAGACTGTCCCAGCGTTTCTGAGTAATTATATCTTCGACTACTGGCTAGAAGAAACATAGTTCCCTGCATCACCGTGGAGGCTCTTGACGAGAGCTGAGGGACTTCGTTTCTTATAGACACCACCATCTACCTGAAAAGATCACGCAGTGGACGTGAGAGGAGGCAGCCGTTGGTTGGGCACCAATTTTGTGCCCATATTACACATATCGCCTCACTTAATCCTCCTGACAGTCTGAAATGCCGGCCTTAGCTTTCCTCCTTTATAGATGAGCGATGACAACTTGGTGGTGCTCAGAAACTTGCCCAGGATAAAGGTGCCCATGGCAGGGGGCTGACATCTACACCACCCTCCACTGTCCATTTTCTCTCCTGTGCTTTCAATGAAGGGATGGAGATCCAGCCACGTCTTCTGACTCTCTCCCCCTGTGACCAGCGGCACACATTTGGGAAATGCCTGGAGGACTCAGGATACAAGCCGGGTGATTCCAGAGGGCAATGAACCTCTTTGGCCTGCTCATCACCCTGGTGATAACCTTGATGGTCCTGTGGTCTCCAAAGCGGGGTCCATGTACCCCAGCGGTGCGCAAGAAAATGCAGGAAGAAGATATTTCATTCTTTTAAAATTTCTATTTTGTTGTGTGTTTTATAATGCATGTAATGTATGGCGCAGTAGTACATACAGTATGCGATTTACAGGTAAATAAATATCCATATATTGAAGGTGTATGCTCAAAATATTCTTATTGATAGGAGTGCATGATTTGAAGTTTGAAAGCTTTGCAGAATCTACCATCTGAAGAATATGTCTTGTTTCCAATCAGCTGTCATGTTAGTATGTGAGTGTTAAGTGCGTTCGCGTTTCCTAGTCCTGATGCGTGTCCTTCTTGGTGCTGAGTAAACTTGGTCATGTGGTCACAGATACACTCTTGGGAATGTTGTTAAAATTGTGAAGAATTGGAGAGGAGAACTGGAGGCAGGTAGCTCTCTCACTTTTCAAGAAAACGGATTTCACAACCCCGGCTAGTTAAGTTAGTAAGAGTGTCATCCCGAAATGCCTAGGTTGTGGGTTTAATCCTTGGTCGAGGCATGTATGGGAAGCAACCAATGAATGCACAACTGACTGGAACAACAGATGAATGCTTCTCTATCTCTGTCTCTCTCTCTCTCCTTCTCTCTCTCTATCCCTTTCTCTCTCTGTCTCTCTAAAGTCAATCAATAAGTTAAAACAAACAGATTTCACAATGCCAAATTCCTGAAAAAAAGCTTTAAAATGGATTATTAAACAGATGGTTTTTGACCCGTGAGGGGAAAATAGTGGTCTCTGGCAGCTAGCGTGGGTTCATCAAGAATGAGTCACACTCAGCTAACCTCATTTCCTTTGTAATACTCCACAATAATGTCTTGAGAGAAATCACTTGTTCATTCATTGTTTCATGCATTACATACATTCATGGTCCACTGGATAGGCAATTACTGAGCAGCTATTATGTTTAAAACCCCGTTCTTGGATGACATCTAGCAATGAATATATTGTAATATGTTCCCCCAAAGAGCTTTTTTTAAAATAAAAGAGACAAACACATACACAGATACTACAATAAAATAAAGTAACTTTTTAAGTGCCATATAGTAGCTGTGTCACAAACAGAGCAGTTGTATTAATAAACAAAGGTACCCAGGATTCAGCCGAAGGAGAATGCTGTAAAGACAGTGACTCCTGGTAGATTGTAAGACTGCCCATTTCAGTGAGGAAAGAAAACTTAGAATTTCTATATATTTATTTTTTAATATCATATTTTACTTTTCTATTTTGCTTATGCTTTATACTGACTGTCTCTCCTGATGTTTCTGTGGACAAAATGAAGAAAAGTGAAGACATTTGGATTGGATGATAATAGTTAAGTGACTTGAAAGTAGTTGAACAACCACGCTCAGCGTGGGTTACTTAACGGGCCAATGCCAGCCCAGAGAGAGGGCTCTGGTGACATGCTATGGGGCCCCATGCTCAGCCATGTGCTGTGTAACTCTTCATTTACAGTTTGCCTGCAGACATAGCCAGCAGGGTCATGGAACTCTGGGGC
This sequence comes from Saccopteryx bilineata, assembly GCF_036850765.1. Classification (NCBI taxonomy): domain Eukaryota; kingdom Metazoa; phylum Chordata; class Mammalia; order Chiroptera; family Emballonuridae; genus Saccopteryx; species Saccopteryx bilineata. Next base: position 33,130,925 of record NC_089495.1, on the reverse strand, counting down.
AGGGGGAGCATTCAATGTATCCAGATGAATGAAGACCATCAATTGCTTTCTGTCCTGTGATTTGTCAGGATCTCCAGATTAAAGACTTTGAGAAACATGGACAAACTGAAAGTCTGTGTGGAGAACATAAAGGTAATAATAATAGCTCCGCTGACTGAGCACACGCTGGGGGTGCGTGATCTCATTCAGTCCTCCGCAGGAGCCCCGTGGGGCAGACTCTGTTTTAATCCTACCGGACGGTGGAACACGTTGAGGGTTAGGGAGGTCACCCAACCCGAGACGGGGCTGGAGTTCTAGCCCAAGCCTGTCCAGCTCCCCGAGGCTGGATGAAGGCCCGGGGCGTGTGGCCTGGGCAGAGGAGAGGCAGCGTGAGCGAGGTGGGGCCGCCGCCACCCTGTGTGAACATGAAAGCCGAGAGGAGGGTGGTGGCAGGCGGAACTGGGACCAAGAGGAGGGGTCCCAGCGCGGTGGCCTCTGTGTGGAAGGTAGGACCTTCGGACCCTCCAGGACACGTCGTTTCGGAAGGTCAGGGCAGGCGGCCCCACGCCTTTCTGTAAGAGGGATTCTGGTGCTAGGTGACCTGTGAGGTCTGTTTCAACTTTGAGGTCTGTGATCCTGGATGACATAACGGACCTGCAGTCCCTGTGTGTGGACAGTGGGTTTGCCGGCCATTAAAAGAGATGTTGGTCTGGCTTTGGGGCAGCCTCTGTGGAGGGGCCGCAGATGGCTTTGCTGTGGAAACTCGTTTCTTTCCAGAGAGGCCAGATCCTTGACCTGAGGGTGGAAGGGATGAATCTGAGCTGCTGGTACCTGAGACTAGCCTTTTTTGGGGGGAGGGGCAATAAAGGATAACCTTCCACTTTTATAACTTCTAACATGAAACTTTACATTTTCTGATTATTTAGCTGAATGTTGAACATTCAGCACTTGTCAGTATGGCTGATTCTCCTCCCCAAACACCGCCTCAGTGTAGAAAATGCCAGGCTATAAATACTCAGACGAATGTGCCATCTCTGAGGCGTACCCTGAAGATTCTAAGGGTCTAAATGCCCTTCAGGTTGGAGAATGATCCTTAAATGGAATATTCAGCACTTTAAATGTTACTATCATAGATCAGGGGTAAAGCTAGAATTTGGGGGAAACTGAAGCAAAATTAACCCTCTCTCTCTCCTCCCTTCCTCCCTCCCTCCTCCCTTCCTCCCTCCCTCCTCCCTTCCTCCCTCCCTCCTCCTTTCTTCCCTTCCTCCCTCCCTCCTCCTTTCTTCCCTTCCTCCCTCCCTCCTGTTCCCTCTTTCTGTTTCTCTCCTTAGTCTTCATCCATAATACACCCCACCCCCATCCTTCAGTACCCAGTGGTTCACTGTGAGACGATGGTGAGAGAAGGCCAGGGATAAATTAACCCTAAACATCACAATTAATTGATTTTCGCACAGTGGGGGGAGCAGAGCAGCATGAGGGCAACTGGGGTTTTGCCCAGAGAACGGATGCTGGCCTCAGTCACGTCTGAGCCGTAGGACCACATGCAACTCAGCTTTCTGAGTTTCAGTTCCTCACTTTGTAAAATAAATAATATTTTTTACCGATAATTAAAACTCCAGGGCTGTGTGGAATATTACATGCTATAGCGTCTGCCAATATGTTTGCAAATGGCAAGCTGCTCTATAAGTGTGTTTGTTGTATTAACATAATTATTATAAGACAGAACCTCCCACTGGCCTGTGGGTTCTTACAGAGGTGTGGATTTGGTGTAAATGCAGTGTTTATTTCATGGGTCCTCAGAGGATCAGGATAACTAGATAAATGAATCTCTGCTAAGCCGGCATGTGTAACTGCCAAGCCAGGTGGCCATGCCCTTAACTTCCAATAAGTACAAAGAACTGGAAGGAACAAGCTCACAGTGTTGAGAATGCCAGCAGCCTCTGGTAGCCACTCATCTTCAAGAGCACAGTGGAGACTAAGACTACCTGTCAGTTAAGGACAGTTCTTGAAAGCATGCCACCAGGCAAGGGCAGTCTCTGGGTGGAGCCACACTGGTGTGGTCAGTTGGGTCTAGCTGTCTGGGTGCAGGAAAACAGTTACACACGTTTTCAGGAGGAAAATCAATAGTCTCAAACGTTCATAATCTTTGATACCAACCAGTCTTGAAAAATATCTGGGAAAGATCTTAAGGAAACAATCACATTCAAGAATACAAATTATTTATTGTAATGTTTCAACTGGAAAAAGAAAGAAAAATAAATAAATAAATAAATAAATAAATAAGGAAGAACCTGAGTATTTAGCCACAGGATCTGGATTAAATGAAGTAGCCAGTAGCCCCAGATGGTTAACTCTGCGTTCTTTAAAGATGATGCAGATGTGTATCTTTCTCGTGTGAAAAAATATTTCGATATTGTTAACAAAAGCAGGTTATAAGACACTGTTGATCCTAGTTTTGGAACTATACATGTATTTTAATGTGTATGATGTGTGCATCCTTAAAAGTCTGCAGTCTTTTGTTCTAGTGTTCTGTTATTCGAGGCACTAGAACAATAACACCAGGTAGCATTTCTTGAATGCTCCCTACGGGCAGGTCTCCACACCTGTGTTATCCCAGTTAGTCCTCTCAGCAGCTCCCGAGGAGTGAGCATCCATATTCCTATCTCACGGTGGAGGTAATTAAGGGTGGAGAGAAGTTAGTAAGGTGGCCAAGGTCAGGCAGCTGCTAAGCAGAGGCAGGTTAAAGTCGGCTGAGGCCCGGGCACAGAAGAAAATATTGGGCCCCTCTAAAAAAAAAAAAAAAAAAAAAAAGAGACAGGGAAAATAAAAATACATGTTAACTATATTTTTAAATAAATAAAAAATTATGTATTATTAATGTTAAAATTGCATGTATGAAACCAAACTTGGTGTCATTAGAAAAAAGTGTAAAGTTGGGGTTTTGTGGGGCCCTTCAGAAGGCGGGGCCCAGGGCGCATGCCCAGTGCACCTGCCGTTAAATCCGCCTCTGCTGCGCCTGACCAGGCGGTGGCACAGTGGATACAGCATCAGACTGGGATGCGGAGGACCCAGGTTCGAGACCCCGAGGTCGTCAGCTTGAGCCCAAGGTCACTCGGTCTGCTGTAGCCTCCCCGCCCCCCGTCAGGGCACATATGAGAAATCAATCAATGAACAACTAACAATGAAGAATTGATGTTTCTCATCTCCCTCCCTTTCTGTCTGTCTGTCCCTATCTGTCCCTCTCTCTGACTCAAGAAAAAAAAAGAAAAGAAAAAAACCCCGCCTCTGCTGCTAAGTGACAGAAACCAGGTCTGACTTCAAAGCCCATGTTCGTAACCCACTTGCCACATAACCTTCGAGTCACTATAATGGTTATATTGGGATGGTAGATTTATGAGTTACCTTACCATTCTTCTAAACAATCTGAATTTAAAAAAATGTTTATCTTATGATAAAATCTATTACTTAATGTGTTTAAAGAAATTAGTTCCTACAAAGTGGATAGGATTATGACATCAGCTCAGGGAAATCTATGGATGATTTATGGACATGAATAGGTATCAGAGGTTACTGGCGTTTTGAATACTACCGAAAAATAAAAAAAAGTTCATTGAATTGATTTGTGAGGAACAGGGGAATATATAACCAGGCCATTGATCACTGCTGACATAGAATTCAACAACTATCTAGATCAGGGGTCCTCAAACTATGGCCTGCGGGCCACATGCGGCCCCCTGAGGCCATTTATCCGGCCCCCCGCCACACTTCCGGAAAGGGTACCTCTTTCATTGGTGGTCAGTGAGAGGAGCATAGTTCCCATTGAAATACTGGTCAGTTTGTTGATTTAAATTTACTTGTTCTTTATTTTAAATATTGTATTCGTTCCCATTTTGTTTTTTTACTTTAAAATAAGATATGTGCAGTGTGCATAGTGATTTGTTCATAGTTTTTTTTTTAGTCCGGCCCTCCAATGGTCTGAGGGACAGTGAACTGGCCCCCTGTGTAAAAAGTTTGGGGACCCCTGATCTAGATGTTACTATCTAGAAACATCATTATTGTTTCCGCTGATAATAATAAAGTGCTTTTAAATCAAGCACTTATGACCCTCATAACAATCCTGTGAAGCAGGCAGAGAGGTATTTTATACCCATTTTATAAATGAGGAGAAATGAGGCTTAGAAAGAGTAAGTGGCATATCCCGGTTTCAATGACCTGAAGTGACAAAGGCTGATTAACAGATATATTTTTTTTTGTATTTTTCTGAAGCTGGAAACGGGGAGAGAAGTCAGACAAACTCCCACATGCGCCCGACCGGGATCCACCCGGCACGCCCACCAGGGGCGACGCTCTGCCCACCAGGGGGCGATGCTCTGCCCCTCCGGTGCGTCGCTCTGCCGCGACCAGAGCCACTCTAGCGCCTGGGGCAGAGGCCAAGGAGCCATCCCCAGCGCCTGGGCCATCTTTGCTCCAATGGAGCCTTGGCTGCGGGAGGGGAAGAGAGAGACAGAGAGGAAGGAGGGGGGGGTGGAGAAGCAAATGGGCGCTTTTCCTATGTGCCCTGGCCGGGAATCGAACCCGGGTCCCCCGCACGCCAGACCGACGCTCTACCGCTGAGCCAACCGGCCAGGGCCAACAGATATTTTTTGTATTGAAAATTCATAGGCCCAAGAAACACCAAATTCCGGTTAGTTCTTACCTCCAGGACAGAGGGGCGTGGGTTCAAGGTGCACTGCATAGGGGCTTCAACAGTATATAATATTTCATTTCTTCAGGAAAAAAAATATTAAAAAAAATAAACTAAAAAATCTGACACATGTAGCAAACTTGAATGGAGCTGAGAAGTGGACACAGGAGGGCTTGTTCAGGTCTTTTCCATAATTTTCTTTTTGTCTGGAATATTTCAAAGCAAAAATATTAATGTGAGAGAAATAAGCATGGAAAGAGAGGCTGCAGGGAAATACATCCCAATGTTGGGGGTCCTGAGGGAGCCTCAGATTGTGTGCAGGGACCATCCATGTTTTACACTTTTGTCAATGAGAATGTCATTACTTTTGCAGTAAAAAAAAAATCTATAAAAATCAATTGACTTATTTATCTTCTAAAAATAGAACACTGAGACAAGAACACTTGAAACATTCAACAGCCAGCTGTTGAATTCCATGCTTGTTAAGAAAAACAGATTGTCTGACGGTGAACTCAGTGTTCGTCCCAAAGCAACATGGTGGACTCACCCTCCAGACTCTAGATCCGGGCTGCCTGGTTTGGAGACTGGTTCTGCCTCTTCTTGAATAGGTTTCTTGCTCTCTCCATGACTCAGTTTCCTCATCTGTAAACTGAGCCTAATGATAACGAATACCTTGGAGTAATCATAAGGATCCTACGAGCGAATGCCGAGTGCCTAGAACAGTGCCCGGTACATAGTAAGCAAGTGAATGAGTTTGTGCCTAAATAAACAAATGGAGTAAAGAGGCGAGGGGCATGTGGAGGACTGGGGGGAGTGCTGACTTTTCAAGAGATCCTTGCAATCCTTGCGCTTCACAGCTTTCGTGGCTCCCTTTCAGAGACTAAGGAGAAAGACATTCTGTGGCAGAGAACTTGTGAAAGCTCTTGGCAGCAACCTGCTGACGAGAGTGACAAATATCACTTCAATCCACATCAGATAATGTGCTCATCCTGAGCCTGATTGTCACAGGAGACACCGTCCCAGGATGAGTATGGAGAGGTGTCAAGCACTTCATGAGCCCAGATCTGTATAATCAGGCTGCTTGCGTGACTGGCCCAGTTCCCCTGAGCCTGGTGGTTTGGTTTGTCCTTGTGCCTGGCCTTCTTTCCTTTTAGATGTGTCCATGGGACAACTGTCTGACATTCTCAGAGGGCCCTTTCGGGGCTTAAATTCTGAGGTGCTCCGGCTCCCAGAGATGCTGAGCTGCTGGAGTTTCGGGACTCAGGGAACTGATGGAGACCATCTTGCCGTCGGAAGCACCACACAAGGACCTCACAGGATCAAGGTGGCCTGACCGTCTGCCCTTGCCAAAGATTTGGAATGACGGTTTCTATGTACAGGGCATTTTCTAAGTCATTGTTCCACTCCATGATGGCTTGCTGGCGTTTTCTCTGCAGAGCTTGGGAACTCTGAAAAGAAAGATATTGTTTCCCCTCTTCCCTGGATGGTGAAATGGCTTCTTGCTCCTGTCATCCTGCTGGTGACAACCGTGGATCCTTGCCAGAAAGCTTTATGAGCCCTTGCCATGCATCCATTCTGCCTCAATTCCAAACTCATGCCTCCACCGGAGTGTGGTGCAGGACCACGCTTGGACATCATGACCTAGCCTAGCCCAACCTTTGCTGCCAAATAAGACCATTTGTCCTGTCGCAGGGTTGTTGGAAGCCAGGCCTGCTTCTTTTGTATGTTTTAGCTTCCCGGCCCCCTCAGAAAAAAACCCCATTGTTTTGAATTCTGTGCTTCAAAAGACATCAGCTAGGGACTTTTGCTATAATGTTGCAGTGGTTATTTTTAGTCAGACTGTTGCCTAGAACATGCCTTGCCCCCCCCCCCATACACACACACACTACCACCTTGGTGCTGGTCTGCTCCGAGATGGCCCCCGCCTCTGCTGTGGGGCTTCCCAGCTGCTGTGGGAAACAGAGGGTCACTGCGGGCCCAGGGCGCTTCTGCCGGCAGCTGTGCCCTCCTAGCAGGGCCGGTTTGAATCTGCAGGAAAGTCCCAAAGCCAGATGGCTGCCCGTGGGGGACCTGGAGCAGCCTCAGCCCGGCGGGAGGCGAAGAGGCCAGTGAGGGAGGCTGCTGAGACCTTTCTCAGGCAGGACGGAGCCCAACCCACGCTGTCAGTGCATCTCAAGAAACCTAAACACGGATACATTACGTGTAAGCCATAGCCCTGTGTAGGTGAGGCCTGCCGGGCCCCAGGGAAATGCCGCTCTCCGGGCCTCACGTTTCAGTTCCTTTGGGTCATCATTCTCTTTGCCAGCAGCACCAGCTGCCGTTCTAGGGCACACTGTTCTCACCGGATAGAGCCTCTCTGGGAGGGTGCCGCCTCGCCCCATTGTGCGATGGCTGGATGTTGGGAAAGAAGCTGTTGCGAGCCAAGCCCTTGGGAGGGCCCGGCCTGGGCTCCCTGGGCAGCCCTGGCAGCAGGGGGTGGGAGCTACCTTGGCCCTCATTAGTTGTTGTTGGTGGTGACTCAGCTCTGATTCCCAGGAAGGTTGTTATTTTTGGTCCCAGTGTTATTAAGATTCTGCCCAGATTCCCTGCAAACCAGCAGTTAAGGAATACAGGGGTCCCCAGAAAGCATAGAAGACAAACACAGGGCCAGAGCCTTGTGTCCTGAAGACCCAAGGATCTGAGGCTGGTTGTGCAGGAAAGGCCAGTAGCTCCTGGAAAAGTCCTCTGGCCATGGAGGGGCCACGGCCCTCACCCTGGGGCTTTGTCTCCCCCGGGGGCTTATGCCAGGCACCCCGGCCTTGGGAGGACTACCGAACCCCAAACTCGGCAGCCGGCGGAGGAGTGAGGCCCCGCAGGAACTTCCTCGGCCTCCCTGAGCACAGCTCTTGCAGGGGCTGCCCCTGTCTTGCCCATGCCCAGGGGGGGGGAGCCCTTGGCAGGGACCGCAGTGGCGGAGGCCTGATGCCTGGGCCGGGTAGAGCAGGGTGAGCGGGAGCAGACGAGGGCAGCCCTGTAATCTGCACGACCCAGGCCGGCGCCTCCCCTCTGCCTGTGCCTCTGCTGCTGATAAGGCCTGTCTGAGGGGCCCCAGACGCCCCAGGCCCCCACAGAGCAGCGGTGCCATCCGCAGCCACAGCTGGTCCTGCAGCAAAGTGCAGCCGAGCCTAGGAGGGAGCCTGGTGAGGGACCGGCATGCCCTGCCCGATGGGCTTCTGCAAAGTGAGTCCTCTGAGCAGCTGCTGGCAGGGGAGGGGCGGGCTCAGGAGGCGAGGAGCCGGAAAGGGGCTGCAGCCGCCCGCCCTGGCGCGGACAGAGTCTGTCACCTGGGGCCGCTCTGTGTTTGTAATTACACCAGCGCTCATTTGCTTTGTCGCCGAAGGTAGCAGGGGGCCTGTGCTTGACTCAGTTAATCCAGTCGTGCCTCCTACAGCGTGAGACTTGCTGTCAGGTTGAGTTCCACCCACCTGGGCCTCTGAATTATGTTCTTGCCGCATTAGAGCTTGGGAAGACCTGTCTTTGGATTATAGTCTTTCCGTCTGTCTGTTGAGATTCTGGAAGTTTCCTTTGACTCTGCTGAGCAGTGTATTTTTCAGGTGTGTTATCACAGGCCCTGCGGGAGAACAAGGGCACCTGTGAGGTGGGCTGCTCGCTGCGGGGCCTGGGTCACCGCACTGAGAAGGAGGCTTGCTTGTTTTCTCAGAGACCCACAGTCATCTCATTGCCACTCCTTCTCCCTTCCTGAAACGCTGAGTTTTAGGTTTATGTTGCTAACGAAATAGAAGAAGAAAAGTCTAAGACAGGGGCAAAAAGTGTCAGAGTGGCTCCGGGAGACGGGGCCTGACAGACGTTTTTATGGTGATAGTGGCGCGTTACAGAGGGTGACTCCGGCCGTTACAGAGGGTGACTCGGGCCGTTACAGAGGGTGACTCGGGCTGTTACAGAGGGTGACTCGGGCCCCCGCCCGTGCCTGCGATGATAGGACCTATCGCGGTGGAGCAGCACAGCCGGCTGTGTCCTGGGCCAGGGTGAGGTTCCCGGTTCTGGTGCTGGATTCAGAGGCCGGAGTTGAACCATATGCTCAGAGGGACGCTAGCGCCGTGGCCGGGATGAGCATCTACTCTTCCACTTATCTCAAGTCCTCAGGGCGGGGAAGCAACATTAAGTGGGAATTTCTTTTCAGTGGTTTGGCATCTTTGCAATTTGCCTTCCTGATGATTGATTTTTTTTTCCCCCAGGAAGGGGGAGGTCTGGGGAGGGACCAGGGCACTCCCATTGTGAGTTGCCCCACAGTGTGAGCCAGGTGCGATTCCTCCTAGCCCTTTCCTTTCATGGGGCAACCCCTGGCCAGGGCTGCAGAGTGAGTCTCGGAGCTGCTCACAGTAGACCTCAGAATGCAGGGACGTGGCTGACCGGTGCAGGGGACACGGGAACTGGCTCCAGACTCAAATATAAGCCCAGCGTTTTACAGGAATAAGGAATGGCTTATGAACAAAATGTTTAGAATCACCACGATTACTTTCGCCAGTGAAACAGCTCTGGGGTAGCCACTTTTTTCTGTCTCAGGTCGTGTGTGTGTGTGTGTGTGTGTGTGTGTGTGTGAGTGTGTGTGTGTGTGTGTGTGTGTGTGAGTGAAATCTGGGAACTGGGTCTGCTGTGAACCTGAATCTGAAAGTATGAGGGTTGTTTTGATGAGCAGGGCCATGTAAACGCAGCTGAACCTTGATCTTCAGGGTTCAAATGTAATTAGTTTTTAAACTCAGGTTGTCACTCCTTGCCCCAACATGATTTGGCCAGTGTCTCTGCAAAATCAGCTGTCTGAAGTTGAGTTTTTTAAGCTAAGTAAAACATATTTAGAAAGGTGGGTTTCATTGTTCTTGCTAAAAAAAAAAACACACAAAAAAAACAGAGAAAGTAAGAAATATAATAGAGGGCTTCTAAAGGCAGAGTAATGGCAAATCTTTGTCCTCAAGGTCTATTAACATTTAACAAACATTTATTAAGTATCTGTGTGTGCTGGGCCCTGTTGTAGACACTGGACACGTAGCAGTGTGAACAAAGACACAAATCCGTGCCCGCTGGAGCTCATACTCCAGCAGGATGAGGAGACAGACATCAAACCAAAATAAATGAGTCCTAATTTATTACAGACGAGAAGAGCAGTGGGCCAGGGGGCAGGCATGCGGGACAAGAAATGTGGGGAGTTTTGCAACTTATTTTTTATTTTTAATTAAATTTAAAAAAGATTAGACTCTATAGTGAGAGGAAGGGGGAAGAGAGAGAGAGAGAGAGAGAGAGAGAGAGAGAGAGAGGGAAATGCCAACCTATTGTTCTACTTATCTATGCATTCATTGGCTGACTCTTGTATGTGCCCCAACTGGGGATTGAACCGCAATCTTGGTGCATCTGGATGATGCTCTAACTAACCGAGCCTCCCATCCAGGGACGGAGTTGTGCAATTCAAATAAGGCACTCCGAGAAAGCCTCAGTGTGGTTTACTTTGGCTGTTGTGTTTCTTTTTTTAATTTTAATTTTTGTATTTTTCCGAAGTTAGAAGTGGAGAGGTAGTCAGACAGACTACCGGATGCACCCGACCGGGATCTACCTGGCATGCCCACCAGGGGGCGATGCTCTGCCCATCTGGGGCATTGCTCTGTTGCGGCCAGAGCCATTCTAGCGCCTGAGGTGGAGGCCACGGAGCCATCCTCAGAGCCTGTGCCAACTTTGCTCCAATGGAGCCTTGGCTATGGGAGGGGAAGAGAGACAGAGAGAAAGGAGAGAGGGAAGGATGGAGAAGCAGAAGGGTGCTTCCCCTGTGTGCCCTGACCAGGAATCGAAACCAGGACTTTCACACACTGGGCCGAAGCTCTACCACCAAGCCAACCAGCCAGGGCCAGCTATTGTGTTTCAAAGTTAGATTCTGCATGACCATTAATCAGGATTAAGATCTGGTATCACAAATCTTATCCATTAAACTTTGTTGATTATCAGAAGCTACAGGTGTCTCAGTTACATCATCACTGTTGAGGTGGATTACCTTTAGAATCCAACAGGATTTGTGAGACTTGCCTATGCTGTCCAAGTCAGACTCCTGCGGTACTAGGTTGGGAGCTTTTCTATTAGGCTGGCCCATTCTGCTGGATGATACAGTCAGGTCTCTAATTCCCTGGGTGACCAGGATTTCTTATGTCAAACTGCTGATGAATGTGTTTGTCCATTAAGATTTGGGGGGGGGGACTTTTGTAATATGTCTAGTTGAATTTGTTATGGGCACTGACAAAGATGATCTTGGTTAGGAGTGTTCTTAAGAATAAAGAAGCCCTGGCCAGTTGGCTCAGCGGTAGAGCGTCGGCCTGGAGTGTGGAAGTCCTGGGTTCTATTCCCGGCCAGGGCACATAGGAGAAGTGCCCGTCTGCTTTTCCACCTCTTCCCCTCTCCTATCTCTCTCTCTCATCCCCTTCTGCAGCCAAGGCTCCATGGGAGCAAAGTTGGCCCACGCACTGAGGATGGCTCCATAGCCTCCGCCTCAGGCGCTAGAATGACTCTGGTTGCAATGGAGCAACACCCCAGATGAGCAGAGCATCACCCCCTGGTGGGCATGCTGGGTGGATTCCAGTTGGGTGCATGTAGGAGTCTGTCTCTCTCCTTCCCCACTTCTCACTTCAGAAAAATACAGAAGAAAAAGATACTAAGAATAAAGAATATTGTTTTTCATATCTCCTTAAATATTAAAAACAAAACATTGAGCAAAGACTTGAAGGAGGGAAGGGAGAGAGCCATGCACAACTCTGGAGGAAACAGCAAATGCAAAGGTCCTGAGGCAGGCATGTGTGTGGGAAGAATCAGGAGGCCAGTGTGACTGGAGCAGAGGGAAGAGGGTGGTGTGTGTGGGGGTGAGGTCAGAGGGATCTGTGAGGGAGGGGCAGGGCACAAACACATAGGGTTTTGTACAGCATTGTAAAGGCATTACTTCTACCTTGAGCAGGACAAGAAGCATTAGACAGTCATGGGATTAGAGAGACAGTATGCTTTGACTTACCTGTGTACCTGTGACTGCCTAATGAATTTGAAACAACAGGCTACTAAATAGAATGACCTAATATAGTGTGGCAAGTAGGGTCATCCCGACCTCTGGCACAATGATTTTCTGTCTTTTCTCTGGGATAAAAAAGGCTGGTTGTTGACATAGTCACCCACACTATATTTCATGGCCATACCGGGCATTGATGATCTCCTTTTCCCTTGCACTTTCCAGTCGAAGGAGAAAATAAATAATAGTGCCACAGATGCCCTTTACTTGAAAAATTACCATGGGTAAATTAAAAAGGAAATAGAAGCCGCTATCAAACCACAGTTCCTATGCAGTACCGTACTCTGGAATCACAGCTGCTGGCGACCTCTTGTTGTTTTCTTTGGACTTGGTATATAGCACAGTTCTGGAACCCTAGCTACTGAGAAGGCTTATTGCCTATAAACGTGAGAAGGCAGAGTTGTCACGGAGGGGAACCTTGAATTTGCTCTTAGTTTTAAAAGGTAGTAATGGTCTTCCCAAAGGCGGTCAGTCTCCCTAGGGTCCCTTCTTTACAGACAACCAAGGCACATCTCCCATGTCATAACTCTGCTTTAAATCTTCAGTGGCTTCACATTGTTCTTAGGACAGGGTCCAAACTCCTTACTGTGTCCCTCCTGCCCTGGCCTGCCCATCTTTCCTGCTCCATGGGGATTGCTCCTGGAACACTGCATGCCCGTTAGTTCCTGCAACAGGCCATGCTTGGAAATTTTTGTATTTGTAAGCTCCACATGCTTGTCTTGTTCATGACTGTATCCTTGGCATGTAGCTCGGCATGCAGTAGGTGCTCATTAAATATCAGCTGCGTCCACGAGTAAACAGCAGATTACTTGCAAAGTACCTCATGATTGACTACTGCCCACTAGTTTGGTCACAAACCTGCAATCGAAAATCAGGGCTCTAATGGTTTATGAGTATGGCTTTTTAGATACTCTGCTTTTGGGATTTTGTCTTAAATCCATAAGATCATGCCTGACTGGTGGTGGCACAGTGGCTAGAGTGTTGACCCCAGGTTGGAAACCCTAAAGTCACCGGCTTGAGCAGGGGCTGGCCGTGTTGAACATGGGATCATCAACATGACCCATGGATTACAGGCTAGAAGCCCAAGGTCACTGGCTTGAGCCCAAGGTCACTGGCTTGAGCAAGGGGTCACTGGCTCAGCTGGAGCCCCCCCCCCCATTAAGGCACGTACGTGAAGCAATCAGTGAACATCTAAAAGGTGACGCAACTATGAATTGATGCTTCTCATCTCTCTCCCTGTCTGTCTCTCTCTCTCCCCATCTATCTCTCTCTCTTTCTGTCTGTCTCTCAAAAAAAGAAATCCAGATCCACCAGATCATTCCTCTTTCTTCTGAGCTCTCTGGCACTTTCTTGGAACCTCCCTTAAGGCCCTTCCCGTTTTCTACATCTTGACACTTATTTACTTATATGTCATCCCCTGCAAGCTGGGGGTGGCACCCCAATGACTCATCTTTGAGTCACTTCTCCTCCCCCCCCCCCCCCGCCACGGCGTCGACCAAGGTCTTGAATATGGGGCTGAAGAAATATATTTGTTAAATGAAGTCATTTCAAATCAGTGAATGAGTCTGAGCTCTTGCTTCACCTTTCCTTGCCCAAACCTTGAGCCCTGACTGACTGTTAGGAATGTATTGGGTGATTTATTTGGAAAATAAATCTCCAACAGGCCCTGTGCCAAGGTCGGCGGTCACAGCCGAATGCCCCAGCTGGCCGAGCACCTCGGTTTCCCCGACTTACCCAGTCTGGGCTGAGGCTGGTGAGAACCGGCTCAGGTCAGGTTCAGTGTTTGGTCATCATTTTCTGACAGCCAGTGACAACCAATTAGAGATCTGGTGAGAAATAGAATTGTCTGCTCCCCTGCCTCCCGCTCACCCTTGACCACCACCATCTCTCTGCAGCTTCCTCCCCAAGTAGAGGCTGATTTATCTCCTGAATGTACTGTCGCAGCACAGGAAGGAAGGAAAACCCATTAACGGAGGAAGTGGGCCGGTGCCTAATGGTCCTGACCGGGCAGCTCCTGAAATCTATCAGCCCGGAGTGGCAGGTGGTCCAGGAGTGAAGGCAGGGTGGTTGCTTGTAGGGAAAACTTGCTTATGGACAGATTAGAAAAAACAAAACAAGCAAACAGCCCTTCTCTCCTACCCGAACGGAACGGATGGATGGTCCCTCCTGAAAGAGCCTCGGGCCCCAGTTGTCAGCAGGAGACTGAGAAGGCAGCGGGAAGCCGCCCTGATCCTTCCTGGGACGATATTGGTGAATGTGGCTCTGTCCTTTTCAGGAGTGGATTGTGAAACAATCTTTGTAAGAAAGAGCACCTGGTTTCAATTGCCTTCCCAGAGCTAGTGCCCGTAAAAGCTGAGAAGAAGCTGGCTTGGGTCCAGTCCCCTTCTCTGATGGCTCAGCCATTGATCAAGACTGCTGATGATCTGCAAACAATGGAGCCGGCTCCAGCTCCTCAGAAAACCCGTTCTGGGCCCCATTCCCTTCCCGCTCACCAACCTCGCCTCCCAGGGGGGTGGGGGCAGGTTACCGTGTGTACCTGTGCTCTGCTTTTCTCTGAAGCGAGGGAATGGCTAGGGGTGTCGTTTTTAAGTCTCTCCGGGGCTGGTCAATATTTCTATCTATATGGTGGGATTTGACATTCCCAGCGGACTCCCTTAATGCTCCAACACCCTCAGCACCAATCTGGGAAGCCTCAAGTTTCACCATTAGATATTATTCCTTAGGTTCTTAGAGGGGTTTTGATCTCTAAAAATCTATTAAGTGCATACACTTAAGCCTTTCTAATGGGATCTTGAATCATACAGACACAAGAACGAATTCTTTTTTCTACGAAAGTATAGTTGACACACAGTATTATATTAGCTCTAGGTGTACAACATTTACGTACCGAATGGAATGATCACCACAGTAAGTCTGATAACCACCTGTCATGGTATGAAGTTACTGTGGAGTAATGGCTTTATTTCCTATGCTGTACATTACATCCCCTGACTTAGTGATTTTGTCATTGGAAGTTTGTCCCTCCTTCCCCCCTTCGCTTTTCTCCCCCCTTCACTTTTCCTCCCATTTCCCACCCTCCTCCCCTCTGGCTCTGGCAGCCATCGGTTTCTCTTCTACATCTATGAGTCGACTTCTATTTTGGTTTTTAGATTTCACATAGACGTGAAACCGTGTGGTATTTTCCCTTCACTGTCTGACTTATTTCACTTACCATAATAACTTGTAGGTCCTTCTGTGTTGTTGCACATGGTAAGATCTCTTTCTTTTTTATGACTGGGTAACAGTTCATTGTACATGTATACCACAACTGCTTTATTCATTCATGATATTCATGATGGACACCATGTTGTTTCTGTCTCTTGGCTATTGTAAGTAATTCTGCAATGAACATAGGGGTAGGTGTATCTTTTCGAATTAGTGTTTTTGTTTTCTTCACACAGATGCCCAGAAGTGGAATTGCTGGGTCATGTGGTACTATTTTTAACATTTTGAGGGACCTCCATACTGTTCTTCACAGTGGCTGTACCAATTTGCAGCCCCACCAGCAGTGCACGAGGGCTCCCTTTTCCCCACATTCTTGCCAGCATTTATTGTTTGACTTTTTGATTAAGTCATTCCAGCAGGGGTGAAGTGATATCTCATTGTAGCTTTGATTCGCATTTCCCTAACCATTAGTGATGTTGAGCATCTTCTCCTATGCCTGTTGGCCTCTGTCTGTCTTCTTTAAAGAAATATCTATCAGGGTGGTCTGCCGATTTTTAAATTGGATTGCTTGTGTCTTGATGCTCATAGGTGTGTATCTTCTTCGCTTCACATACTGGTTGGGCTGAAATGATTATTTTATATGCCTTTCTCCCCACTAGTTTGTATCCCCAGTGCCCAAACTGTACAGTGTAGGTGGATTCGCCCAAGCAACACTAAGGACCAACCAGCCCTCTGACGGCAGTGGTCCAGCCTCTGGGCGCTGCAGCCAGACCACCTGGGCTGGAATCCCCACACTACCACTTTATGGATGGCACCGGCAGACCAGCTGTAAGCTCTCCCCATGTTTCCATGTCCTCCTCTGTAAGCTGGAGACAATACAGATCGTCCTAGAGTTGTGAGAAGTACACAAGATTGGAGCCTGGCATATCAGGAAATGTTGGCGATGATAATGTTTTTTGAAATCACTGCTCTTCTCTGGGTCAATAGCTTTAAAATTTTTTAAAAACTGAAAAAAATCTTTTTACCTTTGACATAACTTCAGTTCGGGTAAGTGCTGCCTTAGCAGGAGACTGGGATGGGGAAGAATTCACTCTGTTTGTCAAGGAAGCTTCACAGAGGAAGAGAACTTGGAGTGGGCCTTGCAGAATCAGTAGACTTTTGCAGAGCAGAGGCTGGGAAGGAGCTGGCAGCAGAGAAAGCATGATCAGAAGGCTAGGAAGCATAGCAGTGCCTGGTGTGTCTGGGCAGGTGTTCGATCTAAGTGTTTAGGGACAGGTGGGTGGTGGGCAGCGCTGGGAGATGAGAATGAAGATGGAGGCAGGGGCTAGATGTGAAGGTTTCTGAACGCCAGCCTAGGACTCTGGACTTTATTCTACAGGTGTTGGGGAGCGAGCAGAGGGTTCCAAGTAGGAAAGTGTCACGATGAGAAAGGTCACTCTGGCAGGGTGGAGGAGAGGGTTCTCTGGAGGGGCAGGGAGTAAAAACCAGTCAGGAAGCTAATGTTGCTCTCCAGGTGAGAGCTGATGAGGCCCTAGACAAGGAGCATGGCTGACAATGAACATTATTGAGTAGCTGCTGTGGACCAGCCCCGATGCCGTGATTTACACACCTCTGCTGCATTGCTGCTCAGAGTGGCCACCCGGGAACAGCTACCCAGCTGACAGAAGAGGAGGCTGTGTCTTGTTACACGAGGCAGTTTCTAGCCTTCTGATCATGCTTCTCTGCCACCAGCACCTTCCCAACTTCTGCTTTGTAAATGTTCTATTGATTCTTCAAGACCCATTTAAAGAGGGAGGAAAGCAGGTGTTGACAGACCGTTCACAAGGAAGCCCCCGTGGTCCGGGATCTGGTCCTCAGGGGATAGTCCCCAGAACTTGATTCTGAGGCGCAGCCCGAGGACAGCAGGTTTGGGAACTGGTTCGATGCTAATTGAACTCATGGGAATCGGTATGGATATCCGCCTGCCAACCTGACAATGAGAAATATGACTTCTGTGGCTGTGCGTGTGTGTGTGTGTTTGCTCACTTGTGTTCTCTGGGCACTGAATTCTGTCCCATTAAGAAGCTCTAAATAGCAAGTCAGTTATAACAGTGTTGAGGAACGCGTGCAATCAGAGAAGCGTGGGGAGCGGTGAGGAGCTAAACCCTGGAAGAATATGTCATCAAGACGGTGGGAAGGCCTGATGAACTATTCATGCCCCACAGCCGAGGGTGTCGCATGTGTCACAAATCACTGATTAAACAACTCTGCAATAGGAAGTGAACGTTGTTGCCCGTGCCACAGTAGCTGACTGGGATGCTGTGGTGAGAAGGATTCTTTTTTTTCTTTTTTTTTCTTTTTTTTTTTTTTTTTTTTTTTTTGTATTTTTCTGAAGCTGGAAACAGGGAGAGACAGTCAGACAGACTCCCGCATGCGCCGGACCGGGATCCACTCGGCACGCTCACCAGGGGCGAGGCTCTGCCCACCAGGGGGCGATGCTCTGCCCCTCTGGGGCGTCACTCTGCCGCGACCAGAGCCACTCTAGCGCCTGGGGCAGAGGCCAAGGAGCCATCCCCAGCGCCTGGGCCATCTTTGCTCCAATGGAGCCTTGGCTGCGGGAGGGGAAGAGAGAGACAGAGAGGAAGGAGGGGGGGTGGAGAAGCAGATGGGCGCTTCTCCTATGTGCCCTGGCTGGGAATCGAACCCGGGTCCCCTGCACGCCAGGCCGACGCTCTACCGCTGAGCCAACCGGCCAGGGCCTGAGAAGGATTCTGGAGCCGCTCTTAGGCCTCTGGGCACGAGCCTGTGCTACAGCGCAGCTGTGCCGGTCGGGGAGCTTGGCGAATTTGTGGGGATGTTACAGGAGCCATTTCCGGGTCATTGTTGTTTCTCCTTTCTTCTCTCTGTCCCTGTCTTCTTTGGGTGAATCTTCATTGGATGAGCCACATTCTTTCCAGTTGCTGTTTGAGAGTCATCCACTCTTTCAAGGAGACGTCCGAGGCTAGCTAGTGTTGTGCACTGTGTGTTGATTCTGCGGGGTACCTCTCAGAAGGTACTATTATGTGGCAGATTTCAAGTCCCTTCTCTCTCCCAGGTACCCCTCCCTGGCAGGTTCCGGGGACTTTGAGTCACGTCAGAGAGCCAGGAAGTGGCAGACACAGGCAGTGGCTGCGGAGGTCTTTTCGTCACCAAATGCGTGTGAATTGCCCCTCAGGGTTGCCCGTTAGACTCAGGACTGCCCGTTAGACTCAGGACTGCCCGTTAGACTCAGGGTTGCCCGTTAGACTCAGGGTTGCCCGTTAGACTCAGGACTGCCCGTTAGACTCAGGGTTGCCCGTTAGACTCAGGACTGCCCGTTAGACTCAGGACTGCCCGTTAGACTCAGCGTTGCCCGTTAGACTCAGGGTTGCCCGTTAGACTCAGGACTGCCCGTTAGACTCAGGGTTGCCCGTTAGACTCAGGGTTGCCCGTTAGACTCAGGACTGCCCGTTAGACTCAGGGCTGCCCGTTAGACTCAGGGCTGCCCGTTAGACTCAGGGTTGCCCGTTAGACTCAGGACTGCCCGTTAGACTCAGGGTTGCCCGTTAGACTCAGGGCTGCCCGTTAGAGTCAGGGCTGCCCGTTAGACTCAGGGCTGCCCGTTAGACTCAGGACTGCCCGTTAGACTCAGGGCTGCCCGTTAGACTCAGGACTGCCCGTTAGACTCAGGGCTGCCCGTTAGACTCAGGACTGCCCGTTAGACTCAGGGTTGCCCGTTAGACTCAGGGTTGCCCGTTAGAGTCAGGGCTGCCCGTTAGACTCAGGGCTGCCCGTTAGACTCAGGGCTGCCCGTTAGACTCAGGACTGCCCGTTAGACTCAGGGCTGCCCGTTAGACTCAGGGCTGCCCGTTAGAGTCAGGGCTGCCCGTTAGACTCAGGACTGCCCGTTAGAGTCAGGGCTGCCCGTTAGACTCAGGGTTGCCCGTTAGACTCAGGACTGCCCGTTAGAGTCAGGGCTGCCCGTTAGACTCAGGGCTGCCCGTTAGACTCAGGGCTGCCCGTTAGAGTCAGGACTGCCCGTTAGAGTCAGGACTGCCCGTTAGACTCAGGGTTGCCCGTTAGACTCAGGGCTGCCCGTTAGAGTCAGGGCTGCCCGTTAGACTCAGGGCTGCCCGTTAGACTCAGGGCTGCCCGTTAGACTCAGGGCTGCCCGTTAGACTCAGGGTTGCCCGTTAGACTCAGGGCTGCCCGTTAGACTCAGGGTTGCCCGTTAGACTCAGGGTTGCCCGTTAGAGTCAGGACTGCCCGTTAGACTCAGGGCTGCCCGTTAGACTCAGGGTTGCCCGTTAGACTCAGGGTTGCCCGTTAGAGTCAGGCTGCCCGTTAGACTCAGGGCTGCCCGTTAGACTCAGGGCTGCCCGTTAGACTCAGGGTTGCCCGTTAGACTCAGGGCTGCCCGTTAGACTCAGGGTTGCCCGTTAGAGTCAGGGTTGCCCGTTAGACTCAGGGCTGCCCGTTAGAGTCAGGGTTGCCCGTTAGAGTCAGGGTTGCCCGTTAGACTCAGGGTTGCCCGTTAGACTCAGGGTTGCCCGTTAGACTCAGGGCTGCCCGTTAGACTCAGGGCTGCCCGTTAGACTCAGGGCTGCCCGTTAGACTCAGGACTGCCCGTTAGACTCAGGGTTGCCCGTTAGACTCAGGGCTGCCCGTTAGACTCAGGGTTGCCCGTTAGAGTCAGGGCTGCCCGTTAGACTCAGGGCTGCCCGTTAGACTCAGGACTGCCCGTTAGACTCAGGGTTGCCCGTTAGACTCAGGGTTGCCCGTTAGACTCAGGGTTGCCCGTTAGAGTCAGGGTTGCCCGTTAGACTCAGGACTGCCCGTTAGACTCAGGACTGCCCGTTAGAGTCAGGGCTGCCCGTTAGAGTCAGGACTGCCCGTTAGACTCAGGGTTGCCCGTTAGACTCAGGGTTGCCCGTTAGACTCAGGGCTGCCCGTTAGACTCAGGGTTGCCCGTTAGAGTCAGGACTGCCCGTTAGACTCAGGGTTGCCCGTTAGACTCAGGGTTGCCCGTTAGATGTGCACTTTCCAGTCCAACTTCCTCAAGCTTTTGATAGAATCAAAACAAACTGTAACTGTTGGCCTCCAGGTAGTCCGCCCCTCCACCTCCATTTCTCAGTGCCAGTCTGCACACTGCCTATCCTTTGGGCCGGAGATGGTCCCCCATTCTCGCCGGCTCTTGCAACATCCCCCATCCTCTATTCCTTAAAAGCTGTGGGCCTCATCTAGTAGTTGATCCTTCTCTACATTGGGATGTGTCAGGCACTAAATGACTACTTGTAGAGTTTTAAAAAAAGTTAACGATCATTGAACATCAACTCTGACTCGTGTTTGTGAAATGTGAGTGTGTCAAGGTTGTCGTGTTGAATGACTGATTAAATGGAACCTGTCCCACCATGACCCTTTTTCCTCTCTCCGTAAATCCCTCATAGAAACCACCTTTTATTAGAATTGCAGTCTTTCTCCGATTTGGTTAATAAACATTTACAGATGGAGTGATGAGCTGACAAGTTGGCAGGTCTGGATTTTCAGCCTCCATCTAAAATGTCTTCCTGTGGGGTTTTGAAAAAAAAAATCACTGAATTTTGAATGGCCTTTGCATCTCCATATGAAAAAGGCAAACATAACTGCAGTTGGCACTGACAACCCCAAAGAAGTTGGGTGCCAAGTGCAGAGTTAGTATTAGCAGGTTGTTGTTAATGTGTCAGGCACACCGTGATATTCACATAGATGCTCCAGGATTGGGATAACCATAGGAGCCCTTTCTCGGGACTCCATTCATTCACAACATGGTCTCTGTGTATTCCAAGCAAGTGGTGCACGGGGCAGCATTGAGTTGTAGATTAAGGGTCTTTGCTTCTTTGCATCTCATTTCGTTTGCCTGTGTAACAATCAAGGTGTGCCCTGCTTAGAGACGTTGTGGGTAACTGACCCGGGGTGTCCCTCTCAGGGTCTCCCGCGGCTCCGCACGTCTCCTCTGGAGGCAGCCCGTTGGGGGCCAGGAGCCGTGCGCAGGGCTGCCCGGAGCCTCCCATCTAGCGTGCCTTTCACACCTGGAGGCCTTCTTCTGAGATGTTCCCAACTCCCAGTTCCCAGAATCCCGTTCCTTCAGAATTTCACTCTGGAGCATTTCCCAAGCTGATCCGTGGTTACTGAACATCTGAGATGGGCAGCGTCCTGCAGGCTGCAGGTGTGAAGCAGCCCGGGGTGGCTGCTCTTAAAGCACTTTCAGCCTGGAAGGGGAGGTGAGTGCATAAACCACTCCAATCCCAAGGAGAAAGGAGCTGCCACAGCGATAAAACGCTTAGGAAACTCAGAGGAGACGGAATATTGCAAGCCGAGGGAATCAAGGGAGGTTCCCCGGAGATGGCACCTCAAGGTGGCTGTCCGGGACAGATTGGATGCAGACAGATGAGCGTGGAGGAAGAGGACAGCGTGAGAAAAGACTGACCGCTCAGCGTGCTTTCAGCTTGGTTCAAGGCAGGAGAAGAAGTGAGGGGAAAGATCAGGTTGGAAACTTTGATGCCAAGTGGACCAAAAAGGGCCTGGAAGGAATGCCAGGGTGTTCAAAGGACCCAGAGAGCAGTGAAGAGTGATGCAAAGGTTCTGAGCCGGGAAGTAGCAGGATCCTGGCCATGAGTCAGGAAGCAGACTCTCGCACTAGCATGGAAAGTTGACGGAGGGAGCCTGGATGTGGGGAAGATTTGGAAGTGGTTGCCGAATGGTCAGGTGAAAGGGAAAGAAGAGCCTGACCAGACTATGGTGCAGTGGATAGAGCACTGGCCCAGGATGCTGAGGACCCAGGTTCAAAACCCACGAGGTCACCGGCTTGAGCCCAGGCTCATCTGGCTTGAGCGCAGGGTTGCTGGCTTGAGCGTAGGATCATACACATGACCCCAAGGTCTTTGGGCTTGAGTCCAAGGTGGCCGGCTTGAGCAAGGCATCACTGGCTCGGCTGAAGCCCCACCGCCACCCTGGTCAAGGCACATATGAGAAAGCAATCAATGAACAACTAAGGTGCCACAATGAAGAATTGATGCTTCTCATCTCTCCCTTCCTGTCTGTCTGTCCCTGACACTCTCTCTTTCTCTCTCTCTCTAAAAAAAAAAAGAAAGGAAGGAAGATCCGATGTAAGGTATTAGTGTTAAAGTGGAAAGCAGTAGGTATCAGAGATCAAACAGAGAAAGGGGGAATGTGAGAGCCCTCACAGTCCCTGAGCCTGTGCCAGGCCCCGTTCTAACAGCCATGCAGGTACTCACGTAATCCCTATGAGGTCGCTGCATGTTACAGATAAGGAAACTGAGGCACAGAGATTTAATCTTGGTCCAGGCTACTTAGCCTGCAAACGGAAGACCTGGGACAGGAAGCCAGGAGAGCTGTTCCCAGGGCCTGGCTTCTTAACCAGTCTCTTAGTCTGCTTTCATCAAAGTGGTAGAAACAGAAGATTCAGGAGGAGAAGCAGGGGCTGGAGAGGGTGGTCATCACTCCTCCTGGTCACACGGTGCCTTTTCACGTAGACTCCCGGAAGCCCATTCCCCAGATGCTTGGTGCTAGGGGTGCAGGTGTTGGCCCTGCGGCTCTGTGCCCGCGGGCCGCCTCTGGCCCTTCCGACCCCCCACTGTGCCATTTTGTCAACAAAGTCTCATTGGACCCACTGTGCACGTGCACGGACTCTCCCATGTGCTTAAAAAGCTGAAAGCAGAATGCCCTTAATAAGTATATATGTGTCTGAACCCAAGACAGATGCATGGCAGGATGTTTACTTAATTTGCAAAAGCTTCAACATGGGGTTTCTTTGAGTAGCTAGCTTCCTATTGCCTACGAAAATTGTTTATATACAATCTTTTGTGGAAGGCGAACATAGAATGCTTTAACTAAGTAGATTTGGATACACTGTACAGGCTAAAAGTAACCAAAAATATTTCTAATTTTCCCTTTGTCTTTTATATTTGTCAGTGATTTAAATGACAAACATCAATTGCCTAAAAAAAAAATGTTCCTGTGGTGGGTGGTAGCATTACATTACTTATATTACAGGGCTTACTAAAGAGATGAAAATGTAATCTACTAAGTTCATACATACAAAACAGGAAATTTATGGAACTGGTTAATTATGTCCCCCAAAGATGTTTTGCTTTAAGAAGGAATTCACTAAATACAATTGGTAACTGCAATAGAGTTTTTGTTTTTAATGTTATTAGAGCCTGGATGTCAAGGAGGTAGGGGTGGGCTGGGTAGGGTAAGAGAATATATAATTGGGTAGAGAGATATATATAATGGAGGGTCATGAGGCTTAGCTAGCTGGTGGTCATGCCCAGTGTGCCCTGTGGGGTGGCATTGCACAGGGCTGGTGTTCCTGGGAACATACTTTACAAAATGTAGTAGCAAGCTACATTTTGAAAATGCTGTCCGGATTTTGGCTTTAGGAGAGACCTTAGTAATTGGAACACATGTGTAAGCAGGAAATCACCTAAGAAAAAGGTCTGGAACCATCTGGGAGAAATCTTAAAGGAATAAGGAAGAGAAGTGAGACTCAAGAACCTTAAAGAAGGTTCCTAATTATCACCAGGGTGCCACTGGCAAGAGCAGACTTACCCATGGTGTTTCCAAGGTCAGCCAGCTACCGGGTTGGGTAGACATCATAGGAAATCGGATTTCAATTGTATATGAGAAAGTACTTCCCAACAATTAGAATCCTCCAAAGAGGAGAGTATCTGATCAGGAATTTCCAAAGAAGAACAGGTGCATGAACCAGGAGTAGGACTTAGATGACCTTGGAAATGAAAATCTTAGACAACATGATTAAAAGATATACAACTCAAAGAGGCAGTGGGGTTTGGTTAGCATCAACGGCATGGGCTGTGTTCAGTTTGGTGCAGTTACTAAGGGTTGACTTAGCTAAATGTCTTCTAATTTCTTTCTCCTCCTGAGCCTGTGGGCCCCGGATAGTTTGCATGGTAGATTTAACAGCTCTCTGTGGAAATGAGAAAATCACTTAATCAAGGGAAATGAATTTGGGATAGGCAAAAGAGCTTTATCTGGTGTGGATATTTTAGGAATGCTTATACCATTTCATATATATACGGTAGTTAAATGTCTTGGGGCTTTCTTGATCAGCTGGTATCGAACGATCAAGTCAATGAAATACTTGAAATTTTATAATCTGAATAGGATGGAATTCTTTCATCTAATTTGGGATCCAGATTTGCACCTTGTTTACTTAGATTTGCATAGGTGATGAGAGAGGCCCCGACTCCAAGTGTGTAAAATGAAATAAAAATTAATTTATGCAATGTACTATATCTTGATTCATGTAAAATGCTTAGTATTTGATTCACCAAGAATCCAAGACCACCTGAATGGGTGGTTCTCAACAGAAAGCACCTTTCCCCGTGAGTGTTAGGATTTACGGGCTGGGGAGAGAGGGAGGGGGCGGATGGCCTTAGAGATATTTAGAGACAGGCATGCAGGATGCAGAACTGACTCACCCAGTAGGATACTTCCACTGGGAAATAAGATCTCATTTTGTGGAGGAGGAGACTGGCGAGCGGAATGATTAGGTGACTTGCTTGCTGTCACTCCCTGGTTCATGGCGTACAGATAAGGGGAGACACGCAGAGGGTGACATTAGGAGGCCTGAAGGAAAGCAGCTTTGCTCTCCCGATTTGAAATACCCAACTGAGAAATGCCAAGTGCAGCCTTACCCAACACAGATGGGCTTCTCTACAATATGCCAACTTCTTTCTGGCCTGGTGTCTTGGTTTTGAGATTTGCATGTTTGGTTTAACAGCTCTCTGGGAATATTCCTTCTTTCATCAGCTGTCCCACAACAGGGATAGACTTTTCCAGAACTGGGGTGGGCTAGAGGACAACTTGGAAAGAAAGGGGGAAGGGAGGTTGGAAATGTAGTGAGCTCAGGGCTTGGGCATCCAGGCCTCGGAAAGCCTGGAAAGGCGGGTCCCCCTTATGAGCCTTGAAGTGTAGTCCCCAAGCAGAAGGCACTCAGCACAACTGCTGGGCGGGGGGTACTTCCCTATGGGTGTCTCTCAGATTGCACTACATGTTGCCCCTCCAAGTAAGGAAGAGCCACTAGGCAGGGGGTCCTCACTGCGGGTCTGTGGACAGTCCGAAGCTTGCTGACTATCTCGGAGAGCTGCAGAAGTCAGGGGAAGGTTGGTTGGCTGAGGAGTTTGGGATGAGGTGCAAGGCCACAGATAATCCCACCCCTATCATCAACAAAACCTCCACTGGTTTTCATCTCTTCTCTCCAGCTTTCCAAACCGAAGCCCCAGTTAAAACAGAAAGTGGTGACGCTTTTTTCCCAGAAAGGAAGATTTCCCACAGACATAGAAGAACAGGGCAGAGACCCATCCCTTTAGCATTTCCAGTTAGGGATTTCACCAGCTTCTCAGTGCGGTGCTATTAGAAGTTAAACGCCAGACCATGTTTGATTGTCTGTGTGTTGTGTTCTTTCACCATACACAGTCCCTCTGCCCCCAGATGCCCGTGACAACTGTGCGGTAAACGGTAATACATTTACTCCAGGAAAGAGTGAATCCAGCAGCCCTCTGTCCCCCTCACCATCCGCCCCGCCCAGCCCCCAGCCCCTGGAGTCTAACACCCTTGACCCACTGTTGGTCGCAGTGTCTGGACTTACTCTTACAACAATGATACATGCACACACACACACAAACACATACATGCATACACATACACACAGGCATTCACACACACATGTACACACACAGGCACGCAAGCATACACGTGTGCATATGCACACACGTGCACATCCACACATGTACACATGCACACACATGCACATACACAAAGGCATGCGCATGCACACACATAAAGCATGCATGCATATATACACAGTCCCTGAAAGTGTCCCGGGCAAGCACTGGAGCCACCCAGACCTGGGACTCCAGGCAGTCCATTACTTTGTGAACCCAGGAAGCAAATACGCACAGGGGTGGAAAGAATGTAGTAAAAGAGCAGAATCTGCAATTCTCCCCTGCCCCTGGGTGGGTGTGGGAGGGTGTCTCATCCCCGGGAGCAGAGGAGAATAAGCTGATGCTGTAATAATGAGTCACTCAGGTTAACTCAACAAACTCCTACAGGCCTTTGGAAAACGTTCATGCTGTTTATAAATTTAATCCGAGACCAGGAGAAAATAATTGAAAGTTACTGGTTCAAAATCGAGAGGTAAATGTGGGCCTCCTATCTGGTCTGCTTGGTTGGGTGCCTGAAGGCAAGCCCCAGGGATGACCCTGGAGTTCTGTTGCAGCTGTCTGGGACTTCCGCTTCCCCGCCTGGCCTCAGGACAGGGTAAACAGCTAGCAAGGGCTAAATACTAATTAGAATAAGTGGCTTGGACCGAGCCCTGCTGCAGAACACACTGAGCTGCTGGAGAACGGAGACCTGCCATGGCTTTCTCTCATCTCTCTCTCTCTCAGGCAGACTTGAGGCCTCTTTTCTTTCTTTCTTTTTTTTTTTTTTTGTATTTTTCTGAAATGAGAAGCAGGGAGGCAGAGAGACAGACTCCCGCATGTGCCGGACCGGGATCCACCCGGCATGCCCAACAGGGGGCGATGCTCTGCCCATCTGGGGCGTTGCTCTGTTGCAACCAGAGCCATTCTAGTGCCTGAGGTGGAGACCATGGAGCCATCCTCAGCGCCTGGGCCAACTTTGCTCCAATGGAGCCTTGGCTCTACCACTGAGCCAACCGGCCAGGGCCAACTGATGCCTCTCTTATTGATTGTTTCCTCGGACTTCCTGGGCTTTCTATCCATCCTTCTACTTGTGTTGTTGTTCTCTAGAGCAGAATGCTTGCAGGAGCAGCCTTACTCCATATTGCTAAGTTCATACCTTGACCCTACTACCTCTTATATGCTATGGGACCTTGGGCAAGTTTCTTAACCTCTCTGTGTGTGCCTGTTTCCCCCTCATAGAGAACTTCTACCCTCTAATGTTGCTATGAGGATGAAATGAGGTACTACTTGTAAGATGCTGCAAACAGCGCCTTGTACATAGTAAGCACCCATCACAGTGCTACCCGTTATTATTGTCTTTTTGTTCTTTTTTTTTTTTTTTTGGTTACTCCACTAGCGCCTCTAGTTTCCTTTCCTGTGGCATAGCATCTGTAGGTATAGAGGAGGGGCGTCCAGGAGCATCTTGGTGATGGGAGATGGTGGAGGAAGACTCTAGGGGATTCCTTGACTATGTTAAGCTTACTTCTCACAACCTGGGTGTTTCCAGATACCCCCAAGGTCCATGTCTGCCTGCATTCAGGCCTCTGCTCCAGGATCAGCTCCTTACAGAGTGGTCTTTTGTATTGAACACTGCATAATGCATCACTCCCCACCCCCTTTCTCTGTTAGATTTTCCTTTATGACACTTACCATGTCCTATATCTTACTGCCAATCTGTCCCTATTAGGAATGTAAGCTCCATGAGACAGTCTGTCTGTCCAGTGCTGGACCCTAAACAGTGTCTGGTACCTAACAGGCACGCATATTTTTTAAATGAATGAAGGAATCTAACAACCATCGTCTCATTTCCTCTTTGCATAACGTCTTTGTGACGGATGGAAACACCCTTTTAAATCTCATGACAGGAGACATTCAAAACTTTAAAAACTGTACTATCATTAGGAATGAATTATTCTTTTGCATAGTATTCACACAACCCTAGAGTAGGCATATTTATTTTGTTGCCTAACATATAGTTAATTTGCAAGCGTTTGTTCCTGGGTCCATGCCTTCTGTCAGAAGCATGTGTTCCCTTTGATGGTCTTCTATAACCAAATACCTGGAACACAGGTAACTCTGAAGAAGCTCTGGTAGTATTGAAACTGATTTCTACGACTTCCTAAAAACTGGCAGTCCTTTAAAGTTTGGTTCAAACTTCACTACTTCATAAAAGAGTCCCCTTCTGGGCCCTGACCAATTGGCTCAGCGTTAGAGTGTCAGCCTGGCATGTGGAAGTCTTGGGTTCTATTCCCAATCAAGGCACATAGGAGAAGCGCCCATCTGCTTCTCCACCCTTCCCCCTCTCCTTCCTCTCTGTCTCTCTCTTCCCCTCCCGCAGCCAAGGCTCCATTGGAGCAAAGTTGGCCCTGGCGCTGAGGACAACTCCATGGCCTCCGCCTTAAGTGCTAGAATGGCTCCGGCTGCAACGGAGCAATGCCCCAGATTGGCAGAGCATCGCTCCTGTGGGCATGCTGGGTGGATCCCGGTGGGGTGCATACGGGAGTCTATCTGACTGCCTCCCTGCTTCTAACTTCGGAAAAATACCAAAAAAAAACCAAACCCGAAAAGAAAACCCCGAAAAAAAAAAAGTCCCCTTCTGATCTCAACCCATCCTTTAAATTCCAGGATTCTTTTACCTTTTTTTAAAAAGATTTTATTTATTAATTTATTTTTAGAGAGAGGAGGGGAGGAAGAGCAGAAAGCATCAACTCATAGTAGTTGCTTCTCATACATGCCTTGACCGAGCAAGCCTGGGGTTTTTGAACTGGTGACCCCAGCGTTCCAGGTGGACGCTTTACCCACTGCGCACCACAGGCCAGGCGCTCCCGGATCTTCCTGTTGGAACCCCTCATTTGGTTTCAGTCATACACTCCCCTGGGGCATCTTGAGCTATTGTCTCACTGAGTCTTTTATGTGCTCATTGTTCTTTTTCTGTTCTATATGGCTATATCTTTCACCTCCACTAGTTTTCTATCTTCCTCAGGGTCAGAACCACAGAATGTACTTATTTGTGTCTGCCATTGGGTTCTCAGATTGCAAACGGCAATTCTACAAGTTCATGTTTGAATGGAAGAATAAATAAATGAGGAGAAGCAGACCTACCAGCATCACCAAGTCTTGTATCAATAATTTATCTCTGAAGCCATCACCCTAAAATCACTTGAGGGACTAAAGGTTGATATGGATATTGGCAATGATTTTTCTTTGGAGACATCGATCAGCATCTTTGATCTTATTTCAGAAATCCTGGAAATGTCTCTCTCTGGAGGCTAAGAACCAGCTCAGTCATAGAAATGATAATGTTTTTCTTCTTGGTAGTACTTGATTCACTGCCCATTTCTCTCATTTGTTCTCTAATACTCGCCATTCCTTTATTTAGGAATTCAAGGTCAGGAGTGCTGAGAAAGATCATGTTGAGAGGCAGCTTATAGAAATGGACTACATGGTGGTTGTTAGAATAGAAATAAGGTCTTTACTTCACGAAGTCATAAAATTTTAGAGATGGAAAGAACATCAATACATCTATAACATTTATTTCTTTAAAAAGATATAAAGCCAAGGTTTAAAAAAATGGGACTATCTAGATGTGCTTCATCATCGTGCAGATTAGAAATGTCTGAATGAGTAACATACTCGGAATTCACCCAGTATAAGGGGGGCTTTTACAGATAAGCTGAATGAAGAGAAATATAGAGGTGACTGATGATTTATAGCTTATTTCACCAGGTTTTTAATTTAAATAATTATCGAAGGGGTGATATAAATACTGTTTGAAAAGATACTTGAAAGAAGACCCAGCCAGAATTCACAAGATGATTAAATAGAAAGATAATGGTCTCTATTCAATTACTAAGAACACGATGATCTCCTTGTAAAATATTATGTGTGGCACCTGCTCCTGTTGCATTTGTAGCAAAGAGAAAATAGGACTAGAGAGCAGAAAGTGGGTGCCAAGGTATTCCTCCGCGGTAGCTGCTAAGTACCCTGTTAAAAAGAGCTTAAGGGGAGCTTAAAAGAGCCTTTCTTCCTGGTGGCAAGCTTTGAGGAATGGCAAAGTTCAGGAGCTAGTAGGTAGGCCAGGTAGTAATTTAATTGGGTTTAATTGCTTTGAAATGTTTTGGCTCCAGGAAGAGATAGAAAAGCTCTTCAGTCAGCACTTGGACAGCTGGGTCTGCCCCTGCCCACCAGGGCCCGAGTGAAGGGGAAAGAGGCTGGTTCCACAGCAGAGGGTCCCGGAGGGCTCCACAACCTCATTATCTCTCCTCGGGGGTGGAGGGCCCGGGGCCAGCTGGGAAGGCTTAGCACCTGCTTCCGGAGCTGCTGTTGCCTGGTGAGAGGAGGGTGATCCTGAAGTTACTGCTGTACTTCTAGAGAAGCCAACTGACTGGGATTAGAATCAACCCATTCTTTCAAATTTCTCCATTTCCTCAACCCTCTGAGAAGAGACAGTCTCAGCTCAATCACCTCTCATTAAACCCGTTAGGGCTGGGCTCATATAGACAGTGGTCTGACATTTCTGTGTTGAATGTGCCTTGGGCCAGTGGCTGGGTCTTTTCTGACAAGAGAGACTGACCAAATTAATAAAGAGTTCCCAGTTGCACTCAGATTTCTGAGATCAACCAGTTCTTCCGGACCATGTTGAATTTCGCTTTTCTCACCTACCCTACAAATACCTTAGGCTCCTGTAATCAAGCAAAATCCAGCTCCTCTCCCTCTGCTCGCTGTACCACCCAGAGCATCTTAGTAGTCTCGGGTGACTTTGGGCAAATTACTTAATGTCTTTGTGCCTTGGCTTTGTCTTTTGTCAAGTGGGGGTAATAATAGTAGTTACTTCATAGGGTGATTGTGAAGTTTAAATCTGTGAAGATATTTAAAATGTGTGGAACAGTACCTGGTGTGTAAGCTCTTATTTTCAAGTCATTTTCCCTTCCTGCTCTTTTCGTTGTATCTCATTGCCACTACCATGAGGTATTCTGGGCCGGAGGGCATGGGAGGGACCACGCAGCATGATTTCCCCAGGCCCCAGTTCCTAGTGGCTACCCCAGGGCCACCTCCCCTAAGCTGGGAACATCCGGCTCCAGAGGCTGGACAAACTTTGGGGAGCTTGGGCCCCTCTGGAATTCTTCAGGCAGGTCAGGCTGGCAGTGGGTCACCCAGACTGGCTCTGTCCCTTCAGGGAGAATTGTTCATACAAAGGAGAGGCCTGAGCAGGTCCACTGTCACCCATGCAGGGCTGTCCGAATGGACACCCAGGCATCCTGCAGCAACCCTGGAACAGTGGGGCTCACAGCTGACACTCCATTTGGCAATTTGGAAAACAAAACCTTTTCTGTATTAGCGTGTCACAGTGAGAAGTGAGTTTGGCTTTGCAGCTTCTCCCCATCCCAGCAGGCTGCCGATGCAGGTTTCCAGAAGGAGGGAAGCAGTGGACCTGGTCCAGTGAAACGGGACCATTCTGGCAGAACGTCTCATCCATGTTTCCCTAAATGTGTGTAATCTCCACCCGGCATCTGGACCTCCCTGTCAGCCGCCAGGCAATATGTTCTGAAGCGTCACTTCTGAACGTAGCCAGTGCCTCACACAGCGAGGAAAATGAAGCGTGGCGACTCAGCGTGGGCCAGAACACTTGATGATTGGAGGATGCTGCTAGAATTATATGTCTGCACCTCGTGACATTCCAGCATCTTCTCACCCTCCGCAGAGAGAGGTGAACTGTTCAAAGCTGTCCGCCTCATTGCCTTGGGAGTTGGGGCTGGACTGGCAATTTAGTGCTAATGGAGATTGCGGGGGAAAGGCCGGAGGTGTGGACCAGGGTATGGAGTCCTGTCCTGTAGAGCTGCCCAGGGGTCTGGGGTGGGCAGCGCCTGTGCCTTCCCATTAGGAAATGACAGTGGCTCCAAAGCTGTGTCCACAGGGACTATCACGGCTTGTGAGGAAATGAACAATTTGGTCAACCAGCCCCAAACATCTGATTCCCCCCCACACACACACACTGTTGTGATTCATTTTTAAATCAGATTGGATTCCTTCAGATTCCAGTTCAGCAGCGTTGATGGAGCCCTGGTGTGTGGGCAGCATCATGCTAACACTCACGTGTGTTGTTTTGACTCAGCCTGGCGGATGCTCTCGTTTGGTTGACTTGGGGAACAGAATCCTGTTCTCCTACTCAAGAGACACGTCGTGAGGGCTCGTTTTGTGCCAGGCGTGGGATTTCGAGATGAGTACTATGAGAAGATGCACCGTTCTCATACGTGGTTCCCTGCCCGGGTCGTCCTGGCTGGGCCCAGAACTGCTAGGCAAAAGCATTTGTTTGTTCTCAAGGCATTTTTGGTCTTTAGGAATTTTGGTTCAATTTCTTACCCAAAAAGAGAAACGGATACTGAAGCTGAAATTTGTTATTACACATAAAACATTCTGTTCTCGTCATCTGGTTATTTGATGAGAAACAGTGGTGTTTGGATGCCTGTTTGTTCTCACTACTGGGAAAATAATCCTGTTCCTCGGCGGACTTGCCGCTCCCCTCCCTTCTCTCCAGCATGGGGACAGGATTCTGGGCTGCCAGGCACGGAGACCACTGGGGGCTCAGGCTCTGCTTGGCTCCTCCTGTTGGCAAAGTCTTGGCTGTAGAGCGGTGTTGGGGGACAGCAGAGGTTAGGGGTAGGGGGTGGGGGAGTGGGTCCAGAGCATATGGCAGAAATGAGAAAAGAGGGAAATGAGAGCTCTATTTAAGAAGCACATAGCCTGACCAGGCGGTGGCACAGTGGATAGAGTGTCAGACTGGGATGCAAAGGACCCAGGTTCGAAACCCCAAGATCGCCAGCTTGAACATGGGCTCATCTGGTTTGAACAAGGCTTGAGCCCAAGGTCACTGGCTTGAGCAAGGGGTCACTTGGTCTGCTGTATTCCCCCCCCTCGCCCCCCGTCAAGGTACATATGAGAAAGCAATCAATGAGAAACTAAGGTGCTGCAACAAAGAATTGATGCTTCTCATCTCTCGCCCTTCCTGTTTGTCTGTCCCTCTCTCTGTCTCTGTCTCTCTCTCTGGCTCTGTTACCAAAAAAAAAAAAAAAAAAAAAAAAAAAAAAGAAGCACATAAATTTTTGACAATGGGAGTGGGGGATATAAAAAAACGAAATTTCAATACTGACAAATTGACCCAGAGGGCAAAACCGTTTTCCAACTCAAGGACGCGGGAGGAATGAGATTCCACCGAGGTCATGTCAGAGTGGGCCTGCAACTAAAGAGATCCCTATGGAAAGACAGTCAGTATCTGGTCCCAGGAATAAGGGGAACCCTGTGAGTATGTGACGAGAAAATCCGAGGCTCAGCTGCACTCACTCCCACCCCCCCGCAGTGATCTCGGGTTTAATGTTGGCCCTCTCTGGAATCCATGTCACACCTTTCTCATGGGTTTAAAAATAGACTTCAGGCTGGCCAACCCTCTTAAAAGGAACATGCTAGAGATCGGTGCCAGCACTGTGGGACCTGACACCCGGCTCTGATCACCTCCCTAAATAGACCCGCACTTGGGATCCCTCCCCTGGCGAGGCGGGGCGCCCTAATTGCCCCTGGGAGCTCACTACACAAAGTGGGGTAAAAAAACAACCAAGACTCTCATTTTTCCTTTTCCTTTTTTCTCTCACTACTGAAAAAGTTAAAAAAGAATTACAAGGTTGGAAGGGAGTCACACTAGGTTTATTAGTCCACTCAACATAACAGCTATAGTGTATGTTCTATAAAGTTCTAAGTAACCGGGGAGGGGCCTGGTGTAAGAGATGTCTGTAAGAGGAATAACATTTTCCCAGCAGCCATGCTCTTGATGGTTTACAAAATGCCCAGGGTGGTGGATGGCGGGCTCCCAGGGTGATAACCTAGCCTGCCTTTCTCGGTAAAGGGTGGAGTTCCTGGTACCCACCCACCCTTATCGGCTGTGCACAGAGACTCTATGAGCTGGGGCCACTCCCTTTGTGGGTGAGGGGCAGGACCGATAGAAGAATGGTGGAGAGCAGAGCTGTACTTGTCAGCAGACCACAACCCAGCATTGCTGCAAGAGGAGCTGTCAGCTCGGGCTCCGGAGCAGGGCTTCAGCTGTAACTGGAGAATTGTTTTCTCACTGCAGAGAAAGTAGAAATTGAAAATGGTGCCATTATAAACCCAAGAAGTCTAGTTGCTACAGCAAAGCTCTGGGGATTCTTGTGGTCCTGTCTTTAGATGGGGTTGTTTGACTTTGGATAAGCAGTGACTAGGCCCCAATTTTCCAGGGTAGAAACAAGATCAGTACCACCCTATACATCTAGGAAGTCAGGGGTGGAGAGGTGTTAACCTTTGACAAATGCTTTGGTTGAAAAGAAAGAAGGGAGGTGAAGGAGGAAAAAAGCGTGTCCAGTGTCATTTATCGAGTACCTACTACGTGCTTGAAATGGTTCTAGGCATTTTTATATTATTCTCACAACACCTGGAGAGATGGGCCAAGTTATTCTCATTTTAATGATGAGGAAATCAATGCTCAGAAATGTAATTTCCCTTATTACAAGTCATGCAGCTCAACTGCAGTGGGTTTACGAACCTCGAGTAATTTATGGCTGCCCAAAGAGAGCAATAGTGCTGCTGTTACTAAGTTGGTTCCAAGTCTGGGTAGATTCCAAAGCAGGTTAAAGGAGGAGCACCAGGAAGGGCTCCCCTGTCCTCGGTGAACTGTAGAGGAGAGCGATCGTCGCTGCCCAGGGCATGAAGTGCCAGGAGGCCCCTCTCTGGAACCCGGGGGTCTGCCCTGAACCTCAGCCCTGATGCTCCCTTAGCGAGGAGCCAGCTGTGTCCGGCTGGACACCACCGCCAGCTGCCTGTTCCTGTTCTCCTGAATCGGCCCAGCAGGCCGAGTCATCTGAGCTCCCATGTACCTGGGATTCTTTGCTTCAGGCTTTTGAGCAAAAAGAAAGTGTTTCCCCAGTATCTGGAAGAGCTAAAGATTCACAAGGGGGTTCACAGCAGGGGGCCCATAAACTGTCCTAGGCTCCCACTCTAGCCAAGGGTGTTACGAGTTGCACAGTGACTTTCTGCCCTTTTCACCCTGCACTGTCTCCTCCTGATGTAGCTTAATGTGGCCTAGAAGTCAGAGAACTCCAAAGACAAAGCCTCCAGTACTTCCTTATGCTTGTCTGCTGAGAAACTGTGGAGAGAGTTGGTAAAATATTTAGCAAGGTTGAAAAACACCTGTGGACACCATGAACCTTGGGATGGACTGAGTGGTCTGGCATTCTCACTGAGAGCCCCTAGGTTTTTCTTTAGCCCACCAATCCTTTTCTGTTCCTCTGCTTCAGTTTTAGTGACTCTCACTGCAGATCTGCTGGGCACACTAAATACTGGCAATAAAAAGGGCAGCCTTGGCCTGACTAGGCAGTGGTGCAGTGGATAGAGCGTCAGACTGGGATGCAGAGGACCCAGGTTCGAGACTCCGAGGTCTCCAGCTTGAGCGCGGGCTCGTCTGGTTTGAGCAAAAAGCTCACCAGCTTGGACCCAAGGTTGCTGCCTTGAGCAAGGGGTTACTTGGTCTGCTGAAGGCCCGCGGTCAAGGCACATATGAGAAAGCAATCAATGAACAACTAAAGTGTCACAACAAAAAACTGATGATTGATGCTTCTCATCTCTCTCCGTTCCTATCTGTCTGTCCCTATCTATCCCTCTATCTGACTCTCTCTCTGTCTCTGTAAAAATAAGTAAATAAAACCTCTGACTTAATAAAAAAGGGCAGCCTTGAATTATGAAGAAAAATAGGAAATAGGCAAGGGACAGCATGATTATTTATTGTCTAAGAGTGTGGCAGGTATGGAGGGTTGAGGAGGGACAGTTAATTAACAGGGAAAAAAAACCAATGGCTCATCTTTCTGAATCCCTAGAACCCAAAGAGAGCCCTACAAGTAGATTTTTCATTCTGTGCTTTTATCTACCACAACCAATGGTGAATGATCTCTTTCTGCTGGCCTGAAGGGTCCCCCTCAGAGACTCCCCCTCTCTGAGTAATGAGAGCTATCAAGTCACATCTCTCACAGCTGGAAAGTGCTGGCTCATCTAAATCTTCTCTGCATCAACTTAACCCTCTGACTTACAATTTCCTTATAGGTAATGAAAACGGTGGGTATGTTGTCTTCAAACATCAGGCAGCAAGCATTTATTTGACAGCACCACCCAGCACTAGGCTAATCACACAGGAAGCAAGCGGAGAAAGAGAAGGGGAAGGATTGGGCATACTGAACATTTGAACCAAGTTGTCTGTGCCTTTGAGAAACGTATAATTGAATCACGGAGACCAGGCTACCACCCCTGAGAAAGGGCACCATATAGTTAGCCCCATGCTGGGTCCAGGCTGTAGTGTTGGAGGTTACATCTTGAGAGTTTGTTCGGAGGTTCTAGCAGGGGAGCGCAGCTACTCGTATACCCTTGACCGAAGAACGGTCCTCACCTCTATCGGGGAAGGTTATTCTCTTTGACGGAGCACACAGCTTTGGGAGGGACACACATGGAGCGGGGAGGGAGGAAGGGGACTCCTGCCTAGCCAGCCAGATCAGCCGAATCAACCCTGGTGATCAATGGGGGGACAGCTATCACAGCCAGATCGCCCTCACAGATGGAGGTTACATTTTAAGGGCTATCCTTTAGTGTTCTTTTGTGTGCCTGTCATCTCAGTTCCTTTAACCTGACTAAGCAAAATGTCTCTAATTGTTTTCTTTCTTCTTCTCTTAGGGCTTGCCTGACTCTTTGTATGTCTAAGTTGCAAGCTTTAGCCCTAATCAAGTTATAGCTAATGTCAAAAATTCCTTAAGGTACGGCATAGGGAAGATAGGCAATAATATTGTAATAACTGTATGATGCCAGGCGGGCGCTAGACTTATCAGGGGATCGCTTCATGAAGTATGTAGATGTCTAAGCACTGTACAACTGACTAATACAAAATAATATTGGGTGGCAACTGTAATTGAAAAGTTAAAAAACAGAGAAAAAGAGATAAAGCAAGCACAATTAAAGCTGTCATCTCGACAGTTTGTAACATTAAGACCATTAAAAAGACTTCATCAGTAAAAGAGAAAAGAAGTCTTGGCAGCCCCGAGTGTTCAAGTCCTCTGATACTACCCCCAGCACCTTTCCCATTACTCTCATAGCGCTATGATTGTATTCAGCTGTTGGCCCAGTATGACTATCTCTTCTTTCTTTGTGATTGTATATAACCCATAGCGTTGTATGATATAAAGACCACTGGGTTTAGGAGTTGTCGGAGTTGTAAGATCTAGGTACTGATTTTAGACTGGGAATTTTTTGCTATTTAACTTTGAACATTTCACTTTACTTGCAAGATCTCAGTTTATCTTACCTTTAAAACAGATATTCTCAAAACTCAATAAAAGGAAAATAGAACAAGCAACTCAATTAAAAAATGGGCAAGAGATTCAAACAGATACATCACCCTCCAAAAAAGACCCCAAGTATATATGTGGATGGCAAGTAAGGCCCTGAAAAGATGTTTAACATCATTAGTTCTTAGGGACATGCAAACGAAAACCACACTGAAATACCAGTACACATCTATTAGAATGTCTAAATTAAGACTGACCATACCAAGTGTTGACAAAGACGTGGACCAACTGGCATGAGGGAGGGACTACTAAGGGGCAAGTGGAAACTTTCGGAGGTTCATTATCTTGATTGTAGTGATAGTTTTATGGGGGCATACATCATATCAAAATTAACCAAATTATATGTTTAAGTTTATAGTTTATAGTATGTCAATTATACATCATTGTAGCTGTTAAAAAATAGGCTTTCAGTTCATTGAGGGAGTCAATCATATCAGTGTTGTGAAAGTACTGTATATATTATTCATCTTCCATTTGAGTAGGGCATTCTCTCTCTCTCTCTCTCTCAATATTAATGTTGGAGCAGTGCTTTAGAATCCCTTGAGATACTCCACTGGGCTATGCTCAGGGCTGTTCCAGGAACCATAGTTTAATAATTGAAACTCTTGATGATAGAGGCTTGAGCAGATCTGAGAGGCAGCTTTAAAAAGTGTGAGGCAAGAGACCTGTAGCATGACCTGTGTTTTAAAAACACGTGCGTGGGGAGAGAAGGGGCATCAGTGACTTCCTCCAGCCAGACACCCAGACACATCAGTGTGGGTGTTTTCCAGCCACCTGTCAGAGGTTGCCAGGCCTGAAATCCATCCTCTGGTAACACTGAGGGCCTTGGGCCTAGAGAATTCTGAAGCTGCTGTCTTCAAACTCCACTTTTTTCACCCATACGGGAGGGATTACTTGTACCGTCCACTTCAGATCACTCTTTTTGGCAACTTCCTGACCCTTTCCCTTGATCTTTATTTATCCCACTAATTTGGGACTTTCTTCTAATTGTGGAATGGCACCTCACTTTGGAAAACATTCTCAGCGTTTTCTCTGACCTCCAGGGACATCCTCCCCATTATCTCTCCCTGGCCCTGAGCACATATCTGTTAGGAATCTTGGCATTGCTGTTCGCCGAAAGCCTTGGGGTCAGCTGGACCCTCTATTTATCAGTCATCTTGGTCCTGACTTGTAGCCTCTCTGGGCTCAGTTTCCCTGTCCATGCAACCATCATAGCACTATCTACCTTCTGGGGAGGCTATGAGGGTTAAATGAAGTATGCACCATGTTCATCACCTAAGGTGCTCAATGTGTTAATTCCTCTCCAGCACACAGCTCGGCTCTACCCCTAGTCAGGGCAGGAGGGGTGCAAAAACGGTATTTAATATGTGTCTAGACTGCTATTTGAAGAGAGCATGAAGCCAGGCTCATAGTACAGAACAGCCATGATTTGGTCAAGCAATATTGCCAGGGGCCCAGGTACACGCATTGCTTCTGCTGACCATTTCTCATGACTCAGTGTTGAACCTGCTCTTAACAGTTCCTGGTGTCACCCCCAAGACTTGGCCAACTCTGACTTCCTTTTGACGTCTGCCCCTGAAATGACCTCAGGTAAAGGTGAGGATGGTCTCAGAGCAGAAAACTGGGCTCTTCCTCCAGCCCTTGGTGATACTTAATTAACATCCGTGGACTTGAGGAATGAAGAAGACAGTAGTAACAGATGTGTGTCCTGCCTCTCTGTATTATTTCGCGTCTCCGCTCTCTGGCACAATCTGGAATAGGCTGATTAGCTGGGATCTCAGGACACGATGTAAGAGCTCAAAACATGCAAATTGGTTATGGGGCAGAAATAGACTTGCTGAGCTCACCCTGGCAGTTTGTGCAGGCTCCGGGGCCCATTCACTAGGGCGGCAGGAGGCAGGGCGGGAGCGCCATGCAGCTTGGAGCTCCTCACCTCCATTGGACGTGTGTGCCTCCCTTCTGCAGCGGCAGGACGCCGGCTCTCCGCCCAGGGCCCGCACCTGCAGCTCGGGCCGCACCCCACGCGCACCCTCCACGCACCCCCTCCTCTGGGCTTGGCAGCAGGTGCCTTTCCTCCGGAGATCGCTTCGCATTAACTTTCTCATCTGACATAATAATGGAGAGAAAATGAAGAGATCCCATTAGCGGCTGGCTGGCTGGCTGGCTGGAGGGCGGGTGGGCGCGGAGTCCGCGCCGGTGCCTGAGCCGGAGCCGGGAGCCCGAGCCCGAGCCCGAACCCAGCGCTGGAAGCCTGTATTTTTAGCCAGATGCCGCGTAACTTGCTGGCGTTCCCCGCGCCGCCGAGCAGATAACGGGGGAGGGGGAGCAGGGAGCCGGGCTCGGATTGCAGCGCGGGTGCCGGACGATGGCAGCGAGACAGGGCAGGTCCCGTCCAGACCCTGTGGTGAGTGACGACCCGCCCGCGGCCGCCCGGCCAGGGAGCTCCGCGCGCCGGGGGCTGCCGCGAGGGGTTCGGGCCGCGGGGCTCTGGCTGCGGGCTCGGCGGCGCCAACTTTCGGGAGGGTGCGGGGACGCGCCCCGGGTGGCCGCCGAGGCTTCCAGCAGGATCCAGAGGAAAATTCCTTTGGCCTGGAGGCTGCCGCGGCGGAGGGGCTGGAGCTGGGAGGCGGCAGGGCGAGCGGCGCGTGCCGGAGCGCGGAGCTTCTGCACAGGTTCCCAGGGGGCACCTGGGACGCGCGGAGCCCTGGCCGAGGCCGCGTCCCCTCACCCCGGGAGGAGAGTCCCGCCGAGTGGTTTCTGCTGTGGGGCCTCACCGCTGCCCCTCACCGGAGCCCAGCTGGACCAGCGGGGATGCCACGGCCTTGGCCTTGGCCTTGGCCTTGGCCTTGGCAGGAGAAGGGGCCAACTCGTTCACGGCGTGCCTGACCCCTAAACCTTAGCAACACGGTGGCCCGGAGGTCGATAGGTAGCGGGCAATGAATGGGGACGACGGAACGGCAGACCTGTTGTGTGCCAACGAGCCTAGTGCTTCCCCTGCACCGTGTCATCCTCCCAGCAAGCTGTGTACTATCCCCATTTCAGCAGCGGGGAAACCGAGCGCTGGGAACTTGTACCAGGCACAGCATCAAGTGGCAGAGCAGGGATTCGCAGCAGGTCTTCCCAGCCTCAAGGTTCACTCCGGCTTTTCCACCCGCTGCATCCCCAGCCTGTTAGGTGGATACAGGAAGAGCACAGGAATGGACAGGGTTTGCCCCAGGCCTCACAGTTGTGCTGGCAGATAACAGAACCCAGGACTGGGGCTCACACACCACTTCCTCAACGACACCTTTAATGTGTTCATTTTATCTCTGCCAATGGTCGTCTGATTGGAGTGCCTGCAGACAATTGGTAAAGCTTGAACAGTACAACTTCTGGATAGAGAAAGGAAAGAAACCTAATGAAAACACACACACACACACACACACACACACACACACACACACACACACACACGGTGTGGCCCCAGGTTCACTGCTGTGTCTCTGTAGTCAATGGGATAAAGGCAGAGCCACACAGGTGTGTGAGCTGGCTGGGGCTGGCTTCTCTCTGGGAGGCCTGCCGTGGGCTGGGGCGGGTACGGACACGAGAGTGTGGAGGAGCATTCAGATGTGCAGGGCAGCCCACAGCCACGCAGACAACTCCACACCTTGCGGTACAGGAATGCTACCCGCTGTGCGTAGTCTTCCGAATGTGCTGCAGTACCCGCAGGAAAAGGATCGAGAATCTCTTCCTGGGAATTCTGACAATGACTTAGTTAAAGAAGCTGCATTTTGCCCAAACGAGACCCTTTGGGAAAGAGATACTGCCTTATCTCTGTTACAGAAATTGACAATAGCTCAGTTGGCATCTATCTTTTGAGATAAGAATGTCACGCTAAAAGACTTTAAAAAAAGTAAGTCATGATTTGTCCTGGGAAAACTTGGGCCATCTCAAGCCCCAGAGAAGGTGTGAGTAGGCCCTGGGTTTCTCGTACTCAGGCCTGAAACTAACTCTGCCTGGCTTCTGTGTTTCTGAAGCCTTTAGTGCTCCTGTGTGACAGGCACACTGACATTTAGCATGCTTCCGGCCTCTCCCTCCCAGGACACTGGAGCCCCCTCGGTGACTTCTGTATTGCTATATTCATGTCACCTCACTCAGGAAGTGCAAGTTTAATAATAGTCTGGGTGTCTCAGGTAACCGAGGGCTCACCTCTCTTTTCCTGAACAGCCCTGATGACCGCCTGAGTCCCAGGAGGAATTCCATTCCCTTCCTTTCCCCTCCACTCGCTTCCTCCTGAAGTGAGGACTGAAGTGGGCACAGCCTCTTGACACAGGCAAGAGGCTTCCTCCAGCCGGCACTGGACTGGAGAGGAATCTTATGGGCACTAGAACATAACTGGCCCCTGAGACAGTAGAGCCCCGGGGTTAAGGGAAAGAGGATGCTGGAGGCAGGCTACCTAGATTTCAATGCTGGCCAGGCCATGTGTTAGTTGTGTAACTTCGGACAAGTTACTTAATTTTATTATGATTCATTTACCTCATCTGTGCAAAGGAGACAATAAAACTAACTGCCTCTTGAAATTATTAGGGAGACCAAATGAATTAATTTAAGCAGAGCGCTTAAAACACAGGAAGAGCTTTATAAAACTTAATTTTGGTATGGAAGGAAGTTCAGGGAAATCACATAGATTAACCACCAGCGCTGTGGCCCAGGGACACAACAAAATGTATGCACAGCAATTTTCTCACAGGTAACATTAGATTAAGATGAAGTTTAACAGGGAGAAGGGGCGAAGGCACAAACGAGCAGCCTTGGTTGGGTGCTCAGAGGGGCACAACTCCTCGGCGGGGCTACAGGATTTAGGGCTATTGTGGACTGATTTCCTGGACACAGGAGCAGGCTCCTCTCGGTCCCCTAGTCCCTGTCATGGAGAGGCCTTTCTGAGGCTGCCCTGCCTCCAAGGGGACGGTGGCGCTCAGAGAGGGCCAGGGACACCACTCCAATTTATCACAGCCTAGAGATACTCTGGTTAATATTTTATTGTTGTTGTTGTCATTGGTGTCTTTCTGGTTAGTATTTACTCAGGTAAATAGTCTTAAAGGAACATATGGGATTCTTTTTGACTCTCTTTCTGCCCTATTGAGTCATACAGACTGTTCCTAGAAGCCTCAGGAAATTGCACCTAGTCCTAGGACACGTCATTGAATCGGAGGTAACTGAATTAGATAGATGAGCAGTCTGGGCTCAGAAGAGCAGGATAGTGAGCATGGGTTTCACATTCTAATGAGGGCCATTTGCTCTGGAGCTTAACTATTCCCTGGCACCTCAGTGGGGCCAGTGAATGTTTGTCGAGTGAATCAGTGGGTGCATACATGCATGCACAAGTGATCCCCTATAACTGTGCCACTTTGCTTTTCAAATCATGAATGCAGGGACTGATATTCTGATTTTTTATGTTCTGTCCCTTTGCCCTAGGACTTGAAATGGAACCTCAGTAAGTCTATTGTAGAATCAAACTGATGCACCATGAGAGTGACACCATTATCCACAGTTCACCTGTAAGGTACCCTGACTTACGTCCTGACCATTCCATGCCTCGAGAAGCCCGAAACAGAGAATGAGAAAGCCTTAGCCATGACACTTCACTTCTAACTATCTAGGTGGCTGGAGCCAGCCCCTTTATCAGTTTTATCGTCAGCGAAAGGAAGAAGGCCTGGGACGAGATGATTTCTTTTTTAGAGGCTTGTCTTGGCCTTCACTCGGGGCACAGGGGGCAGATCTGGGATCTGCCAGGACCCTGTCTCTGCCATGGGTGAATTGTGTCGTAGGCAATGCGGCCCACCCCAGGCCCTGCCACCTGTCAGGGCTGTCCCGGCACCCTCAGGTTTGAAATAGCAGGGAGTGCGCCTCAGGGCACAGGCCGTAGTTAGGGGGTCCTGGGCTGACTCCCTGACTGTTACCTAACTGCAGCATTGGGCAAGTTGCTGACCTCTCCAGACCTCAGTTTCGTCACCTCTAAAATGGTGATAATAACTATGCCTACCTCACTGGTTGTGATGAGGATGAAAAGATATTATGTTTTTAATACCCTTGCCTATTATAATTTCATGATTATGTCCCACAAACTGCAGAAACTGTTTGACTCTTTTCAGCCTAGTCTATACCAGGCTTCCCTTACCCTCGGTTCATCTGTCTGTCTGTCTGTTGT
Source organism: Saccopteryx bilineata (assembly GCF_036850765.1). NCBI lineage: Eukaryota > Metazoa > Chordata > Mammalia > Chiroptera > Emballonuridae > Saccopteryx > Saccopteryx bilineata. Next base: position 33,087,616 of record NC_089495.1, on the reverse strand, counting down.
AAATACAGTATTCTCCTTCACTTCCTAGGTTCGGGGCTTTGGACAGGCAAACAATATCATTAATTGATACTGCATCTATTTTTACCCACAGTCCTCAGGTTTTAATCCCAAATCCTATTATTAGGGTAGGTAGAAAAGGTGCAAGATATGTCTCTCTAACACTCTCATTCTTGGGGAATAATACAGTATTCTTTTGTAAGAGTTGGATACACACACACACACACACACACAATACTTGACAGAATTTCTGAATCATTAGGCAGAAACAGATATTTTTCTGAGGGACTAAACTTTCAGTCTGATTTCTCTGGGAATCCAACAGATTGACCCTCATTTCTGAAACATTTCCTCCACCACAGATACCTTGCTGAGGAACTGGGGGGCATTAGGTGACCTGTGTTTTGGACCAAGGGAAGTCTTGGCCTAGTAGATACTTCCTGCTTTGAAGGATTCAAGAGGTAGAAGATTTGGTCCCTGCCCCAGGCAGCAAACAATTTGGCTGGGGAGACGAGATGTGCATAAATCAAATAACTTGAGAAAAATGTATTTAAAATACATTTTAAAAATCAAAAAATAAAGCTCCCACTTCTACAGTTCAGAGTGGTAAATACAGAGTATCCCAGGACAACATCACAGAGGAGACAGGAGCTGGGTGCTCCTTGGAGAAAGCAGAGATTGGAATTAGCCAGTGAGAGCGGCAGCAGATGTTCAGGGTGTGGTCCTAGGGGCAGACTGAGATGGGGATGCCATGGTGGGGACGGGCGAGGAGAGGAAGGGGCCCACCTGCAGTGTGGGGGTGGTGAGATCCAGATGTGCCTGTATTGGAGCAGGCCGACACAGAGCTTCCGGGAGGGGGTGGGGGAGGCAGAGAAAGGAAGCAGTTCTCCTGGAGCAGGACGGAGGCCGAGAGGCCAGAGGGGCGGGCCGGGCCGCCCTCCCATGAAGGCAGTGTCTGTAAGGGTGGGGAATCTTTTTCTGCCCCAAATGGACTGGTTACTTGGGAAAGGCATGAATCCCCGCTTTGGGGAGGAATGCTGAGATTGTCGGCTGCAGATAACTGAGTCCGTCTTCCATTTTTAGGGCTAACCATCGTTAGCGTGTGTCTGACTTTCCTGTGGCTGCTGTCACGAATTACCACGAATTTAGTGGCTTAAGACAACAGAAATCTATTCCTTCATGTCTGGAGGCCACAACACATCTGAAATCAAGGGGTGGGCAAGGCAGTGGCCCTGAAGGCTCTCGGGAGGAAGCTGTTCTTTCCTTTCCGACTAATGCCGGCTGCCGGCCTCCCTGGCTTGTAGCCGCATCACTCTGTCTCTGCCTCGTCTTGACATTGCTCCTCTGTGTACCTTCTCCACTGTCTTTTATAAGGATATTTACCATTGGATTTAGGGCCAACCTAGGTAATCTGGGGCGACCTTATATCAAGACACATGACTCAATTACATCTGCAAAAACTCTTTTTTCCAAAGAAGTGACACTCACAGGTTCCAGGGATTAGGGTGCAGACATATCTTCTGGTGGCCGCCGTTCAGCCCAATACAACATGTTCTCCAAGGAGGGAGTGTGAGGGAAAGAGACAGAGTTCCCCCAAGGGGAGAAGCACCACGAGGCACGGATGGGTCGTCCTGTGGAACGGCATCCCACACTTCACCGAGGACCTGACATGGGACCACTCTCACCTGCCAAACTCTACCTGAGTAGGCACACACGCCAAGCACTGTGCTCAGCACTTGTGCTGGGGTGATAACTATAATAATATATGCTATTTCCTGTGAGGGTCACAGCGATGGTCTGAGGATGGCCTTCGCTCCCTGGTTTCCAGATAAGGAAGGTGCCTGAGAACACCGCTGTCAACGACACGCAGAGGAGCTGCGCTGAGCCGCCTCGCTCCCCTCTGATCGCGTGCTCTCCCGCTGCACGTGTCTGCGTTCTTGCACTTTGTTTTATCATCTCCAGTGCCCACTCTCTCATTCATCCTCAGTACAAACAAATGTTTCTGGGGGCAGCATCTCAATAGGTTGGTGTAGGTGGCTAAGCAACAACCATGAAACCAAAGTGCTTTACTCTCATTCAAGACGAGGGACACCTGCGAGTTAGGGCTCACACTAAGCTGGCGGCTGAGCAGGGAGGCTCAGGTCACTAATTTCAGAGCCAGAACACCTGCTTCGGAGTCCTGGCCGGGCCTCTTACCTGCTGTGTGACCCTGTACCAGTCATTTCAGCTCCCTATGCCCTGGTTCTCTCATCTGTAGAATGGAGACCCCAATAGTACTTACACTGAGTGTTTGTTTTGTATTCTCACTCTGAAGTGAGAAGCGGGAAGACAGAGAGGTAGACTCCCACATTTGCCCTGACAGGGATCCACTTGGTAAGCCCACTAGGGGGCGATGCTCTGCCTACTTGGGGTGTTGCTCTGTTGCAACCAGAGTCATTCTAACACCTGAGGCGGAGGTCATGGGGCCATCCTCAGAGCCTGGGCCAACTTTCTCCAATGGAGTGTTGGCTGCGGGAGGGGAAGAGACAGATAGAAGGGAGAGGGGGAGGGGTGGAGAAGCAGATGGGTGCTTCCCCTGTGTGCCCTGACCGGGAATTGAACCTGGGACTTCCACACACCAGGCCAATGCTCAACTGCTGAGCAACTGGCCAGGGCCTTGAGTATCTTTAATGAGGATTAAATGTGTATCTGCATGTGTGTAAATATATATTATGTAGAAAGTGCTGATAATGGTTCTTAGTGCACAGTAAGTGCTATGTGCTGTTTACTTAAAACACACACACACACACACACACACACACACACACACACACACACACACAAAATAGCAGCAGAGAGCATGTGCTTGGTTCCTGCGGGGCCTGCATCTGTGACTCACTGGGGCTGGGGCTATGTGAAATAGCTCCTTAGTAAGGACACAGGGCCCTTGAAAACATCAGAACAGTATGACAAAGGCTGTGCTGAGCATTCAGCTTTGGAATGGAGTCCCCTCTCAAAAGCCGGTGCCTCCTGGGTCCTAGCCAAGACTGTTTGCTCATAAAAATACGAAAAGGAAGGGAGGCTGGGCCGGAAGGCAGCCTCGCGTTGCAGACCCCAGGGCGGGCTGGCCAGGGCTCTAGGGCCCGCAGCACACTTGGGTACCGTGGTGGGCAGTGGGGCACTGGAACTGGAGGGTGCAAGGCTGCCGCCAGGACCTCGGCCCTTCCTCGCAGCCCCGGGCTGGAACGAGATCGTGAGGTCGTGACCACACAGAACACGCTCACAGCCTGCTCTCTCTCCTCACAGGCCGATGCTGCTACCAGCTTTCTCAGGGCAGCGAGGTCGGGTAACTTGGACAAAGCTTTGGATCACCTGCGGAATGGGGTAGACATTAACACCTGTAACCAGGTAAGTGAGATGGGGACGGGCGTGTGGTCTCTGAAGAGTGGCTCTTGCCTCATGCCACTTCCTGAGGGTTTTAACCCGCTTCTATTAACCTTTTCCCAGTGGCCTCAAAAATCCCCACGGGCTCCCGCCTGCCGAGGGCCCTGACCTTGGCGTTCTCATCCCTGCCACGGCAAGGGGCCCTACAGAGAAGGGCTGATGCCTGAACAGTGTGGGCTGGCCCGGGCCCCACCCCCTGCCGCCTCTTCCCTTAGAAGTTGCCACTGGTCCCTGCTGTGGTCTTAGAATACGTGGCCTTTGAAAGTGGGCAGGAAGAAGGGCTCTGAAGGATGTGTGTCAGGGCTGACATTAAATCTCCTTTGTCGGTCAGCAGCCTTTGAGGATTCTCTGCAGGCGGAGAAGAAAATAGTGATGAAGACTTGCTCACAGGGTGTTGACAAAGGCGAGTCTGGCTCAGGTTGAGAACCAGCGTGGCTTTAACGGCTTCTCTGGGGGTTTCTGCGGCTCCATCACAGGGGCTTGGTTTCTGGGGTGGGGGGTGGGGAGACTGAATGTATGCGGGACTGAGTGGAGGGCGGAGTCAGAAGGAAGATCTAGGAATTGGCTGAATAGAGAGGAAATCACCCCTTAGAAAGAGAACGGGGTGTGGCTTGGGCTGTGGATTGGATGACTTTTGTTTGTTTTTGCCAGTTGATTGAGGTGTTCAAATGCAAGTGCTAATTCAGTTCTAATTTAGAATAAATTTGCTATTTGTGACTTTATTTTTACCATTTTAACCATTTAAAAATATTTCAGCCCTGGCCGGTTGGCTCAGTGGTAAAGCGTCGGCCTGGTGTGCAGAAGTCCCGGGTTCGATTCCCGGCCAGGGCACACAGGAGAAGCGCCCATCTGCTTCTCCACCCCTCCCCCTCTCCTTCCACTCTGTCTCTCTCTTCCCCTCCTGCAGCCAAGGCTCCATTGGAGCAAAGATGGCCCGGGCGCTGGGAATGGCTCCTTGGCCTCTGCCCCAGGCGCTAGAGTGGCTCTGGTCGCAACAGAGCGATGCCCCAGAGGGGCAGAGCATTGCCCCCTGGTGGGCAGAGAGTAGCCCCCTGGTGGGCGTGCTGGGTGAATCCCAGTTGGGCACATGTGGGAGTCTGTCTGACTGTCTCTCCCCGTTTCCAGCTTCAGAAAAATACAAAAAAAAAAAATATTTTAAATTGTGGTGAAATACAACATAGAATTTACCAGCTTAACCATTTGTAAGTGTACAGTTCAGTGGCATTAAGTACATTGATATAGTGGTACAGCCATCACCACCATCCAGCCACAGAACTCTTTTCATCTTGCAAAACTGAACCTCTGCACACATGGAGCAATAGTGCCCCACCCCAGCCTCCCCCCAGCCCCCAGCCCCCATTCTACTTTCTGTCTATAAATCTGACCACTCTAAGTGCCTCATATAAGTGGAAATCTTTTGCAGCTGGCTTATTGCACGTAGCACAAGGTTCATCCTTGTGGCTGAGGGCTGGGTGACTTTTACAGATCAGAGGAGGCAAATTCCCAGAATGCAGGTTCACTTTTCCATGGCGGTGCGCCTCTGTCCCCCGGGCCCCTCCATCCTGCTTAAAAAGCAAAATACCACTTGCTGTCCCTCCTAGGGCCAAGACCCCATTTGGATTCAGTTGGTAGTCTGTGGAGTAAATTCACAGCTGAAAGATCAGAGGGCATGGAGCAGGTGGTGTGTGATAAGAAACAGAAGTAGGTGTGTGATATGAGGCAGACGCCCAGGCAGGGAACTTCAGAAGGGAGGTGGAGCATGTAGACTGGACTTCAGGGACTTTAGCTCACAAACCGGATGACAGGCAAGCCCTCCACCTCTTCTTTCGTCCCTCTGACAAATATAGCAACAAGGAACTATCTCACCAAACAGGCAGAGCTGAAGGTTGGCCTTTGGATAGCAGATTGAAACTCTGAACCCTTTCCTCCGTGGGAAGAGGCAGTAGGGGCCCAATATGAGTGCAGAGTGAGCATCCTGGAGTGGCTCAGGAGAGGGGGCCAGCGTGGGTCATGTGTGTGTCCCCCCACCCCCACCCCCGTCCGGGTCTGGTTCCCCCACCAGGTGAGAGGATTGTTCTCGCTGCCGCGGGGATGCCTTCCTGGTGAGAGAGGCTGGTGCTGAGCCTTCCTTTGTTTGGTCCTTTGTTCGGCCGAGACTGCAGAAGTCCAGGTGGTGTCTCTCCGCAGTGCAGTTTCCGGTTGGGGAGCACAGGCCTCCAGAGGCCTTCCAGGGGTTAAGGTGCCAGCTCTCAAAGGAATCGTTTAGCAGAAACGGGGACAACTGAACACTCATAACCCTTGAGCCAGGGCTCATTTTCGGTGTGAAACTGGAAGATTTTGATGACAGGGAACAGCTTTGTCCTGATTGGCCTCCTGTCTCCGAAGGCCTGGGTGTAACTGGCTTGTCCCTCTGTCGTCTCTCCTCAGAGCACTTCCTGGGTTCATCTGAGGGCGCCGAGCAGAGCAGGCAACCAGGCATTCTTTGCACTTTATTAACACCATTTCCAATCGATCTGTGGGCGCAGGGCCAGAGACAGGTCGTGCTCAGCCCTACTGGAGACTGAGGGGTGGCTCTGACCTCAGCCTGGAGGCTGCAGGCCTGGCTGAGACCAGCCTCCTTCTTTCAAAGAGCAGACTGCTGCTAGCAAGGCAGGGACTGTCCGAGGGCAGTGAAGGCTGTGATTTGCTGAGTGCAAAGCCCCTGGCTGCTGGTTTAGCCAGGCTCCCCTGTTCTCGGGCCCTGTTGGTCTCTGCCCCTTGTTCTGTGACTGTGTGGGGGCAGGGAGATGCAGACAGGCTGCCACCGTTACCTTACCGGAGCCTCATTCTGGTTTTATGGGGCATTATGGCTTTTGTTCTTGAGTGGAGAGTATGGGTAGTGCTGAACTTCTTCTGCCCTCATTAAACACATTAGTGCACCCTTCGGGGCAATACTGCTGCTTGATAATGTTCACAGGGCTAGCTTCCTAATGGCACTAGAGCCTTCTTCTCTTTAAAAACATCCATTCTTTGTTTTGAGAAGATAAAACAGCCTCTTGTCCTGGGGTCATGACTTGAGAATGTGTTTTGACTTGAATCTTTTGAGCTGGTGGACTGTGATAGCAGTAACACAGCAAATACTGATCCTTATATAAGCAACACACTTTAAGATAGTATGTTTTGTGGAAAGACTGCACTACTTGCCATAACTGGAAGTAATTACTCTAAGTAGTGTGAAAAGAAGGACTCGGCTTATACAAGAGATATCTGAATATTCAGGGCAGTTTCCTTATTGCATAGATTGTATCTACTCCTTTTTATCATCACCATGATTATATATTTAGAGAAAAGAACTCACACACAAGGACACACGTGTACACACGTATGCACCAATATCTTTCTGTGCATGCCAGATTCTTTCATTTATTCAAGAATTGTTCACGCATTTTTTTTTAATGAGAGAAAGAGAGGGAAGGAGGGACAGACAGACAGGAGGGGAGAAAGATGAGAAGCATCAACTCATAGTTGCAGCACCTTAGCTGTTCATTGATTGCTTTCTCATATGTGCCTTGACCAGGGGACTCCAGCTGAGCCAGTGATCCCTTGCTCATGCCAGTAACCTTGGGCTTAAGCTAGCGACCTTTGGGCTCAGGCCAGTGACCATGGGGTCATGTCTATGAGCCCACGCTCTAGCTGGTAGCCCGCGCTCAAGCTGGGGACCCTGTACTCAAGCTAGATGAGCCCATGCTTAAGCTGGCAACCTCAGGGTTTCAAACCTGGGTCCTCAGCATCCCAGGCCTATGCTCTAACCACTGAGCCACCACCTGGTCAGGCAAGAATTGTTCATGATTTAGACCCATTGTCTTTAGACCCATGTCTTCCTGTACATCTCTACATGTGGGTAGGATGCTGAGATTTCTTAGTTAAAAAAAAAAATGTTCTAATCCTCATCATCTCTGAACTGTAGTCTACTGGTATTGAAAGCTATTAATCAAATAGCCACATAAATAGATATGCAAACCAAATTATGTTAGGCGCTGTGAAGGAAAGGCATAGGATTTTATGAGAATATATAAGAGAGACTTGACCTAGAGTTGGAGTAAGAGAAGGCTACAGTGTGGGAGCGATGAGCTAAGGGGTGAGTAGAGGTGAAGGAGGTGAAAGAGGGAAGAACGTTACAATGGTAGAGAATGGTCTGTGCGAAGTCCCTGGGGCAGGGGAAAGCTGGAGAGTTAAAGGAAGGCCGGAATAGCCGCAGTGCAGAGAAGAGGGACCAGATCAGCTGGAGAAGGGAAGCTGGGATTGTGCTGGGCCTTGTATTAGAGGTGGGGCAGTAGTCACAACAGTCTACAGCTGGAACTGTGCGCCCTGGGCCCGAGCAGTGCGTGTCTGCATGTTGTGTGCATGTGTGCACGGCAGTGTATTTGCTAGCAGCTCCACATGTCAGTCCTATAGTTGCTCATTAAGAGGAAAGATCTAGGGGAGCAACCTGTATAGTTGTGTCCATATGTCTTGGTAGAATATCCACCCTGCTTACAGAAGCCATGTTTTCAGCTCCGATCTTTATTCTCAGAGCAGAGGGAAGTGAGCCACAGATTCAGGCACAGCAGTGACATGATCAGAGGTTTGCGTTAAAGGATCACACTGGCTGCTGTGTAGATGACACAAGGAAGGGCCCACAGGTGGATATGGGGGAGCCAGTTGTCAGACTGTTACGTGAGTCCGGGAGAAAAATGTCAGTTGCTGGGATAAAGGTTGTGGGTGTGGAGACAGAGCAGGGTGAGCAGGCCTCAGTGATGAGTTGGGTGGGGGAGGGCAGGGAAGGAGCCTGTAAGAATGACTTCTAATGTCTGGCTTATTCAGGAGGTGAAAGCACCATTCACTGAGACCATGAACACTGGGAAGGGACTCAGTATGTGGAAGCGGGGCGAGGAGACAAGAACAGGGTTGTGTGGAAATCCTTCCAAGGAGTCTGAGGAATCACAGTGAAGATATACAGTATGTTCGTAAAGTCATGGTGCACTTTGACCAGTCATAGGAAAGCAACAAAAGATGATAGAAATGTGAAATCTGCACCGAATAAAAGGAAAACTCTCCCAGTTTCATACCTATTCAGTGCAGTTTGATGTGGGCTCACGCACAGATTTTTTAGGGCTCCTTAGGTAGCTATCCCATATAGCCTCTACAGACTTGTCACTGACTCATGGCCTACCAAAATGGGGTTTCTCCACCAAACTGCCGCTTTCCTTCAACTGCTTATCCCACCGAGTAATGTTATTCCTATGTGGTGTCACTTCGTTATAAACAAGCCGATATTCATGTTGCACTTTGGTCATGGATTCGAATTTAGCGAGCCACAGAACACACTGAACTTTCCTCTGTACTGTCCACATCTCGACTGGCATGGCCGTGGGCTGCTCCGCTGTATACACGGTGTTACGTCATCATCTGCGCATGCGCACATGCTGCCACATCATCCTACAGAAACTGGGAGGGTTTTCCTTTTATTTGGTACAGATTTCACATTTTTATCGTCTTTTCTTGCTTTCCTGTGACTAGTCAAAAGTGCACCGTGACTTTAAGGACACACTGTATAGTATGCAAATGGATATTTGAGCCTGGAACTTAGATAAAAGATCCAATTCAAAGATAGATATTTGGAAGTCATTCAGCCTTTGAGGATGTCAAATACTGACATTGGCTGATGATAACGGATGAAAGGCATGTTGAATATAATCCTCCCAGAGCCTTTGTGGGAGCATTCCACATGTATTTATTGAACACCTACTTTGTGCCAGGTGCTATTCCTATCCAGTGCCAGGCACTGAGCAGGACAGACAAAATAGACAAAGACGGCGCTCTCGTGATAGTTATATGCTAGTAAAGGAGACAGACATCACCAAGAAAATGAACAAATATACAATGTGAGCTAATGAGAAGTACCATGGAGGAGAAAGATATTTTGGATAGGGTGGGTAATCTCTGAGAACATGAATTCTGAGAGACCCAAGAGAAGTAAATGAGACCATGTGGTTTCCGGGGAAGAGCATTCCTGGAAGAGGGAGAAACATGTGCAAAGGTCCTGGGGGCAGTTGTATGCTTGGTTTGTCTGGGGAACAGCGTAGCTGCAGTGGAATGATTAAAGGGAAAAGTGGTAGGCATGGAGGTGGGGGAGAGTTCCAGGGCCAAATTTTGAAGGGCTTCTGGGCCATGGTGAAGACCTGGGTTTTACTGTAAGGGTGATGGGAAACCATTGGAAGGTTTTACACAAGAGATGCTCAATCTGATGTAGGTTTTAAAATGATCACCCTTGGTGCTGTGTGGAGAATAGACCTGGGGCACAGTGACAGAAGCAGGGAGACTGGTCAGGAAGCTCAGGCAGTAGACCTGGTAGAGCCGAGCGGTAGTTCTGAATAAGAGGGGACGGTAAATCCAGAGGGCTTGCCTCCCTGGGTTTGCCGTGTTGTTGCCCTGGTGGTCTTAGCACACACAACAGAAGGGCCTGTAGGGACCAAGGGCTCTTTACTCAGCCCGGGACCGTGTCATTCTTGCCACAGCAAGAACCACATGGCAGTGAGATGATTTGTTCAAATCTCAGCTCAAGCTCCATCGTGAAGACATTCCTGCTCCCCAGAGCCTGGAGTAATCTCCACCTTTGCGGTTGATCAGCACCTGTCCTGCAGCGCAGTCACATCCTACCTTGAAGCATGGGAATGTTGAGCACATCTTCTCTGTCCTAGTAGACAGACACTGAGCCACCTGAGGGTGAAGTCCATGGCTGCTTACTCCTCCCAGTGCCCAGATGTGAGGGGGCTTGGTGTGAGGGGGAGTATTCAGTGGGTTGTCATAGAGTAGATGCTTGATATTTGTTTAAATAAATGGCTACATAATTATTCCACATTCCAACATCAGCTTCATACGATCCACTTCCAGAATTATTGCTAGATTACTTAATCAAATAAAAATATTTTATTACTGAGGCCATAGCAATTAAAAATAATACTTTCTGCAATGAACTAATTGACCTTACACACTTACCAGTTAGCAGAAATAAGAAGAGAACAAGTGGAGAAAGCTTAGAGCCTCTGTTCTCCTGAGTTTCTAGAATTGTTGGATCAACCTGGATGCTCCCCTGGGAACCACGAGCTATAACATGAGAGGCAAAAATCCTCATTGTTTGAGTTTTGTGTTCTATTCTTGGAATGCTAGCAAACACGGGCTCCCTTGGCCTTCTTCATGAGACTCCAGGAAAGAAGTTCACACCTGAAAGAGAAGCCCAGTTGCCTGCAGGGCTGGTACAGACAAGCCCTTCTGGAGTGTTCCAGGACCTCTGTCCCCATAGCCTGACTTATTATTACCTGACTCAGGATGCAGCTAGCTTTTTCTTTATTTTTATCTGTCTTTTCCACTAAAATGGAGGCCCCTCAAGGGGAGAAGACTTGGTTTTAGTAAATAATCTCTTCCAGGATTCTGACTGGCACATAGTAGATGTTCATCGATTCAGTCAGCAGATGTTAATGTTAAGAAGCCTGCTGTAACCATTAATGATTAGCGCTCATGTGTTTGACACGTAGCCCATGGAGGAACTTGATCTAAGTGCTATCACTTTTAAGAGCATTGTGAAATAGTCACTCATAGGCTAATGCCTCTGTGGTTCTGATTCGGGCACTAGGCCCACTCGCCAAGTATGTGACAATGTTTGCTGCAATATCCAGGAGCTCAACTAGCTGAATATTCACAAAAACATAAACAGCTTCCAATGCTAATAAAACACAGCCAGCGAAAGCGTGTGAAGCCATGCTAATTCTACTGATGTTCCCTAAATTTCCACATGTGCATTTCACATGTCCCCTATCATGGTTAGGTACTTGTTTATATTGCAGGTAAAGGGTTTTAGGCATTTCAAATAAATGGGGCACCTGTAATAAGTTTCTGCTGCAGAGTAATTATTTCTACAGAAACCAAATGCCAAGTCTTTTGATCAGAATGTCTTGGGCTCTAGTGATTGTGATTAATTCCTATCTTTCCAAATTACAAATCTTAGAGTTTAGAGATCATGGCACTCAACTCTCTCACTGTATGTCTCAGAAAGCTGAGGCCTAGAGGTTACTTCTGAGTATCTTTTGAGCTTTATGACCTTGGATTTGATGAGACGGGCTTAAGAAGACCACCTAAACTTTCTCTACTTACTTATATATTTATTTATTCTCTGCTCATTATTCCACAAACATGTATTGAGCACTTACACGGACCCAAGCACCTTGCTAGAGACTAAATTCATTTACCCCCTGCTCTTAAAGAACTCAGAGGTTGGTAAAGAATTTCGGCTTGTATACAGAAGATTACAAATTCAGTGGTGTAAGTGCCATCCAGAATAAGCACAGAAGGTATTTTCATTCATTTATTCATTGATTCAACAATTATTTATTAACCTGCTCAAATATGCCATGTGCTGGATAATCAAAGCTGAGTAAGTCAGTCCCAGTGCCTCCTCTTAAATTGCTTCTAGTCTGGGGGTAGTGGCTAAGGGGCTGACGACTCAGAGAAGGGCTTTGAAGGAGGGTAGGAGTTTGCTAGGTAGGGAATTGGGAAGAGGAAATGCAGCAGAAGGAACAGGCTGTGCAAAGGTAGGAAAAGTGGAGGTCATGGCAGCAGCGAGTTCAGTGAGGCAGGGGTAAATGAATGAAGAGGGTGAGGATGTCTGGCTACAAAGGTTATGTCCAGGTCAGAGTAGACAGAGAACCTATTACTTTTCTCTGTCATCTTCTTTTTGTTAGGAACTAGTGACAAGCACAGAAATGATAGTCACTACACAGTTCCCTAATTTTACCTGCACCCCCAAACACACAGAGAAAGTCTTTCTAGTATGATAATAGGTTAATATCAAGCCTTCTGAAAACTTGCTGCCTTGTTGAGGCTCTGGAGTAGCAATGAACGAGAGAGAAGAATATACAGTGTGTCCGTAAAGTCATGGTGCACTTTTGACTAGTCACAGGAAAGCAGCAAAAGACGATAGAAATGTGAAATCTGCACCAAATAAAAGGAAAACTCTCCCAGTTTCATACCTGTTCAGTGCAGTTCGATGTGGGCTCATGCACAGATTTTTTAGGGCTCCTTAGGTAGCTATCCCGTATAGCCTCTACAGACTCGTCACTGATTGATGGCCTACCAGAACGAGGTTTCTCCACCAAACTGCCGCTTTCCTTCAACTGCTTATCCCACCGAGTAATGTTATTCCTATGTGGTGGCGCTTTGTTATAAATGTGCCAATATTCACATTGCACTTTGGTCACGGATTCGAATTTAGCGAGCCACAGAACACACTGAACTTTCCTCTGTACCGTCCACATCTCGACTGGCATGGCTGTGGGCTGCTCCGCTGTATACATGGTGTTACATCATCATCTGTGCGTGCACACATGCTGCCACATCATCCTACAGAAACTGGGAGGATTTTCCTTTTATTTGGTGCAGATTTCACATTTCTATCATCTTTGTTGCTTTCCTGTGACCGGTCAGAAATGCACCATGACTTTACGGACACACTGTATTATTGTGCCCCCCCCCACATAAGAAAGTGTGGGTCCGTGGTGGGCAGTGAAACAGAGAAACAACTAGATACCTCATGTGTAGTACCATGGAGGCTTCTGAAGTTCTTTCTAGAAAAGGTTTTAGTGAAAAAGATGGAACTTAAAAATCTTCATCTCCTGAATTATTTTAAATAGGTAAATTACTTCTGCATTTCAGCAGAAACAGGCTCTCTGATGTTCATCTTACTAACTATAATGACCAATTTGCAGTTTAAAAGTAAGTGGCTTACTTGTCATGATTTAGAGCAGGCGTCCCCAAACTACGGCCCGCAGGCCGCAATGCGGCCCCCTGAGGCCATTTATCCAGCCCCCACTGCACTTCTGGAAGGGGCACCTCTTTCATTGGTGGTCAGTGAGAGGACCACTGTATTTGGCAGCCCTCCAATGGTCTGAGGGACAGTGAACTGGCCCCCTGTGTAAAAAGTTTGGAGACCCCTGATTTAGAGTGACCTACAGTGTTTAATAATCACAGATTCCAATTCCAATTCTACAGTGTCTCTGCTTTCCTGAGCCCTTCCCCAGGCACGACCACTTTTAGTGCCCACATCACCCTGTAAGGTGGAGAGAGCAGATGCGGGACAAGTGAGGTCAGTGAGACTCAGAGAGGTGAAGAGTTTTCCTGAACTAGAGTCTAGTTCTCCCAGCTCCCAGCTGGAGTCTCTACACTGCACCCTACAGGTAGACTTGAGGCTTGCAACAGAGCCCTTTACTAGAGCAACCTTCCTTGCTTGAACTGGTTCCATTTCCCCTTCCTTCTCGGTGAAGGAAGAGTTAACTGACCAATTCAGTTACATAAAGATGTCCATTTGTAGTGACAACAGGGACATCTCTGAGATCTCAGGGGTAAGGAAGAGTGTGAAGAGCACCCTCAAGAATGATTTGGAACACATTGCAAGGGAAGTGCACCCTCCTCACTCCCCTGTATGGTTTGATTGCTGTGAATTTACACTGTGGAGACCAGATGTGATATTCCTACTTTTGGGAAACTGAGAGAAAAGATAGTGTTGTGTGTGTCAGGTTGCAGTTCTGCGGACCCTTGTGGAACACACACTGTCTGCCAGATCCCATGCTGGGACCTAACTAAGATACAAAGGCGAAGAAAACATAGAAACTCAAAAAAGTCCTACCTGTTGAAAGACATAGACACAAAAGCAGATGAGTGCGATTCCATTTGCTAAGGGGCCTTGCTAGAGTTCTCTCTGAGTGCCATGGGAACGTGGTTGTCAGAGCAGATCACTTTCAGGAGGCTGGAAGTAAGGTGTGGTGTGCTGAAGAGAGAGGGACAACAAAAGTCACAGAGAAAGATGACATATAATCTGGGCCTTGAAGGAAGACTTGCTTCACTGGTTATTAGAGGAAATGCTAAACCCAGTTCCCACTCTTTCTGAATAGGATAGACCATGCGCATAAATTTGCCTGGGGTTATTTACATTTGATTATGAATTTTTTGGTAGGAACTATTTTGTCATTTCTGACAGCTGTGTTCCTGATTTTAATTGTTTAATGATTTTTTTAATTTAACAACAAAATTAATACATGGTACTCATTTAAAAATTCATACTACACAGAAATATATAGTCTTCCATAAGTCTTCCCCTGTGCCCCAAATCTCTGTGAACAGTTTGGGGTGCACCTTGTCATACCTTTTCCTGTGCATCTCTTCATGCATGTCTTAATTGTTTTCTGAGAGCTGTCACTTTGTTTTATTCCATAATCGTGGAATTACAAGGAAGCTAGGAAATAGAGCAGTTGTAATATTTTGACGACACAAAGACTGAGGCCCGGGGAGGGGAAGTGACTGATCAGGAGGACAGTCTAGACTCTAGAGGCCTCAATTCCTTATCTATTGTTTTTTGTTCTAAACCCCCTGCCCTGCTTCTGAAAGTCTGGCTCTTTTTATCTTATAAAGGAATGCCAAGATCTCGGACATAGAAACTGTTTCTAGTCCATGGGAGATATTCTTAGCTGCTGAGCTGAATTTCAAAGTCCCATTCTCTCATTAACTTGAGCTCATACTTCCTCCTCCAGTCTCCCCAAAGGCCTCAGCCCCTGCAGCTGATCTGCTCTGAGCCGGGGGACTTTGCAGAGCGTGGAGCCGGCACAGGTTTTTTTTAATCGAGATAGAAGGTGATCCGGGGTTGATTCATCTCCTCACACAGCTCTGAAATAGTTACGGGTTTCTTTCTTTCTTTTTTAAAGAAAAGTTAATGAAAAGGATTAGAATGTCATTCCTCCTCATGAATATCTAGTAAACTATGAGACTTAAGGGCTACCTGGGTAGGAGAACTAAATTTAGATTGCAGTAAAACAAAGGAAGGAAAGTGCTTAGAGCTGGTCTTGTTCCTTTCCATCTGCGTCACCTCTCGCTTTCTGAGTGTGTCCTTCCCTCTCTGCTTCTGCTCGTATTCTCCTTTTCCATCCCTGGGTAAGAGACAGGTTGACGAAGGAGATAAGGTGTGATTTCCCCACCAGGGTTACGGCAATTGCTTCAGTTCTGCCTGGCTCCTGATCCATTAGATTACAGGATCACATATTTTTAGCATACCTAGCCCACCAAGCAGTGTCTGGGGAGCCATGCGATATCTGGGTCGGAAAGAGGCTGCAGGTGGAACCGCCCTGCACAACCCGATACCTCCCCTCCAAAAGAGGCTTCCCCGTTAGCGGGTTCCCGCACTGGGGCTGTGGGCTGCTCTCCTGTCGTCGTTTGGTGGCTCTGCAGGGTTTTTACCCTGGAATAATCTCTGAACTCTGGTCTGGCTTGAACCTCTCCTAACTGGAGAGAAGAGGCTGTGTATGCTTGGCTCCTCACTCTCAGGCTCTGGGTCCTGAGACAGGCAGAAACCCTACTCGGCCACCCATCCTCTACTACCGTCGCCAGAGTCACAGCATTGCCGCTGCTTCTCAGGGACCTCTTCTAGCCACTCCCTGCTTCCCAGGAAATACTTGCCTTTCTTCTTTAAAACAGTTTAAATAGTTTCAAACCTATAAAAACATTGCAAGAGCCTGACCAGGTGGTGGCACCGTGGCTAGAGCATCAGATTGGGATGCAGAAGATGCAGGTTTGAAACCTCAAGGTCGCTGTCTTGAGCGTGGGCTCATCTGGCTTGAACGCAGACTTGCCAGCTTGAGCGCAGGGTCACTGGCTTGATCGTGGAATCGGATAATAGACATGACCCCATGGTCGCTGGCTTGAGCCCAAAGGTCACTGGCTTGAAGCCCAAGGTCGCTGACTTGAGCAAGGGGTCACTTGCTGTGCTGGAGCCCCCCCAATCAAGGCACATATGAGAAAGCAATCAATGAACAACTAAGGAGCCGCAACAAAGAATTGATGCTTCTCATCTCTCTCCCTTCCTATCTGTCTGTCCCTATCTGTCCCTCTCTCTGTCTCTGTGTCTTTGTCACAAACAAACAAACAAACAAACAAAAAACATTGCAAGAATAGTACAAAGAATTCCCACATCTCTTTCACCTAGTTTCTCTAGGTGAAATTGCTCTATTTGTCTATTCATCTACTTTATAATATATAGTCTATGTGATGTAACTCTCTATCACCCCTAAGCATTTCAGTGTGCACTACCCAAGAGTAAGGACACTTTCCACATGACCATCCTACAGGCCTCCCAATCAGGAAATCAACATTAATGTAACACATCTACAGACTCCATGAGCATTTTGCCAGCTGTCCCAACAATGAGATATTGCTCTCCTTCTTCTTCTCTCCCTTCCTTTGTTCCCCGCTCCATCCTTTCTCCCTTCTTTCCTTCCCCTCCAACCGCCACTCTATCTCTTTCCCTATCATCTCTATCTAACCCTATCTGTCTCTATCTCTATCATCTCTATCTCTAATCATCTCTGTTCCAGGAGTCCATCCAGAACGCACTTTGTATTTACTTGTCGTATATCATTATTCTCCTTCAATATGAACCCCCTCCTCAGTCTTTGCCTGTCTCTCATGTTTCAGACAGTCTTCCATTCTGTAGTTTGAACCTCAACTGTGTCTGCTGATGTTTCCTTAGGACCAGATGCAGGCAGTGCACTTTTGGTAGGAATACCACAGAAACCATGCTCCCTTTCCACCGCTGGTGATACGAGCCCTGATCAGCTGGTGACCCTGATGTCTGCTGGGTGTTTCTACTGTAACATCATCCATATTTCCCTTTGTAGTTTATCAGTACTTGTTGGGGTGGAGGGGGGGGGGGATAGTCTGATGTTATCCAATTATCCTGCCCCTCCTCAAATAACCACCAGCTTTGGCACAGGTATATGTCTTCTACCTGTACGAACAGTCACAATGAGATTCCAAAGAGTGATTCTTCATCTCCATCGTTTTCTCTACATTCATTAGATGGCATGCTACTAAAGGATAAGGTTTTCCTCCTCCCTCATTGATTTATTTTTTCATTATGTACTTATACCTATACAGACTCATTGGTTGTTTTTTTAAATTATTTGATGGGTAGTAATCTCATACTCTCATGATCTACACTGCTCACAAAAATTAGGGGCTATTTTATTGCTTCATATTCATTTTGAAAAAAATATCCCCTAATTTTTGTGAGCAGTATATTTTGAGGTTCAAAGCTAAATTAGGCCAATAGAAACCCTTTCAGTAATCTGGTTTCTTTGTTTTTTGATACATCCTTATCATTCTTTGAGCATTTTCTTACTTTTTTGGCACAAGTTGTCCCAGGGTCAATTTGTACCTTCCCTGCTCCAGCCCTGGATCAGCCATTTTCCCCAGCTTCCTTTCAGTGGAGGATGGTATTTAGACACCAAAATCTGGTCACTTGATGTGCCCATTGCTACTGGTTGCTGCGTGAGCCTGTGTATATGCACACATTGTAACTATTTCTACATCTATCTATGTATATCTATTTTAAAAATCCATGGCAGCATGCCAGTACATCTGATTCTAGTCCAACACCTTAAGCTTCTTTCCAGTTTTCCTCTTTCCAGGTTTTTAAACTCCTACAAACAGTGAGAAACCTGACTCCCACTGATTTTCGTCATCCTCTACCTGATAATTCACGTGCTTGATGTTGCAATCTCCCAACCACCCCAGGGTAGCCCTCCTCTTTGTCGCACACCAGACAAGACTATACAGGGCACCCTCTCTGATTCGCTGCCCTTCTTCCTCAGACACTGACCTCTGAACTGGGAGGAGAGGGGAAGAAAAGGACAGGAAGTAAAAGGGAAGGCAGAAAAACTCTATTCCTTTTTATTTCATTTTCTGTTTTGGCTAAAAATTTAATGCAGGCAATTTGGGAAAAGACATCAAAATTTATATTGTCGTACTGTTTTTGCTAGCTGCTTAATACATTTCCTCATCTAGTGAACGCACAGTGACACTCATTCCCTCTTTGCTCTTCTGCCATCTCTGGTTTGTTCACCATCTCCTCTGCCTTTTTTATTTACTGACCACATGGGTAAAGTGAAGTGTTTGCAAGAAGGCACAGTTCCTGAGACGTCCCTCTTTCATCCTTCTCTTTTTGTTCACTCTTGGGTCCTCAGACTTCTTGGCTTTGTCTTCCACTGCTCTTGAGTTATTCTTCCCAGGACTCTGGTCCTTCCCTTCCCCATTAAAACTTTTTGGCCAGTACTCCATTGCCTCTGCACCTGGTTAGATGGCAGCTAACCCATCTGATTAACTGAACTAATAACAAACATGGCATAGGTGTCTGTGAGTAAAAGGGTCATGCTTTCTAGATACTACATTGGCTGAAGTCCTCTAGAAATGCACTGCTTAACTCAAAGAAAGTGGGTGGGGGACTGAAATAATGAGGTTCAAGGCTATGGGGTGGGAGGGGGAAGCTAAGCCCTGAGGTCCTCAGGACGCAGCTTGAGGCTGCCAGCTCCATGGGGGCCGTGTTTGCATGGAAAACAAATGGCTGTGAGAAACAGACTGGAAAGGTGATGTTTCCGCCCAAGAATGTAAGCATCAGTTTTGGAGATTTTTGTTGTTGTTGTTGCAGTTTTCTAAGTGATATAGGATCTTAGGATACCACACATCCTTTCTGTTTGAAACCTTCTTCTGTTCTGAACAGGATAATAGTTAAATTTCCCTTGACATGTCTACTGTATTTGTACATTTAGAAATCAATTAGTGTAATTGGGGCAATCTGAGATGCTAAACAGAGGAATAATTTGCCGAAAACAAATGTCTGGAATTGTGTATTTTGTCAATGGAATTTCTCACAGTTGGTACAAGAAAATACTTCAAATTAAATCATTCAGGCTGAATATGACTATTTTTTTTCTTCTTTTTAAAAAAATGTTAAAACAAACACAGCCTGGCTGAGATCTCCTCCACCTTCCATCAGACAGATTGCTTCTCAGAAGAATCCTCTAAATTGACATTTTACCTGAAAAAGAGCAAAAGCAGATGAAACGTTCCACATGTGTGTGTGCTTGGCATGAATATTATATTTGACCAAAAAGAGTCTAAAAGGGCTGTCTGCTGTATTAGAACCACGTGGGATGAGATCATATGGGGCCAGTTGGCCTCGGGCTCGTTGTAAGGAGTACGTAGGATGTAAAAAGCTTCCAAGAACATTGCTCTGACCCTGACGGTGAGAACAGGCTGGAAGCATTACAAAATTATAATTTCCCTGATCCTATCAGAGGGCTGAGGCAGCGAGGCCACCAAGTCAACTGGATTCCATAGAGGGACAAGAAGCTCCTCCAAGGAGAGGGCCATGGTTTCAGCTTTGACAGGGTACAGAAGAAAGAGGTGGTGGCCATACAAGCCAAAATCAAAACAAATCCCTAGAGGCCAGTGTGGGCCTAGCTTTCCTCCACAGGCCTCCAGCAGGTGCTCATGAGAAATACTGGGATGAGTCAGGAGACCAGAGAGAGACACCCTTGGTGACTGTGGAGGCGAGGGGTGGGGAAGAACAGGCAGAGTCTACTTCCCCAGACTCTTCCCTCATGTGAAGCAAAAGCAAACCCCCTCACCTTCAGACTACAAGCAGAAACTCATTTTCCATGGGGAGGAAGAGAAGCAC
Organism: Saccopteryx bilineata; assembly: GCF_036850765.1. Lineage (NCBI taxonomy): Eukaryota > Metazoa > Chordata > Mammalia > Chiroptera > Emballonuridae > Saccopteryx > Saccopteryx bilineata. The sequence continues at coordinate 33,067,623 of NC_089495.1, read as the reverse complement.
ACTGCCTCTGCCCCTGGGGAGGGGGAGGGGGAGGGGAAGGGGAGGAGGAGGGGAAGGGGATGGGGAGGGGGGAGAAGGGGAAGGGGAAGGGGAGGGGAGGGGGGAGAGGGGGAGGGGGAGGGGAAGGGGAGGGGGAGGGGGGAGGGAACAGGCAGAGGTCTTGTGCTGCTGCAGGAAGGGTGAGAGCCAAAAGCTCTACCCTGGGCCAGGGCAGGAAGCAGTCTGGGACCGGGATCCTACACTAGTAAGAAGAACTTATTCCTCTGTTCCTGCTGGAGGAAGAGCAGGAGCCTTCCACCCAAAACCAACTATAGAAACAAGGCAGGTTTTGCTGACACCAAGAAGGGGGTGGGGGATGCTAAAGCAAACAAATAAAAACACTCCCAAAATCGTACTTTTGAGATCCAAACACATAACCTGCCTAAAACTGAAGCTGAGCCAGGACGAAAAAGAACTGTTTCCCCACCTGCTCAATATCTAATAACAAAAAAGAGCATAGTTCTGCTGGCAGAGGGGTGAGAAGATGGAGAAAGATCTCATTTGAGGCACAGGCATGCAGGGATGGCTGAAGCTGGGGGGAGATTGAGAACACACAACCCTCTATCACCCAGATCCTACTCTGCGATCAAGGTAACAGAGCCTACCTCGGGGAATTTAAAGGCTATAGTATACTGAAGGTAACAACAAAACCGAGACTTAGGTCAACTCTTTATTAGATTGATTCAACTTCCCTTCCCTCCCCTGTTACCACCACCTCCACCTCCACCACCTCCACCACCTCCACCTCCACCTCTACCTCCACCTCCACCTCCACCTCTACCACCTCCATCCACCTCCACCTCCACCTCCACCTCCATCACCTCCACCTCCATCACCTCCACCTCCACCTCCACCTCCATCTCCACCTCCACCTCCATCACCTCCACCTCCACCTCCATCACCTCCACCTCCATCACCTCCACCTCCACCTCCATCTCCATCACCTCCAACTCCACCTCCATCATCTCCACCTCCACATCCACCTCCACCTCCATCACCTCCACCTCCACCTCCACCTCCATCACCTCCAACTCCACCTCCATCTCCATCACCTCCAACTCCACCTCCATCATCTCCACCTCCACATCCACCTCCACCTCCACCACCTCCACCACCTCCACCTCCACCTCCATCACCTCCACCTCCACCTCCACCTCCACCTCCATCACCTCCACCTCCACCTCCATCTCCACCTCCACCTCCATCACCTCCACCTCCACCTCCATCACCTCCACCTCCATCACCTCCACCTCCACCTCCATCACCTCCACCTCCACCTCCACCTCCATCACCTCCACCTCCATCACCTCCACCTCCACCTCCACCTCCATCTCCATCACCTCCAACTCCACCTCCATCATCTCCACCTCCACATCCACCTCCACCTCCATCACCTCCACCTCCACCTCCACCTCCATCACCTCCAACTCCACCTCCATCTCCATCACCTCCAACTCCACCTCCATCATCTCCACCTCCACATCCACCTCCACCTCCATCACCTCCACCTCCACCTCCACCTCCACCTCCATCACCTCCACATCTGCCACCTCCACCTCCACCTCCACCTCCACCACCTCCACCTCCACCTCCATCACCTCCAACTCCACCTCCATCTCCATCACCTCCAACTCCACCTCCATCGTCTCCACCTCCACATCCACCTTCACCTCCATCACCTCCACCTCCACCTCCACCTCCACCTCCACCACCTCCACCTCCACCTTCATCATCTCCACCTCCACATCCACATCCACCTCCATCACCTCCACCTCCAACTCCACCTCCACCTCCACCTTCACCTCTTCCACCTCCATCACCATCACCTACACCTCCATCACCTCCTCCACCTCCTCCACCACCTCCATCTCCACCTCCACCACCATCACCTACACCTCCATCACCTCCACCACCTCCACCACCTCCATCACCTCCACCTCCACCTCCATCACTTCCACCTCCACCTCCACCTCCATCTTCATCACCTCCACCTCCACCTCCACCACCTCCACCTCCACCTCCTCCACCACTTCTACCTCCACCTCCACCACCACCACCTCCACCTCCATCACCTCCTCCACCTCCTCCACCTCCACCACCATCACCTACACCTTACATCAGTTTTTCATTGTGACACCTTAGTTGTTCATTGATTGCTTTCTCATATGTGCCTTGACCGTGGGCCTTCAGCAGACTGAGTAACTCCTTGCTCGAGCCAGCAACCTTGGGTCCAAGCTGGTGAGCTTTGCTCTAACAAGATGGAGCCCACCACCTCTACATCCACCTCCATCACCTCCACCTCCAACTCCACCTCCACCTTCACCTCCATCTCCACCTCCACCTCCACCACCTTCACCTCCACCTCCACCTCCTCCACCACCTCCACCTCCACCTCCACCACCATCACCTACACCTCATCACCTCCACCACCTCCACCACCTCCACCTCCACCTCCACCTCCTCCACCACCTCCACCTCCACCTCCATCTCCATCTTTACCTCTATGTCCACCTCCACCACCTCTACCTCCACCTCCATCACCTCCACCTCCACCTCCACCACCTCCACCTCTACCTCTACCTCCACCACCTCCACCTTCACCTCCACCACCTCCTCCTCTATCACCTCCTCCTCCATCACCTCCTCCACCTCCTCTACCACCACCACCTCCACCACCTCCACCTCTACCTCTACCTCCACCACCTCCACCTTCACCTCCACCACCTCCTCCTCTATCACCTCCTCCTCCATCACCTCCTCCACCTCCTCTACCACCACCACCTCCACTACCACCTCTACCACCTCCATCACCTCCACCTCCACCATCACCTCTACCTTTACCACCTTCACTTCCACCACCTCCACCTCCACCACCTCTACCTCCAACTCCACCTCCACCTCCTCCACCACCACCACCACCACCACCTCCACCTCCACCACCACCACTACCATGATAAAATTTTACAAAAGAAGCATGTTCATTTATATGCATAAATACTATTTATTTCAGTCTCTGTTGCTCTTCTATACATAATGTTTGACATTCAATTAAAAATTACAACACACACATAAGAAAAAAAAATTAGCCTGACTAGGCAGTGGCGCAGTGGATAGAGCGTCGGACTGGGATGCAGATGACCCAGGTTGAGACCCTGAGGTTGCTAGCTTGAGCGTGGGCTCCATCTTGTTAGAGAAAAGCTCACCAGCTTGGACCCAAGGTTGCTGGCTTGAGCAAGGAGTTATTCAGTCTGCTGAAGGCCCATGGTCAAGGCACATATGAGAAAGCAATCAATGAACAACTAAGGTGTCGCAATGAAAAACTGATGATTGATGCTTCTCATCTCTCTTCATTCTTGTCTGTCTGTCCCTATCTATCCCTCTCTCTGACTCTCTCTCTGTCTCTGAAAAGAAAAAAAGAAAAGGAAAAGAAAAAAATTATTGTCAAGAGACAAAACAATCAACAGAACTAGAATCGGAGATAACTGGTATGTTAGCACTATCAGATAGACTTTAAGATAATTATGATTAATATGTTAAAGGATCTAGTGGGGAAAGTGGACAGACAACATTCATGAGCAGATGGGGAATTTCAGAAGAGAAACTATAAGAAGGAATCAAAGAAATTGCTGGAAATAACTCAAAAAAATACTTTATTGGTGACTAGGAATTTCTTCAACAGGCTCATCAGTAGACTGAACACAGCCTACTGGAAAGAATCAAAGAACTTGAAGATAAGCCAGTAGAAATGATCAAAATTAAAACAAAGTAGAAAAGAGCAGGAAAAGAAAAACAGAACAGAGTAGCAAAGAGCTGTGGGACACTATCAGCTAGTCTAACATACATGTTAGTGGAGACTCAGCTCAGAAGGAGGTGTGTTTAGAAAGAGGAATCTGACAAACTGGTGTTTTTCTGAGAAAGGCTTGTGGTTAAAAAATGGCCACAAGTAGTCATTGCTTTGCTCCTCTGCTTCCAATTTAGCTGAAGTATTTACCCCCACTCATCTATTTCCTTCTTGCTTCTTTCTTCCACACCCAGTTGTCTGGGGGAAGAAATGTGTGATTCCCTGCCAACGTGGTCCCCCTCAGCAGTCTGTCTGCTACTTGGCATCAAGAGGAGTGGCTGTGAAGGTTATATGGAGTAGATGAAAAGACACAAGGCAATAATCAGCAGCCTGCCTTTGAAGCTGGATGCTGGCTTTGAAGGGGTGGTATATTATAGTTCATCTCTGTTTCTTGTTCTAGCTAAGAGCACATAGCTCACAGAACTTACCCCTTCTTATTGTATCAATTCAAAAATCTGCTTTAAAAAAAGAAAGTATTAAATATGGAATTTTCCCACAAAACACTCCTTTGCTTCTGTGAGTAGCAAAGTCTCCTGTATGGACTAGCTATGCATCTAGTAAGGTACTTACTTATACAAGCTCCTTAGTGTGCAGGTGCCTTAAGTTAGTTTTCAGGCATTCTGTGGTGTCGGCTACTACATGGGGACCCGCCATCCAGCTGCTGAGGCCAGCTGCAGTGGGCTTGGACGCTCTGTGTCCCTGGAACTCAGATGCTTGCCGAAGGAAAGAGGAAGGCACTCGATGAGGATGGCTGGGAGCCTCGTTTCTAAAATTTTACCTTATGGGTTTAGAATTTAAACTCAGTCCTGGCTTCTCATCTGACCATTGTTAATGACCTTGCAACCCTGGCTGTGTACAGGCTGCCTTGTCAAAGCCTCCGTGAAGCTTTCCTGACTCCTTGACAGAGCAACTTCCTAATCCTCTGTGCTGTATCTAGTCTTATGCGTGCCATTTGGGGCATGATTGTGCATTTACTTTTAACGTGTCTGTTTCCTCTAGCGAAGTGAGTTCTTTAAGCCTATGAGTTTGTGTTTTATTCATCTCTAGCCTGGTGTCAGGCATAGAAAAGGTTCTCAAATCAGATTAAGTAAATGCTCAGCATGAGGTAGGTGACTGCAGTGACTATAATTGTAATTGAGACAGATGTTTGTTATAGCCGTGTTCCTGCGGAACTTTGTCTGCATTAAATTCCTGGGCCTTCTAACACACCTGTCAGAGCTCAGCCAAAGGGGGCTTGTTCTGTGGCTCTGATGAGCGTGTTGGATTCAGATCACCACAGTAAGAGACTTGGAAGTAACCTAGGGTGATTATGTTGAAAACAAATTAAAAGTGAAGTGAGAAAAAAATAAAAAAAAAATCATAAAGAAGAAAGAGCTCATTGAACCAGGGTTGGGATGGGAGCTGAGTGACACTATTAGAGATGCAGATTATTTAGCGGTCCCCGGTCCCTTTATGCTAACGAGCGTCACCTCCAGTGAATAGCGCAGCTTTGGAAGGTAGGCATGTGACACAGGGAGGGAAGAGGAGGGCCTTTCTGTGGACCAGGACTGTGATCCCTAGATCAACTCCAGCAGCCATGACCAGACCCAGTTGGATGACTGTTGTGACTGAATATTAGCTCTAAGCTGCCTGGTAATCAAAAAGGGGAAATGTGCTCTCATCATCCGATAAAAAGACACATATTAGTTCCTAGAGGGGCGAAACCCAACCCTCCATTTTTCTGGGAAATCAGGTTGGTTCTCTATGTGGCTCTGCCCTAGAAAGGCTGTGAACTGAGCTAATCATTTGACTGTTCTGGCTCTTGATTTGCTCAGCATTCAGGGTGCCTTATATTCCTTTCAACTCCAGCATTCTCTGCACAGACCATATGTATTCCAGACTTCCCTCTGGATTGAGACCCTGACATTGGCTCCAGATCGTGGGGCAGCCACCCAGAGCACTAGCAGCGAACAGGAGTGTTTTCCTTCTAGATTTGCCAATTTCCCAGCTTTGAGGCGCTCAGGACCCACGGATGGTCATAGAAAGCGATTGTGCTGTGCAAGTAAGCCGAAACCCCAGCCGTCAGCGCCCTCCTCCCTCGCGGCGCACAGCCGAGTCCCCTGCGATAAGATAAGCCGACTGCAGCAGCTGCTGAGGCTCCCACAGCCAAAAAGCACCACCCGAATTCCCAAGTAATCACAGGGTGCCTGCGCTCAGCGACAGAACCTGGCAGACAAGGCGCTTTGAAGAGCGCAGTGCTCCGGAAGGGAGACTCCTGTGCAGACCAGCCCCGGGGAAGAGTTAAGGACTCAGAGCTGGAGGGAGTGGCTCCCACAATACAATCACCTGACAAATTGTTTTTCAGTGGATTTGTGTTTTGCAAAATGATTTGAGGGGAACCAATTTCTTCCAGCCCCATGCTCCGCCCCCCACCCCGCCCCATTCTGGTCCTAATAGACTGCTGTTGTGCTGTCAATCACTTTCTCCCTTTCTGTTAACGGAACTTCCTCTGACCTAGACTTTATCTGAGAAGCTCATTCACACTGCTCTGGACATTTGAAGGTGTTCAAAGTTTGCAAGAGGAGGAAATCCAATGGAGATGTTCAGATATTTGCATGTAGAAATATTGGATAAAAGGGCTCTCTCATAACTGCCCACTATCCCCACCCCTCACCCTCACACATGTTAGTGAGGCTGGGTGTGCTGATATGCAAAGACTTGGCCAACTACACTTGCTTGTTTGGGGTGTGTTGAGGGTAATGGGGGAAGGGGAGGGAGCTAATCTAAGTAGGAAGTAGGTAAAGTTCCCTCCAGAGCCCCCCCTTTTCTTGGGCATCCAGGGCACCTGTTCTGTCTGCCTGTCTGAGGATCCTAGGCAAAGAGAGGTGTATATACCTTCCATTCTGCTGTCGTGGGGTACCTGTCCTGTGTCTCTACGTCAGTAATTACTCATGACTTTCCTGGGCTGGTTTTAGCAAAACAGTGGACTAATCTGTTAACCCTTTGAGTAGTGAGTTTTTTTCATGCTCGCTGACCCTCAGGAGTGAGTTTCTTTTCAAAAAATGAGATTAGTTCCAGTTACTCTGGATGGTCAGGAGGCACAAGGATGTACATGAATGTTCATACTACTCAAAGGGCTAAGGGCCCGTGTGGCACAACCTCGGGTGGAAGCTCTGGTAAACAGCGCCCTGACACAAAGGGAGATTGGGAGTTTAGGAGCCCACGAGGGGGCTGTGGAGATATTCGGGGATGAGTGAGTCAGGGACCCCTCCTCTCTCACCGTCAGGAGCCAAGCCCCTCCACCTTGGTGGTCAGGGTCTTTCATATTAGCCAGAGCCTGTGGTGGCTCTGGGCATCCCTTGGAAAGGAACATGGTAGAACATAGTTGACCAAAACAGGAGACAGGAACAAGGGGTGGAAGAAGGGGTGGGAACAGATGGGGAAGGAAGAGGAGAGGAAGAAGACACAAAATGTCAGGGGAGGAGACTGCTTAGTGACCAAAATCATTTTCTATATGCAGTCAAGATCTCATCTGTTGGAAATGAAATAGTTCCTTGAAATTAGTTCCGTCATGTCAGAGTAATTTGTGGCTCTGAGTAGCACTCTTTGAAGTCAGCTTTTGCCAGAGAAGTTCGAAAGCATCTAAGTGCACGGATCAGGAGAGCAGGGAGCAGGAGGGTGATAAGGAAAACGTGAGCCAGGCTGCCTTCTGTAGGGCAGGAGCAGCCTCGCCAGGTCGAGTTGAAACTAACTGGGTAGTGTGAGTCCTGCTTTTGCGGCCTGGGGTATGTAAGGCATGGAACATGTTTGCCATGTTTGTTTGTTTGTTTTTCTTTTTCTTTTCCCTAAAATATAACTGTCAGTTTTGGTCACATTTGAAATGATAAGGTGACAGAGAAGCTATTTTCATACTAATTCTTCTACTGAGAAAATCTTGTAGCTAGTGATTGGTGGTATTTAGTTTTCATATGACCTTATTTCAGAATTTATTGCTTTGTTATATATGCCTCTATCTCTACACACGTTTAGGAGGCAGTGAGGAGTACTGCCTCCTTACTTTTTCTGGTTGCGGCTTGTGAAAACGAACCAGGGGGTTGAAGGTATACCATTTCAATTAAGTGGGTTCTTAGAGCCTGGGCAAGATCTGAATTGCAGGGTCATCCATTGGCTTTGTGAGCGCTTTCCACATTCAACTCATACCCTGGGGGGGTGGTCTTGTTATTCTCCCTTTCCCTGCTTTCCCGCTCTCCCATAGTCCTGCAGGAGCGCTGCACGGAGAGGCGGGGCTGGTCCCACTCTGTGCCTGTGCTGATAGCGCTGGGGCCCCTCCACTCCTTCCCTGTTGCAGCCAGGGCCCGCAGGGTATGCTGCCGCACTAACCATACGCTTTCTGCCTCTCCGCACTGTACAGAATGGGCTGAACGGCTTGCACCTGGCCTCTAAAGAAGGCCACGTGAAGATGGTGGTTGAACTTCTGCACAAAGAAATCATCCTAGAAACAACAACCAAGGTACGTCTCCTGGGGAACGTCTCGTGGGGAAGCTTTACATTGAAAATTCAAGTGTGTGGGTCCCTCACGTATTGTTCTAAACCCTGGCACAGATAACAGCCCTTCGTGAGTGCATGTTTGCAGGCTTCTGAATTTCTTTGTCTTTCCAATCCCTTCCTCATTCTAAGTCCCTGAAGTCACCTGAGAACACAGGATCTGTTTCTACAAAGATTCAGTAGGCGTTTATCCCATCATTACCTACGAATCTAAAACCAAACCTCTTTTTCGGGTGGCTTCATGCTTCCTCAGAGTCCTTGATGTGAATAAAGGGACCAAGAACCCCATAAATGCCACAGTCAGGGGTCTTGGATCCCAATCCTGAGATACTTTAGACTCTGTGACCTTGAGAAACTTAGTGGGAAGCCTCCGTTTCCTTATCTGTAAAATGGAGATGCTAAAACTTAGTTGTAGGATGGGAGTGGAAAGGGAATGGGATAGTGCAGAATGACTCCTTCCCGGCACCTCGGAAGGGGTCAGTGAGTGCTGGTAACGGGGTGTGGTCGAGGGCTGTGGAGGAGTCCAGACCCCGCTCGCTTCCCCTTCCCCGGCAGGTCTTTCTCGGTCGGCCCTGGACCTGTCTCCTCTCCTGACTGATCACCTCGAACAGCTTTCCCTTTTACGCAGAGGCCTTCAGCCGGGGCTGAGTCACACCTCTCACAGCGGTCTCTTTCTCCTCACAGCAATAGATTATGAACATCAGTGGCTGAAGTCCAGAAACCAGAGTCATGAAACTAATGCATCTACGGATTGCAAAATCCATTTTATTTCTTACCTGTGTGTGTCTTATTTGTTCATCAAGCAGAATGTAGCCACCATTGACACACAAAACTAAGCAAACAAACAAACAAAAACATCGCCTCTGTTTACGGGCTCGAGTCCTGTTTCCTCCTCTCTTCCTTCCTCTGTCACTTCCCCTGGTTTTCCTTGCGGGCTTGTCCCTTCCAGCCTCTTTTCTTTCCATTCGCTGTTTATTAAACGTGGCCTCTCATCAGTCCCAGGCTCAGTTCTACGCAGCGAACACTTTGCCGCCTCTCGAGCAGAGAGCCAGAAGAGTGCTATGCGGAGAACGGATATATAATAATTTATGGTTATGAAGTGAACTACCAAAATATTATGAAGGTAGAATCATCTCTTGAGCTAAAATTCTGCAATTTTCATGTCATTTCCCGAAGGTGAAAGATCTCACAGGTAAAATAGATGGAGCTGTTCTTTCTGAATGTATCTGGGCATTTTTCTCCAACGCCGTGACAAGTGGCAGCTGTTTCCACCCTGCTCCTCCCGGGGGCGAGCGGTGCAGCCGCGCTCTCGCTGGCGCTCTGGCGGGCCTGGCTGCGGTGGGGGCAGTCTGACGGGCCCTGTGTGGGCCCAGCGGGGTTCCTTCCCCTGGCTTCCCCCCAAGAGCCGCAGAAAACATTGTGCCTCAGCACTTTCACTCCGTCTGAATTTCCCCCTTTGATTGTCATTTTGCAAGCAAACACTTGGCGGGTCTTCGTTATTTATAGAAAATGTATAAGCCAGCATGGTTTCTGAATGCCATGGTGGGGGGAGGGGGGTGAAACTGAAACCGTGGGCTAAGAAACAGTCAGAACAGACGGGGGAACTGTCATGGGTCTAGCAAACCTGAGGAAGATTTAAAAAAAAATAAAAACTCCCAAACCAGTACAGTTTTCTAAACTGTGCTTGGAAATTTTAAAGGCACAAAACAAACGCATTCTCTCCCCATTCTGCCATCTCCACCGCTGAGAGGATGTAGCTCAGTGTCAGGGTCTGGGCTAGTGGGGAAGGGGGAGAAAGCTTCAATTCGTCCACCGGTGCTCACTCAGCACCCACTGCGGCCTTCCTCCCTGCAAATAGTCTGGGTGAAGCAAATACAGCTAAGAAAAATTTTCTGCTTCTTCAAGGGTGTGTTTTTTTCATGCTGAGGGAGGGGCCGAGAAAACGGAGCCCTACAGCTCCCCTGCCTGTGACTCCTGACCGGAGGCCAGGGGCCTTCTTGAGCCTTACCCTGTGTGTACAGAGGGGGGTCTGTGTGTACAGACGGGGGTCTGCTTCCCAGGGTCTTCCCTGGGCTTTTATTCATCACCAGTGATGTGCTCCACCCAAATCTGGAAGATGGCATGGGCTAAGAGCTTGTAGGCAAGTTCCACATCTGAGCAGCTTCCCTTCACACGACTTAGACAGGGAGAGCTCTGGCTGGAGTGACCCAGGCAGGAAGGGCAGAGGAAAGAGACATTCAGTATAGCTTCTTCAGGGCAAGGAGCCCGAGTCTCAGTCACCTCCGTACCGCCATGCCTGGCCCCAGCACCTGACACACATTCTCAGTGTGTGATGAATGAACGAATGGGCACTGTGCTCCTCCTTCTAAATGGAGAGACTTGGGAGTTCTGAGTCCTGATTTCTAGAGAAGGTTCTGGTGCCAACAGTCCTGTTCCACTTTGTACAGCGCGTGAGTCGGACCCAAGTGCCAAGGTCTCTAAATGTAGGTTCTTTGGACTTCTATGAAAAATGATTAATTAGCATCTCTACATTCACCTCTGGCATTTATTCTCTGATGAATGTTTGAGGAAGAACCCTTTTGTTTATCAAATGAGACTTAGGGAGATATCAAAAAGACAAGTTCAGGAGGTAACAAGCAGTCTCCCACATGGTTACAGCCCACATTTTAGAGGCAGAGACCTGAGCCCCTCTGGGTCCCCAGATCACCTGTGGTGGGGCCGCCTCACCTACCTGTAGGTGCTTGGGTAGCGGTGACTGGGTGGCCACAGAGCTTGGGTCCAGTGCTGCTCATCCTGCCTGGATGAGGACCCTTCTCTCCCAAAAGACAGGTGGCCCAAGCACATGCAGTGGGTTTCAAGTTCCTGAGACAGACCAGCAAATGTTATATCGTTCAAAACTATATACCATCTGAACTAGAAAATAATGAGGTCACTTGAGATGTCTGCTCCTTAAGTAGCAGAGGGAGAGATGGGTCCAGCTGTGGCCCCGTTCTCTCCCACCTGCTGGGTTTGACAGAAGATGTCAAGCGGAGCCTTTCCTGCCTGCCACTCACTGAGCATGGGTGGGAGCGGGCTCACGCGGGTGAGTCATCCTTGGAGAAAGGGCTCACATTCCAGCCGCGGGACATCCAGGAGGCAGGAAGGAGCGGGGCAGGGAGGCTGGCATCCTGGAGCAGAAGAGGCCCCTAGATAGACCTGAACCCTCTCTAGGGAATACTATGAAATATCTGGATGAATCCAGGCAAGGAAAGCCGGACAATCCACTCCCCTTCTCAGACCCTGACTGGTGTCTTAGTTTGTTATTGGTTCTTAGCTTTTAAAAGTTTACTGTAAAACAACTGTGTATCTCATTTTCTTCATTGTTTATTCTTGCTGGCTTTTCTCTTTTATTTGGTGAACCCTGGCTCATAACATTTACTTGTTAATATTTCAAATATTCGTTCTTTGTATTTTCCTGTGTCAGATTTTATCCTATTTATTTTCCCCCATTTCGTGACTTTCTTTTTTTTTGTTTGTTTACTTTATTAGCCCCCAAACTCTTTTACATATTTCTACCCCTTTTTTTTTCTACTTGATACTTAACTCGCTCTCTTCTTCTCTCAATCCTTCTGTCCACTTTGGTCTAGCCTTTGCTTGGTGAGTGTCACTGTACCAGCACCCAGGGTCCCGAGCCAGTGGGACCTTCTGGCCTCCTCTTCCACAGAGCCCTGGGCCTCATGGGGACTCTGCGTTGCCCTGCAGTTACAGGTTGGGAGATGCCGGAAGTCCGACGAAGGCCAGCTTGTCTGCTGTACCTTCAGCGTGGGTCCTGAGGAACACTGACCGTCTGTCAGCAGGTGATAAGATGTGGCACCTGCTGGCAGCAGATTAGTGTTGAGAAGTTAGTCGGCTTTCTTGCTATTTGACGTTAGTATTTCACAGAGAACAGGGAGACTTTCCCTCTTGTGCTTTTAGCAGTATTTCAAGACATATGATGGGTCATGTGTGTTGTCCACCTCCTTTGACCGTGAAGAAAGCACTGTGCACAAACATCTTCCTTGTTCCCGTACCTTTAACAGTCATGGACGCAGGCCTGGTGGGAAACCTCCTTTCCTTTCTCCCCCATGTGTTTCAGAAAGGGAACACCGCGCTGCACATCGCAGCCCTTGCTGGTCAGGACGAGGTGGTCCGGGAACTGGTCAACTATGGCGCCAACGTCAACGCCCAGTCACAGGTGATGGCTCTCTCCAGCCCCTGCACTAGAGGGCGCTGCCGCTCTTCTTCACTGTGTGTCTGTTACACAGTGGGCACTCTGGCTCCTGGGGTGTACACATTCTGTGTAGCCGAGTCTAGATTTATTAGCGATGCGTCTCCGAGCAACGAAGAAAGCATCTTTATTATTTTTTTCACACTTCTGCTAGACATTGCAAGCATGATGTGGTTGGTCATTGTGGACCTTGTACCTGCTCAGTAAACCAGCCGAATAATATATTTAGTTGTGGCTCATCTGGGGAAAGAAATTGTGTAGGGGTCGGGGACATGGGGAAGTGTGTGGGAGAGGTTGATTGATGGTGGGGGGAGCAGAAAGAGACTTCCATGGAGTGTTGTCTGCCCCCCACCCCACCCCCGCAGCCTTTTGTAGAAATCTCACTATGCCATTTCAAAGGGCAATGGGTTTTTATACCTGAAGATAGAATGGGAGTATTGCCCTGTGGGCTAGGTAAAAACAAGATGATGAGAGAGTTGTCTTTGAATTTAGAGGATTTTGCACCAGTTTTAGCATCGCTCACTATTGCAGGTGAGTTGCAATGACTTTTCCTCTTGGTTTACAGAAAGGCTTCACACCCCTGTACATGGCAGCACAAGAGAATCACTTGGAAGTGGTTAAGTTTTTACTGGAGAATGGAGCTAATCAGAACGTAGCCACAGAAGTAAGTACCTTGGGAAGTGGCCTCACCGCCCAAAGTCTCCAGGGGTAGGACATCGTTGTGGGCACATGTGTTCTTGCAACATGGCTTGAGGTGCATCCTGTGTCATGAGCAGTGTGAGGTGTCAACGAGTGCTCTTGACCTTCAGATCAGCACTCATCCTGGCAGCTGTTGACACTGCAAGCGAGAAAGAGAGAGAGAGTCATGGGTCTTGAGGAATGGCCAGACACATAGCAGAGGAATGACCTCAGAGTCTAACATGTCACTCCCACAATAACCAATACCAAAGGCTGGAAAGATGGAGGTGGTGTGGGAGTGTGTGGTTGACAAGTCTTCTTTGGACCTTAACGAGAAAGGCTCCTGCCATGAACCCACTGTGTACCCTGGTGAAGTCGCTTAGCTCTGACCCGGAGTTTTATCATTGATGAAATGATGACGTTGAACTTAAAGCTAAGGCTTCTCTTGAGCTTTAACATTGTAAGACCCAACAATTACATGCCTCTGTTCTCATTCTGCTTCGCCAGTTCATGGGGTCCCAGTATACAACCAAGGGAATTAATGACAGTAGCTCACAAGCAAATTCTCAGTGCCTGACACGGTTTCTAGCTTTGGGTAGCTGTTCATGAAGTGAATGAACAAATACTTGTTCACCGTATTTAGGGCACTGCCCTGGCACCAGGAGGTGGGGTGAGAGGAGGGTCGGAAAAGAAACAAAGGGTAGTAAAATGCTTCTCATGGCACTCAGAGAGCCTGGGAACAAATTATAAAGGGAAATGAAATAAGTGCTCAAGAAAATTTACTGGAGGTTCCGTAAGGTTGCAGAGAAGGAGGGAGGGGCCCAGAAAGGCTTCAGGGAGCTTGAAGGATGGGAGAGTTTTGAAGAGCAGAGAACTGGAAACTGAGGGCCAGTCATGAGCAAGGTGTGAATGCGTGGGTCCTCTTGAGGACAGGCACTGGTCAGTTATAGTCAGAGCAAATCGGTCTTTCCTCCTCCTCTCTGGCCAGGACGGCTTCACTCCTCTAGCCGTGGCTCTGCAGCAGGGCCACGAGAACGTGGTGGCACACCTCATCAACTACGGGACGAAGGGGAAGGTGCGTCTCCCTGCCCTGCACATCGCGGCCCGCAACGATGACACCCGGACAGCTGCGGTGCTTCTGCAGAATGACCCTAACCCGGACGTGCTTTCCAAGGTGAGGGAAGCTGGACCCAGGACCAGGAGAAGTCTAGAGTCCAGACCATGGAGACCTGTGGGTTACAGAGGCACCATCAATTCTCAATAATTTCCCCAAGAACTAACCCAGAGCCGGTGCCAACTGTGCCCATGGAGCACCAGCCCCACAGTGACTGCAGATCCCACCTAGGACATGTAATATAAGAGCCCCACTTGAAGTCTTTGGCGAATGCTGAGCAAATGTGCTTGGCATGGAGCAGGGAAGGTTCTTGCTGCTCCAGGCCATCCAGAAAAGTGTCCAGGTGGGCAGGATAGGTCTCTGGCCAGAGTGACACTTTGGAATCCAGCAAGTGGTGTTCTAGAATTTTATCCCACTTTCTTTTCCTGGCTGCCCCATGATAGGAGCGGGTAGGTGACCCCACATGTGGAGATGAGAGCATGGAGGGTCATCCCAGAGAGCTGGACAGCTAGCCCTCTGACCATGCTGTCATGATATGAAGCACTGCTAATTCACTGTTTTTAAGTGTAGGCTGTTCATTTCTTCTCTTATAGTGGAATGGACTTGCACTGGGTTATTCTCAGAGTCCCCGACTCCGTGGTCACTGGGTTTGGTCTGGAAAAGTGCTGACTGGGATAAGCATGGTCTGAGGTTATGGAACAGAAAGATGACGATGAACCCACCAGGAGATCAGACCAGCTAGCTAAGTCATTACACCCTTTTAGGGGGCTTAAACAACCCTTGAATTAAGATCATGGACCCCATACCACTTTTCACTCATTAATTAATTAAAATCTCTTCCTAAGTAAGCACTCAGAGAGATGGACCTACAGAGTTAGAAGTAATCTTAGTCCACGATCTGTCCATATGAACTACAAAACAAAGAATGTGAGTCACTCAGAGGTGGGGCTTAGCTTTTATTTTTTTGTAGGTTTTGTATGGAGGTAAGTTCTTTTTTAAAATTTTTTTAAATTAAATTTGTTGGGGTGACAATGGTTAACAAGATTATATAGGTTTCAAGTGTCCATTTCTGTGATACATCATCTGTATGTTGCATTGTGTGCCCCCCAGTCAAAGTCTAACCTCTGTCACTGTGTATTTGACCCTTTACCCTTCCCTGCCCCCTTCCCTCTGGTCACCACCATACTGTTGTCTGTGTCTATGAGTTTTTATTTGTTTGTTTTTTCTTATTTGTTACTTTTAGTTTTATATCCCACATAAGGATGAAATAATATGGTTCTTAACTTTTTTTTTCTGACTCATTTGCTTAGTAAGATATTCTCAAGGTCCATTCATGTTGCAAATGACAGTATTTTTTCTTTTCTTATGGCTGAGTAGTATTCCCTAGTATATAGTTGTATCATATCTTTTTTATCCAATTTTCCATCCGAGGACACTTTGGTTATCTCCACGTCCTGGCCACGTGAATAACACTGCAATGAACATAGAGGTGTATATAGCTTTTCAAATAAGTGTTTTCACTTAGCTTTAGAATATAACTTGTTGTAGACTCTCTTGACCTCTTCGGCACGTGTTCTTATCCGACTACATCTGCTTTATTTATGGGTCCCTCTGGCCTTGCCAGTATTTTCAGAATCCCTGCACTGATTCTGAGATAGAAATGACAGTACATGGCATATGACAAGTTGTTCCCCTCTGTTGTGCCCCAGACAGGATTTACCCCCCTCCACATCGCAGCTCACTACGAGAACCTCAACGTGGCCCAGTTACTCCTCAACAGGGGAGCCAGTGTCAACTTCACGCCACAGGTGGGGCTCTCTGGCCGGCGGGGAGCCGGGGGTGTCCGGAGCCTGGGTGCTCCCGCCTCTCCTGGGTGCTCCCGCCTCTCCTACCGACTCACGACCCCTCTGCCCCCCACTGCAGGAGTGCCTGTGGGTGAGGCTGCCCTCGGGTCTGTTAAGGCTTCTCCTTGGTGGATTTCTAATCACATGCCCCTCAGTCTGCATTTGCCCCTTCTGGTGGGGGGAGGCGACCTGGGGGGCCCGGGACTGGCTTTCTTCAAGCCCAGTCTGCTGACTCAGTCAGCTTGCTGTGATTAACCACGATGCTATCATGTCCTTACAGGTTTTGAAATCTGTCTTAGGCGAGAATTGTCCTAACATTAGGCTTAATGTGGCTACTAGTACTGCTGCCATTGTGGGGCGGGGACTGGGGACACGGGGGGTGGGGTGGGGGGGAGTGGGGTGTGGAGCAGCTGCCTTCCAGAGGAGGATGAGGAGGGTGCCTCGGCCTGACGGGTGTGTTCCTCCCTCGCAGAACGGCATCACGCCGCTGCACATCGCCTCCCGCAGGGGGAACGTCATCATGGTGCGGCTCCTCCTGGACCGTGGGGCCCAGATAGAAACCAGGACCAAGGTGGGTACCAGGGAGCTTCGTGGCAAGGCCAGGGAAGGGAGCTCTGCCTTGCAGAGTCGAACCCTAGTGGTGGGCACTCGGGGACCAGCTGCTGACGGGCCTGTAGCCTCCCACCGGGGGAGCCAGGGGGCGGCAGAGGCAATCACAGGACTGTGAGGGGGTCAGACTGGGCCCGCTTCAAGGGCTGGAACGATGCCGGGGCATTCTTGTCTCCAGCGGGCTCTGATAGGTGCCTTTGGGGCTTTCTCTTTGTGACTCTGTTTTTTAAAGGATGAATTGACACCTCTCCACTGTGCAGCTCGGAATGGGCACGTGCGCATCTCAGAGATCCTGCTGGACCACGGGGCGCCCATCCAAGCCAAAACCAAGGTGCGCGCGTCCTTTCTTCCCATTTCCAGCATCTTTTAGGCGGAGCTCCAGGTCAGGCAATCCAGGGAGGGGAACAAATACCTTTTCTGAGAAACAGAGATCCTGATACCTCTAACTGAACCACTGTGTGTGGCCACCCCAATGCCTGTCACATACGAGGCATTCCGTATAGCCCTAATTATTGTCTAGATAAGGGTCAGCAATATTTTCTCTAAGGGCCAGAAAGTAAATATTTTTAGGCTTTGCAAGCCATGGTCTCTTGTCTCAATAATTCAACTCCACCATTGTAGCAGGAGAGCCATGATGGCTCACATGCAAACTTGTGGCCTTGTTCCGATAAAACTTTATTTACAAACACAGCAGCAGGCCAGCTTTGACCTGCGGGCTGTCATTGCTTATAGCTTTAGATCCATCCCTATCTATTTCACCCTGGCTCCAGAAAAGACACTAAGCTAAGCACTTGGAAAAATCTTCAGGGCTTGGGCCAGACTGGAGTAAAGTTAAAAAGGAATTAAAACCTTTCTGGTCAATGTCCATTAGGGACAGAGCCAAGGCTGTTCCTTTAGTTCTAACACCAGGTCTTGGGTTTCCCTGGGGCCAGCACTGTCAGACCACCCCGGGGCCTCCTGACCCTCCTCTAGGCCCTTTCCTGGCTTCTTTGGGTGAATTTAGAGGAAGCAAGTTCAGAATCGCAAGGCAGAACCCAGGCCCCTTCGTGGCCACTATGGAGGTTTTCTGTGAGAAGTTCTCTGTCATACAATTGTAGCGTAGTTCACAACCACGAAAGCCAATTTATTCCTTGGCAAATTATCATGTGAGTATTCTACTGAGCTCTCTGTGATTTGGGTCATGATTCACAGCACCAACCTGGTTTTGTGTGTGTGTGTGTGTGTGTGTGTGTGTGTGTGTGTGTGTTGGGTGAAGGCGTCCTCTACTAAACAAATTTATATTATTTACTCCTCCACCCATGGCTGATTTGCTGTGTGCCTTTGAGCATGCCTCTGACTCTCTCTGTGCCTCCATTTCCTCCTCTGGAGAGCTCTACTCCTCTCTCCCAGGGTCAGGATGATTACCTGGGATAACATCTTTGAAATTCCATATAAAAGCAAAAATCCTCAGATAAGTGAAAGTATAATTGCTATTTCCGATTATACTATTAGGTCAGGAAATTCCCAACATTTTTCCACACAGGCCCTGTATTTAAACTTACAAACGGCCCTAAGTTAGTAATGATTTTATATTATCCAGACTGTTAGAATGGGGCTGAAGAGGATGGTGATGAAAATTGTTGACTGAGAACTTCCTTCTTTTCAGTTGGGAAATACGGTCTGGCCTTTTTAAAACGCGGTGAGTGTAGGGAACCGTGCTGGTGTGCGAGGGTTACGTTAACCAGGCAGCACACCAGGGGGGCCTTCAGCAGCAGCGGGGTGTCTCTGTCTGGAGGCTAGACGTGTGAGAGCCAGAGCCGTGCCGGCAGGCCCGGTCCCTTCTGAGCTGTCCTGGCCTGTCCCTGGCTTTCTGCGGGTCTGCTGGGAGCCTGGCATTCCCTGACTTGTCGACGCACCACCTGGATCTCTTCTTCACCTTCACGTGACATTTCCCTGTGTGTGTGTGTCTGTATCTAAATGTCTCCTTTTTATAAGGCAGCCATTGTGTTGGAATAGGCCCTACGCTGATGACCTCATGTTAACTACCTTACATCTGCAGTGACCCTATTTCCAAATAAGGTCACATTCCAAGGGCCTGGAGGTTAGGATTGCAACATGTGTGTTTTGAGGGATCACAGTTCAATCCATAACACTAATATCAGCTGTCCTGCCACCTGATGGTGTTTCTCCTTTGCTGAAAAATCCTCTTTCCATTGTCACTTTCTAAAAGCCAGAGTCCCAGTTCCTGAGCTCAGAGACATTCACAACACAGCCTCTGCCAGCCACGCCAGCCCGGCTCCATGTCCCATCACATTCGGCCCTCCTGCGTGGTCAACCCTGTACAGGTCCCTGAGTGTCACTGGGATGGCTGTCTCTGATGCTGCACGCTGCTGAGAGATTCTTCCCCTTTTGACTCCCTGGCACAGTCTTAGCGCAAGGATCACCTCCTCCTGGAAGCCCACTCTCCCTGTATTTCTTTTCTCATCCTGAATCCACCCTCCTGTGTACCTCTGTGCTTTGATCATGCCTTCCTTGATGTCATCATACTGAATAGCAACAATGTATCTGTCTCTATATCCTTTGGTCTACTGGTCTACCAGCTTCCTTAGGCCAGGGGTTATGTCTCTGTTCTCTTCTGTTTTCCCAAAGCTTTACCCATATCCGTACATTAATAATTTAATAAATGGTTTTTTTGAATTGATGTCTAGATGAATGAATGAGTCTCCTCTGTCTTTAACTGTGTTTTTTTAAAAATAAATTTCTATCTAAAAAACAGTAAGAATCCATAACAAAATTTTTAAGTGATATGTATTTGTTAGGCATATAGAGTAGAGGGATTTAGATCCAAGTTCTATTTTACCATCACTCCTTCATTCAAACCACAATAATTAAGGACCACATTATATGTGCTACATGCATGTACAGGACACTGTGGGCATATAAGAGATATTGGGCATGGTAACTGGTCTTAAGAAGCTTATAAGTAAGGAAAGAAGATACACATACCTAAAAAGTTCATTATGGATACAGTTCTGCAGATATATCAGTAACGTCCAAGTGAGTGGTATAGATAAGAAAAGCCTGCTCTGTCTGGGTGGCTCAGTGGATAAAGCATTGACCCGGTACACCAGAGGTCACAGGTTCAATCCCCAGTCAGGGCATGTACTAGAAGCAATTAGTGAGTGCAAACTAAATGTGCAAACAACTAAGTGAAACAACAAGTTGATGCTTCTCTCTTTCTCTCTTCCCCTTTCTCCCTTTTCTCTCTCTCCCCACCTTCCCCCTCTCCCTTCCTCTCTTGCAAATCAATGGAAATTTTTTTTTAAAAGAAAAAAAAGAAAAGAAAAGCCCACAGGAGTCTAGGGTGGTCAAGGGTAGAGCTGGCTTAGAGTACTTGGTAGGTGGAAAGAAACAGCGTAGTTGGAGAACAGCATGAGCACAGAGGCCAGCACGGATGCGGGAGCCTCACAGAGCATTGTGTAGGGAAGAAGTAGGAAGCGGGGTTGGAGTCAGTGCCCTGAATCGCCGTGTTTTGTCCCCAAAAGCCTTTGCGATTACTTGTTTCTTTTTTCCCTCGTGCAGAACGGCTTGTCCCCAATTCACATGGCGGCTCAGGGAGACCACCTTGACTGTGTCCGACTTCTGTTGCAATACAACGCAGAGATAGACGACATCACCCTGGACCACCTGACCCCGCTCCACGTAGCAGCCCACTGTGGCCACCACAGAGTGGCCAAGGTCCTTCTGGATAAAGGGGCCAAACCAAACTCCAGAGCCCTGGTGAGTGGGAAGCTATTGGAGAAGGTGCCGGAGGGACAGGGGCCAAGGGAGGCAGGACCGGAGCTGCGTGGCTGAGCCCTGTGGTAGAGAGAGGTCAGGGTATGTGCCTGGGTTGGGGTGCCAATCCATCTGAGCCAGGCCCAGAGCCGAGGGATGGCTTTTTTTATATCTGCTTTGTGGGCAAGTGGAATGGCCTGAGCTAAGCATCCTTCCTCTGCAGAAGGGCTTACAGTGTTTGTGCTGTTCACGTAGAGGGGAGTGCAGGCAGAGAGCTGATTCCCTCCTGGGTGGTCCAGGGACCCGGTGGAGCCAGAGCTCTCCACAGAGCCTACCCATGCCCACCCTCTCCCCTCTGCCCACTCCCAGGGGAAGAGAATTTAGAAGGCGGGAGAGCCACCAGGGACTGCAAGGGCGACTCATTCATTCAGAAAGCTCTCGCCGAGATCTCTCCACATGCCGGGCACTGTGCTAGGGTAGTCGGAGTTTCTCAGCCTCAGGGCTCCTGACATTTGAGCCTGATGCTGTTTGTGCAGCGAGCCATCCTGTGCACCGTAGGATGTTTAGTAGCATCCTTGGCTACTACCTGCTAGGTGCTAAAGGCATTACCCCTCCAGTTGTGACGATCAAAAATATTTCCGGACATTGCCAAATGTCCCTGGGGTTGGGCTGGGGTGACAGAATCCCCCCTCCCCACTTTGAGACCCACGGCCCTAGGGGGATAAAACACTGGAAAAAAAACAAACAAACCAAGCAAGCGGACAAAACAAGTGCATAAATATCCCTGTCCTTGTGGAGTTTACATTTAGCATATCACTTTAGAGCAGAGCTGATGTACAGAAACCCATTTTACTAAAAATGATCGTCAGTCTCCAGGAAAAGGGAACATGATTTGCTTCACAAAAGTACTCTTTACTGTAAATTTCCCCTTGAGGAAAGTTTAAACAGCAGGCTCTTTTATTGCATCCAAGAATATGATTAAGTTTTTAAGAAAGGTTTATAGACAACATGCTCAGGAACGTGCCTGGTGCATACAGTGAGAGCCACCTGCCTCTTGAGCGATCTGCGGTAACTGACGTTCTGGTCTGTGGGAAGTCGCTGACAGCTGGGGCAGAGGCTGCCTCGCTCAGCAAGGTGGTCTGGGTGCTCCTTGGGCCAGAGTGTAAGCACCTGCTTGTCTGTCTCCCTCCGTGTGGGGCTGCAGAACGGCTTCACCCCCTTACACATCGCCTGCAAGAAGAACCACATCCGTGTCATGGAGCTGCTGCTGAAGACGGGAGCCTCCATCGACGCTGTCACCGAGGTAGGAGAAACGGCAGACGAGCGGGTGGTCTTCCTCCAGGAACCTCCCGGAAAGTTGGTCTTTGTAGCTAGGTGTGGCTGCAGGTGTTTGTGTGTGTGCACGCGTGTGAGCACACACAAGTCTAGACTGCTCCAACGAATAAGTCAGGGGTGGCTAAGACAAGCGAACATATGTGTCGAGTCTCAGGTTGCTAAGATCCAGTGCAATGTTTTGAGTGGTAAAAGTGGGCAGAACCACCCTGTTGTGATTTCTTTCCTCTCCAGCTATTTTCCTGGCAGTGAACCCGCCTCACTGAACTCACTTCTCTTGGGAAACCAGTCGGGAGATGTAGAGGCGAGATGGCCTTAGCGACGCGGGCCGTCTCTTCCACGGAGGAGAGTCTCCTGCCTTCTCATCCCTCTCTTGTCTGTTTCAGTCTGGCCTGACACCTCTCCACGTGGCCTCCTTCATGGGCCACCTGCCCATCGTGAAGCACCTCCTGCAGCGGGGGGCGTCGCCCAATGTCTCCAATGTGGTAAGCCTGTGGGGACAGCAAGGGCTCTTCTCTCAGCACCCAGAGCTCGGAGGGGAGCTTTACCTTGGTCCCTGGATCTCCTCTCTAGGGGTAGAGGGAGAATGCTCTTAATAGCCGAGGCTTCAGACTTGGGGGGATCATTCATATATACTGACGCTTACACTGTCACACATCTGTAAATCTCAGGGGGGGGGTATTTTGGACAATAATTTTGGAACCTCTCTAAGTGTTATCTGGGAATACATTTGCATTTTTCAACATTCATGAGCTCTGGGGGTTACTTGTAAGTGTACTTAGAACACACATGCGCGCGCGCGCGTGCGCGCGCACACACACACACACACACACACACCCAGGCATCGCAGCTAAAGGCTGGAGGAGCTGCTTGCTGGGGCAGCTCCGCCTCTTGGATGAAAACCTGCCAAGCTTCTCCAGGCTTACACTTTGGAGCTCTGCATGTGTCCTTTTGGAAACCCAGCACTTATTAACACATCTATAATTTGGTTATTTTACAGAAAGTGGAGACCCCGCTACACATGGCAGCCAGGGCAGGGCACACGGAAGTCGCCAAATATTTGCTCCAGAACAAAGCCAAAGTCAATGCCAAGGCCAAGGTGCGTTCTGGGGGCGGGAAGTAACCTGGCATGCAAGCAACTCAGGCTCAATGAGGAGTAATCCATCCTAATTAGAGGCCTGGCTGCAGTGCTGGTGGCACCAGGATCCCTTGTCAGTCTCATGCCCATTGCCCTAAATGGGCAAATTCTGCTCTGCAGGAGTTCTGACGAGGCCAGAGGCAGTTTTTGCATCAGAACTGTGTTTCTTTGGGATCATGAAAGAGCGTGGCTGGCTGCAGTGTTTATGGGGCTGAGAGGGTTTCGTAGTGGTTATAGCCCTGGTATGAGAAGGCTCAACATTTTAAAGAAAGTGTTGCCAGAGAAAATCAGTCATGAATGACTTGATCTAAAAATGGATGCTTCTCCTTGTTGTAAAGGCTTTTTCAGGAGACTGGGTGAGTGGGGGGTAAGAATAGTTACTGAGTCTGCAAGTTGATCGACTTTGGCCAAGATCAGACTTTCCTAGTCTACAGGTGACCTTGGCTCTGTTTACAGGGAGGACTCGGATTGCTGTTTGGGCCACGTGAGGGAGGCCCCCAGCCGGGCCCAATAACACGGAGGTCTCACCACTGAACCCTTCAGCATCGACACAAACAGGAAGGGTGGGAAGGGGTGAAGAAGTCCTCTTCCCCCTTCAGCAGCTTAGACTTTCTAATGACATAGAGAAAACCAAAGTAATGTCAAAGGGAAAGACAAGTGTCCACTCGGATGTGGCTTGGGAGACAGTAATCACCATTATAACTTACTGAGTGCCAGGTGCTGTGTGAAACAGCTTATATACACTCTATACACTCTCTGCATGATCCTAGCCATAGTCCTAGGAGGTTGATATAAATATTATTATTCCCATCTCACAGATGAGAAGGCTGGGCTTTTGGGCAACTAAATAAAAATAATTACTAACTTGAGGGGTTGTTGTAAGGATTAAATAAAAGATAGCATATTGGTTTCTGTAACTCAGAGATATGATTTGAATCCCATCTCTTTATCTTACTAGCTGTGTGACCTTGAGAAAGTCACTTGACCTCTCTGGGCATCATTTCCTTCTTTGTAAAATGAAGCTTTGGATTAAATAAATTTAGTAGCCTCTGTTTTTCTTTTTCTTTTTTCTTTTTTTTTTGCTTTGGGTTCCAGGATGACCAGACCCCCCTTCACTGTGCAGCTCGCATTGGCCATACAAACATGGTGAAGCTCCTGCTAGAAAATAATGCCAACCCCAACCTGGCCACCACTGCCGGGCACACACCCCTGCACACGGCAGCCCGAGAGGGGCATGTGGACACTGCGCTGGCCCTTCTGGAAAAGGAAGCCTCCCAGACGTGCATGACCAAGGTACGGCCTTCTTCCTCCCATGCTCTGCAGCCGGGCAGGTGGCACGGGGCGGGCATTCTCACCTGACCCTCCGTGGTGCCTCCGTTGTGCTGAGAGCAACTGGGAAGGCCAGCACGCACAGGAGAGGCCACCAGCTGTGAGCCTGATATGTCATCGTGCTGCCCCAGAAAGGTGGTCAGCTGTAGTCTCTCACCCACCCACCAGCCTTCATCCATTTATCTTGGAATCGCTCTCAGCTCAGCACCTGCTCCAAGTCAG
Organism: Saccopteryx bilineata; assembly: GCF_036850765.1. Taxonomy (NCBI): domain Eukaryota; kingdom Metazoa; phylum Chordata; class Mammalia; order Chiroptera; family Emballonuridae; genus Saccopteryx; species Saccopteryx bilineata. The sequence continues at coordinate 33,042,951 of NC_089495.1, read as the reverse complement.
ACAGGTTCTGGGACACAAGAAGAAGTAAGACCCAACCGCCGCTCTCAGGGAGCTAGCGGTTGAATCACAGCAAAAGATGGTTTATGCTCCCATAAACCACCTTTTGATGGGTGGTAGAGGAAGCCTGCTGCTGAGGCTGTGCCTCTCGGAGGCTCAGAAATGCTGTGCCCTTTCTTTGACTGGTGCCTCCTCCATGCTCATTAAGGTGGGATACCACCTTTACCGAGGGCCCTTGCACCAGGGAGGACAGCCGTGGCTCCCCCTGGTCCTGACAGCCTGTGTTTCTCCTCAGAAAGGATTTACCCCTCTCCATGTGGCGGCCAAGTACGGGAAGGTCCGGGTGGCGGAGGTGCTGCTGGAACGGGACGCGCACCCCAATGCTGCTGGAAAAGTGAGTTTGAACTTCCTGAACTTCCCTCCCTCTCTCTGGCTGGCAGCCAGCCTCCTGGCTAAAGGCAGCTTGACCACTTGTGAAGAGCATCTCTTGCCTAAGCCCATTTTGTCTTTTGTTTTTAAAGGGAGTGTGAGAGAGAGACAGGAAGGGAGAGAGAGGCTGAGGAGCATCAACGTGTAGTTGCTTTTACTTTAGTTGTGTATTGATTTCTTCTCATATGTACTTTGACCGGGGCCAAGCCAGTATCCCCTTGCTCAAGCCAGCGACCTTGGGCTCCAGCTGGCGAGCCTTGGGATTGTGTGGACAGTCCCTGCTCAAGCCAGCAATCCTGCGCTCATGAGCCCGTGCTCAGAGCCAGCGACCTCAGCTTTGTGGGTCAATGCTTTATCCACTGCGCTACCAGTCAGGCCCATTTTGGCCATCTTTCGAATGGGCAGCTATCTAGAAAGAATGACCTTTGGTGGCCTACTCTACCCTGAGTGAGTACGCTTGATTATATTGTCCCATCGGGCCCAGCAGGAATCAGGTGGTGGCCCTGGGTCCAGCTGGTTATGTGCTTAGTGACTTCTGATCAAGGATGGGTTCTGGAATAATTTTTAACCAGATTTTACCTGTAAAGAGGAAGTGACATGGGTCCCAGAAGGGTGCTGCCTAGAGCTAAAGGGGTCACTAAGTAGAAAGTCAACTGAGTGAAGGCTGTTCCCTTTGTTGGTCTTACCCCCTGCAGAACGGCTTGACTCCCCTGCACGTGGCTGTCCACCACAACCACCTGGACATCGTCAAGCTGCTGCTGCCCCGGGGTGGCTCCCCACACAGTCCTGCTTGGGTAAGCCGGCCCTGGTCCACACAGAAGCACCAGACCAAGGTGTCTCGTAGCCTCAGCCCTTTGCCACTCCGTCCAGGAGGGCTGTTCCAGAACCAACCAAAAGGCATTGGTGGTTTGCTTTTATTTTCACCTCGAAATCTTGCCTCGCTTTCACAATTGTTACCTGCAGTATACTCACCACTATTTGGGGACCAGAACTCAGGTGGGAAGTGGGTAACACCTCTTAATAACAGGCTGCCTCACAGAGGTGGATTCTTTTTATACAACAAATGTGGCTCCCAAAGCGCTGAGTGTCAGCTGAGTTCTGCACACGGGCTGTCCAAGGTCCGCGTGTGTGGGAACCTCCACGCGTGGTTGGTGCTGGCCTCCGACTCCAGCACAGCGGCCACACTCTGAGAAATAAGGCTGGGGGTAAATCTGCTGGAACCTTGGAGCAAGGGACCTATTTTGAATGTGAATAGTCACCCCCAAATCTATGTCTCTTATGAGTTTAGACATTTAGATCATGGTGTTTTTTTCTTCCTTTTTTAATTGATTGATTAGATTGATTGGTTTAATTGATTGAGAGAGGAAGGAAGAGAGAGATAGCAATCTGTTGTCCCACTTATTTATGCATTCATTGGTTGATTCTTTTTTTTTTTTTTTTTTTTAATTTTTCTGAAGCTGGAAACGGGGAGAGACAGTCAGACAGACTCCCGCATGGCCCGACCGGGATCCACCCGGCACGCCCACCAGGGGGCGACGCCCTGCCCACCAGGGGGTGACGCTCTGCCCACCAGGGGGCAATGCTCTGCCCCTCCGGGGCGTCGCTCTGTTGCAACCAGAGCCACTCTAGCGCCTGGGGCAGAGGCCAAGGAGCCATCCCCAGCGCCCGGGCCATCCTTGCTCCAATGGAGCCTCGCTGCAGGAGGGGAAGAGAGAGACAGAGAGGAAGGAGAGGGGGAGGGGTGGAGAAGCAGATGGGTGCTTCTCCTGTGTGCCCTGGCCGGGAATCGAACCCGGGACCCCTGCACGCCAGGCCAATGCTCTACCACTGAGCCAACCGGCCAGGGCCTCATTGGTTGATTCTTATATGTGCCCTGACTCATAGAAGTCAAACCCACAACCTTGGGATATCAGGATGATGCACTAACCAACTGAGCTATCTGGCCAGAGTTAGAGGTGGTGGTTTTTAACGAGGCACACCCATGCATACTGCATGGAAGACATTTGTCCAGTGTGCCGGCCTCGTGCAGCCTCTGAAAGGCGCTGCTCAGAGCAGCAGGGTCATTGCCTCTTAAGGGAACCTGAGTAAACGGAGCTGACCAGGCTTGCTTATGTAAGACCGGACTGGCGGCGGGAGGGGGTGGGGCAATACGAGGTGTAGGGATGAAGCTGAGCAGAGCATCATTTTGGGGGACAGGCTGTCCCCTGTGGGATGAAAGGGGGTGCAGTGTTTGTCTGGGAGGAGAGGGTCGCTGTGGGGCTGGGGGCCATGCATAGGAGAAGGGGCAAAGAGAGGGAGCAGGGCTTGCATAAGGACACAGGAGAACTCTGTGTTTGGGAACTCGTCATCTAACAGGGCAGCCAAGATTCAGAGAGATGATTTCTGGGAGAGAAACCCCAGCACTCAGCCAGGTGGCAGGAATCTGAGTGCTGCCTCAGGGGAAGCTGTCAGGGTGGGCTGGTATGTGGCTGTAGCTGACACCTGCTGACTTCACGGGGACTCGGCCAAGTCAGGGAAAATCACTGTGGGCCTTCAGTCTGTCTTCCCGCCCCAGAACGGATGCTCATCTGAATGGTGGGGCCCCACCTTCCCGCAGACACAGTGACTTCCGGGTGCCCCTGTCTCCTCGGGCCCCTGTCGCTGCCACTGTTGTAGCAAAAGCCCACGTCACTGTGTAGACAGAGCATGCAGCCCTGCTAGGATGTGACTTACTCCTGCATCTAAAAATAAAAAGCTGGACTCCCCTCCTCCTTGCATCCCTCCTTGTGTAAAAGAAACCAGAGCCAGGTTTGTGGTATTTAAAGACAGATTTATCCAAGCACAAATGCTATACAGATGGGTTTTGTTTCCATGGCAAAAAATAGTTTACCAAGTCGTCTGGCAATTTTGTAGAATTTCACATGCAAATCTGTCTGCACCCAAACCAAACCTCCCCTATCTGATTCTGATGCTAATGTTCTTTCAGTGCTGGGGCAGCGCTCTCTCCCGAGTGCAGCCTTGGGATGAGCTCATCTCCCTGGGGACGCGCAGAGTTGTCTACTGGCACCTCGCCCTCCCTAACCTCTCCCTGACTCTCCTGCCACCTTGCTTGTCCTTGTCACCTCCAGGCCATTCATCCTGTTTCGTCCAGGTTTGGAGGAAGCTCAGAGGGCCGGCCCAGCTCTGAGACTGACAGTTGTTATCTCAGCTTTAACCAGGGTCACCTGGCAGCCGGAAGCCACCTCCAGGGCCAGCTTGCCCTTTGGCAGGACAGGGTGCTGTCCTTGCCAGTGTGGACATCCACAGCTGCCCAAGAGGCCTAGGACTCCTGGGGATGCTTCCATGAATATACGTTGAATTGCTCGAGTGACTGTCCTTAGTGCAGGAAAAGGAGTCCTAGTGACCACGGCGTGTGTGACGTGAGTGCCGGCGGAGGGCCAGCACCAGCGAGGGGTTCGCCTGCCTTGTCCAGCTCGTCCGGGCAGCTGTCCTGAGCAGGCTCTTAGGGAGAAGGACCTCTGTTTGGGGCGTGCGCCATGTCTCAGGCGCCACCCACTGAACCGTACATCTTTTCTTCGCTCTCTTTGGATAGAGTACAAAATTCATTTTGTTTAATTAACTTGTTATAGTCAAAATGCCGATCTTGTTGTGAGAAAACAGCCTACAAAGAATAATTTAATGTTTTTTCTTAACATAATCGAATTAAAAAGGAGAAACACTCGAATTATCTTACCTAATTATTTAAAGGGAATGACTTTTTAATTCAATTTAATTCTTTGGGTAAGTTACAGCTTCTCATTTCTCCAAAGCATCCACGTTGCCAATGGATCTTTGCCTGACCTCCAACGCTGTAAAACTGTGATTTTACTGTATTGCCCCCTCCCATTTTTTTTCTGTTTCCGATCAGTGATCCTGGCAGAATCAGAAATCCTGGTTTCTTTCCCCAGTATGGCCGTGGTCAGCAGGGGACATGCGTTTCCCTGGGACAGCTTGAAGAATGCTGGCCAGCGTGGCGGGGACCATATGCCTGATGCCATCTGCTTGGGGCTGGCTGGGCACATGCTAAGAAAGTCATGGTCCTGCTCAGAGGTCCTCGGCCCTGGCATCCCCCTTTGCCCTGAGCGCTTTGGGACCTGGCTACTCAGTGTGGCTCTTAGACCTTCAGCACCAACAGTACCTGGGAACGTGTTAGAAATGCAGAGTCCTGGCCCTCCCTAGACCACCTGAATCAGAGTCGGCATTTTAGGAAGGCCCCAGGGGATTCTGGACACAATGAAATCTGAGAAGCACAGCTTCAGCCGCAAGAAGATGGGACCTGGAGTCAGGAGGCCAGGCGTGGGTCCTCAGTTATCCCATTTACTCTGTGACATTAGAGAAAGCACTTAGCCTCTCAGGGAATTGGCTTATTTATCCGCCAAGTGGGGAAATAATGGAAGTGCCTACCTTATTTGCTGTACACGGTGGCGGGGAAGCTCAAAGGGGATAATGTAAGTGAAAGTGGTTTTTAACGGTGATGACCAAGGTCACTGTCACCTGTCTTCAGTGGGATAAGCAACTTACTCCAGAAGGTAAGCCCATGTACTGCTTCCTTCACTGAGAAAGTCCTACTACCAAAAAAATGAAAGAGGGAAAAAAGCCAGTTGGAAAAAAAAAAGCCAGCTGAATAAACAGTGCACAGCGACACAGCTGACCACTTTGGGGCCAGCTCCTCGTGTCAGCGTGAACTGAGAAAGGCTTGTGAACCATACCGACATTTATTACTTTCCTACCTTAATATTGGAAAGCACCTTCAAATAATATATTTGATCTAGTCAACAACTTTAAGAACAGGAGGGATGTTATTATGTACCTTTAAAAGCTTTAAAAAATACGAAAGGAAGTCTAGAAGTTGCTGAATAGCTTGTCCCCATTGGAGGGCTAGTTAGCATGGAACAGGACTGACTCCACATCCCCACGTCCCTTGCTGGGTGCATGTCCTCTCACACCACCTGTCTGAAGTTGGCAAGCCCAGGGAGCACTGGGCCCAGTTGCACCGGGAAAGAGGAAGGGCTCCACTCCTTTTCCTGGACGAAATGTTGGGGGTTGGTTCTTAGAGCAGGAAGGAGGAAGCAAGAACCTTTCATTCCTACCTACCTAGTATTCTAGGTGTTTCATCAGCAGCCTAATGGCTCCTCTCGTGTGTCGGTGAGAGCACTTCCTGCACAGCAGTTTGTCAGAGCGTGACACAGGAAATAGATGGTGAGAACAGGTACAGGGCACTTGCTGGCTCGTGGGGGCCTCTTCTAATCACATAGACTTGGTTGGTTTCCTGAAGTCACCTGCCTGGGTGACACCAGCCCTGCTCGGTGGGTGACCAGCAGGCCAAGGACCAGGCCTAGCCCTCCCTCAGAGTGTTACATTTAAGACATGTGCTCATACTGTCAACTCAGCATTCCTGGAACCATTCTTCTATTTCAGAATGGCTACACCCCTTTGCACATTGCTGCCAAGCAGAACCAGATGGAGGTGGCCCGCAGCCTGCTGCAGTACGGGGCAACAGCGAATGCGGAGTCAGTGCAAGGCGTGACCCCCCTTCACCTGGCTGCCCAGGAGGGTCATGCTGAGATGGTGGCTCTGCTACTCTCCAAACAAGCCAATGGCAACCTGGGGAACAAGGTAAACATGGCACCTTCACATTGGCCCCGTGGTCTCAATAATGGTTTAGTATTAGCTAACTAGATATTATGTCTGAATACTGAGCACATACTGTGTGCCCAGGTTCTGAATTAGGTGGTGTGTGTGTGTGTGTGTGTGTGTGTGTGTGTGTGTGTGTGATCTTCACAAAAGTCCTTTGTCAGTTTTATCTTAGTTTTATAAAAGAAAAAAACAGATTCAGAGAGGTTGCTTATACCCAAAGTTGCATAACCCCAAGACTATCTATGCCAAAGCCTCTGCTGATTCTTTCTAAATAGATTGATTCAAGAATCTTCAAAAAACAAAACAAAAAAAGGTCAATATTAAAATCCACAGTACACTTTCCCAAATATAGGTCAGTATTATATTCAGGAATATATTAAGTAATCTGGTACTAAATATTCTTTTTCAGTAGGTAAGATTTTTTTTTTTTTAGGTGAGAGGAGGGGAGACAGTGAGGCAGACTCCCACATGTACCCGGACTGGGATCTACCCTGCAACCCAGTCTGGGTTTGTTGCACAGGTACTGAGCTATTTTTAGCACCTGAGGCTGATGCACTTAGACCAACCAAGCTATCCTCAGTGCTCAGGGCCCGTGCGTGAACCAATCAAGCCGCTGGCTGCCGGAGGCGTAGAGAGAAAGAAGAAGGAGAGGGAGGGGAAGAGAAGCAAATGGTCACTTCTCCTGTGCACCCTGACAAGGAATCGAACCTGGGACATCCATATGCCGGGCTGTTGCTCTATCCACTGAGCCACTGGCCAGGGCTGAAAAGATATTTTTTAAAATGTCAACCTATACATTAAACTAGGAGTTTTCAATCCAGGGACTATAAGTATGTGAGTCAGAAACCTTCCAAATTTGTATACAACATTTTGGGAGGATGGGCATGTGAGCATTTCTCTGGGTGACATCTTCATAGTTTTCTTTGGCCTCTCAAAAGGATGCACGACCCAAGAAAGGCTAAGACTATTTCTTTTTTAAAATAATTTCATTGAAATATAATTCAATGCTATAAAATTCACCCTCTTGAATTGTACTATTCAGTGTTTTTTGGGTACTTCTGTAGAATTAGGCAACCATCACCACTGTCTAATTTCAGAACATTTTCCTCACCCTAAAAGGAAACCTCATGCCCATTAGCTGCCACTTCTCCTGTCCTTCGAGCCCCCAGTCCTGGCAACCACTGACCTACTTTCTGTCACTATGAATCTGCCTGTTCTGACACTTCATATACATGGAATCATACACTAGGAAGAGCCACTTCTTTAGATGATGAGTGAACACAGTACAGTTTCAGAAAGGCGTGCATTTTTAAGGATAACTTAAGATCTCTTCAAAACATGTGGATCCATTGGCTCTTTTAATGCATGTTGGGACAGGAGACCCCCAGGAGGGAAGTTCTACGGTAGGATCACTCCATTGGATGGGGTTTTTGATTTCCTCTTTGCATCATGTAAGGTGGGTCCCTTAAGGACCCTTGAGGATGACGGTGATTCTCTGTATTGGAGACATCCTCACTCACCCACGCATCACCTCTATGAGGCGATTAGTACTGTGTTATATACCAAGAATCAGGCAAGGTGCCCCGAAGCTTGGAACTGACCTAAGGACGGGTTAGTTGTGGCCTGCTCTCCCCCGGACCAGCCCCACAGGCCTGAGGGAGATGACCTGCCTGCTCAGGCTCCCGCTGGGGAGAGGAGCTGCTCACGGGCCTCTGGTCGGCAGAGAGGACAGAGGCCGGCAGGTGGCGTCCCTGGGGAACGGCCGGGCTCTGCCCTCTGCCTCTGACGGCAGAGGGATTGCAGCTTTGTCTGCCCCGCGGTTAGGGAAAGTGGATTGCGGTCTGCAGGCACAGAGGAGAGAAGACTTTCTGACATTTTTGTGGGAGTGTGAACAAATCAGACAAGATCTCTGGTGCATTACTGGTTTCATGAGAAAGCTGTGATGAGAACTCCGAAAATACGGTGTTTTTAGTCCTGGCAAGATCCTCCATCCTTTCCACGGTGCAGCACCGGCTAGATCTCAACACACGCCACATCTAAACGGCACATGGTGCTTTTCAATGAGTTTTCATCTGTTTTCTCAAGTGATATTGATCTTTGTTTTGCCCTTGAAAAAGGTCAGTGATAACCCCTATTTTCTAAATAAGGAAACCAAGGCTCTGGCGCTCATCTTGAGTCTTGGAAATAGTGAATGTTATAACTGGAAAGTGCATAAAGTTCATGTGATTCAGAGGTTAGCAAATATGATCTATTGGCCAAATCTGGCCCACCACTTGTTTGTGTAAATAAAGTTTTATTAGAACACAGCCACGTCCCATTTATTTATGTGTTGATCATAGCTGCTTTCTCACTCTAACTGGCAGAGTTGGGTAGTTGCAACAGAGACACAAGCCTAAGATATTGACGATCTGGCCCTTAACAGAAAATGTTGCTGACCTCTGAGTGTAAACACATCATGTTTAAGATGAGGCTACAGAGGCTTCTCACTGGAAGAGCTTTTCCCAAGGTCAGGTAGCTAGTTGGTGGCTGCAGAGCCAGGTTCGGCTCCCATATCTCAGCACTCTTTCATTGTGGCCTGGAATTCTTTACCGGCTGCAAGTTGATGAATTTCTTTTTCTTTCCAGAGCGGACTCACTCCCCTCCACCTGGTAGCACAAGAAGGCCACGTTTCAGTGGCAGACGTGCTGATCAAACATGGTGTCACAGTGGATGCCACCACCCGGGTAAGGCTCCCCCAGCCTCCCGCCCTGTGTGCGCCCATACCCTGCCCGGTGATTGCCTCCCTCACGCTTCAGAATTGACTCCTCCTCTGAGCTTTGAAACTCCAAGGACCCGGTGATGCGGACTTCTCTGCCACTGGGGATGGCAGTGGAGTTTGAAGACAATCCTAAACCTCACTTTCCAGTTGGGAAGTTTGAAGTTTGCTAGGCCTTTGAGCCTCCAAAGTGAAAAACTGGGAGGAATGTTTAGTCATGATTCTAAGACCTGTCTTACATGAGCAGGGCGTCAAACTGGCAGGCTCCCCAGGACTCACTTTGATTCCAGCGTTTAAATTGAGCTCAGTATCTGTGAGCCTCTATGTGCACGGAGCTCGTGGAGGTGGCTGAGGTCACCGTGCACAGCGCAGGCAAGGGCTCTGCCTCGAGGCACTTGCAGTATAGTACACAGGTGACAGTCAGAGGCTGGAAGGGACAGGCTAAGGTGATATCCTGAGTGAGAGGCGCTGGAGAGCCACTCTGAGCCCAAAGGGAGGAGAGTGTTTCCATCTGCTAGAAGAAGGGGCGTGTTCCTTTCCACCACAAGGCAACTGTATTAGAAGGAAGGGACAAAGTGACACCCCTCCAGCCCCAGCCCCCTCCAGCCTTCCACAGGAACACCAGGCGACAACATGATGTTGAGGTCTCCCTGAGAAAAACCTAGACACTGTATTTTATCCCCAACTGCTTGCAGCTTGGACAGGAATATGCTTGAAAACCAGGAATGTTCTGGATCTCTGAGGCTTCCCTGTGGGCCCAGTTGAGTGTTTTGGGGTCCTGCCCTGAGAGACCCTATACTGTGGGTTAGAATGTGGGGTTCCAGAGCCATAGCATCATTTGAGGTTCAGCTTGCAGGTTCTGTGTCAAAATGGTGTCTGAAATCAGGTACCAGCCCTGCAGGGACCCTTAGGACCAAAGGGCTGAGAGGCCCTTGGCTTGCTGGCCCTTGGAGGGAACAGAGTCCTTGAAAATCAGCTCCTTTGCAGCCAAAACACAAATGAATAAACACTCACAGCCCATTCATTTCAAACAATGACCAGTTCCTATAATTTTTTTTACACTACAACTCAGTGCCTTGGACAGCCTCTTGGGGGCATTTAGCAATGGGATTTTACCTTCCTAGTGGAAATATGTCTGCTCTTGTTTGCGTCGTCCCTGACCTCCGTGCCACCAAGTGTCGTCTTCTGAGCCCCCTTCCCAGCAAAGGATCTGATGGCTGTTCCCTGCTTGGAGGAACCTCTCTTGGCTTCTAAAACACGGGTCACCTGGTTTTCCTCCGACCTCTTGTCTGGTCCCACACAGCCTTCTGTTCTGATCTTCTAAGTGTTGCCTCAGTACCTGCCCCCTCGACCCCTCTACTCTCTGCACTTATTCTAGGCAACCTTCCTCATCTCCGAGGCTTTAAACTCTCTACAGGCGTCTCCTTACCTAGAGCTCTTCCCCGGGTCCCACCTGAGTTTTCCAGGTGCCTGTTCCACCTCCTCTCAGATCCCTCCTGGGCGTCTCAGACTTCACTTGTCCGACATGGGGCCCTGTTCCTTCCCGGGCCAATCGCTTCAGACAGCCACGCATCACAGCTCACACCTGTAGCAGCTGTCAGCCTTCCAGAGGGTTTCCCCGTCCCTTCTCCCTTTTAATCAGGATTTTATTAATGCACAGCTCACAGTGGCTCTTGATATGCCCAGAAACCCTGCTGGTCACCCATTTTTGTCTCTTGCTTTCCAGATGGGCTACACTCCCCTCCACGTGGCCAGTCATTATGGAAACATCAAGCTGGTGAAGTTTCTGCTACAGCACCAGGCAGACGTCAATGCCAAGACTAAGGTACAGGGACGCCTGAGACCCGCCTCCTATACTGACTCCTTACTTCTTAAGTGCCAAATTAGAATGCAGCCAGGGAGACTCTGGGCACACTTGGGGCTCTGCCACAATGTTAAGCTTTGCCCTGGAGGAGGAAATGGGGCAAATGCATTTTTTATGTTGCATATAGACAATGGATAAACTGTAGCATGTGGGCAGTTCTTTCTCTCAAAGCTAACTACTCCTGCCAAAATGTCCACCTTGCTTTATAGCTAGGATACAGCCCCTTGCACCAGGCAGCCCAACAAGGACACACAGACATCGTGACACTGCTTCTCAAAAATGGTGCTTCCCCAAACGAGGTCAGCTCGGTGAGTATCCCCCCCCCCCCAGTTCCTGATTTCGGAAAGCTGATCTCATGGGCAGCCCTGTGAGAGGTCCCCAAACCGTGGGCACTCAGTCTACCCTTCCTGCATGTCTGGGGCCTGGGTGGGCTGCAGTGCCACAGAGCCCCAGCCGCCCGGCCCCCCCGGGCTCCAGGCCGCAGTGCCACAGAGCCCCAGCCGCCCGGGCCCCCCCGGGCTCCAGGCCGCAGTGCCACAGAGCCCCAGCCGCCCGGGCCCCCCCGGGCTCCAGGCCGCAGTGCCACAGAGCCCCAGCCGCCCGGGCCCCCCGGGCTCCAGGCCGCAGTGCCACAGAGCCCCAGCCGCCCGGGCCCCCCGGGCTCCAGGCCGCAGTGCCACAGAGCCCCAGCCGCCCGGGCCCCCCCGGGCTCCAGGCCGCAGTGCCACAGAGCCCCAGCCGCCCGGGCCCCCCGGGCTCCAGGCTGCAGTGTGGGCCCCCCAGGCTCCAGGCTGCAGTGCCACAGAGCCCCAGCCGCCCGGGCCCCCCCGGGCTCCAGGCCGCAGTGCCACAGAGCCCCAGCCGCCCGGGCCCCCCGGGCTCCAGGCTGCAGTGTGGGCCCCCCAGGCTCCAGGCTGCAGTGCCACAGAGCCCCAGCCGCCCGGGCCCCCCGGGCTCCAGGCTGCAGTGTGGGCCCCCCAGGCTCCAGGCTGCAGTGTGGGCCCGCCGGGCTCCAGGCCGCAGTGCCACAGAGCCCCAGCCGCCCGGGCCCCCTGGGCTCCAGGCTGCAGTGTGGGCCCCCCAGGCTCCAGGCTGCAGTGTGGGCCCCCCAGGCTCCAGGCTGCAGTGCCACAGAGTCCCAGCCGCCTGGGCCCCCCAGGCTCCAGGCTGCTATGACTAGTTCTCTTTCTGGTGGACCGAAGGCTATCCTTTCAGACACCATTTCCCCTCTCGCTTTTGTTTTTGTTTCAATATAGTTGTTGCAACCCTTTCTAAAGCTTCCGTGTGCAGCTGCTTTCAGTGCGGTACGAGGCGCAAAACCAGGTGTCTTGGGTGGTTGGCGCTGTTTCAGGCCCTTGGGGTTGCCTGGAGCAATGTCAGGGGCCATGAACTTCCTCATCTGACCGTGCACGGGTTCTACTAGGGCATCTGCATGGCTGCTTCCAGCTGGAAGTGGGCGGGCCTTTGGTTATTGATGTGGTCACTGAAATTATCACTGTGGATGGGACCCCAGGCACATCCTGGAACCAGAGAACTTAAAATAAAAATAAGGCCTTAACCGTTTTAATGCTCAGCTACTGACACCCAGAGACTTGGCATGGAGAGCGGGAAACAGCGCTGCCTTTCTGACTCATTTCTTCCCGGTTGGTTCCCTCTTGGAAGTTTTTTACTTGTCCTGGCAAGACTTCCTGGCTCTCATTTCACGGTTCCCCTGCTCAGTGCTGCAGATTCGAAGTGCTGCACCCCCCTCTCTCCCGCACCCTGGCTGCTGCCCAGGGTGTCTGGGCTCACGGATGGGTCGGGGTCTTGCTCCTGGTTCCGAGGTGCAGCCTGAACACTTAGAACCCTGTTTAACAATTAGAATGTGAGCGTGATCTATGCAAAGGAGGAGAGCTTTCCTCCCAGACTCCCTTCCCTCGTCTGGTCTCACCGTCTCTCTGCTGTTTTTCCCAGAATGGAACCACACCTCTGGCCATAGCCAAGCGCTTGGGCTACATTTCTGTAACCGACGTGCTCAAGGTTGTCACAGATGAACCCAGTGTCATGGTACGTCTGCTTCTTCCCTGCATTCTCCTACCCCGAACACACACAGCCTACAGACAGGGTGCCCTTAGGAGTAACTCTCAGAAATGGAGCTCTTCGGGGTTTCTGGAATACCTGTTAGAAAGAGCCAGGCCCAAAGGAAAGGCCGGGTCTCCTCCATCAGATGGAATTGTGCTGCCACCTAGTGGCAGGAGGAATTGGGGTTGTGACCAGACCTAAGGAGGCGGTAGCAAGGTGAGGCTGGGACAGGGACTAGGCAATGGGGAGCTGGCGTTTCCTGTTTAGACGTCAGCCTCAAGGCTGAGAGCGTCTCAGCTCTGATTTTCTTCATTTAGGACAAACCTCCTTTCCCACTCCTTGTCTCCACCGTCATGACCAGGTAACTGCTGGCTCAGTGAACGTGGCCACTGCTCTATTTGGGTTGAATTCTCTGCTCTTTCTTATTTTAGTTAGTCAGTGACAAGCACCGGATGAGTTTCCCTGAGACGGTGGATGAGATCCTGGATGTCTCTGAAGATGAAGGTAAAGTCTGAGCTTTAACAAAGGTCCAGTAAAGTCGGGGTCGCATGGGGCTCTGAGCACACCCCGAGTGCTTCCTGTCATACTCAAGTGTCCTTTTGCACATCCAAGTTCTGAGAGTCTGTGCTGAAACCAGAGAGAACTGATTTTTAAAGATATTCTCTGTTATATAAAAAAAATACTCCTTTAATGTAATTGTAGAAGGAAACTCTACATCTCGAAGATTAAAATACAAAATCCCGTGAAGTTTCATGAAAATGTGTGTGTTTGTGTATATTATGCATAGAATCTGATTCTACTTAGGTCAATTCTCAGAGCTGTAAAGAACTGTCACAGAATTCTGCCTGATGCTTTCCTTGAGTGTTGAGCGAACAATTCACTGTTTTTAAAAATCTGTGCAATATTTAAAAATAAGCCGCTCTTAAGACCACATAATCAGTCAGTAAGTTTTGAGGTATACCCTTTTTCAGGAAATTACTGCAGATTCTACTTCTATGAATCACCAAGTGCTTGTAGTATTTTACTGCCCTAGATAAGCCTATCTCCTCACCGAATCCCACCATTTATACCCTCAGTTTGAAAGGAGCCCTCGGGATATAAATGGTGGGATTCGGCTGGGTATCCTTCTGACCCTTGAATTAATAACTTTGCAACTAGATGATTAAAGCTGCCCTGTGTCCCCCTTGGTAATATGCCTCTCACTTTAACTAACTTCAAGCCTGTCCTTTCTTAAACTTGGCTCTTCTTTGCTTTCCAGGAACTGCTCATATAACTATAATGGGTATGAAACACTTTCTGTTCCCTGTGGTCCTTTCTCACAAGTGCATTTCACCCTAAGCAATCCAAGCTCTCACTAATCCATTTCTGCTTTCCACCTCCTCTGGCGGCTAACAGTCTGGAGCCAGGAGCTTGACTAAAACAGGAGTTTACACCCATAAGATCCATGCCCTGGCAGGGAGCCCCTGCCTGTCCATCTCTGTGTCTGTGCCCATGCCACTGTGTTTGTGATCATAACTGCATGAGCTGTTGTTGTTACTTCATTCTGTCAGCTCCAGATCACAAAGTCAGGACACTGACTGCTAGGTCACAGCAAATGACACTGCAAGGTCGAGGGCTCCAAGCCCAGCGCAAGCAAGGAGAAAGAAAGAGGCAGTCTGGATTGCAGACATAGTTTGAACCTCTTGGCGACGGGCTTAGGAAACAATGTGGTTCCACCTGCCATGGTTACAAAAACACTACCGCCCTTCAAAACAAACGGGTGCGGCCCCATTGTAGTGTATTCCTCTGTAGTACGCAGTGCGGAAAAGAACAGAAACAACCCTTTCTTCGGTGTCATTGCACACTCTACAAGGGCTCCTTGGAAGTGGAATTTGCCAAGCAAAAGAAGTTCTTTCTGATTGGTTTTTTTTTTTTTCCTACGAAGTCTGGTACAGACTTAGATGTTAGGAGCTGGCTGCCCTGCTCTTGATACCAGGGCTGGAGGAACAGGACTGGCCCAAGACATTGCTCATGAACCCCTTCGAGCATCAGAGACCTTCCTCCACTCCTCGGCATTGAGGACCAGGCCAAGCCCTTTATTATAAAAAGAAAGCTAAAGTCCCATTCTTCTCTCACTCAAATCCGTGTGCTTTCAGGAGAAGAACTCGGCTCCAAGGCTGAGAAGCAGGACTCCAGGGATGTAGATGACGAGAAGGAGCTGCTGGATTTTGTGCCGAAGCTGGACCAAGTGTAAGAAGGGCTCACATAGTGGATGGCCGAGGTCCAGCCATGCACCTCGGAGTAGAAGGATTCCAGAGCAGGGAACAGTCACAAGGAGGCCAGGCCCTGGGTGTGCCACTAGCATGGGCGGTTAAACCGTGGGTCTAGCCCCTAAGGATTACCTAGCTCTGTAGCTGGAACACCAAGTGGGGACATGGAGGCCTCCCTTACAGTGTGCTGGACAGTGTGTCTTTCCTCCTCTTCTGGTGTCTCTGCCTCCTGACTTTCTCCTTCCCCTCATTCACGGTCCCATCTACACACAGTGTGTCTTTCCTCCTCTTTTAGTGTCGCTGCCTCCTTTCTCCTTCCCCTCATTCACAGTCCTATCTACACACCTCCTCTTCCTTTCATACACGCTCAGCTTCTCACCAGAAATCTATGAGGAAAGTTCCCACTAGACACTGGTGCCAAGCTAAGCGCCAGCACTGACCGCGTCCTTCTGTACATTAGGGAAAACCCACAGAGAGTCTGTTTCTGCCTGGAACACATTTCTCATTCCTCCCTGGGACGCTGTGAGTTATTCTGCTCTGGGTGTGCATTGGCACACTGGGGTGTTTTGCAAATAAATCGAACAGTGACAACTGTATAGAAACACTGGGCCCTCGGTGTTTTTTGAAAAGACAAATGTGTGCCAGCTTAGTCCAGTGGCTTATGCAAAGCAGGGCCATGCAATAAGCAGGAAGTGAAATGACAAGGATATACAGTCAGTTAGTATTTATTGAACATCGGTTAGGAAGAAATGCAAGACTCGGCCCCCGGCCATAAAGAAACTGCAGATTTATTTGATAGGATCAAAACACACACCAGCAGGTCCTATCACAACGCAGAATAAGATGTGAAGGCCAGAGCGAGGACTCTGTCAACAAAGGCGTTAAGGCTAAAAGCTGGCGTGTTGGGTACGGGAGAAGATTCGTGGAGGAGGCAGGTCCCTCGGTGGGGTCAGGACAGACAGTGGGCTTCGGGGAAAGGCTCTGGGGCGAAGGGAGGAGGCTGGTCAGTGGTGCAGACTGAGTTGTATTGCATGTGCGAGTAGGGGGAGGGGTCAGGCTGTGGTGTGGGGGCAGATTGGGTAGGTTATTTTGGGGGTAAAGAGATGTTTCACTTAGACCCCCCCCCATGGAAAAAGGGGGGCGCTGAGAAGGATCATCTCTTTGATTTCCTAATGTTCTTGGTGCACAGGGTGGAATCTCCAGCCATCCCAAGGATTCCTTGTGTCACACCCGAGACAGTGGTGATCAGATCTGAGGAGCCAGAGCAGGTGAGAAGCATCATGTCTCTTATTCTCCATTTTGCAGAGAACGGGGACCCCCAGACAACGGATTGCTTTGAGATGACCTGCAGTGTGATAGGAACTAAGAGCTGCAAAGCATGTAGCGTTTACCAAGCCCGCAGATCTGGGGTCCCACGTGGGCTTGTAGCCCCGTGCTGCCGGTATTCTCATCCCAGAGATGACTGCTAATGCGTCTCACAGATCCATGGGCGTGTGAAACATCATTAGGCTGGAGCCAGAGGTTCCGGCTCCGAGGCCCGTGTTCTCACAACCGTGGCACACGTGCTCTCTGCATGCATGGGGCAGCGGGTTGCGGTGCTGGAGAGGGAGCCCCGGGCTGCAACCTGCGCTGCCGTGAAGCCTCGGGCAGGTCCCAGGACTCCGTGCTCCTTTTCTCTTATGTTTATAAGAAAGGGGGTAGCTTCTGCCTCCTCTCCCTTTGGAGATTATTGGGAACTTAAATTACCAACACAAAGAGGATGATGATGTCGGAGAGATTATTCTCACATTGGGCTGTTATTCATTCTAGTACTATGTTTTGTGGCTTCCCTGGCTGCCACCTGAATTTTTGCCCAAAAAGAGTGGGATGGTTTAAAACGATTAATTTCCCTTTAGTTAATTTTATGCCATTAGCACTCCTCCCTCCCCACCCCCGCAGCCCCAGAGCAAGGGGGTATTTTTAGGATAAAAAGAAAGTAGTGTGGTGTTTGGAGGTTGGAAGTGACTGCCCAAGGCCTGATAACTGAGCCAGGCGTGTCTGTGTCCCAGTGAAGAGGCCCCAGAAGGCTAGCCTCTTCCACGGCCGCTGAAGGGACACAGCGTGTCCGAATGCAGCAGCCATAGCCCTGGACCCAAATGGCTGTGAAGCTGTCCAGCCAGCCGTTCTCTGCTGGGCATATCGTAGTGACAGGTGCTGGTGTCACTCATTGGGTGACCTTTGGGAGCTATGGTCAGAGATGGCCCTGGTGCTGGGGCACTCTCCCTGGGGGCTGCCAAAAACGGTGACAGGAAAGCAGCCGCGTGGACCTGTCCTGCTCTTCCTGGACCAACCCTCTGTCTCTGCCGTCTTGCTGAAGTTATGAACTCAAGTCAGCAGGCGCTACTGGAGTCCTACTATGTGCCCGATATAGGCCTGGATGGCGGACTATGAGACCCACACCTGCCTCCCAGGAGCTGATGGTCCCACTGGCAGGGGTGGACTCGGCTACGTGAAACCAGTTAGCACAGAATGCAGGAAGCGTAAATATCCAAGTGCTCCAGTGTGCGGTGTGAGTTTTTCCAGATCAGAGTCACTGGGAAAGATTCGTGGAGGAGCAAGGTCTGAAAAAGGAGCAGGACTGGACCAGGGAAGGGGAGAGACCGGGGCGTCTGCACCCGTGGGGAAGCGTGCGCAAGAGCACAGTTAAAAACAGACCTGGAGGGGACGGGGACAGATTCAGGGGACGGGGACAGATTCAGGGGACGGGGACAGATTCGGGACGGGGACAGATTCGGACCCTGCGGGCTCTCACGAGTCCGTGTGATGTATAGGCCCCGGTGAGGCAGTCCCATGTCCCTGTAGTTGTAATGTTACCGTGAGGCAGCGGGACTGTCCCATTTCCAGACAAGGAAACAGGAAGTACCCTCCCACCAGGGAAAAGGGTCTGTTCTAGTCACTTCGTGTACCTCTGGTGCCTATAGGACAGGCAGCTCGCCCAGAGCAAAATCGCTATCGTGATGGTACAGGGTCCATTGCTAGGGTGACCAGATATTTTACAGTGAATGAAAAGGAGGACAAAAATAAATTGAAGAAAACAATATTGTCAATAAAAGAAACATTTTATTCATTGAAACAATAATGCACTATAATATGATAAATGCATCATAAAAACATTTGTAATGTTTTATATTGTAATTAGGCTGACATACCTATTAATTTTTAATAATAATTGTAAAAAAATTACTCATTTAGATACAAATATGTCACATCGCACACAATGGATCGACTCTGCATCGATCGAATTCGGACATTTACAGATTAGTCTTCCAATATCAGAAAGGAGGACATGTAGGAGGACACTTTTCGAGGGAGGACAGAACTTGCAAAAGAAGGACTGTCCTCCCTAAAGGAGGACGATTGGTCATCTTACAATGGCCAACGCTAGTGTGAAAACCAAGCCACCTAGAGCAGAGTTTTCACGTTGGGGCCCAGCTAGAGAGCAGGGTGGGCGGTCAGCAGTGGGTGCCGGACCGAAGACCACAGCCAGACTGGAGCGAGGACTTGCTCTGTCTGTTCGGAAGCTCTAGCCTGGGGTCTAGGGCCAAGGAGTGTCCATGATGGTAGGAAGAAGCCCGTGCTTCCACTGTAGACTCCAGGAGCGCCTGGTGCCCAGAGGGCGGGGGTGGTGAGTGTGCGGCACACTTCCCCCAGCGGTCGCCGTGGTTCTGGTGAGAGGGCGCCCGAGGCTCCCCGGCCGGGCACAGCATCCGCTGTCCTGAGACCGGCACCTGCGGCCTGGGAGGTGATCAGAGCTGGCCTCTCTCTCCTCCCCAGCCATCTAAGGAGTATGATGAAGACTCCCTCATCCCCAGCAGCCCGGCCACAGAAACCTCAGACAACATCAGCCCGGTGGCCAGCCCAGTTCACACAGGGTGAGTGGCTCCCGGGAGAGGGATTCCGGGGCCCTGCCCTCCCTTCCCCGGAGGTGGCACCTAGATGCCCAACACGGATCTGCGGGTGCCCTAGGTTCCTGGTGAGCTTCATGGTGGACGCCCGGGGAGGCTCCATGAGAGGGAGTCGTCACAATGGCCTGCGGGTGGTGATCCCACCCCGGACCTGTGCAGCACCCACTCGCATCACCTGCCGCCTGGTCAAGCCACAGAAGCTGAGCACGCCGCCCCCGCTGGCCGAGGAGGAGGGCCTGGCCAGCAGGATCATTGCGCTGGGGCCCACGGGGGCCCAGTTCCTGAGGTGAGAGGCCCTGCTCTGGGTGAGCGTGTGCGCTGTGTCCCTAGCCTGTCCCTGCCCTGCTGGCCCACCACTCCCTGTCAGCAGCCACCACCAGGTCCGCCAGCTGCAGGGCAGAGACAGAGGCCAGCCCTGGAGCCCCATGTCATTTGTCTCCTCTCCGAAGAGGAACAGAACCCGGAACCCTTCCTCCCCTTTAACGGCCTTTTCCTGGGTACACTGAAGAGTCCACAGCCCAGGTGGAGCCTCTGCAGTCCAACCTTGTATGAAACTAGAGAAGGGAGATGGAAGACAGGGCTAATATGGGGACCCCACCCACCTACCCAAGGGTTTAATTATTTCAGCTCTGCAACGGTCTTACTTGAGGACCGCTTTGTGGTGTTGTCCCCAAGGCGACGAGATCCATGGGCTTCAGAGGCCCCTCCCTCCCCAGGTCCGAGGCAGGACTAGCCTCTGCGGGGGCTTTGTTGTCCTCCGGTGCCGCGATGCACGCTGTCTTGTCGAAACAGGCCTTGCCCAGGGGACCCTGCCTTCTCATCTCTGTCCACTTCCTGTCCCCTCCTCAGGCTTTCACCCACCGTTTGCAAAGCAGCCCGCAGAGGCCTTGATGTCTCTCTTCTCTGTTAGGGGCACTGTGGAAAGCCTCCCTGCAGGGGGCGGGTCATTAGCACAGACTGATGGGGGGAGGGGAGGTGCGGAGAGGGTCGTCCCCGGTGGAGGAGAGGTCAGGAAGTCAGGCAGGTTCTCCGGGTCAGGTCCAAGGGCAGGGTCACTTGTCTGGGAGTGAGATGGGGGCCTGGTGGTGGGTGACAGGGGCCCTGTGTGGCGCGGGAACCTGAGGCAGGTCTGGTCCGCTGTGCGGACCTGCGTGTGGGTGAGGCTCCCACTGTGGCTGCAGGACCCCTCTCCCTCCAAGCAGGAATCAGCTGCCCTCCACCCTGCGCCTTCCCCCGTTTGCGGCAAGGCCCGCACACGCCTGAATCCACACCCCTCCCCTGCATCCGCTCTGCCCCCTCAGCCCCGTGATCGTGGAGATCCCGCACTTTGCCTCCCACGGCCGCGGGGACCGCGAGCTCGTGGTGCTCCGGAGTGAGAACGGCTCCGTGTGGAAGGAGCACAAGAGCCGCTACGGAGAGAGCTACCTGGACCAGATCCTCAATGGGATGGATGAAGGTGACAGCCCCGGGAATCCCAGGCAGGGGCCTTCCTTCAGGAAGGCGGGATTTGAGGTTGCACTTTGGGGTGGGCTGTTGGGCCGCCCGGAGTTTGGAGAACCTGGGGAGACTAGAGACGACCCAGGAAGTCCAGTTCTGGGTTGCTAGCGCATCTGAGTGAGCACCGGGCCCGGTCTGTCCCCTGCACCTTCTTCTGCTGGACCTCACTGCCCCGCCGCTGGGTGCCTGGGTGGAGGGGTGGTGGGACACAGTGGTGGCTGAGCCCGGGCTCAGCATGACCGGAGCCGGGTGCTTCCAGAGCTGGGGAGCCTGGAGGAGCTGGAGAAGAAGAGGGTTTGCCGCATCATCACCACGGACTTCCCCCTGTACTTCGTGATCATGTCCCGGCTCTGCCAGGACTACGACACCATCGGCCCCGAAGGGGGCTCTCTGAAGAGCAGGCTGGTGCCCCTGGTGCAGGCGACGTTTCCGGAAAATGCGGTCACCAAGAGAGTGAAGCTGGCTCTGCAGGTGACACAGCCCTCCTCCTCCCCGGTTGGGGTGCTCCCTGTCCCCCACCCCCGGCCCTGTACTCAGACAGAGTTCAGGGGAGCTGAAGGCGGCCAAGGCCTGAAGGAAGATGACCCGCAGACCCAGGATGTCCTCCACACTTTTTTCCAGGGCCCGAAAATTTCAGTTAGAGATTTGACCTTACAGCTCAGAAGAATTTGGGTGGGTGGGATCAGGCAGTAGTTCCCTGTTAAGCTGATGAATGTCCCAGATATGTGCTTAATCCACATGACCTTCTGCAGGGACATCTAATGCTGAGCAAAGATGACACCCTCCCAGGATTGAAGATCCTCAGGAAACGGGGAGGCAGGGCCAGGAAGGAGGGCTGGGCAGTGACGTCAGACACGGGCGGGCCCTGCGGTTCAGCAGTAGAGGGGGACACCCCCCTTGGCTTTGCCCTCTGCAGTGACAGCCGCTTTCCCCTTGGGGACTGTGCTGTTTCCTGCCCGTGAACCGCTCTGATGCTCCCGGGCTGAGTGTCCCCACTTTGGCCCTTCGCAGGCCCAGCCTGTCCCGGATGAGCTAGTCACCAAACTGCTGGGCAACCAGGCCACGTTCAGCCCCATTGTCACCGTGGAGCCTAGGCGCCGGAAGTTCCACCGCCCCATCGGGCTTCGGATCCCACTCCCTCCTTCCTGGACGGACAACCCCAGGGACAGCGGGGAGGGAGACACCACCAGCCTGCGCCTGCTCTGCAGCGTCATCGGTGAGGGGTGCCCCCTGGCCTCTGGCCTGCCCTCTGCCCTCCTCCCACCACCAGCCTGCGCCTGCTCTGCAGCGTCATTGGTGAGAGGTGGCCCCTGGCCTCTGGCCCGCCTTCTGTCCTCCTTCCAGTCGCATCAGGGGGAGGCAGGAGAGGGTGAAGCTAGCAGCCGCCGTGCGTTTCGGTGGCTTCTCCAGGTGCTCTTCGAAGGGGTGGGAGGTGATGCATCCAAGTCGAGTCCACGCCTCCGTGGAAGCACGCCCTGGTGGCTGTGGGAAGGGTGCTGTGGGCTGCTAGGAGGAGAGGATGGGAGAAGAGGCGTGCTCAGCGCTCCATCCAGATGCGCCTGTCTCTGCCCGCGGCCGCTCGGCCCTTACTGTTAGGCAAGCTCTGCGTCTGTGTTCTGAAGACTGTCCCCCAGCCCGGTTTCTGCTCCCGTTGCAGGAGGAACAGACCAAGCCCAGTGGGAAGATATAACAGGAACTACCAAGCTTGTGTATGCTAACGAGTGTGCCACCTTCACCACCAACGTCTCTGCCAGGTGAGACACGTCCCAGCCCAGCTCAGCTCAGCCCAGGGGACTTTCAGGCCCAGCCTGGAGGGGGTTGGGCACCCTTGTGCCCCAACATGCCCATCCCAGGCTTGACCCTCAGCACCCGGCACATAGAAGTCCGGCTGTGACCACCAGGAGTGTTACGAGTGGCCATCGCACGGCTTGCCGGATGCTCCGGTCTGGGTGGAAATGAAGCTCTCCGTCAGGCATTTAGGAACATGTGGTAACTAGCCCTTTCCCTGCAGGTTTTGGCTGTCGGACTGTCCTCGGACTGCTGAGGCTGTGAACTTCGCCACACTGCTGTACAAGGAGCTGACTGCAGTGCCCTACATGGCCAAGTTTGTCATCTTTGCCAAGATGAATGACCCCCGGGAGGGCCGGCTGCGCTGCTACTGTATGACGGACGATAAGGTGGACAAGACCCTGGAGCAGCACGAGAACTTCATCGAGGTGGCCCGGAGTAGGGACATCGAGGTATGGCACCCGGGTCCCCTTATCACTGGGCACTCGCGGGCTGACCTCGCTTCCCCAATTGAGGCAAAGCTGCTGGAGCTAGGACAGGGTCACGGGGGCTGTTTTCTCTGGGGCGCCGTGGCCCAAGCAGCCGGGAGGTGGGGGCGGCGCCCTAGGCTATCTCTTTGATGCCCCTCTTGAGAAGCGTCCTAGGGAAGCTTCACCAAAGGTAAGGAATGTCACTGAGATGATAACAGCTGACACTTATTAAAGTTCTTAGAAACCAGGCAACAGTAAAAGTGCTTGACTAGCACAATCTCACCTGATTCTCAGAACTGGGTATACTTTTATTAACCCCAATTCATAGACGAAGAGGCTGAGGCTGAGAGAGGTTAAGTCACCTACCTAAGGTCACATAACAAAGAAAACGGGAGAGAAAGGATTTGTCCAAGTAGTGTGACTCCAGAGCCCGCACGTTGACCGGCTGTCAGGGTTTTGGTGGCGTCCAGATGAGGAAGCAGGGGACAGGGCTGGACAGGTGATGAGAGGAAGGAAGGCCTGGACTGGGACCTGCTGTTGACCCCAGGATGCTCATTCCTGTTAGGCCAGGACCATTCTGAAAGTCTGGCCTCCGAGTGTGTGCTGAGCCTCTGTGGGAGGCTGAGGGCCTAGGAGAAAGGGCTAACTAGGCAAAGTGTTTACTCTTTTCGTGCCTCAATTCTTCAACTGTCAAATGGGTTCAGCTGAAAACATTATATCTACAGAAGGGACCCTGATATGAGCAGTGAGATGAAAATATCACATGGTCCATCTAGCACTTGGCATAAACTAAACATTTTTGGACAGATGTGAAAAACAGTTTTTATTTTTTCAGAAGTCATTTTATGGTATCCCAGTGGAGTTCTAGAGTTCTCTGGCTCAGTCCTGCTTATTATAAAGTCCTTCTCAGTAAGGAAGCAGAACCTGGACATAAAACCTATTCTGACACAGTGGGGTTTCCCGGAGCATAGCCACGGTGCCCGTGCTGGGGAAAGCGTGCCTCGTGGGAGAGGACAGAACGAAGCTGAGAGGCCCGCGGGGCGTCTGGGCACTTCTACCCCACACACTGAGAGGCCCGCGGGGCGTCTGGGCACTTCTACCCCACACACTGAGAGGTCCGCGGGGCGTCTGGGCACTTCCACAGACACGCCGAGAGGCCCGCGGGGCGTCTGGGCACCTCCACAGACACGCCGAGAGGCCCGCGGGGGGTCTGGGCACCTCCACAGACACGCCGAGAGGCCCGCGGGGCATCTGGACACCTCCACAGACACGCCGAGAGGCCCGTGGGGCGTCTGGGCACTTCCACAGACATGCTGAGAGGCCCAGGCATCTGGGCACTTCCACAGACACGCCGAGAGGCCCGCGGGGCGTCCGGGCACTTCCACAGACACGCCGAGAGACCCGCGGGGCGTCTGGGCACCTCCACAGACACGCCGAGAGGCCCAGGCGTCTGGGCACTTCCACAGACACACCGAGAGGCCCAGGCATCTGGGCACCTCCACAGACACGCCGAGAGGCCCGCGGGGCGTCCGGGCACTTCCACAGACATGCCGAGAGGCCCAGGCATCTGGGCACCTCCACAGACACGCCGAGAGGCCCGCGGGGCGTCTGGGCACCTCCACAGACACGCCGAGAGGCCCGCGGGGGTCCGGGCACTTCCACAGACACGCCGAGAGGCCCGCGGGGGTCCGGGCACTTCCACAGACACGCCGAGAGGCCCAGGTGTCTGGGCACTTCCACAGACACGCCGAGAGGCCCGCGGGGCGTCTAGGCACCTCCACAGACACGCCGAGAGGCCCGCGGGGGTCCGGGCACTTCCACAGACACGCCGAGAGGCCCGCGGGGGTCCGGGCACTTCCACAGACACGCCGAGAGGCCCAGGCGTCTGGGCACCTCCACAGACATGGCGAGAGGCCCACGGGGCGTCTGGGCACCTCCACAGACACGCTGAGAGGCCCAGGCATCTGGGCACCTCCACAGACACGCCGAGAGGCCCGCGGGGGTCCGGGCACTTCCACAGACACGCCGAGAGGCCCAGGCGTCTGGGCACCTCCACAGACACGCCGAGAGGCCCGCGGGGCGTCTGGGCACCTCCACAGACACGCCGAGAGGCCCGCGGGGCGTCTGGGCACCTCCACAGACACGCCGAGAGGCCCGCGGGGCGTCTGGGCACCTCCACAGACACGCTGTGTTTGCTTTTCCTTCCCTCAGGTGTTGGAAGGGACGGCGCTGTTCGCAGAACTCTCCGGGAACCTGGTACCGGTCAAAAAAGCTGCCCAGCAGCGGAGTTTCCAGTTCCAGTCGTTTCGGGAGAACCGTTTGGCCATTCCTGTGAAGGTGCCGACCTCTCTTCTGGGTCTAGACAGTCTGGGAGGCAGGAGTCTCTCGGCCAGCCCGTGGCCTGTGGAACGGCCCCCTGAGTCTTCCTTTTGTGTGACTGGATTCAGGTGAGGGACAGCAGTCGAGAACCAGGAGGGTCCTTGTCATTTCTGCGCAAGGCGATGAAGTATGAGGACACCCAGCACATCCTGTGCCACTTGAACATCACCATGCCCCCCTGCACCAAGGTGAGCTGCCCCCCGAGGAGGACGCTTGGCCAGAGGCAGGGTCCCTGAGGAGATGTCAGTACAGACCCCCGGGGGAGCACCTCCGGAGCACTTCCTCCTGCTGAAAGCTGCCTCTGGGTTTCCCGGGGCACAGAGAGGCTCTGCAGTCTCGGCTGACATTTGGCTGCGGCCTGGCAGGGAGAGCATGCCCTGGCTCTTTCCGCAAAGCTCGGGAACAAAACACCAGTGTCAGATGGCAATACGCATGTTCACACCGGGGACTCGGAGCTCTTGAGTGTGTACCTTCCAGAGGCTCGAAGTAGCCTGAAGGGCATCTACCCTGGCACCCCTCATCTGACACCTCTGAGGCTTAGGACTGGACAGGGAGCAGCTCAAGGTCACCCAGACATTTGAGAGCTTTCTTCGAGCCTCTTTTTAAGTGTAGTTGCTTACTTCCCCCAGAGAGCCAGGCCCTCAGAGATCGGAACTTGGTGTCTCAGCCTCTGCCACACCGGGTGTTTGAGCTCAACACAGTGTCATCATTTATCAATACCTCCAAGAGTATCAGAATTGATACATGTCACATGGACTTTGGAGATATCTCATGTCTCAGAGTTTTTGTTGGCATTGTTTTAATAATCAGCCTTCCCTGCCAAACTAGAAAAGAATCAAGGTTCCATCTGACCCAGCGGTGGCACAGTGGATAGAGCATCAAACTGGGACGTAGAGGACCCAGGTTCGAAACCCCGAGGTTGCCAGCTTGAGTGCGAGCTCATCTGCTTTGAGCAAGGCTCACCAGCTTGAGCCCAAGGTCGCTGGCTTGAACAAAGTTTCACTCTGTCTACTGTAGCCCCTCAGTCAAGGCACGTATGAGAAAGCAATCAATGAACAACTAAGGTGCCACAACAAAGAATTGATGCTTCTCATCTCTCTCCCTTCCTGTCTGTCTGTCCCTATCTGCCCCTCTCTCTGTCTCTCTCTGTCCCTGTCCCCCCCCCCCAAAAAAGAAGCAAGGTTCCATTTATATATCTGTGACTCAGTTTCTCTTTTCTGTCTGGGGACCAGGGTGGACCAACTTCTCTTTCAAATCAAGATCTCCAGCAGCCTTGAGCAAGCATCTGGGTGCTTTATCCACAAGGCACTAAGCCTTGAGTCAGTATCACATATGGGTCTTTTGAGCAGAAAGGAATCCAGACAGTGAAACTTGTTTTTTTAAGTTCAGACCCCAGCTCCACCAGTTAATAGCTGGGTGACCTTGTGCACATTATTTAACCCCTCTGTGCCTCAGTTGCCTCATCGATGACATGAGAATAATAATAGTATCTACCTCATAGGTTCATAGGTTGTTATGAGCATTAACAGGGTCTGGAACATTTGCCATTATTATTATTACTCAAGTATGTAAGCCTCATCAACTCCCTCTCACACCCCTGCGTTCAGGCTCCGACGAAGTGTAGTACTTACAGTGTGCCAGGCCTGAGTCATTCTCACCCCACAGCCCATGGTCTCAAATCCCCTTCTCCAGGGAGGGGGATGGCCCAAACCCCAAAGTTTCCATTCTTTGTCTTCCTTCTGCAGGGGACCGGAACTGATGACAGGAGAAGGACTTTGACGCCGCTGGCCCTGAGATATAGCATGCTCAGCGAATCAACACTGGGTATAAAGCTCTTTGTAATGATATGTACCCACTACTTTATCCGAAGAGGTTGCGGGTGAGCTCATTTCTCACCCTGACAACAGCTCCGTGTTGACACGGTTGACTCAGCATGTTATAAACATAGCAGGCAGAGGAGCCTTCGGCTTGGGTCTCCAACTGACCCTAATGGGGTTAGCACTGAGGTCCGGTGTACACTGAGGTCCGCCGCCTGCCCTGGGCATCCGTCTGAGGTCATTCACTCACCCCTGTCGGTTCTGTGTCCTGTCGAAGCTACTAAATGGAATCCAATACTTCTCCCCTAGGTTTTCCCAGTGGGACTGACCGACCAGATATGAAGATGGCTATTATATCAGAACACCTTGGTCTCAGCTGGGCAGGTGAGTCAGGAAATTTGAGGTAGAAAAGCACTTTGCCTGTGTATACCTACCCCTCTTCCCCCTCCCCCTAATGAGCAACTGATGAAAACGTTTCTAAACCTCTTGTTACTGTCAGTTGAGCCGTGATGGTCTTAGATGGGGCGGTTGCCCGAGCAATGCCTCTGGGGGCCAATAGAAAAGCAGGAGCTTCCTTCCTCCCCCATTTCTGTCTGGTTTTCCTTTGTGAGAAAGAATCAACGTTTGACATTTTACAGAAGACCTTAGAATTGATCTCGTTCACCTCATTTTACAGATGGGAAAACTGAAATCCAGCTAAATAGAGCGACTTTAATTTAGTTAGTGGCAGAGCCCAGAAAAGCCAGCAAACAGATGACAAACTCTCAGACAAGAGCTATGTCACCTGGTGATCTGCCTGCTGCCCCCTACACGCATGTCATTTCCTCTCCTCACAGGCTGGCATTGCTGAGGGAAAAGGGGCATTAAAGGCTAAGTCTCAACATTCTTTATTTGTAATCCCTGGCAGTAGCTCGAGTCTACCAGATGTCCTGTCAATAAGAACGCTTGATCATATTTGAAGTGAGGTAATGGGCAAAATAAAGTGGAAGCTCAAAATGTGCTTTCAGTCACAGGTGCTATGACTTAATTCACTCCTCCCCCCCCCCACTTTTTGTTAGCTTTTTGTGTGAATGAACTCCCTTCACTCAATCACTCTGCAGAGAGGGCTTCAGTCAAACTCAGAAACCTAAGCAATAACTTGCTGAAGGGCAGTGTGACCAAGGTTCACCACAGAAATCCAGAGACGGTTCATTCTTTAAGCCAAAAAAGAATGTCTTCTGCTGCTTTTTAGGGTGTGTGTGTGTGTGTGTGTGTGTGCGTGTGCGTGTGTGATGCGATGTACATTCTGGATTCCCACTATTACCTTCCCTCTGGTCTTTCTCATCCTTGAAATTAGACTCTGATGCTGTTCTCCTTTCTAAAGCACCTGTGAGAAATAGCAATAAAAATAACGGGAGGGGAAATAAGCAGACATTCTGTGTTATTGCCTTGCATTTACGTGGGAACTTGTATTTCCGTTTAAAATGTAAATAACACCTTTCCCTGAAGAAACATAAATAGAGCGATGCATTTCCATTGTAATTGCTTCTGAGTGAAATCTAAGTGGCATCCTGGTGTAGTACAGACAGCGCTGGAGTGGGTGTCCACAGGCTCAGTCCCACGCCTGGCTCTGGCACCAGCTGCTTCTGTGATCTTGGATAAGTTGCTAACCTTGCTGAGAGGCTCTCTCTTCATCTTACTTTTTTTTTTCAAGTGAGAGGAAGGAAGATAGACAAACTCCTGCACGTGCCCTGACTGGGATCCACCTAGCAATCCCTGTCTGGGGTCAAGGCTGGAATCAACCAAGCTATTTTTAGTGCCTGAGGCTGATACTTGGACCAATGAGCTATCCTCATCACCGGCCAATGCTCAAACCAATCAAGCCTCTGGCTGCAGGATGGGAAGAGGGAGAGTAGGGGGAGAGGGATGGGGAGAGAAGCAGATAGTTGCTTCTCTTGTGTGCCCTGACTGAGAGTTGAACCCAGGGCATCCATATGCCAGGCTCATGCTCTATCTAGTGAGAAAACTGACCAAGGCATCCTTTTACATTTGAAGTGACAAAAGTAAGAAAGGGCACTTGTTTATTTATTCATTCACTGCCTATTTACTGAGCACCCCTACTCCTGTCCCATTTTCTGGAGATACAGAAATGTAAGTGTCGCGTTTCACTTGGTGTTTCTTGGTCAGAAGAAACACCAGATCCAAAGGGAGACTGTTCTTCAGCTCCCTGTGCGCCCCGCCCGACACCGCAGTCCGCAGGGCCCCGCTCGCTCGGGAGCTGGAGCGGAGTCTGGCGGGCTCACACCTGGCCCCGGTTCCTTGCTTGCAGAGCTGGCACGGGAGCTGCAGTACAGCGTGGAGGATATCAACAGGATCCGCACAGAAAACCCCAACTCACTGTTGGAGCAGAGTGCTGCCTTGTTGAACCTCTGGGTCATCCGTGAAGGCAACAACGCAAAGAGTCAGTACCACTAAGCCAAGGGTACCTCTCTTTCCAAAGCCTGCGCCGGGACCTCGTCACCTCCAGTAGTAGTTCTGCCTTCAGATTCCATGTCCGATGTTTAGCCGCTGGAACCAATCTGTTTTGCCCTGTCTCTGTCTCGCACACACACCTCGCAGGATCACTGGGTCTTCCAGGCAATCCTGTCAGAAGGGAATGCCAGAGAC
This sequence comes from Saccopteryx bilineata, assembly GCF_036850765.1. Lineage (NCBI taxonomy): Eukaryota > Metazoa > Chordata > Mammalia > Chiroptera > Emballonuridae > Saccopteryx > Saccopteryx bilineata. Next base: position 33,013,400 of record NC_089495.1, on the reverse strand, counting down.
TCTTGGCCTCCACCCTTTCCCTGCCCTCAGAATACATTAGCAATTACACCAGGACCCCTAGATAACAGCATACATGAAGGGTATGTGACTTGCTGTTGGATTTCTCAAATAAATGAGCACTGTCCTCCCAGGACAGAGCATGGGTGAGCGAAGCCTGCCCCCCTTCTTCCAGAAACATCTTCTCCGACCCGGAGGGAAGACTGTCTTACTCTTTTCAGCTCCTCCGCAATCAAATTCCCATAGTCAAAAACAATGGGGAAACTGAGTGTTCTATTTGCACCTCAAGTCAACTGGCAAGGACCAAGGATTTCAGAAGGATAGAATGTGGTCCTTCTCACTCTCCCCTTCCTGTAGTAGTCTTCTTAGGTGACAAACGTCTTTCCGTGCTTTGAAATCAGCAGCTTTTAGGGGATTGGGAAAGATCTGTTGAAGGGTAACGACACTTTCTCCAAAGAGGCAGTTCGTTTTGACTCTGACAAAAGAGGAATGCCTCCATGTTCTGAAAACATTAATCCCCCAGCCCTGGCCACATTCTGCACTGCCCTGTAATAAATACAGTCCCTCAGCATGCGCCTTTTTATTTCTTCTCCCCAACAGTGGAGAACCTGTATGCCGCCCTGCGGAACATTGACCGGAGCGAGATCGTGAACATGCTGGAAGGCTCCGGCAGACAAAGCCGCAACCTGAAACCTGACCGCCGGCACGCAGAGCGGGACTACTCCTCCTCGCCCTCCCAGATGAATGGTGAGTGTCTCCTGGAAGGACGCGGGGCGGAGCCTAGCCCTACCTTCCCGCCTCCCGTAAGAGACTCTTCGTGAAACCTTCTCTCCCATTGGTGGGAGGTCTTTCCGCAACAAGCTTCCTCCCCAGTGGCGGTGAGAACAGAGGTGAGCGGGAGCCAAGCCTGCACCTCCCTGCCAAAGCTTTCCTGATGCTCCTATCAGTGACCGGCTGCCAGGAGGACCTGGTGTCCCAGTGGGAAGAGCTCGGGGTTGGGGCAGCTGCTAGACTTCCGCCTCTACAAGTCTCCAATGCTCTGTGCACCTCTGCACCAGGCCTGGGTGCTCTCTGGCCTTCACTGTCCCCATCTGTGAGAGTCCGAGGCTGAGGGCGCCGGACATGGAGCCTCGGCCCCAGGCCTGATGTGGATCAGCTGGGCGCTGTTTTAAGGGTCCTATTGCAGCCCCTTCTGTGAGACTAAGCGGGCTACTTCTCTTTGAGTCTGGTCTCTCCTTTTCTCTCTCTCCCTTTTCTCTCACCCCATTCTGTCCCCTCACTCTTTCTGACGTGGTTCAGTGTGGCATGGGAGCCCCCCAGGGCGACCAGGCTCCCCGGAGGGGTTGACCTTTGCCTTCAGCACCCCCTGCTGTCTGCTGAGGACCACTTTCCTTCGTCAGCCGAGGAAGGAGCCCGCTGCGTGGGGGAGCGGGCCGGGGACCCCACCTCCAGCCCTCCTGCGCCTCTCTACCCAGTCGGCACAGACACAGCAGAGGCCTGCGCTGTGGTGGAGCCAGCAGGCCAGGCTCCGCTAGTCCCTCCTTTCACCCAGTCCACGTGCAGCTGAGTCGTCCTCTCTTCTGGTTTTTTGTTTTGTTTTGTTTTTGAGGGTTTTTTGCTTTTTGAGAGAAAGAGTGGCAGGCGGAGAGAGAGACAAGAATATCGAACTGCTCCTGTATGTGCCCTGACCAGTGTCTTCTCTTCTTTAAAATCAGCAAGTTGGGTTAGATCCCTAAGGTTCCTTACAGACCCTGAAAAACAATTTTTAATTCTGTGAACCAGCTTCCCCCTGTTCCTAATATGTCACCCTGAGCAGCCGCATTGTGCTGTTTATGCTCCCTAAGCTCCTAGCTTAATGGCCATCGCTGGCCACTCACACACGTGCTCCTCTGTGGGCACTTGTGGAGCGGGCGTGGGTCGTGAGTGGGTAGGTTCTAGGTGGGGCTGGGCACAGGGCTCCCTTCCACCAGGTGGAGCCTGCTCACGCCGAGCCCCTCACATATCTCCCTCCACGGCCTGTGGCCCCTGAAACTTGCCATCTCGCGCCCCTGGGTGCAGGGCTCATCTCCTGTCAATCATGTCCTGTCGTCTTTCTCTTCTGCCTCTGACCTCATCTGGACCTGTAGTCCGCCCATTCTCTCCCCCTGCCTGTCTCCACTGCCTCCTCCTCGGCCAGGTGTCCAGGATCCACCAGCCTCCACAGATGCATGTCGAAGGAGACTCCTAGCCCTCCCCGCCCGCATCTCATGGCTGTGTGCGAGGGCATGTGTGTGCGTGCACGGGGGCTTGTCTCTGGCTCCCAGTGGAGGCTGCACGCGTGCACTGCTCCGTCCTCACGTGCAGCATAAAGGGCTCCAAGACCGCTCCACTCCCGCTGTCCTCGGGGCACTGGCTGGAGCGTAGCAGAGACTGCGGGCTAGACCCGCTCGCTCTCACAGAGGACAGGGGAGGGGGGAAGGGAAATGCTGCCAACTTGGGGAAATCCAACTGAGAAAGCACGGCTCCCGTCTGTGTGATAACCCACCACTTGGTTGGGTTTCTTAACAGCCTGGTGATCAAGTCAGATCCGCAATGTTTGGGTCTTTTTTGGGCCCCAGTTATGTATCTACAGGATGACGGGCCCATAGAAATACGTGACTAAAAACAAGGCATTAGAGCAATTAAAAATCTGTTAAGAGGGTAGATCCCACATTAAGTATTCTTACCACAATAAATTTTTTTTAAAAGAAAAAAGTATAGTTACAGACCCAGGCATTTAAGAATGCCTCCCGCGGCCACAGGCCTCGCAGACCCGGTCAGCCACGGCACTGACCCCAGTGTGGGGCTGGGCCTCTGCGCTGTGCAAAGGTCTCTGTTTCTGTGGTCAGCTCATCTCGCAAATACTTTTCAAGCACCTTTCACGTGCCAGGTGCTGTCCTAGGCAGGGAAGATAAACCAGTTCTCAAACAGACACCCTCCCCCCCAAACCCCGCAAACTCTGCCTTCATGGAGCTTACCTTCTGCCTGGAGTCAAACAGTAACCTAGTACGTAAGTGAATGATACAAGGTGCTAGCGGGCTGCAGTAAGCGGTGTGGAAAAAAACAGACTCTAGTACGAGTGGTGGGAGTTCTGGGGTGGGGAGATAGGTACGTGGTAGGAATGGGTAGCATTTGAACAAAGGCTCGAAGGAGACAAGGGCGTGACCATAGAAACAAGGGGAAAGAGCATCTAGACAGGCGCATGTTCAGAGGCACTGAGTGGTGAGGGGCCCGAGGGGCTGGGCGGGGGGGTGGGGGCGCGGAGACAGGAGCAGAGCTCACAGGGCCGTGGCAGGCCGGCTAGTACAGGCTATCCTCAGGGTGCTGAGTGTCACTTCGAGTGAGATGGAGGGGCTGCGGGAGGCTTTGGAGCAAAAGAGTAACAGGCTCTAACTTAAGTTTTTAAAGGGTCCTTCTCCCTGTTGATTGTAGACAGTCACAAATGGAACGTTTCTGTGCTCTCTGGCTTCTCTGTCCAATGTCGTCAGCCCCTTCTGAGCCCCTTCCTCCGGCAGGCTTTCTGAGGACACAGGCCATGTGCCCTGCACACACCCTCCCTGCTACACCTGAGCACACACTCAGAAGCAGACTCTCATCCTGGTCCCTTCTGCCTTTCTGGGCAGCAGAATTGGCTTTTGTTTGTTTTTCCTGCCCTCTTCCCTGTCCCAGGAAGACCACCCCACATCTGGGTGCTCTTCTGGCCTGGAGCAAGGGCCACAGACAGGAGCCAGGAGGGGTCAGAGGTAGAAGGCTGGGAGGCAGCAGCCTCCTGCAGTGTGTCTGGCTTTGTCCGGGGCAGCCCAGCCCTCTGCACTGATGGTCATGGTCATACCTGCCTCCTTTGTGCTTTACCTCTTTTCTCTGCGGGTCGGAGCCTCCTTATGAAGCCATGGGGACTAAGGACAGGAATCGGCTACTCTGTGCTCTCAGGGGACTAGAAAACTTAGGTCTGTTTTCCTTCTTGCCTGCTCCTCTTGCCGTATGCACCTGAACGGGCCAGAGCAGAAGGGGCTTAAGTCCAAAGGCCGCTTGCTTCTCCTACACAAGAGGGGACCACCCAGGCCCTTGGGCAATAAATGTGTTAAAAAATGCCTAAAAGCAGGAAAAAATAGCCTGTTTCTAAAAGTAAAACAGATTTCCCCTATGCAAGGAAAAAAATGAACATCTTACACCCACACTTGTCAGCTACATTTGGTTTGATAAATTGAACATATATTAATGTCTACCTAGAAATAAAATGTGTTTTTTATTTCTGTCAACTCTTCATGAATACAACTACGGAATGTGGGTCCTGTCTGAGGCTAGGTTGTCTGTCTACTCCATGTCCAGCTTGCCACTGACATTAATCTAATAGGAGAACCATTGCATCCAGAGAAGCAGAGACCCAGAACCTGAGATGAGGAGAGACTTTGGGGAGGGAGCTTTTCCCCAAAGCAGTACGTATGGTTGCATTTTACCAACACAACCCCAGAGGGGAGACCTCTACACTGAAGGATATGCTAGTGCTAAGGTATGGCAGGGTCACATGAGACTCCTAGAGAGATAGATACTTCTGAAGTGCAACTTAGGGAACTCAGCAGATGTTATGGTCTGGTCCCCCACTTGTGAGATGTTCCTTATGAGAGTGTGCTCAGGCCTTAGTGAGCATTGCTCTCACTTAATAGTAATCCCCACCAGCACTGAGTATGGCCACATACAGCCTCAGATCCAAGCTTGTGGGGATTACTATTGTGGGGGTGTGGGTAGATCGGTAGGGTCCTCTGGAGACTAAAAGGGAGCAGTGAGGCATAGCCCCTAAAGGAAGGCTGCAGAATAAACACAAGGTGCGAGAGGGTGTGCATGCGTTAGTTCTCTTCATGAACATATTTTCATTTAAGTGAAATTTCTTTGAAGTGAACACCATGGAACTTTCAAGGTGCAAAAGTTACAAAGAATACCCAAGAATTAGCTGCGGGTTTCTGTGGCCAGTAGAGCTGTCATTTCCCAGTTCTTATCAAGGATAGGGAGATTCTCAGGAGAGACAGAATGTTCATCTAGCCATATCTGAGGGGCTGTTTAAGATGCATTTCAGTGCTTGTCTAAATGAGGTAACAGACACTGAATATACCCTCCTGTTTAAAACAGCCAAAAAATGGACAAAATATATGAAACAAAAGTTTTCAAGATATTCGATATCTGGTGACAAAGGACAGTGATCAGTGAGACATGAAAATACACAAAGTGAACTCTACTGCTAGTTTCTAGGTCATGACATAAGGAAGATAAATTCGAGATGACTTCACGGATTGAGGAGAAGATGCTGAGAGTCCAGGGAGACTGGGGCAGGTGGAGGTCCCAAGAAAGATCACCAGGGAAGAGACAGCTGCTCAGAGAACTCTGGAGATCTTCAGAGGATCCCCTGCCAGTTTTGGTTGAGTGTTCATCAGCTATTCCCAATAGTCAGACTGGTCTCTCACAGGCATCGCATAGGAAACAAAGAAAGGGTCTGTTTCATAAAAGAAGAAGAACTGGACCTAGATTGGGCAATGCTCCAGCCCTGACTAATCTTCCCTAAAAGTAAAACTCAAAAGATGAAACTATTTCCAAGTAACTTAACTGCATAACACAACAAAGCTTAAGAATATAAGAATTTGAAATATCCAGCACCAAACAAGAAAAAATTCACAATGTCTTACATCCAATTAAAGATTATCAGACATACAAAGAGGCAGGAAGCATGACCTGTAATGAGAAGGGAAATCAAACAATTGAAACTGACCCCAAACTGACACAGATGTCAGAATTAGCCAACAAGAATGGTAGGACAGTTATGATAACTGTATTTCAGATGTTCAAAAAGTTAAGTAGAAACATGAAAGATACTTTTTAAAGACCCTAGCCAGTCTTCTAGAGGTAAAACTATAATACGTAGGATTAAAAATACACTGGGTAGGATTAGACATTAGATATCACAGAAGAAAAGATTAATGGATTTGACTACCTAGCAATAGAAACTCTCCAAAATGGAACGCAGAAAAAAAAGAATTTTTTTTTTAAAATTATTGAGCTATGTAACAATTTCAAGTGACCTTATATTTGTGAAATTAGAGTTCCCAACAGAGAACAGAGTAAAAAAGCATTTAAGAAATAATGGCTGAAATTTTTTCAAATTTTGAAAACTATAAAAATACACAAATCCAAGGAGTTCAATGAACCACATGCACAAGAAATATGAAAGCAACTATGCCAAGGCAAATTTTTTTTGTATTTTTCTGAAGTTGGAAACGGGGAGGCAGTCAGACAGACTTCTGCATACGCCTGACCGGGATCCACCCGGCACGCCCACCAGGGGTTGATGCTCTGTTGCAACCAGAGCCATTCTAGCGCCTGAATCAGAGGTCACAGAGCCATCCTCAGTGCCCGGGCCAACTTTGCTCCAATGGAGCCTTGGCTGCGGGAGGGGAAGAGAGACAGAGAGGAAGGAGAGGGGGAGGGGTGGAGAAGCAGATGGGCGTTTCTCCTGTGTGCCCTGGCCAGGAATCGAGCCAAGGCATATTTTAAACAAACTATTCAAAACCAGTGATAAAGTTTTAAAATATGTATGTGTAACCCAATTATACATACATATATATATGTATGTATATACACCAAATAAGATAGCATGTACAAAGCAACAAATTTAAGTATATTAGATTTCTCATTGGAAACAATACAAATGAGAAGACAGTGGAGCAACGTTTTAAAGTAGACTACATCTTTAAAGAAGAACATCTCTAAAGTAACCTAGAAATTTATACGTAACAAAAATGACTGTCAAAACTGAAGGCAAGTGCCTGACCTGTGGTGGCACAGTGGATAAAGCGTCAACCTGGAAACGCTGAGGTTGCTGGTTCAAAACCCTGGCTTCCTGGGTCAAGGCACATATGGGAGTTGATGCTTCCTGCTTCTCTCTCTCTCTTTCTCTCTCTCTCACTCTCTCTCTGTGTCTTCCCTCTCTATAATAAATAAATAAAATATTTAAAATAAAATAAAAAAAGAATAAAACTCTACAACATTTAAAAAAACAAAAAAAACAAAAACAAAACTGAAGGCAAGTAAAGACTTTTACAAACATACAAAAGCTGGAAGAATTCATCACCAGGAGAGCCATGCTAAAGCAGTATTAAGGGGAGGGAAAAAGCCCTTCAGACCAAAGGGAAAAGGTTAAATACATACTTTACTTTTCTAATTAGAAATCTCTTCAGAAGTCCTGAAAACAAGAAGAAAATGGAGTGAAATATTTACCATGTTAAGAGAAAACAAAACAGCAACCAAGAATTATATATCCTGAAAAATTATTCTTCCAAGGTGAAGGAGAAATAAATACTTCTCAGACAAATAAAAATTGAAGGACTATGTTACCAGCTGATCTACCTTGCAATAAACATTAAAGGAAGCTCTTTAGAGCCTGACCTGTGATGGCACAGTGAATAAAGCATCAACCTGGAACCCTGATGTTGCCGGTTCGAATCCCTGGGCTTGCCTGGTCAAAGCACATACGGGAGTTGATGCTTTCTGCTCCTCCCCCTCCCCTTCTCTCTCTCTCTCTTTCTCTCTCTCTATCTCTCTCTCTCCCCCCTCCTCCCTCTCTAAAATGAATAAATAAAATCTTTTAAAAAATAAAAAATAAATAAATAAACAAAAAGAAGTTCTTTCAAGAGAAGGAATACAATACAAGTCAGAAACTCTGATCTTCATAAAATAAAGAAAACCATCAACAAAGGATTAAGTGAAGATAAAATAAAATCTTTTATTTTTCTAATTTTTAGTTGATCTATAAGTTTGTTCAAAATTATAGCAGCAATGTATTTCATTACATAAGCTTATATAGATATCATATGCATATACATACACACATATATGCTTATGTATGCTTATATATAAGCAAAATGAATGATGACAGCAGACATCTATGACAGAAAGGATAGGAGGGAAGAATTAATATTATTATGTTATTTTAAAATGCTCACACTGCCCAGGAAGTGGTATAGTGTTATCTGAAACTAGACTTGTGTTACTTGTAAATGTATATTGCAAACTCTAGGGCACCTGTTAAATAAGTTTTTTAAAAAAAGAAAAAGAAAAAGAAGCATATCCAATATGCTAAGAAAAAGGAGAAAATTGAATCATATAAAATGCTCAGTTAAAACTACTAAAAGCAGAAAAAGAGTAGAAGACAAAAATAGGAACAAAGAACCAGGGCAACAAATAGAAAAGAGTAACGAATATGGTAGATATTAACCCAACAATATCAACAACCACTTGAGTGTTGATAGTCTAAATGTATCAATTAAAAGAGAGATTGTCAGAGTGAATCAAAAAACACAATCCAAATATATATTGTTTATATGAAACTCACTTTAAAAATAAAGACACATACAAGTTAAAAGCAAATGGATGGAGGAAAATATACCATGCTAACACTAATCAAAAGAAAACAGGAATAGTATTAACAGACAGGGCAGACTTCAACACAAGTAAAGTTAGGGATAAAGAAGGGCATTATGGGTCCTGGCCAGTTGGCTCAGTGGTAGAGCGTCGGCCTGGCATGCAGGAGTCCTGGGTTCGATTGCCGGCCAGGGCACACAGGAGAAGTGCCCATCTGCTTCTCCACCCCTCCCCCTCTCCTTCCTCTCTGTCTCTCTCTTCCCCTCCTGCAGCCGAGGCTTCACTGGAGCAAAGTTGGCCCGGGCTCTGAGGATGGCTCCATGGCCTCTGCCTCAGGCACTAGAATGGCTCTTGTCACAACAGAGCAATGCCCCAGATGGGCAGAGCATCGCCCCCTGGTGGGCATGCCGGGTGGATCCCGGTTGGGCGCATGCAGGAGTCTGTCTGTCTGCCTCCCCATTTCCAATTTCAGAAAAATACAAAAAAAAAAAAAAAAAAGAAGGGCATTATGGAACAATAAAGAAGTCAATTTCTCCTAGAAGACAAAACAGTTAATGTGGATGCACCTAAAAACAGAGCATCAAACCATTTAAGACAAAACCCGATAGAACTGCAAGGGGAAATAGGTGAATCCACTATCATAGTTGAAGGTTTTGGCACCCTTCTTTCAGAAATGGACAGATCCAGCAGACAGAAAATCAGGACATAGTTGAACTCAACACCACCATCAGTCAACCTGATGTGAGTGACACCTGTAACGTACTTCACATAACAACAGCAGAATACACATTCTTCCAACTCACATGGAACATTTACCAAGGTAGACCACATTCTGGGCCACAGTGCACCTTCAGAAATTTAAAAGAATAAGGGTCATACAATAAATCAATATAATTCAACACATTAACAAAGTAAAAAAGAAAAACCATATAATTATCACAACCGATACAGAAAAAATATTTGACAAGTCCAACACCCATTCTGGATTTAAAAAAAAAACAACCCTCAGCAAAATAGGAATAGAAAGGAATTTGTTCAATTTGATACTGGGCATCTACAAAAAATCTAAAGCTAACATTACACTTAATGGTGAAAGACTGAATGCTTTCCCTCTAAGTTCAGTGCCAAGACACTGATATCCATTCTCTCTGCTTCTGTTCAACATTGTGTTAAGGGTGCTAGCCAGTAAAGTAGGACAAATAAGAGAAATAAAAGGCAACCACGTTGGAAGGAAGAAGTAAACTGTTGCTTGTTCACAGACAACATGATCACATGTATAAAAACTCCAGTGGAACCTATAAAAAGTGATTAATAAGTAAGTTTAATAAGGTTGCAAGATACAATTTCAATACAAATATTGATCAATTTACAACCTCTGCAACTTACGACCATTCGACTTTATGACCACAATCGCTAGCCACGACTTCTCCGCGTCTGGCAGCGCAAGCGTTGCCCAGCTGGGCGAATGACAGTGCGGACCAGCTTCCAGCAGCACTACCATCTCCACGTGCACCATTTCAACTGTTATCCCAGACTCGGTACAGAAATTTGTGTTTTGTGTCTTGGATATTTTTCATCAAACCCATCCTAAAATGTCTACCAAGTGGAAATTATCTTTGCAAAAATTAAACCAGTTGTACTGGTAATGCAGTGTTTTACTTAAACCTGATGAATGTAAAAATAAGAAACAAAATGGTGTAGAGATGATACAAATGGCATAAAATGAACAAAGAAAATTATGATATATAACAATGAAAGAAAATTATGATGAAAAATATGGCCTAAAGATTTTTATAACATCATTTCACAGTACTGTACATATAGCCTACTCACAACCAAATCGTGTTACGACCAGTCTGTCAGAACCAATCGTGGTCATAAGTCAAGCACTAGCTGTATATATAAATCAATCTAATTCTATATAATAGCAATGAGCAATTGTGAATTGAGATTGAGATTATAAAAGAACACCATTTACAATAGCATTGATAAAATGGAAATACCTGGAGATTCATTTGTTGAAAGTTGGGAAAAACCTACACATGGAAAACTACAAAACATTTCTGAGAGGAATTCAAGAAGACCTAAATATGACAGAGTAAGAGATACGCATTGTTGACAGGTCAGATGACTTGATATTGTTGTCAGTTCTTTCTAAATGACCTATATATTTGATGCAATCTCAATCAAGATTCCTGTATGCTTTTTTTGTAGAAGTTGACAAAGTAGTTCTAAAATTCATAGGGAAAGGACCCAGAAAATGAACAAAGTTGGACGACTCACACTACCTGATTTCAAGATTTAGTCATCAAGATAGAGAAATCAGAAGAACAGAATAGAGTTCAGAAATAGAACCACATACAGGGGTGGGCAAAAGTAGGTTTCCCACTTCTGTGAGTATACAAAGCACAGTTTAATATTATATTATTGTGTACTAATTATTGTATTACTTATTTTTATTACAACTGGAAACCTACTTTTGCCCACCCCTGTATGTATGAACAACTGATTCTTGACAAAGGCACAGAGGCAATTCAGTGGAGAAAGGACAATGTTTATAAGTGGCACTGGAACAATTGAATATCCATATGCAGAAATGAACTTGGATTCATACTTTGCACATGTACAAAAATTAACTCAAAATGAATCGTAAATTAAGTCTAAAGCCCAATATAAAAACTTATAGAAGTAAATATAAAACTATAAAACCTTAGAGAACTTGGGTAAGGCAAAGATTTCTTAAATACAACCCCAAAAGTGTGACTCATAAAAGAAGAAATTGATAATTTGAACTTCATCAAAACTTCTACTCTTCAAAATATACTGTGAAGAAAATGAAAAGACAAGCCACGGAGTGGGAGAAAATATTAGCAAGTCTGATGTAGGATTTGTATCCAGAAATCTATAAAGAACTCTCAAAACTCAATAATAAGAAAACAAACAGCCCAAGTTTTTGAATGGGCAAATGATTTGAACAGATATTTAACCCATAAGATGTTCAAATGGCAAATAAGTGCATGAAAAAATGCTCAACATCATTAGTCACTAGGAAAGTACAAGTTAAAACTACAAAGAGATTCCACTACAGAAAAGAATACAGTGGAAGAGATTGACCATGGCAAGTGTCGACGAGGATGTGGAAGAACTGGGACTCTCGTATGTTGCTAGTGGGAATATAAAATGGGACAACCACTTTGGAAGACACTTTGGTTGTTTCTTGAAAAGTTAAACATATACCTATCATATAATCCAGCCATTCCACTCCTAGGTACTTCCACAAAGAAAAGAAAGTGTATATTCACACAGGCCAGCAGCTTTATTTGTAATGGCCCCATTTGGAAACCCCAAATATCCATTAGCAGATAAATGGATAAACAAACTGCAGTCTATTCATCCAGCTCAGCAGTAAAAATGCAAAAATCATCAATACATGCAACAATATGGATGATACCCAACTAATTAAGCCGAGTGAAAGAAACCAGACAAAAAGAAGAATATAACTCCATTTATATAAAATTTGAGGAAATACAAACTACAGTATAATGACAGAAAGCAGATCAGTGATTACCTGGGGTGGGGTGGTAAAAACGATTATGAAGAAACCCTTCAGGAATGGGGACTCGCTCTCTTCCTTGTGATGGTTTCATGTGCACCTATGTCAGAACCTATCAAAGTATCTCCTTTAAATATGTGCACGTATTGTATGTCAGCTATTCCTCAATTAAGCCATCTTTAAAAGATATTAATAGCAGAATCTAGTGAAAAGACCACTATCACTGTGTGCCTTAAGCAAGTTACTGAACCTATTATAGTTTCCTAATTATAAAGTAGGAATAAATTGCTTTCCTTGTAGGATAGTTGTGATAATAATTTAAAATAACATGCTAGATGTGTTTTCTACAAAACAGATGCTCAATTGGTAATGCAAATAATTTAATAATGCTTTCAAAATAACACGAAGAAAAATAATCACTGGACTCTAAAATGTCCTGCTTGCATGTATCTGGAGCTATTTCTTTGGAGGTTTTGAAGGCCATTGCCCTTGATTTCCCAATTCCTTAGGTCAGGGTTTCACATACAATGGCCTGGGGTTCATATCATGGTCAGATTTGACTCACTTATTTCTCCTACTCTGCCACCTCTTTGTTCCTAGCGTGGTGAGACCTGGAAGGGGATTCCCTTAGTCTCTGCCACTGCACAGCCATACCCACCAGCCACCTCACCATGGTCTCTTCCTCCTCCTAATTTGAGGACCTGGAACCACATAGACTTGTAGAGCTCAGACAGGAAGAAAACTCTTCCGAGAAGATTAAGAGATACACGTCAATCACGTAGCATGGTTCTTGGCTCATTGAAATATATGTAAATGTTAGTGGTTGTGGTTTTACTAAATATAGATGAGGTCACCAGTTCTTGTTCCCGTGTTTCCCTCACACACCTGGAGAGCTCTGCAGTGGTCACCGGGGCCTGTGGATTCTCAATCTGTTACAGTTACGTGGGAGGAAAAGGTAGACACCGTCCCTGCCCTCAATGACTGTACGTGCACAGTTCATGAACAGCTTAGGGGGGCGCACAGGACAGGTTCAAAGATGGGGGGAGACCAACATGAGGGGAAGTTGGGAAAACATCATGAAAAAAAGAGGACAAAGAGAACCTTTCTTGTTTGTGTGTGTTGTGCATTTGTAACCCCAACCCTTTAGCATGGGACAAGGTGTGTAATTGGACCTCTATTCATAATTTTTAGCTGAACAAGTGAATGAGGATAGCTGGAGACGGTGTTGTCGAAAGTGGGGCAGGGATGGGGAGCAGCAGCTGAGGCCAGCAATTGGGAACGAGGAAGGCCCGTTTGCTAAAGAAAGCAAGACCCAGGAGAGAGCTGGAGGCAGGGGGCGGGGGATGCGGGGTGAATGGCAGAATGAAGAGCCTGGACACTAGGTTAGGGGTCTTTCCGGACATAGGAAGGCCGATAGAGACTGCAGGGGGCAGCCCCACCCATACCCAGGGCCCTCCTTTGGTTCTGCTGGGCCTTGAGGGGTTATAGGCACACGTCTCCCTAGTTCCCCAGACAGGCTGAGCCAAATAGAGAATCTTCTAGTTTCCTTCTGCCACCCACAGATCGGCACCTGCTCTGAAGGGGAGTCAGAGGCCCTCTTTCCCCTTCTCACAGGGACCCCCACTCCTGGCGAGAGGAGAGCAGTGGAGCCACCCAGCAGGGCAGGAGCCATTCACCTGGCACAGAGATCCCTCACACACTTACACGTGCCACTCCTGCAGGTTCCTAGTCACTCTGAACGTCAGGGAGCCGATACCAGAGCCAACCAGGAAACTGGCCGGGGCTCCTGGCCTAGACAGTCAGCATGGAGCAGACGTATGAACAGGCTGTGCTGACCGGGGTGTGTGTGCAGGGCCAGAGCCGGCTGGCTCCAGTCCCAGCGCTCACTGCTGACTGGGAGCTGGCCCAGGGCCTGCGGGTGGGCAGCTTCAGGGCCGAGTACTGATGGGGCAGCCGATGTGCCTGGTGCCTCCCCGTGTCCTCTGACCTGGCCCGTTTTGAACCCTTGAGTCCTCACCTATGCCACTTGAGATCATTCAAGTTTCTAGAACCATCTGTAACTCGAGGAAGTTATTTCATCCCAAACCAAATGTTTTCCCATTTGATCGCTGCACTGAGGTCTGGGTGTTCAGTGTACCCATTCGACCCCCTCAAGGCAGCTCGGTTACTGACCCTGGATGTGGCTGGACTGTTCCCTCCCTTTAAGTACATTTCTGACAGGTCTTGGAAGGACTGTGCTAAAGGGAAGTTTGGAGCCAAGAAAGAACATTTCTTTCTGCCCGGCCATGGAGAAGTGGGGTCTTCCTCTGAGTGGAGACGGATTGGAGCACAAGTCCTTCGGATCAAGTCTTCTTGATCTAGGGCTCTGAACTGGAAAAGAAGTCCAATCTCTTCTCTTTGCCGTCCAGCAAAGGGGCCACCCCTCTCCCTGGCTGCCCGCCACCCAGCCCGGAGCCTTGTTTCTCTTGCCCAGGTGCCCTGGGTAGCAGCCACAAGGCCTGAGCAACGGACTTTGAGCTTGGAAAGCCCCTTGCCCGGAATGTGCTTGCCTATCTATGGCCGTGCCCGTGTGTATGTGTGCGTGGACTTGCACGTAAGCGTGTGTGACAAAAATCGCTTCTGGAGCATGTTGCCCTCTGTCTGCCCATCCAGGTTACTCCTCGCTGCAGGACGAGCTGCTGTCCCCTGCATCCCTGCACTACGCGCTTCCCTCTCCGCTGCGTGCAGACCAGTACTGGAACGAGGTGGCCGTCATAGACGCCATCCCCCTGGCGGCCACGGAGCATGACGCCATGCTGGAGATGTCTGACATGCAGGTGTGGTCCGCGGGCCTCACACCCTCTTTGGTCACTGCTGAGGACTCCTCTCTGGAGTACAGCAAGGCCGAGGACTCTGACGCCACCGGCCACGAGTGGAAGCTGGAGGGGGCGCACTCCGAGGGACCCCAGGGCCCCACGCTGGGCTCTCTGGACATGGTGGAGGATGACACAGTGGATTCAGATGCCACAAATGGCCTTATCGATTTGCTTGACCAGGAGGAAGGTCAGAGGTCAGAAGAGAAGCTGCCAGGACATAAGAGGCAGGCGGACTCGACAGGTGCAGGGCAGGACTCAGAGAATGAAGTGTCTCTTGTTTCAGGCCAGCAGAGGGTGCAAGCCCGCATCACAGAGTCCCCCGCTGTGAGTCGGGTGCTGGAGACGAGCCAGGACAGGTAAGGGCCGGGCCGCCTGGTGGGGGTGCCTTTCCTCTTCCTGGGCTTCCAGCTGAGACTGGGCCTGCTGGTGGGCACAGAGGGGACTCACAGGCGCTGCGGCTGCCCCTGACTGTGTGTTAAACGCCCCTGGACAAGTCCATTCCGTGGGCCCCAGCTTGCCTCTCAATCGCCCAGCCCTCCCTCAGGCCTCTGTCATGTAAGAATGGAGCTGTATCTGCCAAGGCCAGTCCTTCCCCAGGACACTCCCTGGCTGTGGCCGCAGGAGGAGGCTCAGGGTGCTGGGACACAAGTGGCACACTTAGGAGAAAGGTTACAAGGCACTCCGCGCCCCTGGAATGCAGCCAGGCCAGGTGCGCAGGGCCTGTCGCTGCAGTGTGCTTGTCATTGAAGACCGTATTTAGAGACCTCCGAGCACCAGGGCCCGGGAAGTCACTTGTGCAGTCACACAACCTGCATGTGACAGAGCTGATAGCGCTGCCCCTCTACTCCAGCCCTCTGAACGAGGGAGGCTGGTGGGCTTATCTGGGGCAGGACAGAGTTTGTTCTTGTGGGTAACTCCTTACCAAGCTGCCTGTGACAAGAAAGCCTGGCTCTGTGCCATCAGCAGGGAAGCATCAGTGGCAGTTTGGGCAGAAGGACTTTATCACCTCTGCCGACACTGAGAGCCCTCAGGCCGTGGCCCAGCCCACAGCCATGCCGTGGACACTACACTCCGGTGCTGCGCGGAGGAGGAGTGAGCGGGAGAGAGGAGACAGGCGTGTGGCTGGCATTGCTTTAGCCTTAACACGTGACCGCAGCTCTTTCTTCCACATTGCTGTGCTTCCTAATTTTCCCTAAAGCAAGAATCCAGTTTATGTGCTCCCAGAAGGCTGTGGCCACCCAAGGAGCTCAGCTCTGGCCGGGTTGCGGGAAACCTGTTCTCATTTCTTCTTCCCACCCACCCTGCTCCACTCAAAACCCGGGGCTGACTGGCCATTCTCCAGGGTCCATGCAGTGTGGCCCAAATACCACAGTAGGAGGGAAAGGAAAGCCATTTAGAAGATGAGACAGTAAGGATGTATTTAGTTCCCAAACAAATCCTCAGGGGTGGGGTGGGGGAGGGGGGTTCGACAGACTGAGCCTGTGAGGATTCAAAGTGAACAACTGGCTTTCGGGTGAGAGAGACCATCTTCCAAAAGCCTGTGAAGGCCACCTGTGTGCTGGCCGCTGCACCACGTGACCACGCAGTCTCTGAGGAGGGAACCAGAGGGCCTGAGTGCTGGGCCTCAGTGTGTTACAGTTTGTCTCTGTGACCTTGGTCAGCCTTCCAATGGGGACAGAGAAGCCTTGTCCACTCCCTCAGTGATCTGTATTGAGTGCCTACCAGGCGCCGGGCACTTATAGAAAGTGCCTAGGTACTGGGCATACAGCAGTGAACAAAATAGATAAAACGTCTCTACCTTTAAAACGTTTAGATTCTAGTGGGGAAACTGACAGTAAAACAGAATAAAGCAAATAAAATTTAAGGGAGCCGAAAGAGAAATGCTAGATAATAAATGATTAAAAAAAATAAAGCTGGGAATGGGAGCAAGAGGCGTGTGCATGTGTGGAGAGGGAGCGATTGAAATGATAGACAAGGCCGCCAGGAAAGGGGGATCACGTTGGAATAAAGACTTAAAGGAATGCAGAGGGTGAGCCATGTGAGTCCCTGAGGGACCTCAAGGCTGAGGCCCGGCTAGTGGGTCGTCAGGGGACAGTGAGAAGGTCACCGTGCCTGTCGACAGCGGAGTGACCAAGGAAGACGAGCGCTGTCGGAGGTCACGAGGCCAGACATGGCAGGCCTCGGGGAGTTCCTGGCTGCAGTGGGGGGCCCCTGGAGGGTTCTGAGCAGAGGAGGGAGGTGATCCGGCAGGTGCCTCGAGAGCAGCCTGACACGGCCAGAGGCGGAGGCAGGGAGGTGCGCGGGGGCCCCAGTGTCTGCCAGAGGCGGAGGCAGGGAGGTACGCGGGGGCCCCGGTGTTGGCCAGAGGCGGAGGCAGGGAGGTGCGCGGGGGCCCCGGTGTCGGCCAGAGGCGGAGGCAGGGAGGTGCGCGGGGGCCCGGTGTCGGCAGTGATGTGGACCAAGACGGGGCCAGTGGTGGCGGCCAGTGGTGGTTGTGTTCAGGAGATAGTTTGAAAGTTGAACCAAAAGGGTTCGCTTACAAATAAGATGTGGAGTGTGAGAGAAACAGAGACGGCAGAGAGCTCCCTGGTATCCTGGCCCTGACAACTGGGAGGATCAAGGTGCCATTTGCTGCTGCGGAAAGACTGGGCAGAGCAGGTTTGGGGAGAAGACCGTTAGCAAGACTTGACCGTGCCGTCCTTGAGATGCCGGTTAGAAATCCGGGGTAGAGATGCCGAGGAGGCAGTTACACATCTGCAGTCCGAGGAGGAGATGCTGGAGACACACCCCTGGGTGGCAGGAGCCTGGGGGTGGCGTGCAGGCCACGGGCTGATCGGGCTCCTTGAGGATGGGGAGGTGGACAGAACGGAGGTCTGAGACTCGAGCCTGGGGGTGCTCCAGTATTCGGAAGTCAGGGAAATCAGGAGGAACCAGTGAAGGGCCCTGGAAAAGACGACCAGAGAGAAGGGGGGAAGCCAGGCAAGTGCGGGGTCCCAGAAGCCAGGAAGAGCATGTTTCGGGGCGGGGGGAAGTGAGTGCCTCGTCCGGGGGAGAGTGAGTACCTCGTCCGGGGGAGAGTGAGGGAGTGGAGGCCCCATGGCTGGGTCTTCGGTGAGAGCCAAGTGCCTTGGGAGCCCAGAGTCGGGACAGCCACTCAAAGGAAGGGGACCAGTGGTACTGGTGTCCATGGCCCTCCCCCCCGGGCAGTGTGGGTGGCCCGTTTGTGCCTCCCTGTCCAGGGTAGTCAGCTGTGTGATTTGTTCCCGCTCACCTGTCCCTCTGGGGGCTGTACAGAATGTGTCTGGGGTGGGGGAGGGGTGAGGGTGGGGTGAGGGCTTAGCTGAAAGAGCAGAGTCTGAAGGGTGACCAGGTGTCCTTTCTCTCCTGCTGCACCTCAGACTGCAGGCCTGGGACAGGGAAGGCTCCATTGTCTCGTACCTGCAAGACGCTGCACAAGGTTCCTGGCAAGAGGAGGTCACGCGAGGTCCACACTCATTCCAGAGAGTGGTCACCACCGTCCGAGGGCCGGAGCCCAGTGGTTCTCAGGAGTACGAGAAGGTCCTGGTATCTGTGACTGAACACTTGCGGCCGGAGCAGTCCGGGGCTGAGAGCCTGCAGGCTGACAGGGAAGGAAGACAAGGCCACCGAGAGTGGGCGCAGGAGGCCGAGCGCACCTCCTCCCAGGCAGTAAGTGAGAGCCCGCGGGCCGGGGCCTGCTGAGGCCACCCCAGCTCAGAGCCCGGCGTGTTCATTGTCTGTAATCATTGTGGTGGTGACTTCCCTTTCTCCAGAGCTTCCTTGGTCTGGTTACCTGTCTGTCTCCCTGACCCCCACTGACGGGAGGGTGGCCTGACCTCTGTGGGACCCGAGTGGTCCAGGCACAGCCCATGCCGTCCTCCTCACAGCTGCCCGCGCTCTCGGGGGTCATTCCCCTCCTCCTCACAGCTGCCCGCGCTCTCGGGGGTCATTCCCCTCCTCCTCACAGCTGCCCGCGCTCTCGGGGGTCATTCCCCTCCTCCTCACAGCTGCCCGCGCTCTCGGGGGTCATTCCCCTCCTCCTCACAGCTGCCCGCGCTCTCGGGGGTCATTCCCCTCCTCCTCACAGCTGCCCGCGCTCTCGGGGGTCATTCCCCTCGGGCAGCTGAGGGTTGAGCAACTTGCCCAAGGTCACAGAGTCAGAAGTGGGATTTGAGTTAGGTCTGGCTGACTCCAAGACCGTGGTTGTGTGTTTTCTTTTTCCATCATGTTCTAGAAAGGGCTTAGAGCCCAGAGAACTGGGTGCTGGGCTGACTCTGGTCCTACCCTGTTCTACACGGCTGCGGGCAAGCCGCTCTGGCCGTGGGCCTCAGTTTCCTCACTGGGAAGAGAGGAGGGAATGGACTGTCACCAGGGCTCACCCGGCCGGATTCTATGATTCTGGGAGGGGGAGGGCTCACCACAGGGAGCAGGAGCTGGGGGAGGACTTCCCACCACAGGGAGCAGGAGCTGGGGGAGGACTTCCCACCACAGGGAGCAGGAGCTGGGAGAGGACTTCCCACCACAGGCTTGCTCTTCGCTCCTCTGTGGCCCAGCCTCTCCCTTGGTCAGTCCTCGCTCCCTCCCTTTCAGTTTGTCCTACCGCACTTTTCTTATTTATCCACTTTATCTTCATGCCCCATTCTTGGTTTTTGCTCCTCCCCATTCCCACAGATATCCATTTTAACATGGGTTTTTTTTGTTTGTTTGTTGTGGGGTTTTTTTGTATTTTTCTGAAGTTGGAAATGGGGAGGCAGTCAGACAGACTCCCGCATGCGTCCGACCGGGATCCACCCGGCACGCCCACCAGGGGGCGATGCTCTGCCCCTCCGGGGCGTTGCTCTGTTGCAACCAGAGCCATTCTAGCGCCTGAGGCAGAGGCCACAGAGCCATCCCCAGCGCCCGGGCCATCTTTGCTCCAATGGAGCCTTGGCTACGGGAGGGGAAGAGAGAGACAGAGAGGAAGGAGAGGGGGAGGGGTGGAGAAGCAGATGGGCGCCTCTCCTGTGTGCCCTGGCCGGGAATCAAACCCGGGACTCCTGCACACCAGGCCGACACTCTACCACTGAGTCAACCGGCCAGGGCTAAACGTGGTTTTTGAAAAAAGAATTTATTATGAAAAATTGCAAATAAATAGCCAAACCAACAGACTATCTTATTAACTTTCCCTGCACACGCCACCCAGGCTGCAGTCCCTCACTCACAGCCAGTCTTATCTCATCCGTGCTCCCTCCCCTCTCTCCTACCTCCCCCGCCCCCATATTACTCTGAGGCACATCCCAGACATCCTGTTAACTTCTGGGTTCTTAGCAGGTCCGCGTGGTTGGCCCGTGCCTGTGTATTTCTGGTGTGTGCGGAAACCGTGGGCTCCGTGTCTCATGTGATCTCTGACTGTCCGCTCAGCAGCCTTCCCTCCCCCGGGAACCACTTTCTTCCTCCCTTTCTGATCCGCCTCTTTCTGCTCATCTCTCCCCCTGCCCCATCTGAAATTAGTCCAGCAGGCACCTTTGGGCACTGCAGGACTCCGCTGGCTCCACGATGGCCCTAGGCTGCTGACTGTCAGGAGCTGCTAGGAATTAAATCGGGTTTTATTTAGAATGTGTCCTTGCCAAGTATGTGCCTCGGACAGGACAGGCGGCTGTGTTCATTTTTAACTGCAGCCCACCCCTGAGTGCGTCTTGCCGTCGGGCTCTGCGTTGGCACTCACTTCCGCTGCTGCCGGTAGCCAGGGCTTGGCCCCGAGCACAGGGGCCCTTACTGTGCTCCTGGAGAAAGAGAGAGACTCCAGGAGTGATATTTCCCACGTTCCTCTGCAGTCAGCCTTCGGGGAAGGGAGAGCTGGGGAGAAAGAAGGACCGCCCCAGAGGTTCAGAGGGGAACCTTCCAGGTCATTTGGTGCAACTGCCTCATTTATAAATGAGGAAACTGGGGCCCAGATTGGCTGAGGGCATCTCCAGGGCCAAGCTGTGAACCAGCATCAGTGCCAGGGGAGTCCTGACCTTCTTTTTCCCAGTGGAAGTACGTGCGTGGGTGGGGGGTGGGTGCCACACCCGATGCCTCCCAGCCTAGGACAGGATTGGGTGGTGTGGCTGAGCTGTTGTCCTAATTATCTGGGGTGAGAATGAGGTCCTTTTAAAGTGACGGTTTGCAAAGCACCCATTTGCTAGTATTACCAGGGGATCTCTGAAACTATTGGCAGAAAAATACCCTGCCATTTGGGGGCTGGGAGGCGGGCCTAAAATGATTGTAAGCCAGCCAGGCCTTCCCTGGGACTCGGGGGAAGTACCTGAAGTCCGATCCTTCTTGGCTGGGTCAGAACCCAATGTGCTGTGGCTTCTGTTTTCCCAGGGCTTTCTTGTTGAAATGAGGCCATGTTGTGTAGTGAGTGACAGGAGTTGGAAATCTGACTCCTCCGTTTACTTACTCTTTCAAACAGGCAAGTTACTTAAGCTCTTTGTGCCTCCTTTTCCTTTGTGGGAAACGATAGAGCCCGCACGGCAGGACCATTGCCAGGCTTAACGGAGTTAGCATGTGAAATACAGGGGACAGTGCCTGCAGAGCAGGACGCATGCACCGTAGTCAGTGTTTGCTGTTCCTACTCAGAACGGCAGGACTCACCAAGCCCGTGGTCCTCACAGCACCCTCAGGGACGGGATGGGGAGAGCACTTTAACCCTCCCAGTTTTAGGGATGAGGAAACCGAGGCTCTCCCAAGTCCCCCCCACCCCGGAGGGCACTGCAGGGTGAGTGTGCTGTGTCCCAGATCTTTGTTCCCTCCGCCACGTGGGCTGCTACTCTAGGAGGAACAGCCTGATCCCGAAAGTGGAATTCCTTCCAGCCTCAGCCGCTGTGGCTGCATTTATGAATCAGCGCTGTAAAGGCGAGTTTAATGTGCGTGGTTCCTGCTCCCCGTGCATGGGTGGGCGTTGACAGCCAAGCACGGGAAGAGCCTTTGAGGACAGGCCTGAAATAGACACCAGTGACACGCGTACGTTCAGGGCTGCTGTGCCCGGGAAAGGGGCTGCGGGGAGCTGCACGGGCCCTGCCACGGGGGCTGGACCCTGCTGTGCTGGGCCTGAGCAGATCACTCATCCCAGTGTTATTTCTGCAATAAACCCTTAACGCTCCAGGGTATTAGCCGGTCCCATCCCCACCCGAGAAGGCAGACGTCGTTCTGATCAGGGCAACAGCAGCCCCGGGAAAGCACAAGCAATGGCATCATCAGGCACCTTCCTCTCTGAACGTGAAAGTGTCCCTGGGCAGAACTGCCTCTAGTTCACACGGGGGCGGGCAGGCGGGAAAGGTGAGGGCGTGACCCTCTTCAGGCTCTTGGGGTGGGGCGGGCAGGGGTCTCTCACAGCGACTTTGGCGTGTGCTTCCAGTGCCCAGGACATGCACACCTGCCAGCTTCCTTCTAGCCCAGTTGGACAGCCCCAGCAGCTGGTTTGGGAGCTAAAATTATCCAAGCCTGACGTCACCCAGGCGTGAGTGCAGAGCCTGGGGCTGCTCAGCAGGACACTCGGGCTGGCGGCTGTAGTGAGGGGCTGG
This sequence comes from Saccopteryx bilineata, assembly GCF_036850765.1. Classification (NCBI taxonomy): domain Eukaryota; kingdom Metazoa; phylum Chordata; class Mammalia; order Chiroptera; family Emballonuridae; genus Saccopteryx; species Saccopteryx bilineata. The sequence goes on along the minus strand of NC_089495.1, from coordinate 32,991,009 downwards.
TCAGTTTCCTGCCTGGAGAGAAGGAGTGGGAGACTGGGGAGTGACGATGGAAGGGGTCCCGGGGGGACTCAGGCGTCCCAGAAGAGAATGAGAGGTTGGACCCCTGCAGCAGCCAGAGCCCTGGCTCCACTGGTCGCCGGAGGGCTGGGCTGGTGAGGATGTGGACTTTTATCACCCAGCTCCTGGTCACTATAGTGCTCCTGGGCTTCTTCCTGGTCAGCTGTCAGAATGTGATGTACATTTTTAAGGGTTCTCTGTGCTTTGTGCTAAAGCACATCCATCAGGAACTGGACAAGGAGCTGGGGGAGAATGAGGGCCTGAGTGATGATGAGGAGACCATTTCCACCAGGGTGGTCCGGCGTCGGGTCCTCTTGAAGGTAATCACCAGGCAGAAGGCAGGGCTGGAGCTGGAGGTGGGCGCCCCGGAGGCCAGGAGGCCAGGGCTGGAGCTGGAGGTGGGCGCCCCGGAGGCCAGGAGGCCAGGGCTGGAGCTGGAGGTGGGCGCCCCGGAGGCCAGGAGGCCAGGGCTGGAGCTGGAGGTGGGCGCCCTGGAGGTCAGGAGGCCAGGGCTGGAGCTGGAGGTGGGTGCCCTGGAGGCCAGGAGACCAGGGCTGGAGCTGGAGGTGGGCGCCCCGGAGGTCAGGAGGCCAGGGCTGGATGGAGCTGGAGGTGGGTGCCCCGGAGGTCAGGAGGCCAGGAGGCCAGGGCTGGATGGAGCTGGAGGTGGGCGCCCCGGAGGTCAGGAGGCCAGGGCTGGATGGAGCTGGAGGTGGGCGCCCCAGAGGCCAGGAGGCCAGGGCTGGAGCTGGAGGTGGGCACCCCGGAGGCCAGGAGGCCAGGGCTGGAGCTGGAGGTGGGTGCCCTGGAGGCCAGGAGACCAGGGCTGGAGCTGGAGGTGGGCGCCCCGGAGGTCAGGAGGCCAGGGCTGGATGGAGCTGGAGGTGGGCGCCCCGGAGGCCAGGAGGCCAGGGCTGGATGGAGCTGGAGGTGGGCTCCCAGGAGGCCAGGAGGCCGGGAGGCTAGGGCTGGAGCTGGAGGTGGGTGCCCTGGAGGCCAGGAGGCCAGGAGGCCAGGGCTGCAGCTGGAGGTGGGTGCCCTGGAGGCCAGGAGGCCAGGGCTGCAGCTGGAGGTGGGCGCCCTGGAGGCCAGGAGGCCAGGAAGCCAGGGCTGGAGCTGGAGGTGGGCGCCCCGGAGGCCAGGAGGCCAGGGCTGGAGCTGGAGGTGGGCGCCCTGGAGGCCAGGAGGCCAGGGCTGGAGCTGGAGGTCAGGAGGCCAGGGCTGGGGGCACAGTGCTGTGATGTGTGTTGTGAGGAGTTGGGGCAAGGCGCAGGAGAGATGTTGGAAGAGAAGGCCTCTGGAGACAGGCTCTGCACTGGAACCAGAGCCACGTGCGGCCCTCACTCAGACCACCACTCTCTGAGAGCTGAGAAAGCTCAGCTCTGGGACTTAGCAGGCCTGTTCCCATCCTGCATCTGTCCACGTTCCACTCAGTGAGATTGTGTCTGCTGAGAGCTTTCTTCACTATAAAGTGCTGTAGAAATATAAATTAGGTGGCTCACTTCCTCTCCTGGTCTCCTCCATAAAACTCGCATAATCGTCCCTGTTTTGCCTGTTGCCTGGTGCTGTTGCAGAGCTGAGCACGCAGAGCCCTTGGAAGCTCTGGGCTCCATACCGTCCTCCGGTCCCCTGGCCCCACGGGGTGCCGCTCGCCCTTGGAGCGGGCGGTGTGGCCGCCGCCACTGGCTGAGTTGGAGTTTCCTGCTGGGGTGGAGATCTATCGAACCGTGGCTGTTGCTGCTGTTCAGTTTCCTCGTCCTCCAATCCTGCTCCCAAACCTCCATCAATCAATCTTGAGTTTTCTCCCTTTCTCTAATTGCAGGGAAATGAGCTTCAGAATATTCCAGGGGAGCAAGTGACTGAGGAACAATTCACAGATGAGCAGGGCAACATTGTCACCAAGAAGGTGGGTGCAGAGAGTGCCCTAAGCTGGGGAGGGGAGGAAGGAGGGATAACAGGCCGGCGGTGGACGCACTTAACAGAGGGGTAAGCATGGCTCAGACCAAACCCTTCAGTGCTGGACGCTGCTGTGTTCTGTGATTGAGACGGGGCGGTCCTCACGGCCACTTTGCTTGATCCAGCCCGAATTGAGCTCCTGCTACACTGTCCCAGAAGGACCAGGCCCCATGGAGCAAGCTTAGGCTGTGATGCCTAGCCCTGACAAGAACTGTAAGACAGCAATGTGATGGCCCCCAGACTATCACCGGCCTCTTAAAATGAAAAGGATATGGACATACCTTGAATTGGTAGCAGATTTTAACTCACTAGATATGAAGTCAAGGTTTGGGCAGAAGGGGAAAAAAAGGAGCAAAGGGAAGACGTAGGTGCTCCCCTGAGTGCTGCTCACACTGCACGGAGCAGACCCCGCATGTCCGTCTGTTCTGCAGACGAGTTTCCTGCGGGCAGGGATCCCGTCTTTATGTGTTCACCTTGCACGCCTAGCACATGGTGTGTGCAGAGTAGACAGCAGCTAGAATATTTGAGTGCGTGAGTGAGGGGATGGGTGGGTTGAATGAATCACTATAGATGAAAAGGAAATGTCCTCTGCCCGCAGGGGCTTACAGGCGTACGAGGAAGACAGACAGAGTAAACTTCCACGGAAACCAAGAGGCCGAGGAAATTTGTAGGCCAGAGAGAAGTTATGCACGGTACAGCCTTGGTCATTAATTAAAGACGTGCTAAGACCTCTCCGTAAATTCTAGTCCCTCTGAGACTGTCCAGGGCGAGCACTTCCACACAGTGATGAGAGAGTGAGCTACCTGCCCTTGTTCTTGCATCTTTAAGACAAAGGCTACTGCTCCCCCCACATTATTCCTGGGGACCCGCTCTTTTCAAGCCCTGTCTTGATGGCTTCACCGGCCCCTTTCTTCCTTCCCTTTCTTTTCCAGATTGTTCGCAAAGTTGTTCGACAGCTAGACTCACCTGGTGCCGAGGAACACGAGGAGGTGATTGTTGAGGGGCCCCTGGAAGACCCTAGGGAGATGGAAGCTGATATTGATTACTTTATGAAACACAACAAGGTACTGCGGTGGCCGCAGCCTCGGGGCACTGGCTCTTCCCAGCCGCCCGGCACCTGCGCCTGCAGCTCACCTCTGCACCAGCCCCTCTGGGTTTCAGCCTGCCCTGTGCAGACCTCTCTGCGCTCCCCCTGCGTCTTCCTGTCCCCTGGGGCCAGTGTTTCCATGGCCTCCGAATGATGCCTTTCATTCTCTTGCTTGTTTGCTGCCTGTCTCTCTGTGCGATCTGTCCTGCGTTCTGTCTCTGCTGCTGTCTCCAGGTGGAGCTGAGAGGGAGTAGCCTGAAGCCGGACCTGATAGAGGGCAGGAAGGGGGCTCAGATAGTGAAGCGGGCAAGCCTGAAAAGAGGGAAGCAATGATCTGGAGCACTCCCCCCTCAGATGGCCTCTTTGGAGGTAATACAGTCTTCTGCATCCTTTCTGCATGGCTTGGTCTTTGTGGAGTGGCTGCTCCTGGTTTCACCTCGCCCCCCACCAAGCCAGGCAGGATGAACAGCGTGGCTGGGGTCGTGAGGCGTAGATTCTTAGTTCTGAGGCTCAGTTTCCTCATCAGGAAAACAGAGTCAATGAGATCTGCTGACCTTCCTTCCTGGAAGTGAAAAATAACCTGGATGAGTGAAAGTGCTTGGTGATCCCAGCAGTAACATTATTCTGGAAACCAAGCAATGGGGATCCGGGGGATGGGGACAAGGCATCAGAGAGCTTAGCCGAGTCTGTCTAGACCAGGGGTCGGGAACCTTTCTGGCTGAGAGAGCCATGAACGACACATATTTTAAAATGTAATTCCGTGAGAGCCATACAACGACCCGTGTACCTTACGCATTATCCAATAAAAATTTGGTGTTGTCCTGGAGGACAGCTGTGATTGGCTCCAGCCACCCACAACCAGGAACATGAGCGGTAGGAAATTAATGGATTGTAATACATGAGAATGGTTTATATTTTTAACGTTATTATTTTTTTATTAAAGATTTGTCTGCGAGCCAGATGTAGCCATCAAAAAAGCCATATCTGGCTCACGAGCCATAGGCGCCCAACCCCTGGTCTAGACTGTGCTAGTCCAACCCTCAGCCCAGGAAGCACTCCAACAGTGACAGACTTAGAACTGGACTGTCCCTTGAACCTAAAACCCTATGGATGACCCCACCAGCCCAAGGCTCCTTGGTGTTTCTTGAAACTTGTTGCTCTCCTGCTTTCTAGAAAAGGGTGAAGTGACCAGGCCCAGGGGTGGACGGTGTTTTCCCCACCAGTCGGGAGGGCTGTCAGGCTTTGGTGCACGGCGTGTGTGAGCACGGGGCAGTGTGGCCGAGAAGCTGGGTGTGCGGTGACGTGGAGCGGTGACGTGGAGCGGAGGAGGGCCGTGACCACGCGGTGGCGGAGGCTCTGCCCTGGGCCGCGCAGTGCTGGGGGCTTCAGCGGCCAGCTCTGACCTCGTCCTCCCTGAGGGATCCTGTACTGAGCTGCCCCGAGGCTCCTCGCTGCGCCCAGCTCGGGGCAGCTCAGTACAGGGTGCGTCGGGGTGGGGATCGGCAGGCGGCGAGGAAGCACTGTGGCCCCGCGCAGCACTGGCCGGGTCGTGGCCATTGAAACCCTCCGGGCCTGGCGCTGGGCGGAGCGGCAAGCCGGCTCTGGCTTTCCGCGTTGGGCAGAAAGCGGGGGCCCCTGCCTCCGCTCCGCAGCCGCCGGAAGTGCTGACTCGGGGCTTCCCGACATGCCGCAGCACTCAGGCAAAACAGAGGGCTGGCGGATCCAGTTCTAGGGTAAAATTAGACCTGACTCCTCAGCAGCTTAAGGAGGTCACAGTGTTAACCCTGCCACTGCCAGGGGGGCCCACCGGGATGCTGGTGGAGGAGCTTAGCTATGATCAGTCCTAGAAATAATCCAGAGATGCAAATATTATAATTAGAAAAAGCAGAGTGGAAACAAAAGTACACTGTTCGGCCTTACGTTCCATATGGCGGTGGCAGCAGGGGCTCTAAATTTCGGCTTCTCTTTGGCTTGGGCTCTACCCACATCCCTAACGGGAGGAGAGAGGCAGCCCAGGAGCCAGCCTGGGGAGAAGGGCAGAACCTAGGAATATTTTATTTTAATTTTCTGTAGATGATCTGTCGGCATCACCCATAGGCGGTCGTGCATCCGGACCACTGGGTGTGGGTGTCAGGAAGACAGAGCAGCCTGGCTCCAGCCCAGGGCTGGGGCCTCTGTCCAAAAAAGGCCTGGGAAGTGTGTGGTGAGGACAGTGATGAGAGCCAGTGGCGAGGCAGGCCCTGCCGGGTCCCCGGGAGCCTGGCGGGCGGCCTGCAGTGCTCTGCCCTCCCGGCGAGGCGGGCTGCAGAGAAGACGTGACAGGCTGAGAGCTCTCTGGCCCGTCCTCGATCCCGTCGTCCCTCACAAGCATGCACGGCCAACCTCCGTTATCTGTGGAGTCTCTACGTGCAGGTTCATCTACTAACTCACGTTCATTTTAACCCCCGAACTAACACTCATCACTTGCGGACACATGCGCAGTGGTGAAAAACTTGAGTTGCCTTGTGTGCAGGTTCCCAGCTGAGGTCAAACGAGGCGGTGCTCTGCCTTCTTGTTTTAGCTCTCACACTACAAACAGGTGTCTCTTCTTGTAGTCTATTTAATGCCAGGGGTTGAATTTTTTTCTTTTCTTTTTTTTTTTTTGCATTTTGGGGCTATCCTTTGATTTCTCTGTTTAAAATGGCCTCCATGGCTAGTGCTGACGAGCTGTCTAGTGCTCTGAAATGGGAAGGCTCTGTTGTGCCTTATGGAGAAAATGTCTGTGTTCTATACGTTTCGTTCAGACATGAGTTAGAGAGCACTGTTGGCCATGCGTTCAGTGTCAATGAGGCAGTGATATGTATTAAAGAAGGTGTCTCCTAACAGAATCACACACTAGAACAAGGCTGTGTATTCACTGGTTGACAAAACTATTGTGAACAGAGGCAGGCAGGAACCTGACGCTGCCTCTTCCTTAGGAGCCGCGGTTTAGTATTGGCTAATCCAGTGTGCATGGCAGCTTCTTAGAATGTTACTGCAGGTAACGAGAACCAACTGAATGCATTTCACAGGGTGACAGCTAGGCTTTGGGGGGGTCTCGATTGAAGGCCTGGTTCCTCTAATTTGCAAGTTGTGTTACCTTACATGAGTCATTTAACTGCTCTGAGCTCTGTCTCCTCCGGGGAGGATGAAAATAGTCCCTTCTGAATGTGTGTGACACTTCAGTAGAAAGGTTTAAGGAGAATCCTGGTAGCCAGGAGAGCTGCTGTGAAGGTGAAGGAGAATCCTGGTAGCCAGGAGAGCTGCTGCGAAGGTGAAGGAGAATCCTGGTAGCCAGGAGAGCTGCTGCGAAGGTGAAGGAGAATCCTGGTAGCCAGGAGAGCTGCTGCGAAGGTGAAGGAGAACATACGTCTTCTGGCACCCCCATCAATCGCGGCTCTTGTTTGCAGTGTGACCAGGGCAGGTCGATCGACCTCTCGACGCCTTGGGTTCCTTTGCCAGGAAATAGCAGCGACACGGATATTCCCCTTACAGGGTGGTTATGGTGATCGATGAGTTTGCGTTTCTGAAAGGGCTTTGTAAATTGTCAAGTCCTCATCCGCTGTTCCTCAGAGTGTTACCGCATCCCTGCAACTCAGTCAGGGGTCTGGTTAAAATGCAGGTTCCCGGTCCTGGCCCAGACCAACTGAATTGCAATTCTGGAATTCACGCTTCTTCACCAGCTCCCCAAACTGATCTTTATGATACGGAAGCGTGAGCTATGCTGGCGATTCTGGTTTTCCCTCACAAACCTCCTAGAGGGGATGAGACACAGTTGCAGACTTCCCATGTAGAAGGTGAGCTGAAAGGAACGACGGTCATGGTTTGTCCAGAGATGTGAAACGCCCCCACGGGCAGAGCCCCCATCCCTGGTGAGGACTGAGTAGACCCCAGCTGCCTCTTGTGATCCCCACAGTCACTCCCACCTTGGGAAGAATTTTGTATCTAAGTCCTGGTGGGTGGGGGAGGGGTGCTTTCTGGAAGTTTTTAAGAAGTTAGGCAATTGCTATTTAGTCCAGGCCTGATTGTTTAAGGCAGAGAGTAGCAGCTGGTGGATTCTGCTTTGTGCCCAAGTATTGAGAGCCAAAAGCAAGGGTGTCAGTGCTGCTAGAGTGGCAGCGTGGAGCAGGGCAGCTGGAGGGCCGTGGCCGGGAGCTGGGGCCTCTCTGGCCAGGTCCTCTGCAGCCCTCTGAGTCTCTCTGGCTCCGCCGCTGGGACTCCCCAAACACTGCGGCCTGAAGAGGCTGCTGGGTGTTGTTTTGTTTCATTTTGTTTTTCTTTTTAAGAAACACTTTCCATTCAGACACTGTGGTTGCAAGATTTGTGTTAGCTCTGACCACAGAATATTTTAGTAAGTTTAAAACTTAATCGTCTCAATGGGAAGGCGCAGGGAGGCAAGAGGCGTGTTTTATTGGGCTGGTTTAAGTTACAGTCTGTCCTCACTCCCAGACAGAGCAGGCGCATTGGAGTCTGGGGTGCAGGAGAGAGGAGGGAGCTGCAGACACTGGGTGGAGGGCGGGAACAGGTGGGCCAGCTCAGAGAGGAGCTGAGGAGAAGAACCTGCCCCGTGAAGGAGCGGCAGGGCTATGTCCTAAGTGCTTCCTGGGGCCCCAGGAGAAGGGGTGGAGGACTGAGGGGAACCAGTGACGCAGCTGGGGACTTGCATTCTGGTGTCCCCGCTGCCGCCTGGGTGTTCCTACTGGACCTGTCCCTGCTCTCCTGGAGTCTCAGTTTACCCAAAGACGAAAGGAGTGGTTACTGTAGAATGATCTCTTAGCCTTGAACTTTCTCCTCCGCTTCCTGCCCGGGCAGAGAAGTAGTGAGAGATGGTAGGTAGCCTGACTTCCCCAGACTCAAGATTCTGTAAGGTCTCTTCTCTGAGGCATGCTTAGCCCTGGGGGGAGGGGCGGCTGGCTCTCGCACTCAGAGAATTTATACTGCAGCCAGGGTAAGCATGCAGCACAAAAAGGATAAGATGGGCCAAAGACAGTAGCATTTCAAGAGACCCTGCCCAAAACACTTTATATACCTTTAACTCTTCTAAACAGCACAACAAGCTCATGAAATACATCTCCTTAATTTTATAGCAGAAGAAACTGAGTCATAGAGAACGTAAGTTTCTTGACCAAGGTCACACAGCAAGAAACTGGCAGAGACAGGACATGAACTCAGGCCGTCTGGGTTCAGAGTTCATGCTTTTCACCACTACACTTTATGATCACTCTAAATAAAAGGTGGTGACGAGAGGGAAGGGTTTCCAGAGTCCTGCGGAGAGGAACAAGAGTAAGCCAGAGTTCTCAGGAGGGCGCCAGGAGGAGAGGCCTTGCAGGGGGTGGGCAGAACTTCAGCAGAGGAGACTGCTTGGCATCCTTGCCGGGGGAGCTACAAGCAAGGAGAGGGGGCGGGCGGGCACTGGGGTTCGGAAGGCAGGGAAATCTGGACAATGATGGGGAGTCCTGCCCTCCAGGTGACAGCTCTTTGGAGCCACAGCAGTAGAAAGCCTGGTTTTCTCCCCTTTGTCGCAGCCTCTGGCAAGGAATTTAGCACACCCACCCATCCCTCCCTGGAGAGCTACTCAGAGTGAGTTCATCTTGGTCATCTCTGGCCTCCTCCCCAAACCTGTCATCCATAGGGCCCAAGACAGCTCCATGTGGGGACAAAACAGGTTTCTGCTTTTTGTGTCACTTCCCACCCACCCAGGAGATTGTCAGCTCCTCTTTCAGTGTCCCCCTTTCCCTCCTCCATCCCGAGGTCCCTGCAGACAGGATCCCGAGTGGCTGGTCTTGGAAACAGAGATGCGCCCCAGGTTGGAGGATGAGGCACTATGGGATGGCAGGGGTGGGTCTTGCTGTGAGACCCAGGCTACAGAGTTTGGAACTGATGCTGTGGCGAAGTGCTGTCTTCCAGCCCAATACACAGCATCCTAGGGAAACCGCACCTGTCTTCCAAAGATCTCGTGGCCTCCACAGAGGCTGTCCACCCACAGGGCATGGGGAGAGGAGCTAGAGGCACCCGACAGAGCTGTGGACAGGAGCCGAAGACGCTCTTCCTTTGAAGCCATGAGCTCCTGAGGCCATGATCATGTCTGCTCCATCCTGGGATCCCAGAGCTGGCACACAGCCGACATCAGTGCGTGATGTTGGCTGAACTGAACTGAAAAAGGGGAGGGTACTGCGGCCTCGCCTAGCCCCTCTCTTGCACAAGCCCTGGCTCGTGAACACGGCCCCTTTCATAGGTACAAGATCTGTTCAAGGGGATTTCTCCCCGGATGACTGCGCCAGCATGGGAGCCTCCTGCCTCCTTCCTGAGGCACGGAGCACCCGCACAGGAGGGTTTTCTGGAGGGATCAGCCGCTCGGCAGGGAACAAGTCTAGGCCAGGTCAGCTACCTCTCAGGGGCGGCCTCTAGATGAGGGAGCAGGGGAAGGATGGCTGGTATTTCAGGAAGGTCAAGGGCCCTGGACTCCACACTTTCCTGCTCATCACCTTGCTTGGGGAAGCTGCTTTTCCTGAATCAGACCCTGCCTGCGCAACCAGCACAAAACTCGGTATCTGAGGTCTTTGCTGGGAGTTGTACCTTTAAATTCTAAGTGTCTCCTTCTCTCTGTGTCTCTCAGGATCACACCTCAACACCCAACCCTTGAAGTCCACACACTCTGCCATGCACACAGGAGGAGAGCTGGACCGGAGGGCTGCACAAACGGCGCACATGTTCCTCTAGGCTAACGGCATGATCTCCGTAAGGGACTTCCTTTAGTCTCCTATTCGCATGAATGACTGGCTGTAGACGCATGACCTACAGTCCTCAATCCTGCCTCTAGCGACAACGGATCTCTGTCGGGAATCAGGACAAAAGCAGCAGGAAGGGGGGAGAGAGAGAGAGAGGCATAGAAGACGAGCGCAAGAGAGCGCAGGAACGCAGAAGTGAACAAGGGCTCTTTGTGGCTGGGTATGATATATTTTTTTAAACTATTTTAATTTTGACTTGTTACAGGGTACTTATTTTTTCAACCTCATCTGTAAGAAATCCATGTGGGCTTCCTGGAAAGAAACAAAAAGAGAGAGAACTAGGCATGAAATCAGTTCAACACCTTAACCCTATGTCCTCATCGGCCAGCCTCCCCTACCCGCACACACCTTCATTCCATTTGTGACAGTCCCTTCCCCTCCCCAGCGGACCGCTCCCCCAGAACGCTCTACATGGCATTGAGGACACACACACACACACACTTCTCCCCTCTACTCAGTATACACACAGATTTTACTGTGATGTCCAAAGCTGTATAGAATCTCCTATGGGTAAACTGGAATTTTTTTATGTTGTCTCTCTCTTTCTCTCTCTCTCTCTCTCTGCCAGTTTCAGTATTAATCATCTTCCAATGGAAAATCATTACCTTTAGAGTGCATTCGGGGTTCCTTGTGTTAGGGACTTAAGAATCTGAGGTGAGGACCCCAGGCTTAGTTGTAGGGCTCAAAGGGAGCCAGTGCCCCATCTGAAAGGGTCTTCTCTCTCAGTTGGTGGCTGTCCCAGGATTGCACCAGCATGTTCAATAGAGAAGAGGTTTTCTATATCTTCAAGCACTTATATCATAGTCTGTGTTCAAAGTGTAAACTGTACAGTAATCAGCCTTGTGTATATGAAAAATAATAAATACTATGCAAACCAATAGAAACACTTTAGCAGTATGTGCAAAGCACTAACAGCTCAGCTCCCGAGGACTTCTCCAGGCTGCGGGAGAAGGACCTCCAGCCTGTCTTTCAGTGAAAGAGGAAGGGAGTAGGGCTGGTGAATGTATCTATGGGTTCTCAGAAGTCAGCCACCACCCCCAAGGTCTCCCGGAGCGAACTTGGTGCTCTAAGTCCAGGCAGCCTGCAGGAAGGGGGGCCCAGGCTGGACAGCCTCAGGGCCCCCACTCTGACCAAGCCCCTGCACCCCACCAGGAGAGGCAGGTGAGGGGCCCACTCCTGACCATATGCCCAGGGGAGCGAGAGCCGGAGGGGGAGAGAGCAGCTGACCACCAGGAGGCCTGGGACTAGGAAGGCGATCCTCCTCCCTTGGCCAGGCCCCTGGTCAGGGCAGGTAGGAAACAAGACAGCTGGCTGTTCCTCGCCTCGGTGCCACCAGGGAAGAGCCTTAAAGTTACACTAGAGCCTCCGGCAGAGGGAGGCCCGAATCAGCACAATCCGGCCCCGCCCTGAGCGGCGGGAGCCCTCCAGGGCCAGCGAGAGACTGGCAAGCTCGTCACAGAGCCTCTGTTCGTGGGTGTCCAGTCACCATCCTCCCTGCCACTCTTCTGACGTGTCCCCAGAACACATTCACACCTCCAAGTAGCACAGAAGCTCCCCCGTGTCAGAGCCCCCCCCAGGCCCTGGTGCCTGTCGCCAGCTGCACGGGTCCCAGCAGAGCCGGGCGGCCAAGCCGAGGGGAGAACCCCGGGCGCCGCGGAGCCCCCGCCGGCCCGGCCGAGGCGCTCCAGTTGGTCCGGGAGGTTTTGCTTTTGCTTTCAGAGGAGCCAGCCGGGGCGGTGGGGGGGGGGGGGGGGATAGGGGCGGCAAACTGCCGGCTTCAGGTCCCCAGGACTGCCCCTGAGCAAGTGCAGCCCCGCCCTCCAGGCGGGGCAGGAGCGCGGGGCTGCTCCGCTGTGGGCGCTATGGCTCTGCTGGAGCGTGCGCCGGGCCCGGCACCCCTGGCCCGGCCATTCGGCCCAAAGAAGACAGGCGCAGGGCCTGCCTCCCGCCCCGATCCTGTACCTTCCTGTCCCAGGCCGCCGCTGCAGCTGCCCCCGGTAGCCCCTCGCAGAGCCCCCGGCTGCCCGCGGCCCCAGCCTGTGCTTTGGCACCTTCCGCTCCATAGGTATGGCTGCTTGGCCCCGCGGCCGGCCCTCGGCGGCATGGCTGCCCGCTCCAGTTGCTAGTAGGAGCTGTTAGGGGAGGAGTTTGGGGTCTCCACACGATGCCTAGAGAATGCTGCAGTCTGCACATTAGACGCTTTTTAGAAGTTTTGGAATTACCTTGATTTTTCTAATTGTTATGAAATAAATCTTTTCTTGACTCTCTCCCACACGCTCTGTAATCGGGAGAAAATTCTCCTTGCCCACTCTGATGTATAGACCATTCTCCCTACACCAGCTGAACAAATGTCAAAATTAATAAAGAAATTGACTCATGGCACAGGGCTCCATCTGTCCTTCTTGGCTTATCCTTGGGGAGTTTGCAGTGCCGAGTGTGAAGCCTGGGGTGGGAGTCAGCAGGGTGGCCTGCACCCCAGGGAGCTGCCCACCTTCCGGAAACCTGGGCAGTCCCCCTTGATCAGGGCCACCTACTCTGGGAAAAACTCCCAGCCCCTGAGACAAGAGAGCAGATTTCTGTCCCACCTAGTGACCACCACAGATGGGGGCAAGTCCAAGGTGGGGGGCACCATAAACCAGAAGGGACGCAGCTGAGCCCACAGCTGGCATATACTCAGGAGGACCCCCAGCACTGCCTGTGAAGGCATCTGGCCCCTGCACGCAATGCCATTCAAAGTTGAAGAACTTTCAAGAAAATCACCGTGTTCCTAACAGTTAGTTCCTAATGCCTCGTGCGAGGCTGGCCATCAAACTGGCCTCAGTTTCTCATCTGTCAAATGGGGAAATGGATTAAATGCTTGTTAAATCTCTTCAGTGTGGCATCCTGGGACCTCCCAGAACATGAATGACTTTGTCGAGCTTGGCATTAAATAAGAACCAAATCATTCGCTGCAGCTTTTCTTCCTTGTAAGTCCCCATCATTGCAGGGTGACAAAGTCACAGCTACAGGCTCCTAGGAATGCTCCCCACTCTCACTCTGAAGCTCCCTTCTCAGTATCAGAAAAGCCATCAAACCAAGGAGCCAGCCAGGGGGCTGTGCAACCTCATGGCCCAGAGATTTCAAAAGTACATGTTCAGAATCACAATTGCCTGGGGCTGGGGCTGGGGGTGCGACCCTAGGGTTCCTCATTAAGTTTCCCAAAATAGCAGGTTGGTAGCACAACCAACTCAGATGAATAAGAACCTTTTATCCTGTTTTTAATCCAAAAAAATTTTTTTCTAGAAAAAAATCCCACACGTAGCTTTGGTGAGGTCTTTCTTGCATTAAACTACACATACACTATAGAGAGAGTAAGGCTCAGGGACTAATTTCACCATGAGCAGATGGCAGCATGGGGAATCGGGCTCTGAGTGAGAGGAAAGTCCTCCCTGAGTCCTGCGTCCTCAGCCTCCTGCTAGAAACCAAGCTTGAGAAAGGGCACTTCTGTCTCCCACCTGCCAGAGCATGCCTATGGAGAGGTCAGAGAGTCAAGGAGCCACAGCCTGGTCAGGAAAGGTGTTGGGACCACCAGGCAGCAGAGGGACAGAAGTCCACTTGTCTGGCAGTCATGATTTTTCCTGTCAGTCTGCCTGTTCAGATCGTGGCATGCTGATTTCCATTAAAAAACAAAAACTTCAAGAAAGCATGCTGCCCCATACAGAAATAACCCAAATTATTGACCACTATTTCCATTTGTCAAATGAGAGCCCCATTCCAAGAAAAGCTTTATATATTGTAAATATTCACTGGAAACAAAAAGGCATGTGGGTGCTCTGCAATTCAATCTAGTTTCATCTATCAAAATTCACTAAGAGCCAACCCAGTGCCCGGCACAGGGAACCACGGCTGAATCAACAGCCATCTCAGCCATCCCAGATTTCCAACCCAGGTGCCAAGCCAGACAGAATACAGCAATTGCCCCAGCAGAGGCATAAATGATTCTTTGGTGGAGGAGCAAGGGAGGACAGAGGGGATCAGGGGAGGCTTCCCAGCTGCAGGGGCAGGAAGAGAACACATGCTGGCATGCCTGGAACTACCCCTGACTGCCTGGCAGGCTCCCACCCGCAGGCTCTCAGGCCAGTCAGGGAGATTTGAAACCCTCCCCAAAGCCCAGTCTCCCCACTTACCCATCCCTGCATGGTAGGTAGGCATCCCCGCTCAGACTGCACGTCCCCACAGAGGCTTGGGCACCTGCTCACAAGGGGCCTGGCTGAGCACCTCAGGACAGCGACCCCTGAGCAGGGCCTCCTTGCCTTCAGGGGAGCAGCAGCAAGAACTGTGACTGACTGCTAGCAGTTGCCTCAGGAGCCTCCAGGACCCCCACCCACCCACCTCTTTCCGGATGCTGGACTTGGGGATCAGGAGCAGTGGACCCTCTGAGAATGAAGAGCTAATAGAGTACGCTCTCTCTCTTTCTTTCTCTCACGCACACACATGCACACACACACACACACACACACACACACACCCTGGCTGATTTTACAGTCAATCTTTCAAAGTGCAATTTGTCTAGGAAAAGCCAATGTGAGGCCCATGTGGATTTCAACCAATGGCGACGCAGCTGGTGCTGCTCAGCCAGTCTCTGGTCTGTATTCTAATGGCCCATATCTTTATCAGGGAAATGTTGCTTCTCTGAACTTAAAACTTCTCATGAAGGGTCCCCAGACTCACAGGCAGAGGAGGGGTCTGAGCTGAGGTGTGAGGAATCGCCTTTCTCCAGGCCTGGCAGGGAGGGAGAGAAGGGGTGTAGGTGAGGCCTCTCACCTGTCCCGGAGCACCTGACTTCCGAGCAGCTGACGTGGGTGCCGGTCCCCGGGCAGGAGCTGGGCCGCTGCCTTAGGTGGGAGGGCAGTCTGCTTTGGACCCCCCAAACCTGCCATGGGATTCTGGGTCAGAGGGCGGGGTCTCAGGGTTTAGGGGCCTGGGTTTGGGCTTCCTGCCCTCCCTCACCCTGACCTGGGGAACATGGAGTCCAACCTGCAAGGGACGTTCCTGCTGAACAACGCGCCGCTGGCTCAGTTCTCAGAGGTGAAGGCCCCCATGTGCCAGTACTCCATGCAGAACTCCTTCTACAAGCTCAGCCCCCCGGCGCTGGGCCCCCAGCTGGCTGCCGGGACCCCCCACGGCATCACGGACATCCTGAGCAGGCCCGTGGCCACGCCGAACAGCAGCCTGCTCTCCGGCTACCCCCACGTGGCCAGCTTTGGTGGACTGGGCTCCCAGGGGGTCTACTATGGCCCCCAGGTGGGGAATTTTTCCAAGGCTGGGAACGAGTACCCCGCCCGGACCCGGAACTGCTGGGCGGACACGGGCCAGGACTGGCGCGGCGGGCGGCAGTGCAGCACCAGTGAGTACAGGGGACCCCGGGTCGGGGGGGGCAGGGGTGTCATAGGGGACACTCGTAGTGAGTGCAGCACCAGTGAGTACAGGGGACCCCGGGTCGGGGGAGCAGGGGTGTCATAGGGGACACTCGTAGTGAGTGCGGCACCAGTGAGTACAGGGGACCCCGGGTCGGGGGGGCAGGGGTGTCATAGGGGACACTCGTAGTGAGTGCGGCACCAGTGAGTACAGGGGACCCCGGGTCGGGGGGGGCAGGGGTGTCATAGGGGACACTCGTAGTGAGTGCGGCACCAGTGAGTACAGGGGACCCCGGGTCGGGGGGGCAGGGGTGTCATAGGGGACACTCGTAGTGAGTGCAGCACCAGTGAGTACAGGGGACCCCGGGTCGGGGGGGCAGGGGTGTCATAGGGGACACTCATAATGGACCGCACCTGCCGCCCACCTCTCCTCAGTCTCCATCAGAGAGCCCGATTCAGAAGCTCAGACACCTGGACCCGTCTCCCAGCTGCATGTAGGGCACGACTCTCCTCTCTCTATCCCACCCCATCTTGCTCGGACAAGGTGTCCTGCCCCCCACTCCCTACCCCGTACCAGCCGCCACCTCAGCTGCCCTGCTAGGGGGCCTGGAAATCTCTAGGTCTGGGGAAGACCACGTAGCCTACCCCTGCCTAGCGTAGGGTCCAGCAAGCAGCTCACCGTCCTTCTCCCACCCAGAAACCACGTCTCCACTTCTTCATCCAAAGCGGGCAAATGCTGTCCCCAGTGAGGAGAAGTGGCCACGCATCACCTTCCCAGAGAGCCCACTCACGCCCCGGCACCATTCAGAGACACATAATGCGCACTGAGCCCATTGCGGTCCCACCTGTGGGCCCGGGGGCTTGCTTCTTACCATCCTCCTCAGGGTGTCTGGCAATAGTGGCCACGACAGCTGCCTGGCCCCCCAGGGGCAGCTGCCCAGCCACATCCAACTCGGCTGTAGCTGTGGTGGGGGCTCTCCTCACCCTCCCCATCCCCAAACTTGTTTTCAGAGAACTGGCCCATCCTGCTAGTCAGGGGCTGGAGGAGGGGTAGGCCCTGCACAGACAGGTGAGGCTCACCTGGGAGGCAGGGAGGGTGACAATGGCTTCGAAAGCCATCGCTATGCCATGATCAGGGGTGGGGCAGGGGCAGAGGGAGCCAGCACTGCTGTCCGGACGTGGGGCTGCCCACTGCAGTAGGGGCGGCCAAGGAAGCCCACAGCACGCAGCCTCCCTTCCGCTGCCCGGCTCCAGGGGGTCGCACTGCCTGGCAGCCCAGCCCTTACTCAACCTGAAACACAGCGAGCCCCCTGGGGGTGAAGACCCCATCTCTTGGAACCTATTTTATAACCTGATTTGGGGGGTGCTTCAGGCCTCAAGCAGTCTCCCTCCCAACTCCACCCCCCTCCCCCACACACACCTTCTCCACACGCCTGCTCTTCAATCCTGGTGCACGCACATCCACACAGGAAAATACCTAAGAAAGTCAGTGGTTGAGTTAACAAAGGGAGAGAGGACTGAAGGGGACGGTCTCTCGGGAGGTCTCTTTCTGTGACTCAGTTTCTTTACTTAGAACATGAGGAGACAGGACATGGGCCATCAGGCTGCACTGAACAAGGTCCGACAGGTGGGCATTCTGCTTACCCCGAGCCCCACCGCCTTCCAGCCCAGATCCTTCCTAACAGGCTGCCTGGGCTGGGCAGAGGGTCAGGTCTGGGGCCTCTGTGTCCATGCTGTCCTGTGGGGATGACTCCCAGGCCTGGTGACAAGGGACAGCTGTAGCATGGGGCTTAAGTCTCTGGTTCCTGGAGACCCAGGAAATGGGATCCCAAGACTAGGAAGTCAGGAAGAAAAGAATCTTCAGGTCCCTCAGGCCCTAATTATTGGTAAAAGGTGCCTAATCCATTTCTTGGTGTCCCTGAGACCAAGGGGAAACTGCTTTTGCTCCTGGGAGGAAGGTAGAATCACCAAGTAACAACATTACCCAAAAAGGCACAGTCCTGGTGGGTCCCTAGCTCCCTCTGTCTCTAAGTAGCTGTAACCTGGGGCCTTCCCACCTGGACATGGCAGAGGTCAAAGTCACTGTTCTCAGAATGTCAGGAATGCTGCTCATGTCATGACCTGCTCCCCCCCCTGCCCCCAACCTCAGTGGCTTCTCTGTAGGAGGGAGCTGGCCCCGGGGGAGAGGCAGTGCAGGGCCTCACTCACCCTGCTAACCGCACTTGTCCTTCCCCCGCCAGCCCCGGACCCCCTGAGCGACAGCATCCACAAGAAAAAGCACACTCGACCCACGTTCACCGGGCACCAGATCTTTGCCCTTGAGAAGACCTTTGAGCAGACCAAGTACTTGGCTGGCCCCGAGAGGGCAAGGCTGGCGTACTCACTGGGGATGACCGAGTCGCAGGTCAAGGTGAGTGTGTGGGAGAAGGTGTCTGCCTGGCAGTGACACGCCTGAAGGACAGGATGCCACCTCATGGAAGAGAGGTGGCCTTGCTCTCCCAGCAACCCCCAGCTCTCAGTGCGGGGTCTCCTGTTGTTTGGACACTGCCTACCCACCCAACCCTAGAGATGATGATAGTTACCTTACCCAAAGCATGGCTGTCAGGACTGAGCCCTATTTTGAGAGCCTTATTTGTAGCATCTTATTTAACCATCACAGTAACGGTGAACTGGCTATTACTATTCATTTAACAGACAAAAGAACTGTCTCAGCTGAACCTCTTGCTCAAGGTCACCTGGGTGGTAAGTGCAGGTTTGGGAGTCAAACCCAGATCTGTGGGACTCCGGCCTCAGGCTTTCCCCTTCTCTGCAGTCTGGGACAGAAATTGCAAGAGGTGATGACAGCCTCTGGGCCAGGTCAGGGCTGGATTCAGACTTGTTCTATTAGCCAGCAGAGGGAGCTGGCCTTGGTTTACCAAACTTGAAATTGAAGGCAACACCTTCTCCTCCTGATGCCCATCCAAACGAAGTTCAGATGGGAGACCGGATGTAGGAAGCCTCAAAGACCCACACAAGGGTCACTCACACAGTTACACACCTGAAATCAGTAAACTGGCTTTTGCTTCCTCAGGTTTCTGGAGGCAACTTGGGCAAATTTGATGCCAGATCTCTCCTGAGGGACTTTGGGTGTGGGGGCCCCCGAAGAGGAAAGTTTTGAGCCCATACAGCCCGGCTCTGTGACATGGCAGCGGGTTTAAGGGTAAAGGGGAGGACAGGGGAAGGTGGGACTCACTTCTAGCCCACGCTCAGGGCCCGGGGTCTCCAGCCGCGGGCCGCCCTGCAGCCTGTTGATCAGCCCAGAGTCAACTCTGCGGAGAGAAAGCTGACCAATCTGGAGGGAGGCAAACAAGGTGGCTCTTACGTATTTTTCTGCTTTAGGTCCTTTTCTGTGCTCTTCACCCGTCTCAAGCATTGAGAATATATTATTTTTATAAGTAAGAGGGAAATGTTTAATGAAGGTCAGTGAGAGACTCGGGAGCGCCTGCGTGCCCTCACCTGGGCTAAAAAGCCTTCCCACCTGGGGCCACCGCACCCTCCGCCGTGCCCAGGTGGCCACGGGAGGGTTACCGCTCAGCCCAAAGCGCTGCTGCGCTCACAATATTTATTTTTTTATTGCCCCCCCTCCACGAAAAACGTAGTGTGAATATTTACAGCTTAATCTACTATTGAGCCATTTATTGACTGTAAAAATAAGGACTGTGTACGCGCCGCCGAGTGGAGTCACCTCCTCAGAGGCGCCCCGTGCGCGCGCGCCGCGTGTGTGCGATCCTCGGAGTCTCTCTCGCCCCAGGTGTGGTTCCAGAACCGGAGGACCAAGTGGCGCAAGAAGAGTGCCCTGGAGCCGTCGTCCTCCACGCCGCGGGCCCCTGGCGGCGCAGGCGCGGGCGGGGAGCGCGTGGCCTCGGAGAACGAGGACGACGAGTACAACAAGCCGCTGGACCCGGACTCCGACGACGAGAAGATCCGGCTGCTGCTCCGCAAGCACCGCGCCGCCTTCTCGGTGCTGAGCCTGGGCGCGCACAGCGTGTGAGCTCGCCCGGGCTCCCCCGTGCGGCCGGCCGGGCCCCGGGGGGCCGCCTGCCGCCTTCCCCTCTCCCGCCGCCGGCGCGGGGGGGCTGGGGCGCAGCGCTCACCTGGGAGACCGATGAGGAGGAGGGAGGGAGGAGGAGGTCAGGAGGAAGAGGAGGGGACAGAGGTGGTGGTGGAGGAGCCCAGCCTGGCTAAGAGGGGAGGGAGCAAAGAGGGAGCCGCAAACTGGTCCTTAGACCTGGCACCCTCTCTGCCATCTTGCACCTCGGGGCACCCGGGCCTTGCCCTGCCAGCCCTGCAGAGTCCTAAGAGCACAGGTAGATGAGAGGGACCCAGCTCCGCAGCCAGGGAGCTGGCTGTGGGGTCCCAGACATGCCACCGTGATCCTGTGGGGGCTTCCCCCCGGGAGGCAGCTGGCCTGAGCAAGGGGCTCCCTTCTGCTCTGGGCATTGGGAAGCCCGGGTCCCGGTCCTGGGCCCAGGGCGGCTACTGGCTGGCCGCGGAAGAAACGATGGCATGTCTAGGATGGTCTCCTCAGACCTTAGGATGGAAGGATCACACTTGAGGGGCCAGAGCCAAATTTATGACCCACTTGGAGGAAAACCACCTCCGGGAGGGGAGATGGGTCCCAGCGAAGAAGAAACACCTGAGACACCCAAACGCAAGGACACACCCCTGGGGAAACAGTCCTCCTGCCTCCTCTTTGCCCAGGGTGGGGATTCCCCCAGACAGGAGACAGGAAGCCCCCCACTCCTGGGAAAGAGGGAGGCTGTAGGCAGAGGCAGAGAAGAGATGAGAGAATCCTTGCGGCTCAAGCTGCGCCCCAGAGCCTCCACCTGGGCTTTACTGGGGGCTGACACAAGGACTGCGGGGAGAGAGGGGAGGGACAGCAGGCTGAAGAACCCCAGAACTCCCTGCTCCACCGACTGGGGTGCCTGCGCAGAAGGGGCAGGCTTCTACAGGGAGGAGCTGCACCAAGGGCTTGCATGGGACCTGGGGCCCTTCCTTTCCTCGGACCCCCTGCAGCCTGGCACTGGAGCTAGTACTGAGGGGGCACTGGCCAGCAAGGTGGTGTTTTTCATCCCAGGTGATTCAGCGCTACCAGCAGGTGGGAGGGCTGGGGGAGGTGGGTGGGGCTGACCAGACAAATGCAGCCCAAAGGGACCAAGCGTTTGCCCATCTTTACCGTCTTTTAAAAAATAAAGAGTGAAAATAAAAGTCCCAGAAACGTCCCCATGGCTCCCGTGTTTCTGTAGAACTGGCTGTGGTATCCATGCCAGCCGTGAGGGCCCTCCTCAGAGTCGGACAGGCTCTGGGGCGACACCAGTGCTCTGGGAGGCCTGAGGTTTGGCATTACGTTGGGCAACTTGAAATCTCGTTGGTATATGCCAGGCACAGTCATCTGTGCTAAGTGCTCTGGGGAGGGTTTATTTGGGTTCCTGACCTCCAGGAATTCATAGCCTAGTGGGGAAATGATCTGTTTGGGGAACTCTGTACCACATGGCAAAGAGAATGGGGGGGGGGAGGAAATAAGAGCACTAACATTAACTGAATGCCTAATTTCTCCCACGGTGAAGGCGTGGATTATCCCACTTGACCCCACAAGGAAACCTGGGAAGTGAGTATGATACTCATTACATAGACGAGAAAACTGAGACTCAGAAAGAACCTGAACCAAGTCACAGAAATGGGACGAGGCAGCCTGAGCCCTCACATCTGTTTGCCCTGCCACAAGGTTGCAGCCCCTCGCGGCCTTTTCTGTGAAATGAAAGCTGGAGTGAGGTGTGAGGTCAGGACCCTCCACCTTCAGTGATCACTGCGAACTCCAACAAGGCCTAGGTAGCTAGCAGTGGCCTGCCCTCTTTGCTGTCCCAACTAGCCCTTCAGCCTGTCCCTAGGGCCCCAGGGCAGGAGAATCTGGTTGGTGGAGTCAGCCTGGAGTGGGAATGAGGGCGGGAGGAAGACCCCAGCAAGGAAGCTGAGGCACCGGCCTTTGATAATAACCCTAGTGCACCCGGATGGCAGGATGACACGACAAGAAAATGTCGACTGCTCTGAAGCTCCAACCCTAAATTTGCGATGATGCCCACATGTGGCCTCTCTCCACGTAAAGTGCGAAGGACCTGAGAAGGCAGCTTCTAAGAATCGAGCACCATCTCTGTGTGCTCCTGGTCCCAAGCTGCACTGAGGAGCCCTCTGCTGACAGGCGTGTCCTGAGAGGGACCTCGCTCCAGCAGGCTGGACAGCAGCCTGAGGGGACCACAGACATCCCCGGCATAGCCACAAAAACGAAAAAGCCTCAGAAGCTCAGGGAGCTGGGAGTGCAGAGCCATCAGGCAGGTCTGGAGAGAAAAACCAGTAACCAAAAAATTGTGCTCATTTGCCTTGGTCATAAGCATATTGTAATCCTAACTGTTCTGTTACAGCTGTGATTCTTGCGTGTCTGATGCAAGTCGTTTGGGGTCAGTATTAAAATCAAACCTGGGAGAAGTTTCTCCCTGGGAGACGTTTGTTGAGCTAAATAAAACTTTCTCTAATCAAAGTTCCAGGACACCGGCCACTGGACCCTGTGGCTCAAGGACTGCAGCCTTCCCAGCGTCCCTCTCCCTCACGTCTGTCCTAAGCACAGGCACCAGCCTGGAGAGGCAGTGCCTCCCGCTGTACGCATTATCCTGCTCACGCCTCATCAGGAGGGTAGAATTCAGAGCTTGAAGGCAGAGAAGAGCCCAAGGTGAATGGCCCCATTTCCTGAGGGTAATTTAGAATGTCTTGCCCTCTGCAGATGTGCACATGCATGTGTATGTGTGTACATGTATATGTGAATGTATGTGCGCATGTGTGCATTGCTAAAGAGTAAAGGCTATCTCCGTCCATCGTAAAGAAATCATAAGACAAACCCCTTGTCTACGTCTGGTCATACAAGGGACTCCTTGTATATACTAAATTAAACAAAACTTTTTAGATATTCATGCTTCCTGCAACTTCTCCCTACCCCATCACAGACTTCTCAGGGATGACAAAGGGGAAGAAATCAAGTCCCAGACTCCCAGTAGCCATCAGGCCTTGCTCTGAGAGGCAGTCCGGTAGGCTCCACAGACAGACACAGGTCCTGCCACACTCCACAGCCCTCACCTTTGTGGTTCCAATGTCAGAAGGACTCGGGACATGTCCCCAGGAGCAGCAGGGTGAAGGTAGGAAATGGCAGTGTCACACCAGGTGTAGAATGGCCAATCCAAAAGGAGCTGGGGCACTGAAATCCCACTCTGGCGACCCCTGCTCATGCTCAGGCCATCCCTAGGGTTGGAGTCTTGGCTTGCAGAGGGCGTAGAGCAGGGATCTCAAACTCGTGGCCCGCGGGCCGCATGCGGCCCACCCACCAATTTTGTGCGGCCGCAGACTGGCCCGCAGACTAATCCACGAAGTTTGATTAGTCTGCGGGCCTCACAAAATTGGTGGGCGGGCCGCGAGTTTGAGACCCCTGGCGTAGAGGAATGCGTGGGACAGAGCTCAAATCCTGGCCCCACTGCCGTGTCCCTGGGTAAGTTATTTCATTTAACCCCTGAGCCTCAATTTACTGTAAGACAGGAACAATTATGCATAGCTTGCAGGGTCTCTGTAAAATGAGAACTAATGAGTGTGCCTGGCATATCCAGTAGCTGCTATATTATTCCAAGAGGGCTTTGGAGGCCAACGGTCCCGAGTTGGAATCCCCACTTCACCAAGTAGTAGCTGGGTCATAGTGACCAAGTTAGTAAGCCTCTTGAAATCCAGTTTCCTCATCTGTACAATGAGGCTGATCACCAACTGTGCAAGACTAAGGCGAAGATTAGATGAAATCACCTACAGTGCTAGAACTGCGTGGGCACTCACACAGGCGTGCACTCTCTGCTTGCTGCTCCAATTCCTGCCCCAGGAAGTGGCAGGGCCAGTTCTAAACTGGTCTTCCCAACGTGGGGACAAGCCATTTGCTTCTGTGAGTCTTCAGGCCCCACAGGACTCGCTGTCTGGGAGGTTATGGAAGCACTTGTGTGTGACCACATTAGTTTACCTGTAAAATGCCTGAGACCTGGGATTCTCGAGCAAGGAGCCCAACCAGATGTGGAGGGCTGAGTTTAGCTTGCAGATGTGTTTCTTTGGGGGTAGAACAGCGCTTTTACAGTAACTTCAGCAGGACTTCAGGCAGGGAAGCCTGGGCCAGTGAGTAATCCGCACCACTTCCATGACACGTCCACTTCCCTGGGCTCCTCACACTGTCACCTGCCCCGCCCCTAAAGACATCCGGGTCTGTACATTCTTCTAACGCTTTGATACACCAGCACGTGGACCAGCTGCGCCAGCAGCAGTGGCCTCCCCCGGGAACTTGTTGGACAGGCAGACTCTCGGGCCCCACCTGAGGCCTTCACGGCAGCGTGAGATGGAAAGCGGGTGTGACGTGTGCACATGTCTGCACACGGCTCCTCTTCTCAGAGCGCAGCACCTGGCCCACGTGAGCGGCCCAGGAAACGTCTCTGGACGGTTGTAGATGGGTGTCAGTAGATTTATAGCATTTGTGACCATGTATCGCACAGTTGGAACCTGGTTGTGAGAAAAAGTCTCTGAGGACAAGAAAGTAGCTGGCCCAGGGCACACCCTCACTGCTCTCCCAGGCCAGGCGGAGCTGTCTCGGGGACAAACCAGATTCAGAGAGGCCCAGAGCCAAGGCACAGGGAAGCCGCTGCTAACAGCCGGCAACAGCAGAGAACGGAAGTTCAGAAGCACAGCCCTTGGTGGGTAGGCATTTGGTAATGGGACTGAAAACCAGCCTAGGTCAGAGGTCTGTGAGGACAGCACTGTGGTTCATGTCCATGATGACATCCCAGAGCCTTCAGAAATATTAAACTGGGTCCTTTGCCTCCTGCATAGGATTACCAGAAAAGCACATTTTCATTGGGAAATTATTTTCTTAGAACAATTCAATTCACTCCCTGATGGTGCTCAGATAAACAAAATACTACCTAATAAAAAAATCTGCTATTCTGATTGTTGGGTCATGTCATTTCGGTTTGGTCAGAGGTTGGGCTGGGAGTTTATGGAGGACTCTCATACAAACCTTCCATGGAAAGGATTTCCACTACTCGGGGGGCAGAGGTCATAGGAATAAGGCTAAGGAGTCCCCTATGGTCACCTTGCCCCCAGGGCCCAGAGCTCCAACAGGACCCATTCGGCATCAGGTCAGGGTGCCAGAGGCATTTGTCTGCTCCCTATAATGTAAGAGGTCCAGAGCACAGGGAAGCCTCCAGGGCCCTCTAAGAAAGGAACTCCTTCTAAATGCACTGTTCACATTCATTTCTCTTCCAAAATCTATGTACAATTGAGGGGCCCCATTTTCCAGATGAGGAAGCTGAGGCAGAGAAATGAACTGATGCACCAGGTCCAGGAGTCACAAGTAGTGATTCTGCTCAGTTTCACAGTCCACGCCCTCCTCTCACTGCACTGCGGCTGTGATGCCCACATCTCCAGCCGTGATGACCACGGCTCCAGCCGCTGCTGGTGTTGCGTCCTGCTGATGTCCTATATAGGGGCTTTACTTAGCTCGTTTGATTTTCAAAAGAAGCCGCAATAAATAAGCACTATTGTGTTGCCCATTTTATAGCCAAGGACACTGGGACTCAGAGAAGCTAAGTGACTTGCCTTATGTCATACAGCTTAAATCAGTCCCACTGACTCAGGTGCTTCCACTCTTAACCACCATAAAGGGGGAAAGAGTAAAGGCTGACTTGAAGTAAGCCTGGGCTGTGAACTGTTTAAAAAGAAAGTTAGGATTATATGTGTTATACATTAAAATCCATGTCATCAATGTGGGAGGTCTGCTCTTGACTGGCATGTGCTCGTTGCTGGGAATGCAAACTCAAAACTAGCTCCCAGCCCCTGATTCTCAGTCTAGAAGGAGACAGGCCAGCAAGAAAGAAAGGCAAAGCGGTGCTATTAGTGCCATGAGGAATGTCTTCACAGGGAGAGGGAGCCGCCAGGAGGCAGCGGTCAGGAAAAAGATAGGACTTAGCCTGACCAGGCGGTTGTGCAGTGGATAGAGCATCGGACTGGAATGCGAAGGACCCAGGTTCAAGACCCGCCGAGGTCGCCAGCTTGAGCGCGGGCTCATGTGGTTTGAGCGAAGCTCACCAGCTTGAGCCCAATGTCGCTGGCTCAAGCAAGGGGTTACTTGGTCTGCTGTAGCCCCCGGTCAAGGCATATATGAGAAAGCAATCAATGAACAACTAAGGAGCCGCTACGAAGAATTGATGTGTCTCATCTCTCCCTTCCTGTCTGTCTGTCCGTCCCTATCTGTCCCTCTCTCTGACTCCTCTGTCTCTGCCATAAAAAAAAAGATAGGACTTAATTAATGGCGATGTACCTTAACAAAAACGCACCTCACAACTGACTCATAGCTCATCAGAAGCATTACATCCTTTAACATGTAGGAAGGAGCACCAGCATGAAGCAGCTTTCATCTATAAGAATCATTGTGTTGGCCCTGGCTGGTTGGCTCAGTGGTAGAGCATCCGCCTGGCGTGCAGAAGTCCCGGGTTCAATTCCTGGCCAGGGCACACAGGAGAAGTGCCCATCTGCTTCTCCACCCCCCCCTCCTTCCTCTCTGTCTCTCTCTTCCCCTCCCGCAGCCGAGGCTCCATTGGAGCAAAGATGGCCCGGGCGCTGGGATGGCTCCTTGGCCTCTGCCCCAGGTGCTAGAGTGGCTCTGGTCACGGCAGAGCATCGTCCCCTGGTGGGCAGAGCGTCGCCCCCTGGTGGATCCCAGTCGGGCGCATGTGGGAGTCTGTCTGTCTCTCCCCATTTCTAGCTTCAGAAAAAAAAAAAAAAAGAATCATTGTGTTGACACCACCTTAAATTCGGAATGTATGGAGTTTGAATGAAAAGCAGTGACCGAATCCCCATTTGAAACTCTATCGTGCTCACTATGACGGTCTGTCCACTTCCCTGTACGTTATCCCATCTGATTCTCAGATAGACTAGTCACCAGGGTTTAGCCCCAGTTTCCCTAAGAATAAACTGAAGCTTAGAGTGCTGAGGACACCGACTCAAGGTCAAACTTGTCTTCCAGCTCTAAGCCCAGGGCCGTGTGCGCTCGGAGTGTATAAAGACCCAACGCTACCGCGGGCACAAGGGGACCAGATGAAATCCTGTCATCAAAGACACACTGATCAACGTGTTGTGGCGCACGATCACAGCCATCTTATTTCTCTCGGTGTGGTGTCTGCTGCTCTGTAATTGACTGTCAGTGTCCCTGGACGGAACAGGCATGCCACAGCTAGAGATGCTGCTGTAGGCAGTGTCCCATGCCTGCCTGAGGACAGGACTTAGACATACAGCCCCCAGGCCCTTCCGGATATTCTGATTCAGTTGGGTGCGGTATGACCCTGGGATGTGCCTGGTCAACTAGTATCCCTGGGCACTGGCAGTGGACAAATTTGCCAAACTGATTTAAAAAACCCAACTCAACTTGTTCATAAAGACCTTCATTGAGTTCGGCAGCTTTTATTTCCTCCCCGGGTGACAAAGATTCAAAAAGTCAGGGGAGCCTGACCTGTGGTGGCGCAGTGGATAAAGCATCGACCTGGAAATGCTGAGGTTGCTGGTTCAAAACCCTGGGCTTGCCTGGTCAAGGCACATATGGGAGTTGCTGCTTCCAGCTCCTCCCCCCTGTCTCTCTCTCCTCTCTCTCCCCCTCTCTCTCCTCTCTAAAATGAATAAATAAAATAAAATAAAAATTAAAAAAAAAAAAAAAGTCAGGGGAGGCAGGCAGTGGGGGTGGAACAAAGCTGGAAAGGGTCTGGATCTTCTTCCCAATGAAAGCGGGAGCGATGGCAGGACCCCTGTAGCTTCCCACGGCCACTGGGCGTCAGCTCCATGGCGTGACACTTGCGGGAAGGTCTAACATAATCGCACCTCCAAGGGCTCTAGCGAATTTGCTAAACCACTGCAGCTATGTTCTAGAAAAGAAAGCAACATTGGGCTTGCAGTTCTAGCACTGCTTTGACTGGGACCATCGCATGCCAGGGTGGCAACAGCTGGGGCAGAGGGGTCTGTGCCTACGCTGCGGGTAACTCTAAAGTGCGGTGCATTGCTCCGTGAATGGCAGCTTCTACCCTGAGAGAAGTAAACAGGTGCAGTGCGCTTCTGTGGTTTGGACTTGCTTGGCACTGATCCTTGCTTTCTTCCGGTAATGTCAACCGGACTTTTCTAAAGAGGAACAACCTTCCTGCCATGTTTGATTGATCTAGTGTGGGCGGGCTAACCCCACCCCCAAATCCAAAAGTAGATGAATGACACAGTCCTCGGCGAATCAGTGAATGTCATCTCTATAGCATGTGATGGGTTAGTTCAGGCCTCGGCTCAATTCCAGCCAATGAGCCAAGGGCCCAGGTTGCTCTCAGTAGCACCTGTCTTACCTCTCTGCCCAGAACTCTTTTTGTCTGTCGCAGCCTGTCTTGGCTCTGGGAGGGGTACCTTCCCAAGAAGGAAGCCAAAGGGAAGAAAAATAGATCTGAGAGATGGACAGAGAGCAGGACTGAATTGGTGCCATGGTTTCAGGCCCAAACTCAGCCAGGCCTGACCTCCCTAGTCGTTTCAGGAGACAGTGGCACTCTTTTGTCTCGAATCTGATTGAGTTGGGTTTCTATCATTTATAACTGAAAGAACACTAATAAAGTAAAAAAATAAATGTTTTTGAACCGAATTAAAAAAACAACAACACAAAAAAACCCTGGTTTGCTTATAGGTTGGCCCCACAGGGAGCCACAACACAGGGACATTTGGGAGCAGGGGAGCCACCCGGGGTTAGAATTTCCCAGAGTTCCTTCCCGTGACACCATGACCTGAGAGCTGACCTTTCTCTCTTCACCGTCCAGCCCTCCTCTCAGCTCAGATGGCCAGGTTACAGGGGACCGCCCTTCGCAACACACAGGGACTGGGTGAAACGACCCCGCCCACCCCCAGTGTTTATTAGTTCTGAGTCTTTGTCAACTTTCTGATGAGAGCAGCACCTGGAGTGACCCTGCAGCTTCCTGGGGGGTCTCGGACTCAAGCTGCCTGAGAGGAGGGTCCTGGTCTACCCAGCCTACCCGCAGGGGTGAGGAAAGCCTCGAGACCGGGGTGGCCCAGGGATCTGGGAGAGCCTTGGACTGGACGCCACCCCCGCACCTCTGTCATCTGCCCTTGCTGATCTGAGAAGAGTCCGCAGGGGTGCTGGCTCCTTGCCTGTTAGGCTGTGCCAGACCTAGGGAGTCACACAGCAGAAGCTGCTCCATCCAATGTCACCACATCACGTCCGGGCCCAGCAGTCTCCTGACCTAAGGTCTCACTGTCCTGATGTCCCTCGGCCAGTGCCCCACCTCAGAAGCCCTGGCCTGTCCCCTCCAATACTGTTTGTCTCTCTTTGGGGCAATGAACCAAAGACGGACCTTTCCTGTGGCTACAGCCTTGGGAGCAAATGGGGTGAAGACCCGTACTGCAAGGTAAAGAAGAGAGCTTCAGGTGACAGGCCGGGGGCGGGGCCGGCTGCCCTCCAGAGCCCAGTGTGGTCTGCTGAGGTGTCCTTCTCAGTGATAACACCCTGGGACAGCATACAAATAGCTTACACTCTTTTAAATACTTCTCCCTCCTGTTTCTCCCTGGGGGGAGCACCTGCGGGGAATAGGGACAATGATGTCGGAAGTGGTGGCTGAGGCTGGTCTTCCTGCCCTGGAGCGTTTGCCTGGCTCCTTCCTCACCGTCAGCCCAGACGGCATGCATTCAGAAGCCCCTCATTAGGCCTCTCTTTGCAGGCAAACAAATATCATTAATCTTGGTAAAGTGAGTGAAAGCACATTCACCTGTCCAAGCAAGAGAATTAATGTTGTGTCAATAGGAAATTAGTGTTTACCTCTGGCCTTTACACCTCCCCCTTGGTACAGAAAGCCCAGGGCAGACCAACCCAAATGGAGAGCCACAGTCAGAGGGGAGAGAAGGAACCCACCCAACACAGGTGCAGGCCAAGGGGTGTGCTGGGCAGGGGAGGCCAGGTGACAGGAGAGGCCCTGCCAAGAGTGAGTGCCCCAGGGCAGGGAGAGGACAGGGGCCACCCCAGCCTCACAGGAGGTCAGCGGAGACGGCAGGGTTTCGGGTCAGAGATTCTCACTGGACCGTGAGCCCTAGGGAGACGTGCTCCCCCATCCCACATGATTGCATAAAGTTGACAGGAGACTCCTTTCTCTTTCTGGTACAAGTGACCATGATCTCTCACACCAAGAAGGCAGTGCACGGAGCTGCACAGGCTGGACGGGACAGTGTCGCTAACCAGCGAGCTGCTGTGTATTGAGCACCCACTGACTGCCAGACACCGTGTGATGACTGACAGATCACCTCTAAATATCCCACACAGCAAATATTCTGCCTTTTTCTCAGATAAAGAAGACTGCAATGCAGAACAATTCACTGGGTTAGCCTCACAGCCATACACAGGGAGGAGGTGGACATGGACCCAGGCTGACTCCACAGCCACACCCTCCCACAGCAGGCGAGGTCAAGTGTGAAGACAGGAAGTCTCTGAGAAAGCCCTTTGGAGTCATTCTGCGCTCCCCTCTGCCCCCCAGGAATGCCTCCCAGTGGGAGGGTCAGGGAGAGGCAGGGCTGGGCAGCTAGCTCAGACTGTGAGGGTGTGTGCGTGCCTGTGTGTCCCAGGAAAAGAAACCGAGCAGGCCGATAAGATCTCTCGCTTCCAGAGCAAAGCACCAATTAAACACGCGGCAGATGTGAGCAAATAAAGCTGTGGCGTCCAGAGAGAAAATCAATACTAGATTATATGTTCTAGCCAAATCATATACCAATTAATACAGCGCGGGTGGGGCGGGGGCCGGGGCAGGTGAATCCGGCCAAGTGCAGGGGCTGACTCTCCTGCCCCGCCTTCCCTTCCCCGCAGGCCGGGCCTCCTCCGGTTGGGGGCTGCAGGCCCCGAGTCAGTTCCAGGGCCTGTGCCTGAGGTCTCTTGTGTGTGTGTGTGTGTGTGTGTGTGTGTGTGGGGAGCCCATGCAAATGACACAGTGTGGGGAAGGAGAATAAAAGGAGCTTCCCCTCTGGTCACGGTCACGTGGGCAGCGGGGAGCAGAAGGAAGGAGGGTGAGGTGGGCGGAGATGCTCTGAGAGGTCGAACCCTTAGAAGGGACAGCTCAGACCAGGCAGACTGGCTGTTTGGTGTTTAATTTGCTACAGAATAAAAAAAATAAGGGGCTTGCTTTTAGAAAGTGATAAGAGACTTGGGCAAAAATGGGAACACTGGGAAATAAATTTCTACCCCCGAGAAATGCCACGGATGCCGCTGGTTACTCTGTCCCTGTTTTATTCAGTTCAGCAAGGACAGCCAAGAAGTTAATAATTTTCAAGAGCGGTGATAAAAGCACCACAGGACTGGGAGACTGTGCGGCCAGGGTGGCCCAGAACCTTCCATGGGAGGGCCTCCGGCTCCTACTTGGGGCCAGGGACAAAGCAATATGCCACACTGCCACCTGCCAACAGTGACAAGGGTGGGCGGGCCTCTGGCCCAGGCTGGTGGCTCTGCTTCATCAGCATTAAAAGTGCCAACGTCCAGGGAGAGGAAATCTGGCTGTGGGTGCGAGGGCAGTGACAGGCTGTGCGGTCCTGCCCTTAGGGGAGGACACCGGTGCAGAGCCAGCATGCCTGTCCTCAGAAACCCCTGGGACTCCTGGGGAAGGGAGACCTGAAGCTGTC
The DNA here is from genome assembly GCF_036850765.1 of Saccopteryx bilineata. Lineage (NCBI taxonomy): Eukaryota > Metazoa > Chordata > Mammalia > Chiroptera > Emballonuridae > Saccopteryx > Saccopteryx bilineata. The sequence continues at coordinate 32,959,921 of NC_089495.1, read as the reverse complement.
CGGAAGCAGAGAACAAACCTAGAAGAAAAGGTAGCAGATCAGTGGTGACCAGGGCACCTGCTTTCGTTTCTTCCCCACAAGAAGCCTGTCTGGCCAGGGTCCCTCCGGCACCCTGAATACCTGGGCGCAAGCCCCAGACAGAGGCCCTTTTCAAGTGGGACTCTGTGGGCCAAGGACTGTTGCATGCTAAAGAAAAACGAAATTTGCTAGCCGAATATTTTTTAGACATTTTGCAAGATGCACGGCCTCCCTGACAATTTTTAATGTACTAACTGCCTGGTCCAGTGAGCTGATTAATTGGTGCTGGAGAGATCAATAAAAAACAGAAAATTAAAACAATTTTAAAGTGATTAAGTAGTTTAACACCTGTCTCCCGTCACGTCAGCGCAGGAAGAAAAATAAAGCAGGTGTCGAAGGGGCCTCCTGAAGCAAGAGAAAACAGCGCCTGCCTTGGAGAAATGACAAATCACAGCTGGTGGATCAATCTGAGTGCAAGCGGCCTTCCTGGGGCGCGCTGCCACCGCAGCAGGAGCCGGGGCCCCCCGGCGCCTCCCCCGGCCACTCCTGCGGACCCGCTGCTTGAGCTAGGGAGGCAAGTATCTGTCCAGACCCTGAACACAGGGTGGGAGCAAGGGGAGCCAAAGAACGGCTCAGCCTAGAGTTCTGGACGGGACCAGCTGTGAAGGTACCAGCTAACCTCCTGACCTCACTTCCAGCCATTCGGAGCTAAGTCTGCAATACATAGAGGGCTCTGACTGCAATGAAAATGCATTTTGGGAGCCCTGAGGTCAACAGGAAATAGTCATAGCTCTCTACAATCTCCAGGTCCTCCATTCTGGAAGTTTCAGGTCCCCACCCTTGCTTCCAAGAAAGTCTCTCCACCTGCACCTTCGCTCGGCCTCCTGCTGCTGGGCTATACCTACAGGTGGCGCAGGTACCTGCTGGATGATGGCCCAATGCCTCTTACAAATCCTTTGTGCCTACCTCACTGGTCCCCACCCCCAGCAGCTACCATGAAAGCTGCACAGCAAGTCACTCCGTTCCCATCGCTTTATGTATTTGATTCAAAACCACCCGAAGTAAATTCATAGAGTACAAGAAACTCTGAGGCCAACTTCCCTGCCAAAGTCCTAATGACAAAGTGGAACAAACACGGGCAAGAGAATTGACCGGAAGCAGAATTAACACAGGCTGGTGGTCAAGCTGAGTAAAACATTTCACCAAAGTCTCCCATTTAACCTTGAAGTGGACTTGAATTTTGACTCACATTTTAGAAAGCTGTGCTGTTCTGTGGCTTCCTTGCCTGGGCACAGCACTGTACCACCCTGGGCAGGGGGCGGGATTCAGGGCTCCATGGAAACTAGGCTGGTCCTTAACCAACAGCCTGCACGCTGCGATAGAACGGGCCAAACTCCAGAACACCCCACGTCAATACTCACCTGCTGGGCAGTCACGTTTCCTACTCTTCAGCCTCCTGTCCCCCTTCAAGGAGCCCTGATGCAGCAGCTTTTGACCCCAAGACCAGGACAGAAGAGAAACTCCAAGCAACACCACTGAAACCTTGTAGCAGGTTTAAAACATTTAAAAATGTGACTTAAAATGTCGGACATCAAAGCCCCTCAGCTAAACTTACTAGAAATCCCCATGTTGAAAGACCTTGTGGTGGCACAGTGGATAAAGTGTCGACCTGGAAATACTGAGGTCGGCGGTTCAAAACCCTGGGCTTGCCTGGTCAAGGCACATATGGGACTTGATGCTTCCAGCTCCTCCCCCCTTCTCTCTGTCTCTCCTCTCTCTCTCTCCCTCGCCTCTCTAAAATGAATTTTTTTTTTAATTTTTATTTATTTATTTATTTAGAGATGAGAAGCATCAATCATCAGTTTCTCGTTGCGCGTTGCGACTTCTTAGTTGTTCATTGATTGCTTTCTCACATGCGCCTTGACCGCGGGCCCTCAGCAGACCGAGCAACCCCCTGCTGGAGCCAGCGACCTTGGGTCCACGCTGGTGAGCTCTTTGCTCAAGCCATATGAGCCCGCGCTCAAGCTGGCCACCTCGGGGTCTCGAACCTGGGTCCTTCCGCATCCCAGTCCGACGCTCTATCCACTGCGCCACCACCTGGTCAGGCTAAAATAAATTTTTTAAAAAATTATATATATAAAAAAAAGACCTTATGCTAACATTTACTACACTAAGTATGAATGCAAGTCATCAGCAGTAGCCCAAGTAAGGGCAGGGCCAAGGAGGAGTTCCAACCGGTAGTTTTAATAAAAAGATTTTAATAGCCAGATTTTTCCCCTTTCTCAGCCTTCCCGCTGGGGGTTCTGCTCCTGTATTCACTGGCTGGGCCACTCTGTATTCATGTTTGGGGCCGTATTAGTCTCAAAAGATATCAAACCTTTGCCGCCAACTTTATGCCAATTATCTCTCAAAAAAAAGATTCCCAATGATCGGCTCTTGGCTCACTTCTTCAAATAATCCACACAAATTCCCACAAAACTCAACCTAGTCCATCTCTTGCCATTTCCTGCCACAAGATGTGACTTTTGGGTGACTTGGTCAGGAAGCTAAAAGGTCCAGCTTGTCTCCTGGACCTCATCTGTCTATCTGCCAGAGGGGGCATCACCAGGGAGCACGTCTCAGCCAGGGGAGGGCTGGCCAGCACCCGCCTGCTGCACAGGTAGGGACTGTGCCACCCAGAAGGCAGTGCGGGGCGGGGGCCCAGCCCGGGGACCTCACCACTCTCAGCAGCGAACACAAAGTTCTTGACACGGCGCCCTCAGGCCTGCTGCTGCTCCCTGTAGAGTAAGCCTCAGACTGACGGAGATAAAGTTTCCCTGGGTCCAAGTTCCAAACTCGGCTGTTTTGTTTCTGTTAAAATGCAATTGTTTTTCTCTGGAGTGTGCGGTGACTGCTCGGCGTCAGGAAGATGTATGAAAACCTCCACTTCAATTCAGCATCCCTTTTCTCCCAGACAAACACGGTCGGATTTTAATAAATCAAAGAGCCACACTGTTTAATAAAAATTTATTGACTTACAAGTGATTATTTATCAAAAGACCATTAATAGCCGGTGCTGAAATGATGTGTTCCTGGGTGGTGCTGGGAGACTAAGAGGAAATCAATGCGGCCGGCCAGCCAGAATGCATATGAGAAGCCCACCCCCTCGGCAGCTAGCGCAATTTCACCAACAAAATACACCAGACGCTACCCCCGGTGCAATGAAAAGTTCCCCTTTTTTATTTATCGTTTACAAATGAAATGATCAATACTTTTAATCTAGAGCAAAATTTATTAACTTTCCCATCGGAGAGAGACATATTGACTGGGGGGAGAGGGATGCTGGTGCAACGGAAGATGGATGGCTGGATGGTCGTCTCTTAACCTGTCCAAGAGTCAGTGTGCATGCAGCTGCCCTGCCAGCCCCACACCCGGGCCCCACAGGGCGGGCGCGACTGGGAAACCGAGTCTGGCCACCCTCGTCACACAGGTGGAGGGGACCTATGACCCAAGGGACTCATGTAGCAGGGACTGTGGGAGGCACTGTTCCTCAGACCATTGAGTTTTTGGGCAATTTCCTAGAGGAAATGGGAGGATTTCTAGTCCCAGAAGACCTGGTGGGACCAAGCCCACCACTGGCAGGGTGCTACTGCGAAGGGCTGACACACTGCGGTGTCTGAGGACTCATCACTGGCCTGGTTGGGGAACTCGGGGCTCCCCACCACCTCACATCAACCCTTTTTTTTTTTTCATCTCTGAAGGGCAGCAACAGGAAATGGGGTTTGACACAGTTAAGAACCAAGTCCCAAAGTTGGTTCTACTGTCACAAGGACGTCATCTCAAACTGCTCCTCCAGCTGAGCGTGCTGAGCTCCGGCCCAGCCGGAGGCCTGCTGCTGAGCGTCCTGTGGTGGGGGAATCTGACTAGCCTTTCCAGGAAGTCCCTTCTCTAACCAGCTAGGGGAAAAACCTCAGGTTCAGGTGAGGAAAGCCTTTCTGAGATCCACAATCAAACCCACCTAGGCCCACGAGCACCTAGGGAGACTTTCCCTCCCATGTGGGACACCCTCTGAGCAGAGGCCTACTAACCCCATTATTTGGGAGGAAGCAAATGGTTTTAAACTGACTTCTCTTATTTCTGAACCCAGATGACTTTAGAGCTTCAAGCCAAAGTTTGAACAATAGGCATAAAAAAATACAGAAATTGCAAAGGTGGAAAGGACTTTAGCTGTCACGTAGTCCAAGTCCTAGTTACGGATGAAGGAAGTCACAGAAAAATAAAGTCATAATGGTGAAGGAGACATAGCAGGGCTGGCAGTGGGTCGGAAGCTGGCCAGCGCCCACGCCACTGACTAATGCCACCTGGTGTTACCCTCAGCACCCTCATCACTACTGGGACCACAGGGGCGAGCGCATGCTGTATTTGACACGCTTCTCTGTTGTTATCCCTAAGGGCCGTGACGTTTTACCATGCAAGACCAACTCAGTTATCCCAAACCCCGTGTTTGGACTTAGGGATAACTTGGGGCCTGCAGGGACCCCAATAAATGATGAAGGGACTCCAGTTAAAATGATGGAGCAGTAGGCATGCTTGTACCAAGTACTAAATTAAAATTTTAAGAGATTTTTTTGGGGAGGCAGTATAATTCATATCCCCTCTTCTCACTTGGAGAGAAAAGTAATCCCTGCTTAGTCTCCGCATGTATGTCTTTACCTAGCAGTGATCCTAAACCAGGCTCTTCAGTACTTGATGCCATCAGCAGACAGGTTCGTTGACAAGAATGTGAGAAACATAAAAATAAAATATTAAATACATGTGAAGACCATGGAATAAATGTACTGATTAGCAGAAAGCTTTTTTTTTTTAAAAGGGGAATTTAAAAAAAGACCTTGGTCTTCAAGATCAATTTTTAAAGATCATTCCAGAGTTTTAAAAGACTGTAAATACCACTTCTTATAAAGGCTGATAATCACTGTTTACTCCTGAATACTTGGTAAAACAGTTCATAAGAGGCAACAGCGTTGTTATCTGAGAGGAAGACATGTCCCACTGGCTGGCAGGCAGGAGACGGGCTACCAGGGAGCTCAGCAGCAGGAGGGCGGGAGGGCAGGAGGGCGGGAGGGCAGGCCACACTGAGCCAGGCAGGGCCGAGGACCCCGTACTCAGGAGCCTCGGGGGCGGAGCTTCCTGCCACCTCCCCAATCGCAGGCCGGAGGGCAGCCTTGGCGAGGTGACCCTTACCACAGGAAAAACCTTGAAAGGTACAGTGGCTGTGCCATGCGGGGGGGGGGGGCAGGAGGAGACGGATAAACGGAGGGGAGGCACCTGTCCCCACAGGTCTGACATCAGTGGGCCCTGGAAGCGAACTGCAGGGGGCAAGGCTGCGAACCGTCTTCAGTGAGGGTTGGCCGGAGGCCGGAGCCAGTTTCCTCTGGTGGCAAGGAAGCCCACGGGCATGGGATCCCCACTGCCAGTCCTGCCCTCACTGGCCCTCCCACGGCCTGCGCTCGGCCTGGCCCGTCCTCACCGACTGCCCTGCCCTCGCGCTCCTGCTCCCGCCTCAACACACGGTGCCACGTCACACAGCCCTAACCCCCAGGCAGCCGTCTGTGCTGGGAACTCCACATTAACAAGAGAGCCCCAAGCAAACGTCTGAGAGGAGCCTTTCCCTTCTGCACAAGACCATTCCTCACCCCGACTTCAAGCAGACACCCTCCAGCCCCAGGGCTACTTCAGTATCTTTGATAAGAAATAGGTGCTTAGGGGCTACATCTGGGGGAGGAAGAGTGAAGGGAAAAACCCCTCTATTCATTCACCGTCAAAGACAATTTTATTTACTCACAAAACAGCTCCCAAGCCCGGGCGGCAGCACAGAGCTCAGACCTGCCCTGCCCCATCTCAGGGATCTGCACTCACAACAGGAAGCGCCACTGTCCTTCACTCCCAGTAGCACTCCAACCCCAACAACCCTGTGAGGTAGGTATCACCACCCTTCCCCCTCCTGATCCAGGTGATAGACGGGGAAACTGAGGCACCTGTTAACAAAGAGCAAGTCATACGGGAGTTCGGGGTGAGCCCTGCAGTCTGAACGTGCAATGACTCTTGGCCCCCACCACACACTAGTCACTGATCCACGCAGCCTCTTCCCACCCCCTTCGCGGCTGCAGGAGATAGTAAAACTTCCTTCTGCTGAAAGCCCCGCAGACAAGGTTCCTTCTCATCAAGTCTGCAGAGCCCCAGGCTGGGGGTGGGGTGGGGCCGGCGGCCAGTCCCTCTTGCAGTGCCTCTCCTCACAAGTGAGTGGTGGCCCCAGCCCCAGCCAAGGCCCCGGCCCGCGGGCGCAACAGACCCACGTCCTACTGGCCCAGGACAGGAGAGTGGTTGCTTCTTCGCAACCACTTGGCCTGTGTGTGCACAAGTGGAGAGCTGACTTTAATGGCATTCCTCCAACGGACTTACTGTAAAAGAAACAAGAAGGCATCTTGTCCTGGGCAGCAACACCAGCGGTGCTCACTTCAGCCCAGGGACCAAGCGGCTTGGAGAAGCTGGCATCCCGGACCCAGCGCCCGAAGCCCCGAGTCTAGGAGGAACGCGGCAGCGGGGGTGGGGCGGCACCGACAGCGGCTCCTGTGTAAGGACGCTGGGCTCAGCGGCTCCTGTGCGGGCGCGGCTCACGACCGGCTCCTGTCCTCATGGTTTCCAACAATCATCTTGCTGTACAGCTTCTGCTGCTCTTCTTTGAATGTATCCTTCACCTTCTCCCTCTTCAGACCACCATCCCTGTGAGACAGAGGCTGCATGTCACAGTGAAGAAGCGTCCTGCCCACCCTCATGTCACAGCCAGACGCACATGCTGCTCAAAACCCAGGAAACTCCTGCAGAAAGAGTCCTCCACGCCCCTCTCACCAGGATCCGCACAGCCGCCGCCCCAGACGTCTGGGACCCACCTTCCTACCTCAACACTCTCAGTGCTGCCCTGGATCAGAACCCACCCATCTCCGCAATGCTCTGTCATTGCTTAAGCCTGTCAAGGAGTTTATAATTCTTTCCACACACATTCATCCTCACCTTACAAAAGACACAGCAAGTATTCTGGCATTATGGAAAGTACATCAAGCTTTAAGATATAGTGAGACTTAAAAAAAATCTGTAAAACTCAGACCCAAGGATTCTCCAAATTCATGCAAACACCAAAGACAAGGGGGAGATGCATGTTCTTACCCCCTCTATGCTCAGGGATGGTGCTATGGGGAAATCCCAGCACCTCCTTCCATGCCCCCAAATAAATCCCTTAAACTTGGATTTACTTCTTTAAAGTCCCACTCCCACCGACCTGTCACCCCAACTCTGCCTACCCCCCTGAATTCCTGAATTATCTTCAATGACTAATGAAAATCCATGTCCACTTTCAGTCTTTTGCCCCCTCCCCCTTTTAAGGTGAGAGGAGGGGAGATAGTGAGATAGACTCCCACATGCGCCCCAACCAGAATCCACTGGGCAACCTCTAAGGCCAATGCTTGAATCAACCCAGCTATTTTTAACACCTGAGGCTGACGCTGGAACCAACAGCTATCCTCAGTGCCCAGGGATGATGCTCGAACCAATCAAGCCACTGGCTATGGGTGGGGCAGAGGGAGAGATGGGGGAGAGGGAGGGAGAGAGAAGTAGGTGGTTGCTTTTCCTGTGTACCCTGACCAGAAATCGGACCCAGGATGTCCATAGGCCGGGCCAACAATCTATCCACTGAGTCAGCCAGCCAGGGCCTAGCCCCCTTTCTTGAACTCTGGAGGTGGCAGTGGTGGAAAAGTCTGATGAGCCCCAGCATTGGACAGACCTCACACAGGAAGACCTGACCTGTGCGCCACCCTCTCAAACCCACGGCAAAGGCATCCCTTCCCAGGCTGCCAGCTGGTCTCTGCCAGGCTTCAGAGAGGGAGCACGGACACTGGGCAAGCAGTCTAGCTCTACAAGCCTGTCATCCCAAGTTCAGAACCGGGCCCCAGAGTTTGGCCTGTGACTTTGGAAAACGGTTATTACTTCAGCTCTCTGAGTTTCAGTCTGTCATCTGAAAAACAGGAGTAACGATTCCCATACTTCACGGAGTTACTGAGGATGAAATAAAATCACCACAGAGAGCACCAGCAGCACAATGTCCATGTGACGGAGGCCAGGCAATCACCTAGAATCCACAGGTCCGTTTAACTGAGTTCCCACACTGCTCCCGCAGGGCCCACTCCAGTCAGTGCCCTCCAGCACTGACCCCCGCGCTTCGGCCCGGGGCGCTAAGACGCAGAACCGGTGCCCTGAGCCAGCGTCCAGCCTGTCCCTCTCTGTTACTGGAGTGTAACTATCTCACATTCTGGCGTAAGGGCCCACAAAACTCTGGCCACAGGCCAGATCCCACCTGACACCTGTGTCTGTAAGTGGAGTTTCACTGGACGCACGTGCTCACTGTGCTGTCTCTGGTTTGCTTTCATGCTACAATAGCAGAGTTAAGCAGCTGCAACAGACACCACATGGTCCACAGAGTGTAAAATACCTATTGACTCTACAGAAAGAGTTTGCCAGTTCCTATTCTAGTAGGTAACACACTAAATGAAAAAATGGCAACTTTTGCCTTATTCTAAGGATTATCCAATTTTGCCAAGTATATGAGATCAGAGAGCACAGTACTCCTGCAGGGTTTCCAGATCGGCTCAGGGCGCCCCTACCTAAAGAGACATGGCCAGTGTGGGTGCCCTGGTAGACTGGTACACACCCCAGCAAAGACATGGACTCACTGCTTTAGGCCAAGCACCCTGGGTTCCATGTCCCCGAGATCAGGAACAGAAGGCCCTTCCGAGCTGGAACTAGGAGAAAGCAGTTGAGCTACTCACTCTTCAGGGCTGGTGAGCTTCATCCTCCATACCAGAGTGAGGAGGAATCTTTGTAAACTGGGGTCAATAATTTAGCATTTCCCCCAGAAATGCACCCTCTCCTAGACTCTGCTCAGAGTATCTGGCTCTGACTCACCAGAGCAGGTCCACGAGTCCTCCCTGCCTGGCAATGGCAGATTTCACCCTATTTGCAAACTGGACGGCATCTTCATCTGTCTGTAAGAAAGGGAATGAGACGACTCAAGCCAGGCTCCCGGTCAGACAGCGTAGGGACAACCTCTGCACGCTGCGGGCACCTACTTCTCTGGTCATGGGAGGCAGGTACCAAACACTGCAGACAATGGCCCAGCTGGTCATCATTCTCAGCAGGTACGTCACCATCCCATACTTGCTGCTGTTCCAGAAGGCGTCACCAAACTGCGGGTCATACTGAAAAACAGGGGGGAGGTAGATGGTGAGAAGCCAGCAGCTCTAACAAGGAATACAGCCCTAGGGCAGTATCAGTATCAGAAAGCTGCTCCCAGGCCCTTCCATGACACTTCTGAAGCAGCACACCTCGGCAGTTCTGACCTCTAGAAACATTCACCTCCCCTGCCTGACCCCAAACCCCACTGCAGATCCTTAGAGAGGACACCCCTAACAACTTCCCCAAACAGATGTTCGCCCTCTGACTAGTTTCACAGCTTAATCACTTACTGGCACTTATATTCTATTACTTAAGTTTTAAAGTGTATCCAAAAACAGAGACTAAGGTAACAGACTCCCACAGGCCCACTCTCTAGACTCAGCAATTAGCAACACTTCACCCACTTGCCTCATGTCACCTTCCCCACTTATAACAACCCTATAAACCCAATCTCCTCGTGCAACTGACTCAATACATGAACCTCCCCCAAATAAACCTATTTTCCTATATAACTACCAACTTTTAAATATCATCTCTAGTGCCTCAGACCGAAGAGAAACACAGAAGCACAATCAGTGTCTGTAATTTCGCTTCTAACAGAACTATCTGTTGAAGCAGGAGTCCCTGCTGGTGACACATCAGCGTCCACTGGTGAGGACTCGCCTTGCGGCAGGGTCTCCGCCACCCAGCTGCCACCCAGCTGCAGCACTTCCGCCAAGAAGCAGGCTCAGCAGATCCTTTCACTTGCCAAGGACTCTAACGGAGGCAAAGCTGTACTTCAATGGCATTGTGTGGGACATGCGGCCAAAGCTGTGACCATCCTCACCAAACGGAAGACTAACTTAAGTGGCAGGTGGGCATGGTGGGGGAGGTCCTGGAGGAGGTTATGAAAGAAGCAACAAAAGGAGCCAAGTCCTTCAGGAAAATGCCTAAACAAGGGGAACGGGACTGTCACCAAATGTCTGAAAGGCTATCTTATACAACACACCAGACCGACTCTGGAATTACAGAGCAAAGACCTCGCACCAGAGAGTGGAAAATGAAAGGAGACGGAATTGCAAGGGCCATCCCACAGAACCCCGCTGGCCTGAGTGTGGAAGAGCCCCCCGGCCTGGCAGAGCGGCAGCAAGAGCACGGGCCTCGTGCGCTGGGGCTAGGCCTCTCAGGCCTGCATTTTATGATTCTCAGAACAGCAACTGGATACTCATGCCTAGTTGTGAATCTAACTACTGAAATGAAGACAACTGGTTTAACTATAGAAATTAAGAAATTTAGAACTTTGGAAGGCTTAATGACTTCACATTATATACAGCTAAAGGAAGTAAGGGGAAAGAAGGAGTTTAAACAAAAGCTACAGTGTACGACCTGAAGAAACTATTGTTCTATTCTTTAAAGCACCACAGATAAAAATGTGCTATGCATCAGAATATGAGAGCCCTTTGTTTAGGGCTGGTTCTCTGCTGAATGCTGGGCAGACCCTATATAGTGAAAACAGGGCAAAAAAAGCTCAAAAAGCAATAAACTGCTCAAAATCAGATATTGACAATTTTAGTGGAAATGTAGTACGCGTTTTAAAGTTGCTAAGATTATCCAAGTTTGGTTACCAAAAACCTCTTAAAAGATGAAAACGTGCCCTGGCCGGTTGGCTCAGTGGTAGAGCGTCGGCCTGGTGTGCAGAGGTCCCAGGTTCGATTCCCGGCCAGGGCACACAGGAGAAGCGCCCATCTGCTTCTCCACCCCTCCCCCTCTCCTTCCTCTCTGTCTCTCTCTTCCCCTCCTGCAGCCGAGGCTCCATTGGAGCAAGGATGGCCCGGGCGCTGGGGATGGCTCCTTGGCCTCTGCCCCAGGCACTAGAGTGGCTCTGGTCACGACAGAGCATCGCCCCCTGGTGGGCAGAGCGTCGCCCCTGGTGGGCGTGCCAGGTGGATCCCGGTCAGGCGCATGTGGGAGTCTGTCTGACTGTCTCTCCCTGTTTCCAGCTTCAGAAAAAATACAAAAAAAAAAAAAAAAAAAAAAAATGAAAACGTGTATGTGGAGCAGAAGCTCTCTCTTGTGAAGGGAATGAAATGACATGTAAAATTTACACGTCTCTGCCTTTGGCAAGGAGTCTGCATGGCCTCATGCTGGGGACGCTCCCCTGCTCCAGGGCAGGGCTCGCTCAGTGTGGGCTCAGTGTGGCCCCGACCGGCAGCGTCAGTGCACCAGCAGCAGGTTAGAAACGCAAGCCCAGACACCCGCATTCCACAGTCCGTCCAGGAGATGCTGACGCAGCTAAGACCCAAGAACCAACACTGGGGAGTGAGCAGAGGGCTTCCACCCAGTAGTCTGTTCCTAATAATCACGTCTGGGGAACACTGGACCCTCAGCATAGTAAAATGCAGGATGGTGTGTGGTGGCGGTAAGGCCACTCCGCACCCCTCTGCCCACAGCAGATGCTGCTCCGACTGTCTTCTTTCTTGCTGTTCCCATCCCAGACACGGCATCCCCCACACGTCTCGAGCAGCCCTGACCCATCGATCCATTACCTGCAGCCACTATTCATCTGCTGTCCCTGTCCTGGTGCTTTGCCCACCTGGTAAAAGGGGAGGAGGGGACTGGTAAGCGTTTGCTCAGCCAAGAGGAGCACCTCCTCCCCCACTACACCAGCCGTGCTGGCGAGATGAAAGTAAGTCCTTCCACGGAATGCTCTGCAGACAGCAAACAGACCCTTGAAAACTATGGAAACTAAATTCTAAGCCCGGCTCAAACTTACTGTTGTACCCTGAGTTCAACCTAATAGTTTAATCTTACTGACATTAGCCTGTGTTTCTTAGAAGTATAATGTAACAGCAAACTTTTAGAAATAATACTATAGGCCCAGGCCAGGTAGCTCAGTTGGCAAGAGTATCGTCCCAAAATGCCACGATTACAGGTTTGATTCCAGGCCTGGACACACACACGAATCAACCAATGAATGCATAAATAAATGGACCAATAATTAGATGTTTCTCTCCCCCCCCTTTCTCTCTCTAAAACCAATCAATCAAGCAAACAATCAATTAAAGAAATAATACTATGTATTTATAAAGCCAGAAGAATTTCAAGGAGGAGGTGGAAAAAGAGAAAAAAGGGAACTGACTGGCTAGTCCATCTACCTCTCTAGGTGAGTGTGAAGTTAGAGGTACAAATTCCTAACGGTGGAGCACAGATTAGACAAGCTCTTAAGACCCACTTTACTTTTAAAAGCTGTTTTACAAGCTGTTGTTGGTTTACAGATGAGACTAGGACCCAACTCAGCAGAGCTGCTTCATCCTTCAGCACCAAGACAGGCCTGCGCCCACCCATCTGCCCTTCACCAAGTACACAGATCCAGCTGGGCAGACCCCCCACCCCCGCAGGGGCAGTGCCTTCTATCAGCGGGGCTTATGAAAAGAGGAGGGAATAAGTGAGAGGGGGTACGAAGCTTATAAAGCATCCCCATTTCCGGAACCTCATGGGGGCAGTGCGGTGCGGTGCAGTGCGGCTGGAATCCGGCCGTTTCAAATTTAAGTAATTCCTGTCTCTTCAAACAGGTTATGAAAAGTGCCGCATCCTCCTAAGCACTTGACCCACACCAGCACAGTCCCAGGCTGATTTACTGGAGAGGATCAACCCGCTGATGGTGACACCGGCTCCTTCCTCCATTCATCCGTGGCAGCAGCAATAATGACTACAGGTACCCTCAGAGGTCTTGTACCTTGATAGCAACAGGGTAAACCGTGGCTCCAATTTCAAAACTTCCCTTTTTGAACATCATCACCGATGTATTATTGATGCAGGTTCCTAAAATGCAGGAGAAAATAAAATGCTATTTCTTTTGGTTCTTTACGCCAGAGATTAGGAGTTTAAGGACTAAATATAATAATAATTACAATGACTCTTCAAACAGGATAACTCTATCATCTCCCTACCTTATGAATGAACACTTAAGAGAGATGAGCAAAACACTCATCTGCTTCCAGTTCTCTCACTCCAGGACCACACTCCCTGATTACCACACACCAGCCTAGACAGGCAGGTCCCCGTGAGAACTCCATAAGCTGCAAGACCCTGTCAACTGTACTCCCTGTCAACTGTACTACAGAAGGGGTTCCTGCCCTGGCAAAGTTTACACTATGACACTTTGTCCAAATTCTACATTTCTGTGAGTCGTTAGGCCCACAACCAATCTAAAGAGACCTAGCATTATTCAGTGAAAACAAGTAACCCCAACAAAGGTTGAGGACCTTGGTTCTGGGGCAACCCCAGAGTCCCCACCCTGGATGGCCTCCCCCAACAGAAGCTCTCTGTGGTGACCGATGCCTTCTTACCCTCTGGGAAGATGAGGATAGGTAGCTTGCTTTTATCCTGCACATGTTCAGTCAGTCTTTAAAAGAGAAAAATACATTTGTAAATAACCTCCATAGATATGATACTAGATGCTGTATAGAAACAAGTGAACAAACATGACCCTGTACTTCATAAACCCCATATCTAAATCTCATAAAGACAAAACCTATAAGGATGGGGAAAATCAGATGACTACTGTTTAATTCATACAATTATTCAGTTAAGCATTATTACAGTCTGTGTGCAGAGGACACTGCTCGGACTTGGGACTGTCTGCAGGACACACTGCTTCAGGGCCTAGAGAAGGCCCCCTACAACAAACCTTCACTCCTGAACCTCCTACCAGCCTTGCTGGGTTAGCCCTGCAGTCCTCCTGGATTTACACCCTGTCCCTGAGAGATGCAGCCCAGGGACCCGATCCGTATGGGAAACGGTCTCAGCTGGGTCTGGATTTCTCTCAATGTACTGCAAAGCTCTTGCCATTACTTGCACCAGATTTATCCTTTTTTCAAGCCTAAAAAAAGAGTAGCTTTGTTCTATCACCTTGTTTGTTTTTGTTTGTGACAATGAATTCATTTTGTGATTTCAAATACCATTAAAAGTACATATTTTTTTTGGTACAATGGGTACAAGAAGAAAGATTTAAAAACATTACTAACTTGGTAAATAACATTAGGGTTTCTATACATTTTATATTCCACGTCAAAAAAGCATTTTCATTAAGATAGTAGTATAGGCTTAGTGCAGAAGGCACTAATTCCACTCTGGATAAATATAATAACTACCCCTAAAATGCATACTTTTTCTGCAACTAGTCATACAGAATAGCATTTTACTGATTTACCTTTTAGCCACCAGGTGGCGATCTTTCACTTCAGACCGCTCAAACCAGACATGAGGGCAGGCCTTCACCATGGCTCTCTGAATCACACCCATGAGTCCCCCGTGCACTTGACCCACCTAATCTCAGACAAAGGAACAACTGGTAGTGAAGCCATCCTCACACAAATTCCCCACTCTGTGCAGAAAGCTCCAGATCCCACAAGAAAAGCACCCCAACCTCTCACAAACTAACATTTTATTGATAACCATAGGTTTCTCACTATTTAGAAAACATGAGACTCCCCGAATCTTAACTTTCTCTATTTAATCAGTGATCTAGAGATGTGTAGTTAAAAACATAGCTGAAAACCCTAAAACTAAATGAAGCTGAACAATACCTGTGTACAAATGCGCCCCCAGCAGTCTCCCCTCGCCGCTGAGCCCAGTTCAAGTCCTCCCTCCCCATCTGCAGCCCTCCCATGCTGTCTACACACCCAGAGGCTAACCTCCAGCCACACTTTCAGTCACTCTGCTCCGAGTTCTCAAAAGCAACAGAAACAAAGGTAAAAATCTAGGTTGGGACGTGTACATAAAAACGTTTATACCCTTAAAAAAGAGACGGTGAAGGGTCCAAAAGCCCCCCAGCCCTGACTGTCTCTGGCCCCAAGAAACAACAGAAAGAAGTCTTACCATAGCATAATAGCCATCACTGGCCAAAATGATGACGTCAATAGGAGAGGTGTGATTGGCCACACAGATGCCACCATTTCTAGGCCTGTTTTTCCTGTTGAGAATGTAGCAAAGCAACAAAACTTCGTGTGAATCAATTCAGCTGGAACTCACCCCTCACCTCAGCTTCATCAGCTCTAAGAGCGCTCAGAGCCCGGCTGGCTGGCGGCGCTGGTCACGCTCGCCAGCACCACTGCTCTGTACCCTACAGGCCACCTCACCTGTCGTGGTAAGTAATGATGGCCGTCAGCGCTCGCACGCAGATCCGGTAGCACATTAAGTGGACGTGTTTACTCAGGAACTCCTTAAACCTGCAACAACAGGACAAAGACTTTTGTTTTATTTTACATACAGGAAGACCGGGAGAATTGCTGACTCCAACAATTTAACTATCACTGACTGTGGTCCTTTACGGCTGCAAAGTATTTTTATAAATATTAGTGTATATGGTAAAACACTGTAATTTATTAGCATCTTTATGCCCATGTACGAGGAAACAAAGCAGTAAGAACTGCTTAAATTCTCCTAAAAATAGGTTTAAAACCCATAGCCCTAGAATTTCCTATACCGGGAAGCCTACTAGATTCCCTACCTTCCCAGTCTACACCTGCAGGCAAGGCAGAGGCCAGCGTCCAGCCTCCCGACCAGCCTGGGCAGAGGAGAGGTCTGCCTGCTCCAGATTTCCCAGAGGAGTACATTTCTCCTTTAAAAAAACAAAACAAAGAAGCCCTACCTACATTTCTTATCCTCTTACCAATTTATCAACACAGTGGACTGCTCACAACTACACAATATGCTGTAAATTCTGCTAGCCCTGGGTGTTACAGTTTTGTGGGTTTTCTCCACAACTGTGAGGGTTGGAAGGCAAAAAGAACAGTCACAGATCAAGATAGTTAAAATAAGACTTTATACTGATGCTACTGTTATCAATGGGGTACTTTATCTGCCTAACACTCTGTGGTTTGGCTGTACTCAGAGAAGTCGCTTGGCCTTCACCAGAGCCATCATTCCAGAACTAAGCACCCTTCAGACATGGACCCTCCCACTCGACTCACCTCCCAGCTGGCAAGTGTCCCACCACGGTTGTGCCCACCACCAGAAGGCTTATCCCTGTGAAAGCGAGAGCTATCCTGTAATAAGAAGACAAATTAAAACACCGCAAACAAATCCTTGCACCATGTATAGAACTGAATGTGTGAAAATGAAAGTGGGCATCTTGAAACCACCCCCAAGATCTAATCACCTTGGACCTAGAGCTCCCTCTGGAAATGCAAGCAGGCCTGTCAGAACCAGAGGCCATTCTGATTCTACGCTGACAGTGACTATGGGTCAGGCCTCAGGCAGCCAGAAAGATGGAAAATCCCAACGCTGGTAGGCTGTTCTGCCCTCAGGCACCTGCGCTGTTCTCTGACCCTTCCCTTTGGCTTGAAACTCTGGCAGAAGCACAGCTTCTCTGTGAAGCAACAGGAAGTAGAGCCTGAAGGTGCCATCATCTGGCAAGGCACACTCGGAAGGAGGGGGATCAATATGCTTCTGTACTAGACAGCAGGAAAGAATCAGCCCTGCCCAAGAGGTGTGGCCAGGAAAGCACATCACGTTCCCTGGCCCTCTGTTTAGTCCATCCAGACGAGCAATTTGTCTTTAGAAACCTGACTATTTCTGTCTGATATGCAGACAACCCAGAGTCTTTAAAGAATATTCACCAGTGGACCCTTCCAAGGGTTAAAGGGACTGGCCAATGAAGACTGATACTACCCTTCTTTACAAAACGGGACAACGAAGCAGGGAGACACAGGGAGGCAGACCATGCGTGGGGTGCAGGCGGCAGCAGCTCGAGCCCTCTGTCCTCCCGTGGGCCCTGCCCTCACCTGAGAGGCAGGAGGAAGCAGTACCGAATCAGCACTCCTAAGCCCCACAGGACAGTGAGCCGGAGGCTGATGTACTGAAAGTTGTAATTGGTTCTGCTCAGCAGGTTCCAGGACTCCAACTCCTCTGCTGAGAATCTCTTTGTCACCTCATCATCCATAATGGTCTCCATTCCTTTCCGGCAAAAGTAGAAAATGTCAGAGAGCTCAAACTCTGGAGTATTATCCAGAGCCTTACTGCTCCCACTTCGACGAATTTCTTTAATCTCTTCTTCTAGCGAAGTGGGATCCTTTGCAATAATGCCTGCAAAAGAGAACACCCTGTCAAGCAGCACACTGGGAGAAATATGTTAAAAATACTCGGAGTACACAGCCCACCTTTATATAGTGAAGAATCTGTGTAGACTCAAAGCACTCAAAAACACAGTTCAAAGGGACCTTTTAGGATAAGGGATCACGACCCAGTCTTACCATTGGTATAGGGCTTGTAGAGTTGGTGGTTCTTCTCTTTGGCTCCTCTCTCCATTCTCAAGGTCGCCCACTGTTGGGGGGGAAATGGTAACAATCAAGAATGAAATCCTTTTTTATTCAGTGAACACTTCCACTTACATTCTCTGAAAGTCTCAAGCCCTATCACCTGAGATCAGACTGTAGCCAAGAAAGTATCCATTCTAAAAGTAAACTCAAAGCTCTCTCCTCCTAGAACAGTTCCCCATCTTGATAACTAAGACCTGAGTTACCCATAGTAAAGAGCTGCAAACCAGGAGTGTGGGCAAGTTTCTCGCTTCGCACTGCCTAACTCTGCCTCCGGTTCCCTAAGGGACTCTCCCTAGCCGACAGCACGTGGACCTCAGCTTCTCCTTTACTACCAGACAGCAGCTATTCACAAACAGCAAAACCAAGCATCCTTTAGTCCACTGCCTGCACCCCGTTGCCTACCTCCCAAATTATTCCAAGAAAGCGACAATGTCAGGTTTTAGCAGATAAAAGATTTAAATAATATATATGTCTGAAGTGTCCACTCACCCTCTGAGTAACCCTTTAATAGGAGGACCCCACTTGATATAGAAAGGTCTGAGAGTGGCTGTGTTTAAAAAAAAATGTTAGGGGAAAAAAAAGAACACTATTTGGAGATTAAAAAACCCCCACCTAGGTTCACATTCCAAGTTTAATACCTACACCCCTTGAGTAACTCATTCTAACACTCTGAACACTGGTCTTTTCTATCTACAAAATAGAATAATAATAGTATGTCAACCTCCTACATTATGAGATTTCCTAGAACCAAATGAAATTATGTGACAGAACTTAGACAACAGCACAATTCCCCAATTTTCCTCATTACTAAAATAATAATCAACTCCAGAAGAGACCTAGGAAAGAGAGGCTCCCTTCCTTCAATAAAACCCTTTTAACTAAAGAAAGAGGGTCCGAGCCTGAGTCTTTCCCACTATCAAGTAATGAGAGGTGAAAACATGAGCTCACTTACTACCTACTGGAGTATGTTATCACCAAATGGGAAGTTATGCCCATGGTGATCAAAGAAATAGAACAGGTATCTTTAAAAGTGTCTTTTCAAACTTCTGTTTCCAGTTACGCAAAGTAGGAGAAAACCCAATCATTCCATGACACAGCAAAACCCACATAGCCCAAAGCATTTGGTGTGGATTTTTCTGGCGGAGCCTGAAGTATTAGCAAGACCGCTCTGCACGGTCTAGCAGAGCCAAAATCAGGACACGAGTTTAATCAGTGATCTGACCTCATCTGGAAATTTATTCAACCTCCACTGTCTAAAAAACAAAACAAAACAAAACCAGATGGCTTACTCAACAAAAAGGCGAAGGCAAGAAAACACAACATAAACCATTTTCTATATTCCAGATATTGAGCCACCGATGTGTTTGGGCTCTATGCAGGGACGATCTTCTCTAGAAGAAAATGTAAGTATGACTTCTAAAATGGAGGAAGGTGAATTTCATCTGGGAATTCCATCTAGGGAAGAGGTGAGTAAGAGGCAAGTGAGTTCACAAGCCTGGCATACAGACAGGTCACTCAAGCAGAGTTCAAAGGGCTTTCCATTTTTGCCAAGACTCTGTGTTAGTATTGCAAGCATAGTCAGAACCAGAAAACCAGTAAACGATGCGAACTGGCTCTGTACTGACAATTCTGATACTTAGGTTAGGATGCAAAGGGCAGATGATATATGATATCAGGGCTCCTGAGCACTAGAATTTACATCTAGAATTTATTTCACGATGCAAAATGTAAGATAGCTGTGGTTTTTTGTTTTCATTGGAAAGGTTCTGCTTAAATGAGATTCTACATCTTCTAGCTCTGTAACAAAGCTCTGTCATAAATATCCCCTTGCCCTCCTGCTTTGTAGATCTAGCTTTACTTTTTCTGAACTTCAGAGACATTACTTCTGTGTTAAGAAAGAACTGTCCAGTCCCAAGAGCAGGGGAAAAGCGGGCGGGGCTGGAGGAACCTGGCTGCTGGGGGGAACAGCCTATGAAGAGATGGCTGGAGGTGCAGAGGACTGGCTGGAAGGCTGCTACACATTAAGCAACATCTGATAACTACTCCACTAGCTTCTCCACACTGTCACACTGTCACTTTAAGAAGTACAGTGCTCAGATATCCAGAAAACTGAGAATCCTAGGTTCCGAGTTCATTTCCTTATAAGCCTCCTCTTCCTTCCCCTGTGAGATGCCATTTACTACACTGTCAGTATCAATTACTAAATTACTCCCTTTTCAGCTTCTACCAGACAGGGAAGCGATCACTTACGGGCACTCTTAGGTAACATTAAACCCAACGCAGACCTTGGCAGGTGAAATGCAGATGGTTCGATGGTGCGCTTTTGCTATTCATTCTATTGGACACTGCGATTTAGGAACTACTGTAATCACATAAGAAAGGTCTAACGGTCTCAGCAGAGGCCTTCCCCGCCTTCTCAGTCTTCCCCGCCTTTTCAGTCAGCGGCCCTGCACTTTCCCATGAACTAACTAGATATGCCCAAAGAATCAGACCCTTAGAAAATTCCAGCTCCCATCATCCATTACTTCCTCTGACCCAAGCAGAGTACAACTTTTAACAACTCTTTTCTCTCCCTGCTTCAGCTATAATCTCTAGGTGGCTAGTGCCAAATCTACGAATCTTAACTTTAGAAAAGTGCCAACCTCACATTTCCCATCACCTGCTGGTCATCTCCACAAAAATCAAACTAGCCCTCACCACCCAGCAGGTAGAGAATTAAAGGCAGCACACCTCCTTCTGACCCTCCATGTGCACCCCTCCCCCCGCCCTCCTCCTGTGGTGCTGGGATCACTGTCCCTGTCACACAAGCTTTTAGGCTTTCCATCTGTCACCATCTGTCACCAGCTCCTATCAAACCTCCCCGAAATGACTGTCTTTCACAGCTGTTCTTGCGTCATGCCACTAGCTTGGTTCATTCGCTCTTTTTTTGTCTACACTACTAATGCCAACGGCTCTTTAACTGTTCTCTCCTTCCTCCAATCCGTCCGTCCGAACAGATGCTGCCACAGTCTGACCGGGTCACTTCCTTGCTCAGAAACTTTCAATGGCTTCTCAATGCCTAAGGGAATGTTTGGCTTTATAGTCTACCTCATTCCCTCCACGCTGCCAATGTTGTTGCTCTACAGAACTATGCTCTGTCTCTAAACTTTCTCATCTGCTCTTCCAGAATGATTGTTTTTTAAGACCCAGTTCAAATGCCAGCTCTTACACAAAATGTTACCTACTCAATTCCGGCAGTCAGAATTAATCTTGACGGGTGAACTTTAACTGGCATCACGTTATGCATCAGTTAAGTATGCACATATTTGTCATTCCGACTGGCCTACAAATGCCTTGAGGGGCAGGAGCCAGAACCTACCCATATTTGCATTCCAGCAGTCTGACAGTGCCTTGCACACAGTAGGAAGTCAATAAGGGCTGCCTTTATAGTCAACTCCCAGTATTTCTTTTCATCAAGTTCCATATGAACAGATAATTCTGAAATAATAAAACCTAAAACTTCTTGATTCTGGCCTGTATGCTACTCAAGATTAGGTTAAAATCACCCTTCTCACAGGGGCAGGGAGGACACAGCTGATCAGAATCACCCCTGTCACTTATAATCACATGAAATGGGTATTACTACTCCCATTTTCTTGATGAGGAAGTAGACTGGCAAGTCTGATGACTTGGGTCAAGTTCTGGAGCTGGTAGGAAAAGCCCTGGACTTAAAGCTAAAGGTCACCTGACTCAAACACTCATGCTCACCCCCCTGCATTCCCACTACCTGTCCAGTCTACTGAATTTCCTTATGGTTTCTGTGACTCCACCAATCAATTCTGCCTGGAGTTCAATGTTAATCAGACTACAACTCTCTTATTCTCTTACCTTCTCTAACCTGACCTGATCAATACTTTTCACATCAGGCAAGAAAACTCAGGCCATTTATTTTCACCTTTCTCCTTTACAACCAGGTTTTCTTCTCTCCCCCTGCCCAAACCACTGTCAACTCAGTTGGAAGTTCACTTCTAGGAAGTGTACTCCAAATAATACCATGACCACTGCCTTGAGGGCAAATCTGAAGCACAACATTAAGAAAACTAAATCACTGGTTGGTTCAGTGGTAGAGCGTCGGCCTGGCGTGCAGAAGTCCCGGGTTCGATTCCCGGCCAGGGCACACAGGAGAAGCGCCCATCTGCTTCTCCACCCCTCCCCCTCTCATTCCTCTCTGTCTCTCTCTTCCCCTCCCACAGTGGAGGCTCCATTGGAACAAGGATGGCCCGGGCGCTGGGGATGGCTCCTTGGCCTTTGCCCCAGGTACTAGAGTGGCTTTGGTCGCAACAGAGCGACGACCTGGAGGGACAGAGCATCACCCCCTGGTGGACAGAGCGTTGCCCCCCTGGTGGGCGTGCTGGGTGGATCCCGGCCGGGCGCATGCGGGAGTCTGTCTGACTGTCTCTCCCCATTTCCAGCTTCGGAAAAATACAAAAAAAAAAAAACAAAAACGAAAAAACAACTAAATCACTTTAAATAACACACTGTCCTCTGCACATAAAGGTTTTCCGTGACTCAGCAGTAACAGCACTGAGTGCAGTCTTCCAGGAGAGGGAACAGAAGACACTGACCACTCATACTCTCTCTATACTCTACCTCCTTGACAAGACACCATACCAAGGTTCTTTTATAGAGAGGAAGGAATTAATCATGGGAAACTAGTTGTTAAGCAAGGGATCACTTAGGTCTGCCAAAAGCAGGTAGATGGACTATTATTATATATCCAGTTTTAACAATCTTTATGAAAATTACCTAGTGCAGTGCAAAAATGGCTGATAAAAAGATATAAAAGTTTATGTACACACACACTATTAACACAACCATAAAACATGAATGTGTATTGTCAAAGACTAAAAAGTAATACAAAAAAATTTCAAGGTGCTGTAAACTATAGAACATGACTGTTTAAAATTCTTTAATATTTTATTATTTGTCTGGTTATCTATTGCTACATAACAAACTGTCCCATAACTCAGTGGCTTAAAACATGACTATCATTAATTCGGCTCAAGAATCTACAAACTGCAGCCTGACCAGGCAGTGGCACAGTGGATAGAGCATCAGACTAGGACACAGAAAACCCAAATTCAAAATCCTGATGTCGCCGGCTTGAGCACGAGCTCATCCAGCTTGAGTGTGGGATCAGACATGACCCCATGGTTGCTGGCTTGAGCCCAAAGGTCGCTGGCTTAAAGCCCAAGGTCACTGCTTGAGCAAGGGGTCACTTGTTCTTCTGGAGCCCCTCCCCAAGGCACATATGAGAAAGCAATCAATGAACAACTAAGGTGCCACAACAAAGAACACTGATACTTCTCATCTCTCTCCCTTCCTGTCTGTTTGTCCCTATCTGTCTCTCTCTGTCTCAAAAAAAAAAGAAATCTACAAACTGCAGATTGGTATAGCTGGGTGGCTCAAAGGCTGGGGCTGGACGTCCACCCTCTGAAGGCTTGCTCACTCCTGCATGTGGTGCTGATGCTGGTTGTTGGAGCCTCCCTGGGGCTGTGAGCTGAAACACCCTCACAACATGGCGTCTGGGTCCCAGGAGTCAGACAGCAGTTGCATTGTCTTTTCTAACCTAATCTCACATGTCACACAGTGTCACATACATCACTTTCTATTTGTGAGAAATAAGTAATAAGGCAGGTCTCACCACTAGAGCGAAAGTCAAGGCCCTAGTTGGATGGCTCAGTGGTAGAACGTCAGCCCAGAGTGTGGATGTCCCAGGTTTGATTCCCAGCCAGGGCACACAGAAGTGACCATCTGCTTCTCTACCCTTTCTCCTCCCTCTTCTCTCTCTCTCCCTCTCTCTCTCTCCTGGACCAGACTGCACAGGTGCTGAGGATGGCTCTGTGGGGCCACCACCTCAGGCGCTAAAAAGTAGCTAGGTTGCAAGCACAGGACTAGATGGGCAGAGCATCAGCTTCAGATGAGGACTGCCAGGTGGATCCTGGTCAGGGTGCATGTGGGAATCTGTCTATCTCCCCTCCTCTCACTTGGAAAAAGAAAAAGAAAAAAAAAAAAGAAGTCAATCAGACTCCATCTTTGGATGTCAGAATCACCTGAGTTTTTAAAAATGCCCACCTAGACCAATTAAATCATAACCTCTGGGGAGAGTCTAGTGCTCCCAAATAAGTACCTTGAAAATGCTGTGACAGCCTGACCAGTGGGTGGCGCAGTGGACGAGCATCAACCTGGGACACCGAGGATCCATGACTGAAACCTCAGGGTTGCTGGCTTGAGGGCAGGCTCACCAACTTGAATGTGGAATCACAGACATGACTCCACGGTCACTGGCTTGAGCAAGGGGTCACTGGATCGGCTAGCGTCCCCAGGTCAAAGCACGTATGAGTAACAATCAAGAACAACTCAAGTGTGGCAACTACAGGTTGATGCTTCTCATCGCTCTCCCTTCCTGTCTGTCTCTCTTTCTCTAAAAAAAAAAAAAAAAAAAAAAGAAAGAGAAAAATGCTTTCTCAGGTGATTCAAATGTGTAGTTAGGGGAGAAAGACCCACAGAATTATGATGATCTGTAAGTTTTCTTCCAGTTGCAAAATTAAAATGGCAAAATAAAGATCTCTCTTCTATTAAAAAACCACATACACATATAAGTATATTTTAATTGTATACATGGATATATAGATGTATGCTTTAAGATCTAAAACCAGTTTGGCCAAATTCAACTTCTATCTAACACTACTGCTAATAAAAAATAGCATTCCTTATTGTCCGTTAGGATCAACTCAGAGCAGTAACCCTTATTATTAGAGGGGTGAGCCACGCTATGCCCTCGATGGTACACATCAGTTCTTCCTAGCCTACTACCTGCTACTCTCGCTTGTTGCCAAGTAGTAATTACCCACGATGTTCAACAGGACAGCAGCCACAGTGCCCACTGAATGCCTGATACATACCTCTAGGGAATAAGAGGTGCAAATCTAGTTCTTGAAATTCTAAAGCTTGAGGTAAAAAATGGGTACATATGCACACACACAACTTCCATTATCGCTTCTAAATCACTGTGCCCCAAACCAGTGATTTTCAAGATGTGGTCAGAAGAGTCTCTGATGGCTTAAGATTACCTGCCGTATGGATTGGCCCAACAATACATATGATATTTAATAAGTTTTCCACTGTTAACTATAATCTACTCTAAAAGTCACAAGAATGTACTGTAGCCTGACCAGGTGGTGGCGCAGTGGATAGAGCGTCAGACTGGGATGCAAAGGACCCAGGTTTGAGACCCTGAGGTCACCAGCTTGAGCACGGGCTCATCTGGTTTGAGCAAAAGATCACCAGCTTGGACCCAAGGTTGCTGGCTTGAGCAAGGGGTCACTCGGTCTGCTGAAGGCCTGCAGTCAAGGCACATATGAGAAAGCAATCAATGAACAACTAAGGTGTCACAAGGAAAAACTAATGATTGATGCTTCTCATCTCTCTCCATTCCTGTCTGTCCCTATTCCTCTCTCTGTCTCTCTGTCTCTGTAAAAAAAAAAAAAAAAAGAATGTACTGTACATTAAAAAATATAGTTACAATAAGAAGGATTTATCTGGCTATAAACTTCAAAATATTAACTGGGGGGGGAGCGATATTTTCAAAACAGAGTACAGAATATACCTGGATTCTAGGCCTTTGGATTCTAAAGAGTGATCCAAGTTTAACCCTAGGCTGATAACTTCTATTTCTATGTTTTAAAAACAAGGATTTCTATAGGTTTATGAATTAATCATTTGCTTATAATAAACGAATAAAAGCTCGACATCACTCACTGTTGTCTCCTAAAAGTTTATCAGCTGTCAACCGATTCTATACTGGTGTACATTTTTTTCAGTGGCAAAGGGTATGGGTAGTAAGTTATATGGTCCACAGGAACTCTGGGCTCTAATGAAGATTTTCTTGGATTGAAACTTTAAAAAATTGGATTTCCTAATTAAAATAAATAGTATACATTAGTAACGCAACTAGCCCAAAGACTGATTAGATTACCACTTCTCAAACTACACTGTGCAAATGAATCACTTGAATCTTGTTGAAATGTAAATTATAAATCAGTAAGTCGGGAAAGGGCCTGACCTCCATTTCTAACCAGCTCTTAGGTGATACTCATGCTCTGGCCTCAAGACCTCTCCCTGGATAGCAAGGAACTAGATAACCTGGGAGACCATACGCAGTGCTCAAATATCATATTACTGTAAACGGGTACTCAAACAAGTGCATGTACACATAGCAGCAGTACTCACAAGACGGTACGGTGGAAACAGTCCATCAGTAGATAAGCAAATTATGATACAGACACACAATAGAGTATTATTTAGCCCTTAAAAAAAGTACTGAAACATGTTCCAATGCGGATGAATCTCAAAAACTTTATGCTGAATGAATGAAACCAGTCAGGCACAAAAGAACACATTTTACATGATCCTATTTATATGAAGTATCCAGAATAAGTAAATCCAGAGACAGAAGAGACTCCTTCCTCGTTGCCAGGAGCTGGGGGAGGGAAAATGGGGTGGGGGGACTGCATAATAAGATTTCATGACGACTGAAAACAGATATTGCTAATAAATTACCAAATCTCTGGATAGGTATTAAAAGACTTGAGGCAAAGAACAGCTTCCAGGTAATACACTGCTCACCCATTGCTTCTACATTACGACCAGTCTGGTTCAGCAGTATAATTAAGTTCTGACATGTGCTATGAAATTTATTAGCCCATCTCCTCTAGCTTTAAGAAAATAAAACTCATCAAATGCCCCTCTTCTGTTAATTTAACAGCTGCCATATAAAAAGTGGGGTCTGGCAGTGATTTTTTCCGTCAGTTTTAAGCCCCTCCTGTTGACATGAACACAGGCAGCACAGTCAGGGAGTGGGTTCCTTTGCTGAAACGAATCAAACATACAAGTACCTTAGCTGAAGAGAAAGACCACTAAAGGCTTTCACAAGTAATCCTTTTTACTCAAAATACCACTTCCCATTCTACCAACTTACTCCATATCCAATAGAGATATTAACCAGAGAACAACAACTCTTTCCTCCTCTGTGAAGCAACTGTTTGTAAACAAACAGCACGACTCACCGCAAAAATTTTTAACAAAGTTTTCATGTAGAGCTTTCGAATACCAAAGGAGACTCCAAAAATAGCGGGGACTATGATGAAAACAAGAAGGAGGGTGAAGAGGACAGTCAGGGAGATGCCCAGAAGGTTGACAATCAGGCTATCAAAAGGCAGCAACAGGAACATGGTGGAGGATTCCGCAAGGCCAATGCCACCGTCCCCAGGAACAAAGCACAGCCTTCAGATGGTCCTCTCCGACAGCACCAGCCCAGGAAAGCAAGCAAGCTCCATTCCAAAGTTCACAGCACTCCACGGCCTGGACAGAAAGCTCGGGTAGAGTGACAGCAAAAGGGCAACAGGAGGCAGCCTGAAAACACCAGCTCTCTCCGGAACAGACGGCCTTCGGAGGTGAGCGAGGCAGGCTCGATCTTCAGGGTGCGCACTGAGTCCAGGCCGACTTTCTGCGACAGTGAGCAGCGAGGCAGGGAACTCGGCTCTGCTCCCCTTCCACTGCTTCCGGAAGTCGTATTTGTTTCCTGCCCAAGAGCATTTAGCAGATAAATCTGTCCTGAAGATCTGTCATTGCCAGAAGTACCAAGAAGAGTTCAACTTGGTGCCAGAAAAATCCTGCTAACTCTTGTTAGGGGGGTGACTGTAGAAATCAAATAAGTTTTCCTTAAAATTCCTTCATAAGCTGAAAATTGTGTTCACTGCAGAGAGTTCATATCCGGCCCCATTGCTCCCCTAGAGAGGCTCCTGGTGCGCGCTGCTTCCAGGACCCTCCTACCTGGAGAGCTCCAGTCTCTGCCAGCAGGACGCAGAGGCTGGCCCCGAGTGGCTCATGCTGCCTGCGGTGAGCGGAATTCCCGACGGTCCTGGCATTGGGTCCTCTGGACCGTCTTCTCCCCAAGGCCCCCCTTTTCAGCAGTGACCCCGGTTCTTGGCAAGAAGCTGCTCACATGCTGCCAGAGCTAGGGGTGGAAAGAGAAACACGGTCAGTCACACAAATCAAGAGGACAAACATCAATATGCTTTGGGGGTGGTGGACTGCTTCAGGTAAGCCTAGAGTCAGTGCCAGCTTTTCAAGTCATCAGAGTCAAAGGGACTGGGCAGAGCAACAGGTGGCTGACACAAATGTGGAGGAAAACAACAGATGTTTCATACAGTTTTCAACTCCAATGACATGATCTGTGGCCGCTCAAACTTTCTGAATAGAAAATCTATGGACTGGCCCTGGCTGGATGACTCAGTGGATAAAGCATTGTCCCAGGGCACTGAGGTCACAGGTTCAACCCCCAGTCAGGGCACACATAAGGAGCAATCAATGAGAACAGAACTAAATGAAACAACTAAGTGTAAGAAGTTGATGCTTCTCTCTTTCTCTCTCCCCTGCCTTTCTCCCACACTCTTTCTCATCAGTGAAAAAACAAATCTATAAATTAAAGACACATTTGAAAAGATAAAGAGGATATACAGTGGAAAGCAACTGTCCCTCCTCCCTGTTCCCCAGCTGTCCAGAGCTCTTGGCCAGGTACAACCATATTACCAGCTTTGTATTCTTCACGCTATTCTATTCCATGCTTATACAAGTAAATGGTAATCCATCTTTTCTATCCACCCCTTCCCCCCAATATGGCAACAATGATGGCATACTATGATCATTGTTCTTCACCTTGTTTTTTGTTTTGTTTTTTGCTTAACATATCATGGACGACTGACTATTCAGTCAGCATATATGTGGCTCCCTGACTTTTTACAAGCACATAGTTTTTAACTGTAAGAATGTACCATGATTTAATTAACTGGCTTTCTGAACGAAGTTGGACACCAATGTTTCCACTTTTGTATAGTTATAAATAATGCAATGAATAACCACGTGCATATAGGATTTAGCACACAAAATGAACGAGGAAATATATTTTCAGGATAAATTCCTAGAAAGAGAATTGCAGAGGGAAAGGAAATACAGTTTTACTTCTACAAGATATTGTCACATTTTTACATACACTGTATCTGTAAAGTCATGGTGCACTTTTGACTGGTCACAGGAAAGCAACAAAAGACAATAGAAATGTGAAATCTGCACCAAATAAAAGGAAAACTCTCCCAGTTTCGTACCTATTCAGTGCAGTTCGATGTGGGCTCATGCACAGATTTTTTAAGGCTCCTTAGGTAGCTATCCCGTATAGCCTCTACAAGACTCATCACTGCCTGATGCCTACCAGAACGGGGTTTCTCCACCAAACTGCCGCTTTCCTTCAACTGCTTATCCCACCGAGTAATGTTATTCCTATGTGGTGGCGCTTTGTTATAAACGCGCCAATATTCACGTTGCACTTTGCTCACGGATTTGAATTTAGCGAGCCACAGAACACACTGAACCAGGTATCCCCAAACTACGGCCCGCGGGCCACATGCGGCCCCCTGAGGCCATTTATCCGGCCCTTGCAGCACTTCTGGAAGGGGCATCTCTTTCATTCGTGGTCAGTGAGAAGAGCATAGTTCCCATTGAAATACTGGTCAGTTTGTTGATTTAAATTTATTTGTTCTTTATTTTAAATATTGTATTTGTTCCCGTTTTGTTTTTTACTTTAAAATAAGGTATGTGCAGTGTGCATGAAGATTTGTTCATAGTTTTTTTTAGTCTGGCCCTCCAACGGTCTGAGGGACAGTGAACTGGCCCCCTGTGTAAAAAGTTTGGGGACCCCTGCACTGAACTTTCCTCTGTACCGTCCACATCTTGACTGGCATGGTCATGGGCTGCTCCGCTGTATACACGGTGTTACGTCATCATCTGTGCATGCGCACATGCTGTCACACCATCCTACAGAAACTGGGAGGGTTTTCCTTTTATTTGGTGCAGATTTCACATTTCTATCGTCTTTTGTTGCTTTCCTGTGACCGGTCAAAAGTGCACCATGACTTTATGGACACACTGTTGATATTAAATTCTTCCAGCCTAGCTCCCCACACTGACCACTCTTTTTTAAGGATTTTTTTTAGAGCAGTTTTGAGTTCATAACAAAATTAAGAGAGGTACAGAGAGTTCTCTTATATCCTCCCTCTCCACAAATGTAACAGCCCCTCCCCCATTATCAACATCCCCCAGCAGAGAGGAACACGTGTTACAACAGATGAACCTACAGTGACACATGACAATCACCAAAGTCCACACCTTACCTTAGGGTTCACTGTTGGTATGGTATGTTCTGTGGGTCTAGATCAGCGGTTCTCAACCTGTGGGTCACGACTCCGGCGAGGGTCGAACGACCAAAACACAGGGCTCGCCTAAAGCCATCGGAAAATACATATTTATTATACAATACATTTTTAAATAAAATATGTATTTTCTGATGGCTAGGCGAGCCCTGTGTTTTGGTCGTTCAACCCCCGCCGGGGTCGCAACCCACAGGTTGAGAACTGCTGGTCTAGATAAATGGATAACGATGTTTCACTGCCCTAAAAATCCTGTGCTCCGTTTATTCATCCTTCCCTGCCCCCCCCTCAAAAATCTATTGTCTCCATTGTTTTGCCTTTTCTAGAATATATATAGTTGGAATTAAACAGTGTGTAACCTTTGTGGATTGGCTTTTTCACTTAATACAGCCACTCCTTTTAAAAATTTCACTATTTCAAATATCTTACAAAAGTATTCCTGTTTTATATTACTCATCCCTAGCCACAATTTACCAATGCAAGTTTTGAACCTGGGAGCATCCGATCAAGTCCTTCTGATAAATACCTTGGCTTCACCCCAATCACCTTCCGGCTCGGTTCCAAGATAATCAGTAGTTCAAGAATGAATGAGCCCGACCAGGCGGTGGTGCAGTGGATAGAGTGTCGGACTGGGATGCGGAGGACCCAGGTTTGAGACCCTGAGGTCGCCAGCTTGAGCGTGAGCTCATCTGGTTTGAGCAAAAGCTCACCAGCTTGGACCCAAGGTCACTGGCTTGAGCAAGGGGTCACTCGGTCTGCTGATGGCCCACGGTCAAGGCACATATGAGAAAGCAATCAATGAACAACTAAGGTGTCGCAACGAAAAACTGTCATTGATGCTTCTCATCTCTCTCCGATCCTGTCTGTCTGTCCCTGTCTATCCCTCTCTCTTACTCTGTCTCTGTGAAAAAAAAAAAAAAAAGAATGAACAGGTTACTGACTTTATATTAAATTTTGCCCAATGCTTTACAGAACTAAAGTCCTTTCACAAGTTGTTTACACATATTACTTCCATTTTACCAATTAGGAAATGAAGCATGGTAGACACAAGTCCAGGTCTTCTGACTCCTAACCCACTACTGCTCGCACTACATTCCAACACACCTAGTGATTAAAGACATGATAGTTCAGTGGCACTGAGTCACAAATACTAGTTCCTTTATCTGATCCTCAACACCTTCCAGTTTCACATTATATTATAACAGACACTGGGCTAATAAGCATTTTATATAGTATATACTCTCCTCAATTCTCACAACAACCCTATGGTGGAATTATTACCATCACTGCTATTCACAGGTAAAGAAAACGAGGCTTAGCGGATGATGTAAGTTATCGAGGATCGCAGAGCTAGTCAGCAGCAGGGCAGGAAGGAACTCGGGCAAGTGTATTTGTCTCAGAGCCCATGCTCTGTAACCACTAAACTCTTCCAGATTACCTTGAAATAAACAAACGTCCTTTATGCCAGTCCTGTTCTGCAGAACTTCTTGTGATCAGGGAAAAACCACAAGGCAAATCTGGACTTGTGTATCAGAATTTGGTGGTGTTCTCAGAATCCAAGGTACAAACCTGCTCTTTTCATTTTTATAAACTGGCCGAACTGATCATACATGCAAGATTTCCCACTATATTCCAAAAGAGGTTCAGGAAATTAGATGTATTTCTGAGATTTAATCATTTAATTTGCTGTCTGAGTCACTGTGTCCCTTAATCCTAATTCCAGCCTAATTCTGGGGCCACCCTGTGTTCCACTCTCTCATCCCGGTCACGCCTGGCTAGCACTCCCACGGGAAGGAGGCAGCAAGATCCCTCTGTCCCACTGGACAGCTGCTGTCTCACTAGTCAAGGTCACCTTGAGTTGCATGGACCCAAGGTGACTGAGAGTAGGGTCACTTTGACTTCCCATGCCAGAGTTTCTTTGGATCACAATCAACTGAGAATTTCCAAGGTTATGCTGGGTTCATGTCCCCAAAATAATGAAGTAAACACTTTAAAGCAATCAACTGATTTCTTTTACCTAGTTCCAGGTTTGACAAACCATCGAGATCTAGGGGCCAAATCTATAAGGCTCATGACCTAGAAATAGTTTTTTTTACATCTTTAAAGAGTTGTGAAAACAAGTAATAATATGTGACAGAGACCAGGGCCTGAAAAGCCTAAAATATTTACTATCTGATCCTTTACAAAAGAAAGAGTTTGCTGCCCCGTGACCCAGCAACTCTGCCTCCTCTTAGGGGTGGTGAACTTCCCTTTGCTGTCCGCCCTACCTCAGTTCTTGTTTACCAGTGCCAGACTCCAGAACAAAAAAACTAGCCAAACAAGTTATCTGGCCAACACCAAACAATCCTCACAGAAATTCTTAGAAGTAGAGAAAAAGCAAGAAAGCTACAATTATCAAAGAGTTTCAAACATCTTGCTGGATCAGCAAAGCAGTCATTAAAGCCAGAGGTAACTGTGCTTTTAAGACCCCTTTAACACAGACTTTGATCTCTGGAAATATCAGAAAATTGCTCACATCAGAACTCAATCACACCACAATCTAGATAACTGCTCATTTAGGAGAGGATATCACTTTGTCTTGAATAAATATAATCATGACTCCTTAAGCATGAGGCCGGGGAAGCCATTAACTCTAAGGAATATTTATTCATTCTTTTAACTTTTATAGCTTTCAGCCAAATGTCACTGAGTCATTGGGACCAAAGTTCCCCCAACAGCCTATATGGTCTGGAGCAAAACATTCTAGGAATGTGACAAAGCCCACAGCAAAGCTAACTAAACTCTTCAACCCTCTGAGCCTGACCTGTGGTGGTACAGTGGATAAAGCATCGACCTGGAACACTGAGGTCATGGGTTCAAAACCCTGGGCTTGCCTGGTCAAGGCACATATAGAAGCTAATGCTTCCTGCTCCTCCCCACTTCCCCTTCTTCTCTCTTTCCTCTGTAAAATTAAAATAAAATCTTTAAAAAAAGGAAGGAAAAAAGTAAACTTTTCAACCATCTGAATGGCAAATCTGGGCTTTTATTATTTGAATAACCCAATTTTCCACTCAGTTCTCAAGCTGATTGGTTCATGCATTCAACAAATATTCTCTGGGCACAGAATGCCACACATTAGGTTAGTGTTAGATATTTAGTGGTGAACAAATACACCTAGAGACAAGGATTAAGCAAGTAAGCATACACAAAGTCATAATTCACACTCTAATGACTAACAAAGAAAAGAGTCCTGGAAGAAAAAATAACAAAGGGAACTTACAGACTTAAATTGGAGCAACTAAACCAGTTCCGACCAAATCACAAGGCCAGGACTACTATGATTCCTAACTGTAGAATAAAATACTTCTTTTCAGCTAGCCCTCTGTGACATCCTACTGCAGGAGACCACGACTACCAGATTATGTCCACAGACATGCTGCTTACCAACTCAAAAGGAAAAAGGGCAGCTGATTACAAATAAATGCTTAGGTTACACTGCGATAATGCATTTTTAAAGCACATCAAGCACAATGTTTGTCAAATATGAGATCTCAACAAATGGTTATGTGTTATTTCATTATGATCAGAAAAAAACTCAAGTATTGTCTTCAGTTCTTGGTATCCAATTTTAAGAGGGCTAGATAGAGAGAAAGGCATTTCTAAGTATGTCACAAAATCCACAAGCCAAAAAATACTACATGCCTCACAAGCACTAAGTACTCAATAAAAAGGTTAGGTGTAAAGCACAGAAATATTAAAACTACAGGAAGATGACAGAAAAAACTTTTTATAAACCACA
Source organism: Saccopteryx bilineata (assembly GCF_036850765.1). Classification (NCBI taxonomy): domain Eukaryota; kingdom Metazoa; phylum Chordata; class Mammalia; order Chiroptera; family Emballonuridae; genus Saccopteryx; species Saccopteryx bilineata. The sequence goes on along the minus strand of NC_089495.1, from coordinate 32,926,262 downwards.
GTATTGACAAAAAAGAGAAATACCCTCAGTGACTGCTGGTGAGAGTAAAATGGTACTGCCAAAGAACAATTGAGCAACACCATCAGAATTTTAAATGCACATAACCTAGTTCCAGCAATTTTACTTCTAAAAATTTATCCTAAAGATAAATAAGAACAGTGGCTCTCACCCAGGGACGATTTTTTATTCCCTCGTGGAACATTTAGTAGTATCTGCAGACATTTTTGGCTGTCACAACTTGGGACAGGGGTGTTACTGACGTGTGGTGCAGAGAAGGCAGGGATGTACTCAACTTCCTATACTGAACACGCCAGCTCCTACAACAAAGAATTATCCAATCCCAAATGTCAACAGTGCTGAGGAAGAGAAATCTTGTATCAAAACATGTGCAAAATTCTATATATGTGCAGGATTATTGATTGAAGCATTGTCTGTAATAGCTAAAGAAACATCAACGTCTGTTAATAGAAGATACAATGGAATACTATTCATCTGTTAAAAACACACACACAGAGACATATATGCACTAAGAAACAATCTCACAGAACAATGTTCACAATAAATATCAACTGTGAGGAAGGAGGAAAAATACATACAGTTCATATGTATTCACAAAGAAATATGTCTGGAAAGATACACAAATGATTGACTACAGCAGCAACCTCTAGGAGTGGAAGGGAGAGGTCACTATCTTTCAATACTGTATCTTTAAAATTGTATTTATCATTTTTAATAGGTAAGTCTCATGGATCAAAAATTAAAAAAAATACACCAGCATTTGAATCCTGACTTTATCACTTAACTAGTAGTTTGAATGACTTTAGGTAAATTAGTTCATCTCTTTAAACTTCTGTTTAACAACACCTACTTAAAATAATGTTCAAATGATTACAAGATAGCCCTCGATAGGTAGCTCAGTTGGTTGGAGCACTGTCCTGATATATGCCAAGCTTATGGTTTGATCCCTGGTCAGGGCATATACAAGAATCAACCAATGAATGCACAAATAAGTGGAAAAACAAATCAATGTTTCCCTCTCTCTAAAACCAATCAATAAATATAAAAAAGATTACAAGAAAACAAAAGTAAAGCACATTTATGGTGCCTAGAACAAGGAAAGAGCTCAAACTGTATTAACCATTATTATCATTCTAAGCTAGGTAGGAAGACGGGCATCTGAAGCTATTTCCCAAAAAGTCATGACATTACACTAATAAGAGACCTGGTTTCAACTACTACCTGCCTATAGGTGCTTATAATCCCGTAAACTGGCTGGATCATGCTAATCTCACTCAAAAACTGCACTGTGGTCTGCCTAACAAGGAGGCAAAACAGCCAGAGCCAATTATCACCAAACTCTGAGGGAAAACAAGACTTGTCTAGAAATCAGGAAAAACGTTTCATGCTTAATGATGGCACCCTGTGTGAATGTTCCAGCAAAGGCTAAGACTGCCACAGCAATTATGAGTCAATAAAACAGATATCCATGCCAGACGGCTGCACGTGGGCACTGGGGGCCCTCAGAAGACCCAGCCGGAACCGTTCCCATGGCCACTGGCTGCACTGATTCTCTACGCAGGGTGCTCATTTGACTCACCTAGGCCTCAGATCAGATAAAATAAATCAGAATTTTTGTGGGTGGGACTCAAATTCATTTTTAAAGAGACTCAGGTGATCATAATGGGTAGCCAGAGTTGCAAACTAGTGGGTTAAAGATTTTTTTACCAGTTAATTTAGCAAAGAATTAGAAACTGTGACCACCCACAATCTATCTTTGATCACAATTACCCACAGTAAATAAAATGTATCTAGTTCTCTAACTTAAAAAGAAAACAGAGACAAAATGAAGTACAGTTGTAAGGAGTTGATGACATTTGTAAGGAGTTGAGGAGATCTAATACAATACATCACAGGACCATGAAAAACTGGTAGATGCCATTTAGCATTACAGAGCACTCAGATCAAGCTGGCTGTCATCTGGAAAAAGCAGATTTGCTCTGGACACCCTGAGACCAGAGAATTGGTATATGGTTGGCAGTAAGAGGGAGTGCACGTTTTACCTTAGTATGTACTAAGAATCTAGCCTTCATATTGCTGGTGGCAATGTACAGGGTACAACCACCTTTGGAAATAGTCTGGTAGTTCCTCATATGGTTAAACACAGTTACCATAGAACCCAGAAGTTCCTCTCCTAGGTATATAGTCAAGAGAACTAAAAAAAAAAACAACTGCTCACACAAAAAATTGGGCCAATGTTTAGAACAGCATTATTCAGAAGAGCCAAAAGGAGAAACAACCCAAATGTCCACCAACTGAATGAATGAACAAAATATGCTTTATACATACAAGGAGTGGGCTGAAAAAGCAGTTCTATGGAAAGTAACCTCACAAGGTGATCCGATCATAAATTCCTCACTGGCCAGGTCGTGGTGGAGTCACATCGCAGGCATGTAACTTTAGTGAAAGGCTTATCTTTGCCTTAAGCAAGCCCTATCTATTGTTTCTGTGCATCTAGGTTAACATGCCTTTGAAAGACCCCCCTTTCAGATCTCTCCTTTTAAAGGTGACCACCTTCAAGAGAACACATAATCTTAACTATCCTGTATTCTGATCCCTGCCTTTCTTCCTCTCACCTTCATGTAACCTATTTTATGTACCTTCCTCAATCTCAAATGCATAAAAGAAACTGTAAACTGTTATTCTCCAAAGCATTTTTTTTCCAGTCTGTTCAGATCTTGCTTCCAGAAGTATCTTCTGTTTGACTTAAATTTTTATAAAAATGTAAGGGAGTTGTGGAGTATAAGAAATTTGCTTGATTAGGTTTATACATTCTTTTTTTTTTTTTAGACTTTTTATTTATTCATTTTTATTAGAGAGAGAGGGGAGAGAGAGAGAGGGAGAGATAGAGAGAGAACAGGAAGCATCAACACCCATATGTGCCTTGACCAGGCAAGCCCAGGGTTTTGAACCGGCGACCTCAGCATTTCCAGGTTAACGCTTTATCCACTGCGCCACCACAGGTCAGGCAGGTTTATACATTCTTACATTGATAAATGGAGTATTATTTGGCCAGAGAAAGGAATGAAGTGTTGATAGTTGCTACAATACAGATAAACCTTGAAAATATTGTGCTCAGTGAAAGAAACCAGTCACAAAAGACCATGTATTATATGACTGCATACTATGAACTTAAATCTTTTTTTTTCTTTTTCTTTTCTAATCAAGTGAGAGGAAAGGAGACGGAGAGATAAGACTCCTACATGTATCGTCTGGGGCTGATGTTCTGCCCTTCTGGAGCCACTGCTCCGTTGCTAGGCAACTGATCTATTTTAGCACCCGAGGCAAGGCTATGGAGCCATCCTCAACTTGCTCATTTGAGTCATGGCTGCAGAAGGGGAAGACAGAGGGGGGGAGGGGGTAGACAAGCTTTCAAACCCAGGGCTTCCACACGCTGGGCCAACATTCTACCACTGAGCCAACCAGTCAGGGATTTTTGATCTCTGGCAACACCCATCTTGGGCCAATGCTTGAATCAACTGAGCTATCCTCAGTACCCGGGGCCAACACTCGAACCAATAGAGCCACTAGCTGAAAGAGGGGAAGAGAGAGAGAAGAGGGAGAGGGAGGGAAAAAGAAGTAGATGGTCGCTTCTCATGTGTGCCCTGACAAGGGATCAAACCCAGGACATCTTCATGCCAGGCCAATGCTCTATCCACAGAGCCAACCAGCTAGGGCCAAATTTAAATCTTTAGAGACAGGAAGTAGATTAATGGTTTCTTAGGGGGGAGGAGAATAGGGAGATAGAGAGGGAGTAATAACTAAAGAGTATGAGGTTTTTTTCTGAGTTAATGAAAATATTCTAAAATTGTGATGGGTACATATATGTGAATATAATAAAAACCTAAATTGTACAATGGTTAAATTATGCAGTATGTGAATTGTATCTCATTAAAGCTGCTGAAAAAAAAATCTCAGATGAGTTTTCAAAAGAGAATAGACTGATTAGGAAGACATTCACCATATCTGGATTCTGCAGGGTGGTAGACACATTATGGTAGTTAGAACAGAGGTTTTAAAATTCCTTTCTAATCCAAGCTTTTTGACTATGTGTCTTTATTTAAAATAGCACAATGTCAGAGAAGCAGTAAATGATGATGGTTCAACATACAGGGAATCAGACAAGCTTCATTCAAAACCAGCCTCCTTTACTTTTCAGTTGTGTGACCTCAGGAAAATAAATCAACTTTCCACGCTTCAGTTTTCTCATCTGCAACATGGGAATAATGCATCCTGTGGTATATGTGATAATGAATAGAATGCATTATCAAGTAATCAGTGGAGTGCAGGGGTCCCCAAACTACAGCCCGTAGGCTGCATGCGGCCCCCTGAGGCCCTTTATCCGGCCCCCACCGCACTTCCGGAAGGGGCATTTCTTTCATTGGTGGTCAGTGAGAGGAATATAGTTCCCATTGAAATACTGGTCAGTTTGTTGATTTAAATTTACTTGTTCTTTATTTTAAATATTGTATTTGTTCCCCCCCTTTTTTTTTACTTTAAAATAAGAAATGTGCAGTATGCATAGGGATTTGTTCATAGTTTTTTTTATAGTCCGGCCCTCCAACAGTCTGAGGGACAGTGAACTGGCCCCCTGTGTAAAAAGTTTGGGGACCCCTGCTGTAGTGCTTGACACAAAGTACTCAATAAACAGAAGTTACTACTAGGCAATCATCACTACAAAGCTGGAGGCAATAAAAAGATGATAAACTACAACTTTATTAGTCAGCCTTTGAGAATTCTAAGCCAACCTCTTTTATGGCTCAAATAACTGAGCCATGGAAGGGCTGAATAACTGGGACAATTTAAAAACCAGACTAGCATCAGAGGCAGAACTAGAACACAGATCTGGTCCCCAGACTGACTTCTCATTTGTCTGCGGTACATTCCATTTCAGAGGAAAGCCACCCATTTTTCCGTGTATTGTCAGTACACAGACCCAACAAGGGCCCCACTTCTGCTGTGATGGTAAACAGACATGTGCCCGAGCACAACAGAAGTACCTTGGTGGTAAATTCAACATCAAGTGTATCAGAGTAGTGGAGTTATAAGAAATGTGCTTAAATAGGATGCTGCTGCTTAGGAGGACAAGTGTATAAATATTTCCAAAGAGACAGGGCAGCACTTGGAGCTACTAGGTTAAAGGGAAGCTGCAGTGTTGAAAAACCAAGAATACATATACATACAGCCTGACAAGTGGTGGTGCAGTGGCTAGAGCGTTGACCTGGAACACTGAGGTCCCCGAAGTCACCTGCTTAAGCGCAGGGTTGCTGGCTTGAGTGCGTGATCACTGACATGAACCCAAGGTCACTGGCTTGAGTCCCCCAGGCCAAGGAGCATAACAAGAACTAATCAATGACCAACTAAAGTGAAGCAACTATGAGCTGATGCTTCTCACTCTCTCCCTTTCTCTAAAATCAATTTTTAAAAGAAGAAAAAAAAAATACACATACAGCCAACATCAGTCCTAAATAAAATGGCCTAAGACTAAACCAGGATATGATAGGCTAAAGAAGAACGTCACTCACTAGGAAAAAGACAGGAATATGGTCAGTTCCAGCATGCTGGTCTTACCTAAGGCCATGCTGACCTTTAGTACTGCCGCTTGCCTGAAAAGGCCTAATTTGAGTTGGAACTGGGTAATAAGTAACATGACACCAAGTTCACCCCAAAGAACATCAGTCTTCAAAGCTGGAATGGAAAAAAAGGACAAAGAATATAGGATATTTTAATATTCTGGGGTCATAAGTTTAAGAAAGAACAAATTGATTTGCTAGAGCCATAGGACCCAAGACACTTCATTACCAAACCCTCAATTTCAAAACCTGTACTTTTACCTTTGAGCACTGTGTATGTAACTGGAAGTGATTTCCTGGCCTTTTTGGTTTTTAAGTCTTTTTCTCATTTATTTCACTGTGCATAATTATTCTGAGAATCATTTATTGAAGTTGCTGCACGTGTCAACAGTTCATTCCTTTTAAGTGCTGAGCTGTCTTCCACCGTATGGATATATCACATTTATCCATTCATCTACTGATGGACATCTAGATTGTCCCAGCTTGGGACTGTTACAAATAAAGCTGCTAAGGCTTTGTATGGACATGCGCTTTCATTTCCTTTAGGTAAATACCAAGGAGTGGAATGATTGAGACTAAGGTAGGTATATGTTTAGCTTTTTATGAAACTGCCAAACTCCTCTCTAAACTGGTTGTACTATTTTGCATTCTCAGCAGTGTATGAAAGTTCAACATCTTCATCATCACTTGACATAAGAATTTTAATTTTAGACATATTTATGGATGTGAGGCAGTATCTCATAGTCTTAATTTGCATTTTCCTAATGATCAATGTTATTGAACATCTTTTCATGGGCTAATTTGCCATCTGTGTACTTTCTTTGGTGAAGTGTTCATATCTTTTATTTTTTTATTAGGTTATTTTATTATTGGATTTTGTTACTAGCCACATTTTAAAAGTCAAGTTCCCCCTAAGACCAAGCAGTCTTATTTAAAATAGGAAAGCATTACTACTGAACTGTACTTAAAAATAGTTAAGATGGTAGTTAGAAATAAGAATCCCACAGAGGAAAATAAAAAGTGTTTTGTCACAAAGGCACAAAATTTATGAAACAGATTTCTTTGTTCAACTCACCACAAAATCAAAACAATCCAGACTGCAAAAAAAAAAAATCGCTAGAACATGAAAGAAACAAAAAAACCGATGACCACAACCACAAACTATTTTAACCTCAGAACTGAATGTTACTAAACAACATAAAACACTCCTTCAACTTTATGTTCAGCTGACAGTGATTCTGTGGTATCCAACACAGCAGCTGGTAACCACGTGTGACTCTGGAGCACTTGAAACGTGGCTAGTCTGAACTAAAATGTGCTGTAAAGTACACACTGGATTTCAATGACTTAGAATGAAAAATATAAATGTAAGGCCTCATTAATAAATGTATATCTGATTATACCGTATGTTGAAGTGATATTCTGGATACTTTGGGTTAAATATATTCTTAGAATTATTTTCACCTATAAAAACAAGAAAAAAGAAAATATTTTCACCTGTTTCTTTTTACCTTTTTTTAAAAGTGGCTATTGTTATATACAGTGTGTCCGTAAAGTCATGGTGCACTTTGGTCACAGGAAAGCAACAAAAGACAATAGAAATGTGAAATCTGCACCAAATTAAAGGAAAACTCTCCCAGTTTCATACCTATTCAGTGCAGTTCGATGTGGGTTCATGCACAGATTTTTTAGGGCTCCTTAGGTAGCTATCCCATAGAGCCTCTACAGACTCGTCATTGACTGATGGCCTACCAGAACGGGGTTTCTTCACCAAACTGCCGCTTTCCTTCAACTGCTTATCCCACCGAGTAATGTTATTCCTATGTGGTGGCGCTTTGTTATAAACGCACCGATATTCACGTTGCACTTTGGTCACGGATTCGAATTTTATCGAGCCACAGAACACACTGAACTTTCCTCTGTACCGTCCACATCTGAACTGGCATGGCCGTGGGTTGCTCCGCTGTATACACGGTGTGACATCATCATCTATGCATGCGCACATGCTGCCACATCATCCTACAGAAACTGGGAGGGTTTTCCTTTTATTTGGTGCAGATTTCACATTTCTATCGTCTTTTGTTGCTTTCCTGTGACTGACTGGTCAAAAGTGCACCCTGACTTTACAGACACACTGTATATACCTTCTACTAGCCATAGCACTGATCAAACACTTTTAAAGCAAACCTTAAAAATAATGTATCTCCAACTCATAAGAAAAATAGATACATATAATCCTTTTTTCCTCCCCATTCCTCCAAGGTGTGAATAAAATGGTACAATGGAAGGGACTTTCACCTTGAACTTAGGAGATGTCCTAGATTTGAGCTACAGCTGTTACTATCTGACCTACAGACATTCAGCTTCCCTGGATTTATGTTTCCTCACCAGTTTTTGTTTTTTTCATTCAAAATATCAACAAAAATGTATTATGCTCCTACTTTTTATAAAACATTATTCTAGTATTGCAGATCTTGAGCTTATAGTTTAATAGGAAGTACAATTCAAACACACTAACAACTATTGTAAACAACAAAATTTTAAAAGGGTCCCAAAAAAGGAGACAAGCCATTGTGATTGTGTGGCATGTGCATATGATACATATCTGTATATGTTTTAAAAGGAGAAATAGTACCTTAAAGGAGTTAGGAAAAACTCCAAGGACTTACTACTTTACTAACTCTAAAATCCTGTGCTCTTACAAAGCATTCATCATGCTATTGTAAGCATTATTATGTAGCTTAGTAATACATGAAATTGATGATGGTTGGTCAGGTCTTCCCCATAAGCACAATGATACAGTAAGATGAAAACAACATACCACAGTGATGCTTTTTTACCTGAAGAAACAATTCTGCAATACAGTTCAAGCTTAAATCTCCAGGTTCTATTTCCAAAAAGTAGGAGATTTTTCAAATAAAAGGCAACCTTTTGTGATATGCATATAGATGAGAGAAGTGGTTTATTCTTTACCAGAAACCAGTTAGCAAGTTTGGCTAGAATCCTGATAGACTTTAACCATAACACTGTTTCTAACACCATAAACTCAAAAAACAACCACACAAAACTCACACACTCCTCCCTCCCCCATGTCTTCAGGGGTGATGATTTACCAAGACACCCAGCTGCTGTTATTTCAGTGGTACTTTCATAAACTGGATGTGCATGATAACTACTATTACTTAGATCACAAACTCACAAAAGCCCACCCTGAAAGAAAATTTATAAACAATTATGTCATGTTATATAATTTGAACTCAAAGAATTCTATATACAAAGATTCCCTTGTTACAGCATTCCTTGGAGGTAAAATGCCCCCATATAAAGGGTAAGAAAACTGGCCTTGGCCGGTTGGCTCAGCGGTAGAGCGTAGCCTGGCGTGCGGGGGACCCGGGTTCAATTCCCGGCCAGGGCACATAGGAGAGGCGCCCATTTGCTTCTCCACCCCCCCACCCCCGGCTCCTTCCTCTCTGTCTCTCTCTTCCCCTCCCGCAGCCAAGGCTCCATTGGAGCAAGGATGGCCTGGGCGCTGGGGATGGCTCCTTGGCCTCTGCCCCAGGCACTGGAGTGGCTCTGGTCACGGCAGAGTGACGCCCCGGAGGGGCAGAGCATCGCCCCCTGGTGGGCAGAGCTTCGCCCCTGGTGGGTGTGCCAGGTGGATCCCGGTGGGGCGCATGCGGGAGTCTGTCTGTCTCTCCCCGTTTCCAGCTTCAGAAAAAAAAATAATAAATAAATAAATAAATAAATGGTAAGAAAACTGAGGCACAAGTACAAGTACTGAATTTACCTGTCTTTCTTGAGATAGAGAAATTTAGTAGCATAAAGTATGCTAGGAAATAGATACCAAAAACAAACAACAAAAAGCCTAGCCCATAATTCATCCAGCCCAGAATTCTTATTTGTTAATGGCAAGAAAGAATGTTTTATGGGAAATGGGAAAGTGCTATTGTTCTCCCTGATATCAGGAGCAAAATCTCTGGGATGTACTCCAAATCATTCCAGTTTCCCTGAGTAACTACTAAACAGCTCTGAATGTTATCTAAATCTTTTAACACCTTGTTTTTATTCTCAATATGGTATTCTAGTTCTGGGGTCACAATTTTCCCATGTGTCAGAAAAGCTATGATTAGACATTTGCTCCACATGTAATTTATGAAATAATTTAAGGCATATCCCCTAGTTATATTATTCCAGAATTTGGTGGAAAAGTTTTTTCATATTTACCCGTCCAAACCCTTCATTGTAAGAGTTTTCAGTCATAGCTCTTCCACACACTTCTCTTTCCTGAAGACGAACTAAAGGCAAGCAGTAGGTACAGTAGAAAGAGTGAATGCCGAGTTGGGAGATGTCTCCCCAGCCTCAGTTGAGCTTCTCACTCTCTGTAGATCTGGATAAGCCACTGAACTTCTCTGGACCTTGAGAGCTCATCAAAAATGGAAAAGTGCCTGACCTGTGATGGCTCAGTGGATAAAGTGTCGACCTGGAACGCTGAGGTCGCCGGTTCGAAACCTTGGGCTTGCCCAGTCAAGGCATATATGGGAGTTGATGCTTCCTGCTCCTCCCCACTCTCTCCCCCCTTCTCTAAAATGAATAAATAAAATCTTAAAAAAAAATGAAAAAAAAAAAAGAAAAAGTTAGACAAGATAACCTGGAAGTGCTCATCCAGACCTGAAAGTCTTTGTTTTAACCTGCCCTCCGGGAGCCTGATCTCTTTAGGCACCTTTTTCTAGCCCTTCTCCAATGCCATATGTGCTTTTTAGCCAAGAGACTTATAAGAGTTGACTGTATCCCAATAAAAGTACACTATGATTTTATTTCATAGCAAGATTTCTATTTTCTACCTCAAGCTACTTTTGACATCAAGAATTTGTCCCAGAGATATAGGGGAGAGGGAAATGGATAAGGATGGGACAGACTTGGCCATGCAGGGAGTTGTTGAGGCTGGACAACGGGTACCTACCTGCTAATTCACTATTCTGTCTACTTTTGTATGTGTGCAACTCTGCATAATATAAAGTGGAAAAAACCGACATCACTGTCCAAGTGAGAATAGACTACCGAACGGGCATTATTTACAGGACTCTTTTCTACACAGACTTTGGCATAAGTATAATTGCTGTTCACAACATTTCCCTTGGGTTGAGATAGAATCTACAAGACGTGAAACTAAGCAGAGCTACCTAAAATCCAGCCAAAATTAAGAAACATGAACCAGAAAGGAAACTCTTCAACTGACCTCAAGGTTATCAGTGAGAAGACCCAAGGTACGGAGAGCATGAAGGAAGAGCCACTAACGCTTATAACAGTCTGGAGCTTACTTCCACAGAGCTATGCTATTAGGTTCCCTATGGTACATTTTCCCTAACTTTTCAACTGCAAAAGTTAAAACCTTCTATGAAACGGAAAGCGAGGAAATAAACAAGACCCTAGGGTGGGAGGATGCCTTGCAGGGCGTGACATCAAACGGAAAGTCAAGGGATGTCGGGGGTAAAGAAAGGAAAAAAATGGGGCTCCTCTGGGGAACAAGAAGGAGGAATGTACATCCCACGGAAGCCGAAGGACGCAGGAAAAGAAATTCTAGGCAAAGGCACTTCCTTTTATCTAAAGCCCTCCCTTCAGCCCCCCACGAGCTGCGTCCCTCGGCGCTAGGGGAGGGAGCGCTGCGGGCCCCTGGGACTCAGGAGGACCGCGGAGTCTATCCCGAGGGGCCGGTGGGAGCCGGGAGGGCGCGGCGCCGCGCGGGGGACCAGGTCCCGGCGCTGAGGCAGCGAAAGGGGCGCGGACTGTTCCACTGCGGCCGAGGGGGCGGAGCGGCCCGCCCGGCCAGGCAACCCCAGCGAGCCGCAATGGTGTCTCCTGACGCCAGCGCGGCGTATGGAGGGCGTCCCCGGACCGCAGGCCCCTCGCGGGGCACCTGGCCCCAATCCCCACGCTCCGCGACCGGCTTCCCTGGGGACAGTGAGGACACCCGCACACAGGAAGGAGAGGGCTCGGCCATACTCACCGGCCGCGAGGCTGCGAGGCTCCTTTCCCGGCGCCGGTCCGTCCCGCCCTGGCCCGCCGCCGCTGGCCGAGGCGTGCGTAAGGACGTGCGCGCGCCCGCCTTTTGTCTACGCCGCTTTGACGTGACCCCTCGCGTTCCATCCCCACCCCTCCCGCCTTCCCATCTCACGCTCCGCACCCTCGCGCCGGGCGTGCGTCGGGCGAGTCGGGCGCTGGCTCCGAGAGGCGGGGCGGGAGTCAGTGCCGCGTCGGCTGCTCCGGGTGGGCGCGCTCTGGAACCGCAGAGTCGTCCCTTGGCCAGTCGGGGGCCGCCGCCCCAGGCGGGCCCAGTGCTGCGGAGACTGGGACTGTGCGCCCTAGGCCCTGGTTGCCTGCACTTCGCCGTGCCCCCGGGATTCCTGCTCCGATCAGAGGAGCATTTCCTAAATAGAAGTCTCCACATTTAAGAGCTGAGTCAGGGTCCAAATACTGGCTACTTCCCCAGGGTTCCGTAGCACAAGTTCTGGGGAGGGTGGTGTCAGCCCTGACTAGCCAGAGGAGGCTTGAATGACTAAATTACCTTGTCACCTTGGGGGTGTTGTGAGATACAGTGAGTTACACTTCTGTATGTAAAGAACTTAGCTCGAGGTCTGGCACTCTTAAAAAATGTTAGCTGCCAGCACCATCCCTACCATCTCCACCACCACCACCACCACCACCACCATCATCCCGAGTCTCATCACCTTACCAGAAAAGCCAAGGAATTCGAGGAGTTGGTATACACGACCCTTCGCTCCTGCAAGCTTTCAAGGTCTACCTAAATTTGGAACGGATCTCTACTAAATTCTAGCTGGTGCCTGCTAGATGGAGTTTAGACGTGAATTTCTCATCAGCTCTTCAGACTTCAAACACCTAACCCAAGCTTATCCCTAAATCGGTCCTCCTTAAAAAGAAAATGAGTCCTTTCTGTTCTAAGAAGATGTTTTTGCCTCCAGTACCAAGCCCTCCCTTCCCTCAATTATTCTGCATACTGTTGTCATAATATTATTCCATGGTAAGTAACCTGATAATAAATCTTGAGGGTAAAGTCCACGTTCTTAGATCTCAAAACCTGACTGTAAGAATGATGACTGCTCCAAAACACTGGACTTCTCATCCCCACACTAAATGTTACCGCACCTATTTGGGACTTAACCTCATATTCATGAACTCAATCACTTATCCATTCATTTAACAAACCATTGAGCCCACACTATATAACTATTTTTGACAGGCTCTCAATGATACAAAGTATCATGTATGGCCATGCCTAATCTTCAACTAGATGAAGAAGAAACTGGACATCATACATTTTTGTGTTTTCCCCAGTGCTGGCGAGAGGGTTTTAAAGTGGCCACCACCAAAATAAATAAATAAAAATAAAGTGGCCACAATCTTAAATGCTCTTTAGGTTTTTATACCTGGTTTTGGTGTTTTGGGTTTTTCTTTATTTTATTTGTTAATTTTGAGAGGGTGGGGGGAGAGAGGGAGAGAGAGAGAGAGAGAGAGAAAGAAAGAGAGAGAAGGGTGGAGGAGCAGGAAGCATCAACTCCCATATGTGCTTTGACCTGGCAGGCCTAGAGTTTTGAACCAGTGACCTCAGCATTCCAGGACAATGCTTTATCCACTGCGCCACCGCAGGTCAGGCCTATACCTGGTCTTTTTCCTGCTCCAGAACCAGTCAAAACGTACAAGCAGTCCATCATCTGCTCTGCTCTCCTGTGTATTTATGTTTACATTTTTCACAATCTTTACTATTGAGTATAATTCTTTGTATATAATTTTGAAATTTAAAAACGTTTCACACATATTAAAGACTCAGCCAATATAGTGTTGATTGATTATTTGCCCAGCCAAATAGTTGACTCAGTTATTGGGTACACACACACACACACAAGAGTATGCAAACATTCACTAGCACATTCTTAAACTGCTTTAGCACAGGAAGGCAATCAAACTTCCCTCTGAAGAGAAAACAAAGAAGAACTGGCTTATTATAGTTCCCTTAGGCTTCAAGGTTTTGTTTGCAAAGGTCAGTGGTGTGAGCAGATCTCTGTCATGTTCTAGGCACGAATAATATAAAGAGGAATGTGAAGCCAGGAGCCGCCATCGTGGCCATTCACATGCAGGTTCGCATTGGATTCGGACAGTCGGCAAAGAAACAACGGAGCCACAAACTGGTGGGCCATAGTCTTTAATTCTAGCTTGCACCCAGCGGGCAAGTAAAAATACACACTGGACTCCAAAACCCAGTCACATTCAGTGCTCACAAAGCCACTGACTTATCCGAGTTTCCTAGAATCAAAGGTTTCTAGCTCACCAGCCTTATTCTCCTCAGTTCCCCATCTCCTTCCTTATCCCAGATACAAACACTGCACAAACTGGCATCTCACTCAGCACTCCGTCATCTTGGCTGCTTTTCCTGGCCTCCTCCATGTGGCCTCCTTCCGCTGCTGGCTCTACTTTCTCTGCTCTCTCATGCTAACCTCAGGAACCAAGAGAGCAAGCTCCCGTTCTACCCCTATTTTATAGTGTAGATTCAAAACCTTAATCCAATATACAAAACAGGGAAGTCTCTAATACAAAGTCACTTTCTGAGGCATGATTGGATTGTACCGCCCCACATCAAAAAAGGGTGGGAAAGGCCTAATCCCAAAACCAAGCCCCAGGCTACAAGGATTCTCAACACACATTAATATCACCTGGGCGACGGCCTCCCTGTGTTATCTTTAACAAAGTGAGCATAATACACTCCATCCGCCCAACAAGGAAAAGTAAAACAAGTAAGTAATGCTTGAAAAGTTAGACACAAAGCAGGTTTACCTGTAGAGAAGGGCTACAGCCAAAGCATTCAGGCTTATGTCCTACACGAAATGCCTTGTCACTGTGAATTTGGACTGTCTTTTTTTTCTTTCTTTTTCTTCTTTTCCAAGTGAAAGGAGGGGACATAGAAAGACAGACTGCCACATGCGCCCCGACTGGGATTGTTGGGCAGATAGAGTATGTTATGCTCACTTTGTTAAATATGACGCTGTCCACGTGGAGGCTGTTGCCCAGGTGATATTAATGTGTGTTGGGGGCAGGCAGGATCGTTGTAGCCTGGGGCTTGGTTTTGGGATTAAGCCTTTCCCACCCTTTTTGGTGTGGGGTGGTACAATCCAATCATGCCTCAGAGAAGTGACTTTGTATTAGAGACTTCCCTATTTTGTATATTGGATTAAAGGTTGTGAAGCTACACTATAAAATAGGGGCAGAACGGGAGCTTGCTCTCTTGGTTCCTGGGATGATTAGCATGAGAGAGCAGAGGGAGCAGAGCAGAGAGCAGAAAGAGGCCATGTGGCTAGGAGAAGCAGCCAACATGGCGGAGTATTGAGTGAGAGGCCAGTTTGTGCAGTTTGATGCTGGAGAAGGAAGGAGATGGGGAACAGAGGTGAATAAGTCTGGTGAGCTAGAAACCTTTGATTCTAGGAAACTCGGATAAGTCAGTAGCTTTGTGAGCACTGAATGTGAGTGGGTTTTGGAGCCCAGTGTATGTTTTTACTTGCCCACCGGGTGCAAGCTAGAATTAAAGACTATGGCCCACCAGTTTTTGGCTCCATTGTTTCTTTACCGACTGTCCAAATCTAATGCGAACCTGCATGGATCAGAAGGCTGCTTTGATAGTGGCAGCCGTGGCTACTGGCTTTACAGGGATCCACCCAGCAACCCTGTTGGGCAGATAAAATATATTATGCTCACTTTGTTAAAGATGGCGATGCCCATTGGAAGCCTGTTGCCCAGGTGATAATATTAGTTGGCCTCATTGCTTGGGATGGGTGTGGTTATATTAATGTGTGTTGGTGGTGGGCTGTGGGTGGGCAGAATCTTTGTAGCCTGGGGCTTGGTTTTAGGACTAAGCCTTTCCCACTCTTTTTGATGTTGGGTGGTGCACTCTCATGAGATTAGTGACTTTGTATCAGAGACTTCCTTGTTTGTATATTAGATGAAAGGTTTTGATTTCTGCACTATAAAGTGGGGCAAACCGGGAGCTTGCTCGCTCACAGTTCCTGACATTAGCATTAGAGGAGAGAGCAGAGAAAGGCCACGTGGAGGAGGCCTGGAGAGGCAGCCAAGATGGCAGAATGCTAAAGAAGCCAGTTTGTGCAGTGTTTGTGCAGAGAGAAGGAGATGAGGAACAGAGGTGAATAAGGCTAGTGAGCTAGAAACCTTTGATTCTAGGAAACTCTGATAAGTCAGTGGCTTTGGGAGCCCTGAATGGAAAGGGAAGTGTTTTCCCACTGTGTGTAATGCTTGCCCGCCGGGTGCAAGCTAGGATTAAAGGTAATGGCCCACCAGTTCTTGGCTCCATTGTTTCATTGCCGTCTGTCCGAATCTATTGCAAACCTGCATGGGCCAGGCGGCTGTGATGGTGGCCATGGCTACTGGCTTTACAAACCCCCATCTGGGGCTGATGCTCTGCCCATCTGGGGCCATACTCACAATCGATCTATTTTTAGCACCTGAGGCAGAGGCTCCACAGAGCCATCCTCAGCGCCTGGGGCGGGCCATGCACTCAAATCAATTGAGCCTTGGCTGTGGGAGGAGAAGAAAGAAAGGGAGGAGGAAGGAGGGGGGAAGAAGATGTTCACTTCTCCTGTGTGTCCTGACTGGAAATTGAAACCAGGACATCCACATGCTGGGCCGATACTCTACCACTGAGCCAACCAACCAAGATTGAATTTAGATTGTCTTTAGATTATTTTCAAAGGTATTTTCATATTCTAGAATAAAAATATTCTCTTTTTTGTAGCATAGACAGACAGGGCTCTAAGTATTCTTTTCAATGCTGTTATAATTTTTTTTACTCAGGTAAGAGACAAGGAGGCTGAGAGACAGAGTTCCGCATGCGCCCCAACTGGGATCCACCTGGCAACTCCCATCTGGGGCTCATGTTCTGCCCATCTGGGGCTGCTGTGCCATTGATCGGAAACTGAGCTATTTTAGTGCCTGAGGCAAGGCCATGGACCCATCCTCAATGCCCGGGGCCAACTTGTTCATTTGCACCATGGCTGCAGGAGGGGAGAGGGGTAGAGGAGAAGCAAATGGTTATTTCTCCTGTGTGCCCTGACTGGGAATCAAACCTGGGACTTCCACATGCCTGGCCAACACTCTACTGCTGAGCAACAAGCCAGGGCCTTCAATGCTGTTATAATGAAACTTTTTGTAATTTCCTTTTCACATTGTTCATGTATAGAATTACTGTCTAGTGTCCTTTCTTTTCACCTTACAGGATTCCCCTGAGCATTTTTTGCATGTCAGGTCTAATGATCATGAACACCCTCAACTTCTATTTGTCTGGAAAAGTCTTAAGTTCTCTCTCATTTTTTTGGTAGACAGTTTTGCTGGATATAGAATTCTTGGTTGACAGTTTTTTCTTTTAGTAGTTTGCATATATCAACCTGCTATCTTCTGGCCTCCAAAGTTGCTGATGAGAAATCTGATAATCTTTTTGAGGATCCTTGGTATATAATGATTCATGTCTTTCTGCTTTCAAGATTATAATGTGTCTCAGTATCCATCTCTGAAGTCATCTCACTTGGGAGTTTGTTGAGCTTCTTGGATATTTGTCTTCAAGTTAGGGAAGTTTTCAGCCATTATTTCTTCAAATATTCTCTCTGTCCCTTTCTGTCTCTCTTCTCTTTCTGGGATTCCCACTTGATGGTGTTGTGTCCCACAGGTCCCTGAGGCTCTGTTTGCTTTTGTTCAATCCTTTTTTCTTTTAGTTACTCAGCCATTGCTCTGTCTTCAAGTTCACTGAATCTTGTGTCTGCCTGTTGAAATCTATATGCCTTTGGATTTTCAGCTCCACAATTTCTCTTTGGCTTTTTTTTTTTTAAGGTTTTATGAGTTTTTATTGATACTTCCATTTAGTCCACAGATCACTTCTTGACTTTCTCCACATCTTTATTTAGTTCTTTGAGCATTTTTAAGATAGTTCTTTAAGGCCTTTGTCTGGTATATCTACCATTAGGTCTTTTTCAAGGACAGTTTCTGTTGATTTTTTTTTTCTTTTGAGTGGGTCACACTTTCTTATTTCTTTGTATGCCTTGTGATTTTGTGTAGGACTCTCGACATTTGGCTCATATATAGTAACTTGGAAATCAGATTTTTCCCCCTCTTCAGGATTTTCTGTCTTTGCTATATTTGTTTATTGGGTTGTTTGTTGTTGTAGGCTGTCTCAGTGCCATGGTCAGCCTAAGGTATAAACTTAATGTCTTTGTGGGCCTCTTCTGAGCCTCTCCTTAAACACATGCTGTCACATTCTAATTTTCTCTGTATATACAGTTGGGTTTTTTTGGGGAGGGGTTTGTTTGGTTGGTTTTTGACAGAGACAGAGAGAGAAGGACAGATAAGGACAGACAGACAGAAAGGGAGAGAGATGAAAAGCATCAATTCTTCATTGTGGCACTTTGGTTATCCACTGATTGCTTTTTCATATGTGCCTTGACTGGAGAGCTACAGCAGAGTGAGTGACCCATTGTTCAAGCCAGCAACCTTGGGTTCAAACTGGTGAGCCTTGCTCAAACCAGATGAGCCCGTGCTCAAGCCGGCAATCTTGGGGTATCGAACCTGGGTCCTTCGTGTCCCAGTCCAATGCTCTATCCACTGTGCCACTGCCTGGTCAGGCTGAAGTTGGTTTTTAATGTCCTAGTCTCCTGAATAGGGGAGAAAGCAACAAATAAAGGTAAAGGAAAGGGCACTAGCTCTTTAAATCCCTTGAAAGTCACTTCAGCCAGAGAAGGGGCTTGCAACAATGGTGGGAGGCACAACAATGGTTGCCTACCTCTGTGTCTTTACCTCTGTGATTAGAAGCAGCTAATTGGCAAGCAGAGCACAGATCCCTGATATTTGGAGAGCAGGGTTCTTTTTGCCTACCCTGGCTTCTACAAGCTGTGTGCAAGCTGCTCCAGGAACACTTGCCATGTAGTTAGGGGTAAAGGATGGATAGCTGCTACTGTGCTAAGAGCTGGAATTGGCCAAAATTAGCTGCAGTTTACCATTCAGACCTTCCCCTGGAAGTTGCAAGCCTTCAACAGACTCTTGAGTTCCAAAATAGTTATTTCAGACAGATTCTTGGTGCTTCTTACTCTACCATCTTCCCTTAATCCTCTAAAAATTATATTTTTAAATATCAAATCAACTAACTCTAAGTATTCTCATCTTGTAAAACAAAATTTATGTAAAAGCAAAGTCCGTATTCTTTACTGATTTCAAATAACTTAGTTGTTTCCCAAAAATTTAGTGTTCTTTCCATGACTGAAAAACAACTACTGCAGGTATTCAAAGGAATATACTGTAAATTCTGAAGGCAATAATGAAAATACCTAGTATTTACCAAGTATTTACTATGAATCAGACTGTTCTATACTTTCAATAAATTTGTAAATCTTCATACCAACCCTATGCAAGGAAAAAAGATTACGGGATTATCTTCTCAATGGGATACTGGATCCTTGTAAGGTATGTGCTCATGCCTTTGAATAGGCTATTTTACAACTCTATAGAGCTAGAAGTCAATTTGTACGTAGAAAACTGATAATAATGAGAATATTTCCTAACTGTTGCTATGTAAAATGATTCCTGTCCCTAGGAATTCAAATTAATTTTTCTCTATAGGGAATAATAAAATCAAATTCTCATTTGAGCCACTCATCACATTTTTCTGGTTCTCTCAGTAAGTAGTAAGTTAAATAAAATCTTTGGCACACGTGCATTTTATATCTGGATCAGAGTCAACAGTTCCTATCATGTAAGCGTTTACACATAAAATCTTTTTTTTTTTTACACATAAAATCTTTATACATTTATAAGGTAGGTGATATCAGTATTCTTATTTTATAGATGAGAAAACAGACTAAGGCGCTGAAGGCCACATAGCAACTACGTAGAGGAGATGGGAGTCAAACCCCAGTGAGTCTGAGGAGCCACTGCGCCACTTCAGCCGCAGGTGTTGTAAAGTACCAAAGGCTGCAGAATTAATATTAATATTTTAGGCCTGACCTGTGGTGGCGCAGTGGATAAAGCATCAAACTGGAAATGCTGAGGTCGCCGGTTCGAAACCCTGGGCTTGCCTGGTCAAGGCACATATGGGAGTTGATGCTTCCAGCTCCTCCCCCCTGTCTCTCTCTCCTTTCTGTCCTTCTCTGTCTCTCTCTCTCTCCTCTCTAAAATGAATAAATAAAAATTAAAAAAAAATATTTTAAGAGGCTTGAAGAACATTTTTATTAATTTGGGTTAAGGTGCGCAGAGAAATTGTGAGAATAGCCTCTGTACTGTGTGATTGGCATAACCAGGATGGCCCTTGGCATTGTGTTGTAAATGCAAAGGGAAGGAAAACATGGATTCCCAGACATTCCACCACACCTGTGGGGAAAGGGGCGAATGCTAGCCAGATGCAGGAAGAGAAAAGCCAAAATAAACCTTTTCTTATAGCAATGAGCCATTTGCGGGTATTTGTCCCCACGGAAACTACCTCTCCTATGTGAATGCATGTGGTTAATGTGTGTGACTCTGGACAGAGATGGCAGATAAACATCAGAGAATATAGGAATACCTTTTTAATATGTAAAGAGACATCTTTCTACCATTGTGTTGACTTGTAAATTTTGTTTTCTCCAAAAGGATGTATGGCTTGCAAATTGAACACAGTCCTATCATGTTAAAGGACATATGACTATAACCACTAGTGGTAAAAGGAACCTAATGCAATTTTTGCTTCTGTACTTCCCACTTGCAAAACTATAAAAACTAGGTAGAACAAAGGGCTGGCGCGCTCTCCCTCAGATTTCTGTCGGAGTTGCTGCCGCTTGGCCAAGCTAGACAATAAAGTTTTGGTGTGTAATCGACGGACTTTGTTTGCATCTTCAATGTTTCTTGCATCTTCAATGTTTTGGGTCCCTCCGGATTAGGCTTAACAAGTCCATAGCAAGATTCCTTAGAGAAAGTACCCACTACCATTCACATCACTTTGGAGAAAGTGGCATTTTTCTTGACATAGCAGTATTTTCTGCTTTAAGCTGATCTCCTTCTACACATCACGATGCTTACAAATGCTACCTGACTTGTTAAAGCAAGGAAACCATTCAAAATAAATTCAGGACACAATAACTTAAGTCTACCTCCTTGTCTAGTTCTATTAGGTTCTATGAGAATAAGAACAAAAGTAAAACTATATACTTCTACCCCCAAGGAGTTTACAAGGAATCTTAAAAAAACTCCCTAAGTGTAAATCTAGAAATAGAAGATTGTATGGCTCATAAAAAATAAATAGCCTTTTAACAATCAGGACTAAGAAGGTTAGAAGGAAATTATTTTCTTGGGTTAAAATGTTGTATATGAGAGAATGTTTTAAGCTTCTTAAGTGGGTACTCCTTTGGACCCAAAGTTGTTCCAACAGCAGTATAAATATTTTAAAACTTCCAGTTGCTGCTTCTGTTATCTCTGAACCTGTATGGCCAGCAGTCGCGGTCATCGTGGCCATAACACGTGCAGGTTCTCATTGAATTCGGGCAGACAGTAAAGAAACAGTGGAGCCAAAAAATGGTGGATCATTCCTTTATTCAGGTCTCGCACCTGCCTACGAGCAAACACACAGGGCTCCCAAAACCACTGACACATTCTCCAGTTCCACAACCAGGAGAATCTTCTCTGGTTTCTCCTAGAATCAAAGGCCTCACCAGTCTCAACAGAGCTCGCAAAGCCCCTCAGCTCTGGTTCACCATCTGCACTTCTTCTCTCTCTGCACAAACTCTGCAAAAACATGGCTTCCTCCCTTCTCTTTTGAATACTTTCTGAAGCAAAAATCTTTCCTCCAGCAAACATTAGCAGGACAATGGCCCTTCCCAAGCAGGGAGGTAATTTACAATTTCACAGACCCACATAGAACCGGTGCTGCCCAGCCCCCAATGCAAACTGTAACCGAGCAAACATAAAAGACATATTTTACAAACTTATTTGACCAACAGAACCTGTAATTTTCTTCAAGTATGTAAAGCCAGTAACCAGGGCTACCATCACAGCAGCCCAGCCCATGCAGGTTTGCATTGGATTCGGACAGTCGGTAAAGAAACAACAGAGCCAAAAACTGGTGGGCCATCATCTTTAATCCTAGCTTGTACCCAGCAGGCAAGTAAAAAATACACTCTGGGCTCCAAAACCCACTCACATTCAGTGCTCACAAAGCTACTGACTTATCCGAGTTTCCTAAGGTTTCTAGCTCACCAGACTTATTCACCTCTGTTCCCCATCTCCTTCCTTCTTCCTGCACAAACTCTGCACAAACTGGCTTCTCACTCAACACTCTGCCATCTTGGCTGCTTCTCCTGGCCTCCTCCACATGGCCTTTCTCTGCTCTCTTCTCTGCTCTCTCCTCTAATGATAATCTCAGGAACCAAGAGAGCAAGCTCCTGTTCTGCCCCCATTTTATAGTGTAGATTCATAACCTTTAATCCAATATACAAAATAGGGAAGTTTCTAATACAAAGTCACTTATCTGGGGCATGATGGGATTGTACCACCCTACATCAAAACGGGTGGGAAAGGCTTAATGCTAAAACCAAGCCCCAGGCTACAAGGATCCTACCTGCCCACAGCCCACAGAGACACACATTAATATCACCTGGCACCTCCACGTGGTCAGTGCCATCTTTAACAAAGTGAGCATAATACATTTTATCCGCCCAACAAAGTATAATTCTGACCATTTAATTGCCTCTTAAAAATCTTTAGTGGCTACCATTACCTACAGAAAAGGAAGGGGGTAAAGGAGATCGCTATTCAATGAGCACCTGTGTCCTGGACAATGGGCGAATTGCTGTCCACAAAGTACCTTGTTTAATCCTCATAACAACCCTGTGAGGTTGAGCACTAGTTTCATCATTTATGCCAGCTTCCTGGTCATATTGTCCTTTCTCTTTCCCTAAATGGTTTCTCATCTCCTTTTTATACTTATACTATTTTATCTTTATTAAAATTCCACCAAAATTATTTGGGAAATTAAGTAAGGTATACATAATTTCATATTTGTAACACTGGGGCAAACTAGATGATTTAGTCATGCCTGCAACCTAACTTCCAAAATAGATGATGCAAATAACATAATGAAAAATGTCATATGTCTTATCTAACTTAATTTGTTAATAAATACAATATGTGTGTTGCTCACTCAATGATTTTCGCAGGCATGGGGCTGCCCTCAACCTCCAGACAAGTCAAACTGTAGTCCACTCCTTCATTTTTATAATAGATCATCGATAGATAAAACGGCTACTCAGCTGCCCTCTTGAGAACAATGCAGGCTCAGAGAAGGAGGAAGGACTGGCTTACTTAGGTTACCCGGCCCAAATCCCTCCTTGCAGCCAGTTGCCGATAGGGGATGGTTGAGTCAGGGTACAGGTTTTGAGAAGCTCCGGCACCACGCCAATCCACATACAGAGGGAACTGTCTTGCACCAACAGATACAGCAACACCAGCTGCTTTTGCCCCAGGCCCTTGGATTATTCTATATAACCTCTGCTCTACCCCTTCCTTGCGGCTGACACACTATGTTGGTCTCAGCCCACTTGCACTCAGGCAATTTTAAAATAAATTTTCCTCTTTGAACACACTAGCTTCCTGGTTTCGGTTTGGCCGGAGTTTCTACCTTTTAATCATCACCTTTGCCATCTTATCGAAAACTTTCGAATCTCCAATCACCAACCACATGTCTACACTCTAGTGAACTCAGTCATGAATAGATTTCTGACCACAATATGTCAACAGTTTAATGAATGAAATGAGAAAACTAAAGGTCTATTATCAGTCCATTTCTCGGTTCCCCAAGTTTTACATCTGTATCAAACTTGATCCCCAAAAGCAGTACCTGTGGACTATATATTATAGTCCTTGCTTTTAGCAAAAACAGCAGCCATGTGAATAACATCTCCATGTCTTCCAAAAGTTACAATTGAAGACACTATCAATTACATTACTTATTACTTTCTTTGTAAGGATCCATGTAATAAACTTTTATCAAAATTTAGCGCAAGTTAAAGTTTGTCTCCTCAAACTTCTATGATTCTGGCCCTGGCCGATTGGCTCAGTGGTAGTGCGTTGGCCTGGTGTGTGGGAGTCCAGGGTTCGATTCCTGGCCAGGGCACACAGGAGAAGCGCCCATCTGCTTCTCCACCCCTCCACCCCTCCCCCTCTCCTTCCTCTCTGTCTTTCTCTTCCCCTCCCACAGCCGAGGCTCCACTGGAGCAAAGTTGGCCCGGGTGCTGGGGACGGCTCCATGGCCTCTGCCTCAGGCACTGGAATGGCTCTGATAGCAACACAGCAATGCCCCAGATAGGCAGAGCATCACCCCCTGGTGGGCATGCCGGGTGGGTCCCGGTTGGGCGCATGTGGGAGTCTGTCTGACTGCCTCCCCATTTCCAACTTCAGAAAAATACAAAATAAAACAAAACAAAAAAAACTTCTGTGATTCCTTTTACCAGACAAACCCTATTGGTTCCTCGTTTTATTGCCTACAAGGAGCTCAGAGCCAATTACTATGCTCACTGCCTCACCCAGCTTCCTGTAACATTGCCCTGGGTCAAGAAGGGAGAGAGATGAGAAGCATCAATTCTTTGTTGTGGCACCTTAGTTGTTCATTGATTGCTTTCTCATCTGTGCCTTGACTGGGGGGGCTACAGCGGACCGAATGACCCCTTGTTCAAGCCAGCCACCTTGGGGTTTCGAACCTGGGTCCTCCACGTCCCAGTCTGACACTCTATCCACTGCACCACAGCCTGTTCAGGCTCTGATCTTCTTATACATAAAATTTTACTATTTTATTTTGTCTTAATTTAAAAAGCTAACCCAAATTTTGGGAAGAATTAGTAAAGGATAAATAAGTACATAATTATAAAATGGGTGGACATATGTAATCTGGAGTTCCCAGTTTTTTTTAAATTTATTTTTATTTATTTTAGAGAGAAAGGGAGAGAGAAAACAACATCAATTTGTTGTTCCACTTATTTATGCATTCATTAGCTGATTCTTATATGTGCCCTGAGGAATGAACCTATGACCTTGGGGTGTCAGGATGGCGCTCTAACCAACTGAGCTTCCTGTCCAGGACTGGAGTTCCCAAGGATGACTCCATTCAATTTGGGAAATGAACACAGAGGGTGAGACTCTGTAGTATGTGTTATGCGTTCAGAGGAAGGAAGCCCCTGACTTGAAGCAGTGTATTATCTAATGAGGGACACCAACAGGAACACAAATTCCAGAACAATATGCTTTAATAAAAGTAGGAACAGGGCCTGACTGGTGGTGGCGCAGGCTCATCTAGCCTGAGCACAGGCTCATCAGCTTGAGTGTGGCATCACTGGCTTGAGCGTGGGATCATCGACATGACCCATGGTCGCTGGCTTGAAGCCTATGGTCGCTGGCTTGAGCAAGGGGTCACTGACTCGGCTGGAACCCCCAGTCAAGGCACGTATGAGAAACAATCAAAGAACAACCAAAGTGCTGCAACTACAAGTAGTTGCTTCTCATCTCTTTCCCTTCCTGTCTGTCTTTGTCTGTCAGTCTCTCTCAAAAAGAAAAAAAGTAGGAATGAGCATGGGATATTATGAAAGAATCTAGGAAGGACTCCAAGAACCTAGTCTTGGCCTGAACCGAGACTTAGAACACTAGAGGAGTTAGACAGTCCAAGAAGGGAAGAAGAAGTGGCCATTTGGGGCAGAAATGCCACTTGCAAAGGCACGGAAGCTATAGGGCACATACCACATTCTGGGCACTCCAAGGCATTAAACATGGCAGGAGCATAGGATGAGACCTGGGGCGTGGGAGGAGAGCCACTTCCCATCTCTTAGGAGTCTTCTTTTAAGTCTTACAGAAGACTTACAAAAGTTATGTTATATATAAGTCCTAACAGGAGTCTGGTTTACTAAAGAATTTAGATTTTTACACTAAAATATTTGGGAGCCTCTCAATGACTTTAAGCTAAGATCTAATATGATCAGACTTACATTTTAGGAATCTGATTTGCATCTCGAAAAATCCCTCTGGTGACTGGAGAATGGAGACCAGACTAGAGTGTTAGAAACAATGGCTGTACTGGCAATCCAGTGAAAAGAAATAAAACCCTGTGTACATAAAGGGGGAGATAACACGAACAGGTAGCCACTTCTGCTTCCTGTAATGGTAGAGTAGGTAGTTTGGGTCAACCCTTATACTGGAGACGATTTAAAAATAGGATGATATATAAAAAGCATTTTCCTAAAGACAGCAAAGAACTGATGAGCAAGTGAAGAATTGCTGCATCAAGATCCTGGAGAAGACAGAGATCAAGAGGTGATGAGTTCAGAATTTGCCCAAGCAAAGTGGTAGCCGAGAGACTGAGCAACATTTGCAACAGCCAAATACAGTGATCCTAAACCTGGGATTCACAGACTGTTCAATTCAGGGGGTCTGTGAAGTTGGTTAAGAAAAAAATTACACCTCCTTTTTCACTAACCTCTAAATGAAGCTAAGATTTTCCTTCTATTATGAATCTAGGACACAAGCCATAGTCATATTAGCAGTACTACTTGGGACTTTCTGCCTCCAGCAGAAATGAGATATTTTCATATCATGTTTACAGTTGTGGCAGATAGCTCAAAATGTCATTTACATTTAGCACTATTTTTATGTTACAGTAGCTGTTATACCCATCGCTCAAGCCAGCAATGTGCTTTTTTAATGCACTGATTAAAAAGCACATGTATTACTATATCACAAATATAAATATTTTTAAACTGTGTTGACAATTGTATTTTAACGTCATAAGTGTCTTTTGTAATCTTACATATCTTATTTTATGCTTTAAAAGCATTGTTCTGAAAAGGTTTCCAAAGCTTCATCAGACTAGGTTAACTAACTCTGGCCTAGTGGGACCAGTGGGACAAAAGTTGAAGTTCAGGGCCTTTGAAGGGTGAGAGTTCTGGTAAACCACTTGCATTTATAATCAGGGCTCTAAGAGTAAAAGTTAATTAGAAGTAAACCAAGTCCTTACACAAAAATTTTAGGCCAGCTTCGAATCATGTGGACAGTCCTGAAAATCTCAATCTTGTAAATTGGATTTAATCTATCCAGACTGCTGGAGCCTCCAGGCAAGCTAGCAGAACTAGAATAATCTCTGAGGAGAGACAACATTGTAAGCCTCAAGTGGTCTCTATTAATAATTTTTGAAATACACTGTCTAGGCACTTAAATGATAATATGAATAAGGACCAATAGAAGCAACAGAAACAGGTACTCCGGATGGTGGACTAAATATATTGACACATGCTGTAAAACAATCATGCTAGTGGGGATGAGAAATGAAGTCAAAATTCCAGTGAGGAACTAGAAGCAACACAAAATAACATTGCAGAGTTGAAAAAGAACGTCACAATGAGCAAGTCTGAGAAAAGGGGATGACCATTTATTTAGATTGAAGTGAATAGGAATTAGAGCAAAAGAGAGAGGAGTCTAGAATGACGTCTGATCTGGATAACTGTGAAAACAATAATTACATTAATTGGTCCAAGAAAATGTAGAAAATTTTTGTTAGTGGAAGTGAACTGAAGAAAATGTTGTCATGGATATATTGAGCTTGATGTGTTCATGGGATATGAAAGTGGACATTCCCTGCAGGTGCCTGTCTGGAACGCAGGAAGGAGGCTGGTTTCATGTATAACATGGAATTCATCATCAGTACTTCAGTGAAGTTGAAGTCCTGGGAGTAGATGAGCTAAACAAATAGAGAACAGGGTATGAAGAGAGTTCTGTTGATCAGAGATTCTGGTTGTGAGTGATGAACTCAACCTGAATTAGCTTCAGGAAAAAAAAATTACTGGCTCCTATAATTTAAAAAGGTAGCCTTCAATGAGCCAACTAGGTTCACAGATTCCATCACTACTTTTTTTTTTTTTTGTATTTTTCTGAAGCTGGAAATGGGGAGACAGTCAGACAGAGTACCACATGTGCCCAACCAGGATCCACCCGGCACGCCCACCAGGGGGCGATGCTCTGCCCACCAGGGGGCGATGTTCTGCCCATCCAGAGCATCGCTCTGTTGCGACCAGAGCTACTCTAGTGCCTGAGGCAGAGGCCATAGAGCCATCCCCAGCGCCCGGGCCATCTTTGCTCCAATGGAGCTTCGGCTGCGGGAGGGGAAGAGAGAGACAGAGAGGAAGGAGAGGGAGAGGGGTGGAGAAGCAGATGGGCACTTCTCCTGTGTGCCCTGGCCGGGAATCGAATCCAGGACTTCTGCACACCAGGCCGATACTCTACCACTGAGCAAACCGGCCAGGGCTCAATCACTACTTTGATAGGGGTGTGTGTGTGTGTGTAAGCATGCACAACCCACTCTCTATCTCTTCTCCTGCTGCTTCTCTGTGTCTGGCCTTATTCTTCCTGAGATGAGTTTCTCCTCATGGCAGGAACTAGAGCTGCAAGCAGCTTCCTAGTCACCCCACTCCAGCTTAGCATGAATGATAGCATCTTGGTCCCAGCTTTGTGTTATACAGTCCCAGTGACTGGGCAAGTTGGGGCATGTGCCCACCTGTTTGGACCACACATTATGATTAAGATTGATGCAACCAGGGTAGGGGATAGAATATGTAACCAGAAATGCAAATGGGGAAAGGGCTGAGCAGATAAAGACAATAGCTACAACAGCCTTAGGGAGTGCTGCTTGCTTTTTTGTAAAATTAGATCCAATGAGAATGGTTGTCATCATCACCTCATTCTTCCAGTGATCCAAGATTTGAATGGACTAGACTTGCCCCCACCCTACTACCACTTATGGGAACTGAGGGACTAGAATTCTCAAGCAGATCTTCCATCACTGAACAATTCATAAGCCTTATGGGGGCCCTTTGTTTACCCACTTCCTGTACAGAGACGGATTAAGATAGGTTGAGGCCTCAGGCGCAGTAGAAAATATTGGGTCCCTTGACATTAGAAAAAAAGTGTAAAGTTGGGGTTCTGTGGGGACTTTCAGAAGTCAGGGCCCAGGGAGCGTGCCCGGTGTGCCTGCTGTTAAATCTGCCTCTGTTCCTGTACCATTTGATCATCAGTGCTGGCTGGGCAATATCACTCTCACTGGACTTGACTCAGTGCCTTGTTGCTTCTTTGTGCAGTGGAGACAATCTAACAATATAACAACAGAGCTTCACCATTATCTTTATTATATGCGGCTTAAGTGTCTGTTTGTCACCGATAGCTTATTGGTTGCTTGCGTAACTGTACTAGCCAATGGGGTGAAGTTGCCATGGCATTCAAATAGTCCTGCCTTCTGGCATGCCACCTCACAAATTGAGGTTAAACATTGGAGCAATTATTATGCTGTTAAGAAATCTTAACACCAGAAGGGGTCTTTGCAATGGTACAAGACTAGAGGTTCTCCAATTGAAAAATAATGTCATAATAGCTAAGTCTTTGACTGCCTCCTCTAAAGGTGAAATACATGTCATTCCAAGAATTGATTTGGCTCCATCTCAAACAGGGTTGCCGTTTCAATTGAGACGTAGACAATTTCCTGTAAAACTTGTCTTTGCTATGACCATCAATAAGTCTCAGGGCCAAACGCTTAAGCGTGTTGGCATTTTTTTTTTACCTGAGCCTGCTTTTGGACACGGTCAACTTTATGTTGCCTGTTCAAGAGTTCGTGAGCCTGACCTGTGGTGGCGCAGTGGATAAAACGTCGACCTGGAAATGCTGAGGTCGCCGGTTCGAAACCCTGGGCTTGCCTGGTCAAGGCACATATGGGAGTTGATGCTTCCAGTTCCTCCCCCCCTTCTCTCTCTCTCTCTCTCTTTCTCTGTCTCTCCCTCTCCTCTCTAAAATAAATAAATAAATAAAACAAAAAAAAAATTTCTAAAAAAAAAAAAAGAGTTCGTGAAAGAACGCACATAAAATTAAAAATAATTGATGGTCCTCTGCAAGGCGAGCTTAAAAATGATGGAAAGATCTACACAAGAAATGTTGTGTACAAAGAGATCTTTGACATGTGAATTAACATTTTATTATTTAAATCACCTTTATTTATTGAGCTAGCAGCGGCTCTTAAGAACTGTACCGCCAGTGGTTTCCTTCATTGCACTCTACTTTAAGCAATTAAGCAAGTAGAAGGGGGAAACCCGTGGGGCAGTAAGCAAAGGGGCATCCTCGCCGCCTGCCCTGGGTAATTCAGTTTGAATTAGCAGACACCTTTGCACAAATCATTTTAATTACAATTTATAATATCTAGAACAGTGGTCATTTCGTATGACCGCCGGGCTTTCTAGTTTATTATAAATAAATTTTATAAAATTTTATATTTCAAATACATAGAAAACACAACAGCTTTTTAAATTTTTAATTTTTTTTTTTTAACAAGAGAGACACACAGAGAGAAACAGACAGTAAGGGAGAGAGATGATAAACATCAATTCTTTGTTGCGTTATCTTAGTTCAGTGGTTCTCAAAGTGTGCGCCAGGGCGTACTGGTGCTCCCTAGAAGATTTGCAGGTGTGCCCTATGGTATTCCAAAGAAATATGTGCCTGTTGGGGACCAAAAAACCAACAGGGTTTTTGCAGTTTAGATTTTTGGGGGACAGAAGTGTGGGGATTTGGCTGTAAGCTGACAGTCTGCCCAACTCCTCACCTCACATGCCTGATTAGGTTTCAAAAGGCTGTTCCAGGGGTCCCCAAACTTTTTACACAGGGGGCCAGTTTGCTGTCCCTCAGACCATTGGAGGGCCACCACATACAGTGCTCCTCTCACTGACCACCAATAAAAGAGGTGCCCCTTCCGGAAGTGCGGTGGGTGGCCGGATAAATGGCCTCAGGGGGCCGCATGTGGCCCGTGGGCTGTAGTTTGGGGACGCCTGCAAGCTGTGGTGCTGGATTGTTTACACTACCCCCATGTTCTCCAGAAAGACTGGAGGCAAGTTTCTTCTATTCTTTGCTTGGTGTAAAGTTAAGATGATATGTATGGTGGGGGTTTTCTGCACTCAACACAATTAAGAGTAAAAAGAGAGGAATTCTTCAATGTATTGACGAGGCAATGAGAGTTTGCCTTTCAAATATATGCCCAAACATTGAAGAAATCGCTAGGACACATCAGGCTCATGTTTCTCATAAACACAAGAATGAAAAAACTTAACACATTCGCGCCAGGACCTGCCGAATTTACTAAATCTTACTAAGAATGTATCTATATATATAAAAAGATAACTTTTTTGTCATTTTTTTGTTTTTTAACCCCTCTTTTTTATGAATTCTAAAAAATATAACTAAAAAAAATGTAACATAAAATTGTTTTTAATGTCAGAATAAATTTAATTTTGTTGTATTTATTTCATTTAATAACCATAAAAGCATGCTTGGACTTTATATATTTTTTCTTTAATATTTGACTTAATTATTATAACATATTTCTCAGAAATTTGTATATAATGCACCTACAATTATTTGTAGGATTTTAAATGCTCCCCAACTTCAAAAGGTTTGAGAACTACTGCCTTACTTATTCATTGATTGCTTTCTCATATGTGCCTTGACCAGGGGGCTCCAGCTGAGCTAGTTACCTTGCTCAAGTCAGAGACTTTGGGCTCAGGCCAGATAGCTTTTTTTTTGTATTATTATTTATTTATTTATTTTTTTTGTTTTCATTTTTCTGAAGCTGGAAACGGGGAGAGACAGTCAGACAGACTCCCGCATGCGCCCGACCGGGATCCACCCGGCACGCCCACCAGGGGCGAAGCTCTGCCCACCAGGGGGGATGCTCTGCCCATCCTGGGCGTCGCCATGTTGCGACCAGAGCCACTCTAGCGCCTGAGGTAGAGGCCACAGAGCCATCCCCAGCGCCCGGGCCATCTTTGCTCCAATGGAGCCTTGGCTGCGGGAGGGGAAGAGAGAGACAGAGAGGAAAGCGCGGCGGAGGGGTGGAGAAGCAAATGGGCGCTTCTCCTGTGTGCCCTGGCCGGGAATCTGAACCCGGGTCCTCCGCACGCTAGGCCGACGCTCTACCGCTGAGCCAACCGGCCAGGGCCGATAGCTTTTTATTTTTGACCTAACAGTACATCCTAGAGCTCTTTCTATTTCAGTACATTAATAATGCCATGGATCTCTTTTTCAGCCACAAAGGGTCTTATTGCACAGATATATTATAGCAGGGGTCCCCAAACTACGGCCCACGGGCCACATGCATCCCCCTGAGGCCATTTATCCGGCCCCCGCTGCACTTCCAGAAGGGGCACCTCTTTCATTGGTGGTCAGTGAGAGGAGCATAGTTCCCATTGAAATACTGGTCAGTTTGTTGATTTAAATTTACTTGTTCTTTATTTTAAAACCTGTATTTGTTCCCATTTTGTTTTTTTACTTTAAAATAAGATATGTGCAGTGTGCACAGGGATTTGTTCATAGTTTTTTTATAGTTCGGCCCTCCAACAGTCTGAAGGACAGTGAACTGGCCCCCTCTGTAAAAAGTTTGGGGACCCCTGTATTATAGTTTACTTACCCAGTCTCCTAGATGTGATTACTTAGATTGCGCCAAATTTTTGCAACTACAAACACTGCTGCATTGCATAGCCTTGTATCTGTATTATTTCATTTATGTATAGGGATATCTGTAGGACAAGCAGAATTATGGTACCTTCTCTGTTGTGCATACCAATCCTCTGTTGGTTATATGCATTGCAGATATATTCTCCCATTCTGTGCTGTGCCTTTTGGCTTTGCTTATTGTATCCTTTATCATGAGAAGTAGTCAATTGAAGACATAGGCAATTTTTTTTATGGTTTGTACTTTTTATGTATTACTTTAGGAGACTTTTCTCATCCCAATGAAATAAATATATTCTCTAATATTTTCTTCCAAAACGTTAAACTTTTGTTTTTTACATTAGGGATTTAATCCACCTAAAATTAATTTGGGGACATGGTAAAATGTAAGAATTGAAACTTCCCCCCCTATGGATGGCCAGTTGTCCCAGTATTGTTTATTGAACAGTGCATTCTTTTCCTCATTAGACTATTAATTTGTTCTGGTTATAAAACCACACTGTTTTCATTCAATATCTTTTAGTGTTAACTTTGTTTAAATTAATAAAATATATATCATTGTAAATAATTTGGAAATAAAAGAAAAGCTGAGAAAAAAATAAAACCTACCTAAAATCTCACCATTTTAAATATACCCACCAATAAAATGTTGGTGTGTATGCTTCCTTTTTGATGCTACAGTTAAAAATGGTAGAGCAAAATGGCATGTATAGAAAACAGGCTTCATGAGAAAAGGAATTCTTTTTTTCTTTTCTTTTTTTTTAGTGAGAGGAGGGGAGGCAGGGACAGACTTCCGCATGCACCCTGACCAGGATTCACCCAGCAAGCCCACTAGGGGGCGATGTTCTGCCCATCTTGGGCCATTGCTCCATTGTAACCAGAGCCATTTTTAGCACCTAAGGTAGAAGCTGTGGAGTCATCCTCAGCACCCAGGGCCAACTCACTCTAATCGAGCCATGGCTGCAGGAGAAAAGAAGAAGAGAAAGGGAGAGAGAAGCAAGAGGGGGAGGGATGGAGAAGCAGATGGGCCCTTTTCTTGTGTGCCCTGACTGGGAATTGAACACAGAACATCCATACACTGGGCCGACGCTCTACCACTGAGCCAATTGGTGAGGGCAAGAAAAGGAATTCTTTAGTTTAAATAGGGGAGCATGGGAAAAATAAAATATGTTAAGACTAAATAATTTTTAGCATAATGCTAAATAGTAGTTCATTAAAAAAAAAAACCCAGCAAGAATAAACTTGCTTATGTTAAAAGAGATGTGCTCTGAACATGAGACAAGCCTCTGAGCCACCTAGAAGACAAAATAGAAAACAAGGCAATTACTACGGACTGAATGTTTGTATCCCTGTCCCCCAAATTCGTATGTTGAAATCCCAACCCGCAAAGTGATGGTATTTGGAGGAGGGAGTCTTTGGGAGGTAATTAGGTTTAGATGAGGTCGTGAGGGTGAGATCTCAGCAATGGAATTAGTCTCCTTATAGGAAGAGGAAGCAGCCTAAGCCATATCTCTCTCCACCATGTGGGGACGCAGCGAGAAGACACCCATCTAC
Source organism: Saccopteryx bilineata (assembly GCF_036850765.1). Lineage (NCBI taxonomy): Eukaryota > Metazoa > Chordata > Mammalia > Chiroptera > Emballonuridae > Saccopteryx > Saccopteryx bilineata. The sequence goes on along the minus strand of NC_089495.1, from coordinate 32,892,480 downwards.
AAACCACGAAGAGAGCCTTCATCAGAATCCATCCGTGCTGGCACCCTGAGCTTGGACTTCCAGCCTCCAGAACTGTGAACAATTAATGTCTGTTAATCACCCAGTCTATGTATTTTGTTATAGAGGCCTGAACTAAAACAACAATCAAGAGATCTATGGAATTTCCAGCCCTGGGAGACACCCTGGGAGAATGCTGTAGTTCCTTCCTCTGTCTGAGGGGAAGCTGGGCCTCCTTTCCTGCTTGTCATTCACAGCCCACTGGGATGCCTTAGATTCCAGTGACATTTAAGATGAAACTGCTTAATTTTAGTGAATTAGCTATAACAGCCAGGGGTCTGGACTTGATGATCAATGATGAGACCATCAATCTATGTGATACTTAGAGGCATACTCAATCTAATGACTCAATTTAACTCTGGTTTTTTAAGGAACAAATTAGTTTTGTGGAATATAAAATTCAGGAGGAAATGGTTAGGAAATTGTTTAATTGAAAAGAAGAAGGAAGGCATTGAACAAGTATTTTTTAATGAATGTTAAAGACCAAAATTTGCTAATATTATGATGAATAGGGGAAAAGCAATGGAAAAGAAACAGAGTCTCATAAAATCCAGCTGCTTTTCTAAAGCAGAAATTGCAGCCCAGGCTGGATGGCTAAGTTGGTTGAAGTGTCTTCCTGAGACCCAAGGTTGTGGGTTTGATTCTCCATTGGGGCACATGCAGAAGTCAACCAATGAACACAAAGAATCAGCGGAACAACAGATCAATGTTTCTCGCTCTCGCTCTCTTCCTTCCTCTCTGTCTCTAAGAATCAATAAAGAAAAAATTTAAAAATAATAAAGCAGAAATTGGCACACTCGGGAACATATAGAGAGAATAAAAGAGTAAGAAAAGTGACAAGTGACCAATAAAACCAAACCTAGAACGTTTTATGAAGAGGGAAGAGACCTATATAGCATCATGAAGAAAAGGCTTTTCTTTGTCATCCAGATACGAAACCCTGGAATGGTCTACCAAAGATGATTGTAGAGCTATGGTCTTACAAATGCCAAAAAGTAACAGATACTTTTCTGTTCCGAAAGGCTTACACACTTGCCTGCCTAACACATGAAAGGACTAGACCAGAAAGTCTCTTGAATTTTCTTCTAGTTTTCAGTCTGCCTGCAGCTTAGCAGTCTTTTGCAGGTGGGTGCACACTTCTACAAAGGCCTTTTCCAGAAAAGTAACACTAGTTCTTCATATTTGCAATGTGCTTTTTGTTTTTCAAATATATATATTTTGACAAGGAGCAGGGTACAATGAAAAGATCCTGGGGTTTGGAATCAGAAAACTAGACTCAGGCCCTGAATCTGCATTTATATTAACTCAAGAACTTTGGAGAAATTATTTTCTTTTCTGTAAAATAGGGATAATAGTAATACCAACGTAACAGGGTTGTTACGAGGAAAATGTGAGATGAAGTGTGAAAGGGTTTTGGGAATTCTAAAATATTTGACATGTATAAATTATTAAGTTATTGTCTCCTTCCATGATACATTGAGGTAGAGAGATACCACTGTTCCACTGGCAAGTGTATCATAGCTTTTCCAAAAATCACCAGGAAGTGATTTGGCCAAGATTAGAACCTGTCCCTTCTAACTAAAGAAATTGGTTTTCTTTCTCTGACCTCACACTGCTTATCAACCAGAAATATATTCTGGCCTTGAATCCTTCAGATGTCACTTACACACGCAATCCCCGTCCAACTGCCCAGTTTCCAACTGTGTTAAGTGCTAAGGTTCCTTAGTGTGTGGGAGAGCTTTTCCAGTTCTAAGTTTGGTTGAATATATTCTTCAGATATTTGTGGGTGAAAAGTTTCTAGAATCTTTGAGACTTTTGTGTATGCATGCACGCACCTGTGTGTTTCTGTGGTGAACAGATCTGAGAGGTTTAGGTGTCCAGGAAAAATGCACCCAATCCTGATTTTTTGAAGAAGGTTTAACTAAGTGCCTGAGAAATTGCTCTTTCGATCTACGTTAGCTTTGATTGCCATGCCAGCATCACGCTGAGCTAGATGCTTGTCCTTAGCTGATACAAACAGAGAAAAACTTACACAATGCAGGGCTGTTGAAAACCTGGAGCTAATTGCAAGTACCAAGAACAAGAGAAAAAGAAGAGAAATCTAGAAAAATGCAATCCAGCTACATTCGGTTCCGCCAAAATAACTTCAGACTTAAAAATAACAGAAAAGTAGATAACAGAGAAATAAACGCAACTATGACAGACTGATATCAACAAAGAAAATAGAGTTAATGGTAGAATTACCAACATAGACTTCAAGGCAAAAAGATTAAATAGGATAAGGAGGGTCACCATGCATTGATATATGCCCAAATCACCAAGAAGATATAATAGCGCTCAGCCTTCGCACACCAAATAAGACAATGTAAAATCAGGTAAACTGTTAGAGAATATACGGCTCTGAGTAAAACAATCATCATAAGAGACTTGAACATTCCTTTTTCAGAATTTGAAGGTCAAGTGAGAGAACTTATAGTGCAGAAAACACTTCCCTTTTAAAGAAAATTGTTTACATACTAGCCAACAAAGAAAACCTCAATAAATTCCCCAAAATAAAAGTAATAAAGACCACATTTTCTGAATGCTAGAAATTAGGCCTGACCTGTGGTGGCGCAGTGGATAAAGCGTCGACCTGGAATGCTGAGGTCGCCGGTTCAAAACCCTAGGTTTGCCTGTTCAAGGCACATATGGGAGTTGATGCTTCCTGCTCCTCCCCCTGTTCTCTCTCTATCTCTCCCTCCCTCCCCTCTCTCTCTAGTAACAATGAATAAATAAAATCTAAAAAAGTAAATAAATAGAAATTAAACCCATATGGTCAGCAACCTTACCAGTTTTGCTCACCTTTGCACATGAACACCTAACACATTTAGCACATTGTAGGGATTCATAAGTATTTGTCACATAGGAAGGAAGGATGACCCACACTACAGCTCAAAGCAACATGAAAACATGAAAATCCTCCCCTCCATTATAATCCCTTAGAAATTTTAGTTATTGACTGACCTGTGGTGGCGCAGAGGATAAAGTGTTGACCTGGAAATGCTGAGGTCGCCGGTTCAAAACCCTGGGCTTGCCTGGTCAAGGCACATATGGGAATTGATGCTTCCTGCTCCTCCCCCCCTTCTGTCTCTCCTCTGTCTCTCCCTTTCCTCTCTAAAATGAATAAAAAAAAAGAAAGAAATTTTAGTTACACTCTTAAAAATAATTCTTGTGTCAAAGAGAAAACTGAAGTGGAAATTAGAACCTATTTAGAAATAGTGGCAATAAGAACACCGTGTATAAAATGTACAAGTTTTCTTTGTGGAAAATTTATAACCTTAAATGTATTTCTTGAAAACATAAAAGATTGAAAATAAATGAGATAAAGTTTTCTATCCAGAAAGGTAGAAACAAAGTAGAAAAGTCAAAGAGGAAATCATAAAATGAAAACAGAAAATAATAAACTAGACAAGAAAATCAGTGTACCTAACAAATTAAATAAGAAAACCTTAAGTCTGACCATGGAAAAAATGGAAAACACAAATAAGAATATTAGGAATAATAAAAAGACAGCCAATAACATGGAGCTATCTTAAAGTTAAGAAAACACTATGCTTATCTACTTAGCCTTAAATTTAAAGTTTAGAAGAAATGGCTTACATTTTAAGAAAACTCAAAGGATCAAAACTAACTCAAGAGCAAGTAACATCATCTTGGTTGGTCTAATATGTACAGACACATTTCCCAGTCTTTTGTTGATTGATGTTGTTTATCGTGTCTTTAACTATACAACATTTCTTCCACCCTGAAATCATACAAATATTTTCTTATAATTCTTTCTTATAACTTATAGTATTTTAAAAGTAAATTCTTCAGTTATTTTTGGTGTCAGGTGGCGGGGTGTCTACCTTTAATTTCAATTCTTTCTTATAACTTATAGTATTTTAAAAGTAAATTCTTCAGTTATTTTTGGTGTCAGATGGCGGGGTGTCTACCTTTAATTTCTTCCAGATAGCAGGGCCACTGTGCCAACCACTGCTTCTTCAAAGAATGTACAAATGGCTTACTTTAAACTTGGCCAAAGGTTTTAATAACTATTTCTCTGAAAAGGAAATGGAGATGGCCAATAAATACAGGAAAAAAAAATTATCGTTTTTGTGTTAAAATATAATCAAAACAATCATGAGATACTATTTTTCACCTATGTTTTTGGCAAATATTTTCAAGTTTGATCAATTTTTAGTAATAGTTGAAGTATGGAAAAAAGGGGTTACTTTTAAAGGTTATTAGTGGACTTATAAATTTATTCAGCCTTCCTGGAGACAAGTACAATTGTCCCCCATTATCCACAGAGAGTATGTTCCAAGACCCCTCATCGATGTCTGAAACCGCAAAAAGTACTCAGCCCTAAGTGTACACCCAGCACCTGTGACATGTTAGGGGTTCCAAGCACTTCGCAAACATAAGCTCCTTCAATGCTCTCTGTAACTCTACAGAGTAGGTGCAGTTACTATTGTCAACTGACAGATGGAAAAATTGAGATACCAACAAGGGAAATAACTCATCCAAGGTCAAATATCTAGTAAGTGGCTGAGAAGAAATTTGAAACAAAAACAAAAAGAAAGAAAGAAATTTGAACATCAGCAGTAAGCTCCATATTCTATGCTTTTAACCATGAAACTTGTTCTCTAAAGTCTTCGCTTCAGTTTGGACTGAGAATCTGAATTCCCATCTGTCTGCTGGAAAGGCACTCCCACAGGTGCTCTATCTATATATTATAATAAAAATTTTTAAACATTTTTCTGACAGAAGCTCTAACCAAGGGCAGGTACTAGTGCCTGAACGGATGTTGAAAGCACTCCGTAGCACAGGATGAATAAACCAGTGAACAACCTTGTAGAACACATTACAAGTATCACACACGTCATGCTTCTGGCATTCCCAAGCGCAATGACACCCACATGGACCCGCTCTGCCTTGCATCCTCTTCTTCAGTGCTCTCTAGGAATCACAGGGGCTTTGTGTGCCATGGTAGCTGTGCACACTAAAGGCTTTCTTCTCTGTCAGCAAACCCGTTTTCGTGCTAATTTCTATAACTCACTAGGTCTGCACCCTGATGCTTCCTTCACCCAAAGGAGAAGTGTCACCTCCAGAGCTGGGCACCGCAGAGTGTGAACCCTGAAGAAAATGTCTCTTTGGCCTGTGGCAGGTAGAAGAGGGTCCTGACAGAGTGGGATTTTCGAAAGCCCTCCAGGTGTTGTCAGAAGGGATGGAGCCAGGGGACTTATGGGCAAGGACTTGTCCATTGGATGAGACTTGATAGCTAAAGAGTAGGTGGGGCCAGCACATTTCAGAGATCCTAGCATACAGCAATCAATATGATGGTCCTCAAATCAGAATCAGCCTAATGAGGTCCTAATTAATCCAGTGCCCTCTGTCTCCTGACTGACTCACTAACCCAGTAGTGATTTAGTAATAATGATACTCAGGTGCTATCATCTCCTTTTCATTTATGGTCTAGATAGAATAATTATTCTTTACCTATCTTGTATATTTTTACATAGTAAAATATATAAATATGTAATCATAGTAAAGTGATTTTTAAAACTACCCTCCCTGAAAAAGTTTTCCAAATGTATTGAATGATAATGGAAGCCAAAGAGGAGGGGAATTATTAAAAACCTTAGTCTCTGCTCTTGGTTCTTCCTAATTGGTAAATCACCTTAATTTCTGACTTCTGACTTCTCACTTGAGATTATATTAGTCCAGTTACAACCATGAAAGAGTGCAGCCTCATGGCATTTGAGAAGGGATGGTGGCACTCTGGGACAATATCGGTTTGTTTTTGTGTGTGTGTGCGTGGCTGCACCTTGCAGTGAGGGCCAAGATAAACTTCTTACCTTGCGAAAAATTTTCCCTCTCCACTTTCTATGGGCTTTATTTTCACTCATGGCCTGATCAGCTCAGTAGCATTAACACTCTATGAAATTTAACACATTAAATAAAGAAAAAACAAACAGGTGAAAGTAAATTTAGTTGTATATTTTAGCCCATTGGAAGCAGGACATTATGATTTCTAAATACCATCCGTGTAAAAATTGAGTTATGTTATATATTTTTTTGTACTGAGTCCAGAAATCGACTGTACTTTCCATTTATAGCATACTCTCACTGTGAGTTGAATTTTACTAGATATACCTGCTTTATATTTAGATTTCATAAGATAAGATTCACAGCTGTAAGAAATAAGTTGTCCACGTAGATTTAAAAGTTTTCCACTCAAAAGTCATGTCAGATGAACAATGAAAAGTTCCTGTCGGGGCTAGTAACAAAGGAGTCATTGTGACCTTGCCCTGGAATGGTGAAGGCAGGTGGCGGTGTGGGATGGTCTGAGGCTGAAGGCAAGGCTACAGAAATACGTGATGTAGATGACCTCTCGCGATGGTTCACTGCTGAAGGGGAGCAGAAAGAGCAGTGGCTGAACGGTCTAGGAAGATCAGGTGAGAGATTTCTGTGTAGTTCAGAAAGACCTGCAGCTGTGAAAATGCTGAGGGGAAGATTCAGTTCATAAAGAAAGGTTAGAGGCCCTGGCCGGTTGGCTCAGTGGTGGAGCGTCGGCCTGGTGTGCAGAAGTCCCGGGTTCGATTCCCGGCCAGGGCACACAGGAGAGGTGCCCATCTGCTTCTCCACCCCTCCCCCTCTCCTTCCTCTGTCTCTCATTTCCCCTCCCGCAGCTGAGGCTCCACTGGAGCAAAGATGGCCCGGGCGCTGGGGATGGCTCCTTAGCCTCTGCCCCAGGCGCTAGAGTGGCTCTGGTCATAACAGAGCAACGCCCCGGAGGGGCAGAGCATCCCCCCTGGTGGGCAGAGCGTCGCCCCCTGGTGGGCGTGCCGGGTGGATCCCGGTCGGGCGCATGCGGGAGTCTGACATGTCTGACTGTCTCTCTCCTTTTCCGGCTTCAGAGAAATACAGAGAAAAAAAAAATTAAAAAAAAAAAAAAAAGAAAGGTTAGAAGTACAGGGGCAAGATGGGAATGCTGGGGGGATGGGTATTTTTTTTTCAAATCACCTTTCATCATATATTTGGTTCCTTTTACCCTTTAATCCAACGCCCCCTCCACCACAGATGGGCTTAATAAAAAAGAAGAAGGGATGAGATCCAGATCACCATAAGAAGATACAAGAAATTTCTTTAAATATAATTAAAGGAAATTGGGGAACAATGAAGGCTTATCAGAGATATTTCCAGATTTGGCAACTACAGTGATACAATTTCAGTCTAGTAGTATTTCACAATTTTTCTGTGAAGTAGACAAATTAAGGGATATTGAATATACAGTATGTCTGTAAAGTCATGGTGCACTTATGAAAGAAAAAGTGGAGAAAATTTTGAAATGGGATTTAGGAATAATGGATTATATATGCCAACACATAAAAAGAAAGTAAAATTTTCAGGCATTATAGATGCTTCCCAATGGATGCAGATGATTTTGTATTTACAGTGGTACCAAAATATAATTCAGTTGTCTTAAGACCAGCCGTCGCTATGGCATGGCAGATAATCAGGATCTTCAGATGTGAAGTTTTACAAGGCAGATATGATAAGTGGGAAGGAATTCTGGATCGTTCCAGGGAATGATTGAGATCATAGAGCATGGAATCCAGGGCTGATAGGAATGCATGTGTTCTGTGCCCTTGAGTCAGATCCAGCTCCCGGCGACTCATTGGGTGAGTGATATCCGCACGTTCTGGCCTCAACAGCCCTGTCCAGCCCCTGTAGGCTCACACCTCTGGCTGCTTTTATAGAGTCAATCCATCTCCTATTTGTTCTTCTTCTTTTCCTGCTGCCTTCTATTTGTCCCACAAATTACTGTCTTTTCCAAAGAACCCTGACCTCTCATTTATAAGAATAAAATGGAAAATGATTTGACTTTGGGGAATGGACCCACAATACAATCAACAGTAAAAAAATTTATTTATTTATTTTATTTTTTTAGAGAGGAGGGGGGGAGAGAGAGAGAGAGAGAGAGAAGGGGGAGGAGCAGGAATCATCAACTCCCATATGTGCCTTGACAAGGCAAGCCAGGGTTTTGAACCGGCAACCTCAGTGTTTCCAGGTTGATGCTTTATCCACTGCGCCACCACAGGTCAGGCAAAAAAAATTTATTTATTTATTTATTTATTTCATTTTTTTTCATTTTTCTGAAGCTGGAAACGGGGAGAGACAGTCAGACAGACTCCCGCATGCGCCCGACCGGGATCCACCCGGCACGCCCACCATGGGGCAACGCTCTGCCCACCAGGGGGCGATGCTCTGCCCATCCTGGGCGTCGCCACGTTGCGACCAGAGCCACTCTAGCGCCTGAGGAAGAGGCCACAGAGCCATCCCCAGCGCCCGGGCCATCTTTGCTCCAATGGAGCCCTGGCTGCGGGAGGGGAAGAGAGAGACAGAGAGGAAAGCGCGGCGGAGGGGTGGAGAAGCAAATGGGCGCTTCTCCTGTGTGCCCTGGCCGGGAATCGAACCCGGGTCCTCCGCACGCTAGGCCAAAAAAATTTTTTTTAATAATAAGAGTGGAGAAATTAAGAATATGGTGATCTGGCATAACTTGCAATCTTGAGGAACACGTATCTATTATATGAATGTTTAAAAAATATTGGAAATCAGAGATCTGTGGTGGGTGAATATATTTTCTGAATTATTTATTTTTTAACATGACCAAACTTCTGGATATAGAAGTGAGTCACTAAAAGTGGGTCAGTTGGTGATATCACTAATGATTTTAACTTTAAAAGCCAAGTAGTCAATGGGTTAACCAAATGCGTGCTCACATAACACAGAAGGGATTTTTGGACTTAGAGAGTGACTGGGGACTGTGTATCATGAGAGAGTACCAAGATTTAATCAGATGCAGTTGAGAGTGACAAGGACAAAAAGAGAATAAAATCACACTCATAAAGGAGAGGGTCTTGACTGACCTATGGTGGCACAGTGGATAAAACGTCAACCTGGAACACTGAGGTCACTGGTTCAAAACCTTGGGCTTGCTCAGTCAAGGCACATACAGGAAGCAACTACTGCAAGTTGATGCTTCCCACTTCTCTCCCTTCTTTCTCTCTCTTATTGTAAAAAGAGAGGGGGGGGGTCTTATAAGATGTTGGAGGAGAAATGATCTGGAGTATGTCTGGGTTTTTACCTTGAATTTTCTGTGCTTGACACAAATCTGCTGTTGATGTCCCAGGATGCAGGTCAGATCCATCCCTAGAGGGAGGGCAGAAGTACAGGACAGCTGAAATAATTGTCCTAAGATGGCAGGCTTCATTCATCATGTATATCCAATCTCATGATTTATTTTTATAGAGTAAATGGAAAAGAAACATGATGGTCAAGACTTCGCAGAGGAAGCATCATGATTGGGTAAACCAGTCCAAACCAAAGCCTGGTTTAAGCATCTCCATCCCTTTGAGGATGTCCAGTTACATATCCAAGAGTCCAGTTACGAGAATCACGTCCCACCCAGGCAATGAGGTCAGATGCCATCACTGGGAGGAAATCTTGGACAAGCCCCAGCAGGTGTTCTGGCAGAAGAGACTTCAAGGACTCCAGGCCTGCAGCAGCACAGGGCAACTGTTAAGTCCTTTCGATCTTACCAAAGCCTTGCAAAAACTTGTGCCTAGTCGCACAGGTGAACCCCTGCCAGGTGTTCTCCCAGGTGGTCTTCATGGCAGTTCCATGGCCAACCCTGCTGAGTCTGCACATCTGGCAGAGATAATTCCAGGAGACGGTCCGAGTGTTCCACGACTCCCCTACACACAATTTCTGGTAACCGAGAAAGATATCAGGAAACAGGAAAGAAAAATGAAAATGGCAAGAGAGAGACTGGCGGTAGCACTGATTGCAGACAGGCTCGCTAGCGAGGCAGAGAAAATGAGGGATGTCCCTCATTTTTAGGACAAGAAGGATGTCCTAAAAAACACTAGGAAAAAAAGAGAAGACGGTGCACGACACTATTAATGTCTCATTTGCAGTGTCCATGATGTTTTCTTGCTTTGACCTTTCGAAACTTTAAAATATGCCAATACTTTATTAAACTTCTTCATGTGACATAGAGTATATAGACTTATCTTTTTTTTTTTTTTTTTTTTGGTATTTTTTTGAAGCTGGAAACGGGGAGAGACAGTCAGACAGACTCCCGCATGCGCCCGACCGGGATCCACCCGGCACACCCACCAGGGGCGACGCTCTGCCCACCAGGGGGCGATGCTCTGACCCTCCGGGGCGTCGCTCTGCCGCGACCAGAGCCACTGTAGCGCCTGGGGCAGAGGCCAAGGAGCCATCCCCAGCGCCCGGGCCATCTTTGCTCCAATGGAGCCTTGGCTGCAGGAGGGGAAGAGAGAGACAGAGAGGAAGGAGGGGGTGGGGGTGGAGAAGCAAATGGGCGCCTCTCCTATGTGCCCTGGCCGGGAATCGAACCCGGGTCCCCTGCACACCAGGCCGACGCTCTACCGCTGAGCCAACCGGCCAGGGCTAGACTTATCTTTTTGAGATGAGAAATTTAGTTTCAGGTGAGGAGAGCAAGATCTTTCCTTTTCGTGTTGTGCTCTCATTTTTCTTTGCTATGTGTTGTTATTTGTATTTTAAAGTCGACGTGGAGTTATCCAAGTCATGGGATTATTTAGTGTTTTGCCCTCATAGTCACAGAGTATAAAACCTGCCTAGTCAAAATAGATTATTCTTTGTGTAATATCCACAATAGTAGATTCCAAAATAATATTAAAGAGCTTTTATATCTATGTTTTAAAATAAGGTAGCTACTTCTAGGTCTTTATTTTTCTGTCCCTTGCACGTTAATTCAGAGTTGCATATAATGAAATATCAGACTTTCCTTCATTTTTTATACTTATATGTGCTTGAGATTTGATGCATGAAGACTGGCATGCCATTTGAGGGGGGGGGTCATAATATCAAGAAAGACTTTTCAGTATCATTGATTTAACAATAAGCTACTACTTGTTGAGATTTGTTTGTTTATTTGTCTGATCAAGTGTGTTGTATTATCAAATCCTCTATACCATTACTAAATTTGTGTGACACATCAGTTTCTGAGAGTGATGCATTGAACAATAATATAGTATTTAAATTTTCCTTAAAAATGAATTATTTTTTAATTGAATCTTCTCTCCTTTATTCTCCTATGTGATAATCATCTGGAATTTCAGTAAGAATGTATTTTAATCTATGTTAAAATTAATACTAATTTAGATACACTAACTTTTTCTTTTCCTCATTATTCCTGTTATATTTTTATAGGTGTACATTTCTTCTTCCTGATATACATACATTCTTTACTGGTTCTTCTACTGAAGGCCTGTGGAAGGTCAACTTCGAGTCTGTCTGTATGAAAATGTCTTTATCTCTTTCTTTGACAGATAGTTTGGCTAGGTCAGTGGTCGGCAAACCACGGCTCATGAGCCACATGCGGCTCTTTAGCCCCTTGAATGTGGCTCTTCCACAAAATACCACATGTGGGCATGCAGGTTATAATAACAATGTACCTACCTATATAGTTTAAGTTTAAAAAATTTGGCTTTCAAAATAAATTTCAATAGTACTGTTGATATTTGGCTCTGTTGACTAATGAGTTTGCCAACCACTGGTCTAGGTATTTAAATTAGGTTCTTAGTAATTTTTTTCCTTCCTTGTTATTTAATATTTTCTGAGCCTCTATCTATTTAGCTATACAATGGGAATAAATCTCACAAGGATGATGAGTATAATTGAGATGACCCATACTGTGCTTGCCAATCATATTGCCTAGCAGATATTAAGTAGTCAAAAATTATATGATAATCGGTATTATTATAGTCTTTATAGTTATATATTATAGTCTTTATAGTCTCTAAAGTTTAGAGAAAGCATTCTTGGAGAATGAGGATGTGAAGCTCACATCAGAAATATGCAAATTAGTGTAATTTTCATTCTTATCCCTTGGGTATCTTCAGCTGTGGTCTTCTGTGTAGAGGTTATGCAGTCTATTCCCACAAACCCAAAGCCGGACAGCACAGCCAGCCTCATGCCTGCGATGCTTTGGGCTGCTTGTTGAGCAGCCTCTGCTAGAACTGTCTAGTTGGAGTCAATGCAGAGAAGGGTGAGGGGAAAACCCTGACTTGTTTTTCCCATGTGTTTTTTCCAGGGTTTTATTCACTTTAACATTGAAAGCAGACACTGTCTTCATAGCCTTAGTTGTACTTGGGGCCTCAAGCGTCGTTTTGCTACTCTGAGAAGCAAAAGATTAGGAGGTTAGGAAAACTATGTCTGGAATTCAAGAGATTCTTTAGTGTGTTTCTTAGTATCTCCATGCCCTGTGACTAATGTCAGTGGAAAATAACAAAAAAAACAACCCCAATCCAGGCAGTATGACTAATGACCCAGATCCTTCAGGGTTCCCCAAACAGGCAAAGAACCACAAACTGTTGAGGTGCCTGATGAGAACAAAAGGAATATGAAATAGGAAATGAAAGAAGATAGTTGGTCGTGGCCAGTTAGCTCAGTCTGTTAAGAGCATCATCTGAAATGACAAGGTTGCAGGTTCGATCCCCGGTCAGGGCACACACGCAACCAATGAATGCATGACTGAGTGGACCAACAAATGAATGCTTCCTCTGCCCCTCTTCCTCTCTGTGTCTTGCTAAAAGAAGTTTTTTAAAATTAAGCCTCGTCTAGATAGCTTGGTTGGTTGGAGTGTCCTCCAGAGGCGTGGAGGTTGCTGGTTCGATTCCCTGGTCAGGGCACATACAGCAGAAGCTTGATGTTCCTGCGTCTCTCTCCCTGCCACTCCCTCAAAAAGAAAAAAAAAAGGTAGTTATAAATACAAGCTACGAAAAGGCAAAGAACTGCAAAAACATATATTTGATGATTATGAGGATTCTTTGTTCTGTTATGAGTGCATTATATATAGCATATATAATGTATATCCATAATGTAAAAAGTAAAGTTTTTAAAAAGACTGCTGAGATAGACTCTTCTTGCAAATGTGGGTCCCTTCTTGTCGTATAGCAGTACATTTTTTGGCCATTGGAAACCCAAAGATACAATAAACTATCCCTGCCGGCCATATGGTGGGCACAAGACTTATTAAATATTCTTCCTACATGTAGGGTTGGCAGTCAGGAGCTTCATGGTCCTGCAGGAAAAACCCATCAGACACCCATGCCTTCCTCCTGGCCCTGGACTAGCTGTCGGATCTGGCACTTCTCTTTCTCTTCGCAGGCAAAGTACAGCTTATCGGTCTTTAAATAATCACTTTCCAAAGGGCAGTGCCATATGAGGAAGGGCCTGGGCTGCCAGAAACCAGGATTTATCCCCAGCTTCTGGCTGTCCTGAAAAGACCTCATTGGCAGAGTCCACCTGCTGAGTGTCTTGGTGACATTTGCAGCAGTCAGAAACGAGGGAGGTCAGTCAGAGGGGTCAAGCAATTCATCTGGCCCTTGCTCTTACAGGATATTTCCAAAAGACAATGTTCAAAATGCGGGTGGCAAACCTTTAGCTCCGGTGGGGTGGGTACTGGGAGTAAACTCAAAGCAGTGTCTGTTTTTCACCCAGATTGAAAACATTCAGTATTTTAATTAACACTAATATTACCCCCCCTCCCTCATGACATACCCACAACACAAGACTGTGGAAAAGAACACTGCCATCCCAGGGGCTACAAGTTCTATGGGCTTCGGTTCTGCTGCCCTTCGGGTCTCATTGGTAACAACACAACTGAGTGTGTGTAAACTGGTGATTGTTCGAGTCCAGGGACCTCAGAACAACAAGGGCCCAGAAGTTATCCAGGGCAGCAAGGGAGAGTGTGGGGTCATTCACCGGCCAGGACTCTGGTCTCATCCTGGCACCCCAGAGCTCATCTGTGACCCATCAAGCCCAGCCAAAGGAGTGCCCACAATGTACCTGATAAAGAGGTTGGCAACCTTCTAGAAAATTTTTGCCTTAAAAACAACTGTATAAGAAATTGCATGACTGGTGGAAATTCTAGGTCACAGGGAACATTGTTTTTTGGAACAAGGCCAGGTGTAGCCTTCAAGTTGCAACACAAATCTTTCCCTTGATAAGAAACAAGCAGGAAAGAAATCCAGAGGTCATAGCCAATGACCCCAGGAGGATTCAAATCTAGGTAAAGGATAATCACAGAGCCCCCAGAGGGGCCCTGAAGATGGAAAGTCCTGCTTGCCCTTAGTCCATCTGCAAATGATCTGTCCCTGGCCTCGTCCTCTCCACAAGCACGTTTCGATCTTTTTACATTGTTTTCCCTACTCCGTGCTGATGCACTTCCAGAGGTTGAACCACCAGTTCCTAATATTTGGTCAAAAGAAACCTCAACAAGAGAAGAAGAAAATATTCCCTCTGCCTCCAGAGCTGTAAAAAGGCAGCCACTGTCCTAGGGCAGGAAGTGGTCCCAGCAATTGTTACTTTTAAAGACACCTACATTTCCAGGGGTGTGTCAGTGTCAGTGCCTGTGAAATCACCCTCAACCTCGAAATTCCAGGAGTTCTGAGGGGCTGTCTCTGCTCCTTGTCCAGGTAAGGATATTGAAATGAACCTGTCACCCTGGCCGGTTGGCTCAGCGGTAGAGCGTCAGCCTGGCGTGCAGGAGTCCTGGGTTCGATTCCCAGCCAGGGCACACAGGAGAAGCGCCCAGCTGCTTCTCCACCCCTCCCCCTCTCCTTCCTCTCTGTCTCTCTCCTACCCTCCTGCAGCCAAGACTCCATTGGAGCAAAGATGGCCCGGGCGCTGGGGATGGCTCTGTGGCCTCTGCCTCAGGCGCTAGAATGGCTCTGGATGCAACAGAGCGACGCCCCAGAGGGGCAGAACATTGCCCCCTGGTGGGCATGCCGGGTGGATCCCGGTCGGGCGCATGCGGGAGTCTGTCGGACTGCCTCCTCGTTTCCAGCTTCGGAAAAATGAAAAAAAAAAAAAAAAAGAAATGAACCTGTCCTTTGAGTAAGGGGTACTTGGGGGTATCAAGAGCCAGGGAGGGGGGCTGGCCCTTCTCCCTTTTCTCATATACAATAAGCTGGTGACCTGGCAAGATTTCTTAATTCAGGGAGGAATGTGAGGTTCTGAACTTCATTTCAAATGAGCACAGGAAGTGAAAAAACCATACCACAACTCCCAGACTGCAAAAGGAACAGGATTTTAATATAAAATTCAAATCTAACATTTACTGTTTACAACAAATAAGTAGTGCCCCTCCCCAGCTGGTAACAGGTGCTCGGGTAGACATATCAGGAAGATGCGGTGAGGCCAGCCCTCTCTCTTGGGCTTCAGGGAACTCTAAGAGGTTCATAATGTTCTTCCCAGTAGAGTTGGGAGGAGCTAACTTAATGTACCCCAATTGTCCCAGCTGTGCCCTACTGCCGAGGAAGGGGCTGCACTGGAGCTGGTCTCAGGAATGGGCCCTGCCCCGGTGCTGAGATCTGTGTCAGGGGCCTGGAGGCTGAATAGAAGACTCGGGTTATTTGGGGGAGCTTCCCCAAGGATCACCGCCTTCCTCCCTGCCTTTACTGCACTCTGCTCCAGGTCCCGTGCTCAATGCTCAATCAACTGTCCTTCATTTATTGCTAACATGGAGCAGTCCTTTAGCGTCACCCATTTCACACAAGAGGAAACTGAGTCCCAGAAAGGCGAGATGAATTACCCATCACAGGACTGGTAGGTAGTGGAATTGGGATCCCAGAGCCGGCTGTCGGGATGCCCAGGCTCTGGGCTCCAGAGAAGGGAGCATGTGGAGCTGAGGCCAGAGACTTTCGGGTCCAATCTTCTCTCATATCACATGGGGAGACTGAAGCTTCAGGCAAGAAGAGCTGCTCACCCACAATGTGCTTACTGACTTGGAAGGCAGGGCCTGAGGGTGGGAACGAGCCCAGCTCAGACACCGCCTCAGCGGTGCAGCCTGGCAGCTCTGAGCTTCACCAGCGCAGGGATCCAGACAGGCGGCTCATGTGGGGTCTCCACTCATTCCCTCCTGCCCCGGGGGAGGCCGATTCAGGGAACAAAGGAACCCCACCCACCCAGTCCCCCCAATAGCCTGGAGGAAGATGAGTGCCAGCTGACAGACCAGCATGGAAGCCACAACCCGCTAATTCTAGCAGTTCTTCACCCTCTTGGAACAGTCCAGCAACAGCTCTATATCCCATGACCGGGGGGCCTCCTGACCTCCCCCCCCAAACTGCCCCACTTACCTGTGTACCAACCACATTCCTCTTCCTGTCAATCATGAAAAGACAGACTGGAGTTTTTCAGAGAAACTGGAAGTGAGAAACTAACTGAATCACGTCTTACCCTGTCCCCCTTCCCCTCTTCCCCTCTTCCTTTCCCTCCTTCCTGACCTCCTGCTCACCCACTAGTCTTTGGTGCTCAGCTCTTTAAATTTTCAGGAGCTCTTCCTGTGAGGAGGGGAAAAGAAGGAGAAAAATTGGGGAAATATTGTGGAAGACTTTGAGTGCAAAGCCCTTTTAGTTGAGAACCTAAAAGATCCCAACAGCCTGGTAAGTATTTTCACTGGATCCTCTGAGCCCTGAGGTCTCCGTGAGACTAGGGAGGGGGTGCTCATGTTGTCAGTGGGTCTTTTATTCCCACTCCTACTAGGCAGATCTGCTCTGTAGAGCCGATTTCAGTTTGACAGAGATCCATTGATATAAAGGAAACAGTTGAAAAAACAACAACACTCCAATTTGACTCAACTCAGGACCTAACATTTAAGGAAGCTGATTCCTGAAGCAGAATCACTGGCCTAAGGTCCCAAGCAGGGCGAGACCCCACCCACCAGGTCAGCCCCTGTTTCTAGGGCCTGCTGCCTCCTAGAGGTAGCAGCTGCCAGGACAGTGCCAGTCCTGTAGGGGGTTTCTGTCTACCCTGATGCTGCGATGAGAAGTCTTACCCACGCTAAAAGTTTTCCCCATATCTTCTTTAGATGGGGAGACTGGGGGCCCTGCACCTTTAAGGGGCTGAAATTAGGGGGAAATTAGGCGTCATTCACTGGCATAAAACCTTCCAAAGTCTCCTGTTATATGTACCTATCAAAATGTTAAATGTGCGTACCCTTCAAACTAACAATTCTCATTCTAAATATTTGTCATGGAGAAAGTCTTACAGAGGTATGTATACAAGAATGTTAGCTGCATTATTTTACTAGCCAAAAAAATAAAATAAAATAAAATGAGAAACACCTAAAGTATGTTGAACCCATATGACATAAAACCATGCACATTGTTGAAAAACGATCTGCATCTATAATATACTGATATGAAAAGATATCTACTGTATTTTAAGTGAAAATATACTATAAATGTGTGTGTATATATATACATACTATATATATTCTGAGGCCATTTGTATAAGTATAAAATCTCCAAATCACTATATAATTCACAATTTTACCTCCTTGCTGTGTTTTTTAAATAAACTTTTGACTGACTGAAGTAAAACATGCATACAGAAAATTACACAGGGAACACACCTGTTTTACCATCACCCTGTTTTATCATCACCAGATGAAGAAATAGAACCATGTCTGACCAGGAGGTGGCGCAGTGGATAGAGCGTCGAACTGGGATGCTGAGGACTCAGGTTTGAGGTCGTCAGTTTGAGCGCGGGCTTATCTGGTTTGAGCAAAGCTCACCAGCTTGGACCCAAGGTTGCTGGCTCTAGCAAGAGGTTACTCGGTCTGCTGAAGGCCCGCAGTTAAGGCACATATGAGAAAGCAATCAATGAACAACTAAGGTATCTCAACAAAAAATTGATGATTGATGCTTCTCACCTCTCTCTGTTCCTGTCTGATTGTCCCTCTCTATCTCTCTCTCTGACTCTCTCTCTCTCTGTCTCTGTAAAAAAAAAGAGAAAGAAATAGAACCATTACCCAGAAGTCTGAAGCACAAGAGAAAGGTATAGGCTAAAGATATACTTAAGAGTTGGCATATAAAAATAACTAAATAATTGTGAAAATTAGATAGGAACATCCAAGAAAAGGTATAAAGTGAAAAATATGGAGGGCTGAGGACTTGGGGTGCATTAAGTTTCAAGGATAGAGGAAGTGAGCTGGGTCTGTAACAGAGACCGATAGAAATGCCAGAGGTAAGAACACTGAACATTGTTTGTCTCCTGAGACAATCTAATCATGTGTAACGCAGGCTACAGAGCCCAGGAGTGCCATCCAGAAATTCACACCAGGTGGGACTTCTTGTGGATGGACCGTGTATTTTATAACCTTGCCACTCTGGACACAAACTGAATGAACCAGAGATTCATGCCCAAGGACCTATGGGAGTTCTCTATTGATCAATGGATGTCACACCCAAAGATCTCCTCTTTCTTTGGATTACACACACACACACACACACACACACACACACACACACACACACACCAGTACAAAGTAATCAATCAACAAAGAAGTCTGGGAAGAATCCGTGAGGTGGAGATAAGAGGGCAGCATATAAAACTATAGTATGAGAAACGCGGGCAAAGCAGACTCCTCCACAGGACAAGCAGGCAGAGTATTCTGGAAACCCCTGGGAAACTGTGTGGGGAACCTTCTCATTCCTCAAAGCCTGTCTGTTTCACAGCTGAAAGGGTTTTCCATTTCGTCATTGTTCTCCGTATCTCCTAACCGGGCCTGGTCAGGGTGGAGTGCTGGTGGCCTGGGGCAAAGTGTCTGAGTCACACTTCCTGTCATAATCCTTTCATTTCCCCAACCAAGTGTTTGACATAAAAGGTGCCTAGTGCCACTGGGGGGTCTGGAGTAGTTCCTGTTGGGGACACTGGTCTCAAACCAGAGAAGCTGACGTCGCTGCCACGCACTGCTGCTTGAACCCGAGTGGGTAAGTGCTCTGGTCTCCAGAAATTGACAGCTCTCACCTGGCGCTTTACCCACTTCTACTTTTTGCCTGTGTTGCTTTTTATCCAGTTTCCTTAGCCACCTGTGAGCAGGGGAAAAGTGCAGTGCGGTTCAGGCTGCAGCTGAGAATGCCTGGTCTTGCTGCCCAACATCAGAACTTCCTTCCCCTTTTGTCAAAGGTTCCAGTGCTGCCGGCGTGTCTTCTGCGCACCGCCCGCCCACCGGCCCGATGCGCCTCTGCCGCAGCCACAGCCCGGCCCCGGAGCAGCCCCTGCAGTCTGGACGAGGCGAGCTGCGGCCCCAGTCGTCCTTTCGCTCCTGCCTGGCACGACCTCCTGAACCCCAGAGACCCAAGAAGCAAGTGGTGTTCGCAGACTGGAAGGGGCTCGCGTTGACCTCCGTGTACAGATTTGAGGATGCTGTGGACAGAGACTCTGAAGAAGGCGCGTGCCCCGCGGCCAGCTTTCCACCCCCAGCACTCCCGGGCTCACTAAATTCTGACATTCCCCGTCCCCAGCCGGGACTGGGACAAAACTACTGCTTGGTGTCCAGTTCATAGTCCTGCTCAGCAGAAGGCATTGAACTCTATGAGAGCCCACAGTTTGGGCGAGCCCTCTGGGGTTATTTTGCTGCAGAGGCCAAGTGCGAATCCCTTGTGCTGTTCGGCTCTGTCCTAGAGCTTTGCTCAGACTCTTCTTGCTCCGGAATGCATAGTGGGGAGACAGGATTCACGCAACTCCCACCCAGCCTCCCGAGAGGCCTTGAGTGCCTTCCGCTCTTCTCTCACAAGGGCAGGCTCACTTCCTGACCAACGGGATGCGATTTCCTTTAGGGAATCTGGGAACGGCACCCTTTACTAGTTGCAGGGAAGCCTTTGGAGCTCAGAAACAGAAGAAATGTAAATAAAGTTTTCACTTTTGGTTACTTCAGAGACCTGGCAGAGAGCGTCTGTGAGGACCCTGTGGGAGGTGGTAAAGAAACTGTGCTCTTTTACTTCCCTCTCCTTCTGGAAAGGGCTAGTTTTCTGATTACTTGAAATCATCTCGTGTCTTCAGCTTGTGCCAAAAGCAAGGTTAGTTAAAGCATAGTCAATGGTTCATGTTGTAAAAACATGACCTTTCCCCCCTGTTCATCAGATAAGAATCTGGAAAAACCCTGTCTATTTCAAAATATATATATATTCAGCAGTTTAGCACATTTTTTGAAGTGTAATTTACTTAGACTAAGAAGCCGAACTTTTGTTTCTATGAACAACAAAAACTCTTCTTTCCACACTTCCTGTTGCACATATCACTCAGTAGTGACACTCCGTATTGGATACCTTGTCTACCTCAGGATCTGGGAAGGCTGGAGCAGGACTCGCCGTGTGCACCGCTGGCCTCTACTATGCTGGCCACTCCTGGGATACCCAGAATGAATGGGTCAGAATAATACATGAGTATTTGTACCAAATATGCCTCTAGCTTCAATTTCTAGTATTCTTGGGATCTTTAGTCTTTGGAAGATTTTTTTTTTTGTATTTTTCTGAAGCTGGAAACGGGGAGAGACAGTCAGACAGACTCCCGCATGCGCACGACCGGGATCCACCCGGCACGCCCACCAGGGGCGATGCTCTGCCCACCAGGGGGCGATGCTCTGCCCACCAGGGGCAATGCTCTGCCCACCAGGGGGCAATGCTCTGCCCATCCTGGGCGTTGCCATGTTGCGA
This sequence comes from Saccopteryx bilineata, assembly GCF_036850765.1. Lineage (NCBI taxonomy): Eukaryota > Metazoa > Chordata > Mammalia > Chiroptera > Emballonuridae > Saccopteryx > Saccopteryx bilineata. Next base: position 32,871,844 of record NC_089495.1, on the reverse strand, counting down.
CCAGAGCCACTCTAGCACCTGGGGCAGAGGCCAAGAAGCCATCCTCAGCGCCCGGGCCATCTTTGCTCCAATGGAGCCTTGGCTGCGGGAGGGGAAGAGAGAGACAGAGAGGAAGGGCGGGGGGGGGGGGGGGAGAAGCAAATGGGCGCTTCTCCTATGTGCCCTGGCCAGGAATCAAACCCGGGTGCCCCGCACGCCAGGCTGACGCTCTACCGCTGAGCCAACCAGCCAGGGCCTAGTCTTTGGAAGATTTTAACCTCTTATCAATTATTGTTCATTCTCTCAGATTCTTGTTCATGGATGACAAGTTTTAAAATAAAAGCGTTTTAAAATTTTTTACAAATCTCTTCTGATCTTGACTTCTTGGACTGCATTTGTTCATGCCAGTGGCAGGCTGAGTAAATAAAATGCAGCCATAGTGGTTGAGCAAGCAACATTGCTTTCTGGTTCTCCCTCTGGGGCCTGCCCCAGCCACGTCCCTGTGCGTTGGCAGATGGTTTACAGGGTAAAGACAGAAGAAGCCAAACACGCCTGCTTCCAGGGACAGTGTGAACACAGGGCAGCTTCCTCATCTGATAAGGGTTGTTATTGAAACTGCCCGTTTCCTTCCACTCTCTGACTAGCCCTCTAGTCCAGACTCCATTAAGGGATGACTGTGACTAGGGTGGGTATGCGGCCAGGATTGGGAGTTGCTCTCTGAAATGAAAGCTGGTAAGAATCAATAGGAAATGTGAGTAGCCAGCTGTAAAGGTGACTTACCCCTGGAATGTGGTGGAATGTAGTTCTAATGAAACTAGGGTTTCCGAGACCTCATTGATGAGCTACTCAGGACGGGGCCTACCACTGGAGAGGGGAGGTCCTTGGAAGACATGTAGGTTAGGTCTCACAGTTACAGGGGACCTGGAATCTAGACTTTTGATGTCATCTCCAGTGATAACATAACTGCACAAACAGCCACAAAGACAGCTCACAGGACAGAAAAAGATGCTACTCCTTAGTCATCTTTGAATTTCACCTTTGGGTCTCATTGCCTCCAGGGCACCTTGAAGTAATATTTAATATTACTATAAGGCTTTATATTGTAAACAGCATGCCATGTTTATTGCCCCCTTTTCTGTTAAAATTTTTTAATTTTGGAAATATACACATGAATTATATGCCACAACTGTAATTCTTTTATTTTTTAGTGATAATCTAAAAAAAACCCCAAAAGTGGCTCAGGACTCCCATGATTTCTGAAGCATCCAGACTAAGACAAACTGGTCTATTTTATGCTATATATTTTTTTAATCTAGGTAATGTTTCCATTCAGTGAGCTCTGATAAATATCAATTTTTGCTCTTTAAGAACCCCTTTTACTATATTTCCCCCACACCCCATGTATTGTCTACCAAATTTTATGCACTAAGTTCTAGTTCACTTCATGATTTTATTAAACACATACATAATTTATCAAGTTTCTGGTAGTCATCATGAGCTTTCACTCATCCAACAGGCATGTACTGAGCCACTGCTATGTGCCAGACATTATGTTAACAATTGGGGATAGAAAGACTAATAAAACAAAACTCACAGTCCAGTGAGGTGCGCCATACGTAAATAGATAATCCCTAAAAGTAAATAATGTGAGAGACACAGAGAGTGATAGGGAAACAAAGAAGCCCCTGAGGGGAAGCCGGAGAAGACTTCTCGATGGAGTTAAGCCCTGAACTGAGTTTCTAAAACATGAGTGAATGTTCAAAAATTGCAGTTTATATGTCAGATGGATAAAGACAAGTATATGATTTCACTCATGTGTGGAATATATATATTCAAAAAAACAAACATACTGAAATGCAGACAACAGATTGGTGATCATGAGAGAAGTGCATGAGGGCAGGACGAAATAGCTGTAAGGAGTCGATGGTATGGTGATGGGTGGAAACTGTGATGTATACAGATGTCAAATTACATTGTTGTTCACCTGAAATTTACATGATATGATAAACCAATGTTACCTCAATTACAAAAAAAGAAATTACAATTTAGTTAGCTTAGGTGGTCTTTTTTTGTATATGTGATTTCCACTAGAGATTTCGAATTAAGTCTCTTTTTTTTTAATTTTCTTTTTTAGATTTTATTTATTGATTTTTAGACAGAGTCAGAGAGAGAGAGGAAAGAGATAGAACAGAGGGAGGAGCAGGAAGCATCAACTCCCATATGTGCCTTGACCAGGCAAGCCCAGGGTTTCAAACTGGTGACCTCAGCATCCCAGGTCTAAGGTTTATCCACTGCACCACCATAGGTCAGGCTTGAATTACTCTCTTTTTTTTTCTTTTCTTTTTTACAGAGACAAAGCGAGAATCAGAGAGAGGGATAGATAGAGACAGACAGACAGGAACGCAGAGAGATGAGAAGCATCAATCATCAGTTTTTCGTTGTGGCACTTTAGTTGTTCATTGCTTTCTCATATGTGCCTTGACCGTGGGGCTACAGCAGACAGAGTAATCTCTTGTTCAAGTCAGCGACCTTGGGTTCAAGCTGGTGAGCTTTGCTCAAACCAGATGAGCCCGCGCTCAAGCTGGTGACCTCGGGGTCTCGAACCTGGGTCCTCCGCATCCCAGTCCAATGCTCTATCCACTGCACCATCGCCTGGTCAGGCTCGAATTACTCTTAAAGAGATTGGAAGTTCCCCTCCCCTTTTCTTTCCTTGAGAATCCCAAGATGGTGGTCATTGTTTTAATAAAGGTGATAATGGCAGGTGGAAGGGAATTTTAGAAAATGGAGTGCTGAGTAAACTACCTCTCTTTAGAAGTAATATACCATTTTTGGCCAAGAGGATGTTCTGCTGAGCCTTTTTTTTTTTTTTTTTTTGGTTGCTCGGCAAGTAGAATCCTATACAAGTAGAACTTGCAGGGGTATATCAAATTGCCAGAGCCCTTAGAGTCATACACTTCCTTTTTCTTTAAAAAAACCCCCAAACTTTATAGTCAACAAGCAACCTATTGATGTTGATTTGGTTTCCTAAGTAGACTTTCCTATTGCTAAGGGTATAAGCTGACATATAGATTCTGTCATTCCAGTTAATTTTGCATTTTCCATTATCTGCCCAAATTACCATATTTTTTGCTCTATAAGACACACCTGACCATAAGACACATCTAGACTTTTAAGGAGGAAAATAAGAAAAAAAATATTTTGAACCAAATGGTGTGTTAAATATTTAATAAAATACCGTATTTTTCACTCCATAAGACGCACGGGCATTTTCCCCTCCACTTTTGGGGGGAAAAGTGCATCTTATGGAGTGAGAAATACAGTAATAACTAAGACCTCTCTTTTTCTCAGTATCTCCTATGGGTTTCATTACTACAAATCAGTCCTCAGGAACAGATCACCCTGCTGTGAATTGGCAAAATTGAGTCTGTGTATTTTCAAACAGAGGACCACGGGATGGAATGGACTGAAAACTGTCTTCATTTTGCTCTTAACTGCAAAGTCTTTACTTCTTTTTTTTTTTTTTAGTGGTTTTTTTTTTTTTTTTTTTTTTTTTTTTTATTTTTCTGAAGCTGGAAACGGGGAGAGACAGTCAGACAGACTCCCGCATGTGCCCGACCGATATCCACCCGGCACGCCCACCAGGGGCAACGCTCTGCCCACCAGGGGGCGATGCTCTGCCCCTCCGGGGCGTCGCTCTGCTGCGACCAGAGCCACTCTAGCACCTGGGGCAGAGGCCAAGGAGCCATCCCCAGCGCCCGGGCCATCTTTGCTCCAATGGAGCCTTGGCTGCGGGAGGGGAAGAGAGAGACAGAGAGGAAGGGTGGGGGGTGGAGAAGCAAATGGGCGCTTCTCCTATGTGCCCTGGCCGGGTATCGAACCTGGGTCCCCCGCACGCCAGGCCGATGCTCTACCGCTGAGGCAACCGGCCAGGGCAAAGTCTTTACTTCTTAAGTCTGAGCATACTTGTATGCCTCCAATTCAACAGACGTATTATCCATATTCTGATGACTCTCAGATTTATATCGCTAGCTCCATTCTCCCCTCCCCTTTATATCGCTAGCGCCCTTCTCCCCTCCCCGATCTAGACTCATATGTCAAAGGATAGCATCACAAAAGGCAATCTCCTAAAATGGAGAAAATAGAATTACCACATGATCCAGCAATCCCACTTTGGGGTATATATCCAAAAGAATCGAATGTAGAATCTCAGATATTTGTACATTCATGTTCACAGCAGCATTACTCACAATACCCAAAAGGCAAAAGCAACTCAAACGTCCATCAAGGATGAATGGGTAAAGAAAGTGTGGTATACAGTATGCATATAATGGAATATTATTCAACCTTAAAGAGGAAGAAAATTCTGACACATGCTACAACAGGGGATGGATCTAGAGGACATTATGCTAAGTAACATAAGCCAGTCATAAAGAGACAAATATTTTATGATTTCACTTACATAAGATATGACTATGAGTATGAGGATATAGTAGTCAAACTTATACAAACAGAAAGTAGAATAGTGGTTTCCTGGGGCTGGAGGAGAGGGAATAGAAAGTTTTTGCTAAATGGGTACAGTTTTTTAGAGATTGGTTGAACAACAATGTGAACATACTTAATACCACTGAAATGTTCACGTAGAAATGGTTAAGATAGTAAACTTTATGAATACTTTGCCACAATTAAAAATTTTTTTTTAAATTAATACACCTTTGGTGAATTTGGCTGTTTTTTCTTGGTACTTGGAAATGAGCATTGGTGCTGCTGGTTGTGTAGTCAACAACTGTGGATTTGTCTCTTGATGAATGTCAAAGGCTTTGGACATGTAAAAGGAGACTGTGGAGGGAGAGAAGCTATACAGCACACTTACGGTAATACGCCAAGGGAAGGGGTATCTTCCCAGGTGAGTAGCATTGTGTACCACATCCACAGCAAACACAGTGATTGTGGAGACACATCTTCTTTGGTAAACGAGCTCAAAGTTAGAATGGGGTGGGGATGTTAAACTTCTCACTGAGACTTTTAAACACTGTGATTCCCTTTTCTGAATGGATTATCCTACATCAGGGTTTTTTTTTTTTTTTTTTTTTTGTATTTTTCTGAAGTGAGAAGTGGGGGTGGGGGGTGGGGGAGGAGACAGACAGACTCTTGCATGCGTCTGACCTGGATCCACAGGCATGCCCACCAGGGGGCGATGCTCTGCCCATATGGGGCATTGCTCTGTTGCAATCAGAGCCATTCTAGTGCCTGAGGCTGAGGCCATGCAGCCGTCCTCAGCGCCGGGGCCAACTTTGCTCCAATGGAGCCTTGGCTGCAGGAAGAGGAGAGATAGAGAGGAAGGAGAGGGGGAAGGGTGGAGAAGCAGATGGGCGCTTCTCCTGTGTGACCTGACCAGGAATTGAACCCGGGACTTCCACATGCTGAGCCAATGCTCTACCACTAAGCCAACCAGTCAGGGACCCTACATCAGGTTTTAAAAAATTATTCACATAATTTTTGTGGTACAAGAATACCTTCAGCCTGAATGTATGGCACAGTGGTGGTGGCACAGTGGATAGAGTGTCCGACTGGGATGTGGAAGACCCAGGTTTGAAACCCCAAGGTTTGAGCAAGGCTCACTAGCTTAAGCCCAAGGTTGCTGGCTCAAGCAAGGGGTCACTTGGTCTGCTGTAGCCCCGGGGTCAAGGCACATATGAGAAAGTAATCAATGAACAACTAAGGAGCCGCAACGAATAATTAATGCTTCTCATCTCTCTCCCTTCCTGTCCGTCTGTCCCTATCTGCCCTTCTCTCTGTTGGCCAGTTGGCTCAGTGGTACAGCACTGGCCTGGTGTGTGGATGTCCCAGGTTCGATTCCAGATCAGGGCACACAGAAGCAATCATCTGCTTCTCCACCCTTCCCCTCTCCCTTTTCTCTCTATCTCTCTCTTTCTCTCCTGATGTCATGGTTTGGTTGGAGAAAGTTGGTCTCAGGCACTGAGGATGGCTCCATGGCCTCGCCTCAGGTGCTAAAGTAGTGCAGTTGCTGAGTCAAGAGCAATAGTTCCAGATGGGCAGAGCATTGCTCCATAGGAGGCTTGCTGGGTGGATCCTGGTAGGGGCACATACAGGAGTCTGTTCTCTGCCTCCCTGTTTCTCACTTAAGAAAAAATAAAAAAAGAAAAGAATACTTAGGAATTAAGGAGGTGAAAAGCTTGTACAATAAAAACTATGAAACATTGCTGAAAGACATTTAAAAAAACCTAAATAAATAAAAAACATTCCATGTTTATGGACCAAAAGACTTAATATTGTTAGACTGTCAAAACTACTCAAAGCAATGTATAGATTCAGTGCAATCTCTATAAAAATCCCAATGACTTTCTTTCTAAAATATAAAAAACCCATCCTAAAATACATATGGAATATCAAGGGACCCTGAATAGCCAAAACTATCTTGAAAAACAAACCCCCAAACTGGCAGACTCATACTTCCTGACTTCAAAAGCTAATGCAAAGCCAAAGTAATCAGAGCAGCGATAATAAAGATATATAGACCAATGGAACAGAATTAAGAACTCAGAACTCAGAAATAAACCCTCACAGAATATCATTAAATGATTTTTGACAAAAATGCCAAGACCATTCAATGGGGAGAAGAACAGTCTTTTCAATAAATGGTGCTGGGAAAACTGGATACCCCCACACCAAAGAATGAAGTTGAACCCTTACCTAATACCATCTCTAAAAATTTACTCAAAATAAATCAAGAACCTAAATTTAAGACCTAAACAAAATTCTTGGAAGAAAACATCACAATAGCTTCATAACATTGGTTTTGGTAATGATTTTTAAAAAAATAAATAATTAATTTTTACAGGGACAGAGAGAGAGAGGGGGATAGATAGGGACAGATAGACAGGAATGGAGAAAGATGAGAAGCATCAATCATCAGTTTCTTGTTGAGACAACTTAGTTGTTCATTGATTGCTTTCTCTTATGTGCCTTGACGGCGGGCCTTCAGCAGACCCAGTAACCCCTTGCTTGAGCCAGCAACCTTGGGTCCAAGCTGGCGAGCTTTTTGCTCAAGCCAGATGAGCCCGCTCTCAAGCTGGCGACTCAGGGTCTCGAACCTGGGTCCTTCCGCATCCCAGTCCGATGCTCTCTCCACTACACCACCACTTGGTCAGGCAGTAATGATTTCTTGAATATGATACCAAAGACACAAGTAATAAAAGAAAAACATTGACAAATTAACCGTTATGAAAATTTTTTAAAATTTTATGCATTAAAAATTACTATTCAAGGAGTAAAAAGGCAACTCACAGAATGGGAGAAAATATTTGCAAATCATTTGTCTGATAGGGATTGATACCTATAATATATAGAGAACGTCTAAAATTCAAGAATAGCCCAATTAAAATATAGGCAAAGGACTTGAATACAGAGTCCTCCAAAGAAGGTACAGTAATAGCCAAGAAGCACATAAAAAGATGCTCAACATCAATCTTAAGAAAATGCAAATCAAAACTATAATGAGATAACACCTCACACCCATTAGGATGGCAACTATCAAAAACAACAGAACGCAAGTGTGGGCAAGGATGTAGAGAAACTGGAACCCGTGTGCGCTGTTGGTGGGAATGTAAAATGGTATAGTTGCTATAAAAAACAGTACGGTGGTTTCTCAAAAAATTAAAATTTAATTACCACATGATCCAGAAATTGCACTCCTGGGCTTATACGTAAAAATTGATAAGTTTTGAAAAGATACTTGTATACCCATGTTTATGGCAACATTAGTCACAACACAAAAAAGGTGGAAGCAACCCTCTTCCCCCGAAGATGACTGTATGCACAAAATGTGGTATATAGCTATCATGAAATATTATTCAGCCTTAAAAAGGAAGGAAATTCTGACACATGCCACAGCATGAATGGACCTCAAGGACTTATGCTAAGGGAAATACACCAGTCACAAAAAGAGAAATACTATAATACTACATGATTCCACTGATATGAGGTATTGGGGGTGATCAAAATTTTAAAGACAGAAAGTAGAATGGTGGTTTCCAGGGGCTGTGAAGAAGTAATCAAGGGGAGTTATTGTTTAATAGGTATGCTTAAAAGGGGGTTTCAGATTTATAAGATGAAGAGTTATGGAGATGTTTGGTGGTGATGGTTGTATAATGTGTACAAAGTATTTTTATCTTTTAAACTTTTTAAAAAAATTATTTTTATTTACTCATTTTAGAGAAGAGAGACAGAGAGAGAGATAGGGAGAGAAGGAGGGGAGGAGCAGAAAGCATCAACTCCCATATGTGCCTTGACCAGGCAAGTCCAGGGTTTTGAACCAGTGACCTCAGCATTCCAGGTCGACGCTTGATCCACTGCACCACCACACGTCAGGCTGTACAAAGTATTTAATAATATTGAACTAACTCTACACTTAAAAATGGCTAAGATGGCAGTTGTTATGATACATATATTTTACCACAATACAGAAAAAGAAATCAATTCATGAAAAATTCCAAATGTTTGGGGTGTTTAGATTCCCATGATATAGGAGTTTAAAAGACATCATGTCAAGAATTGAAAAATAATGTGCTTGCTTCACAGTTCACTCTGAAAGCTTTATGGTTAGCCTCATTTGCATCCCAGAAGGAAGTTTGATGCAAATGAGGATGGCACTAAACCCTGTTGCCTGCTGGGATCTGGGCACAGAGTCAACACAGCTGGGGTCCTGTGCAAGGTCACAGCCAGCATGATGGCCGTGGCTGAGAAACCCAGATATGGACCTGTAAGCTTTTCTCAGGAATAGCCCCCTTGCTGGTGACAAGCTTATGACAACAAAGTATAATGCAACTGTTTGAGAAACACGTTCTGTCATGCTTCCAGTGATGAGTTTTTAACAATAAAGCGAAACACCACAAACTGAAAAAATTAAGTCAATGAACTTCACATGAAGCCACATCATTTCCCTTTCTACTTGGTTTTGAAATTCAACTTCCTCTTTATATTAAAGCCAGCCTTTCTTTGAGGAGGTGAATAGGAAATGGAGCAATTTACTCTGTGACTTTAGTAGAGACCTTAAACCCCTCCCGTGCAGCCTGGCACGCACAAAATGGGAGGTGGAGGTGTGAAAATATAGGGTCTTGCCACTCAAAGTATGATCCCAAAGCAGCAACTGCATGGCCTAGGCTCTCCTCAGAATCCTGGGCCTCCGCCCAGAACTCCTGAATCAGAATCTGTACCTCAACAAGCTCTCCAGGGAGCAGTATAATAGCCCATGTACCTCTCCCAACTGCTTAGCACAGTAGAGGCAGTGTTGAGTGAACGTGCATATTTGTGACTAGGAGAAAGGACACTTTGGTTCTAGTCTCAGACTTACCACTGAACATCTGCTTTATTTCCCACCTATAACATGCCACCAGCTCTGCCTACTTCTCAGGACTTCTGTGAAGACCAAACAGGATCTCTGCTAACAATCCTGTAAGTGATCTGGGCCCAGTCTGCCTCACAGGCCTTATCCTGCACCATTTTCCATTGCACACTGCATTCTAGCCATGCTGATTGCAGGCAGAGCTCGTTTCTACTTCAGGGCCTTTGCACAAGCTGCCTTCTCTGCCTGAATGGTCTTCCTTTTGATCTTGTGTGTCTGGCCCCTTCTTGGTTATTCAGACATCAGCCTAATATGGTGAGATTCACTGAATTCAGCGAGAACCTCTCAGACCACCCAATCTAGTCACTCTCCAGTGACTCACCCTGTTCTAATTCTCTGCAAGCATTTATCTCCATGTGAGCAGGGACAATGCCTGTCTTATTCTGGGTTGGAGCATCAGTGCCTTGCCCAGTGCCTGTCATAATAAATGTTCAATACATATTTGGTAAAATGACCAGTGGTGGCGCAATGGATAGAGTGTTGACCTGGGACACTGAGGTCCCAGGTTCAAAATTCCAAGGTCACCAGCTTGAGTGCAGCCTCATCTGGCTTGAGTGCAGGGTTGCTGGCTTAAGCATGGGATCATGTCAGCGGTTGAGCAAGGGGTCATTGGTTTGGCTGGGCACACCCCTGTCCCTGCCAAGGCGCATATCAGCAGCAATCAATGAACAACTAAGGAGCCACAACTATGAATTGATGCTTCTCATCTCTCTCCATTCCTGTCTCTCTCTCACACAAACAAAAAAGCCAAAATGGCTGGAGCAGATAAAAATACTCTGGAAAAAATAAGCTACTACATGAAATATAAAATACTTTAATTAATAAAAACTTCCTTGCTTTCTCTTAGTGGTTTCTCGTGGAAATCACAGCACGGATTTTATCATGTTTTGAGGAAAGACAATTCACTCACTGTTCACATCCCTTTCAGGTATCATCATTAATTTCATCCATTTCCCTTGAGAAAGTAAAGAGCTTAAAAAAAAACTGCTACTGAGGTCACAATATAGGATATTAATGTCACTCTGCTGACAAAGCCTTGGCCAAGGCTGAGCAGATGGCCTGGGGGCAGGCTTGGCGCAGTCGCCCAGAGAACAGGCTGCCCGAGACCACAAGCCCAGAACGGCCCTGAGGCGCCTTCAGCCACAAAATTGAAACTTAGCAATTTATTGGTTTGGTTTGATTCTCAGTTAGGCATGACAGAAACTGGTGTAGGTTCAAGGTTAGAGGTTCTAAAAGGTTTATACAATTTAGAGACATATCAGAGAAGGAGACTGCAGCTCTTTCTTTATAATCTATTTACACTTTCTACCAGGAAGGTTAAATGAACTCTTCTGCCACGATCAGGTCTGTGTTAACTACAGGCCCCTAATCGCAGGCAGTGATGCGTTCTTAGGAACTTCCTCTGCCTCCTCAGTTTGGGAAATACCACAAAAGGAAAAGGTGCACAAAGTGAAAGTCACACCCTTGCCCAGTGTGCAGACTGAACAGAGCAATGGCCCCATCTGCTGACTCAGGCTGAAACGGCAGAACGTTAGGGTCCGCGGCAAGTTAGGAATATTGTGCCTCCTCCATGTCCCAGGGACCCACAACACTGCTCAGAAAAGTCTGTTGTCCTTGGGCTCCAAGCGATATGTAGGGTTTCTATTAATAAATATTTTCTTGAGGATTCCATGTCTTCCTTCTTGTTTATTTTTGGTTTTAAATTAGCTGCACGGCTCCAGAAGCAACCAGAGGTGCGATGATTTTATATCGGATCAGGTGCTGCGAGCCTTCCTCCAAGTCAATCACATAATCCCTGAAAAAGGAGGAAAACACACGTGCGGAGCTGAGCTGGTGCCCTGTCAGGAGAAATACTTCCCACTGTCAGAGCCACGTGCGCCACTCACCTCTGCTCATCTGTTTCTGGTTCCACCAGTATGTTTTCCTGTTGTTCTTTCACTCTCAGAAACACGTATGAATCCAGATCTGGCTTGGGAACTGCCAGAAAAACGAGTGCGATCAGAAAGCGCTCGCCTGACAGGAACAACCTGGGAGGAGCTGCTGGGACTAAGTGTACGGAACACGAAGGGACCAGGGATGTGAAAGCATCTTGGGGGTAGGGTGGTCTGAGGAGAGGTCTGGCTCCTTCTAGAAACAGCACACTTCCCACCCACGGTTCCACAGAACCACCGCTCATTCAACCTATGATGAGAACTGCAGACGTGCAGGGGACTCGGCTACCCCTGTGGAGGGCGCAAGCAGAGCACCTGGTTTCTGGACAAGGTGGTGACAGCAGCATCTGCAGCCTCACATGAGCGGCACGTTCTCTCTGTGATGCGGGGAGAAAGGAGTCAATGTGTACTTTGAAGGAAAGAGCAGGATTTAAAGAGGGAGCGTGAGCCTGGTAGGTAATGGCAAAGGTCATGGCAGAAATATGCAGGACCTTTTGGGAGGACAGAACATATAATCTGGTTAGAAAATATTTCTGTATAAAGGGGTAGGAGGAAAGAGTACAGGAAGTCCTCACTTAATGTCATCTCTAGGTTCTACATCTAAGTGAAATAATGTGTAATGAACCAATATTACAATAGGCTAATTGGTATAAACAAGAATTAAGTTCCTATAGCATTTCATGAACATTATAATGAAAGGACACTGAACAAAATGTTACTTGAGGTCCTGCTATAGTAGAAAGACTAGGTCAAATGGTAATAGTCTTGAGTGTTAGACTGAGCGGTCCCTCACTAGTTGATTACAGGTTAAGAAGTTGCTGTCATCCCTTCTCTTCAACCACCAGCCAGTGTTTCAACAGAGTGAGTGCCTCAAATTGGGCAGCTCCTCGATAGCTCTTCATTTCCTAGTGCTCAGTTTGCACCTGGAAGACTCCACCAACTGCAAAGTGCAGAGAACTACCGGTTAACTGTCAGTCCTAAGAGCACAGTGCAGGCTTCATGTTGTCCTTGATCCCCTTGTTTATAGAAGTGTGTTCAGGACAACTGGCTCTAAAGGTCTAAGGAAGGTCCCCTTGGCTGCTCCAGGGTTCTGGGCCTGCCAAGGAGACGCCAACTTCAGGGTCAGTTGACCCCACTGGGAAGCTAGTGATTCTAGGAACCCCAGCTTAGATTTCAACATGTCATCCCCCTACCTGCCATCAAGGTCTACAGTCCTCCAGAGGCCTGAGGGGGACTCATAGCTTCTGGGCTAATTTAAGCAATTGCACCAGGAGAGATCTCCCACCTCCCCACCCCTTCCAATTCCAAGAGACTGGCTCTAGTCCTTCTTAGGAATCCAGCACAGTGACATGTATTTTAGGAGGTCCACCAGCATCCAGTAGAGGCTCTTGGAGGGACGACAGCTTAGAGCCAGTTCCAGGAATTCAGATGCATGCCCATCAGTAATCCCACGGCTGCTTTAATCGACTGGTCGTGATAGCAATGGGTAGTGATTAGGGATCCAGTCCTTGCTCTGTTCCTATTCTTCTAGGGTGCAGACAAAAGTGGCTCAACTGGACATGGACTGGGCCTTCTGTTTCCCTCTGGCAGGTTTACCAAAGTGACCAATGCAGAGTTCCACAATTCTGGTGTGGGTCTGGCTTGCTCCTGGTGTTACAGGCTGTACTGTGTCTCCTACCAAATTCATATGTTGAGGCCCTAAACCCTCAGTATTTCAGAATGGGAATGTTTTGGTACAGGGCCTTTAAAGAGGTAATTAAAAAGATGGTGGGGTAGGTAAACATGGTAGTTGCCTCCTCCCACAACCTTATCAAAATCAACTAAACTACAGAACAACCATTATTCAGAACTGCCAGAATTCAAGCCGAATGGAACTTCTTACAATGAGGGAATTAAAAAAGCCACATCATGGTAGGAGGGATGGAGACGTGGAGCGAGCTGGTCCCACCCATGTGTGGCGGAGAAACCTCTACAGGGATATCTGGGCTATGGAGGTCCCTCCTGAGAAGAGGGGTCCCAGCCCCAAACCAGGTCCCCCCAGCCAGCGTTCCAGTGCAGGGAAGAGAAGTCCCTGGAACTTCTGGCTGTAAAAACCAATGGGGATTAAGACTGAGGGAGACAGAGGCTGCTGGAGTCCCAGGCAGTTTCTCTTTAGACCACTCACAGACTAACTCAGACTCACTCCCTGAGCTCCAGCACTGGGGCAGCAGCTTGAAAGGAACCAGGGACATACAGGGAGGAACTGAATTGTCTGGCATCAAGGTGAAAGCTGGGGCGCAGCTTTCTCCCCGACAGAAGTGTTGGCAGACGCCATTGTTCCTTTGATGAGCCTTCCCCCCAGAGCCGGCAGGTGGGTGCCGTATCTGAGATTCCATCAAACTGGCTGGCCCTAATGATTCCCTAAGACCCTGCCCCACCTAACTTTCAGGCCCACCCAAGCTGTTTCCAGTGGCTTTTCCCTACAAATGGTCTGTCCTGGCTCATGCTTCAGATTTTCCTAAAATCTATCAAACAAGCTGCATCTGGCCTCAGCATCCCCCATACCTTTTGCTAAGTGGTCCCAGGCCTGGCACTAGCAGCAGGCAGCCTTGGTTTGCTGTTTGGCCTCGCCTGGGCACTAGCAGCAGGCAGCCTTGGTTTGCTGTTTGGCCTCGCCTGGGCACCTCCAAGCCCAGCACAAGTAGCAGCCACCTGCAGATTGCTTTGGAGCTCATGCTGGGTGGCCCTGGGCAGAATACAGGCAGTGGCTGCCCTTGGCCTGCACCTCCTGGGAGGCCCCAGAGTCAGCACACCTGGTAGACAGCTTCAGATCACAATGAAGCACCACCACCCAACCACTTCCACAAGTGACACACTCAAGGGGTGGGTCAGTGGGTACCAGAGCCCTGCTGAAGTAACTGCTGCTCTGTGAACAGCAAAAAGAAAAAAGAATCCAAAAAAAAAAAAAAAAATGAAGAGAGTGTAAGGAACCTCTGGGACAACTTCAAGCATATCAACATTTGCATCATGGGGGTGCCAGAAGGAGTGGAGAGCGAGAAATTGAAAACCTATTTGAAAAAATAATGACAGAAAACTTCCCTAGCTTGGTGAGGGAGACAGACACACAGGAGTGCAGACAGTCCCAAACAAGAGGAACCCAGAGAGGCCCACGTCAAGACACATCATAACTAAAATGCGAAAGGTTAAAGACAAAGAGAGAATCTTAAAAGCAGCAAAAGAAAAGCAGTCAGTTCCCTAAGGGAGCTCCCGTAAGGCTGTCAGCTGACTGCTCAACAGAAACTTTTTAGGCCAGAAGGGACTGGCCAGAAATATTCAAAGTGATGAAAAGCAAGGACCTACAGCTAAGATGCCTCGACCCAGCAAAGCTATCATTCAGAATCAAAGGGCAGATAAAGAGCTTCCCAGACAAGGAAAAGCTAAGGGAATTCATCACCACAAAATCAATATTATATGATATGTTAAAGGGTCTTCTCCAAAAAGAAGAAAAAACAGGAAAAAAAAAAGACCAATGTGAATAATAAAATGGCAATAAATACATATCTATCAAAAATGAATCTAAAAAACAAAATAAACAGAACAAAACAGACTTAATAGAGAATGTTTTCACGGTTGCCAAATAGTAGGGCGGGGGGTAGGGAAAAACGTGGAGGGATTAAGAAGCACAAATTGGTAGTTACAGAATAGTCAGGGGCCTGTGGTGGCGCAGTGGATAAAGCATCAACCTGGAACAATGAGGTCGCTGGTTCAAAAAACCCTGGGCTTGCCTGGTCAAGGCACATATGGGAGTTGATGCTTCCTGCTCCTCCCTTCTCTCTCTCTCTCTTTCTCTTTCTCTCTCTCCTCTCTAAAATGAATAAATAAATAAAGTCTTAAAAAAAAAAAAAAGAATAGTCAGGGGATGCAAAGCACCGCATAGGGAACACAGGCAATAATATTCTAATAACTATGTATGGTGTTAGATGTGTGCAAGATTTATCAGGATGATTACTTAGTAAGTTATGTAATGCTTAATCATTGGAGTGTACACCTGGAACAAATATAACAACATATATCACCTGTAATTTAAAATAAAAAAATGATTACAAAAAAAGAGGTAATGGAGTTAAAATGAGAACATCAGGGTAGAGCCTAATCTAATCTGACTGGTGTCCTTATAAAAAGAAGGGAAAACTGGGGTGTGTGTGTCCAGAGGAGCAGCCACGTGAAGAGGCAGAGAGTGGCCTTCTGCAAGCCGAGGACAGAGCCTCGGAGGACACCAACCCGGCCAGCACTGGATTCCGGACTTCTGACTTCCGGATCTGCGGGAAATAAATCTGCTGTTTGAGCCCTCCCGTCTGTGTTGCTTTGTTATCATAGCCGGAGCTGACTAAGACATCTGGTGAACCATGTCTCTGCCCACCCTGTTCCAGCTCCTCCACCTGCCACAGTGGTCAGCTGGCCCGGCACGGCCAGTGCGGGAGAGACACTCCTGGGGCTCAGTGTACTTGAACTTGCGGCCGCAGTGTACTAAGCTCAGTCCGTGAACAAGGCGGATTCCAGTCCCTGGAGCATTGCTGGATTGGGTCCGGCCGTTCAGTCTGACAAGGTCCTGCTCAGACATGGCAAGTTGTTTAAGAGAGAGATATGGATTTTAACCTATCTTCTACGGGTCCCCACTTAGTTGAGCCACGTTAGGAGTTGCTATCCTAAGTCCCTCCCCTCAGCTCAGCAGAATGTTAAGGGGACTTTGAAGAGGGTGAGAGGCAGAGGCCTTGGCCACGCTCACTTCCCCCAGGTGACTCTTTTGTCCCTACACTCAGTCCTGCTACCCTTCTCCGTAACGAGGGAAACTCCCCACAACAAAAAGATTAGGAGTCTTTGCTACGAGTAATAAGGAATCACTGAAGGTTTCCATAGCCTCCTATTCAGATCCTCCTTGGCAACTAGACAACACCGCACTGTCTGGAATCTGAGGACAAGACTGCTGGCTCTTTGAAAGCAGAGACCCTTGTGTCTTCAGTGCCCAGGGAGCCTCGCACAGGGCAGCTGCCGCTAGGTGACTGTCACAGGAACCGATGACTGAATGCATGGACGAGTCTCTGTTTATAATGGCGTCATAAGAATTTCCACCTAAGCTGAAAAACACACGGCTGCCCTTACACTTGCTTTAAATGGTTTTTTTAAAACTCAAAACCCTTCTTCTCTTTTCTCTCCTGCTTATCTACATACCTATTTTTCCACATCTGAGAGAACTAGAGTACAGGTAAAGATCTTACTCTAAAGCACCTGAAGACATCTGGGATGTAAACTATGGCCCCTCGGGATGACTAAAAGAGAATGTTCTTCTTACCTGCCCTCAAGAGGTCCACTTTCTGCAAATTAGGAGGCATGTGCTTTAAGGCAACATTCTTTAGATAGGTCTCGGTGTTAGCCATGTACCTGAAACACATAAATTAAAATCATGGTGACAGCCCTACCAGTAGGAGCCGCTGGGACCTTCAGACAGACAACAGTGGCTCTGAGATCAGCTTCACGGACACAAGCACCAAAACTCAGGCTCGCAAGCCAGGGGAAGAGAGGCAGTTCCCACACCTGCTGCCCACTCACTCTTTGGCAAAGGCCAACTCTTCGGGAGAAAGGCTAGAAGGCTCCCCCTCATGGCGTGTTTTCTCCTTTTCAAGGATGTGAGGAAAAAACTTCTCTATCTGTGAGGACAAATAAAAGTCATCATGAAAACATCTGTCCAGATTCAACTGTGAAACATACTAGTTTTCTGAAATAAGTTGGGGTTAATATAGAAATTGACTTCAACAATGGCAAGGTTTCACGGTCAAGACTGTTTCTAATAGTAAGACCTACACTCCAGAGGGAGGGCAGGAGTCAAAGAATTCAGAAGAAAGATGAGGAGGTAATTTCACAGACGATAATCTGAAGTTTCAACTGTAAATGATATTCAAGAAGAGAAGGGGATGCTCTTTAACATATTTATGTAGCTGTACAGGGTGTTCTATGAGGTGCTGTGAAAAGCTGGAAAGATGCATGCAGACTACAGAAGCAGACTGAACAGTGTCAATTATAAGAGTATAAACTCCAGGCTAAAGCCCACAATGAGGTGAGGCTTGGAAAAAAAGCTAAGAACTACCATAAAAAAAACCCAAAAAGCTACAAAAAGCTGTGTGCTCAGGAACCTGAGAGGGCTCAGTCTGTTGTCTGGAGTCAGTGACGGTATGGTTACCTGTGAAGGAAATGTTCCCTGTCAGCACGGGAATGACAGTGGTGAGGAGGAACTGGAGGCCCAGATAAAGGAGCTGTCATTCACTCAAAGGAGTTGAAATCCTTTGGCTTGAGTCAATTATGTCCCCATGTAAAAAATTAATATTTACACGGGGTTTAAGCACACAAAGCATTTTCTCCTGGTAGATGTAAATTGCTACTACTCCTCTATCACTGCATGTACTAAAAATTTATGTAGTTTCCTAACTTCAGAAGAATTAGTGCGAAAGAGGGGCACAAGACTAGAGAAGGGCAAATTTCCCAGTTTTCAAAAACACAGAAGGTAGGGAATCTTCAAATACAGATTAGTGTCCTTAATATTGATAGGTGGCATTATATTAGAATAAATAATTTTAAAAATGGTTTGTGAATTCAAAGAAACGTAAGTAGTTAACTTGAAGAGGATTTAACCATAAAAACAAAAACAAAAAAGCCTGGAAGTTGAGGGTGGGGTGAAGAGGCATAGTGTGTGCCTCAATATTTTTATAACATGATAATGTCTTTATGACACCTTTGGGGACAAACTGTAAACCTGGGGCCGGGTGACAGTATCGAATGGGAGACTCACAAACAGTTGAACAAAGAATACTGACTCAAGGGACAGATGCCAACCGTTAGGGCAGGCTCTGATGGCATATGCTAGCATCGGTCCAGTCCTCTTACGGAGTCAGGTAAGAGCTTTGATGACATACTTATCAAACTTGCTGACAACAGAAAGTGTTACGAGATAGCTACTAGACTACGTGAGAAGATCAGGATCCAGAAAGAAGGGAAATGGCCCAATTTAATAAAATAAAGCTTAAGAGAGGTAAGTAGCAAGCTCTACACTTAGGAGTCAAAAACCCAGCCTTACAAATACCAGACAGTGTCAGGATGGGGTAACTTAAAAACTTCAGATAAGGTTAAAGTTAACAATGAGTGCAGAATGAACTTAGTGTGATGTGTCTGTCAAGCATGGTAATGTAACGCTAGGTGGTATTACTATCATTTTATTAATCAGGATAAGGGAAGTGACCATCCTGCTTTTCACAAACGTGACCAAACTACAGCTGGAATACTGCAGTCAGTTGAGGTAGTATAATCAAAGAAGGATATTGATAAACTAGAACTTTAAAGGGAAGAGACCAGGTGAGTAACTGGAAATAAATGGTAGAAATGTTTAGCTAAGAGGATTGCAATGAGACTTGTGAACTCTCTTCAGACCTAAAGCATCCTCATGTAGGAGAACATATTTGTTTTAAAACAACTAAGGGGACAAGAGGCACCAATGAAAAGGAACTTCATAGAAAAAAATTTCAGGGTTAAAACAGATACACAAAATAAGAACGTGTAACAACATCATTTTTATAAGTTAGATGGCCACAGAGCTTTGGTTGAATGTCAAGCCAGCACTGCCAAGCTATAACACTAGGGGGCACCGTTCACAGCGAATAAATGGACTAAAAATGTGTCCCTTGAGGTGTGCAACACACATTCCATCTGTGCTTCTCCAGAACAATCTCTTGCCCTCCTTGCTCTTCAGCTACCCTGATTCTGGGCCTCAGCAGCATCGTCAGGGTGTGGACTCGCCCCGGCCCCAGCCCAACTTCTTCCCAAGATGCCCAGCCTATGACACACTGCACTGCCTTAGTGCCTACAGATGTCTCCACGTCAAACCTTCATGAGCCGACATCGCAAGTAGCTGCTGAGGACATAGCGGATCCGCTCCAGCTCCATTCGATGGATACCGACTTTCAGATCCCCCTTCTTTGCTCTCCTGAGATTTTCTTCCTATTAAAAGGGAAAATGAAGTTTGTAAGAAAACACGGTGTTTAAAGACTAAGAACCTTTTTCCTTTCACCTACGCGCAGCCCACAAGGACTGTCGTCACTGGCAACGCTGAGGACTCAAACACTACATTTAGGTCAAAGGAGAACAAAATACTCGTATGAGTTCTTAGTTTCTTTTCATTCCTTAATTACACAAATATATACGATGACAGTCTCGTTACATAAAGTCCAAACAACACTCATCCACAGGCATACCTCGGATATGCTGCGGGCTGGGTGCCAGAACACCGCAACACAGTGAGCCACACTCTGTCTGCTGGCGGAGGGTCTGGCCTTCAATTTGTAAACAAAACTCAACAACGTGAAGTGCGGTCAAGTGAGGCGCAGTAAGGTGAGGTGCGCCTGTACTTTTGGAAAATGACCATTTAAACAGAATCTGTAATGACTAGAACCCCAACCCAATAGATAATACAGTAGACATAAAAAATGTCTAAAGAGTCTAAAAAGTAGCGTTAAAACACCAGTTGAGAAACTGTTAAATATCAATGTTTCAAAGCAACTCTGAGGCTGATGATGCCTTAAGCCAAGCTCATCGAAGACAAGGGCCACACACTCAAATGCCTGCCCCGCACAGGCAGTGAGACACGTGAGAAAGGTGAGCAGTGGAGAGCACCCTGAAACGGGGAGGCCCTGACCTTGCTCGGTCAGCCGGCCTTATATAAAAATGTGGGGTGGTGAGGCCAGGCTTTTAGACTGTTCAGAGGAAGCTGAATGCCATATATTCCCAGGTACTCTCATGCTTTATAAACGTAGGTAACTAATTCAATATTTAAGTTGAAATAACAAACTAGGCTGGGCCAAATGAAGCAGATTTGCTATCAGCCCTCTTCCTCCACTGACAATGCCTTTCAGTGTTCCTTTGTACCCTGGGATAAGAACTCTTACCATGTGATCTAGCTGCTCCATGACACATTCTACAATCTCAGGCTTGCTTTCCAGGAGGTCAGGGGCAAACTTCTCATTCATCCAAGCCTAAAAAACAATGCCAAGAAAATCACTCACACACACACACACAGTGGAGCAAAACAACCCTGTAAGTCAGTACATACCCCATGAAAATCACAGATGTCTGAAGCAAAGAAAACTGCCTACCGGTTGGAAATAGCAGCAATGTGTTGAATGCAAGCTGTTTAATAAGGTCTTTCCTTTTTCATTTCGTAGGAAATTGTGTTTACAACCTTATATTTAACCAACATTACACACACAAAAAAAAATCCCTGATCACTTCGAAAATGTCAGTATTCCCATTGCTGAGAGTAACACCACCTGGTGTTCAAACAGCACCTTTCACAAAGTAACACCAATGCATTTCCTCCACCTGCTTTTTCCCACCAGGTGGCACCAGCACCTTTCTCCTATTTGAGGAGTTGAAGTAACGCTACATCAATTCTATTCACCTCTTCATGCCTGAAGCTCAAAGCACTTTATAAATACTTTTTCATTCAGCATTATAATATCTGAGAGAAAATATAGTTATCCTCATCTTATTGACGAGAAAACACTGCTTATTTACTAAGTGCCTGACAGTATAGTAGAAGTGGATATTCATCTATTAAACACTTTTGAAACAAGAGTTTAAATCCCTAATTTATGACTCAGGCCCAGATACTTGTTATATTTTGGAAATTACCAAGGCTTAGAAAACTGAAATATCCACAGGTGACTGAGGAAAAGTACAGTTATCTTTCAGTTACAAGAAATTTAGTTTAGCATAGCTCAGAATTACATGCCAATTAGGCCCAATTTATTCCTTTTGACATCCTTGGGTCTCTGCTTCTGCAATTATCACCACCAAGACGCATTAGTAAACACTGGGTATTGCTACCATCATACTTCTTTGCCGGTGCTCAGCTCTGTACTAGTGTTGCAGAAGTTAACTAGGAAGACAACCTGAATGTTCAAGAAGCATAATGAATTGAGAAAAGACAAACTGTCACAGAGAACTTATAAAGCAGGAGTTTTTCTTTTCAACTGATTTTATTAAATAATTAGTAGATAAAATAAAGAATAATGATATAAATATCTGTGTGCATATAACTTCATTAACAAATATTATCATTATTTTAAGTCTCTGTGTGTCTCTCCCTCCTCAGAGGTAATTGTTAGCCTAAATTTAGTGTTTAATATTTTGTACAGTTTCATACTTGTTTTTATCTGTATAGAGTGCTTTCCAGTCTTTACACGACAGGGCTTCCAAGAAAAATGACAGTGTTCATGTGGTACACTGGGGTAAAATGGTGTAGACTGTGCGGATTTCTCATTTACATTGTGAAATTATGATAAAATATAAAATAGGGAAAACATATCAGTATAAAACTTTAAAATATGCCTGACCAGGTGGTGGTGCACTGGATAAGAGCATCAAACTGGGACATGGAGGACCCAGTTCGAAACCCCGAGGTTGCCAGCTTGAGCACGAGCTCATCTGGTTTGAGCAAGGCTCACCAGCTTGAGCCCAAGGTCGCTGGCTTGAGTAAGGGGTCACTCGGTCTGGTGTAGCCTCCCCAACCTCCCCGTGAAGGCACATATGAGAAAGCAATCAATGAACAACTAAGGTGCCGCAACAAAGAATTGTTGCTTCTCATCTCTCCTTTCCTGTCTGTCTGTCCCTCTCGCTGTCTCTGTCACACACAAAAACAAACAAACAAAAAAATTAAATATAATCTTTTCAAATAGAGTTTGAATCTATGATCTTTAAAAATAAAGGAACCAGGCCCTGGCCAGTTGGCTCAGTGGTAGAGTGTCGGCCTGGCGTGTGGAAATCCCGGGTTCGATTCCCTGGTCAGGGCACAGAAGAGAAGCACCCATCTGCTTCTCCACCCTTCCCCCTCTCCTTCCTCTCTATCTCTCTCTTCCTCTCCCGCAGCCAAGGCTCCATTGGAGCAAAGTTGGCCCAGGCACTGAGGATGACTCTGTGGCCTCCGCCTCAGGTGCTAGAATGGCTCTGGATGCAACAGAGCGACGCCCCAGATGGACAGAGCATTGCTCCCTGGAGGGCATGCCGGGTGGATCCCAGTCAGGCGCATGTGGGAGTCTGTCTGACTTCCTATCCACTTCTAACTTCAGGGAAAAAAAATAAAAATCATGTGCTATATTTAAAATAGCTACATCTGGTTCCTGATTAAAATTTAATGACATTCCTGATGAGTCATGGAGCAGTAGATAAAGTGTCAACCCAGAATGCTGGGGGAGCTGGTTTGAACCCAGCTCTGAGTGTGGGCTCATCAGTATGGGGTCATTGGCTTGAGTGGGGGAAAAATCCACATGATCCCAAAGCTTGCTAGCTTGAGCCCAAAGGTGGCCGGCATGAAAAGCCTAACGTTGTTCGCTTGGACAAGGGGACACTGGCATGCCCTGGTCGAGGGATGTATGAAGCAATCAATGCACAACCAACGCAAAAGCAACTACACGTTGATGCTTCGCACTTTCTCCTCCCTCTCTCGGAAGCAATCAATGAACAACTGAAATGAAAGCAACTATGAGCTGCTTTTTCTCACCCTCTCTCTCCCCTCCTGACTCTCTCTCTAAAAAAAAATTATTTTTAAATGACAATTTGTTGATCATGTTATGGGATGGGCTATATCTTCCTCCACCCCTGAGTCATATGTTCAAGTCCTAACTCTCAGTACCTTAGAATATGGCTGTATTTGGAGACTGGGTCTTTAAAGAGGCGATCAAGTTAAAATGAGGTCATTTAGGTGGACCCTAATCCAATATGACTGTTGTCCTTTTCAGTGGGGTAAATTGGAACACAGAGCCACAGAGGGAAGACGGTGTGAAGACACAGGGAGAAGACAACCATCTACAAGCCCAGGACACAGGCCTCAGAAGAAACCAACCACATGTCAGCACTTTGATTTTAGATTTCTGGCCTCTAGAGTTGAGAAAATAAATTTCTGTTCTTAAAGTCACCCAGTTTGTGGTACTTTGGTATGCAGTCTTAGCAAACTAACATCATCATTAAAATGAGAAACTATGCAATGTAGGTAATAGTTTTTAAGTCATTTTTTACGGACATTCAAGAATAACCCATATACACTCCCAGAGCTGTGTCTATCAGCAGCCCTTGTGAGGTTGATCGTTAGCCCATGCTAGGCAGCCTGAGTCTGTGTCCAGCTGTAAGAGCTGTCCAGATGGGGGACAAACTCCTTGGCTGCACTCAGGGCATTGCAAGAGAGCATCAGGCTTGAGGTGTAACTCATGATCACCCACTGCCCAGCTGAGGCTGTGTGGTCAGATGCAACTATCCCCAGACCGCCTTCCAAGCCTGGGAGCTCTGGCTTCTCACCAGAGAGTGAAAGGTCAGCATCATTGGCACATGGGCAGAACACCAGTGTGTGCCACATCACCTAAGCTGGCAAGCTCTATCTTCCCAATAGTTTTGCAAGTGTTTGAATTTTATATACATAGTTTTCTTAGCAACTTATTTTTTGTTGTTCTACATTGTGTTCCTGAGTTATCTATGCTGTTGCAGGAGCTATCTTTTATTCATTTTATTGTTTTTTTCCCATTGTGTGTATGTGCCATAATTTTGTATCCATTATAGAATGGATGTTGAAAGATATCTGGTTATTTGCAGTTTTACTATTGCAAGCAATGCTATGAACATTTTGTGCATGTCTCCTGGACTACACATGAAAGTTTTCTCTAGGTTTATACCAAGGAATAAAATGATTGTGTGCCTTCAAATCGACAATTAGATTATTTTCCAAAATGACTGTATGTGTTTACATGTTCCCTGCAATATGCAATTGTTGAAACTGCTCTAGAGCCGTCCCAATACTTAAATTGTTCACTTTTTTTCACTTCTGCCAATCTGATGGGTATGAAGTGATATTTCATTAGGATTCAAATTTTCATTTTCCTGATTACTAAAAAGGTTGAATACCTTTTTATATGATTGTCAGCTATCCTGGTTTCCATTTCTGAAAGATGTCTGTTAAGACTTCCTGTTAAGATATTTCAAAGGACTAAGACATAAAACTTACAAGTCACCACAACATCTCTCTAATAGCAATTTTTTTTTCCTTTGGAGAGAGAGGAAGGGAGAGAGAGAAGCATCAACTCATTGCTCCGCTTAGTTGTATATCCATTTGATCACCTCTCATTTGTGCCCCGACCGGGGCTCAAACCTGCAACTTCTGTGTCATGCTGAAGCCCTTGGGATAGAGCCAGTGACTTCACAGCTCCAGCACTACACTCTATCTACTGTGCCACCAGCCAGGGCCCGAGTAGCAAATTCTTGCTCTGTAACTGTTCCAGTAATTGTACCCAAAGCTGTCCCTTACTGGCCCCACTCAAGGATTTTGTGTTTGACATGATGAGGTCTTTAACAGAGGCTGGTCCCCCTTAGTTTTCATTTCTGTGTAGATGGTAAGATCTAGTCCTTCTCTTGAAAAAGGCTTGAGTTCCACTTCTTCATTTCCTGATTCCTGACATTTGCACTGTTGGACTGAATAAAAAGGCTAAGATTGGACAGGTGATTCTACTCGGGAAGCTTACCTGCTCCAGTCTTTCAATGAGCTCTGCAGGTGTCAGGACCACCTCCTCACTACCCCCATCAGAGTCCTGTCCCATAAGATCCAGTTCCTCGGTCATCTTCTCTGAAACCTGGAACCTATTGAGAATAAAAGAACCAATAACCTTCTGTGTTTACCATTTATTTTCAAGAATAGGCAACTGTGTATCTACAGTGGGGTTGTGGGGCCTCATTAGCAGTGGCTAGAGAATTCATAGGCTTTGATGTTTCAATTCTTTGCCTTTTCCTTCACACCTTGGATCAGTTATCAGCTTCCCAAAGAGGCCACCCCTTATAAGTGTTTCCATCTACATCTGGAATTGAGCACCTATCACACCGTGCAATAATTATCTGTCTTTCTGGTAGAGGCCCTCTCCTCAGTGGATGTATTCACTTCGAATATGAATCAGGGACCTGCTCTGTGCCTGGCACTTCTAAGTACAGGCGACATAACTACCTGTGCAGACCCTGAACTTAGCACAATGCTTAACTCAGCGGGCACTTAAAATTGGGAAAATACTCAATGCCTCATTCCTAGAGTCGCAAGGCCCATGAGCATCAGACCAGTGACCCTAAAGGTTTAAGATGAGTGATGGGGACAAGAGGAAGTCCCCGGAGCCTCAGGGAAACAGCATATTCTCCTTGCTCCTCTCCTCCCGGTGCCATAAGCACGAACTAACTCCTCCTCGCGAGCGAGCCCCCCCACCCCCACCCCGCCGCCCCAATCAGAGGTCTCATTCGGATGCTCACCTGGACACCTGGGAGGCAGAGAGTCGCTCGGAGGTAGCAGGAGGTCAGGACGTGGAGCTCGTGAAGAAGCTGCCCGGGCTGGTCCAAGGGGCGCGCCTGGTAGCGGAACAACCTTCAGCAGGCCTAACCCGAAACAACTAAATCCCGCACTTCTCAGCTCCCGCGCTCCTCTTAGAAACTTTCTGCCAGGGCATCACGTCATCGCGCACGGGCGGAGCTGACCAATCAAACCTCGGTGACCTAGTGGCCCCGCCCCAGGGGGTGGGGACTTGCGTCTTTTGGCTCGTTCTCCCAACCTCCAGTAAGAACGCGGCGGGAAGCTTGTCTGCGTTAGCCCCGCCCACCCCGGCCGGCAGCCCCTGCGTGCGGGCCCGGCTGACACCAGCAGGGTGGTCGGGAGGGGGCGCCATCCACCGCGGCTGAGGAGACGCGCCGGTGTCTGCCTGCCGGTCACCGGGATGCAGTCGCTGGATGGAGGATGTCCTGGCCGGTGGCGGACAGAGAAATGGTCTCTGTTAAGATCAAGCCACTTCATCTCTTGGGTCATCTTCTTCACCTTCCGCGGGTTACTTCATCTTTCCCGGAGCTTCAGTTATGGCCACTACTTTCAGGTCTAAAGACCTTTAGGCTGGAGGGACTTAAAACGTAGCACCAGACCACCAGCAACAGCAGCGTCTGGGAACCGTCAGAAATGCAGGTTCCCAGGCTCCGCCCAGACCTGCTGAGTCAGAAACTCGGGGGCGGTTCAACAGATCGTGCAGGTGAGTCCGCTGTTGGGGAGGCTGGAGCACCGCCGCTTCCGGCAGTGCTTCCGTCTCGGCTGTTGACTCTGGGTTATTTTGACATTTACTGCTTATAACTTAAATGTAGAGCCAAAGTATATACTGTATATATATATTTTTTCTTTGTGTGATTTCAGTTTTTCTTCTCTGAATCGCTGATGCTTTTCCCTTCTGCTCTGTTTCTGTGTCAAGTGTCAGTTCTAGCTCCTCTAGAGATGTGTCTTCCCCATCAATCTGACGGCTCTTCTCTGTGATGTTTCCTATGCCTTACTGATTGATTAGACAAACACGTTTGGCTAACTGGCAGGTTGATAGCACCTGCCTGATTGGGCTATGGAAGCTGAGGGACATCAAAGGGGGATTCCAAAAGGAAAAGGACGTCTGAGCTGTGCCTTGAAGAATGGGTTTTGTTAGTGACAAACAGATGGCCTTTTCAAGGTCTATTTTCAACTCTTGCGTTTTGGTGGCTTGGTAATCCAGCGGTTTTAAATTGTGGCAGATTGTATTTTCCAAAGATAGCTGCTCTGGTATAGATCTCATCCTAGTACTCTTCTGACAATGTGATTTTTTTTTTTAAAGAAAAGCATTTTATTTATCGATTTTACAGAGAGAGGAGAGAGGTGAGGTGAGCGAGGAGTATCAACTCATAGTTGCTTCACCCCATTGCTTGTCATATGTGCCTTGATTGAGCAAGCCCAGGGTTTTGAACTGGCAACCTCAGCATTCCAGGCTGATGCTCTATCCACTGCGCCACCACAGGCCAAGCTGACAATAAGATGTTGACGCTCCTTCATCGAGGGGGGCGGGTGTACGTTCTTGCTTATCAAATCTGGGAAGACCTTTGTAACTGCCTCGACCAAGAGAATGTGGCGGAAGTGATGCTGTATGACTTCCGGAGCTAAGTCATAGAAGGTGGCTGTGCTTCCACCTTGCTCTCTTTCTTGGGCTGCACCCCTTGGGAGCAGTGAGCTGATATGTAAGAAGTCTGGCTGCCCTGCAGCTGCCATGCTGAAGGGTCTATGTGGAAAGGTCACATAGAGATAGAGAGTGATATCCAAGGAGGCCCAGCATCCCTAGCTGTTCTGTCGTCCAGGTGTCTGAATTGAATGAGCCTTCAGATGATTCTAGCTCAGGCTTAACATGGAGGAAGTAGAGCGGTCCCTGCAGAACTCTACCCAGATCTCTGTGAGCAAAATACTATTGTTTTAACACCCTAAGTTTCGGGGTGGTGTGGTATGCAGCATTTGGTTGACTGGAACATTACATCACTGGCCTGTGTTTGAGTACAGTCCCATTCTTCCATTATTCTCATTACTATCTAGCTTTTCAGTGGCCTTTATTAATATTCCTTAAGTGGTATAGATTTGAATTCAAGCACCAATAACTTCAGACAATTACCAATTACTTAATTTACTTACTCAGAAACTTCCCTTCTCAAGTGCCAACTGCCTTCTTTAATCTCCTACTGCAACTCTCTTGGGGAGATGGAGTCCAGCTTCTGCTTCTTAACATAATAGAGGTGTGACCTTAAACAAGTCACTTCTCCGGACTTCAGTTGCACTGCTTATTAAGTGAGAACAACATGTGTCTTCCTGAAGGCAAAGGGATAGATCAAAAATTGGGGGTGGGGACCTTTGCCTCTAAGATCTTTGATTTCAACTAACACTCATCAGACAAAACCACTTCAGAGTAAAATGAGTTTGCAGAGAAAGGTTTCTGCTATGTAAAGAAGGAGAATTTAAGGAGATGTCTAAAAAGAATATATCGAACTACCTTGGGGAAGTTGCACAAACTTGTGGTGAAACTGTTGGTCCAATGGCACTGTCAAGTTCAGAAATGTGGGAGAACAGAAATGTGGGAGGTCATAAGTTACACTAGGTACAATGAAGAGAGAAATGAGGAACACCTGACTGATGTGCACTCATGGTCAAGAAGTTTTAAAAATAATTATATTACCATATAAATGCAATGACATTCATTAAAATAATTACACAAAAAGAATTACATAGGTTATGATAGGTGGAGGATGAAAGTTGATGGTGATAAATGAAACTGCAGGACAGAATTTGTAGGCAAGTTGTGATGATTAAAAGAGCAAAACGAACATGCTAACATGAATTCAGACAAGTAAAACACGAAGCTACAAACATAGTGAAAGGAAAAAGCTACCGCCCACAGTTGAAGAGGATACAGTAAATAGGACCCTATGCAATTAGAGAAAGCAAAAACTCAATGCAATTTCCAGATAAGGCTCAATGAATAAATTAACTGCAGTTAAAGACAGAGCAAATAGGCCTGACCTGTGGTGGCTCAGTGGATCAAGTGTCAACCTGGAACGCTGAGGTCGCTGGTTCAAAACCCTGGGCTTGCCCGGTCAAGGCACATATGGGAGTTGATGCTTCCTGCTCCTCCCCCCTTCTCTCTCTCTCTCTCTCTCTCTCTCTCTGTCTCTCTCTTCTCTAAAATGAATAAATAAGTTTAAAAAAAGACACAGCAAATAGAAACAGCTAAAATATTTGTGGATGGCTATGGAATAATAAGAGTGAAACAAATTCTTTTCAATCACCATGGAGAAAAGGTAAAATATAGATATCTATAGAATATTGTGAGCCTTTTTGAAGAAAGATGCTTTTGAAATACAAGGTAATATCATCATTATTGTTTCCATATCATCACTGCCTTTGCTCATTTGGCCAACACCTGTTTCTCACTGTTCCCATCTTTTGAATTTCATCATGTTTTTGGTCTCACTACCTAAGAACAAAAGCATTAAAACTTGAGGAGTGGACTACTTAAGCAAAGTTTAACCCCCTGTTTTTCTGAATAAAAGAAGATTTGGACTAAAGATAGGAAAGTAAGTGGGCAACTTAGAATTTTAAAGAAGGCAGAAAAGGACTCAGAATATTGTCTTTTAGCCTACAAGGAAGGCTATTGATTGATGAATTTGCAAGTATTTTTCTGGCCAGTGGTAAAACCTCATACCTGCTTGTGTGGCCGAGATGCTGAAAAAACTCCAGAGGCCAGCGCTAGGCTGCGTTCTCCATGACCAATGTAAAATCTGGACAGTTCATGACATTCCTAATTCCCTTTTCTCCCCTCAAACTTCAGCTCCTCATCCCTTACTCATATCCCACCTAGACTTCAAGCACATTAAATTAACCCATACATGGCCCCAAGAAAGATGTGAATGTTTCATAGCTAAGCTTTGATATCACAGTTTCAAGAGTCTTAATGGGTAATGGTGAATTATGTGGATTTGTAATATTGTTTAACTACAGACGAGTATGTCCAAAGCTTTAATGCTATGTTCTCTATTTTTTTCTACCTGCTCCCTTGTAGGAACATTCTTCCTCTAGTTTGGTCTTACTGTGCCCCTAATTTCTGGCACAGACACATAAACGGTACCCCCCACCTCTGTACTGTATTTCATCTTCTCATGGTTAATAGGAGGATGCTCTTTTTTTTTTTTTTCTCATGGCTACAAAATCAGTCTTAGGAATAACAAAAAAGAATCAGTTTACTATGGAGGGTGTAAGGTGGTCAGCAATGGGGGAAGGTCATGTGAAACACCAGACCCGGGAACTTGGCTAGAACCGCCCACATCCATGCGCGCCAAAAGAAACTTCCCAGGAGTCCTTTGGAAAAGAGCGACCATCTGCCAGCCAGTGAGATTTCACCACGTCATATTAGCTCGACCACCCTAGAGACCCTTTAAATATTCCCCATGTGGATCACCCCATGAGACTTCCCTGGCCCATGTCCTCTGGACCAGGGAACATCATCCGGGAAGCGCTCTGAACTCAATAAAGCTTTTGCTTATCCACACTTCATGGCTACACTCTTTCCTTCTTCTTCTGTGGGGAAAAATACCTTACATTTGGTGCCCAAACCCAGGAGGAGTTAGAAGTCTGCAAGGACTGCTTCTCTCCCTTTCCCCTCTGAGAAAGAACCAGGATCTCTGACTTTCCACCCACTTTGGCACACAGTGTGGTAAGTCCCCTGCCTCCAGCCTCCCCTCAGTTCTTTCCACTGAGATTCCCTGACTTAAACTGCAGCTGCATCAGGGACCTCTTTTCCATTCCGAGTGCGTGTGTGCCCATGGAGACGTCCTGGTCACTCCCACTTTACTTAACCGTCCGGTGGCCAGAGATTGAGTTGCAGGATACCAATTCTCAACTTTGACCACTCTGAGGACTGAGGGCGGCCATAGAGGCACAGGAATCTAAACCTGATCCAAAAACACTCCTGGAGTTGCCTTATCCGAAATCTCTCCCTCCCTAAAGAAGAAGAAACTGTTCTTTTCTGCTGTGGCCAGGCCACAGAACCCACTGGATAATCAAAACAGGTAGCCTCCTGAAGGGACCTTCAGTTTTGACACCCTCACCAATTTATCGCCAAAAGAACTGGGAACTGGTTGGAGATCCCTTACATTCAAGGCCTCTAGTATTAGCGCTCCCATCCGAATCTCTGTGCTGCCTGTTCTACCACGCAGGTCCTTTCTGGCCAGAGAAACTTCGCCTAAACCCCACTCCTGATCTTTCCTCCTCCTGCGTGACCCCCGGGGATGCCCCTCTCTCGGGACCCCTCCCTGGTCCCTCTGCGGACCTCTTCACTCTGCTCTCTCCCCTCCACAAGCCCCCTCCCCTCCCTTCGCTGGATCCTGCTTCTCATTTACCTGTAAATACCAGTCTCTCTTTCTCCTCCCCTGCTAGCCAGGGGCCCCTCCCTGCTCTACTGTGTTCTTAAGCCCCTTCTCCATCAGGCCTTTCTCAGCCTGCCATTGGCCCTTACACTGGTTTGCAGGACACTCAACCTCAATTTTCTTGTAGGAAGTTCTGGTCCTGTAGGAAGTTCGTTTCCAGCTGGATCTGGGTGCCGGGCTCCCAGGAGCTCCCCTCCTTTTATTCTAACCTCCAAACCCCTATCCAAGACCTGTGAACATGGCATTTAAAGTTTTTAATGGTCGGTAGGAAAAGGCTGAGGCTGCTCGCCAGGCCCTCATGCAGCAGAAGGTAACGCTCCAAACCCAGGCTCTTGTGGCAACCCTGAGGCCAGCAGAGCAACAGGAGCAAGGCACAGGAAGTGGCCGACCCAAGTCCAAGCCACAAAGAGGAATCCCACCAGCAACTTCCTTTAAATGTGGCAAGGAAGGTCACTGGTCCCGGGAGGGCCCCTGTCCGCGGCTGCCCACTAAGCCCTGCCCTGACTGCAAGCAGCCCGGTCACTGGTGGAGCCATTGCCCCCTTTGGGCAACAGGCTCATCCTTAGTGCCTCAATGTGGAGGATAAGCCACCCAAGTGGGAGGCCAGGCCAGCCAGGCGGGCCCACTGCTCGAACTCCTAGACCTCATGGATGACTGACACGGCCTGGACTCAGAGACCCCCATCATCCTCACCCACGCTGAACCCAGGGTAATGCTGCAGGAACGGGTAAGTCCATCTCATTTCTTGTGGACACGGGAGCTACCTTCTCTATTTTGCCATCGCACTCTGGACCTCTAGTTCCCTCACAGGTCTCGGTTATGGGAGTGGATGGGACCCCTTCTTTTCCTCTTCGTACGCCACCTCTGACATGTAGTTTGGACGGAATCCCCTTTTCATACTCCTTCTTAGTTGTGCCATCATACCCTGTACCCCTCCTACATTGGAACACTCTACAAAGTCTTGAAGCCACTATCCAGCTGACAACATCTTCCTCACTACCAAGGGCTCCCCTATGATCAATGCTACCTTCATTTCTAATCATGTCTCTCACCTCAAGCTTGCCCCCATGCAGGACTGCTGGCAGTTGGAACAGATGTTCCTCGCGACTCCCCTCAAAATCACCACCTTCCAATCACCCCTCCCATGACACCCCTAATCAGCAGGAAGTAGCCAGACGAATAAGCGGCGCCTCTAATTAACACAAAAGATTGGAATGTAAGGTGGTCAGCAATGGGGAAAGGTCATGTGAGACACCAGACCCGAGAACTTGGCTAGGACCACCCACACCCATGCGCGCCAAAAGAAACTTCCCAGGAGTCCTTTGGAAAAGAGCGACTGTCAGCCAGCCAGTGAGATTTCACCACGTCATATTAGCTCGACCACCCTAGAGACCCTTTAAATATTCCCCAAGCGGATCACCCCATGCGACTTCCCTGGCCCGTGTCCCCCAGACCAGGGAACATCATCCGGGAAGCGCTCTGTATTCAATAAAGCTTTTGCTTATCCACACTTTGTGGCTACGCCCCTTCCTTCTTCCTCGGTGGTGGAAAAATACCTTACAGAGGGGTACTCATGCCTTCTGAAAAGAAAGTTGACCCAGACACCGGGCTCAAAATTCAACTCTAACAAAGGCTTCCCACGTCCGGACGAAGACCTGCAGTTGCCCCCTCTCCTCTGTGCCTTCACTTTGTCAATAAGGAAGCAGAGGCACTGATACCTGTCAAAGGCTGCCCAGGCTAAGAGTAAGATGATATTCTCTCATTCCAGCATTACTGTTCTACACTCTCGAGATTTTCCTTGGCCGAGAGCAAACGGAACACCTGTAGGCTAGTACTTCATGGCCCTCAGGCTCGACAGCTGCACTGAAGAGAAGGCTGTTGAGGGATGGAGTGTGTTCCCCGAGAGAAGGAGGGTGGCCATCAGGCGCTGGTGTGATTGAAGTGACTCTGTAAACAGTGCTGCTGATTTATTGTAGTTTAGGGTTTCCTCCCTCACAATCTGCTCCAGTTGTGTCGAACTACTTAAGGACATAGGTGTTTTGTCTCCTTTCTTTGCACATGCTATTCCCTCTTTCTAGGTTTCTCTTACCCTTTAACTACCTGATGAACTTCTACGCATTCTTTAAGACTCAGCAAAGTAACTCTTCCTCTAACATACTACTCTTTGTTTAGGTCACCAATACCCTAGACCAGGGGTCCCCAAACTTTTTACACAGGGGGCCAGTTCACTGTCCTTCAGACCGTTGGAGGGCCAGACTATAAAAAAAAAAACTATGAAGAAATCCCTGTGCACACTGCACATATCTTATTTTAAAGTAAAAAAACAAAACGGGAACAAATATTTAAAATAAAGAACAAGTAAATTTAAATCAACAAACTGACCAGTATTTCAATGGGAACTATGCTCCTCTCATTGACCACCAATAAAAGAGGTGCCCCTTCCGGAAGTGCAGCGGGGGCCGGATAAATGGCCTCAGGGGGCCGCATGTGGCCCGTGCGCCGTAGTTTGGGGACCCCTGCCCTAGACAGTTCTGACAGAACATTTAACATGCTATACTGCAGTTTTAACATGCCTATTCTCCTATTAGATGATAAAGTCTCTGAAGGTGTTCCCCAGATTTATCAGTCTCTGTCATTCATGCATACATTTATTTCTTTACTCAACAAATATTTCATGAGTATTTAGTGATATCTGAATATCTACTCTACTGCCAGACCCTGTGTGGGTGTTAAAGATACAGCAGTGAATAGGAAACACAGACCCACTGGTCGGAGATGGACAATAAATAAATAACAATTCTTTGTCGGCGATGATTAAATAAAGCTGGGTAACAGAGAATGTTGAGGCTAGGGACATTTAAATGTTGTGTAGGCTTCTGTCTTACTCCATTCCAGCTGCTATAAGAAAATACCATAGATTAGGTGACTTATAAACAACAGAAATTTATTCCTCACTGTTCTGGAGGCTGGGAGGTCCAACATCACTGTGCTGACAGTAAGTGTCTGGTGAGGGCCCATATCCCAGATGACCACCTTTCTACTTTAATATCACGTGATAGAAGGGGCAAGGGAGTTTTCTGGGTTGCTTTTATAAAGGCACTAATCTCATTAATGAGGGCCCTGCCCTCATGAATTTATCACCTCCCAAAGGCCCTACCTCCTAATACTTGGGGGTTAGGATTTTAATACTATGTGAATTTGGGAAGAACACAAACATTCATCCTATAACGGCCTCCCTGAGGAGGTGACATGTGACATAGTTTGCAGGAATAGCAAACAAGTTCTAGGAGAAGCGCTTGTGAGACAGAGGAGATACAAAAACTGTGCTGTCATTCTGCTCCCACTGCAGAATGTATGACCATGCATTTTGCTTCTTTAAAAAATTAAATTCATCTTCTGAAAAACTATGGCCATGACAGCATTTAATAGGTTAAGTAAAACAATTTTCTTAATGATTTTTCTGGATATGAGTCAAAGAGAAATGTGATCTTTTCATCAAGAAATTCACGGGCCTTTATATTTCATGGGCATCTGATGAAAAGCTCATGTCTAAGTTCTGGGTAGGTCTTCATGTTTATTAGGGTCCATGTAATTTACTCTAGGGAACTATCTTTAGGTCCAAATGAAAACCAGGCCAAACTAAGTATTTCTAAGTGCTTACAGATTAGGCCAATGCTCTTTTTTGTTTTTAAACATATAGCCAAAGGAAAAGGTCATAGGAGAAAGATAAAGGGCAGCTTTGCCCAAGAGTGAACCCTGTATCAAAATTCTACTGACTGTTTTTCATTTTAATGCTTTGCCTTTCTTTGTGTTAATGGATCATAGATATGGCACCATTTTGAGAATGTCACATAACTAATAAAATGGGTCACTCCACTTCAGACTCAAGTTTATATATTGAAAGAAATTTTCTCTGTAGGGACAACAATTGAGGCTCATCTGTATATAGTAATGGTTTCGTTGAGCTGATGATATATGGTAAGAGTTATTTAAAATTTTTCTTAAGTTCCAAACTTGCCAATTAGAGATGGAATTGTATTATAATTGTTACCATTTTATTTTCATTTCTGCGTGAAGCACCTATAAATTATACAATTCTTGAGGCGTCAATACTTGAAGTAATAAGAGGCATAGATTAATATAAAAATGTGAAATTTAAAACTTTTTGACATCTTAAGAACTTCTGACATTATGTCCAGGTTTCTTCATTCGAACACTTCATACAGGTTTCTCACTGTTGAAACCAAACATCTTAAACTTCATATTCACCCTCTATCAGAAGGCTAAAAATGGGAATGATTAATTTTATTCCATGTCACTTAACATTAGTATAATAATTCTACCCTCAGAGGATTCCATAGTGATAGGAACTATTAGGTTTCTCAGTTTGTTCAGTTTAGTTATGAAAAGATTTTCAGCTGAAATACTGAAATCTGATCACAAAATTGTGTTGTTGATATTTTTTGAACCAAGAACCAGATGCCCTGGGCCATTTTGTCTGTCATAGCTGATGTTTCTGTGAGCAGCTGTCATTGTGAGTTGCTCACTCGTTAGAATTCGCAAGATTTGGATGTGACCCATGGAGCTCTGTGAAGGCTGAAATTACTTTGGACTTCCCCTGCTTGTGGGGAGGTGAGGTCGTAAGTTTCCCAGCCATCCTCTCTGTTTCATCTTAGACATGTTTGTTCTAACTGAGAAATTCAACTTGACCCTGAACTTTGCCCTTGGTTATATACTACTTCTAGACTGGAAGTTTATTCATTTATGTTAGAGGTCTACTCTCATACCTGTAAGCAGGAAAAAGCCATTTGTCCACATTTTCCCCTTTTTCTTTTTTGTATAATGAGAACAAACAGAGCTCAGAGGCTAGTGCCTCTTGACAATCAGTGAAACCAACTAGACAAATAGGCCTGAAAGGAGTGAAGGGAATTGTGTCCCAATTATCAAAGCCCATCACAATACTGAAGATGTTAAGTGGTGTGCGGAATATTTAGATATAGTCATTTAGGTTGACAAATACATGTGTTGTTTTTATGAAATGGGGGGGCATTTCAAAAAGTATAAAAAATAATAAGCCATTCATTCACTCTAAGCTCTGTGTTCTTCTTTCCGACCCCATTCCTCTTCGCCCTTTTACAGGTAACTACAACCTAGTGTTTATTGTTCCTAGGCATATTTTCATATCTTTTCACATAGGTATGTATCAATAATATATGAATTGTGTATATATATGTGTATGTATATCAATTAGGGCAGCGGTTGGCTCACAAGCAACATGTGGCTCTTTGGCCCCTTGAGTGTGGCTCTTCCACAAAATACCACGTGCGGGCGCTACTTCGATAAGGAATGTACCTACCCATATAGTTTAAGTTTAAAAAATTTGGATCTCAAAAGAAATTTCAGTCGTTGTACTGTTGATATTTGGCTCTGTTGACTGAGTTTGCTGACCACTGAATTAGGGTAACTCATGGTATATAATCATAAAGCAACTTTGTCTCTAATTTTATTTTTGTCCCTTTACATTTACTTATTGAGTATAATTCTTCCCCTGTCCCAGAATGAAAACTGAGGAAGGTCCATGATTACTTTTGTTACTCTTTGGTTGAAAAAAAAAAACACACCACACCAATGTTCTATGTTCTCTTTAAGTCACAAAACAGTCCCAATTCAATAATTAAAATGGCCAGTTTTGTTATAATCAAAATCCCCCTCTGGAGAATGGTGCCATATTGTCAGTCAGTCAATGTGGTTGCTGTTGGGAGTTCTGGTTACTTATCAGATTTTCCTGTCCTGAAGTAGTCCCTCCCTATCATCAGATATTAAGATCCCTTTCTGCAATATTAAAAATGCCCCAAACATGCTGTTAGGCCTTTCCTAATTGTTTAACTCAGTGGTCAGCAAACTCATTAGTCAACAGAGCCAAATATCAACAGTACAACAATTGAAATTTCTTTTGAGAGCCAAATTTTTTACACTTAAACTATATAGATAGGTACATTGTTATTAACTTAATTAGGGTACTGCTAAGCTGGCCTTTGCTAAAAATGTCACATGCTATTAGGTTGCACATGGCTCATGAGCGGTGGTTTGCTGACCACTGGTTTACCTGAAACACTCTACATTTTAAAATTAGACAGTAACATTCTACACTAATGTTGCTTTTCCAAGCATATAATCCTTTGAACCAACCTAAATTAGGAACCACACTCCAGAAAACACTTGTACTTTGTGTGAGGTGAACAAGATATGTTACAGTTATGTACACCAATCCTTTAATTTGGAAGAAAAGGTTACATTACAGCTATGTTTTTGAGTCCTTGTATATCAGTGTCTGACCTCCTACAGTTATGTTCTTTGGCATTTGGTTGTTCCCAGAAGACTAATTGCCAAGGCATTTTGAATACAAACTATTATGTTCATTTCCTGGCAATAAACTGGTCTGTGAAAATATGAGGTAGGAGAATGTATATGAACAGTAACATTAAGATCAAGAACAGGTCTGTCAGCCAATGGACTGATCCTTAGTCCCTTTCCCCCACCTCTTGAAAAAAACAACTCTTTGTAAGGGAAACAAAAAGAAATTTTTCACAGACAAGGTGATTTATTAATCTGAAGATGAAAGATTTCACTACCATGATAGGAAGTGACTGCACAAAGTTAAATAAGTTCTGACAAGGTCAATACTTATATTGCTCAGATACTGTTTAAAAAAAAAATCAGAAAAATCTCCTGGCATGAATTTGTTTTAACTTGTCAGTGACCCTTAACCAAAAATATTTGGTTGTAATTGATTTATAAAATTATTTCTCTATGCAAGATGGAGACTTGAAAAAATTTATTTATTTATTTTTAGATTTTATTTATTAATTTTAGAGAGAGGAGACAGAGAGAGAGAGAGAGAGAGAGAGAGAGAGAAGGGAGGGAGGAGCAGAAAGCATCAACTCCCATATGTGCCTTGACCAAGAAAGTCCAGGGTTTCAAATCGGCGACCTCATTATTCCAGGTCAATGCTTTATCCACTGCACCACTGCAGGTCAGGCAGAGACTTGAAAAATTTTAAAGTAGGCATGAAGTTCTTATAGGGCTCCTAGTTTGAGGCAGAATTTCACAGAACTTCACACCTGCACCATTTGACGTATATGGAAAGAATTTAGGATGTGTTACAAGAGTTACAGCCTTTATTTTGGTCATGTTATTCTGTGTTTACTCATTTTTGGAGCAAAATACATGTATCGCTGTATTCCTAAAATTTCCTAGAACTTAGGTGGTCCAGAACCCACATTTTGGCATTCACAATTCATGGCTTATAAATAAGATGTTGATCAGGCAGTTGCTATCTTCTCCATGTTGCCAAGTTTTGAGTGCTGCAGAATAATATTATTAAACCATTTATTCCAAGTCTTGTGGAAGGAAGAATAAAAGTCTTGAGAGCACCTTTGCGGTTTATTAAAGTTGGTCACTGGGTAATAGGCGTTATCTTCCAACCAACCACCAGTGAGGATGGGATCACTTTGGCTTGTTTCAATGATCTGTGCTATGAGATAGCTTCTGGTGATTAGATCTCAAAACATTCATTTTAGCTAAGTGACAAGCACATTTTTCATAGTTTCTTGTAACTTTGTATGTAGAGAAATCAAATAGTAAGGGCTAAAAGGAATATGAAGTATTCTCACTTTATTAGGTCCTAGAGATCTTTGAAGTGAAACTTTCTAAAAGTGAACTTTTATTTGAAGAGTAAATAAAACAATTAAGGAGAAATACAAATATACTTTAAAATATTTCCTAGCTTTGATCAGCTAAATTGAATATCACACTTTGGCAATGTCAATGATACACAGAACAATTAGAGGGCAAAGTAAATGTAGGAGGCTGATTTGTTATTTACATACCTCTTCTTTTCCCTGGGAATTCCTCATCTAGAGAAGAAAGGCCATTCAAATCCTTGAGAAGTTACCTCTGGGCAAAAATCCACTCCAGTGGAGTTTGAGCCACAGATGATCATTTTTCCAGTCTTAGACCAAGACTTTAAAAGGGGAATCTACAAGTCACTACATCTTATTAATCAAGATGTAGTAAAGTAACTTGTTATTGACCTGTCAACTTCTATCTCATCCATTCACCTTGCAAATATGAGTGCTAAGTATATGTAGCACTGTGTATGATGCTTGGAGTCAGGGATGGATGCAAGGATAAGTAGAAACTTCTAATACTAATACTATGACATTCTTGATCTGAAATCAAAACAAATAAAACAAGAGACAAACCATATTACTCTTGAGAAACTATGACTTCTATCTTACACTGGGAGCCAGGGCCAAGTGGAACATAGAAGGAACTTAATTTGTCTAATGACCTACCTCTTTTTTGACTACCAGCTACATTTGAGATTATTTACAATTATTTGGTTAGGAAAGGGAAGCTAAAAATTTTACAATCTCACATATCTTGGATTGTAGAGAAAACTGTATTTTTGCACTGGCTGGACAGCTTGGTTGGTTCGAGCAGTGGTCAGCAAACCATGGCTTGCGAGCCACGTGTGGCTCTTTGGCCCCTTGAGTGTGGCTCTTTCACAAAATACCACATGCGGGCACAAAGGCCAGTTTAGGAGTACCCTAACTAAGTTAATAACAATGTACCTACTTATATAGTTTAAAAAATTTGGCTCTTAAAAGAAATTTCAAATTGTTGTACTGTTGGTATTTGGCTCTGTTGACTAATGAGTTTGCCGATCACTGCAGGCGTGGCCAACAGTTTTTGACCCCGGGCTAGATTAGAAAGAAAACTTTTTTCACGAAATATTAAAAGAATGTTAAATACAAAAACGATTCATTTAAGTAAACAAAATTTTATGTAATTTATGAATGTAATTTAGTACAACAAATTAACAAAAAAACTAATGTGACGTGTTGAGGCGCTTTGTATCACCTATTATTTTTTTAATATCTGGCTCTATACTAGTAGCTATTCTTAACACAGCCTCCAAATGTAAATCATTCAGTCTCGATCTTGTACTTTTATTTAGATTCATTAAAGTTTGTTAACAAATATAAGTTGAGCTGAAGATTACTAAATATTCCTTAGCTAGTTTTTTCTAAATTTCCATATTTTCCATTATTCAATTGCTTATAAAAATTGCACAGATGAGTACAAAAGTTGTAAATCTGTATAATGATATTTATTTAAAAAATAAAGAAGTATCCCAAATCCATTTGACCAATTATTGGAAGTTAACCCTAGATAAGTCACGTGGAATTCTTTTCTGCATATCACTATCTTCTTAAATATCTTGATTTCCAATAATCAGATGCTTTTGCTTCTGAGTAGCTGAGATTTTAACGTTCACTGTTGTACAATGGTTAGATATTGTAGTTTATGTATAACGATTTAAAAGTACCACTTATTTCATTTCCACAGTATCGTGCGGAGAATATTAAAAATTTAATTGCGGGCCACATAAACTCATTATGTGGGCCGAATCCGGCCCGCGGGCCGTATGTTGGCCATGCCTGGTTTAGAGCATTGTCCCGAAGCACAGAGGTTGCTGGTTCAATCCCCAGTCAGGGCACATACAAGAGCAGGTTGATGTTCCCACTAAAATTAAAAAATAAAAATATTTTTTTAAAACCCTGTATTTTATAAACTGTTCATCTCTACAAATGCATTTCATTTTTAAAAAAGGAAGTGATCAGATTATCCAAGAAAGTAACAATAACTGTAATACTTTTTTTCTAGTGAAACATTCCAATCTCTTTTTTAGTTGAATGCATTTTCGACTATTAGGAACTATTTCTAGGTTTTCACCTACTTAGCTAACATTTGCTCTTATAAAATAAATAATTTAAGACCCTGAGAAAAGTGATAAACTTTGTAAATGTTAAGATGTCTCTTTAAAAATACAAAGCTATGCTGTACCAGCGATTCAAGTACTACAGCTTTGTCCACCTGCCAGATTTAATGCCCCATCATTCATCACATTACCAAATCACACCAAACACGACACAGAGACAATCTGTTTAAGAAAAGTTTTACTAATGTGTTACTATTTCAGCAAAGTTATTGCAACGGGTTTAAAAGGCAAACACATTATTATAGTAACAAAGATGTTTTATACAATTAAAATATTACATAGACCTATGGGATTGAGTAACAGACATAAAAGAAATTAAATCTGAAATATTAAATCCAGTATTAGCACCTACAATATCTCTGAAAGCAAAACTTGTTACTGTTTCATTCTCTCCTAGTATCTTTTAACTCCCTCCCAAATATGGTGCTTTCAAACATTAAAGATGAACGAAAGACATGAGGCCCGGCACTAAGAACATACAGCCAAAAGAACTAGAAATACTGACTCAGACTTGAGTTTTAGTTCAAAGTCATTTAACATACTGTACTTGAACCAATCATAAGATTTCTTTGCAATGAATACTGTGTCTGAGGAAAGTCTATGAATCATAAGGTTTGCCAGTAGGGATAGTTAAAAATTAGCAATATACAGTATTGTTCCTATCAAATTTTTCCTCATAAGTTATATTTATAACAAAACTATAATTAAAATATTTATTACACTTGCTTATTACACGTACAGGGACACAGCAGGGGAATTTATGTGTTTGATGGGTTAGCATCCACTTTATTGTGCTTACTTATTTTTGAAAGAAACAAGCAACACATACCACACCTTCCCAACATTCAGCGGCAACAAAATTCTCCAAAGAAAAAGAACTGGAAATTGTATTAAATACTGCTTTATTAGAAATAACTGCTGTAATAAAACAAATAACATTATTTTTCCAATGGACTTCAGTTTGAGAAACTTAACAGCAGAAATAGATCTTGAAGATCTGAGTCGTGGCCAAACTGATGAAAATCGGGGAGATGCATTAACAGAACCACTGACACAGCCTACCCTATACTAAATCTCGAAGGAAAGCATTTTATTCTTTTGGGGAAACAAGACTGAACAATGGCTAAGATATGACTGCAATGTCTACAGCCATCTGGGGAGCTAGCCCAGAGAATGAAGAGAATCATTGGTACTGGTGGCAAATAAGAAACTTTACATCGGGCTGACCAACTGCCTATTTCATTAAATGGCTTTGAATTTTAAAAAGTGAAATGCTTTACTGGGTTTTATCAGAAACTAATGAAAAGATTATAGAGTTCTACATAATTTGGAGACACAAAGTGGATGCTGAGCGACTAGAGGTCACTCCAGGTGTGGAATTTTAGAAAGTTAGTCCTTGGAGTAAATGGCACCATGGCTCTGGCAGCAGATACAAAGGAATGACGCTCTGGAGAGGAGGTAGGGGGCGCTCTGCGATCGGCCAGTGGATAGATGAGGGTCCTGGCTGGAGCTGGGCTCTATAATCAGAGGGGGAAAAGTAAAGATTTTAGAAAAGGATGCTAAAAAAACCTTTATAACATCTCTCTTAAACCAACTGATATGAGTGCCTAATATGTGGGCAATCTAAACTTGAACCTGTACTACAGGTCTAAGTACTGAGCTCAATAGTCTAGAAATCCAAGCCCTGTATATTCTGATCTCTGACCAATCACATCACGAGAGGTAGTAGAGCAAAGGGTTAAGTGGCAAATGGAGCACCAGGCTGCCTAGATCACTACCTACTAGTATTTAACCTTGGACAACTAATTTAAGTTCTCCATGCCTGAGCTTCCGCATCTGAAAAATTAGGGTAACAGTATCTACCTCATAGGGTTGTTGTGATGATTAAAATTAAGCATTTACAATAGTGCAGGCATATAAGTGCCAACAAATGTTAGCTATTTTTATGATCATAATTTATTGATAGAATAATGTCTCATTTTTTAAAAATAAAGACAATATTAGTCCAAAGAGAGAAAACACATTTAGTATAATTAATAATAAAGATTTTAAAATTCATCCTGAAAAGAAAAAATATTTTTATTTAAAGACTTTTTTTGTGACAGAGCCAGAG
Source organism: Saccopteryx bilineata (assembly GCF_036850765.1). Taxonomy (NCBI): domain Eukaryota; kingdom Metazoa; phylum Chordata; class Mammalia; order Chiroptera; family Emballonuridae; genus Saccopteryx; species Saccopteryx bilineata. The sequence continues at coordinate 32,828,720 of NC_089495.1, read as the reverse complement.
AGCCAGAGAGAGGGATAGGTAGGAACAGACAGACAGGAAGGGACAGAGATAAGCAGCATCGATTCTTTGTTGCGACACCTTAGTTGTTCATTGATTGCTTTCTCATATGTGCCTTGACCGGGGCTACAGCAGACCGAGTAACCCCTTGCTCAAGTCAGCGACCTTGGGTCCAAGCTGCTGGGCTTTGCTCAAACCAGATGAACCTGTGCTCAAGCTGGTGACCTCGAGGTCTCAAACCTGGGTCCTCGCATCCCAGTCTGATGCTCTATCCACTGTGCCACTGCCTGGTCAGGCTATTTAAAGATCTTTTTAAAGTAAAGGCCATCTCCATGATTTGTGCACTTTTTGTTAAAATCACTGATTGCCATATAATGCTTCCACCTGCAGACACCTACAGACTTAAGGAAAATGGTAGAATTGAATTAATTATTCTTATAGTTTCTGCCTCTCCTCCAAAACTTCAGCCTACACTGGATCCTGGGCCTGAGGAACACATAGCTCTGAAAACTAAATTGTGCTGAACAAAATTATTTGTATTCATGAAACTATCCAGAAGTTGCTAATGTAAATCTTTCCCAATGCAAAATTTCACAGTTGTATGAATATTGATAGATTAGTCTCTGGTGTGTAATTGCTCAAAACCCCACACCACTTCAGAAAAACATTATATTTAGCAATAATAGCTGCAAAATGAGTCATGACAAATGGGTTGTGCCAAGTCAACGCAGCTGCAATTGATAAAACAACTTATTCCAACAGCACGTAACAAAAACCACACATAAGGTTCCTGACTGCTCATTTGAGAAGTATCAGTTTAGAAATTGGTCAGGAGAAAGTGTATGGAGAAGTAACACTAAGTGTTCTAAAAAAAAGCCTTTTTAAAGAAATAAAAGATATGCTATCATTTAGGACTTTGACCTTCAAGAATTCAGGTGCGACATTCACTAATGCTTTTTTAAAAAGCAAATTTGGAATGCTGGTTGGTCTGTAGGATTCAATAAATGGTAGAGGAGCAGACAAAATGTATTTTTAAAAAGTATTGAGCCCTGGCCGGTTGGCTCAGCGGTAGAGCGTCGGCCTAGCGTGCGGAGGACCCGGGTTCGATTCCCGGCCAGGGCACACAGGAGAAGCGCCCATTTGCTTCTCCACCCCTCCGCCGCGCTTTCCTCTCTGTCTCTCTCTTCCCCTCCCGCAGCCAAGGCTCCATTGGAGCAAAGATGGCCCGGGCGCTGGGGATGGCTCTGTGGCCTCTGCCTCAGGCGCTAGAGTGGCTCTGGTCGCAACATGGCGACGCCCAGGATGGGCAGAGCATCGCCCCCTGGTGGGCAGAGCGTCGCCCCTGGTGGGTGTGCCGGGTGGATCCCGGTCGGGCGCATGCGGGAATCTGTCTGACTGTCTCTCCGTTTCCAGCTTCAGAAAAAATGAAAAAAAAAAAAAAAAAAAAAAAAAAAGTATTGAGAAAGAGGCCCTGGCCAGCTGGCTCAGCGGTAGAGCATCAGCCTGGCGTGTGGAAGTCCCGGGTTCGATTCCTGGTCAGGGCACATAGGAGATGTGCCCATCTGCTTCTCCACCCTTCCTCCTATTTCTCTCTCTCTTGCCCAGGCTCCACTGGAGCAAAGTTGGCCCAGGCGCTGAGGATGGCTCTGTGCCTCTGCCTCAGGCGCTAGAATGGTTCTGGTAATGCCCCAGACAGGCAGAGCATCACCCCCTGGTGGGCATGCCGGGTGGATCCCAGTCAGGTGCATGCGGGAGTCTGTCTGACTGCCTCTCCGCTTCTAACTTTGGAAAAATACAAAAAAAAAGTCTTGAGAAAGAAGAGAAGGGAATAAATACACTGCTCACAAAAATTAGGGGATATTTAATAAATGAATATGAAGCCATAAAACATCCCCTAATTTTTGTGAGCAGTGTACTTAGAATAATCTGATAAACTCTTTCTCCATCTTCATTCTCTGTTGCAAGTACTTACAGGAACTATGATGTAAAGAAGAGGTTTATGGTCAGTGTGACTTTAAGAACATTATTTAATCTATTTGTATCTTTGTTTGTGCATCTGTATAATGGGGAAACATTTGGCAGATTCTTCTCAGAATCAGAAATACCATTTTTTAAATATCTGCCACTTAGGAGGTGCCCTCAAAACGATAGCTATTATTGCCTGACCAGGCGGTGGCGCAGTGGATATAGCGTCGGACCGGGATGCAGAGGACTCAGGTTCGAGACCCTGAGGTTGCCAGCTTGAGCGCGGGCTCATCTGGTTTGAGCAAAAAGCTCACCAGCTTGGACCCAAGGTCGCTGGCTTGAGCAAGGGGTTACTTGGTCTGCTGAAGGCCCACGGTCAAGGCACATATCAGAAAGCAATCAATGAACAACTAAGGTGCCACAATGAAAAACTGATGATTGATGCTTCTCATCTCTCTCCATTCCTGTCTGTCTGTCCCTATCTGATTCTCTCTGTCTCTGTAAAAAACAAAACAAAACAAAAACAAACAAAAAAAGATAGCTATTATTATAATTGCTGCCCTGGGAAGGAGTATGTTTGCTTTGGTGCATTCTGTCTCTGTACTGCCTGTGAGTGATTGATACCTGTAAACAAAGTTAATTAGGAAAGCACAGCAGACCCTAGCCAACTAGTTGGCTTAATGGTAGAACGTGTGCCTGGCGTGTGGAAGTCCCGGGTTCGAGTCTGTCAGGACACACAGGAGAAACGACCATATGCTTCTCCACCCCTCCCTCTCTTCCTTCTCTCTTTCTCTCTCTTCCTCTCCTGCAGCCATGGCTTATATGGTTCCAGCAGGTTGGCCCTGGGCACTGAACATGGCTCCATGGCTTGCCTCAGGTGCTAAAATAGCTCGGTTTCTGAGCAATGAAGCAGCAGCCCCAGATGGGCAGAGTATCACCAGGTAGGGAAATTGCTGGGTGGATCCTGGTTAGGGCGCCTGTGGGAGTCTGTCTCTCTACCTCCCTGCTTCTCACTTAATAAAAAAAAAAAGAAAGAAAAAGGAAAGCACAGCAACAGAACACTATCTGTAGAAAGAGTAAATGACCTAAACTGGCACAAACAGTGTAGTATAATTTTCTGTCACTTAGAAGACTATGCTAATATACTAGGGCTTCTACATGATTTTGCCTAAAAATTTCTATTAGTGTTACCTAACTTGTTTCTCACTTACTCAAAGTCATTTTATGGCTATATTAGAACATAAACATTCTAAGCAAAAGAATTAAATTTATGGTTCTAAGCCTGACCTGTGGTGGCGCAGTGGATAAAGCGTCGACCTGGAAATGCTGAGGTCGCTGGTTCAAAACCCTGGGCTTGCCTGGTCAAGGCACATATGGGAGTTGATGCTTCCAGCTCCTCCCCCCTGTCTCTCTCTCCTCTCTGTCTCTCTCTCTCCTCTCTAAAAAATGAATAAATAAATAAAAATTAAATTTATGGTTCTACCCACTAGAGGTAAGGTTTCTTTTACATGCCTATGAAATACTCTCCCCACGCCACTCTGAAATTTTTTTTTTTTGTATTTTTTTTTTCTGAAGCTGGAAACGGGGAGAGACAGTCAGACAGACTCCCGCACGCGCTCAACTGGGATCCACCCGGCACGCCCACCAGGGGGCGACGCTCTGTTGTGACCAGAGCCACTCTAGCGCCTGGGGCAGAGGCCAAGGAGCCATCCCCAGCGCCCGGGCCAGCTTTGCTCCAATGGAGCCTCGGCTGCGGGAGGGGAAGAGAGAGACAGAGAGGAAGGAGAGGGGGAGGGGTGGAGAAGCAGATGGGCGCTTCTCCTGTGTGCCCTGGCCGGGAATTGAACCCGGGACTTCTGCACGCCAGGCCGACGCTCTACCACTGAGCCAACCGGCCAGGGCCTGAAATGTTTTGTTTTTAAAGCCATTTGTCATATAGGCAGGGAAATCTCTGAACTGATTATTGTATGCAAAACCTAACTATTTAAATGCCTAAAGTAGTTTTGAAATATTAAAATAAAACAAGATTATCTCCCCCCCCGAAAAAGTAAAACTCCCCAAAACAAAGCAACAACAACAAAAAAATAAGTTTGGCCTGACCAGGTGGTGGTGCAGTGGATAGAACGTCAGACTGGCACGCAGAGGACCCAGGTTCGAAATCCTGAGGTCACTGGCTTAAGTGCGGGCTCACTGGCTTGAGCATGGGATCATAGACATGACCCCAAGGTCACTGGCTTGAACCCAAAGATCGCTGGCTTGAACAAGCGGTCACCTGCTCTGCTGGAGCCCTCTGGTCAAGGGACATATGAGAAAGCAATCAATGAACAACTAAGGAGCTGCAATAAAGAATTGATGCTTATCTCTCTCCCTTTCTGTCTGTCCCTATCTGTCCCTCTCTCTGTCTTTCTGTCTCTGTTTCTTTCTCTCTCTCTCTCTCTCACACACACACACACAGACATGTCTAAAAACAATACTGGGTGGAAAATCAGGATTCAATTCTGTATCACTAAATAAAACTTGGGTTAAATACACAACTCAACTATCAAGCCAATACAGAAAATATGCCACTATATTATCTATTTCCCATGCGGGGAAGAAAGTTCACGTACCCTACAAAATTACAAAAACTTCATATAAATAATTTCATATTTACCTTTAATTCTATGGTTTATCTTCCACTGCTCATTCCTCTGTCTTCATAAATGGTAATTTCAATCTGAACAGCATGGCTGTTAAGAAAACACACTACAGAATATAGCTATAAAAGGGGACTATGGCAAGACGATGTCCATGGTCCGCACAAACTTTTCTTTCAACTTGCATTGTTTTAAAATTAAAAATTTCTCCTACTTAAATACGAAGCTTTCTCCACCTAGCTGAAAAATTTAACAAACTTAATTGCTTGTGGTACTCCATGTATAGTTCCTCCCCAAACACTGATTATTTACTGAGGAAAAGAAAATCTGAAAAAAAATACTTAATTGTAGAACCAGGTTTTTAACTGAGAATCCAGGAGGTAATAAATTCAGGGGTTCAAAATACCCTGAAATTTTATTCAAACCTTTTCCTAGGAGAGGGTTCAAGACCTCTAAAAGTTTAAGAATTATTGACATTGAGTATAATAAAATGCTGAAATTATTATCAGCAGGAAGGCCTGAGATTATCTGACCTAAGTTTTTAAAAATAATTTATTTTTTTCATTACTCCAGTTATCAAGCTATATTAGTTTTTTGCAATTTTATTTACCAAATTCACTTCGTGATTTTCAAAGCTTACTGCCTCGAAAAATATGCACAGTATGTCAAAAGTAATGAAATTATACATCTGGCAGCTGCAACTGATTTCAAATAGTCAGATGAACCCATAGAACTGCAATTCATTTGGATGACAAGTCTCACCACACATTATGAGTTTATGCATTTCAAAGGGGCTTTAGGTTCAGAGTTTCTGCAGCTGAAATGAATTACTCCTACCACCCCCATTATTACTACAAGATGCCCTCAGAACCACCAAGAAAGACAGTAACCAGAATACTAAACAACCCACAAAGACCTGCATAATGCAAAGGAAGGAGAGAAATGCTTTAAGAAAAAATGCTAGAGATAGGAGGCTTATGGTAGATGTGCAATTCACAAAGACAATTCCTGGGCAAATACAAGATGAGTTACATTCTCGTTAGCCAATACCAAATAGTACTAATCAAAATTTTATTTTCATAGATATTTTCTAAAAAAGATACAACTCGAAGTCCTCTCTCAATGGGATCTGTCAGGAGAAGGCCTTGGGGAGCATATATCTTCTCATTCTGCTCTTGAATGTATTTGGAGACTTTCTTCAGAACCTGAGAGAAAGAAATACCACAGCTTTTTACACATTTCATGGGATTTCCCTGTAAGTATCCGCTGAACCTCAAAATCTTCAGGCAGTGGCATTAGTTTTGAAAGCAAGTCATGGCTATTCATATGGAAGGCTACTGCTCTGATTATTTGGCTCACAGAGCGGCACACAATAGATAGCAGAGCTTGATGGACTGACTCTTCAAATCATCATGTAAGTAGAAATGCATATGAAAGATTGAGACCTAATCTTCTCCTTACATCCTAGTGACCTCATTCCTGGATATATAAAAATAGATGATCACATATGCAATTGTTAGTTATGCTTTTCTCTTTCCCTACTCACAAAGTGTCGCTAATGTTACAGCAAAATGGTGGGATCTTGATAACATTATACGGAGTGAAATAAGTAAATCAAAAAACCCAGAAACTGCATCATTATTCCATACGTAGGTGGGACATAAAAGTGAGACTAAGAGACATTGATAAGAGTGTGGTGGTTATGGGGGGAGGGGGGAGGGGGAGAGGGAAAGGGGGAGGGGCACTAAGAAAACTAGATAGAAGGTGACAGAGGACAATCTGACTTTGGGTGATGGGTATGCAACATAATTGAACAACAAGATAACCTGGACATGTTTTCCTTGAATATATGTATCCTGATTTATTGATGTCACCCCATTAAAAAAAAAAAAAGTGTCGCTAATGTGACATCTTTTAATATCAAGGCCACTTCTTGGCTTTCCCTTTTAACACTTAAGAACTGCTTCTTCTCTTCTTGGTACATTTTCATCGATTTTAAAGTTGGACTATAATGAAAGGTAGCCCAGTTAGTTTAAAACAGAACAGTTTACTTCCTTTTTCCTTTGGAAAGCACGTGGGCGTCAGCTGCTGTGGAGTTTCTGATGGCTCCAAGTGTCTTACAGCATTTCCACCACTGCTCCTAGTGCTACTCTGTAGTTTGCTCTTGTGTCCTGGACGGCAACCTCCATTTATAAGTTCAGTATTAAGGTTGTAAAAGTCAAAGCAAATGTAGACAAAAACCAGATAGGATACAAAGGAACTTCTGGAAATTGCCAAATCTCCAGCTTTAATAAGGGTAATTCTGAGGCAGATAAACTAGAAGAAAATAAATCTTAACAGCTATATACAAAATCAAAGAGTTACATGTTGTATTTCAGATTCAAAGCCATCAGAACCTTTTTCTAGCTCTAATGTTCAAAGAGGCTTTGATCCAGTTCTTTAATTACTATATATTTTCCTAAATTCACACTATCAGCATATGATAAAGTCACAGATAAATGTGATCACAACCTAAAGGGGAAAAATAACTATATGAATATAAAGTTGGAAATTAAGAAATGATTCAAGAGTGGGTCTATAATGTACCAGGGCAAACAAATAATTTAAGATGTTACAATTTAGATGTTTTAGTGTAAACTGACTTAGAATTCAAAACTATCTGTGGTTTGTATAACATTTTCTTACTGCAGGAAAATAAAGAGTTTATTCAAGTTACATCTTTGGAAATAATGTAATCTGATGTTTTATGCTTTTTTAAAAAAAGCATGATAGTATAAAAAGAGCAACCTTATGTAGTAAATTAAGAATGCTATTTTTAAAGAAAAGATTTTTTTTCACTTAATTATCTTAAGTGATACACATATCATTCTGCTATTTTCAACTCTCAAAGAATTTGAGCAGTGCTTAGTCTTGATGGACCAAAAGGAAAAAAACAAAAAACCCCAGGCACTATCTCCCTATCACAGTTTGTCAATCAGGCTAAAACAATGAATAGAAGGAAGTAGCCCCTAAAGGTACCCAACTCAGGACTCTTAATCTTCTGATTTCCTTTTTCAGCTCGCCTGCCAGAATTAGAAATTGGAGTAAGCCTCCCCTCACAGAGGTCCATTTATACCAAGAGGACACCCAGAAAAATGCTTGCATGGCTGGTTTCAAAGAAAGGATTCCTTCAGAACAGCTTTCCTCCCTCTCCTTGGGCACAGGTTACTAACAAAGAAATAGCATTCCTTTACTTGATTCAAGCACAACTTTGTTGCGCAGGTTTTTATCTAAACTTTAATAGCATTCATGTGCACTTGGGTATCAGTTTAAAAAGAAAACAGTTTTCTTTTTGTATAAGCTCCAAATCCACTTATACTATTTTGGTGAAGGCAGCACTGACCTGAACAAGATGCTCTTAAACTCTTACGTCTCTTTAGCAAAAGGAAAGCATTAATGTGAGTAGGCTCATACTGCATCCCAGACAGGACAAAGCATCCTTCTCACCCCCAAGAAACCATATGTTGGTCTTTTATTCATACTTTATATCTGTTATCTTCAAACCTCAATGTCTATAATATTTACAAAGCTAAACACAATGAAACCTCAGGAAAGACTAATATCCACCTCAAAAAAATTAAACTGGAGAAAGCCTAGATCCTTCAGAAAAAAATATCCTAGATGAGGCTAAGAACACCAAGATCACAGCTAATTTCAGAAACAAAGTTCCTTCTAACTGTTCCTTTTACAGAGTACAGCACTCAGGCAGGGGGTGTTCTCCAGTTGAGGAACAAGGCAGACAGCTACTGACAGAACCTCTACAATCCCATTTGTTCCCTAATTATCATGGGCAGCAACCACAGAGAAATAACACTGAAGTCTTTATTTTCATTTTAAATCAATAAAAAAGAACATTATAGGGAAAAAAATGCATGATTGTTCTAGTGAGTTCTAAAAGGCCTATTTACAATTTAAAAAATTTAACCCACATGACCAAGTGTAAGCACTATTACATTTGGCTTACTATTTGTAAATTAGAAATCTTAGTGTTTAAAACAGTAAAGACTAAATGACTCAATCCTGTCCTGTCATAAAGTAGAAAATAATAGCACAAAATTTCTAAGATACAAACTACAGAGGGAGAGGGCAGCTGTTCTTATACTTGTATCATTTTATCAAAAATATAAATGCACATTTAAAAAGTTTTCTTTTAAAAGTATAGATACATTGTATCTTAATTATCACCATTCTAGTTATTCATTTTTCATGATCTAGTTATTCATGTCTAGTTTCTAAAATAAAATCATATACTTAAAAAATGTTGCCATGCCTTAACATTTTGGTTTCTTGATTAATTTTATTTGGTCTTTACTTGCTTTAAAATAGTTACTCTGTAAAGACAACTGCATTAGATTTATAAAGTAATACCTTATACATTGCCCATGAACCCAAGTTAAAACATATATTGGGGTCAATTTCCACTCTATTTCTGATACTGAGAACTGCCTTCCAAGATCAATAATCAAAAGAATTTTAATGAAGAGCTGCTAAATGTTTTAGTAGCTAAATAAACTAGCTGCTAAATAAGATTATTTGAACTCGAAATAAAAAAATTTTATATGTCACTTCACAAATATGATTAAAACCTCCATATATACTAACTTAATTTTTAAATCTTAACACTCTTTTTAAGCATCTACCACATGAGGCAATTTATTAGTGCTAAGACCCATTTTACAACAGAAAGCACTCTGACTTAAGAGAGTAATCTCTCTTGTCCACAATCCCATAATTAGTAAATGACTTGGCTGTCACCCAATTACCACTTTCTTTCTACAAGTGACATCAGAAGGAGCTACCTATATCTATTTCAGCAAATGCTCATGGATAAAGAAGTTAATTAAAATCTTTAACAAATGTAAAAGTTACAGTGAAATGACAGCTCAAGCATTTCCTATCCTATTAAGCATGAACAAAATACTCTGGAGTCTGGATTTCTGACTTAACTTGGCTGCCTTTTATTTTATATTTATCTAAATGACCATCCTGGATGACCTTTTTTTTATTGTTTTTTATTTTTTGTATTTTTCTGAAGGGAGAAGCAGAGAGACAGAGAGACAGAATCCCACATGTGCCAGACTGGGATCCACCCAGCATGCCCACCAGGGGGTGATGCTCTGCCCACCTAGGACGTTGCTCCACTGCAACTGGAGCCATTCTAGTGCCTGAGGCGGAGGCCAAGGAGCCAACTTTAGCACCTGGGCCAACTTTGCTCCAATGGAGCCTTGGCTGCGAGAGGGGAAGAGATAGACAGAGAGAAAGGAGAGGGGGAAGGGTGGAGAAGCAGATGGGCGCTTCTCCTGCGTGCCCTGGCCAGGAATTGAACCTGGGACTTCTACATGCCGGCCGACACTCTAACACTGAGCCAACCGGCCAGGGCCTAGATGACCAACGTTTTATTCACATGAGTTCAGCCTTACCCTCCCTTTTTACTTTTGGCTCTTCATCAATTCTTGATTGTCGCCAACATGTCCATTGAATTTGTCCGCCCCCCTCCATCTCTACGGCTCTGTTCCTTGTCCAAGCCATCATCATCTCTTGCCTGGACTTCTACAGAACATCCTAACTGGTTTCCTGCCTTTTATAACTTTCCCCCCACAGAACAAAGAGATTTCTTAACAAGGAAAATCTGATCATAACCCTCTCCTGCTTAAAACCTTTGAGTAGCTTCCTCCTGCACTGAAAATAAAATCTGAACTTATTTTCCATGGACTACACACTCCTGACTGATACAGATCCTCCTTAGCTCTTCAAATTTATCTCTAGCCATTTCCCCCGCTCCTCTCCTTCAATACCGCCTTCGGTCAGTTCCCAGAACTCAGGAAGCTCTCTGAGCCCTCGGAGCATAGAGCACTGAGCTCCCTGCCAGAATGGCTCCAGGCTTTTTATCCTCCAGGCAGCGCTTTAAAAGTTACCTCTTCAGAGGCCTTTTCTGACCGCACAATCGAAATTAGACTTCTCCTATTATTTTCTATCACAGGAGTTTGTTTTCTTCAAGGCACTTATCACAATTTACAATTTTGTTGTTTTGTTTCCTTAGCATCAGTTGTTACCACTAAATTATAAACTCCGCAAGGTCAACACCCACGTGTGCCCGATTCAGCTACATCCCCTGCATACTGGTTAGCACAGAGTAAGTTTCAATTAATATTTAGATTTGAACGAATCCCTTCCCCTTCACTCAGCACCACGTCATTACAGAGAAGCTGCTACAACAAACGGACTGAAAGCTGACACAGATCCCCTATACTCCTGATTTTGAATGTTAAACAGGAATGAAAGCTGCTTCTCTGTATAACATAAAGAAGGATATAAACTACTATTTACCATTTAAATTAAAAAAACTTGTAACTAGCTTAAAATATTTTAGCTGCAACAGTATCTGCTGCTGTAATGGTATATGTGGAGTACAAGACACTCATAGGGACATTTCTAGTAGGTGGGCTATATAATATAGATGTCATTAGAGCATATCTTTTTCTAAACATGGTTAAAATTTAATGATATATTAGGGGCTTACTGTGATTAACTTAATTTCATCCACTTAACACACATTTAGTGAATGCCTAATATACCCAAGGCATAGTGTTAGGCATGAAGAGGGATACAAAGTGGTTAAGGCACTGTTTTTTTGGTTTTTTTTTGTATTTTTCTGAAGCTAGAAATGGGGAGAGGCAGTCAGAAAGACTCCTGCATGCGCCGGACCGGGATCCACCCACCTGGCAGGCCCACCAGGGGGCGATGCTCTGCCCACCAGGGGGCGTCGCTCTGTCGCGACCAGAGCCACTTCAGCGCCTGGGGCAGAGGCCAAGAAGCCATCCCCAGCGCCCGGGCCATATTTGTTCCAATGGAGCCTCGGCTGCGGGAGGGGAAGAGAGAGACAGAGAGGAAGGAGAGGGGGAGGGGTGGAGAAGCAGATGGGCGCCTCTCCCGTGTGCCCTGGTCGGGAATCGAACCCGGGACTTCTACACACCAGGCCGACGCTCTACCACTGAGCCAACCGGCCAGGGCCAAGGCACTGTTTTTGACCTCAAGAAAAATACATGCTTCATGGGCAAATAACAATGTAAACTCCTACATTCCAAAGTAAAGTGGTAAGTGCTGGAAAACAGGTACAAATAAATGTTGAGGGGCTAGCAAGGAGAGAAAGACTATGATGAGAGAGGAAGGAGAAGTCAGAGGACAGCGGGACAGAAGGGACTGGTGAGATGTGAGACACAGGAAGAATGGCAATTCCAGGTGGAGAAAACGCTGGAGGGTACGTTTGGTGACCAGTGAGTAACTGAATTTGGCTGAAGGACAGAGTGAGCACGGGGTGGCAGACGGCCTGAAAAGGTGAGCTGGAGGCTAGCTTGCGAAGGAGCTTGAACTTTCCCCACTGGCAGTAAATGGAAAGCCAGGGAAGGTCTCTGGCTTAGCAGGAGTGGTAGACATAATCAGGCTGTGTCACTATGAAAATAGAAAACAGCAGCAAAAAGGTTGGAAAGGTAAAAGAATGGAAGAAATGAGACTTGGCATAAATTAGGATAGTACCATGTTTCCCCGAAAATAAGACAGTGTCTTATATTAATTTTTGCTCCTAAAGACGCACTAAGTCTTATTTTCAGGGGATGTCTTATTTTTCCATGAATAAAAATTCACATTTATTATTGAACAAAAAATCAACATTTATTAATATACTGTAGTCATGTCATCACAAACATCAGCAAAACCAGCCAAACTCTGAATTCCATCAAGAATTTCTTGTGACTCTATTTCCATGTACAACAATCTACCCCGTTTCTTTGAAAATAAGACAGTATCTTTTATTAATTTTTGCTCCTAAAGATGTGCTGGGTCTTATTTTTAGGAGAGGCCTTATATTTCCAAGCTTGAAAAAAAAATGCACTAGGTCTTATTTTCAGGGAAACTAAGGGTATTAGAGGAAATCATGAAAAGATAACGAATGGGAAAATGGAAGAAAAAATTTCAGTTTCTGACAACTGACAAACTTTTCTCTCTTCTTCATCTCCCCACCTAAAGACAGCGTGCTATTAAACAAAGCAGGGAGGAAGGAGGACTGACTTCTGAGCATCTAAGCTGAGAAGCCAGCCTCTCTGATCTAGCAGGAAGTGGGAAAGAGAGGAGAAGAACTCAGGTGGGAGGAGAGAACTTAAACAGAAATTTGGGGAAACAAAGTAAAAAGATTCTCAGAAAGCTGCTAGAATGAGAATACAGATTTTCTACATTCTTAAGTGTGAGCCAATTTGAACACTGATACATCAACTCCAAGTCACTTATCAATTAAGGCCTATTTCTGAAAGATGCAGGATTCTTTTTCATGTTCTGGACATGTAACAACAAAACTCAAATTATTATAAATGCCTCTTTAAATTTTATCATAATTGTCATCTAAAAACATAAACATGTAACAAACACACTTTATTCATAATTTTAAGAGGTTTTATGGAAAAAAAAAAAACGTAGCCTTACCTTCTCGTAATGAGTTTCCATGCATAAGAAGATGGTATATGCTGTTAAACACGCCAAACAGCCTTCAAGATATGACTGACCCCCAAGCTTCTCTGCTTCTGCATAGAGGTTATTTAGGGTTCGAACTGTTTCTTCAAACTGCTGCCTATCAATCTGTACAGGAAAGAATTTAAGAATAAGTTTTGGGAAAAAAAAGATTGGCTACTTACTGATGCTTGCTATCACTAATTTATTTTGCTGTTTTGTCAACGTTCTTATCTAATAATCGGCAAACAATTTTTAGGTGATTAAATCTGGCCCTAAGTTACTTACACTGGTTAGTGTTTGTTTAATTTTATCCCTATTATGAACAATGGATATCTTGAAGTCTCAACATGGTGTTTTCTTATTCTCTATAGTGAATTTCAAGTAAATTAAATTATACAATTTTTTGATCTTTTAATTCATCTATATTCAAACTGTGTACCTAACCATTATGTACTATGACAGGCTTTAGAGAAAGATGAACGAGACAGTCTCAGTCTTCAAGGAGTTTACAGTCACACGAACAGAACACATAGACATAAAAATGCAATCAACTGGCAGAGTAGTACAGCAGAGGCATACATAAAGCCTGGTGCAGGGACAAAGGCAGAAGTCTTTCCCTTTGGAAAGAGAAGGCAATCTTAAATTGAGAGACTAACACAGGCATTGACTAGGTAAAAAAGGAAGTCAGGACATTTTAAGCAGAAGGATCAAAGGCTACAAGTTCTGTATTACGTTTATTCAACATCCCATCTATTTTAAAGTACCTATTTGGACTAAAACCTGCATAACTCCTCACACAACTCCAAGTCATTCCCATTACCTCTCATTCAATGACATTATCTTATGTTTACACCAATACTATTGTCATTCATTTTTCACTTTAATCACCTGTTTTACTTACCTCTTCCAATATCACTTTATTTTCTAACAGTACTTTGTAGATTTTATTTTAGAATATACTTTAAAATTTTTATTGAATTTATTGGGGTGACATCTGTTAATAAAATTATACAGGTTTCAGGTGTACAATTCTACAATACATCATCTGTATATTGTATTGTGTGTTCACCACCCTGGTGGGGGATAAATGGTGATGGAACTACTTTGTAAATTTTATTCAATACTTTACCATAAGACTTTCAAGGCTATTAGTAGTGTTTCATCCAATATTATCATTTCTGGTAACAAAACACAATCTGTCTTTACTTTAGGCCTTCTAGATCTCCCTTGTTCCTAAAACTAATAACTATTTACATATGAATTCTCTTTTATGAAGTCTTTATATAGAAATGGACTCAGAAAAAAGTCAAAGAATATTCTGAGACAAAATATTCCCAAGAACATAATTTTTAAAAGTATAAGATAATTTATAATCATCACCCTTAAGCTATTAAACTTTTTAGGTTAGAGGCAGTTGTAATTATTTTGTCCTCTGTGTGAAAAACTATGGGGATACAATGAGCCAACAGCATGAAAATATTTGATGTAAACTTTAACACAATGGTGACTCTACCTATTTTTCAAAAGGAACTACTTTTTTTTTGTATTTTTCTGAAGCTGGACACGGGGAGAGACAGTCAGACAGACTCCCGCATGCGCCCGACCGGGAATCACCCGGCATGCCCACCAGGGGGTGATGCTCTGCCCACCAGGGGGCGATGCTCTGCCCCTCCGGGGCATCGCTCTGCCGCGACCAGAGCCATTCTAGCGCCTGGGGCAAAGGCCAAGGAGCCATCCCCAGCGCCCGGGCCATCTTTGCTCCAATGGAGCCCCAGCTGCGGGAGGGGAAGAGAGAGACAGAGAGGAAGGATGGGGGGGGGGGTGGAGAAGCAAATGGGCGCTCTCCTATGTGCCCTGGCCGGGAATCGAACCCGGGTCCCCCGCACGCCAGGCCGACGCTCTACCGCTGAGCCAACCGGCCAGGGCCAAAAGGAGCTACTTTTAATTTCCCAGAATATCAGAGTTTCTGCCAAGGTGGCAATGGTGCTAGAGCCAGGACAGGGTTTCTTCACTGAGCCACCACCTGAAGATGTGGTTTGCCAAGCACGGTCATCTATAGAACCTGTCAGAGTTCTCATTTCCTGAAAACAGACTTAGGCAAACAGCTCAGTGAACAAATATTAAAGGTAAATTATTACCTTCACCTAATTATGCCTAAGTTAATGTTTTCAGTTTGCCCATCAGTAAATCGCAGAAGTCTAAATAATTTCAAACATTCACTTTTGATTTACCTATAAAGTTATGATCTAATAAAGTTCTTTGAATTATTTACATATCTTTGGACACAATATTATGATTCATAACCATGGGATCCAAACCAGAAACATTTCTTTCAGATCAGAAACACTGATTATATCAGCAACACTAATTCTTAAAAGTTATTCCAAGATTGCAATGCTTTTGCAGGATGGAGGCAAATCACAGATTAAACAAAAACAATAACAAAGATGAAGAATTTTTTTAAAAAAGGTTAAGAAAATAGAAATAAAGGTATAAACCAGTGTAGAATTTCTTTGGAAGTTTATTTTTAAAAAGGAGGGGGAGCCCTGGCCGGTTGGCTCAGCGGTAGAGCGTCGGCCTGGCGTGCGGGGGACCCGGGTTCGATTCCCGGCCAGGGCACATAGGAGACGCGCCCATTTGCTTCTCCACCCCCACCCCCTCCTTCCTCTCTGTCTCTCTCTTCCCCTCCCGCAGCCAAGGCTCCATTGGAGCAAAGATGGCCCGGGCGCTGGGGATGGCTCCTTGGCCTCTGCCCCAGGCGCTAGAGTGGCTCTGGTCGTGGCAGAGCGACGCCCCGGAGGGGCAGAGCATCGCCCCCTGGTGGGCAGAGTGTCGCCCCTGGTGGGCATGCCAGGTGATTCCCGGTTGGGTGCATGCGGGAGTCTGTCTGACTGTCTCTCCCCGTTTCCAGCTTCAGAAAAATACAAAATAAATAAATAAATAAATAAATAAATAAATAAAAATAAAAAGGAGAGGGAGTAAAAAGCAGGACAGGCAGCAGTAAAGGCAAAGGACATGCCTAACATGCAAGGGCTCAACAGATCAAAGGTGGGCCTTTTCACTCCACTCCCTTCAGGCACTGTGGAGGGCTGTCAGTGTTCTCTAGTTACTTGGTCATTGACATAGGTCCTAGCTATATCAGAATTTGGAGATATGTGAAGCTGGAGTCAAATACAAATTTGGGTTAATAAACACTAAAAGTCAAAATGGAAATAGGAATGACTTGTTTTCCCAGAATTTTCATTTTCTTGAACTATGTGGTAGAAAGCATGGGACTGAAGCTTAGAGCACTCACAAAGCAAGGTAACTTCCACTGACTAGATGTAAAAAGTTATTTTTAAAATCATTTGTATGGCAACAAATGCTTAGACCAAGGGTGCCTAAGATGTCTATATTTTGGGCAAAGTGAGAATAAAGCTTCCTTTTAAGAACTGTCCTGGCAACAAAGCACTTATGCATCAAAGTACTGTATTACATTCGAATAGGCAATGAAGAAAGCAAACTTGTTAACAGAAAGAACTTGTCCTCACTCCCAAATTAAAGGGCACAAATGCGTGTGTTTAATGCTTTCAAGTAATACAAAACACTTGTGCATTAGTTTCTTCCTCTATTAAGCTGCCAAGTGTGATGTTCTCACAGAAGGAAAATCAACCTCAGTGGCAGAGCAATCAGTACAATTTCTAGTGTTAGTTGAGAAACAAAGAGAAAAACCTTTCAATTTTCCATCAAACAAGCAAGGCAAATTTAAACCTGTAATTTAAATTTAATCTCAACACAGAAAAAAAAAAATCAAAGCTTTCCCAAGAAGTTTAAAGTATAAGCTAGTGTTCTAACCCAAACAAAAAGAAAAAAAACAAAAAACAAATCAAAGGCACAATTGAACACTACCATATAACATTCCATATAGTACTCAGAATCACAAGCAGTTTCGGGCTATATTAAATCAAAGAAGTAAACGGACTCCAGAATTTAGAAACATCAATTTCCTGTGAGAAACAGTAGAATACTGTGACTATATTGTGATTATGTATTCCAACTATAAAATAAAGGCTCTGCCACACACAGTGGAAGACTAAAGTCTGATTATGCATACATATATAAAATTTGGCTCAACTATGAGTTCAAAGTTTGACAAAGGAATCTTGTAACAACCAAGTAAGTGTGGTGAAAAGAATAGTTTACATTCTGATTTGAAAGTACATAAATAGTGTGTTTCCAAAACAGGCTTAAAAATAAAATATTTCATCTATTTCACATGTCCTAATATGTAAAATGCTAACTGTAATTTTAAATTATTTTAAAAACAACACTCAGTAGCTTTAGCCAGTAGGCATTTGGCTCAATTTCTACCTCTTCAAACCACTGTGGAAATGTCCACCTAGTATCAGGCTGAGTTAACTCATAACATTGTTGACAACAAACTGCAGCATTCAGATGGCATTTCATAAACAAGCTAATCTACAAACCATCTTTATGAGACATGTTTGATCTTTAATTTGCACTTAAAGAAATATACTTGGGCCACTAACTTGCCCAGGGTTATAAATCAAGTAAAGGACACTATAACTGATCGTTGTTGATTTTCCAACCTTGGCAATCAGGTAGAACCACGTACCTTCCCACAAACTGGTTTTAAATGACTGCTACACATTGCTCTAGACAAATCTACACCCACTTATTCCACCACCAGCCTTTCTTAGCCCTACACCCACAGCATGCCTAATCACTTCTCAGTCCCTCACCTTCCTTATCAAAGAGGAAAGCCACCAAACTTGCTCCCATCTAAACCAGAAATTGACTTTAGAACAAAGTTTCTCTTTGGGTGGTGAACAGATGTGGGCACAAGAAAAAACACGTTCAAAAGGCTCACTTCATTGACCTTTAAAATAAGATACAATGCTTTTGTTTGTTTGTTTTTGCTAAGTCTGAAAAAAGGGGAAACATCCCATTCTTCCATTTCTGTATGCTGGGTTGTCCAAAGGACCTATGTCCTGATGACAGTTTTGAGATGCAAGACAACACAACGCAGGTGGCAGCCAGTGACCATTATCAGGAGTGACAAGGTTAAGGCCTTGTTCTTGTCCAGGCCCTCCAATGCTCTACGTTTTTCAGGTTCCAAGAAAGCCTGTCTCGTTGTCTGGCACAGCCCCTAAATCCTTTCTGTCGAGCAGTGCGGCCAGCACAGCAGCCACAAACCCCAGTCACTAGAATGATGATGTTTCCTCTTGCTTGGCAAGGTAGGAATACATAGCTCACAACATGCTGAGTTAGGTGGCTTGGAGCATCAGGAATTAGTTTCTCATCACTGTTGTCAATAACCCAGGTTGGGTGTGGTTGACAACAGGGAAAGAAGACGGCTGGGTACAGAACCCCCAAAACTGGGCATCACAGAATTCCATAAAGTCATCATACCCGGGGGCTTGGTCATATTCCTCCTCCTGCAAACCCCAGGTCTTGCTTAAGGGCCCTGTTCGTACACAGGGAAAGAAGACGGCTGGGTACAGAACCCCCAAAACTGGGCATCACAGAGTTCCATAAAGTCATCATACCCGGGGGCTTGGTCATATTCCTCCTCCTGCAAACCCCAGGTCTTGCTTAAGGGCCCTGTTCGTACACCTGTGGCTAACACCCCATCTTTGGCCGCCCCTACCCAGAGCAATGCACTCCGCGGCCCTGGTTTCAGCCCAAACCCCCTCCCTTTCCTGGGTAGTCTCCCACCCTGGCCCCGGAGCAGGTGCGGGGACCAGGCTGCGTACCCGGTTCTCCAGCTCCGCGGGGAACTTGGTCTGGAACTGGCAGCGTGTGCCACTGCTGTAGTCTCGCTGAATAAACACCTTCCCGAACACCGGCGCCTGCTGCGGCCTCATGGCGAGGACAAGACGCGCCACGCTGCGGGTTCGGGGGACACCAACCACGGGTCAGATCCCCGGCCTGGACCCACGACTCCAGCCCGCCAGCCCTCAGACCCACCCACCGCGGAAGGCAGCCCAAGCCCTACTCCGCCCCATTCCCCTTCACCCATGCTGCCACCGCGGGCCTTTAGCTACGGCCCCTGCTCAGGCCTCGCGCCCCCCACAGCCCGGTTCGGCCCGGAAAACACGAACCCGCCTCCTCCGCCCTCCAGCTGCTGTCGCGCCGCATGCGGCGTCACTTACGGCCTGTCGCAAAAGGCCTCTTTCCCCGCCCCTGAGCTCAGACTCCGACCTCAAGTCTAGGACCCACCCTCTTCTCCGGCCGTAAAGCGACTCTGCCGAGGCTGCGCGCTGAGGTGGAGGGTCGCGCACTGTGGGCGGGGCCCGGGCCGACTGGGCTTTCCGCCCCGCCCCGAGGAGTCTACCCGGAAGAAAGAGGCCGGGCGGGGCTGGAGGGCGTGGCGGGCCGGGGCGGGGAGAACTGAGGAGACCCTAGCTGACTACTGTACTCTTTGCGGGGGTTTGAGATGGGATTTCCCGGTTGCGTCATTTCCCTGCCGATCGTGGCCCAGGTCATTTCTGAGCTCTGATTGTAAGGAGTTCTGTTCACTGTTGATTGAATGTCGGAGCTTCCACGTGGGACACACCCAGGTCTATCTATGCAAAACAAACTGCTCACACAAATCTAGACCTAGAAAGCCGGCTGCTGGGGATCCATTACAACACGGCGGAAGTAAGGGAGGACGAGGAACCTGCCCTGGCTTCACTGTAAAGCATTCCTCCGCCAGCTCTTCTCTGAGATGTTGTCTTTTCTCCTTCCCCAGATTTTCATTCAGTACCCCAGCCCACACCCCTCAGCCGACCTGAGGACAAGTAGTCCTCTCCATCGCCACACTGATCTCAGTATACCTTTGCAAGGCAGTCAAAGAACCCTACATTACCCTTATCTGGTGGTGTCTGGCTAATGTGACTTGTTAGCTTCTCTGCTTGATCCTGTCTTTTATGTATTTTTTAAAATATTAATTTATTGTATTTAAACACATCTTTGTTTAAACCATGAAATGAACTGAATGCATCTAAAGTGGAAAAACTTGCCTGACCAGGTGGTGGCGCAGTGGATAGACTGCGACTTCTGCGTGCAGAAGTCCAGGGTTCGGACTGGGATGCAGAAGGACCCAGGTTCGAGACCCTGAGGTTGCCAGCTTGAGGGTGGGCTCATCTGGCTTGAGCAAAAAGCTCACCAGCTTGGACCCAAGGTCGCTGGCTCCAGCAAGGGGTTAGGTTACTCGGTCTGCTGAAGGCCCGCGGTCAAGGCACATATGAGAAAGCAATCAATGAACAACTAAGAAGTCGCAACGCGCAACGAAAAACTAATGATTGATGCTTCTCATCTCTCTCTCCGTTCCTGTCTGTCTGTCCCTGTCTATCTCTGCCTATGTTAAATAAATAAATAAAAAATAAATAAAAATGTGTAAAGTGGAAAAACTTACAAGTTCTGACATGTATACAACCACGAAACCACCTCAATCAAGATAGTGAACATTGGCCCTGGCCGGTTGGCTCAGTGGTAGAGCATCGGCCTGGCGTGCAGAAGTCCAGGGTTCGATTCCCGGCCAGGGCACACAGGAGAAGCGCCCATCTGCTTCTCCACCGCTCCCCCTCTCCTTCCTTTCTGTCTCTCTCTTCCCCTCCTGCAGCCAAGGCTCCATTGGAGCAAAGATGGCCCGGGCGCTGGGGATGGCTCCTTGGCCTCTACCCCAGGCGCTAGAGTGGCTCTGGTCGCGACAGAGCGGACAGAGCGACGCCCGGAGGGGCAGAGCATCGCTCCCTGGTGGGCGTGCCGGGTGGATCCCGGTCGGGCGCATGCGGGAGTCTGTCTGACTGTCTCTCCCCGTTTCTAGCTTCAGAAAAATACAAAAAAAAAAAAAAAAAAAAAAAAAAAAAAAAGAAAGAAAAGAAAAGATAGTGAACAAAAATCACTTTCAAGAGGTTCCTGATGTTCCTTTGTAATCTCTCCTTCCTGCCCTTCCCCCGCCCCTTTCCCCAGGATCTGCTTTCTGTCACTATACATTAATTTGCATTCTTGTAACTTATAAAAAGGTGAATCATACAGGATGTACTGTGGGGTTTTTTTGTGTTTTTTTTTTTGCGGGAGGGGGGGGTGTCTGGCTTCTTTCACATAGACTATTTTGAGATTAATCTGTTGTTATCAAGAATGCATTCCTTTTTGTTGCTGGATGTGAGTATTCTAGTTTGCTTACTCATGCACCTGTTGATGGACCTCTGTGTTGCTTCGGGTTTGGGGCTATTACAAATAAAGCTGCTATTAGGCATTCATCTACAAGTCTCTGTATGGACATATGCTTTTATTTCTCTTGAGTCAATACCTAGAGTAGAGCGGCTGGGTCATAGGGTAAGTATATGTTTTAAGCAGTGGTGGGATTCAAATAATTTAACAACTGGTTCTCTGCCCTAATGGCCGTTTTAAGTAGAAAAAAAAGATATACCAAAAGATAGTTTATTTCATGCATTTATACTTAAATAGGAACAATAAAAGAGGTACATAAAACTAGATTATGTTATAAGAAAGTTTTAAAATATTAATGAAAAAATATTAAATAATACCTGACAAAAAACAATAAAACTGTTATTTAAGATATTTCCATATTGCTTCTTGATTGGCATCTCCACTTGCAATTTTCTTTGCTTTTATCCAAGCATCATCAGCTATGTGATTTGTCCTTAACTGTCTTTTCACTGTAGGAGTAGGATCCTGTTTGTTGAGGTAGGCCAATTAGACTAATTAATAGTCATTGTGTTTGATATATTACAAACAGGTGACTTATCTTCTCTGAACATATTATGTTCATCTTTGAACCCCCCCCCCTTACAGAGAACCCTGATTACAAGTGCCATTTTAACAACCAGTTAGCTGAACTCAACGAAAATATTAGGTATTGGTTCTCCCGAACTGGTGCGAACCGACTGAATCCCACCACTGGTTTTAAGTTTTTGGGAAACTGCCTAATTTTTCCACAGGGGTTGTAGCATTTTACATTGCCTTCAGCAGTGTATGAGAATTCCACTTGCTCTACATCTTTGCCAACACTTGTGTCATACCTCCTTTTGGTTTTACCTTTCATTTTCCTATGACTAATGATTTTGAATATCTTTTCATGTACTTACTTATCATCCATATATCTTTGCAGTATCCTAACCTTTTGCCAATTTTTTGTTGATTGTTTTCCTATTACTAAGTTTTAAGATTTCTTTATATAGTCTAGAAAACAGTCCTGTATCAGATACATGATTTTCAGAAAAATTTTTCCTAGTTAGTGGCTTGTCATTTTATTCTTTTAACACATTCACGGGTTTGAGGGAATGAAGGTGTGAACACCTTGGGGAGAGTGTTAGCTTGCCTATCACAGATATGGACGGAAGTTCATTTTCCCCCCATATAATTATTGGATTGTTCCAGCACCATTTACTGAAAAGAGTGCCTTTTCTCCACTGCATTGCCTTTGTGCCTGTTTATGTGTGTGTGTGGCTACTTCTGGATTTTCTACTCTATTCCATCATCTCATCCCGTTTTGCATTAAATGTCTGCTAGAGTTTGTCTATGAAGTTCAGGCTTCCTTGCTAAGATCTCCAAAGTGTTGTTTTCCTACAAGACCTATATATATAACACATGTACACGAATATATGCTTTCCATATTTATGGCATTTTGTTTATCCGGTCATTCATTGATGGATATTTATGTTGTTTCCGTGTCTTGGCTATTGTGAATAATCCTGCAATGACATGGGAGTACAGACATGTCTTTGAGAAACTGATTTAATTTCCTTCAGTTATGTACCTAGAGTTAAGATTGCTGGATCATATACTAGTTCTGTATTTAGTTTTGGGGAGAACTTTCGTACTGTCCCCATAATGGCTGTACCAATTTACATTTCCACCAATAGCTCACGACGGTTCTCTTTTTTCACATTCTTGACACTACTGGTTATCTGTTGTCTTATTGATAAAAGCCATTCAGACAGGTGTGAGTTGATATCTCATTGTGGTTTTTAAATTTTTTTTAATTAATTTTAGAGAGATAGAGAGGAAGAGAAAGGGAGAGAGATAGATTTGTTGTTCCACTTATGCATTCATTGGTTGATTTTTGTATGTCCTGGACTGGGGATCAAACCCGCAAACTTGGTACATTGGTAGGATTCTCTAAGCAACTGAGCTACCTGGTTCGGGCCTCATTGTGGTTTTGATGTTTATTTTCCTGATGAATAGTGATGTCCAGCACCTTCTTATATACCTGTTGGTCATTATATGTCTGCTTTAGAAAAATGTCTGTTCAGGTCATTTGGCCATTTTTTAAACAGATTATTTGTTTTTTGCTACTGAGTTGTATGAGTTCTTTTTTTGTGTTTTGTTTTTTAGAGAGAGAGAGACAGACAAAAAGGGAGAGAGATGAGAAGAATTAACTCATATTTGCGGCATCTTAGTTCTTCATTGATTGCTTCTCATATGTGCCTTGACTGGGGAGCTCCAGCTGAGCTAGTGACCCCCTGCTCAAGCCAGTGACCTTGGGCCCAAGCCAGAGACCATGGGATCATGTTGATGATCTCATGCTCAAGCCCGTGCTCAAGCCAGTGACCTCAGGGTCTTTAACCTGGGACTTCAGTGTCACAGGTAGACACTCTGTCCACTGTGCCACCGGTCAGGGCCCTGTAACTTTTATAATGGTATGTTAGAATGAAACTCCTTTCTCAGAATTTTAGAATATCTGAACCTGGATGTTTTGACTACCTGTGAGGACATACTAAGGAGATAGTTAAACCTATCCTTTCTGTATTAGCCCATCACCCATATCTCTGCCAGCCTTGGAAACTATTCTTTAAAGGATTACTGGAGTACTGTGGCATTTCCCCTCAAGCCAAATTAGGAGGGGTTCAAGAAGACTATTCTGAGAGCTTCCTGAGTATCCCCTGGAGTTTGAAGAACTTATAGTGAGATGTGTCAAGGCTGGAGGTGATGCCTGTAGCTGCCCCCTTCTGGTAACCTAGCGAAGAGGCTGTATTGGAAGGGAGCTGTGCTTTCTCTGATGTAGCAGCACAGGGACATGTTTCCCAAGTATCCAATGATCATACAGAGGGTGCTGGCCTGAGTCTTCCTAAAAGGGGTCGTATGAAAGAGGGTCTCCGAGAGAGGCCAAGGGATCCTAATAAACTAGTGAGTAGTCAGGGGGAAGTTGTTAAGCCTCAACTGGGAGGAGAGGCACTGCCTCGGTCAAAGGAGTCCTGGAGGAAGCCCCCAACTGTCCTTCTGCCCCAAAAGGGCACTACCATGTCATACGACCATATCTACTTCTTTGTCCTTTTCTTCTAATCTTCTCTTCCCTGGGGTTTGCCCCTGATAGAGTCAAACATGGTGACCAACAATCTGGGGAAAGAGATGGAATAAGAAAGAATAAGGAAGAGAGTCTAAGCTACCCAGGTCTCCTTCTGCAAACTTCCCCTCTGTGGGCTGCCAAGCTGGAGGAAAACAAGTTTGGAGTGTTGATGTTATACTGGAGGCATATTTTAATTACTGAAATGTAAGTGTTGATTAAAAGGCCCGGAAAACTATGGAGCTGCTGGAGCTTTTGCTGAGGGATGGGAAAGAACAAGTCCAGAGAACAGGCTGGGAGGGGCAGTGGGAGAAAGACTAAGACTAGTTCTTCCACCCAAGAAAACTGACATTTCTAATCACTGATCCCCCTATCTTCTCTCCAAAGTATCAGAAAATGAATCTACTTTCACTTCAACATTTTGACATATCTTTAGATATTTTAAGAGCTCCAAGACTCGGAGCCTTCCCCACTCCAGTCAGATTAAATATGCCTACTTTCTCATGTAATAGAATTTTTGTGTGACATTGTGAGACTTCAGCTTATCAACATTCCTCTGATCACGCCACATGCAGCAGCACTGTTGCTTCTTGGAGTTTGGGCACCAGACCTTCAGTAACGGGGCATCTCATGGTTGATTCTTATTCAGTTTCATTTCTTTAAAACCCCTCTTAGTTTTTTACATGGGCTGCTTTTAAGTTAAACCTCCTTTTTTGTGTGTGTGTGACAGAGACAGAGAGAGTCAGAGAGAGGGACAGATAGGGACAGACAGACAGGAAGGGAGAGAGATGAGAAACATCAATTCTTTGTTGCGGCTCCTTAGTTGTTCATTGATTGCTTTCTCATATGTGCCTTGACCAGGGGCTACAGCAGAGTGAGTGATCCTTTGCTCGAGCCAGCAACCTTGTGCTCAAGCTGGTGAGCCTTGTTCAAACCAGATGAGCCCGCACTCAAGCTGGTGACCTCGGGGTCTCGAATCTGGGTCCTCCACATCCCAATCCATGGCACCACTGCCTGGTCAGGCAAATCTCCTTATTTTTTATTTGTGTATTTTTAAAACTCTGATGCAGGACTTTATATATATATATTTTTCTATTGTAAAGTTTTAGCTTACAGACCTGAGACGACTGGGCTGTTGGTTAGAGCATCGTCCCAATCCGCAAAGGTTGCCAGTTGGATCCTCAGTCAGGACACGTACAGAAACAGATCAACGTTTCTGTCTGTCTCTCTGTCTGTCTCCCTCCCTTCTTCTCTCTCTAAAATTAATAAAAAAAAATTTTTTTTTTAAGTTTTATCTTACAGATCACTGATTTGGAGCTGTGGTTGTTGAGAGTATTCTGAATCTTGTATCTGTCATCTATGGTAATTAGTCATCCTTCCAGGCTTGCTGTCATTGGCCAATCTTATAAGCAATATTTCTGTGACTTTGTGGTAGTGACTGAGAGGCAGGATGTTGTGATCATGAGAATGGACCCTGGAGTCACGTTCCTTAAATTGGAGTCCTGGCCCTGACAGTTTTTGTTATATAATCTTGGCATATTACTAAACCTCTCTGTGTCTCAGCTTCTTCATGTGTAAAATGGGAAACTAATAATTATACACTATAATTATTGTACCTACCTGTGTTCTTTAGCTAACAACCCACCTTGAAATTTAGTGGCTTAAGACAGCAGTCATTTATTTAGTTTATAATTCATTAGTTGGCTGTTTGAGCTGGGCTCTACTGGTCAGTTTCTCTGGTCTGAGGTAGGCTCCCTCATTTGTCTGTGGTCAGCTGAAGGGGTTGGCTAGCCACCAGCTGAAATGCATCAGCTCATTCTGCAGAAGGAAGCATGCAGGGCCTCTTGGGGCTGAGGCTCACAGCTGGCACAATCACTCTTACTGCTTCATTGGCCAAAGGAAGTCACCGGACCAGCCCAGATTCCAGAGATGGGCAAGATGCTCCACCCCTTCTTTATGGGCAGAGCTGCAGAGTCACAGAGTAGGGGTTTGGGTACGGGGAGAGGTGAAGAGTTGGGGCCATTTTTGTAATCAGTCTTCACAAGACCTCATATGGGTTTGTTTGAGAAATAAATGTGTTAATATATCTAAGGTGCTTAAATTCTGCCTGGCACATAGTAGGTATTATATAAATATTAGCTATTATTGATAATATTCATTAATAGGTGAACAGGTCTAGGATAGTCCCTGTCCTTACCTCTACAAAAATGAAGGAATGAATGAACGAGTGAAAGTCATTAGAGAACTCTTCAGGTTGACGTCAATATATTGATTAGCATTCATGGCAAAAGATAAACCAGCCATGTAATCTGAAGACCAGTTTACATGTTTAAAGCATGGGCTTTGGAGTCAGATAGACTTGAGTTGCAATCTGCACTTTCCTTGCTTTGTGTCCTTGTGTAACATGTGTCATCTCTTGACATCTCAGTTTCCTCATTGTAAATAAATGTAATACCTACTACATTGTTCCTAGGGTTACCATAACAAATTGCTGCAAAATGTGTGGCTTGAAATAACAAACATTTATCCTTTTATAGTTCTGGAGGTTAGAAGTCCAAAATTAAGGTGTCGGCAAGGCCATCCATGATTCTTATGAAGGCTCTAGGGAAGAATCCTTCCTTACCTCTTCTACGTTCTGGTGATTGCCAACAATTCTTGTTGTTCCTTGGTTTGTGGCAGCATAATTCCAATCTCCATCTTCACATGGACTTCTTCCACGTCTCCTCTATGTCTTCAAATCTCGCTCTCCTTATGGACATTAGTCATTGAATTTAGGGTGCACCTTGACCTAGTATGACCTTATTTTAACTTGATCATATCTGCAAATGAGGTCACATTCTGAGGTTTCTGATGGACATGCATATTTAGGGACACTATTCAACCCATTAAAACCCCACAATGTAATATTGTATGTAAAATACTTAAGATGTGTTTGTCACATAGTAAATACTCAATAAAGGGTAGTAAGTGTTTTTATTATTACTACTGTTATCATTAGAGATAGTCAAATGCTTTGCTAAAGTCAACATAATGTTACCAACAGCTATCATTATTGAGCTGTTAGTATCAAGAGCTAGACTGAATATTTTATATGTATTATCTCCTATAATCCCTTGTATATCTATTAATCTAGTAATGCAGGTCAAACAATTAAAATATGAATCAGACACAATCTATGATCCATGAACTTATTCTAGCTCCAAAAGATCAACTTACATGTGTTTTCAAAAATCCTTTAAGGGAGCTTAAGTGAAGCTACTGATCTATAGTCTGAAAGATTCATTCTTTCCTCCTTTTTGAAAATAGAGTTTTTTTTGTTTCTTTTGAACCTACATATTATCAATTATATTACTCTGTCAATGATAGCGTCTCAAGAAGTACTTTTACAATTAATTCATTCAACACATTTATTGAGCACTTACTCATAAAAGCCAGGGATGAAAGAACAAATAAAACATGGTGTAAGTCCTGTCAAAGCTCACATTCTTGTGGGAGCCAAGAGTGTGGGAGGAGAGAGATTATAGCAGGTAAGTAAATTTGAAGGAGAAGAAGCATTTTAACAGATGGGGAGATAATTGTTAAGACTTTATTCATTTTAGAGAGGAGAGAGAAAGAGAAGAGGGGAGGAGCAGAAAGCATCAACTCCCATATGTGCCTTGACTGGGCAAGCCCAGAGTTTTGAATTGGTAACCTCACAGATGGGGAGATAATTGGACATTCCAGCCCCTGTGTCCAGAGAATGATGAGTATACCTGGCATGATGATTAATTTTATATGTCACCTTGACTGGGCCAAGGGATGCCCAATAGCTGGTTAAACATTATTACTGGCTATGTCTCTGAGGATGTTTCTGGAAGAGATTAACTTTTGCATTGGTAGACCGAGTAAAGCAGATTGCCCTCTTCAATGTGGGTGGGCCTCATCCAGTTCATTAAGGACCTGTATAGAACACAAACTTGGAAGAAGGTGGAATTTGCTCTCTGCCTGACTGGGACGTTGAGCTAGGACATTGATCTTGATCTGTTCTCAGCACTCCTGGTTCTCAGGGTTCAGACCCAGAATGGAATCTACGTCATTGACTCTCTGGCTCTCAAACTACACCACCACTTTTCCTGGATTGTTAATTTGCAAACAACAGATCCTAGAACTTCTCAGCCTCTGTAATTGCAAAAGTCAATACCTTATAATAAATCTCTTCATATATATATAAAGGGTGGGGCAAAAGTAGGTTTACAGTTGTTTGTATGGAAAATAATATAATAATTAATAAATAATAACACAAGAATAAACTCCATGTTTCATGTACTCTACTTTTGCACACCTTGTATATGGAAGCTTACTTATGCCTGTGTGTATGTATATAGTATATATCTATATATGTATAAAAATATATATGAAATACACACACACAACACACACAACACACACACACATACACACACACCCACACACACTTTGTTTTTCTGGAGAACTCTGATGGATATACCTGGAGTGACCAGAGTTTAGTATCTGCTTGCATGAGGGTGGGAGTGAAAGATCTTTCATAGAAAAGGGAGATAGTGATAACAATCTTACATCCTTTTATATGCATGCCCCGTTATCATTTCTTCTTTAAGATAAGCAAACTAGTTCATTTTGTCCTATAATGCAGGATCTTTCTTTCTCAAAGCTTTAGTCTTTCTGTATGGCTCTTGGAACCTTACGGTATGTAGAGCTAGATACAAAACTTCAATAAGAGCATTAATCTGTGCTGAATATTGTCAGAGACTGGACTTTAGTTCTTTCATTTGAAACTCTGTTTTTTCTGATCAGAACAAAGTGAGCTGCCTGACCTGTGGTGGCACAGTGGATGAAGCACTGACCTGGAGCACTGAGGTCACCGGTTTGAGGCCCTGGGCTTTCCTGGTCAAGGCACATATGGGAGTTGATGCTTCCTGCTCTTCCTCCACCTTCTCTGTCTCTCTCTCCTCTCTAAAATGAAAAAAATCTTAAAAAAAAAAAAGAACAAAGTGAGCTTTTCAATATAGGGTCTTATTCTGTATCACTGAGTCATGGTCAACTCTTGACCCAGGGATCCTTTTTGTCTAGCTTGCAGATAGCTTTCCAGGCTGCAGTTTACGTCTTCTCTTCAGCTACTGTCCCTCCTGAGTTCTGTTCTGTGTCCAGTCACGTCCTCCCAGGTTCTTTATAAAGATTGAAACTGAATTGAAAGATGCACTATACTAAAGACCCTTGAAGCTGTTTTTGGCCATGCTTCTGTTGCTCACAAAGTCCCCATTTCATCTAACATTGCTTTTTTGTTGTTGCTGTCTCCTGAAGCAGAAGTAGACGGGCAGATCAGGCCCATTTTCCCAGTTTTCATTACTTGTTTCTTGGGTGCACTTGAACAATGGACAGAACTATAAGAATCACTGTCTTTTTGTTTTCATGCATTTGTTGGTAATTTCAAGTAAGCTTCTAGTTCAAAAGCTTGTATGCTAGTCCTGGGTTTGATTCCTGGCCAGGGCACACAGGAGAAGCGTCCATCTGCTTCTCCACCCTTCTTCCCCTCCTTTCTCTCTGTCTCTCTCTTCTCCTCCCACAGCCAAGGCTCCATGGGAGCCAAATTGGCCCGGGCACTGAGGATGGCTCCATGGCCTCTGCCTCAGGCACTAGAATGACTCAGGTTACAGCAGAGCAACGCCCCAGATGGGCAGAGCATTAACCCCTGGTGGGCATGTCGGGTGGATCCCAGTTGGGAGCATGCGGGAGTCTGTCTGTCTGCTCTCCCCTGCTTCTCACTTCGGAAAAATACACACACACACACACACACACACACACACACACACACACACACACACACAGCTTGTACGCCTTTATTGCATTTTGAGATAACGTCATTAACATACCTGAGTTGACAACATCTGTTCCTTCCCATTTAAAGTCCACCATCCAAAAAAACATGTGTCCCAGTTTTAGGAAACAGGCTGAACAGATGCCTAACAGTTGTATTGAACACTTTCTTCATGAAAGAGCTGCTCTTGCCTGCATTTTTGTTTCTTTCACTGAAGGGACCAAGCGTGGATTGAACAGTGTCATTAATAGGAATCCTTTGTCTTTACTGTTTGGGCTTATATTGCAGACCTTTCATATCTAAAGTGGCTGGTGGTAGCAGAGGGGTGGGAGATTTGAGATCCTCTCTTCACCTGCACAGCCCAGAATCACAGAGCTGGAAGAGAAGCTGGCGTTGTGGGCCCGCGGCCTGTGCAGTTGTTCGGGGCTCCACTCTTACAAGGACCCCGTGCTTGGCTTCATGTTCTGCTGTTGCCATCTTAAAATGCTGCATTTTTGAACGTGAGGGTTCGCATTTTCATTCTGCACTGGGCCTCATGTGTTACGTAACTAAGCATGGCTGGGAAGAATAAGAGGGCATCTGGTGGGAATACACCATCATTATCTAGGATAATGATTAAGCTTCCATATCTCTGTGGGACCTGGTTCTCTGTAAGTTTTGATGAAAGTAAAAAGAAAAAAGAAAGATAATTTTTCTTAAAATTATATGTATCTTTCTAGACTTGAAAGGGCCTAGCAAGTATCTGTTTTCAGCATCCTTCTTGGAATAGGGCACTATTTAACCTATCTTGAGACTTCTAGGGATGAAGACCTCATAGCTCTCTCAGGAAGTTCTTTCAAGTCCACTGCAGGGTATGCCTGGTTTTCAATTTTTCTTATTTTAATAAAAGACAAACATTTGTCAAACACACAGAATTAATCACTTTGGTATCTTTACAGTAATATGCATTCAGGGCATTGGCAAAGTGGAAATTGAGGCTGTCTGTACTACAATTTAAGAATGTTGTTTTCTCTGAGAACTAGCGTTGTTGAAATGACACACGCTTCGATCTTTGCTTTCTGGGGAGTAAAATTACTCGCTTGACATCTGGCCATGGACACTTATTTATAGAGAGGGAAGGATTTGGACAACTCAGGGCTAGAAAAGAATCGAGAGGAATGAACAAAGTGAAGAAGTTCCTGAGAAAGAAGAGAGGAGATGAGGGGATTTTTTGAGAAGGCTTTTATTAGTGGCCACAGACTCAGAACTCTGCTGAGCATGTGTTAGAATTCTTTCTGCTTTTTAAACCATCCCTCCACAACATGTTGTTGAACCCTGCTTTGTATAAAGCACTGCAAGCTCAGCTCACCCTCTGAACCCTCATACCTTTCCAGCTGGGTGATGCTGAACCATGTGATCTCTGTATTGTTTGTGGTATGTTTTGAGTTTTTTTAATGTAAGACTCACATAATGTCCTTTTAAGCTCCATCTTGCCCGTGAAAATCATTCTCATTTGTGCTGAGTCTAATTTAGTGACTCCCCTGCATTTAACCAGCAGGGTTTCTACTCCACCATGTAAGGCGGGATCATTGAATAGTAGAGATTAAAAAAAAAAATCACTATGTAACTGAAGAATATAGCCCAAGGCCCATCTACTAAAAGTACATCTCCACTATTAGATCAGCTTCTTTGATCTCAAACCAATTAACCAGGAAGCCACAATTAATAAAATGCAAATTTTTTCTCAGAGGCAAATTTATATTCATGAATATGTTAGGCTAGACTGAATTTCTGTTTTTCCTAGAAGCCTGGAGGGCCTTGGAGGTTAAAAAAGATGTGAATGAGTTTTCTCGCTATGGAGAAGTATGAAAGGAAATAGTTGGGGCACAGAGGGTTTCCTTAAGACCCTGGGACTACCTCGAGTTCCTGG
Organism: Saccopteryx bilineata; assembly: GCF_036850765.1. Lineage (NCBI taxonomy): Eukaryota > Metazoa > Chordata > Mammalia > Chiroptera > Emballonuridae > Saccopteryx > Saccopteryx bilineata. Next base: position 32,796,546 of record NC_089495.1, on the reverse strand, counting down.
GAAAGGGCAGGAATGGGTGGAATTGGGTGGATTTTTCGTATGTCACCACCTATGCAAATTTTGCTAAAAGCTAGCTCAAGACAAGACATTAGCACTATATTGTGTTGAATCTGCAGAGAAATTACATTCCTTCACTGTCACTTAGTAACTGTGGGATTAGTCAGTCACCAGGCAGGGCCATGAAGAACAGGACAAAGGCCAGGTGGGCCTGGACTAGGCAGAGGAAGAAGGGGAAGGTCTGAAGTGGGGATGGCTTTGGTGTGATGACCTCTAACAGGTAGATAGGGGAAGGGCTCAGGAAGGGAAAATAGTGGGTAGGGCCCTTAAGACAGATTTTTCCTACTTTTATTTACATGGTACAGCTGCAACTGATAGGATTCCTTTCAAAAGTGAGCCACTGCTTCAGAATTTAATGGAATTGAAGAGGGTGACCAGGTTTGCAGGTGTAACAAACCAGCTGTTCTCTGCTGTGTCGTACTTCCTGCCAGGTGAGATGTGTGCCTCAGGGAATGGACCCTTCATCCCACACTACTGACTTTGGGGATGAGAAGAGTGCTTTCCATAGTCTGTCTCTAAACTAGACTTATCTCTTGAAATTTGTCTTTGTTTTTTTCTTTCCAATCCATTCAGTATGTTTCAATAGGCAAAAACTCTATATTCTTAATTTCCTTGTTTGAAATCAGTGACAATTAAATTGCTGGCCTCATAGGTTGTAATGAAGATGAAATGAAGTAACTCAGGTAAAGTTCCTAATTCAACTTCTGGTAAACTCACTGGATATTAGTGTGCTCCCTGTTCTAGCATTACTTTTTATTATTCATTTATTCGTTCTTTCACAAGTGGTTACTATGTGTCAGGCACCGTTCTGAATTTCTTTAAATAATTATTGCTTTGAAAAAAATGGCTAGAGTACTGAAAAAACGCCAATGAATAGTTAACATTATGTGTCAATATTAATCATATGCCCAATTAATAATACAATTATTAACTATGTTAATTACCAGTAATAACTATTAATTTGAGTGATAATTATACTGCGACTCTATAAAATGGTAGCCTTTGAGAAAGCTGGTGAAAGATACATAAGATTTTTTTAAAACAAATTTTTATATAATTATTTCAAAATAAAAAGTTTTTTAAAAATTTAAGAAATACTAGGGTCTCTTTGTAAGTAGCAATCCATATGTATTTATCCCTTTGCTATTAGATGATGCTGGATGAGAGCTTTGTAAATTACCCTGAATTTCTTGACTGGGATGAGATCCAGAGATAGATACCGGGGTGAAAGCTACCCCAAACCCTGCAAGCTGAATATTGAGCTAATTTTCTTCTATAAGTTCCTCCTCTTTCTGCAATTCTCTGAATTAGTAACAGAAATCCCCTATCCAATTAGTTACCGGCAGTTAGTCATTGTGTCTTTGCCTAAGTCCAAAGTCTCTCTGAAACTATCCTCTCTCCATTCCCACTGCGACTGCCTTTGTTTGGGGCTCATTACCTCTTTCCCAGACCTACCTCTGCTTCCTTCTTAGTCCTGAATACTTTGTTCAACTTTTCACACCTCTCTGATCATGTTGTTTGCAAAATGCAAGTTTGATTGTGTCACACTCTTGTCTAAAAGGTCTGTCTGCTTACAGGATAAATTTCAAAGTCCCTATTTGACTGTTATGGAGTGAATTGCATCCACTCTCCCCCAAAAGATGTTTTGGAATCCTAACCATCAGTATTCAAGATGACATTATTTGGACACAGGGACTCTATGAAGGTAATCAAGTTAAAATGAGGTCATTAGGGTAGCTCTAATCCAAAATGACTGGTGTCTTTACAAAAGGGGGAACTGACACAAGAAACAGACAGACAGACACACAAAGAATGCCAAATGAAGATTGGAGTTATGCTGCCTCAAGCCAAGGAAATACCAGAGTCTAGGAGAGAGTCCTGGAAACAGTTTTTCCCTAATATCCTTAATGGGATCATGGTCCTGCTAACACCTTGCTGTTAGACTTCTAGCTTCTCCAACTGTGAGACAATAAATTTCTGTTGTGGAAGCCTTCGAGTTTGTAGTACTTTGTTATGGCAGCCCTAGCAAACTAATACCATGGATCTTTGTCTCACCTTCCAGTACTTCATTTATTCATGCAACAAGCATTTGTTGAGAGCTGATAATGTTGCAGGTACTGTACTAGATTTGAGATTGTAGCTGGAAATAGGGCAGGTGGCTTCCACCTCATGGAACCTATGCTCTTTGAGGGCTGTGACAAGTGTCCAGACCATCAGAATGAAGTGTGAGAAGTCTCTGATTAGCACAGCACAGAATTCACAAAAGCAAGGCATCAAATCGGTAGTTGGAAGGCTAGATAAAACTTCCTGGAAGAAGGAACATTTAAGCTTGGTGGAATAAGAGTTCTTCCCTTTCTCCTGCAAAATGTTTTAAATAGATTATGAAAAGAATGAGAAAAAGAGAGGAAAAATAAGGCAAATGATGCTAGCCAGTACCAGCCAGCCCTCTGAAACTTTTATATATATTCTCTGAAAAGAGTTTTCCTACATGGTGTGAGAAATCTGTTTTAGCACTTCTACCCGCACCTTGGGTATTTATACTAGAACATCTATACTGAGACAGGACTGTACTATATACACTGTTCTCCCCTTCTCCCCCTACTGGCCACCCTTCCATGATGCTCCCTTTAAGAAGTATGTCTTGTGATTTATTTTCCCCTTCAAAGTTGACCTTGTTCATTTTAACCAGATGTTAACAATTTTAAAAATATGGCCAAGAGAATGAGTAGACAAGCTACAGACTGGGAGAAAATATTTGCAAAAGACACATCTGATGAAGGACTGTTATCCAAAATATACAAAGAACTCTTAAAAGTCAACAGTAAGAGAATGAAAAACCTGTTTTTAAAATGGGCAAAAGATCTGAATAGATACCTCTGTAAAGAAGACTTATAGATGGCAAGCAAGCATATGAAAAGATGTTCAATTAATATATCATTAACGAATTGTGGATGAAAACATCGAGATACTATTGTACCCCTATCAGAATGTCCAAAATCCAAAACACTGACAACACCAAATGCTAGCAATGATGTGAAGGACCAGGATTCTCACTCATTCTTGGTGGGAATGCAAAATGATATGGCCACATTTGAAGACAGTTTCCTACAAAACTGAACACACTCTTACCTTATGATCCAGCAGTCACGCTCCTTGATATTTACCCAATATCTATTTATTCATATCTATGTGTAGGTTTATTTATAATTGCCAAAGTTTGGAAGGTACTAAGATGTCTTTCAGTAGGCCAGTGGATAAGTAAACTGTGCTATATTCAGACAGTGGAGTAATACTCAGTGCTAAAAAGAAATGAGCTATCAAGCCATGAAAAGTCATGGAGGAAACTTAAATCCACATCGCTAAGTGAAAAAAGCCCTTATGAAAAAGCTATATACTATGTAATTCCAACTATGGGACTTCCTAGAAAAGTCAAACTATGGAAGGAGTAAAAAGATCAGTGGTCGCCAGGGTGAGTGGGGAGGGAGGGATGAATAGGCAGAGCACAGAGGATATTTAGGGTGGTGAAATTATGTGTGATACTACAATGGTGGGTATGCCATTATGTATTTTTCCCATCCAATGTACACCACCAGGAGTGAACCCTAATGTACCATATTTTTTGCTCCATATGACGCACCTGACCATAAGATTCACCTAGGGTTTTAAGGAGGAAAATAAGAAAAAAAATATTCTGAACCAAATGGTGTGTTAAAATATTTAATAAAATATACCACAATAAGGCCCTGGCCGGTTGGCTCATCGGTAGAGCGTCGGCCTGGTGTGCGGGGGGACCCGGGTTCGATTCCCGGCCAGGGCACATAGGAGAAGCACCCATTTGCTTCTCCACCCCCCCCCCTCCTTCCTCTCTGTCTCTCTCTTCCCCTCCCGCAGCCAAGGCTCCATTGGAGCAAAGATGGCCCGGGCACTGGGGATGGCTCCTTGGCCTCTGCCCCAGGCGCTAGAGTGGCTCTGGTCGTGGCAGAGCGACGCCCCGGAGGGGCAGAGCATCGCCCCCTGGTGGGCAGAGCGTTGCCCCTGGTGGGTGTGCCGGGTGGATCCCGGTCGGGCGCATGCGGGAGTCTGTCTGACTGTCTCTCCCTGTTTCCAGCTTCAGAAAAATACAAAAAAAAAAAAAAATATATATATATATATATATCACAATAATATTTCAGCAATGTAAACTCAACAGCAGTATTAACAACCATTAGTGCTGTTATTAACAAATGAGAAGAGACTTTAATGTTTAAATACTCTTCTAGTTGTCCAGGAACCTGCAGCAGCTAAAAAAAATGAACATTTGCTTCATAAGACGCGTGGGCATTTCCCCCTCCACGTTTGGGGGGAATAAAGTGCATCTTACAGAGTGAAAAATATGGTAATCTATGGGCTTTGGGTAATAATGATGTATCAATCTAGGTTCATCATTTTTAACAAATGCACTGTTCTGGTACAGGGTTTTTTTTTTGTTAATGATTTTTTTTTTTTAAAGAGTGAGAAAGGGAGAGAGACATAGAGAGAAACATTGATTTGCTGTTCTATCCATTCCTGCATCATTGTTTATTGATTCTTGCATGAGTCTGGACTGGGGATCAAACCCACAACCTTGGAATGTTGGAACGATACTGCAACCAAGTGAGCTACTCAGCCAGTGCCTGGTACAGGATGCTGATAATGGGAGAGGTTGTGCGGATAGTGGGGAAGGGAGCAGTTAGGAATTCTGTATTTTCTGTTCAGTTTTGCTATGAACCTAAAACTACTACTCTAAAATAATAAAGTTTATTTTAAAAACAAAAACAAAAACCACCCACGGGTCAATGTGACTTGTGGATCGGAACTGTCATTTTCTTCAGGGGCTGCGCCTCTTCCCACTCCACATCCCCATGGGCGACATGCCCAGTCCCTTCTCCTATTTCACCCCCGGCTTCTGTTTTCTTATTTTCCTTACTTTCTTTTACTATGTCAGAGGCTATGTATGGAACATCAGTTTCCTATAATGATGTTTCTGCTAACATCCAATTTCCATTGAAAATACGCTGTTACTTTTTTGGTGCCCAATAAACTTTAACTCCCTCCCCAAATCTCTGAAAGCTTAGGCTTCCCAGTTCTCACCCGTCACTGGTTTAATTCTATTTAATTGGGTCTGTCCTTTATAGATTGCCATATGGCTTCAATATGTATGTTCTCAGCATCTCCTAATATGTTATCTTCTAGACCCAGAGCATTTATAAAGATGTCGCAAATGGAATTTAATTAAAAACAGATGGATCCTCTTTGAACCGCTTCCTTATCAATTAACAATACCAGCTGTCTCACTAATGCAATCCCATAGAAGAGAGAAACCATCTAATCTAATTCCCTCCTTTTGTAGATGAAGAAACTGGGGGTCAGGGGTGTTTCTGTGACTTTGCAAAGGTCACACAGCTAGATAGTGACAACACTGTGCTTTGAGTTGGAAGACCTCTATTCTAGTCCCAGTTCAGCTTAGGGACCCCATTGTCGAAGGCTCCCCTTCCGGGGTGCTCCAGCCCCTGAATGTCTGCATGGAGGAAAGTTCATTCATTTCCTGCTGGTTTTCTCCTTCCTCCTCCTCCTTCATCTCTTTATTCTTCTGTCAGACAGATAAGATTTAAATACATTTTTCAAGATTTCATATCTCTTCCTTTTAAAAAATAAGAGGAAGTCCTTGGGAAGACTTGAAAGGTCGTTGAGTCTATCTGTGTAGTTTCACAAATGGAGGAACTCTGGCCCAGAGAATTGAATGGACTTATCCCAGATCACAGAGAAGGTGGCAGATCTGAAATTAGAGCCCGACTTGACAGACCTCCAATGGGCTGGGCCGCCACAGTATCCTAGCACAGCCCAATCTTGCTGAACCCCTTTATTTAGTAAACTGCGGTGGAAGTAGGATTGGGAGTATCAGGCTGGGGGCACTTAGGAAAGAGCTGAAAATACACCATTAATTAATTTTGTGTGAAGAGGATCCAATGCTTCTAAAAACATGTCTCTGGGTCAGAGATAGCACTGTTGCTCTGGACTGCTCAAAAGATGAAAAGCAGAAGTTTGTATTGGCAAGTCGTTTTTAGTCCACAGAAGAAGAAAAAATGTCTTTTGAGTGTGTGTGTGTATGTGTGTGCAAAGACTATACAGATTGTCAATTTCATTGTGTTTTTCTAGGAATTTGAGACAGTGAGAACAGATTGGCCTTTACTCACACATTATTTCTCAGTTTATTTTGCTGATAAATATATTGTCATTTCCAGGCCAATTAACCTTTGACCTCTGAAATCCTGCCTTCACAAGACACAAGCAAGGTCAAAGGTTATTTTGTTCAATGAAACATTAAGATGGTTGTTATTCCATCAACTCAGCTGCTCCAAAATGTGGTGTTTTATTCTTTTCCTATATCTATTTTTAGAGGTTTCCTTTTAAAAATCAAAACCCATTAGATTTTTATAAAGACAGGCAATATTAATTATTTGTGAATTATAACATTCTTTGATAATAAACTTGAACAGAGATTTTTAAGCCCTCGGGTTTAAAAGTTGCACTTCTTAGAAACTTTATTGATTGAAAACCATGAAAGATATTTTGGACCTTAAAAAGCATTAAAAGTAATTAATATTAAACTTGAAATCTTAGTTTTTATTTCCTAATCACCTTGATTTTAGTCTAGATCTAGTAGCAGCTCAGCATTTTGGGGTAGGGAGGGTATTGTAGACTGAATTGTGTCTTCCCCCAAATTCATATGTTGAAGTCCATTAGGACCTTAGTTGGGACAGTATTTGGAGACTGGGTTTTTTAAGTGATATTTACATTAAAATGAGGTCCTGTGGGTGGGCCTGAATCCAACATGACTGGTGAGTATTCTTTTAAGAAGAAGAGAATAGGACACAGCCACACACAGAGGAAGGACCATGGAAGGGTGCAGCAAGAAGTGGCCATTTACAAACCACAGAGGAGGTCTCATCAGAAACTGGCTTTGCCAACTCTTTGATCTTTTAGCCTCCAGGACTGTGAGAGAATACATTTCCATGTTGAAGCTGCCCAGTCTGTGGCATTTTGTTGGCTCTAGCAAACTTACACGAAGAGGTTGTTTAGACTGCACATAAAGCCCTTCTTTGTCTCCTGGAAAGAGTCGGACATGCAGCTTCTCACTTACCTGACAGGGCTGTAAGAGGCCCTGGTAGCACAGTGTGTGTGATTAGATTGGAGAGTATAAATCACTGTCTAGTTGTCGGACCTTGGAAAAGCCCCTGTTGTCTCTGGGAATCAGTCTTCTGTCCTGGAGGGTCCCTTGAGAGTCCTCTGACAGTGGCTCCACACTGCTGTTCAGTGTACCCCCTCCAGCTGGGCCCAAGGAAGCTAGCTAAAAACAGATTTCCAGGCTCACCAAAAATCTCTGTACGTGGTGCACAGGTATTTTTCTTTCTTTCTTTTTTTTATGTGAAAGGAGGGGAGATAGTGAGACAGACTCCCGCATGTGCCTCACTGGGATCCAACCATCAAACCCCATCTAAGACTGATGCTCAGATCAACCAAGCTATCCTTAGCTCCTGGGGCCAATGCTTGAACTAATTGAGCCACTGGCTGAGAGAGAGGGAGAGAGAGAGAGAAGGGTGAGAAGCAGGGGAAGAGAAACAGATGGTTGCTTCTCATGTGTGCCCTGACCGGGGATAGAACCTGGGACAACCGCATGCCGGGCCAAGGCTCTATCCACAGAGCGAACCAGCCAGGGCTGGTATTTTTATTTTTAACAAAGTTTTCAGCAGATTCCCATGAGAAGCCAGGTTTGGGAACCACTAGATTAGATCATCTCCAAGTTTTCTGCTTGATCTAGCATTCTGTGCTTCCATGCAAAAGGTTTTGCTCCCCGTCCTCCAACAAGAAGGCTGGAAGAAAATGGGGCATGGAATCTTGTCATCTCCATCCCACACAATGATGGCCCCATTTATTTTGCCTGCACATGTCCTGGCCGGTGTCCAGAAGTCTTGAAGCTTAACAGGATAATCTGGGTCATGAGGGGAGCTGGTGGCCGGCTGTTGATGGTGCATAGAGTGGGCTTGGTTTGAAGGTTAGGTAGAGAGTAGGACTAGGTGTGATGCTGGCAGGAAGGCATGTGAGGCCCAGGGCCGTGAAGGCACATAGATCAGTGGACTGAATTCTGTTTCCCGCTTTGTAATGTTCTTGTTGTGTAGTCTTGGCCAGGATAGGCTTAGCCTCTGTTTACTCACTTGCAAAAGTCATTTATTTTCTGCTCTGCCTATTGAGACGATCAACTGAGATGATGATTATCAAAATGCCCTGAAAAATAGAAATTCTTTATACTGGTCTCTGGTTCTATAGTTGGTCTACAGTACAGTAACAATAATGCACTAGGACTGGATGGGGCTGAAGTCAGGAGTGTGGCTGAGGCAAAGCACAGGTCTTTGAAAAGCCAGAAAGATAAACTGGTTAGTTTTAACCACATTTTCTGATATATATTTAATTAAACTATGCAGCTTTGGTTAATGCCCAGTCCTAAGATAAAATGAAGTGACTCTGACTCCAACCCGGGGAAAATGGCTTGCTGTTCCCGACACTGATTCAAAGGCTCCAGGCCAAAAACGTTGACAGAGTCAGGACATCCATCTGGGTCTCCTGACCCTGTAACTCGATGCTCCTTCCCCGCACCACGTGGCTTCTCTCTGAGGGTAAGTGTTGTGCCCCTGGCAGGGGTCTCACTCCTGTCATATCCTAAGAAGGGCAAGTTCCAAAGAGATTCTCACAAGAGCCACCACTTGTGTTAAACCCTTTGAACATCCACACCCTGATGTGTGGAAGACCCATCCTGGTTTCTCTGCATACCTCAGGCATGTGTTGCTATTTGCACATCTGATTTTCATAACGCTTTTCAGCCTCACGATATTTACAGATGTTAACCAGTGAAGCCTCAGCGTTCCTCTGTGAGGCTGGGAATCCTAATTTCAATTTTACGAAATGATGGGACTTCCTCCAAGCTTCTGTTAGGAGGGAGACCCAAATCTACATGGAGAAAAAATACATAGGTTCTTTCCTTTACTTCTTTTATGTAGGTATCTCTGCTCTCATTCTGAAAATCGTGGTTTATAGAATAATTTATTTTAACTTATTTATCTTGTAATATACACAATATAGTTTCATGATTATAATAACAATATTGCTATTAACAATAAATTTACCAAATAAAATCTAGTATTTTCTTGCAGGACTTTTTGTTCTCAGAATATAGTTGTACCAAGAGAACAGAGCCATTGAAGATGTACAGAGTATAGTATTCAAAAGTTATTAAAAATAAGACAGTCTCTTATCATACAGTTATGTTGTTAATTTGATAACCGGTCAGGTTAATTTATTTTTGTTTGTGTTCCATTTAAGGTTGTAGGCCTTCCCCCTCCCCTCCTTTTTGATGTAATTTTAGCTTTTGAACATGTAAAATACTTCTACAGTTTAAAGGTCAAAATTACATAAAATTTATACTTGGAAAATCCTTGATCCCTTCCCTGCCTCCCCATTCCATACCCAACCGCCTGACCCCTCTAGAGATGTCATTTTCATTTGTTTTGGTTTATATTTCCTTTGTTTCTTTTTGAAACAACAACAAAAAATGCATATATGTCCTCCTTAATGTTACAAAAAGAGATATACTTTATCCCACTTTTTTCTTTCATAAAAAGAAGTATACTTTATGTGCTAAGTAGACCATTTACATTATTCTTGATTTTTTTGTAACAAAGATCTTGGGCCATGGCCAGTTGGCTCAGTGGTGGTAGAGTGTTGGCCTGGCATGTGGATGTCCCAGGTTTGATTCCCGGTCAGGGCACACAGGAGAAGCGCCCATTTGCTTCTCAACCCCTCCCCCTCTCACTTCTCTCTCTCTTTCTCTCTTTTCCCCTCTTGCAGCCATGGCTCAATTAGAGTGAGTTGGCGGGGGGGGGGTGGGGGGACTGCTGAGGATGGCTCCATGGCCTCTGCCTCAGGTGCTAAGAAGAGCTTAGTTGCTGAGCAACAGATGGGCAGAGCATCACCCCATAGTTGGCTTGCTGGATGGACCCCAGTGGGAGCACATGTGGGAATCTATCTCTCTGTCTCCCCTCCTCTCACTGAATTAAAAAAAAAATGATCTTGGAAATCAATCCATATCCATTCATTAGAGATCCTCATTTTTAAATTTTTTTTTAATTTTTTTTCTTTTTTTTTTTTCTGAAGCTGGAAACAGGGAGAGACAGCCAGACAGACTCCCGCATGCGCTCGACTGGGATCCACCTGGCATGCCCACCCGGGGCGACGCTCCGCCCCTCCGGGGCGTCGCTATGTGGCGACCAGAGCCACTCCAGCGCCTGGGGCAGAGAGGCCAAGGAGCCATCCCCAGCGCCCGGGCCATCCCTGCTCCAATGGAGCCTTAGCTGCGGGAGGGGAAGAGAGACACAGAGAGGAAGGAGGGGGCGGGGGTGGAGAAGCAAATGGGCGCTTCTCCTATGGGCCCTGGCCGGGAATCGAACCCGGGTCCCCAGCTCGCCAGGCCTACGCTCTACCGCTGAGCCAACCGGCCAGGGCCGAGATCCTCATTTTTTAAAGGTTGCATAAAACTACACTGGTTAGATGTGCCATAGATTATTTAACTAGGCTCCTTTTGATGGACATTTGGATTGTTTTAAAACTTTTGCTATTTCAAATAATTTCATAGTAAGTAAATGTATTGTATATGTATGTTATATATGTATTTGTTGAGCTGTATCTTCAGGGTGGATTCCTAGAAGTCCAAGTTTCCTTCTTGAAACCTCTGCCACCTTTAGCTAATATCTGTTTATTTCTTCCTTCAAGTGCTTACTGTGTCCAAATTAAAGCAAAAAGTAATATGGGATATGAAGTAAGAGGGTTTTGGATAGTTGTCAGTAAACATAAGTAACTGAACAAGAATTTTTAATATTAAGCCATGTATTAAAACTCACACTATAAGCACTATCATCTGTAAACCTCATAATCTGTAACTAAAATTATTTTAGACTAGACATAAGAATTACAGTCTACTGCTGTTTTAATTTCATATATATATATATATATATATATGAAATATATATATATATATAGCCTGTGTTCCCTCCCAAAGCTTAGGTCTTTGCTATTCTGTGTTTCTGAATTCTGACCATATCTTAGACACTGGACTTTATTTTTTAAATTGATGCATAGTAGATATACTTCATGCAAGCACAGTTCTGCTGAATGGAGTATAAATTTTTACTAATCGGTCAGTTCCCTCATTTTCCAGAGCCAATGCTCAGGTATTCAATCATGTACTCATGCTAACTCCCTAACCTCTTAGGAATTAAAGTCCCTATACTTATCAATGAATTGATAGTGTATATAGTTGAGTCTCGAGCAATGTGGGGGTTAGGGACACTGACCTCCTATGCAGTTGAAAATCTGCATTTAATTTGTGGTTCCCCCAAAAGTCAACTCCAGTGGCCTTTGGTATCCATCGGGGATTGGTTCCAGAACCCCGGCAGGTACCCAAAATTATAGATGCCTTAGATATAAAATGGCACAGAACAATGCATAAAGTTGGCCCTCCACACTGTGGATTCTCAACTGTGGATAGAAAATACTGTTTTCAATCCACGGTTGGTTGAATTGTGAAACCCACAGATATGGGGGTCTGACTGTATTCACTGGAAAAAAAATCTGCATATAAATAGACCCCCGCAGTTCAAATCCATGCTGTTCAAGGGGCGACTATAATCCCTTTACCCACATATATCAAGAATATTCATGATCTTAACCAAGAGCAAAGTTAGAAGCCATTGAATGCCTATCACACAACTCTTACATTCTAAAATAAATTTTAACTCTGTGCCACATGACTGAGCCAATCACTCTGTGAATCATGTAATTCTTCTATAATTATTTTTATCTTCCACTTCCCTTCCTTCTGTGAACATTTGGTTTAGGGAAAAAAGTGATTGATTCACCCATGGGGAACAAGTGAGTTGCTATTTCCTTTGTGCTTCCAGAGTGTTTTGTACTTATGATTTATTTCTCTTTCATAGCACTTAGACATGTGGACACAAAATGATGGCAATGCAGTGTGAGCTTCCCCACTCGACTGAGCTCCTCAAGTGTACCTTGAGGGTACCGTCTGAATATCCTGCAGCTGTCACAGTATGGGGGCATGAATAAATGAACAATAATGCCTTCCTCCTGGGCTTATCCTTCTTATCCCTGAGGCAAACTGTAACATTTCAGGATCACTCCATCAGAGAAGAGGACAATCAATCAGAATCCAGTACGCATATCTGAGAGGAGATTGACGTGGGGAGAAAAAAGCAAACTGTTATTTTGATAAGCATTCTAATCCAGATCACTACGAGAATGCTACAGAACAAGAAATGCTCTCTCTGTCTTATTTTTGCATATCTTTATAATTTATACTCTTTCTAATCTAGTTCACAAGTGACCACAGACAAGTCTCTGCTTAGGTCATCCCAAATGTGCCCAGTTATTTTAGCTTTCCGGGGTCATCTTTTCCTTTACTACTCATTAAAGTGATGTGGCCAGCAAGGAATTTTTAGGCTCCTACAGGGACCAAATGTACTAATCAACAAATGTCTCCTGTGAAGTTATCTGGGCCATCTTTCCTTTTGAAGTTTTTCAGAGATGGTTTGTCCAGTCCAGGATCCAGATGTCCTCTGTCTGGCTTGGAGACACAGAGCTGGTAGTGGTAGAGCCTCCTTTCTCACCTTGTATGCAGGATAGATATAGAATTTGTATACGCTCCTATTTGGGATGCCCAGACCCCGCCTTTTGGGGAGGGTCTAGATAGCCCTGGAATATACAGATAGATACTGAAGTTTCCTTGCAACCCAAGGATGCAAACTTCGCCAAGCAAGCAATAGTAGAGAGAATGAGAAAGCGACTGGCCTGACTTGTGTGAAGGCTTTGGGATGAGACTGTGGAATCACAGAACCCTTGGAGAGGCAGAAAAGAGAAGGAGATGGGGGCGCAGAGTGGGTTGTGTTCAGGAGGTTGTTTCTCTCGCCCTTTTCCCAAGTGGAAGAGATTTGGAGAAACAAACTGTCCAGTCATAGGGGATATGAATACATCAATATAATCAGGTAATAGCCATATAGAGAGTTTTGTGGGAGAAAGCTGATTTCCATCAGCAGGGGTGGGGGGACGGTCAGGAAATGTTATTTGAGCAGAACTGGAAAGCCAAACTTAGAGAAGGAGAGGACTGGCCTAAGGTCTAGAAGACTAGAAGACGGGAGGCCTGCAGCACACTCAGGGAGCACGGAAGGGGAGGGTTCGGGGAGGTGGATGGGTTTGGAGAGAGGCTGAGTCTGGGTAGCAGTGCGTTTTGACTGTCCATTTAACTCAGGGTCAGTTACAAGTATTTTGGGGTGTTTTGGGTCTCACTCCAGGATAAGAATACAAAATTATGAAAACAAAATTGCCGAGACTCCTTTCAGGGGTCTATCTATGCAAATGGCAGGCCATAAAATATTAGTTTCACTAGAAACAGGGAGCCCTTGAATGTTTTTGAGCAATGGGTGTTTTCTGGGCTGCCATGCTTGGCAGGAACTGTTTGGTTTGGGGCTGGATGCAGACACAGGTCTTTGGTGCGTCCCCGTGGTGCTAGAAGAGCTGGTATGTTTGAGAGGGACGGTATTATTAGTTACCTAAGGGTGCTGGGACAAGTCACCATAAACTGAGTGACTGAAAATGACAGAGCTTGATTCTGTCGCAGTTCAGGATGCCAGAATTCTGATCATGGTGTCAGAGTTCCTGCCGCAGGCTCTGAGGGAAGAACTGGCCCTTGCCTTTCTCCTGGTTTCTGGTGGTTGTTGGTAACCGTTGGCGCTCCTCTGGCTTATAAACATATCACTCCAATCGCTGCCTCCATCCTCACATCGCCTTCGTCTCTCTCTCTCCTCTTCTTTTAAGAACATTCATCCTTGGATTTAGGGCCCACTTTCAATCTAGGATTACATCATTTCAAGATCTGCAAAGACCTTATTTTCAAATAAGGTCATATGCTAGCAGGTTAAGACTTGAGTATATTTTTTTTGAGGGGGGAATGTTATTCAACTCACAACTATATTCAACAAAAAAGATGGCACCACTTGGCGGTTGAGTCTCTAGCATGGATCTCAGCTTTCCTGCTGTCATGCGGTCAAGCCCAGTGTGAGTCTTGACTATGAGACCTTCGATGAGTCCCTTAGTTCCCCAGGCAGAGAAAGAGATCACTGGCCTAGATTCTCACATTTTGCCTTATACAGTATTAAAATTTTAAAATCTTGTTGCTCAGGTCACATCTTATTACCAATTGAACCATAACTTCTTGGGGTAGAGGTTAGACATTAAAGTTGTCTTTGTTTTTTTTTAACTTCAGTTGTGTTTATTGACCCTTGAAAGTGTTCTGTGAATTGCCAGCCAATATCCCTTGTTAATGTTTTAATTGGAATGTTAATATATTGCTTTTGATTTGTAAGTGCTATTTATTGTTATGCACGTTACAAATATTATTTGCATTTACTTGCTTACCTTTCAATTTTATTTCTTCCTATTGTTTATTTAGTCAAATCTACTGGCCTTTCCCTTTTTTGCTTTTTGTTTTTGGTTGAAGCTTAGAAAAACTTCTTTTATCTTAGGATCATATAAATCTATTACATAGTATTAATATTATTTCATAATAAATTATGTAAAACTATTATATAGTATTGACATTGTTTTATAATAGATTATGTAAATCTATTTCCTTCCAGTCATTATTATATTTAACATTTTTCCTTCAAAATTCATTAATCAACTTGATTTGTAAACTTTTCAAATTTTTACTCTTATTGATTTTAGAGAAAGAGAAAGGGAGAAATAGAAAAAGAGAGAGAGCCTGACCAGGTGGTGGCACAGTGGATAGAGCATTGGACTGGGACATGGAAGACCCAGGTTCGAGACCCCGAGGTCGCCAGCTTGAGCGTGGGCTCATCTAGTTTGAGCAAGGCTCGCCAACTTGAGCAAGGTCACTGGCTCGAGCAAGGGATCACTCAGTCTGCTGTAGCGCCCTGGTCAAGGCACATATGAGAAAGCAATCAATATGAGAAAGCAATCAATGAACAACTAAGGTGCTGCAACGAAGAATTGATGCTTCTCATCTCTCTCCTTTCCTGTCTGTCTGTCTCTATATGTCCCTCTCTCTGTCTCTCTCTGTCTCTGTCACAAAAAAAGAAGGAATAATAAAAAGAAAGAGAGAGAGAGAGAAACAGGAACATTTATCTGTTCTTGTATGTGCCTTGACTGAGGATAGAACCAGCAACCTCTGTACCTCAGGGTGATGCTCTAACCAACTTAGCTATCTAGCCAGAGCTAAACTTCTTCATGTACTTGGACTTTTGGATAAGTTATAAGGCAGAGCTCTAACTTTCTTTCTTTTTTTCCCCCTTAGCCATCCTGGTATTATTGATCATTTACTTTCCCAGATGCCACCTTTATCTTATACCAAATATTTACATACATTTTGATTTGTGTTGAGACTCACTGGCCTGTAACACTGTCCATTTTATAGCATATCATATTAATGAGCTAATTATTATAACTTTGATTACTTTAACTTCATCACATATTTTAATAACTGATGATATAACAGTGATATTTTAATTTTTAAATTCTTATTGCATATTTTAAGTAGGTTTTATTTTAAAAACCAATACATAATTATTTCTTAATAAAAAAGTAAAAGCAATTACATGCCCTTGGCCAATAGTTTCAAT
The DNA here is from genome assembly GCF_036850765.1 of Saccopteryx bilineata. Lineage (NCBI taxonomy): Eukaryota > Metazoa > Chordata > Mammalia > Chiroptera > Emballonuridae > Saccopteryx > Saccopteryx bilineata. The sequence continues at coordinate 32,780,710 of NC_089495.1, read as the reverse complement.
AACAAAAAAGGGTGTAGATGAAAAGTAAAAGCCCTCTCTACCTCTCTTCTTAGGTCTCCAGTTTTTCTTCCGACAGGCAAACGCTATTAATAGTTTCTCAGTATCTTTGGGAAGCACATATTAAAAATTGCATCTGTGTATGCATGTATACATAAGCAGAATAATGTTATATGGACCTCTTTATAATTTTTTTTCATTTAAAGATTTATTTAAACATCTTTCCATATCAGTACACAAAGTTCTAACTCATTAATTTTAATTTCATAATAGTCCATTGAGTGGATATAATTAGTTTGGCTAGTCTTTGATTGAAGGCTATCTTTTAGATTACTTTTAGTTCTTTGTTAACATAAAAATTGTTCATTGTTTCCTGCTGAACTTTAGGTAATTTTTCTTATTTTAAAAATTGGATTTGCATTAAATTTATGAAGTACTCTATAGGAGGATTGCTATTTTCATTATTTTTTAATCTCTCCATTCAAGAACAAATCGCATCCTTCCATTTATTTGAATATCTTTTATGTACCTCCATAAAATTTTGTCTTTTTCAATAGAGTCTTCACAAGTTTGTTCAATATATTCCTTTGACTTTTATTTTATCTTTTTTTAAAATTTCATCATGGTATTATTTCCTGTTATATTTTCTAAGTAGGTATCTCTGTCAAATAGGTAAACCATTGCTTTTTTTCATATATTTATTTTATTATTGGCCACATTACTCAATTCTATTTGTAATTATGAAAATTTTAGTTATTTCTCTTGTGATTTATATAATCATACTGTCTATATCAGGGATCCCCAAACTTTTTACACAGGGGGCCAGTTCACTGTCCCTCAGACTGTTGGAGGGCCGGACTATAAAAAAAACTATGAACAAATCCCTATGCACACTGCACATATCTTATTTTAAAGTAAATAAACAAAACGGGAACAAATACAATATTTAAAATAAAGAACAAGTAAATTTAAATAAACAAACTGACCAGTATTTCAATGGGAACTATGCTCCTCTCACTGACCACCAATGAAAGAAGTGCTTCTTCTGGAAGTGAGGCGGGGGCCGGATAAATGGCCTCAGGGGCCGCATGCGGCCCACGGGCCGTAGTTTGGGGACCCCTGATCTATATAGATTATTTTTTCTGATAGCTATATTGATTTTATTTTTATACAGAAAAGTACAAGTTAAAATATACACAACTACTTGTGTACCTTTCACATAGAAATAACAATAATGGTTTTATTACTTACTTCTTTTCCTTATCTTGTTACAATTACAAGGGTTAAAACTTTTTGAACAATATGAAATAATTGTGGCTAAATGGGTATATTTGTTTTGACTCTATTTTTTTCCCCTGATGAAGACATGCAGAGTTAGAAAATTGTTCCATAAAGTCACATTTTTCTTCCTTCCTTCCTTCCTTCCTTCCTTCCTTCCTTCCTTCCTTCCTTCCTTCCTTCCTTCCTTCCTTTTTTTGAGAGAGAGAATAAAGGAGAGAAGCATCAACTCATTGTCCCACTTAGTTGTGCCATTGATTGCTTCTCATGTGTGCCCTGAGCGGGGCTTGAACAGGTGACCTCGGTTCTCTGGGGCAGTGCTCTATCCATTGTGCCACTAGCCAGGGCCCAAGTTTGTATTTCTTAAAACATAATGCTTTTTAGTTTGTAACAATTGAAAGAAATTAAATTTAAAGAAAAGCTGTAAAGATGGTACAGAGAGTTCCTGTGTACCCCACACCCAGCTTCCTCCATCATTAACATCTTACATAACCATCAAAACTAAGAAACCAACATCGATACATTACTATTAACTAAACTCTAGAATTTATTTGACTTTTCCTATTTTTTCCATGAATACCCCTCTTCTGTTTTCACAGCCAGTCCAAGAAGCCACGTTACATTTAGTTGTCATGTCTCATTAGTCTCAATATGATCTGTGACAATTTCTTAGTCTTGCCTTGTTTTTGATAAGGCATTAGTTAAGCATTGTGTAGAATGCTCCCCGATTTGAATCTGTATAATATTTCCTCATAATCAGACTGTGGTTTTGCTTTTGGGAAGAAGCCTAGAGAGGTGATGCTTTGTTTTCATCACATCAGATCAAAGGGTACGTACTATCAACATGACCTATCACTGGCAACATGAAACTTGGTCACCTGGCCAAGGTAGTGTTCGCCAGGTCTCTGCTTTGTAAAGTTGGTTTTATCTCCTTCATACTTCTTAGGAAGAAAGTCACTAAGTCCAGCTCATACTGAAGGGAGTGGAGTTTGATTCTAATTAAATTAGAATGTTTCTATAGGGGGTAGTCTTTCACTAGTATGACATCAATACTTGGTTTGATATAGATATTTTTTTTTTATTAAGTTAGAGGTGGGGAGGCAGAAACAGATTCCCACATGTACCCCGACTGGGATCTACCCAGCAAGCCCTCTACCTGGTGAGCTCTGCCCAGCTGGGCTGCTGTTCCATTGCTCAGCAACCAAGCTATTTCAGCATCTGAGGTGAGGTCATGGAGCCATCCTCAGTGCTTGACAGCAACTTGTTCAAACCATTTTGAAGAATGGCTGTGGGAGGGGAAGAGTGAGAGAGAGAGAAAAGGGGGAAGGGTGGAGAAGAAGATGGTGGTTTCCCCTGTGGGCCCTGATCAGGAATCGAACCCAGGACTTCCACACGCCAGACTGACACTCTACTGCTGAGCCAACTGGCCAGCATGTTCTTTATCATGTTAGAAAAGCATCTAAAATAAATATATTTTTACATGAGTCACCAGCTATCTAAATTCTGATTTAAGAGAAAATGAAAACATTGAGTGTAGGGGAAAGAGAAAGTCCTGGAAGAAATGAAAACAATATTCAATATAAAGTTCCACTACCTGCATTAATTCAGAAGTAGCTCATCTGAACCAGTGAAAAGTCTGATTTTATACACACACACACACACACACACACACTGAACGTAGTTAAACTTCAATTCAAACCAAGAGAAGAAATGGTGGTCTTTTAAGGGTAATCTCCACTCTCAGACTTTCTTCTCCCTGTATCTCATGGCCTTTGGAATGAAGTCTTGTGGTTCAGTCTGTCTTGAGTATTCCCCATCAGTTAGTAAGTGAGCTGCAAGTTCTTCATGCCTTTGGCTCACTTTTGAACTCTATAATTTTTGCAGCCCTCTTGGAGGTATTAAATTATTCACTCATATCACCTTATCTTTTTGGCCACCCTTTGGTTTCGTGTTGCTGTTTGAACAGAACTGTCTTCGGCTTTGATTGTGCCATTGGAATTACTAGTGAGATAAAGCTCTTGGAAGGGCCAGGCAATAGGTAGTACTTCAGACTCTTATTCAACTCCAGGCTATACCTGGCTCCATGCCACAAGTTTCTCTCAGCATCCCACGGATTGCTGTTACCAAAATACATTTTACATGTTGATCCAAATTGCTTGCAGTCACTTGAAGTTTGGCCACACATCACTGTGTCATAGTACACTGACCCAGAACCACGTGCGCACACACACACACACACAGACACACACACACACAGACACATACATACTCATGTGCATATTCTGTAAAAAAGATCAGTTCAAGATTAGGTTTTCTTTTGTCTTATATTAAATCTGCATTTTTTCTAATAAGTAAAACTGAACTTGACTTTTTCAGCAAGTCTCTTCCCTTCTCTGGACTTCAGGTTTCTTAACTTTAAAACATGGGGACTAAATCTCTGGAATTTCTCTGCCCTCCATGGTTATGATTTAAGATGAAAGAGTCTGTCTTCTCTGATAACAGTGTGAGCTCTTTGAGGTTAGAGATGATAAACTATTTTTTAAGAATTTTTCTTTCTATAACACTTATAGCAATGGTTTATTGCAGTTGACTATGGGAGGAAAAAGAATGTTTTTAAGCTATCTCTTACTTTCTAGAATTAAAAAATATATGTATATATTTATTATATATAAATTAATAATACACACACACACACACACAAAATTCTCCTGATTGAGAACCACTAATCTAGCTCTTCTCTAGGACCAAAGGAAATTGGTCACTAAGGTAGCCATTGATCAACTGCCAGCATTTTTACCCTGTGTACTCATATTATTTTGCACAGTGTGTGCCTCCAAAATTTTCTGTGATAATTTTTTGGTGGTGAGCTTTGTTTTTTAATTTCTAGTTTGCATCAGAAAAATTGAGATCCCCCCCCAGAAAAAAAATCTGCATTCTTTATTCTCTTCTCTTTGTCTTGGGACAGCCTGAAATGCTGGCAGACACCTCCCTGTGGCAGCTGAGAGTCTGGGATTCACTTAGGGCCCATTAGTGCGCTGGCAAAAGAAAGTGGCCTAGCTGCTGGCCGCAGCCACATCTGTCTAATTGCATAGGTATCAAGGGGCCGTGCCCCCTCTGGTAATTGCTGTGGAAGGGGTCAGCAGGGCAGAGGCTTCATTCTCCTGGGCTCCTTCCCCCACTGAATTCTCTCTTGGTGAAGGCAAGTTGGCCAAGCCCATGACACCCCATCTGTCAGACGCATCCTTCCCTCCTTGCTCTCACGCTGCGGCCACATCCTAAGGGATGAGCTCAATCAATCTCTCCCGACACCAGGGCCAGGCCGGGAGATGGAAATCAGACCAAGGGACTAATGGCTTTGCTTCCCAGGCACCTGGACCGCCTCCAGGGCTCTGGACACATTCCACAGGGGGGCTGTCCATCTCCTTCTGGGGTGCTCTCGCTAACCCAAACACCGAAGCAAGGTGATTCCTCTTGCCGTACTCCAGAAAACATAGATTAGAGAGGCACTGTTTCCAAAGGGCCACCAGATAAGAGTTAGCTTGGAGCTAATCACCAAGGGAAGACCTGGGTGTGTAGGCAGCAACTGAGAGGGAGTGAAGGAGTCTAATATTCTTGGACATCTACTCTGTGTTGTCTGACACCCTGACAAACCAGTCAGAGCACTTAGAGAAAACCTATTTTAGCCTCCAAATAAAATAACATTGAGGAGTTGGATCCTCGAAACAGCAAAAGCAAGGCTGAGCCCAGTCTTCTCCCTGCAGGCAGCAGCCTTTGATACAGCCAGATTCTAGGGTTTTCTTACCATAATATCCTCCTATGTTTGTGCAGAATTGAATAATCCATAGATCACTCTCACAGTCCTTATCACTGAGTTTTTATCATTGGCTTTTCTGTAGGAATAAAGTAGAGACAACATGATGAGGTAGGAATAGTCTAGGGCCGTGATGGTGAACCTATGACACACGTGTCAGCACTGACACGCGTAGCCATTTTCAATGGGGCCAGATACCAGAAAAGTATGGGGCCGCATGCCCAGAAGGATGTTTCATCCTTGGCTCCTGCACGGCCAGGTGCAGTAGCCGAGGATAAAACATTTGCTGTAGTGTAGACACTCTGTGCTGGAGGTCTGTAGGCCAAAACAACAGAACTCCAGCACAGAGCATCTAGTTCTGGGACTTCCAGTTAGGCTGTAAGGGGATCCTTGACCTCACTTCTGGCCGCGGAGCAGGGAGCAGCAGAATGCCCGGGGGGACGCATCTCTGGGGGCCCTGTGATCGCCATTACCAGCAACCACATAACCACAGCAACCATCATCCAATCTACTGTTCTGGAGTGTCGTGTATTTCTAATTGACCATCATTACTGAGATAAGTGAGGGGGAGGCAGGGAGAGGCGAGGGCCTGTGCTACGGGTGCCGTTTCCTGCCACTAGAAATAGCGGCAGCCATCTTAATTTACATAAGATGCAACTTGCAGAATTTCAAGACAGCATCTGGGCTCAGGTGTTTGTTGACTTGAGGTCAAAGCTTGAGAATCTGGAAAGGTGCCACTTGGAGAATCAAGAGGAGTGCCACTACGAACAGGAAATTTGGAGTGTCTTGAACTGATTACCAGATACTTTAGCACCCTGAAAAATATAGCAATGGCTTTACTCACAATTTTTCCCTCTACGTACTTTTGTGAGACCTTATTCTCAGTGTTAAATAATATCAAAACCAACAAAAGAAACAGATTGACAGATGAAGTTAGTAGCGCTTGCTTGGGCTTGAAGTGTACAAAATACCAACCTTCAATTGAAGATTTAGCCAATGAAATTCAGCAACAAAAAAGTCACTAATAGGCAGATTAATTAAAGAATTTCCCCTCCCCCTCACTTATCTTAGTTCACAGCACCCCACACAAGTTAAATAATATCAAGATCAACAAAAGAAACCGACTAACAGATGAACAAAGAAGTAAGGTAAGTTAAATAATTAGTTTTTGGTTTATTAAATACAGTTATATATTACAATTATACATTTTTGTTATTTAAACTATAAATATTGCGAAATTCTGGTTTTTTTCTTGAAGTGACACACCACCTGAGTTATGCTCAGTTTTTTGGCAAATTTTGACACACCAAGCTCAAAAGATTGCCCATCACTGGTCTAGGGATTGGCACAGAGTGGATATAGGGTTGAATCTTCCTCCTAGATTTAATAGCTGTGACCTTGGGTAAGTTAATAACTCTTCAAAGTCTCAATTACCTTATCTGTACAGTGGGGATTATCCCCAGGTAGAGACTAAGTGACATCTGATACACTAATGCCAACACAGCACCTGGCATTATGCAAACATTCTCCTTCCTTTCCCTTCTGCCTTCTTCGTTCCTGCTGTGTGCTCTTTCAGTTGATGCAGCCTGGTGCCTGAAAGGCGGGTGACCCATTGGCAGGGGTTTCTGCTTGTTTCCTTTGTCTCTGAGGCAGGATGTAGACCTCTGAGCCAGGCAGTAGCAAAGGCTATGGTGGGGGACCCTGGGTGACCTCAGGTGGCAGCATCAGTTCTTTTTTTTTTTTTTTAAAGAATTCCTGCTACAATTTTCTTTTTATTTATTCATTTTTAGAGAGGAGAGGGAGAGACAGAGAGAGAGAAGGGGGAGGAGCTGGAAGCATCAACTCCCATATGTGCCTTGACCAGGCAAGCCAGGGTTTCGAACCGGCGACCTCAGCATTTCCAGGTTGACGCTTTATCCACTGCGCCACCACGGGTCAGGCTAGCATCAGTTCTTGCTGCTGTGTGTCCCTCTGAGACATAATGAAGGGATGCCTGTGGTGTCTTATGTTGTAGGGATATGAGGGCGGGCTTTGGAGACAAGCCATGGTCACTGAACAGGGAGGTAGCAGTTACTCAGTGTGTCTCTGGGATCTGTGACTGCACTGCCTGGGTAGGTTTTGGTGGTGGCTGAGGACCTGACTTGCATCTGATGGTGATGGAGAAACACAAGGTTAGTTTCTTGCAAGCCTCTGGTAACAATATTTTTGTTAACCAATCAATCCATTACCTTGTTTTATGTCTATTTCTGTTTAAGGACAGCTTACTTAATATAGATTGTTGATTCATTGTCATTGAACTCATGAGCTACCGCACATTTAATATCTTAGTCTTGTGAGCTCATTCTTAATCAGATTTGGCAGTCAGGTCCATTAGCCCTCAATCATTCATTTATATTTAATTTGTGAGTCTTGGGCTTAGAAGGATTAGTTACACCCACATAGACATGAACCTCTCGTTAGTTAATTTGGCCATCATTTAGGTCTTTGGCATTTGGGATAGGTCCAGTTGGGTACCCTTTAGAACCAAGTTTAATTTGTGCTTGGTGAGATCTTGGAAGGGGTTCAGATTCCAAACGGAGATTACAAGCTTGCATTGGAGAGAGTCAGGATATGGAACCAAGACCAGCTGCCTTGTCCAAGGATCCCATGGGAAGAGAGGCACCACCTGCCTCCTTGGAGTGGGCACCCTCACTGGCCACACTGGATCTCTCAGCTGGGGAAAGGGAGTTGTTTTCTCTCTCTGCCCAGCGAAGGGTGCCTCAGATCGCCATTGATCTATTGGAATGTCCAGTAGAACAATCGTTTTCCTCTTGACATGAGCATTGTTGACATTTTCATCAGCAGCCCAGGCTCTAAAAGCCACATCTTGGCAGGAGAAGAGGTGAAATCTTTCTCCAGCCTTTGCTCCAAGTGATCACTCTGGGATTCAGGGTTGAGTCTTTTCATCAGAGGAATAGAAGCACTGGAATAGAGGCACATAATTCTTTCCAGCTTCAGGGAAATTGGGTGTGTGTTTATGTTCCCCTCCTTTTTCTCCCCCCCTTTTTCTTCCTCCCTCCCTCCCTCCCTTCCTCCCTTCCTCCCTTCCTCCCTTCCTCCCTCCCTCCCTTTCTCCCTACCTCCCTTCCTCCTTTCTTCCCTTCCTTCTTTCCTTCCTTTTTTGTATTTTTTCCAAAGTTAGAAGCAGGGAGGCAATCAGACAGACTCCCACATACGCCCGACCGGGATCCACCCAGCATGTCCATAAGGGGGCAATGATCTTCCCATCTGGGGTGTTGTTCCCTTGCAGAGCCATTCTAGCACCTGAGGCAGAGGCCATGGAGCCATCCTCAGTGCCCGGGCCAACTTTGCTCCAATGGAGCCTGGGCTGTGGGAGGGGAAGAGAGAGACAGAGAGGAAGGAGAGGGGGAAGGGTGGAGAAGCAGATGGGCACTTCTCTTGTGTACCCTGGCCAGGAATCAAACCCAGTACCTCCACATGCCAGGCCGATGCTTTACCACTGAGCAAACTGGCCAGGGCCCATAGGTACCTTTCTATTGCTTATCAGTTTCTCTGATCAATCAATAACTATACAAGTATTAATCAGGCACCTGTTTTTGCCATAACCATGCTTGATAGTAAGGAAATGTGGAGAAAGATGGAGGTGCTGGGGATTAGTGGAATGGAATGTCTTAGCTATCTGGAACAAAGACACTGATGTATTGTGAGCCCTCGATTCAGTGGACATGGGAAAGAAGGCAGGAGATTTGGTTGCTTGATGGTACAAGCAGTAAAGTGAGATTCATTGTATCTCAAAGTTTTATTCTAAGTTGGCATGCCCTAGATACTATCTTATCTCTGAACGAAGGTTTCCAACAAATCTTGAACAAACTTTGCAACAGAAATTTTTATTTCAAGGAGAACGGGGTCTTTATTGGGCTTGTGTACAGTTCTGTGTGCAGTGAGAAGTCTGAGGAGGGGCAGGCGCTGGATAAATATTTGCTTAAAGAAAAAATTAAGAGAGACTGAGATGGACACTGGTACACACTCACCCACTTTGCCATGGACTGTCTTTGCAGTTGTTTCTGAATGTGTTTTGGGGGGATGATGACCTTCTCCTGCCATGCCTCCAGGAACTGGGTGAGGGGTCCAGGGGTGGTAAAATGTGTCACAGCATCTGGGAATGCATTGCAGACCCTCTTCCCTCAGTTGCTCATCAGAGGGCCTTCTGAGAGCTTTCCAGAAAACTTATTAGACAAGTCCAGCATCCGCTTATCTTTGAGAGGCACATGCATTCCCCTTTGCTGTCTCTAATGGCTATTATCTGAAAACTGTCTAGACTTTCCAACTGGGTTAAGGAGAATGAGAATGAAATATTTCTTCACTTGGGGATGGGGGTGGACACAATGAAATATTCCCATTCCCGACCTCTGAGGCTGACTCCCTGCACAGTCAGCTAGAGGCCCCACAACTTGGGGAATGGGATTTGTCAGTGCCTAAGTGATATCCCATCACAAGGAGACTATATATTGCTTGGCTTGCACAAAGAGTTTTTGCAATAAACTTTTCCATTTGAGTGGAAAGGAAGCAGGAAAAACCTTTAATCTTGTCTCTTGCATAGTATCTGTGATGGGGTTAGGGCGATTGCTCCCAACTGCTTAGAGAGTATTTTGGTGGGAGGTAGATTCCAGCTCCCTTTTGTATTCATGTATAACTTTTTAAAAAATCTCCTTTTATCCCAAAGCTCTTCATGTTAGCATCTAGCCAAAAGTACACTTTTTTTTTTCCAGTTTATTAAACATGTTGCCTCTTGGATCTTATATTAAAATCTATTTCCTTTCTGTAGGAGACAAGGCAAAACCAGAAAATTGCCTAGTAATTTTTCCACTTTGATTCTGCTGTTTGCAAAGGGCACCTCAGTTCTCCAGTTGCAGTAAGGAGCTGCTCTCTGGAGAAGGAAGGGACTTAAACTCTAGAGTTGCTGTCCCCCTGAGGGTGGGGGAGATCTGAAGTGGGCCAGACCCCTCCTCACCCCTCAGCTTTGACTTGGCATCAGATAGTGAGTTAGGGGAGCATGTCACTGTGAAAATTAAGCTTAAGTAAACTTTTTTTAAAATCGATCCCACAATCAAATAGAAACTATTGTTATCTGCTAGTACAGACTTTAAGGGGATCTCCGCTCTCTTTGGGGTCTCCCAGCCTTCGGTGATGTCTCCTTTGATTTCTTGGAGCATTTGTCTGATAGCAATGGACACTTCAAGGTCAGAAGGGACTTAATACTCTGCCTAAGTCTGGAAATTTCTCTCCGCCAAGAAAAGAGCTCACTTTTCTCCTAAGACAGCCCACTGACTGTAGGCCTCTCTAATTGCTCTGATGTCCTTCTGATGTTGAGCTGAAGTTTGTACTGCTGCCACGCACTGGTCTCTACCCTCACAGCTGAGAACACTGTTTCATCTAAACCAGTCTCCATGAGGAAGAGTGTGACAGTGGCCTGAGACTGCAGGACAGGAGCTGTGAGCTCACATGCTCTCAAGGGCCCCGGGAGGAGAGACCTCAGTGGATGGAGGGAGCTGGTCAGATGGTAAGTGGCCAGTGACAGACTCAGAGCGCTGAGACATAGGAGTGGTATGCTCCATTTCTAGAAGGGACACCATTCCTGCCAACCCCTGCTGCATGGCAGTGTGGGTCCAGTGTGGCCACAGAGTGCAATTTTTCAAGAGAAGCTTGAAATTCAGACCTTTTTTTTTTTATGTGAAATCTCTCACTTTCTAAATCCTGGCAACTAATTAAAGAAAATTAGCCTAGCACAGCAAGACCAAACAGACCAAACTTCAGGCCAGGAACAGCCCTTGGGTCTCCACTTTTTGATGGAAAAATGAAGAGCAGGGACGGCAGGCGTGAGAGCAGTGTACAGTTCTGAATTTTTACGACCCCCTCTCCAGTGCTCCTTTTGCTATTCTCTGTTTCCCAGCAATGAGTAGCTTGCAGTCCTGAAGTGCTCACATTCAGGGATGGCAGGGAAGGGGAGAGAGACCATGTCCCATCTAAAAGTTGGAGGTGGGAGGCAGCATCCAGTGGTGGCGTGGATGGTGGGCCGTAGCAGGACAGAAAGCAGGCAGAGAGCAGGCACCCATAGCGAGGGGAAGGCAGAACTCACAGAGCCTGCCTGGCTGGAGAAGAGAGTGGCCCCGACATTCCTGATGTCAACATGCCGGAGTCCCTCCAGAATCTCATGAAAATAGCACTCCCTTGGGGAAAGGGGAAATAGCTTAATTTGTTGGGTTGTACTGACAGGAGCTAACTGGGCAGAGCTCAGGGGTAGAGACCAAGAGGCAGGCTTCTTGGACAGGAAATGGGAGCAGAATGGGCTGAAAGGGGCAGTGGGAGGGCACTAATACAACTGGCGTCTCTGAATTCAGAGCCCAAGGAGTTGGTTATATTATGGGAGCTGGAGGAGGGGAGCTAATTTGTGTTTCCTTGCTGGTACCTTGGTTAAAATCTCTCTGTTTATCTATTTCTCTCTATTATATAGGTATGTGGGGCTTTCTACTTTATCTCTGTATACCTTGTACTAGTAAGCCCTTAATGACTGTTTGATGAATGAATATACTGTATATATTTAGTATAAAACATGCAACATTGGTCATAGAGGAAGTATGAACACCCACCTCAGGAAATCTGGGCTATCAACTCAGACTCTCAGGAGTTCAGCTTTCATGAGGGTGTCTGGACCCCCAAGGAGGACATTGGAGCTGTCAATTTGTCGTTGGGGGCCCGGGCTAACAACTTCTAAACAAACAGAAGAAACTTTAGCCTTCCTGTGCTTTAGTGCGGAGGAAGTAGACAAGTAGAAGAAAGTTATTAGGAAGTCATGAAATGGATACCACCTTTGGAGAGGACACTTTAAAAGGCCATAGTGGGGACAGGGACTTAGCCCAATCCCTAGGCAATTTTCTGAAGTTCCTAAAGAGAATAAAGAAGTGAAGAGAAAGGCCTGACTGTCCCAGGGGCTGAAAGAATCGTGATCACTCTGAAAGGCTCTGCTGTGATGGAGGTGGAGAGGAGGAGAGGAGAATGGCAGCAGGAGGGGAGGCAGGAATGATAGCCACTGCTGGGACCAGAAGGCCATTCTGCTGCCCAGGAGACCAGCTTTAGAGTTACCATGGCCTTGCTGGGTGAAGGCTGAGGCCAAAGTCTCAGTTCTGCCCAGAGCTCTTCTGAGTGGGGGAAACAAACAAGTATATTACTGTATGACTATATCTACTTACCTATCTTATCTATCTATCTATCTATCTATCTATCTATCTATCTATCTATCTATCATCTATTTATTATCTATCTATCTATCTATCTATCTATCTATCTATCTATCTATCATCTATCTCCTGTCTATCCATACACATATATTTATGTATCAATATTTATTTTGTGTATAAAATGAATATATTAAAAATTTCAAAATAGTTGTGCCTATTTGCATACCTATATTCAGAAATGGCCTGACCAGGTGGTGGCACAGTGGATAGAGTGTTGGACTGGGATGTGGAGGACCCAGGTTGAAACCCTGAGGTTGCCCGCTTGAGTGCAGTCTCATCCGGCTTGAGCGCGGGGTTGTTGGCTTGAGCGTGGGATCATAGACATGACCCCATGGTCACTGGCTTAAGCCCAAAGGTCACTGGCTTGAAGCCCAAGGTCATTGGCTTGAGCAAGGAGTCACTTACTCTACTGTATCCCTCTGGTCAAGGCACATATGTATCCCTCTGGTTAAGCAATCAATGAACAACTAAGGTGCTGCAATGAAGAATTGATCCTTCTCATCTCTCTCCTGTCCTGTCTGTTTGTCCCTCTCTCTCTCTCTCTCTGTCAAAAAAAAAAAAAGAAAAAAAAAAGGATTGCACTTCAATGCATTCCAGAAAATACTGAGCTATTGAGGACTACATTGAAAAATTATATTTTTTTCCCTGACTTTGAGGGTCTTCTATAGGTTTCTTCCACTTCTGCTCCCATTCTCCAATCACTCTTCTCCCTTCTGAAAGAAAAGTGACTAAGTCTACTGTGCACTCTTAAATTATTTTAATTTAAAAGGAGATGGTGTTAAAAGAGAGAGAGGAGCATCCCCTCAGAGAAGTTATCTCTTTCAAGGACATTTGAGATTCCAGATGCTGATACTGACATATGGCTGTGTCATCACATTTCTGGAGGGAGACACCGTGTCAGAACCGATGGCATGGTCACACATGGTCTCCGTCGAGTCAGTGGTTCATCTTTGTGCTCAGCTGCAGTTCTGCCCACCTGGGTCACTGTGTGGGCAGCTGCTGGGACAAGGACAGGACCTGGGGAGGCAAGTCCCTTGTCTCAAGAGAGCTGGCTATGAGCACATCAATTCAACCACATCTGCTTTCTAAAAAAGGGAAAAGAAAATTCCTTGGGAAGAAGCCGTGGAAAATGTGCAAATGACTCCCTAGTCACAAAGGACCAGTGGGGCAGAGCTCAGTGACAAAATGTGGGTTTTGAAAGAAAAAAAATCCTGTAAAAATGTGGTCGTAAGAATATTATTTGTCACTGACTGCAGAAATTTCACAACCGTGTCTCTTCCCTAAGGCAAGAAATGGAAACCTTGCGATGAAGGGAATAACTTGTAGCTTTCTCGGACAAATTGGTATCTACTGGCCTCTTGCCCACAGCACACAGCAGTCATCTATCGGCACCACATATTTTGGCATTTAATTCTACTGTTTAAAATTATTCTCTAGTTATTTCATGCTTCGCTGTCTTGTCCTTTCAAAAAGCCTGGTGTTGGTTCTACCTCAGTGTTGTCACCAAAGGATTCTTTCTTGAATCCTGCCCCAGATCCAAGGAGAACCTTAGGCTGTGGCCCTCTGGCTGGTGTCTGGGGAGCACTGGCGGCCTTGGGGGCTCCTGGGAACTCTGTGGTCACAGCCAGTTTGGCTGCTTGGTTCCGTCTGGCTCTAGGCTTCACCCACTGCTGTAGAAGCTGCCCCTGAGCCCTGTCAGTTCAGCTAGGCCACCACCCTACCACCTCATCTTTGCCAGCTCCTTGCTCTGTCGCATCCTCATTTTGGCCCCTTGTCTTGACCTCCACAACCTTCACGTTCACATTTCTGCTTTTCACCTGATGCTGAGAAGCACTGTTGCTTCCAAGATGCTGCCACATCATTCTACCTTGCTCTCTGGGATCCAAGCTTTGGTATCCACTCAACTTAGATCTAACCAGAGTTGATGATGCTCCCTGGACTTGGTGGTTCTGATTCCAGCTCCACCCTGGCAAGGGTCAGACCTCCTATTCTGGTTAGTTCTCTTTTTCAGTTCCACTCCCCACCCCCACCCCCATCCAAGTTTTCTCCTGCTCAGAGAAGGTGGGGCAGAAAGCAACAATGTGAGTTTCAGCTGAAGGAAGAGAACCGTTGGATTACTCACATGTGAAGCTGGTTGTCACTGCAAAGACTAAGAATAAAGAGGGCCAAGGGGATGTGAAGAGAAGAGGTGTTTTTATGCCCTTGTCTCTATTTCCTTTCCTCATTTTAGTTCTTCGTGTGTGCAAGAAAATATGTTGGTTATTTTTCACTGGCCTTCTTCAATGCCTGAAATTTTTACTTCTAGGTTTACTATGGTTGACACAGGTTACATTGTTTAGGAGTCAGTAGGAATGTTAGAGTACTGAGAAAGAGATCAAGTCTAATCAAGAGTGGTGGCTTCCAACCATGGTAGGGCATATTGGGACCAGACTGTGGTGATGTTTTTATTTATCCTGGGATAATACAGGCAATGGAGTGAGTTATTCATGGAGAGAAAAATGGGTAATTCAAAAGACATACTGATTTTGAGATCATGCATAACTATTTTGGGAAAGACATGTCTGTTTTGAAAGATGAAGTGGTGACGGAAGATGATTTGACTTTGGGTGGTAGGCACACAATGCAATATGAAGATCATGTGTCACAGAAATGTACACTTGAAACCTATATAACCTTATTAACCAGTCACACCAATAAATTTAATAGTAAGAAATAAAAGAAAGATGAAGTGATGTAAATCGGTAGTAGATTTTTTTTTCTATTTTTAAGTTCTTGTTTGACAAAACAGTTTGACAAAACTCAAGTTAGTTTTCTATTTTTATTTATCTTTAAATAATGAACTGGTCTGTAAGATCTCTAATTTCAATAACCGCTAGTTGAGAGCATGTTTTCCATCAAAGAGTGGCCTGGGTGGGGTCCAGGGAAAAAGAAGACCTGAAAATTCAGGGAGCAGCAAGCAGGGCCTTGAGTTTGAGAGAGACCCAGAGCCTACAGAGCCTGTCCACATTGTGTCCAAAGCCAGCCCTGGTCCCAACATGGTCAACATGCAAGAAGGATGGACCGAGGGTAACTCTGCCAGAGATAACACTCTTCCTTCTTCTCCTGCCTCAGCAAGAAGGCTCTCAAGTTGTCAAGAAATCTCTTCCATTTCTTACCCAGATGGGTGACTGTAATCCATCAAGAGACAAAGATGGTTGAGGGAAAGTGGTGTCCACGCTTCAGCGCTACTGGCTCTGTGTTTTGGTGAAATGCCTAGCCCCAGGACACCCAGTCTCTGAGGTCAAAGGCCAGTGTGTTGTAATGTGAATTCATGTTACCAAATTAAGCAGTCACGTACATAAAGGAATACACTGACTATTCCATAAAAATTAGTTTTTGTTTTGTTGTTTTTTCATTGAGTTTAAAGACCCTGTAGGGGAAAGAGAAATTTATCCTGGAGGAGGGAAGCTGGGGGATCCTTCTCCAGCCCACCACTCTCTTACTGTGGTTTCTACAGGAGCATAATTTTCAGAAAAAGTGTAAGCTAAGAAGTAAAATGGAAAATTTGAGAAGATAAAAATATAAACAATTCTTTTAAAACGTTCTTTATATTCCTGAAGTGACTTTTTAGTTTAAAATATAACAATGTAGAATGTATAAGTTGTTTTGTTCAAAATTGCCACACATTCAAAACTAGTTTATTCAAAAGGCACACATTTTTTATTTTATTATCTTTCAAACGTTGAACATTTTTATCACCAGTGGAGTTATAGTTTATTGATCTTTAAATAAGGTAGACTTCATTATTTATTTTTTTATTACTTAAATAATGTAAATAACTTTTCTTTCTCTGAATTTCAAGAAATCTCTGGGCCCTGGCCGATTGGCTCATTGGTAGAGCATCAGCTCAGTGTGTGAATGTTCTGGGTTTGATCCCCAGTCAGGGCACACAGGAGAAGCATCCATCTGCTTCTCTATCCCTTCCTCTCTCACTATTCTCTCTCCTTTTCCCTTCTGCAACCATTGCTCAATTAGAGCAAGTTGGCCTTCGGCCCTGATGATGGCTCCATGACCTCTACCTCAGGCACTATAAAGAACTTGGTTGCTGAACAATGAAGCAGTGCCCTAGATGGGCAGAACATCGCTTCTTAGTGGGCTTGCCAGGTGGATCCCGGTCGGGGTGCATGCGAGAGTCTGTCTCTGCCTCCTCTCCTCTTACTGAATAAAAAAAAATAGGGGGAAGAAATCTCTGACCCTGACTGGGTAGCGCAGTTGGTTAGAGCATTGTCCCCATATGCCAAGACTGTGGATTTGTTCCCCGGGCACATAAAAGAAGCAACCAATGAATGCACATGTAAGTGGAAGAACAAGTCAATGCTTCTCTCTCTCTTTCCCTCCCTCTCGCCCTTTCTCTCTCTCACTCTCAAATCAATAGATATAAAAATTATTTTAAAAATCCCTAAAGATTGCAATAACAGTTTTTATACTTTTTGGAGCTTAGCATTTCTCACATGTCAAGTAGATTCATAAAGGGAACTGAGGAAAAGAAAAAGCTATCTTGTTATTGTCTCATCTGTATCATTGAGTTCAACGTTTGATAGGCTTTGTCTAATGTGTCTCATTTCTCAGGTGTCACCATCCATAATTTCTCTTCCCTAAACTTCATTTTTATTTTCTCAATAAGCTTTTACAGCCCTGGCCAGGTAGTTCAGTTGGTTGGAGCATTGTCCTGATATTCAAAGATTGCAGGTTCTACCCCCAGTCAGGGCACATACAAGAATTAACCAATAAATGCATAAACAAGTGAAAAAAAATTGATGTCTTTCTTTCTCTTCCCCTCTCTCTAAAACCAATAAATAAAAAATATAAAAAAATAAGCTTCTGCAGATTGGTTCAATCTTTTCCATTTAAAAAATATCTTAGATTTTCTTTTTTTTTTTTTAATACAGGGACAGAGATAGAGTCAGAGAGAGGGATAGATAGGGACAGACAGACAGGAACAGAGAGAGATGAGAAGCATCAATTATCAGTTTTTCGTTTTGACACCTTAGCAGTTCATTGATTGCTTTCTCATATGTGCCTTGACCATGGGCCTTCAGCAGACTGAGTAACCCCTTGCTCAAGCCAGCAACCTTGGGTCCAAGCTGGTGAGCTTTGCTCAAATCAAATGAGCCCGCGCTCAAGCTGGCGACCTCCGGGTCTCGAACCTGGGTCCTCCGCATCCCAGTCTGATGCTCTAGCCACTGCGCCACTGCCTGGTCAGGCTAGATTTTATTTATTTCCAAATTATTTTTTAGTATTACAAATGTAGACCAGCTATTTTCACACATGCAGATGATGGAGAAATGCAAAGCAGGCAGAAAGCTGATAAAGAAGATGTGTAGAGGATGTGACATAGAAAGGCTACAAGACAGAAGGAACAAATTCATCAGAACCCCAGGTTTTTCCTTGCATCATCCACATAGAAATGTTCTCTATTTAGAAGATACAAGCCTGACCAGGCAGTGGCGCAGTGAATAGAGTGTAGGACCGGGACACAGAAAACCCAAGTTCGAGACCCCGAGGTCGCCAGCTTGAACACGGGCTCATCTGGTTTGAGCAAGGCTCACCAGTTTGAGCCCAAGGTTGCTGGCTCGAACAAAGGGTCACTAGGTCTGCTGTAGCCCCCTGGTCAAGGCACATATGAGAAAGCAATCAATGAACAATTAAGGTGCCACAACAAAGAATTGATGCTTCTCATTTCTCCCCTTTCCTGTCTGTCTCTGTCTGTCCTTCTCTCTGACTCTCTCTGTCTCTGTCACAAAATAAATAAATTAAAAAAAAAAAAAAGCCTGACCAGTGGTGGTGCAGTGGATAAAGTGTCAACCTGGAAACACTGAGGTTGCCGGTTCAAAACCCTGGGTTTGCCTGGTCAAGGCAGATATGGGAATTGTTACTTCCGGCTCCTCCCTCCTCTCTCTCTCTCTCCTCTCTAAAATGAATAAATAAAATCTTTAAAAACAAAAGAAAAAAAGAATACCTTGAACAAAAAAAGAAGATACAGAAATGTCTGTTCTAGTATCACATTCTTGGTTTTCTAATCTTGTCATGATGGATCTGGGCAAAGTACATAAAAAAGCTCCTGTAAAGGATTCATTGTTCTAGATGCCATTATGAACACTTGTGATTCATGGGAAGACATCAAAATATCAACATCAACAGGTGTTTGGAAGAAGTTGATTCCAACCCTTGTGGATGACCTTGAGGAGCTCAAGACTTCCATGGGTGTGGAGGAAATAGCAAGAGAACTAGAATTAGAAGCGGAGCCTGAAGATGTGACTGGTTTGCTACCATCTCCAGATAAAACTCTAACAGATGAGGAGTTGCTTCTTATGAATGAGCAAAGAAAGGGATTTCTTGAGATGGAATCTACTGGTGAAAATGCTGTGATGATTATTGAAATGACAACAAAGGATTTAGAATATTCCGTAAACTTAGGCAATAAAGTGTGGCCGAATTTGAAAGAACTGACTCCAGCTTTGGAAGAAGTTCTGCTATGGGCAAAATGCTATCAAACAGCATTGCATCTTCTCGAGAAACAGTTCATAAAAGAAAGAGTGAGTTGATGCAGCAAACTTCACTGTTGTCTCATTACTTCATAACTAGAAGCTTGTTACATTTTGACCTTAACCCATTTTGCTTTCCCTTTCTGACCCCTCAACTCTAGAAACCACCAATCTGTTCTCTGTACCTACGAGTTTGGCTTTCTTTTTTTTTTTTCTTTTTGTATTTTTCCGAAGCTGGAAACGGGGAGAGACAGACAGACTCCCGCATGCGCCCAACCGGGATCCACCCGGCTCGCCCACCAGGGGTGAAGCTCTGCCCTTAAGGGGCGATGCTTTGCCCCTCCGGGGCGTCGCTCTGCCGCGACCAGAGCCACTCCAGGGCCTGGGGCAGAGGCCAAGGAGCCATCCCCAGCGCCCGGGCCATCTTTGCTCCAATGGAGCCTTGGCTGCGGGAGGGGAAGAGAGAGACAGAGAGGAAGGGGATGTGTGGTAGAGAAGCAAATGGGCGCTTCTCCTATGTGCCCTGGCCGGGAATCGAACCTGGGTCCCCCACACGCCAGGTCGATGCTCTACCCCTGAGCCAACAGGCCAGGGCTGGCTTTATTTTTTTAAATATAAGATTCCACATATAAGTAAGATCATACAGTTTTGTCTTTCTCTGTCTGACTTAGCTCACCTAGCCTGGTGCCCTCAAGGGCCGTCCATATTGTTGCAAATGGCAGCATTTCCTTCTTTTTAGGTTGTTTTCCACGTATTATTTTTATATGTTCATAAGACCTTCCTAAATTTGACCAAAATAAAAAACAGTGGGACTTTATAGGACACATTCTCTAGTCATGAACAAATAAAATTAGAAATAAACAATAAAAGGGTACTAACAAATAATGACTATTTGGAAATAAGAACTAGTTCTAGAAAACACTAAAATCAAACAGGAAATTTAAAAAGAATTTTCTGTTTAGAAACAAAAAAAGAATTACTGGAATAGAAAACCAACAACCAAAAACAAACAAACAAATACAGACCAGCAAATAAACTCACCAATAAGTTAAAAGAAAAAAAAATTTTGACACAACAGTAAATGCCAAAAAGGCATTAAATTATATGTGTCATTCTTTTTTTTTTTTTTTCTTAAGCAGGGAGGCAGAGAAACAGATTCCCGCATGCATCCCGACCAGGATCCACCCAGCAAGCCCCTGATGGGGAGATGCTCTGCCTGAGGCAAGGCCATGGAGCCATCTTCAGCATCCGAGGCCAACTGGATCCAACCACGCCATGGCTGTGGGAGAGGGAGAGAGAGAGAGAGATAGAAAGAGAGAGTGAGAGAGTGAGAGAGAGAGAAGGCAGAGGGGTTAAAAAGCAAATGGTCATGTCTGTGTGCCCTGACCAGAAATCAAACCAGGACATCCACACGCTTGGCCGACACTTTACTGTTGAGCTAACCGGCCAGGGCCATATGTGTCATTCTTAATATAAATGGGAATAGAAAAGAGGAAATCCTTGAATATAAAGGTCACCATAAAACAATAAAAAATATTATCGTAAAGTAATAGATGGTGCTAAGACAATTTCAAATACAATAAAAAAGTAGAAAGAAGGATGCCCACAATCACCATTATTATTTAACTTTATTTTGGAGTTTTTAGCAGATGTAATAGGCAATAAAATTAAATAGCAGGCATAAATATTGGAAAAAAACTAGGTTAAACCATCTTTTCTTGCTACTAATAAGATTGTATATATGAAACCCAAGGAATCTGAAGGAAAACTATTGAATTTAATAAATGAACTTGGATATAAAACAATTATATAAAAAGAATTTATTTTTTTTAGTATTCCAACAGTAAGCACCTAGTAATGGAAATGGAAAGATTATATCATTTAAAATCATGAAAAAATAGTTTAAAGTGGCCTGACCAGTGGTGGTGCAGTGGACGGAGCATCAACCTGGGACAATGAGGTCCCAGGTTCAAAATCCAAAGGTCACTGGCTTGAGTGTAGGCTCACCAGCTTGAGCACGGGGATGCCAGCTTAAATGTGGGATCATCAAGATGACCTTATCGTTGTTGGCTTGAGCCCGAAGGTCACTGGCTTGAAGCTCAAGGTCACTGGCTTAAAGCCCAATGTTGCTGACTTGAGCAAGAGCTCACTGGCTGGAGACCCCCAAGTCATGGCACTTATGAGAAGCAATCAATGAACAACTAAAGTGACACAACTATGAGTTGATGCTTCTATCTCTCTCCCTTCCTGTCTCTGTCTCTCCCTCTTACTAAAATAAATAAATAAAAATAAATAAAAAATAATAATTTAAAGTGAAGACCTAGATTCTGTATAAAAATATGATACCTCACTAAAAGACAGATCTGAATAAATAGAGAGCCACATTATATTGTTAGATGGGAGGATAACAATAAAAATGACAATCTTCCCAAATTGATATATAATTTTTTTCTCACTAAACTTTGTTTTAATGGATCTCATAATTCTGTGACAGATATTTGGTCAAGTTGTTCCCACTAAAAAGTACTGATTTTAAAAACTGAGAACTTAAAAACTGCCACACACAAAAAAGCCCCAAATGGTCCACAAAACATTCTCTTTTCTTTCTGAAAGTTTTACAATGCATTGTAATCAAACCAGTATTTTGCTATTAAACTTAAATGGCCAATTGAAACAAACAATTCTGAGACTATTCTTCCATTACCGATTAAGACTGGGGTGGCAGATATTGGGGGTAATATTCATTTAGTCTTCTGAGCAGATTTGGTGACTTTGCCAGTACCAGCTGCCTTTTTGTCCACTGCTTTGATGACATCCACAGCAGCAGTCTGTCTTATGTCATGAATAGCAAAATGGCCCAGAGGAGGATAGTCAGAGAAACTCTCAAAACACACGGGCTTGCCAAGAACCATATCAATAATGGGAGCATCACCAGATTGCAAAAAACTTTGGGCATCTTCCAGCTTTTTCCCATAATGACAATCAATCTTCTCTTTCAGCTTAGGAAGTTTGCGAGCAACATGAGCTGTGTGACAATCCAGCACAGGTACATAGCTGGCAGTGATTTGGCTTGGATGGTTTAAGATAATCACCTGAGCCATGAAGCCAGCTGCTTCCATTGGTGGGTCATTTTTGATGTCACCAACCACATTCCCACAATGAACATCTTTGACAGATATGTTCTTGACATTGAAGCCCACATTGTCCCCCACCCCCAGAAAGAGCCTCACTCAATGCTTCATGGTACATTTTAGCAGCATTTATTTCAGTTGTAACATTGACTGGAGCAAAGGTGACCACTATGCCTGGTTTGAGAACACCAGTCTCCACTTGTCCCAAAGGGACAGTACCAATACCACCAATTTTGTATATATCTTGGAGGGGCAGATCCAAAGGCTTGTCAGTTGGATGTGTTGGCAGCAGGATGCAATACAGAGCTCCAAGCAGTGTGGTTCCACTGCCATTGCCATCCTTACAGGTGACTTTCTATCCCTTGAACTAAGGCATGTTAGCACTTGGCTCTAGCATGTTGTTGTCATTATAACCAGAAATTGGCACAAATGCTACTGTGTCAGGGTTGTAGCCAATTCTTTTAATGTATGTACAACTTCTTTAACAGTTTCCTCATATCTCTTCTGGCTGTACGATGGTTCAGGGGAATCCATTTTTTAACACCAGCAATCAGTTGTTTCATACCCAGTGTATAAGCTAGAAGGACATGTTCATGGGTCTACCCATTCTTGGAGCTACTGGCTTCAAATTCATCAACACCAGTAGCAACGATCAGGAAAGCACAGCCAGCCTGAGAGTGCTTGTAACGATGTTTTTGGTAAATTCTGTGTGTCCTGGGGCATCAGTGTTGGTTGCATAATTCTTGTTGGTCTCAAGTTTTCATAAGGAGACATCAATGGTGATACCACATTCATTTGCAGCTTTCAGTTTATCCAAGACCCAGGCATACCTGAAGGATTCCTTCCTCATCTCAGCAGCCTCCTTCTCAATGTTTTCAATGATTGTTTTGTCAGTCTCACCACATTTGTAGACCAGATGGCCAGTAGTGGTGAACTTGCCAGCATCTATGTGTCCAGTGACAACGACGTTAATATGAATCTTTTCCTTTTCAATTTTGGCTTTAGTTTAATGATAGTTTTTATGACACCTGTGTTCTTGTGGTAAACCCATTGCAAAAAGGATATAAAAATTTCTGCAGTTTAAAACTTTGATTGGATTATCTTAGAACTGGATGAAAAGATCCTAAATTTCCATAAAATATTCAAGAATAAGAATGTTATGCCTGGCCCGTGGTGGCACAGTGGATAAAAGCGTAGACCTGGAATGCTAGTTCAAAACCTTGGGCTTGACTGGTCAAGGCACATATGGGAATTGATGTTTCCTGTTCCTCCCTTCCCTTTCTTTTTCTCTCTGTCTCTCTCTCCTCTTTCTAAAATGAACAAATAAAATCTAAAAAAAAAAAAAAAGAATGTTCTGAGAAAGAAGAACAATAAGGAATGACTTGCCTCATATATAATATGTATTATAAAGCCTCTATAATAAAACCAAGATGGTATTTATGTAAGAATAGACAAGTAGGTCATTGGAACAGAATTAACAATCCAGAATTAGATGTCAGAATAAATGAGAATTTAACATAAGACAAGTGTGGTGGTTTAATTCAGAGGGAAAATAATGGACTTTTTAATAAATGGTGCTAGCATAACTGGATATCCATCTGGAAGAACAAAATGGACCTCATTCTTATGTCAAACAAAAAAATAAATTCCAGATGGATTAAAAACAAATGTAAAATGAAAAACATTAAAATGTTGTAAGAAAATATAGACTGTAGAAGTTAGTGAGATCCTACCAACCAAGACTGGAAGCACAGAAATAATAAAAGAAAAGTAAGACATATTTGGCTCCATAAAAATTTTAAGTTTTTGTATAGGAAACATTTTCATATATAAATTCTATAGGTTAACAACTGACTTTGGAAAATATTTGTAATGCAGACATCAAAGAGTTAATTTCTTATTTCTTGAATATATAAAGAGCTAAAAGACATACCAAGCAACAAAAAAGTAAGTTGTGTGTTTGCATAGACAATTTAAAGAACAAATGTCTGTATGACAATTTAAAGTAAAAGTCTGTATGAAAAGATGCTTGAATTCATTAGTAATCAGGGAAATGTGAAGTGAAGCCATAGTAATAGGTTTGCACTTATTAGACTAGCAAAATTAAAAAACTCAAATTCATTGTCAGAGTTGTGTGTGAAAGACAGTAATGCTTATGAAAATGTGAAGTGTTATATCCTTTTTGGAAAGCAATGGGGAACATCTATTAATATTTAAAATTTCATACACATATTGAGAACCAGCATTATATCAATACTTTCAGAAATATTTATTTATTTAGTAAGAGGAGCAGAGATAGTGAGACAGACTCCTGCATGTGCCCCCACTGGGATCCACCCAGCAACCCAATCTTAAGTTGAATCTCAAGTACAAAGCTATTTTTAGTGCCTGAGGCTGATGCGCTCCAGTGAAGCTATCCTTGGTGCCTAGGGCCAGGCTAGAACCAATGGA
The DNA here is from genome assembly GCF_036850765.1 of Saccopteryx bilineata. NCBI lineage: Eukaryota > Metazoa > Chordata > Mammalia > Chiroptera > Emballonuridae > Saccopteryx > Saccopteryx bilineata. The sequence continues at coordinate 32,756,223 of NC_089495.1, read as the reverse complement.
GCCACTGGCTGAGGGAGGGGAAGAGAGAGAGAGAAGTGGAGAGGGAGAGAGGGGTAGAAGTAGTAGATAGTGGCTTTTCCTGTGTGCCCTGACCTGGCATGGAACCTGGGACATCCATATGCTGGGCCAAAGCTATCCACTGAGCCATAAGCCAGGGCCACTTTCAGGAATTTGTTGCATAAAAACAAATATATACAATATATGTCTATTGCAGCATTATTTCTAGTGGCCCAGCACCAGAAAAAAGTGAATTGCTTGTCAATAGGGAACGGCTGAATAAATAATGATACATCCACACCATGAAATATTGTGTAACTATTAAAAAAAAAAGAAACAAATTTAGAGCCATACCAGATGACTTGGAGTGATTTCCCTGAGGAAATGTTTGAGTGAGTAATGCAAGATGCAGAAAAGTATGTATAAAACAAATGATAACAGAAAATGTTTTGTCTGTGTATGTGCATGTGTGTATGTGTGTGTGTATGTCAGATTATCTGATTATCCACTGACTTCATGAAAGTTCTATTAGGAGACCTTCCATATAAAGCCTATCCTTTTCCTTAATGGCCTTTATCACAACTTGTTACTTTATTTAGAATATTTATACATTATACTATGCACTGTGTATTATATTACTTATAGGTTTGTTTGTGGGACTATTTGTTTATATATCTCTCTCATACTAAATAGCATCAGACCCATGTTTGCATTTGTCTTCCTTCTGTGGGCTCTGCAACCCTAGCACCTGATACAGCCCTGGCCCACAATACGTACTCAATGAATATTTATTACACAAATGAACACGACTCCAATTTCTGCTATGCATTTAGGGAAGGGCAACAAACTCAGCTAAAAATGAAGACAGCTTCCTGGATATCTTAAAAAGATAGTGCAATGTATCTTTTCTTCTACGTAAGGACCTAAGGATGTAGCTGAAAGCCCCTGTCCCCGTTACCAGAAGTGATCACCTTGAGAATAGGGAGTTCTCTGCCATCTTCATGTTTCTCCCCAGCGGCATGTTATTCAGCCAAGAATTGAACCATGTACACAGGGTCATACCAATGTAACTGCTGTCTGTTGGTTGTCAGAATTCAGAGTTACCAAAGCATGGGAGATGTGGGTGCTGCTGCTGGGAAGATGGGCCCACTCTGTTTGCCAAAGCCAAGTCCAGGGGTAACTTACTTGACCAAAGTGAAATGTGAATGAGCCGGGAGAGTGGTGGGTACAGGTGCTCTTATAGCACAAGAGTCAGGTGGGAGATGTTGTTAGGAGTTGATGGGATGAGAACAGATGTTTATATTATGTAAAGATACAAAGGAGACCAACATGGAATAAAAATCAGAGCATAAATATCAGAATTTGGGAGGAGATGACCAGGAAAGGATGAGAATAAATGAGTTAAAGCTTCCTTGTTCATATGGCTCCGATCAGTGGCCGATGGATTATAGTTAGGAGTTGACACATAAGACATAGTGGTTGGTCTTAATGAAGCATTTTCTTTAGCTTATAAGGTAACCACCAGAAGAAAAACCCAGGAACTTTAAAAGAGATTGTCTCCAGGAAGTGGCCCCATGGGCGGTACAGAGTAAAGAAGGACAGTGTGATTTTCATCGTAAACATTTTATGCTACGCACAAAATATGCATATACATTGATAAGACAAAAAAAAACCCACTCTGTTTTACGATGGGCGATTCATAGTAAACTTCAAACATGGCAATCAATCCCATAGTCGGGGAGCCGTGTTTCTGAGTAGCCTATCAGCGTCAGCTTCTCCCGAGGTCCAAGAGCCATAGCATCTTCTCACATGATCCCCCTTTTAAAAAAATTTTTAAAGATTTTATTTATTTATTTTTTTAGAGAGGGGAGGGAGAGAGAGAGAGAGAAGGGGGGAGGAGCAGGAAGCATCAACTCCCATATGTGCCTTGACCAGGCAAGCGTAAGGTTTCAAACTGGCGACCTCAGGGTTCCAGGTCTACACTTTATTCACTGTGCCACCACAGGTCAGGTGATCCCCTTTTCCTTTAATCTACCAGCTCTCACTCCCTCCCCAGAAAGGGGAACTGAGCCCTTGTCCCACATCTCACATTCTCCATACTTTCTTTTAGGCTCTGGCTGAATGGCCCAGACAGGAGCAAGTAGGAATACAGAAAGGTCTTTCCTTCCTGAATATCTGCCATCACCACTCACTGCTGTGAAATTGTTTGTCCAGCCATTCCAAATCCTTCCAAATAGCAGTGGGCAAAGGGAAGATGGAGTCCGTAGGGCACTGCTAAAGGTCAAATTCGGAATCCTCAGTCCTGTCAATCAGAGCCAGGAGTTCACAGAGCCGGTGAGATTTCAAACAGGCAGTGGAGTGTGCCGGAAAGAGCATGCCTTTAAGAGCAAGAGCATGAGTTCCAGCTTGTTATTGGTGTTCACTTAACCAATTCAGTCCTCCACTGTGAAATGTGCACATGATACCTGTCCAGTTACCTCACTATAAAGATGGAAGAAAGAGAGGAGGCATGTGGAAGGGTTTTACAGATAAAACTAAAGTCTCTACAATTTAATATTATCCACTATGTAACATGAGCCTTATGTTCATCATCTCTTATTCTTGTACCAACTCTGAGGCTCAGAGTAATCAAATGACCATTCATTCATTCATTCATTCATTCACCAAAAATTCATGTGGTCCTTCCTATCTGACATACCTTATTCTAGGCATTTACATATATGATCTCATTTAGTTGATTATTATTATTGTGAGAGGAGGGGAGGCAGGGACAGACTCCTGCATGCACCCCAATGGGGATCCTTCTGGTCCCTCTGGCAAGCCCACTAGGGAGAAATGCTCTGCCCATCTGGGGCATTGCTCCTTCGCTTAGCAACTGAGCTCTTAGAGCCTGAGGCGGAGGCCATGGAGCCATCCTCAGCACTTGGAGTCAACTCACTCCAATTGAGCCATGGCTGCAAGAGTGGGGGGAGGGGAATGAGAGGAGGAGGGGTGGAGAAGCAGATGTGCGCTTCTCCTGTGTGCCCTGGCCGGAAATTGAACCTGGGACATACACACGCTGGGCCGATAAATCTACCACTGGGCAAACTGGCCAGGGCCTAGTTTATTATTAATGCATACCAATTGTTGTGCTGAGCCATACCTGGAACCCAAGGTAAAAGGGAAAAATCAGTAACAGTTAATCTTATTTTGTTCATCGTAGATATCTTTGCATTAATTTTTCAAAATATTGCATTAAAATATTATTTATCTTGATTTTTGAGTTTTTAGGCACCTCTTTAAATTTGGTGCCTTGGGCAAGTGCCTCCCTCAGCCCACTCGGTCTTAGCTCTGCTTCTAACCCTATGAGGTAGGTATTATTTTAATCATATTACAGAAAAAGAAATTCCAGTTCAAGGACATTAGCTAACTTGCCCAAGTTACAAAACTAATAAGTAGTAGAACAATAACATATATCCAAGTCTGTGACTTTATGCCACAGACTTTTTTTTAAAGATGCTAACTTTTAATTGAGGGACTGTACAGAAAAAAATCCTTTAAGGTCTGGAAAGTGTTAATTTAGTATCACCATTTTAAAGCTTCTTTATACTCTCAATGTGTTTTGTTTGGGATTAAAAGCTCGTAGAGACTATCATTTTCTTTGTATGATGCAGCGTTATGTACAGATAGGAGTTTGACTAGTAACAATTACATGAAAATATGTACAGTGTGCTTCCACATATCATCTGTGCTTTACAGACCAGTGAAATAGAATAGATGGATAAATTTCTCCATCTCTCGGATGAAGAAACTGAGGTTTACAGAGAAGAAATGGCTTGTGGAATTCCACACTCACTTTGAGATAGTATAGTCTTCTTGCTCTTTTTTAAAAAAAATTATTTTAAAGAGAGGCTGGTGGGGGAGGAGGAAGATGGGGAGAAGGAGAGAGAGAGAGAAATCGATTTGTTGTTCTACTCATTTACGCATTCATTGGTTGATTCTCATATTTGCCTTGACCAGGAGTTGAACCTACAACCTTCACATATGGGACAATGCTCTAAACCAGGGGTCTCAAACTCGCGGCCCGCCGAACGGCTGTGATCTTGCTCTGCGGCCCACATGCTGAGTTGAGTTTGAGACCCCTGCTCTAAACAGTTGAGTTATCAGACAGGGATCCTCCTTGCTCCTTAATTTTTATCTTTGGATGCTAACAATGGCGGGACTGTCCATAGTTCTGGGGTGGGAGACACTAAATCAACAATGAGACGATGTGAGGGAGTTCTGAGTCCATGTCAACCTCTTCATAGACAATCACAGAAGCTCCTAATAAAAGGCAGGTCTGAGGATCTTCCTGTGAAAACTTCTCAGTTTGTAGAGGATTATCATTACTTACCCTTCCTCCAGACTCCCTTCACCAGGGAAGAAGAAAATTAATGTCTGTTGTCTTCCTTTCTCTACTTCTTTCAAGTTGTGTAGCCTGTGAATATCCAGACCAGTAGAGGGCACTCCTGCCAGTTGGCAAGCCAGCCAGTGGTTGATCTGCCCCTGTGAACCAAACAGGAGCTACCTGATGAACACCAACTGGCCCAGTTCATGAAGATCAGCAATGGCACAGGGACTTTGGGCACAGATATCACTGGGGTTTGAGGGGAAAAATTACTGCAGCCTTCTCACTGAACTCTCTGTCTCTGTTTTGTTCTTCTCAAACCCAAACCAAAGCTAGAGTCATCTTAGTTTCCTCAGTGACTTCCCACTTTCCCTTAGATAAAGTCCAAATCAGAATAGCTCTTTACAAATATTTCCAGCCCCATTTCTCACAACCACCACCTTCACATGTTATGGTAAATTCTGAGCCATTTTCAAGACCCCAATTTCACTGGCCCGTCTCTTCTGGAGCTATGCACAAGTTGTATTTTCTGCCTAGGTTTTCTTTCTCTTGGGTGCCCCTTGGGTAGCTACTTCTTTCCCTGTATAAGCTCCCAGTTTAGATGTTATGTTTTCAGCCGAAACTTCCCTGCCCCCTCATATGGGATTACAGATTCTTCCCGCCACTTCCCACTCACCTGCCTTGCCCTGGCGTGGCACTCGGGCTAGTGCGTAGTAGTTGTGTGTCACCCTGACTGACTTCCTCCGCTCAACTAGAGGCTCTGAGATCCTCCTACTGGTCTCCGAGTTCCCTGATGTCCTCGCCTTCTGCTCTCCACCCTATTTCAGCCACTCACTTCCATGTTGATCATTCCTTGTGGCTCCTCATTCTGCACCTGCTGCAGAGTAAGAACTCAATAGAGATTATTTGGTGAATGAAATATTTTTAAAATAATTTGTCCTATAGCACTGTCTCTTACTGTGTCATTCAGGAAATACCAGTGGCCGTTGTTCCGAAGCAGATCCCTTGGCACACTCTCAGAGAGACTCCAGAGGTGGGGTGGGGCCCAAGAGTCTATATTGTAACAGATTTTTACACGAGTCTTATGAATATTGAAGGTTGAGAGCTACCGCTCTGTTTATCAATAATGAAGAAAATGCTTGTTGTGTCTGTGTTGCCACCATCGCAGTCAAACGCCCCATCCAATAGTCTCTCAGGCTGTGGCTCTCCTTCGCGGGAGGGAGAATGGGATCTAGTGGTCTTTTCAAGATAGTTTCTCCATGCTGTCTGATCCCCCCTGCCTGAGACCCCCCCCCCCCAGCCTCAGGGAAGAAATCCTCTTTGTATCTGGCCTGAGCCTGCTGGGGCTGTTCCCACCAGGTATGGGTGTGACTGCAAGTCAGTCCCTCCTTGTGTGGGTGTGGTGAGTGCTTCTTGCCCAACATTCTTGACTGTTTTTCTCCAGGTTATTTCCCCATGTGTGCCAAGCACTTTGTAAATGTGATAATGAGGGGTCCAATTTGCTGTGCCAGCAGATAAAACAGAGGAGCTGAGCGCAGGGCTCCCCTGGAAAGCAAACGTTAGCTGCTGCCCGGATTGTTTCCTCACTTCCCCTGCCTCGGCTGCCCCCCACGCAGATTGAACTAATTAGGTGGCTAGCACTTCATAATGAAGGCTAATAATCGCCTAATGGGTAGTCTTGAACAAACAAGCTGCAAGGGCTAGAGCAGAACCCGTTTTCCTCATCCCCAGGCCCTCGGGAATTAGGCCAGGCAGGTGAAATGACTCTCAGGAGCCTCCGGTGCTGAATCTGGGACATGGGGACCACGCAGCCAACCCCTTCTTTGCCCAGCCTGTTAGAAGAGTTGCTATGTGAGCCAAGGCTCCTGGATTGGCCAGACCTTAGTTTGGAAAGAGTCAGAAAAGCAGCTGCCCCCAGTGAGACCCCTCCTCCACTCACCCTCCTGTCACCTGATAACGGGGTTGGGAGAGGGCAGTGTCAAAGTCCCCCGAGGCACTCTTTTATGCTCTCAGAATAATCGAGTTTCAAAGAAGAGAACAGATGGATTTCATTTTCCTAACTTTTAGCTGGTTCCAATGTGCAAACAGTTAAGATCATAATGTTAACATTTTCTCAATGTTTTATGTGCATATAAAATATTTGTGAAGAATGTGCTTTTGAATGCAAAGTTTGATCCAATTACAATTTTATAGAGTTTATAAAAACATAAAAAGTATGTTTTCTGGGTGTCTGAGACCCTTTTGGCCTTTACAGTAAACTTGGAAGCTCTCAAGGAAACATAATTGCCACCATGTCAGAGAGGACCCTATGGAGCTTAAAATGATGAGCCCATTATGTAAATATGGAAACATCCCATAGTCTCTTGGGGTGAATGAGATACTGATGAATGGAATTAAAAACAATCCTGTGGGCTTGGATCAGATGGGAAATGGTGGTTGTTTTCTGTCTTTGAAGAGGCCTAAGGAAAAAAAAGTAAGGAAAAGGCTCTTACAAACTTAACTTCTGTGGTTTAAAAAACATAAGGTGGCTCCATGCAAAATCAGGCAGCCTCTCCATTAGTGGGGCAGAAGCAACAGCTCCATAGCAAAAACAACCCCCTTTTCAGCATGCACTCTAAAGTCAGCAGAATGTGCAGGAAGCTTACGCTCGAGGATGAGGCACAAGGAGATACTCGCAGGAATGGGGACAGGGCTCTTTCCAATCTCATTTCCACTGTTCCTGGGAAAGAACTCCAGCAAGCTGAGCCTTGACACCTTGCTCGTAAAAAGAGAAGATTGGGTGGAGGATCACTCTTCCAGCCTTAAAATGCTGTAATAATCTACCACCCAGCCTGCCCCAACCTAATTTCAAGCTGTTGGAATACACAAGCCAACCATCAGTAGCATGTCTGTAAGAGGTGTCCATTCAATCAAAGGATGTCCAAAACTGAGTCCCCAACCAGAGGGCTTGTGTTGGTCAAATAAGTTTGTAAATATGATATATAGGTTTGCTCGCTTATAGTGTGCATTGGGTGTGGGGGACAGGCTGTAAGCAAGCAGGGTTGTTATACCCTAAGGCTTAGTTTTAAGACTAAGCCTTCCCACCCTAAGTGACTTTATATCAGAGACTTCCTTGTTTGTATATTGGATTAAAGGTTTTGATTTCTACACTGATTTCTATAAAATGGGGCAGACCGGGAGCTTGCTCTCTCGCTCGGTTCCTGAGATTAGCATTAGAGAGGAGAGCAGAGAAAGGCCATGTGGAGGAGAGGAGAAGCAGCCAAGATGGCAGAGTGCTGAAGGAGAAGCCAGCTTGTGTAGAGCTTGTGTAGAGCTTGTGCAGAGAGAAGGAGATGGGGAACAGAAGTGAATAAGGCTGGTGAGGTACAAACCTTTGATCCTAGGAAAACTCGGATAAGTCAGTGGCTTTGGGAGCCCTGAATGGAAAGGGAAGTGTTTTCCCACTGTGTATATTTCTTGCCCGCTGGGTGCAAGTTAGGATTAAAGCTAATGACCCACCAGTTCTTGGCTCCATTGTTTCATTACCGTCTGTCTGAATCAAATGCAAACTTGCATGGGCCAGGCGGCTGCGACGGTGGCCGTGGCTACTGGCTTTACAGCTTGGTTCTTGGAAAATATAGTTGCATAAAAAGTCTGTTTCTGAGTCTACTGGTTTGTGGCTTGCTGTATTTTCTGGCCCCATGAGGTAGTTTATAACATTACCAGCCATTCAGAGGTGTTGATTAGGAATAGCTCTTGATATCATAGTGAGAGGTGTGCAGGATTGTATAGAATAGTTCTGTTAAGAAAATGTGGACTGGATTTCTTTCCAGGGACTGGTCCAACTCCAGAAGCTTCCCTGTGGCATTCAGGTGCCTTATGTAAGTGAGCTTTTTTTCCATTGCACACATCTGGGGTGGGTCTCCTAGCTCTGGAGAAACTGAAGGTCGACTAATTGCTCTTAGTGCACCAATAGGTGTCTATATCACCGAGTAGGAAAATATAGTTGCATAACTATAGAACTAGAGGAAATGTAGAGATATATTGTCTTACACACAAGGAAAATGTGTAAAGCTCAGAAAGGTCATGAGACTTGGGCAAAATCACACAGTGTCGGGGTCAGGATTCCTGCTGTTTTGATATAATCTTGTTGGCATCTTCCATATCCACATGCGGAGATTAAGGAAGCCCCTGTGGCTGGAACCAAATGAAGGAGGGAGAGTGTGAGTTTCTTAGGGTTGACATACCAAATTATCATACACTTGGTGGCTTAAAACACTAGAAGTTTATTCTCTCACAGTTCTGGAGGCTAGAAGTCTAAAGTCAAGGTGTCAGCAGGTCCACACTTCTCTACAGGTTCTAAGGAAGAATACTTCCTTGCTTCTTCCTTCAGCAAGCATGGCCCCAAGCATTCTTTGTCTTGTGACAATATAATCCAATCTCTGCCCACCTCCATTTTTACTTGACTTTCTTTTTAGTCTCTCTGTGGATCTTCTTTTCTCAGAATAACACCAGTCATTGGATTTAGGGACCACCCTTATTCAGTATGACTTCACCTCAACCCTTAACTAATTATATCTGCCTCCTACATTTTCAAATAAGGTTGCAGTCTGAGGTTCTGGATAGATGTGAAGTTTGAAGAACACTACTCAACCCCATTTAAGGTGGCTGGGAAGAGAGGAAGTGAGAGAGAGGAGACCCATTCCTGAAACATGCTAAGCACATTCTCTCTTCACTGCTTTTGCTCTAGATGTTCCCCCAGATATTTGTGTGGCATGTTCCCTCATTTTCTTCATACCATTCCCTTCCTCACTTCCTTCAAGCCTTCTTGATGAAATGAGGTCTTACCAGTCATTTGTAACCATTTTGGCTTTTGTCCTATGTGAAAAGAAGTTGTTGGAGGATTTTGAGCAAAGGAGCCACATGATCTGACTTATGTCTTATAAGATTCACTCAGGTCACTGTAGGAAAATTGGCTGTAGGAGGTCAGGGTAAAAGGAAAGAGTGGTGTGGTTAGAGGAAAGATGCTTGGAGTTGAAAGTGTGGGAATGTAGGATCTGATCAGATTCTGAACAGATTTTAAAGGTATAGCTGGAGTTTCAGTCATTTAAGCTTGGGATGCCTACCAGAAATCCAAATGGAAATATTGATTGAGCAGTGGGGTTTATAAGTCTGGAATTAAGGGGAGAGGAACACATTAGAGATAAATATTTGGAAGTCACAGCAGTAAGATGGTATTTAAAGCCATATGACCTCACAGGTGATCTCACCTGAGGCGTAGAATGAAGGAAAAGGAGAAAGAGGTCTAAGGACTAGGCCCTGGGACTCTACTATATCATGTAGGAGTTGGAAAGATAAAGAGGACCCCACAAGGGAAACTTAGATAAAAAGGCCAATGAGAGGAAGCAAACAACAGAACCTGGTGTCCTGGAAGCCAGGTGGAAGATTTCAAAATGGAGGGAATGATCAACTGTCAAGATTGGCTGATAGGTCAAAAAGGGTGAGGCCCTAGGACAGTGGGGGTCCCTGATGGCTTGATGAGAGGTCGTGATAGGGATAAAGCATGACTGAATGACTTCCCTGTTAGAATCTGGGGTCAGGTGAAGAGCTGTGATGGACCTCTCTCACCCCCATGCCAGGGGTGGGCCCCTAGCGGCCTGTCTCATCAGCCAACCCAGGCCATTTGCTGGGGGCAGCGTTAGGGGCCATATGACCTAATGCTGGGCCATGAGACCAGAGGGGAGGCTGGTGGAAGGGGTTAGAAGAAAAAGTATCCTTGTGCTTAGAAAGTAAAAGCTGAAAGAGATATGCTCTTCTTTCTGTCGGTCTCTGGAGAGAGCACACCAATGAACCAAATGCAGCTAAGCAGAGCAGTTCTGAGCACAGAAAGGTCCACCATGGTCTTTCCCCAACCCCCCCCCCCCAACACCCCGCCACTCAACCCAGATTACCCAGAGGAAGGAGACAAGAGAAGTGAGGTGAACGAACTCAGGCCTGATAATCTTATCTCCCAGCTTTGGGGCATCACTGCACGGCAGCCTTCCCAGCAAAACTGCAGCTTCCCTCTGGTCCTTGTCCTCAGTCACCTCCGGTCTCAGACACCCTCCTCATCTGCCTTAGTTCCCTATAGAGCAGTGATGGGCAATCTTTTGAGCTTGGTGTGTCAAACTTCGCCAAAAAACCGAGCATAACTTGGGTGCTGTGTCATTTTGAGAAAAAACAAAACAAAACAAAACATAATTTCACAATATTTATAGTTTAAATAACAAAAATGTATAATTGTAATATATAACTGTATTTAATAAACCAAAAACTAATTAACTTACCTGCTTAGTGACTTCTTTGTTCATCTGTCAGTCAGTTTCTCTTGTTGGTCTTGATATTATTTCATTTGTGCGGGGTGCCGTGAACTAAGATAAGTGAGGGGGAGGGGGAATTTTTAAACTAATCTGCCTATTAGTGACTTTTTTGTTGCTGAATTTCATTGACTAAATCTTCAATTGAAGGTTGGTATTTTGTACACTTCAAGCCCAAGCAAGCGCTACTAACTTCATCTGTCAATCTGTTTCTTTTGTTGGTTTTGATATATTTAACACTGAGAATAAGGTCTCACAAAAGTACGTAGAGGGAAAAATTGTGAGTAAAGCCATTGCTATATTTTTCAGGTTGCTGAAAGTGTCTGGTAATCGGTTTCAGGCACTCCAAATTTCCTGTCCATAGTGGCACTCCTCTTGATTCTCCAAGCGGCACCTTTCCAGATTCTCAAGCTTTGACCTCAAGTCGACAAACACCTGAGCCCAGATGCTGTCTTGAAATTCTGCAAGTTGCATCTTATGTAAATTAAGATGGCTGCCGCTATTTCTAATGGCGGGAAATGGCACCCATAGCACAGGCCCTCGCCTCTCCCAGCCTCCCCCTCACTTATCTCAGTAATGATGGTCAATTAGAAATCCACAACACCCCAGAACAGTAGATTGGATGATGGTTGCTGGTAATGGCGATCACAGGGCCCCCAGAGATGCATCCCCCGGGGCATTCTGCTGCTCCCTGCTCCGCCGGCCGGAAGTGAGGTCAAGGATCCCCTAACAGACTATCTGGAAGTCCCAGAACTAGACGCTCTGTGCCGGAGTTCTGTTGTTTTGGCCTACAGACCTCCAGCACAGAGTGTCTACACTACAACAAATGTTTTATCCTCGTCTACTGCACCTGGCCATGCAGGAGCCGAGGATGAAATGAGCTGAAGATGAAACGTCCTTCTGGGCATGTGGCCCCATACTTCTCTGGTATGCGGCTGCATGCAGCCACGTGTCACTGAAAATGGCTACGCATGTCAGTGCTGACACGTGTGTCATAGGTTTGCCATCACGGCTATAGAGAGTCGTGCTTTCTGCTGCTGTGTGGGTTGCACCTCACAACCTCTTTGCAGTTTAAAAATTGGGTTTCCTGAACTTGCAAACATTTGTCTGGCCAAACATTGAGAGTGGAATGGAAGATTCTGGGGCCTCAGGGTGGCCCCAGGAGATTGGTTCTGGGGCTGAGGGGTCCACCCAGGGGTCTCACATACAGCACATTGGGAGAGAGCCAGCCTTCATTTCCTTTAGGACTTTGCTCTCCCGGGCAGGCTCCCGGGGGGGGGCCCTTTAGACCAAAGTACTTCCCAGGGAGCTAGAAAAGGAGTCCTTGGAAACGTACCGAGGCCAACTACGTGGGGGTGAACAAGAGGTAACAGATTTTTGTTCCAAAGGAAGGAAGCATAATGAAGGATGCTTTCATTTAGCCTGTGATGACAAGATAAGGAATTAATGGGTTTAAGCTGTATTGAGGAACGCTGAGATAACAGCAGGCGATAAACCTCCCAACCAGATGGTGCTCCAGACAGCGCGGGAGGATCCCTGGGCTCCAGTCCAGCCTCCCTCGGAGTTCCAGGGCTTTCAGGGCATGAGCAAGGCCAGCTCGTGCGTGACCTTGGGAGAGGGTGGAAGTGGACAGGCAACCTGTAGAGACCTGGGAAAAGAACACATGCAAGGAAGTAGGTCTGTGCCAGCCTGGGGGAAGTGCAGCAGCCGGCGCTGAACTTGTGCAGATGTGTTTATTCCCTTCCGAAGATGGAAACACCTCCAGGTTTCACATCAGGAATCCAGGACTTCCCAAATTGAATTTCCAAGGAAGTGACACATTTACTGAAAGTCTATGGAATTACCTTACTTGATCTTGAGAATGAAGGGGCCAATGGGAAAAAGAAAAGTGGAGAGAGTTACTCTTTATCTGAAGCTAGACATTACAGCCTCCAGTTCAGCTGTTTGATGAGCAGAACTTGGTGAAAATGTGCATCTGCTCTTGAGAAGCAATGATCTCGAGAGTCATGTTTAACGGACGTAGTAATTGTAGGAAAGAAGGTCTGGCTACTGTGGCACTCATTCTTTGATTTGCTTCTCTTATCTAGGATGGGTCATTTTGGCTAAAGTCCCATCCCTCTCTGCACCCCACCAAAAATGGGAAAGGAAAAAAAAAAAAAGAAAGAAAGAAAAGCTAAACAAACGAAGTAAGTGGATTTACAGGATGCATCTGGCCACGGCCAGCGTCTCAAGAAGCTGTCAAGGCAAGCGTGCTTACAGAGCAGCGCAGACCCTGCCGGGTTGAAGCAACTCCCCAGAATTCTTTTTCCCCAAGGGTTCTGGGCTAGGGAAACTGCCGACCCGGGCTGCTCTTCCGTAAGCCCTCGATCCGAGTCAGGCGCCCTTCCTCCTAACCATCACCTCCACCTGGGTCTTCCTTCCATGCTGCTCCTCCCTCCGCCTGGGATATCACTCTGCAGTGTGCTGGCGACAGCATGTGATAAAGGGTGACGGAGTCATCTTCTCCTCTGTCCCTCCACCCTGTAACTTTCTGAAGCCCACCCCAAAGGCCCCTAAGCAGAGCTCTGGAACCTTAAGGTAATTTGAACCTGCATCTGCGGATAGCATCGGCTGTGTTTACAGATAGAAGACAAGCTGCAAGAAACAGGATTGGATTTGTATTTTTGTAAGCCAAACCAGCTGTGATCTTCTGTCTATGGCTGCTTCCTTTGCAGATGCCAAATGTCACTTGTGGCTGGAGACACTTTTTTCCCAGAGAGTTGTTTTCCCTCATGCAGCCAGCTCTCCTTCTGTGCCTCTTCCTGCACCAGCTGTTCCCCTTCGATGTGCGGATGTGTCCCTGTGTCGTTGTGCCGGGTCTGCCTGTGCCCCTGTCGGCAGCCTGCCTCCTTCTCTGGAGTCACTGTACCTCCTGGAAGACGGCTTAGTGGGGTGGGGTGGGGTGGCCTACTAGGGTGGACTAGACTAGGGCCTTCCCAGAGTCTGCCTGTCCTTCTGTCTTTTTGAGATCTATTTGAAGTTCATCTCCATGAAGTTCTTAACCAAGAATCACTGTGGAAAGAGGAGAAAGAGAGAGAGAGAGAGAGAGAGAGACCCTGAAGGAAGCATCAGAGTGACTATATGTATTTAGGAACAACTGCATTTCACATTGGTAATATTTAAATTGTCATACAAAAAGAAATGTTTGGATTTACGTTGTTCAGTATCCATCTTTTCCTCTTTTGGATGAAAGTTCCTTGGAAGCTGGGACATGGCCATGTCACATAGGAAGTTCCATGTACACATTTCCAGTGGTGGGATTCAGCCAGTTCACACTGGTTCGGCAGAACTGATACCTAATATTTTATTCAGTTCAGCAAACTGGTTGTTAAATGGCACTTGTAATCAGGGTTCTCTCTAAGGTGGGTGCCTGAGCAGCCGCCCAATATGGAAAGCACAAATTTACATTCCTTACTCTTTTTTAATGTTCATTTGCGCAACAGTGTATTCTAAGTGCCCATAGTAATGTTCATTTTGTTCATAGGTGAAAAAGATTTGATGGAACTATGCTTGTAATATTTAGTTATTCACTTCATAAAACTCATTATACCTCTGATGAAATATACTACATTTTATTTCCCTCACGTTTCTTACTTCAGTAAACAAACATAACATAAAGAGAAAAGGTACCACTTGACCTGTGGTGGCGCTGTGGATAGAGAATAGACCTAGAATGCTGAGGTCGCAGGTTTGAAGCCCTGGGCCTGCTTCCTGCTCCACCCACCTTCTCTCTCTCTCTCTCTCTCTCTCTCTCTCTCTCTCTCTCCTCTCTAAAATGAATAAATAAAATCTTAAAAAAATAAAAAAAGAGAAAAAGTGCTGAACAACAAGTGGGTGGCAAGCTGTCATTGGAAATACGTTAAATAATAGTTTTATTGTTTTTTTGTCAGGTATTTTTTAATGTTTTTTTCATTAATATTTTAAAACTCTTATAACAATCTAGTTTTGTGTACCTCTTTTATTGTCCTTATTTAAGTATTATATTACATGCATGAAATAATGAGTTACCCTTTGGTATATGGGTTTTTTTACACTTAAAACTGTCATTAGGGCAGAGAACCAGTTGTCAAGTCATTTGAATCCCACTGCTGCCTATTTCCATTCAGCAAGTATTTGTTGAACACATACTGTTCAACAAGGCTTCGCCTTTCTGATGCCTGCCTGTTTGTTGGTTGGGGAGTACCCCCAGATAACCGATGAAAAAAGGAGACACTCCCAAGCTCACCCAGTGCAGTCTGTCTTTCAAGGACAGACTCCCTAAATCTCTGCTGCTCCGCCACCCCTAGATTCTTTCCTCTAACACTTTAAGTTGGTATGGTTCAGTTTTTTAAAAATATCATAGCCATGAGGCAAAACAAACAAAACCCCTCAAACCCCAAAACCCCAAATCAAAACTGTAAACTGGCAGTTCTTACCTGAAGCAGTTGTTGAATTTTCAAGACTAAGCTCTTCTCTGACTTGTATTTTACCAGTTGCTTCAAATAGTTGCTATTTTTTAAAAAAAATTGTTCATATTTTATTATTATTGTCTAGGAAATGATTCACCAACTACTCCACTTCATCATGACGGGAAGCAGGTTTGTATAGTAGTGCTGCAAGCTTTGTGACAATTTTCCTGTCTTCTCCATGACTTGAAAAGTTTTTCTGTGTCTTAAACAGACTCTCCAGATCATACTCCTCGATCTTCCTCTCATCCCTCCTCTCCTCTTCTTCAAGCTCTGCTAGGTGCTTGTGGAACTCAGTTATTTGTTTTTTCATTTTATAAATGATATTTTTTCAGGTAAAGAAGTCTGACATTTTGATATAGTAATTTTTAATCCTTTTCTTTGGCTTTTATTTTTTGCAAACCCAAGTAGGATAAATATTATTATATATACACTCACCTATTTGTAACATAATTCCATTTAACATATTAATTCATATGTAATTTATTTGAGTATATGGTATGAGGTAGGAATAGAACTTTTGTTTTGTTCAATTAGTGAACCCGTTTTCTCAGCACTATTTTATTGATTGACACACCCTCTTCCTACTGAGATGAAACACTGCAAGACGGGGAATTGCATACCAGATGTCTTACCCCCAGGTGGAGCAAGTACATTGGTGTAATACTTCTGATTGCTTTCTCTCTCTCTCCTCACTCCACTCCTGAGGAAGTTGAGTGACTTTTTCTTTGTCTTTTTTTCTTTTTTCTTTTAGTGATAGGAAGAGAAGCAGAGAGACAGACTCCTGCATGTGCCCTGACCGGGATCAACCAGGCCAGCCCACTAGGGGGTGATGCTTTGCCCATCTGGGGCTGTTGCTCCATTGCTCAGCGATGGAACCATTTTCTTAACGCCTGAGGCAGAGGCCACAGAGCGAGCCTCAGCGCTCAGGGCCAAGTTGCTCCAATTAAGCCCTGGCTTCAGAAGGGGAAGAGAGGATGAGAAAGAGAGAGAGAGAGGGGGGGGGAGGGAGAGTGAGGGAGGGAGAGAGAGGGAGGGAGAGAGAGAGGGAGGGAGGGAGAGGGAGGGAGGGAGAGAGAGAAGGAGGGAGGGAGAGGGAGGGAGGGAGAGAGAGAAAAGGAGGGAGGGAGAGGGAGGGAGGGAGAGAGAGAGGGAAGGAGGGAGAGGGAGGGAGGGAGAAAGAGAGGGAGGGAGAGAGAGAGAGAGGGAGGGAGGGAGAGAGAGAGAGAGAGAGAAGCGAGAGGGGGAGGGTGTGGAGAAGCAGATGGGCACTTCTCCTGTGTGCCTTGACCTGGAATCCAACCAGGATACCCACACACTGGGCCAACGCTCTACCACTGAGCCAACCTGCTAGGGCCATGACTTTTCTATTTAGTAAATTTGGGAAAAACAATTTAGTGTATTTAGTTTGGATATAGCTTTCCTATTGGAATCAAGGTAACAACAGGGAATAATCTTTTTGCTTTAAACATTTTTGGTCATTACATCTACTATAGGGATTTCTGAAGGGCATTTCTCTTCTCCATGTTGCTTCTGAGGAAACTGAGATGATGGAGGCCAGTGTTTATTATTGAAAAAGGTTGAATTGGAAGATGCAGTTTAGTATGAAAGTCAAAAGTGCCTATTGACTGAACCTTGAGCCAGGCAAATAAACTCACTCATTGAATAGGAATACTAGACCAGGGCAACCCTCCCAGCATGTGGAAAAAGCCTGTGCCCTGTGGTGCCAGACCATTTTTAAAAATTTCTAGAGCTTTAAAACTAGTTAATTTTTGGCAGAGTGAGTCATTCCTTATAACTTTTACTTTTCAAACATTTTTGGTAATTCTTTTTTTTTTTTTGTATTTTTCTGAAGCTGGCAACGGGGAGGCAGTCAGAC
Source organism: Saccopteryx bilineata (assembly GCF_036850765.1). Lineage (NCBI taxonomy): Eukaryota > Metazoa > Chordata > Mammalia > Chiroptera > Emballonuridae > Saccopteryx > Saccopteryx bilineata. Next base: position 32,739,162 of record NC_089495.1, on the reverse strand, counting down.
AGACTCCTGTATGCGCCCAACTGGGATCCACCTGGCATGCCCACCAGGGGGTGATGCTCTGCCCATCTTGGGGCATCGCTCTGCTGCAATCAGAGCCATTCTAGCGCCTGAGGCAGAGGCCACAGAGCTATCCTCAGCGCCCGGCCCAACTTTGCTCCAATGGAGCCTTGGCTGCAGGAGGGGAAGAGAGAGACAGAGAGGAAGGAGAGGGGGAGGGGTGGAGAAGCAGATGGGCGCTTCTCCTATGTGCCCTGGCCGGGAATCGTACCCAGGACTCCTGCATGCCAGGCCGACGCTCTACCACTGAGCCAACCGGCCAGGGCCCAAATATTTTTGGTAATTCTTAATTTAAAAAATTACTTTATCTTTTTTCTTTAAATTCATTTGTTGATTTTAGAGAGAGAGAGAGGAAAGGAGAGGAGGGAGAGAGAGAGAAAGAGAAACATTGATTTGTTGTTCCACTTATTTATGCCTTCATTGGTTGATTCTTATATGTCCCCTGACCAGGGATCGAACCCTAAACTTTGATGTATGGGGATGATGATCTAACCAACTGAGCTACCTGGCCAGGGCTAAAAAAATTATAAAAAAATAATTTTGTAATGTAAAAATCTTGGTACTTTTTAGTAAAAGTGTACTACATTAATCTAAGGAGACTCAGCATATATTTATATATGTGTGTGTGTGTGTGTGTGTGTGTGTGTGTGTGTCTGTATATATATTTTTTTTCAGCAAGAGAGAGACAGACAGACAAACAGACAGGCAAGAAAGGAGAGAAATGAGAAACATCTCTTACACTCATAGTTGTGATGCTTTAGTTGTTCATTGATTGCTTTCTCATATGTGCCTTGCCTGGGGGACTCCAACTGAGCTAGTGACCCCTTGCTCAAGCCAGAGCTCTTGGGCTTCAAGCCAGTGACCTTTGGGCTCAAGCCAGTGACCATGGGATTATGTCTATCATCCCACGATCATGTTGGTGACCTCAAGGTTTTGAATCTGGGTCCTCAGCATCCCAGACCAATGCTCTATCCACTGCGCTACCTCCTGGTCAGACCTCAACATATTTTTAATACTAAATTTTTCATTTAGGAAAGTATATTTCTCTTGATGTTTAAGATTTTTTAAAGTTTCTGGTAAAATTTTATAGTTTTACTTATAGATAATGTGTACATTTTTAAAAAGTGAGAGATACACTGGCCGGATAGTTTAGTTGGTTAGAGTATTGTACTAAAGTGAAGAGGTCATAGGTTCAACCCCTGGTCAAGGCACATTTGAGAAGCAATCAATGAGTACACAACTAAATGGAACAGCTAAATGAAACAATGAGTTGATGCTTCTCTCTCTTTCTCAAATCAATGGAGAATTTTTTTTTTTGTTTGTTTGTTTTCTGAAGCTGGAAACCGGGAGAGACAGTCAGACAGACTCCCGCATGCGCCCGACCGGGATCCACCCGGCACGCCCACCAGGGGCGATGCTCTGCCCACCAGGGGGCGATGCTCTGCCCCTCTGGGGCATTGCTCTACTGAGACCAGAGCCACTCTAGCGCCTGGGGCAGAGGCCAAAGAGCCATCCCCAGCGCCCGGGCCATCTTTGCTCCAATGAAGCCTTGGCTGTGGGAGGGGAAGAGAGAGACAGAGAGGAAGGGGGGGGGGGGTGGAGAAGCAAATGGGCGCTTCTCCTATGTGCCCTGGCCGGGAATCGAACCCGGGTCCCCCGCACGCCAGGCCGTCGCTCTACCGCTGAGCCAACCGGCCAGGGCCAATGGAGAAATTTTTTTAAAAAGTGAGAGAATTTTCTTTTCTATTACGAGCACACATAGAAATCAGTGGAGCTCTTATATGTTTCTGAGGATAGCTTTTGTGGATAGCATAAGATTATTTATAGTATGTTAACATTAATATTTGATTTATTAGAATGACAAATTTAAAAACTAAATTCTCTTTAATTTTTAAGTTCAAGTTACGAATCTTCTATTCATAAAATTAGTAAAATACAAAAATTAAAAACTTCTTTTGATTAATGTTTAATTGATGCAAAGTGAATATAGAACATACAGGCTTAACCAGTTGGTCAAAATTACAACTCAGTTGATTAAAGCTCATCATCATTATACTGTATTTATAAGTTTAACAGTTGATTTTCTTTTCAACCCTTCAACTGCCTCTAACAAGCATTGCCTTCCCAGGTACTTGAACAATTCTATTAAGTCGGACAGAACAAACTGATATATATGGCAAATCTTTCAAAACAATCCAGTGCTGTTTAAAAATGTGCCTAAAGTCTTTTATCCCTTTCAACTCACAACAGTAAAATTAATTACTCAATTGTATGTTGTAAAATGGAATCAACTCTAAATCATATGTCAAAAACACTTAAACCCTACGATCACTGTAAATATCAAATACAGACAGATTTTTCCAAGGATTACTAAAACCTATTTTGAGTATAACATAAAAGTATTAATGTAATAGTTTGATTTTTTTACTCATCTTTATATTTGATTCTAAACCTTTGGAGGGCTAAAAGGACAATCATGAATAAAAAAATTTTACTATCCCAAACCAACAAATTGGGGGAGATTGGAGTAGAATAAAGTTGCTTACAAGCCACAAGTTTTGAACCAGACATTAGATCTGTTTCTCCTGGGACTACACAGCAACACATTGACTCAATATATATATATATATTTATAGGATGTTATATATATTACTTATATATATTAAGTGAGAGGAAGGGAGATAGACTTCTGCATGTGCCTTGATCAAGACCCACCCAGCAATCCCCATCTAGGGCAATGCTTGAATCAGCCAAGGCATCCTCAGTGCCTGAGGTGATGCTTGGACCAACCAAGCACTGGCTGGTCTCAAGAGAAAAAGAGAGAGAGAAGGGGAGAGGAAAGAAAAGGAAAGCAGATGGTCACTGTGCCCTGTGTGCCCTGACCAGGAATCGAACCTGGGACTTCTGCATGCCTGGCTGACACTCTATCCACTGTGCAACTGGCAACTGGCCAGGGGGGCCATTGACTTAATTTTTAATAGTCACCAAGAGACAGGGAATCTGAGTCCATACTCTTTGTTTTCTTTTTCTTTTGGTATACTTTTCTTTTTTAATTATTTATTTATTCATTTTAAAGAGGGGAGAGAGAGAGAGAGAAAGGGGGAGGAGCAGGAAGCTTCAACTCCCATATGTGCCTTGACCAGACAAGTGAAGGGTTTTGAATGAGCGACCTCAGCGTTCCAGGTTGACGCTTTATCCACTGAGCCACCACAGGTCAGGCTGAGTCCATACTGTTTGGAAGTGACTAACCTTTTCTGAGTTTAATCTATAATGACTGATATCAAGTCTGCAGCCTCCCACCCCGTTTGCTTCATAACAAGTTTAAGGTCCAATACGTTTATTTTCTACCCGGTTCCACTTTGAATTTCATATCTATGCTGTAGGCTCTGGCCACACGTTGATAGCTGTTTCATGACACCCTGTCGGAATCACTATGCACCTCCTGTTTGTTTCAAAATCCCAGGACTGAAGTCTTCCTCGGTACAATAGAGCATATTATATGAGCATCCATTTGCTCATTACCCAGCTTCATCAAATCTTAACATGTTATCTTTAGTTGAGGTTTTCAAAAACATTAAAACATTTCTGATGTGCTCCAATGTGCTCTTCCCCGATTTCGTTTTCTTCTTGCCCAGAGGAACACTCTCATGAATTTTGTGTTTATGATTTCCAAGCAGCTTTTGATTCTATTATAATATGAATGTGCCAATAAAAGGCATTGTTTTGCATGTTCTCAAATTTGATTTAGTCAATACTATTTAAAAACATGTTTTTGAGAATTACTAATGTTGATACATGTGGCTGCAGTTAATTTAACTGATGTATAACAGAAATTATGTGAATAAACATGATTTCTTTTTCCATTCATTTTGTAATTGGATGTTAATGATTTTCCATGTTTTGCTATTACAAACATTATTGTAATTTGTATTTCTGTATGCCTTTGTGTAAACATATGTATTTGTGTGAGAGTTTTCTTCAAATATGTATCTATAAATGTAGGTTGAAGTCCTACATTTTCAAATTTCTCTCTATTAGTTTATAGGAATTCCATTGCTCCCTTATTCTTGCCAACATTTATTTGCAAACTTTTGCAATATGATAAATATAAAGTAGTATTTTGCTGTTGTTCTAGTTCATAATTCCCTGTTTACTGGTGAGACTGAGCATTTTTCTTTCATCTATTGATTATCTTTTCTCTAAATTGCCTGCTGCTTTACCCATATTTTTACTGTCATTTTTTTCCCTTTATAAATGCTGATTTTAATTCTTTGTTAGTTTTATACTTCAAAATTACTAAGTTTTAACTTTCTTGGGGGTCAAATTGATCAGTTTTTCTTATATTTGCATTTGTGTGTGTGAAGTCCCAACAATTTCCTAAAGTTGTTTTACATAAGTGTAAAGAAAAAAAATTTTTTCTTTTCACAGTTAGGCCTTAATTTACTTGGCATTGATTGTTTTGTGTGGGGGAATAAAGTACTATCTATTTTACAAATGGAATCACCTGTTTAAATGGTTAGCCTTTATTCATGTATCATGCCACCTCTGTCATATTAAGGTTTCATGTATAAATGGGTCTTTTTTTGGACTCTTTAAACAGAATGTGTGTGTGTTTGTGTAACTCATAAAGTGATGTTATTCTATTTTAATTACTATACCCTTATATGGTTTTGTGATTCTTTGCTATTCATATAAATTTTAAATCTATTTATCAAGTTCTCAAAAATGTGTTAAAGTTTCAATTGGAATTGTATGCATTTATAGATATATTTGGGTAGAATTAGTATTGTAATAATATTGAGTCTTTTTATTCATGAACGTTTTACTTATTCCAAACTTTTATTTATTATATGCTTTATTAATGTTTTTTGAATATTTTAATTTTTGTTATGTTTATGTAACTGTGTATTTTTGTTATATAACTACATATTTTAACTATATTGATATAAACTATAGATTCTTTTTTTTAAAGATTTTTTTAATTTATTCATTACACAGAGGGGAGAGAGAGAGAGAAAGAGTGAGAGAGAGAGAAGGGGGGAGGAGCAGGAAGCCTCAACTCCCATATGTGCCTTGACCAGGCAAGCCCAGGGTTTTGAACTGGCAACCTCAGCATTTCCAGGTTGACACTTTACCCACTGCGCCACCACAGGTCAGGCAAACTATAGATTCTTTAGTTTTCATTGCTGTTGTAAATGAGATCTATTTTTTTTATTGTAGTCTCAAATTCATAATTACCAGTGGAGATGTAAATTATTAATTTAAAGATGTTACTGATGTCTCTTACCAGTTCTAATAGTTTGTAAAATTCTTAGATTGATTCTCCATGTAGAAAATCATCATCTGGGGATAAAGACAGTTTTAAATTTTCTTTTTCAATTATTTCTATAGTTATCTCTCGCCATATTGCAGTTCACTTTTCGCATTCTCACTGTAGCACAGATTTTATTTTATATTTAGACAATTAATTTTATTTTTTTAATTTTTATTTAAATTTTTTTTATTTATTCATTTTAGAGAGGAGAGGGAGAGACAGAGAGAGAGAGAGAGAGAGAGAGAGAGGAGAGACAGAGAGAGAAGGGGAGAGGAGCTGGAAGCATCAACTCCCATATGTGCCTTGACCAGGCAAGCCCAGGGTTTCGAACTAGTGACCTCAGCATTTCCAGGTCGATGCTTTATTCACTGCGCCACCACAGGTCAGGCAAGACAATTAATTTTAATGAGTGGACATTGATCAATTAGAGTACATAGATTCAGAGAAAACATCTCCAGGGCATTTTAACATTTGATTATGGTGTATACCTATCACCCAAAGTCAAATTGTCTTACATCACCTTCTATTTGGTTTTCTTTGTGCCCCTCCTCTCCCCAGCCCCCTCCCTCTCTCCCCCCCACCCCGTACCCCCCACACTCTTGTCCATGTCCATGAGTCTCAATTTTGTGTCCCACTATGTATGAAATCATACAATTCTTAGTTTTTTCTGATTTACTTATTTCATTCAGTATAATGTTATCAAGGTCCATCCACGTTGTCGTAAATAATCCTATGTCATCATTTCTTATGGCTGAGTAGTATATATGTACCACATCTTTATCCAATCATCTACTGAAGGGCTTTTCAGTTGTTTCCATGTCTTGACCACTGTGAACAGTGCTGCGATGAACATGGGGCTGCATGTGTCTTTACATACCAATGTTTTTGAGTTTTGGGGGCATATACCCAGGAGAGGGATTGCTGGGTCATATGGTAGTTCTAGTCTTAATTTTTTGAGGAACCACCATACTTTCTTCCATAATGGTTGTACTACTTTACATTCCCACCAACAGTGGATGAGGGTTCCTTTTTCTCCACAGCCTCTCCAACACTTGTTGTTACCTGTCTTTGTAATAATAGCTAATCTAACAGGTGTGGGGTGGTATCTCATTGTAGTTTTGATTTGCATTTCTCTAATAGCTAGTGAAATGAGCATCTTTTTACTATATCTGTTGGCCATTTGTATTTCTTCCTGGGAGAAGTATCTGTTCATGTCCTCTTCTCATTTTTTTATTGGATTGTTTGCTTGTTTGTTGTTGAGTTTTGTGAGTTCTTTGTATATTTTGGATATTAGGCCCTTATCTGTGCTGTTGTTTGAAAATATCATTTCCCATTTAGTTGGCTGTCTGTTTGTTTTGTTGTCAGTTTCTTTTGCTGTGCAAAAGTTTCTTAGTCTGATGTAGTTCCATTCATTTATCTTTGCCTTCACTTCTCTTGCCTTTGGAGTCAAATTCATAAATGCTCTTATGAGTTTAGTACCTCTTCTTTGTAATTTATTGTTTCAGGTCTTATATTTAGGTCTTTGATCCATTTTGAATTAATTTTAGTACACGGGGACAGGCTGTAGTCTAGTTTCATTCTTTTGCATGTGGCTCTCCAGTTTCCCCAGCACCATTTATTGAAGAGGTTTTCTTTTCTCCATTGTGTGTTGTTGGCTCCTTTATCAAAGATTATTTGACCATATATATGTGGTTTTAATTCTGGGCTCTCTATTCTGTTCCATTGGTCTGAGTGTCTATTTTTCTGCCAATACCATGCTGTTTTGATTATCGTGGCTCTATAATATAATTTGAAGTCAGGTATTGTAATGCCCCCAGTTTCGTTCTTTTTCCTTAGGATTACTTTGGCTATTCAGGGTTTTTTTATAGTTCCATATATATATCAAGGATTTTTAATTGTATATATCTAATTTTGTAATGTGAATTTTTCGCTATATTGCCGGATTTTGCAGTATATAAATATTCTTATATATTTATTATTTTAATTATCTTTGCGGTAAAATAAAATAAGTGTGGGTAAAGTTAATAACAGCGTGGGAAAGGTTTATAAGAGTCTGGGGAGGGTTTATAAAGCCTTAAAATATACATAAATAATAAAATAAATATAAGGTCACTACTTCACATTTTCGCCTATCGCGGTGGATTCTGGAACCTAACTCCTGCTATAGGCAAAGTAATCTGTACTTTTTATTCTTCTGTCTTATTGTACTGACCAGGACCTCCTGTATCATGTTGAATATAAGCAGTGATGGTAGTCATCCTTGTCTAACTCTTGAATTTATTGTCCATGCTTTTGAAATTATAGCATTAATTAGTATGTTCTATAGTATTTTGTATCATGTTTAATAATATTGCTTATGGAATTAAGGAGGTTAGTTCCTATTCCTAGTTTCCTAACAGTTTCTTTTGTCATGAATAGATATTGATTTTTGTCAAATATCTTTTCAACATCTATTGAATTTATCATTAAATATTTTAATCTAATAATGCTTTAATTAATAAATTAATTATGATTAGTAATCCTCTGATGTCAAGTCATGCTTTCATTTAGTTTAGGTCATACCATAAAATAACTATAGCTATCTCTGATTCTTTTTTTTTTTTTTTTAATTTTTATTTATTTATTTATTTATTTTTTACAGAGACAGAGAGTGAGTCAGAGAGAGGGATAGACAGGGACAAACAGGAACGGAGAGAGATGGGAAGTATCAATCATTAGTTTTTCATTGTGCATTGCAACACCTTAGTTGTTCATTGATTGCTCTCTCACATGTGCCTTGACTGCGGGCCTTCAGCAGACCAAGTAACCCCTTGCTGGAGCCAGCGACCCTGGGTTCAAGCTGGTGGGTTTTTTCCTCAAACCAGATGAGCCCGCACTCAAGCTGGCAACCTCAGGGTCCCGAACCCAGGTCCTCTGCATCGCAGTCCGATGCTCTATCCACTGCGCCACCACCTGGTCAGGCTCTCTGATTTCTTTTAAGAACAGTAAACTGGAAATGAAAAGATATTCCATTAACCTAATCAAGAATAATAACTATAGTTAAGGTCATACTTTTTGGCATTTAGGTTATACCATACCAGAGTAAAAAAAGCATTCTTTTTCTTGTCTTTTTTTTTTTTTTTTAAACCTTGTTTAAAAAATGTTTTGGAAAATACTTATCAAACACTCTAATCTTGTTCCTCTTGTAGGGAAAGGCTTTTGATTATCAGTTCAGTTTCATTAAACTTTTTGTTTGTTTATCGATGCTTTTATTTCTTAAGGCAATTTTGGTAACTAACTACATATTTTTCTAGAAATTGGTCCAATTAATCTACATTTTCAAATCTTTTTTTTTTATTTTTTTATTTTTTTATTTTTATTTTTTTTTATTTTTTGCATTTTTCTGAAGCTGGAAACAGGGAGAGACAGTCAGACAGACTCCCGCATGCGCCCGACCGGGATCCACCCGGCACGCCCACCATGGGGCGATGCTCTGCCCACCAGGGGGCGATGCTCTGCCCATCCTGGGCGTCGCCATGTTGCGACCAGAGCCACTCTAGTGCCTGGGGCAGAGGCCACAGAGCCATCCCCAGCGCCCAGGCCATCTTTGCTCCAATGGAGCCTTGGCTGCGGGAGGGGAAGAGAGAGACAGAGAGGAAGGCGCGGCGGAGGGGTGGAGAAGCAAATGGGCGCTTCTCCTGTGTGCCCTGGCCGGGAATCGAACCTGGGTCCCATTTTCAAATCTTTTAGCATTTAATTCATATTATTATCTTATGATTTTAAAAGCACTACTGTTCTGAGATTGTCCCACTTTTGGCATAAATATTGTTTATTTATACCCCTTCCATTTTTTCTTGATCAGTCTGACAACAAATTTGTTCTTTTAATGTTTATAAAGCCCATTTTCAAGTATTGCTGACACCATACTTTCTTTGTGTTCTATTTAATTAACTTTCACTCTTAACTTTACTCTTTTCCTCATTTTCTTTAATATATACTGATATAATGTGTCCTGTCTTGCTTTGTGAATTGAGTATCTATAGTAATTCTGCTTATTTTTTTCTGTTGAGTTTTTCTGTTGATTTTGTATGTAGTAGCTAAAATAATTTGCACATAATTTATTTTCTCTTCCACTGTTTAGATATGATTTATATAATTTCCTTTTATTATTTTAGTGGGTGGGTTTGAACTTTCATGTTAGTTAACAGTGGTGATAGCTAATATTCATATCTTATTTCTAACTTCAAAGAAGATTTATCTAATGCCTCATTATTATGTATGATAGTGGAATCTGATCCAAAATCAATATTCTTGATTAGGTTAATGGAATATCTTTTCATTTCCAGTTTAATGTTCTTAAAAGAAATCAGAGATAACTATAGTTATTTTAAATACCTTTTAGTTTCCCTGAAGTTATTCATTTGTTTTGACTTACAATTATATATATTGATTTAATAAGATTGAATCATCATTTCTGGTATAAACTGTATTTGATCATAGAATATTATTCTTTTAACATAAAATTACAAGTGAGATTAACATTTAGTTTTTCTTTTTGGCTTTCTTAGATTTGATTTGAGAGTCATGCAGACTTTGTAAAATTAGAAAGTTTTTCATATATTCTTAAAAAAAATTTTTTTTTTTAAATTTATTGAATTTACTGAGAGAGGATGGGAGGGAGAGAAAGACAGGAACATGACCTGTTCCTGTATGTGCCCTGACTGAGAAATCAAACCGGCAACCTCTGCACTTTGGGACGATGCTCTAACCGAGATATTCAGCCAGGGCTCATATATTCTGAAAAGGTTTAAATAGAAGAATGATTTGTTCACTGAAAGTTTGGAAAAAATTCATCTGTGAAACCATTAGATTATTATTTCCAAGTTATTATTTTTACATTATCTTCTGTTTCAGAAGTAATTTGTAACACTTGTAATTATTTAACCAGACATACAACATTCATAGTTAACCCTCTGTTTATCTGGTATAATCGCTTACTGTCATTTTATACATCTCCTTCATTCTTACGCTCTCATTTAGTTCAATGATATTTTAAGACTCTTCAAGAAAAAAAATATTTGTATATATTTTTTGCTCATTTGATTATATTTTTCCTTCAGAGTGGGAGAAAAATTTTCTGGGAGTAATTCTGGGCCACAACCTACTCTTACCTAAACTTTGTAGACTTTTTGTCTGACCTTTTGTACTGCAGCATAAAATTTTAAAAGCAGTCTACTGTTTATTCCTTTGAAGATATTCTTTTTAAAAATATATATTATTCCTGAATCTAGAGTCTTTTTTCTGTTTCTGATAATTTAAAAATCTTAAACTATATTTTAATTATTTTTATTTTAAAAAATTTGTTGACTGACTTTTAAATAGAGAGACAGAACCATTAATCTGTGATATATTTCTTATGTGCCTGACCGGGTATTGAACTTGGCAACCTTGTGCTTCAGGACAATGCTCTAATCCAGGAGTCGGGAACCTTTTTGGCTGAGAGAGCCATGAACACCACATATTTTAAATTGTAATTCCATGAGAGCCATACAATGACCCGTGTACGTTAAGCATTATCCAATAAAAACTTGGTGTTGTCCTGCAGGACAGCTGTGATTGGCTCCAACCACCTGCAACCATGAATATGAGCGGTAGAAAGTGAATGGATTGTAATACATGAGAATGTTTTATATATTTTTAAAGTTATTATTTTTTTAATTAAAGATTTGTCTGTGAGCCAGATGCAGCCATCAAAAGAGCCACATCTGGCTCTCGAGCCGTAGATTCCTGACCCCTGCTCTAACCAATAGAGCTATCTGGTGATAGCTAAAAAATCTTAAACTATATTTTAAATTGCTTATTGACTTTTGTCTAAAATGTAGTTTACCTCTTTGACATACATTCTCATATCTTTATTTTTTTTGGCTTTTTAATATATTTTAATTCTATATATTTCACATACGTATACAGCTGTTACTTCAATATTCTAGTTCTCATTTTTCATGAGGAATAATCCTTAGACTTGATTATTCATTTTATTACAGCTATTTATTTATTTATTTATTGTATTACAGCTATTTGAGGGCTTACTCTGCAATGGGCTCTGATCTAGACATATGTACATAACATAATTTTTCTCATAAATCTCTTCTCTTAGATTTTTCTTTGATATTCTGGTTTTTTGTTTGTTTGTGCTTTTGACAGAGACAGAGAGTCAGAGAGAGGGATAGATAGGGATAGATATACAGGAAGGGAAAGAGATGAGAAGCATCAATTTTTTGTTGTGGCACTTTAGTTGTTCATTGATTGCTTTCTCATATGTGCTTGACCTGGGAGCTACCGCGGACCAAGTGACCTCTTGCTCAAGCCAATGACCTTGGGCCCAAGCTGGGGGGCTTTGCTCAAACCAGATGAACCCATGCTCAAACTGGTAACATTGAGGTCTCGAACCTGGGTCCTCCACATTCCAGGCCGATGCTCTATCCACTGCGCCACCGCCTGGTTAGGCCTTGATATTCTGGTTTAACTGATGATGTGCTTTCATTTTATTTGTAATTCTTATCTTAATCATATTTGTTTTCACCTCATCTTGTTATTCTTTCATCTTTTCATGTTTTATTGTTAAGACCGCCTGCCCCTGTTTTTGTATTCTTTTGAGAATACATAAATGTTTCATGAATTTGTTTCCTGAATCTTGCATTAAATAATTTTAAGAAGTATGTCTGTCCCTGAATTTTTGAAATGAGTTTCCTTTACTCTCATTCTGCTGTATTTTATTAAAAAAAATTTTTTTAAGATCTCATTTGGTTTCCTTCTTTTACTCAAATCTCTATGCATAATAGCTGTGTTGACTCAGAGCTTGCCAAAGGATTTTGAAATTTGCTTCCAGCATCACCCCATTCCCTCTTCAGATCTACTGTGGACAGTTTCCGGTCCCAGCCTATGGGCAACATCTATTGTTTTCCTTCTCGCTGCCCCACTTCTTGTAGGAACTTCTCATTGTTCTTCTGGGAGTTGACTCTCCCCTATTCCACCAAAGTACCAGGTTCGCATCACCTTATGCCACCCCAGGCCATGTTTCAAGTACCTGGCAGAGACTAGTCTACTCATTCTTTCATAGGAATTTTGAAATTAAACAAGGAGAGATCTGTTCTCTCTGGTTCACTGAAGCTGGAGTATACAGTTTAGGAACTGTTCATGACCATGCTTTCTATCATGTGGGTTACAGAAGTGAAGTGAAGAAAGCTGATCTAGAGAGAGAATAAAGGATGAGTAAAGCAAATAGAGACAAACAGAGACCAAAAGGGACTTATAGGTATGGAAAAGAGAAAGCTAAAGAACCTTGATGTGCTGAATTGGAGTTTAGAAGTGTCAGTTGTTTTGACCCAGCTATACCACTGTTAGGAATATACCCCAAGAACACCATAGCACTGTTTGAAAAGAAGAAATGCACCCCCATGTTTATGGAAGCATTGTTCACAATAGCGAAGATCTGGAAACAGTCCAAGTGTCCGCCAGTGGACGAGTGGATTAAAAAGCTTATACTATGGAATACTACTCAGCCATAAGAAATGATGACGTCGGACCATTTACAACAACATGGATGGACCTTGATAACATTATACTGAGTAAAATAAGTAAATCAGAAAAAACTAAGAACTATATGATTCCATACATAGATGGGACATAAAAATGAGACTCAGAGACATGGACAAGAGTGTGGGGGTTACGGGGTGGGGGGAAAGAGAGGGAGGAGGCTGGGGGAGAGGAGGGGCACAAAGAAAACCAGTTAGAAGGTGACGGAAGACAACTGGACTTTGGGTGATGGGAATGCAGCATAATCAAATGTCAAAATAACCTAGAGATGTTTTCTCTGAACATATGTACCGTGATTTATCAATGTCACCCCATTAAAATTAATTTTAAAAAATAAATAAACACAGAGTGAATAAAAAAAATAGAAGTGTCAGTTGAACTCAGGAATATATATTGTCCAGCTGGATATAGATATGATTATTGATTTTATGTATGCATCTCCCTGGAGAAATGAAGGAATCTAGGCAGGAGCAAGACAAGTGCAAAATGAGTTGAAAGTATCTTAGTGTGTTAGAAAGTAAGGTAGTACTCAAAGAACTAAGAGGAAATGTCAAAAGAACAAGAGGCTATGTTGAAGGGCTTCCCACTAACCAAATTTATGATAATATGAGCATTAAAATAAACAATGAGAGTACAGGTAAAAACCTATTGAATGAAAATAAAAACACCCCAAGTTCATACTAGTGTAAAAAAATAAATAAACAAACAAATGGAAGAGAAAATAAAGCTCTTCTGATCAACAGGACATCAATGGCAATATCATTTGGCAAACATTATAAAGGTCATCGATATAGGTCTAAAGTCATCAGCAGATCCTAAGGCTCGTGGGTAGAAGAAGTTTGATGATGAGGAACAGAATACTGGTGTAATATCAACATATCTACCAACAAAATATCAGTCAAACACAAAGAGGGAATGATGATTTTATAGTGGAGGACCCTGACAGAAACCAACTTGATCAGGTCATCAAGGTGAGTATGATCAACAGTGGGACAAGTCAACATAGTTTTTCTACTCATGCAATGTACCAAGAAGGCAGCAGCATCATTTCTGTGAATATTTCTCGAAACTTAAGGAATTCTGAAATTACCTTCTAGTATTTCTATTGAGAAGTCTAATGCCAATGGTATTTGCTTTTTACATGAAAGCTGCTTTTTATCAAATTTTTAACATCTAATCAGATGAGCAAAAACAAAGAGTGAAAATAGCTTAACGGACTTGTGAGACACCATCAAATGGACCAATATTTGCAATATAATGTTCCTAGAGAAGAAAGAAAACTTATTCAGAGAAATATTGGCTGAAAACGTTCCTAACTTGGTGAAACAGACATCAAGATCCAAGGAAGCCGAGTGAGTTCCTGAAGAGAGGAGTTCAAAAAAGACCCATTCTGAGAAAACTTATAATTAAATTGTCAAAAGTTAAAAACAAGGAGAGACTCAAAAAATCAGCAAGGGAAAAACAACTTCTTATGTATACAGGCATCCCCATAAGACTATCACCAGATTTTTTACCAGAAACTTTTCAGGCCAGAAAGGAAGGCATGTTATGTTCAAAACGCTGAAAGAAAACTTAACCAACTAAGAATTTTCTGCTTGGCAAAGATGTCCTTCAAAGTTAAAGGAGAGATAAAGAGTTCCCCGAAAAGCAAAAACGAAAGAGTTAATCACCACCAGACTGCCCTTCAAAAAATGTTAAAGGGACATCTTCAAACTGAAACAAAAGGATGGTAAACAGTAACAGGAAAACATATGAAAGTATAAATCTCCCTGGGTGAGGTAAACATACAGTTAAATTCAGAATACTCCAATGCAGTGTTTTTCAACCACCAGTCTGCAGACTGGTGCCGGTCCACCAGAAATGTTGTGCTAATCCTGAAAGAGTTCATCACCATGACGTTGTATGTAGATTATAGACCTGGCGATTGAAAACCACTGCTCTAATGTAATGGCGGTGGAGCCAATATTGATATATTATTATTAACTGAGGACCATGGTTTATTCAGATTTCCTTAGTTTTATATAATGGTCATTTTCTGTTCCAGGATATAGCACTGCACTTAGTTGTCATATTCTCCCAGGGCCCTCTTCATTGTTGCAGGTTCTCAAAAACTTGTTTTTATGCCCTTGATAGTTTTGCATGTCCCTCAACTGGGATTTTTCTGATGTTTTCCTCATAGTTAGATTGGAATTATGTGTTTTGGGGAGGAAGACCACAGAAGTAAATTTCTCTTCTCATCATATCATCTCCAGGGTACCTACTATTTATCAACAGGACTTATCACTGCTGATGTTAACCTTGATCACCTGAGGTGGTGTTTGAGAGGTTTCTCCACTGGAATGTTATTCTGTTTATTTCCCTATTCATAACCTTTGGGAGGAAGTTACTATGTGTAGCCCGTGTGGAGGAAGTAAAAATTATGTTCCACCTTCTCGAGAGTGGAGTATCTTCATTAAGTTACATGGATCCTTTGCATTTTTGGTCTATTTGGGAGGAAAAGTCTTCAAGTTTGTATTTCAGTTCTTAAGCTGAGTTTTTCATTTCTGGGATATTTTTAATTTTTAATATCTGCCTTTTTGCTCTTTGAATGTTGCTCTTTAGGATTGATTACCTGTTCTTATTTCATGGATAAAATATTTTCTTTCTTTTTCTGAAGTTTTTGCCCTACAACTATTTTATTCAAGTTGCTTTCATCTGTTTGTTTTGGCAACTGTCTTTCATATTATAGATCTTCCTTAGAGATCTTTCTTCATACTTGGCTATCTTCACATTTGAGAGGTTACGGAACGGCTACTGGAAGCCCCGGTTAAGAAGGCAGAGTTTGTTTACTGTGGTTTTTATTCCGAGGTGTTTTAGCTGTGTCATTTCATTAGGGAGCTCCCAAAGTCAGCATGCTTATGTCTTATCTCTTGTTCTGATTCAATTTCCCAGAGATGTTTTACCTATTTCCTCCCTGAAGAGTTATGTTTGTCAGTGATCTGGATGCTAATAGGGAGACGAAGGGTAAGGGTCTCAACACAGAGAACCTAAATTTTCACTTTAACTCCTTATTTTCATTTTGGTACTTCCTCTTCCCTCAGCTATGCTGTGCTGTTCTATGGCCCTGAGAGCCAGAAGCGGATTAAGGTTGGTTGAGGCCCCGGGCGCAGAAGAAAATATTAGGCCCTTAAAAAAAAGAGAGAGAGAGAGAGACAGGGGAAATAAAAATACATGTTAACTATATTTTTTAAATAAATAAAAAATATTATGTACTATTAATGTTAAAATTGCACATATGAAACCAAACTTAGTGTCATTAGAAGAAAAATGTAAAGTTGGGGTTTTGTGGGGCCCTTCAGAAGTTGGGGCCCAGGGTGCATGCCCGGTGTACCCGCCGTTAAATCCGCCTCTGCTGAGAGCCTAAGTTTTAGCTTCTTTAGGGAAACAAATCTTCAGTTTCTGCCAAGATAAGAGAAGTAACAATCAGCAGCAACATCTAGAGATCTCAAATCTCTTAGACTTTTCTCCTGATTTTGTTACTGGACCACAACTGGGTCAACTGCCCCCAGCCGCCGTAATAGCTGATAAGCAGAGACTGGGTCTGAGAGGGAAACAGGTATCTTTAATCAAAATTGCCAGGAACTTGAGAAGACAGGGAGTATATCCTAGCCCAAAGCCTGCCTTACTATCTCAGTTGTGAGGGTTGATTATACACTTTTTCAGGTGAGGTTAGTACAATTGCAGCATGCAGTTAGTCATAAAGCAGGATAGCTGGTTCCTGGCATAGTAAGAGTCATCAAGCAAGATGGCTGGTTCCCAGAATCATAATTTTGTCTTCAAGGCATTCCGATCCAATCACGGTCTTTATTGCTTCTTGAGTATGATATGGGGGTATGGGAATGTCCGCTTCAGTTGTTGTCCTGCGTTCCTGAGTGGGGGTGCTAAAGACAATCTAGGAAATAGGTTACATAGGGTGCACTAGCAGTATCATATATATATTATATATAATCTATATATATAAAACTGATTGTATACTATATCGATACCCTATCAGTTTTAACTCCACCTTTAGTCTTCCTTCCCACTTCCAGAGCTATCTAGTGCTATTAGGTGTTACATGATGTAAACTGAGTTACTCCTCTTATTTCTTTAATTTTTTCTTGAAGTTCAATTTTCTGCAACTACTTAGTCAGTTACACATTCATCCACCCGCTCTCCGGCTTCCAACATTTTGTTGGTCCATTTCTCTCCAGAATATCTGTCTTATGGAAGAGGAAGAAGAGAATAATATATATGTTCAGTCCTCCATCTTTAATCAGAAGTCATTAATATCTATATTCTCTAGTTCATAACTCCTTCCATAGAGAAAGCCTTGTGCTTGTCTATGGGCTCACACACAATTTGAAAAGGCAGCATTTGTCTGGGTCAGGTTGGCGATTGGCACCATTGTTATGAATTTTTCTGAGAAGCCAGGAGCTCAGTGTATCACGTGGTGAGCTCTGTGCCATAGATGAAGAATTAAAGTACTTAATTACTGTGAAAAGTTTTTTTTTATTTTATTTTTTAAGTGAGAGGAGGGGAGATAGAGGGACAGATTCTGCATGCGCCCAGACCAAGATCTACCTGACAACCCCTGTCTGTGTCTGATGCTCTATCCATCTAGGACCAATGATCACAACCAAGCTATTTTCAGCACTTGAGGTGGAGGCTCAATGGAGCCATCCTCAGTGCTAAGGCCGACATGCTTGAATCAATCAAGCCATGGCTGTGGGAGGGGAAGAGAAAGAAAGAAAGGAGAGGAGGAAGAGAGGAGAAAAAGATGATTGCTTCTCCTGTGTGCCCTGATAGGGAATCAAACCTGGGACATTCACATGCCTGTGGACGCTCTACCACTGAGCCAAATGACCAGGGTCAAAAGTATTTCAGTAATTGCAAACATGTACAGACTTTTCTAAGGCCCTATTTTAAAAGAAAGTAAATGCATATTTTTGTTAAAGTAAGGGGTGACATTTTTTTTTCTGAGCCCATATATTGATATAGGAACCACTCACCTACCTGAAAATGACTCTCTTTCTTCTCCAGGAGGTGTGGTGCTACCTACAAGTAGCATCCTTTAACTTTTCCAATAGCTAAGGAGAGGGATTTCTGATCAACCCCATTATAGTGATAATTAAAGATATTAAAAAATATAACCTCACAATTTAGCACATTGTCCCATGAGGTGATTTTGCTGTCCTGAATTGCAATTATCTTCTATTTCATTATCTGGTTTTGGGGTATATACTATACTAATAGAATAGCTGGAGGGGGGGGGGATCTCCCACAAGCCTTTCTAGCTAGGCATCTACTATTTTTCTCTACTACAACAAATTCCCAGCAATCCAGCTCTTCCTAGGTTTCCAGGCTGTAGACTTCCTGGGCCTTGATGTTCCTCTGAATGGAAATAGAAAGTTTGGGAAGGAGGGTCAGGGTAATGGGGAACAAGATCCACTCAAAAACCAACAAAATAAAATAGACCACAGTTGGAATTTAGAGGAACGGCGGTTTTATTTCCTGGATGTTAGTGAATCAGGAGGAAGACAATGAAGGTCAATACGAGGTTTGCCAGCCTTTTTGTCAAGAGGCCTTATCTTATAAAGCACAGTCTAGGGCAGGGTTGTCAGAAGTTCTTTGCAAAAAAATGGACCATTATCTCTGTGTGTGAAATACACATATAGTCAAAATATTTATTGAAATGGTTTCAAAGGATAATTTGTTCCTTCTAGAAAGAATGATTTCACTGCGTGTGAGCTTCATGAAACAAATGTTGAGAAACTGAGTAGTTTGTTTTACACAGATTCAACCGACATTCTGCTTCCCTCATCCACACGTTATTATTTCTATTGAAAATTCTTTTAACACCTTCAATTGAGACAGGAACCGATACACAACACTAAAACAATTTCAACAAATGTCAACAGAAAAGTCAGGGAGAAATACACCAGGTGTATTTTCCGAATCAATAAAAACGTTATTAATAATAAAAAAGACATTTGCAGTTTGTAAATTTTCATTTTGCTGGGCAGGAAGCCAAGATTCTGGATAATCAGTTTAATACCAGACACTAGGAAGTTGAGTTGAGAAGGAAGGTTTTCCTCATTCTGCTTCCTTGAACTCCAGGTTATCGGCTATTCCTCCAGCCAGGCGTCCCCAAACTACGGCCCCCTGAGGCCGTTTATCCGGCCCCCTGCTGCACTTCCAGAAGGGGCACCTCTTTCATTGGTGGTCAGTGAGAGGAGCACTGTATGTGGCGGCCCTCCAACGGTCTGAGGGACAGTGAACTGGCCCCCTGTGTAAAAAGTTTGGGGACCCCTGCTCCAGACTGTGATGGGGGTGTTCGGCGAGCTCCCTCCCGGTGGCATTTCTCAGGGCTGAGCCAGTGAAGGGGCTGGGGCTCTAGCCCTGCTCTTTGCTCTCTGTCCCTGGGGCAGCCCCCTACAGCGATCAGGCCAAGAAAAGGTTCAGGAACTAGAGGGTTCTCTACCCGTTGCTCTGTGTTAATGTAACCTTAAACAACTGGCCTCGGGGATTTAGCTCAACCTTAAACAACTGCTCTCAGTGATTAATCCCAGCTCAGGTGAATTATAGAGGTTCTGTAAAGATCTTCCTATTCTTTTTCAGGTTGTCAGATTCAGATGTTTGAATATAGTATTTTTTTTAAAAAGCATTTCATCAGTGAGACCAAATAATAGTTTTCTGCCTCTCTATGATTAATTAGTGAATCCTCTACCCAATTAACTAAGGCAACCTTCAAATTTGCATTATTGCTGCCCTTTCAGAATCCAATGGCACTTTAAAAAAGCATTCAATGGCTCATTTCAGCTCTACCTAAAAGTCCTTACAGCGCAAACATTATTTTTGGCTCAGGGCACATGCTTTAGTCTATCTCCCCAAAGCTTTACCCGCCCAGCGGTGGAGACCCAGCGTTGCCGAGTCTATTCAGGCCCCTTCACATTTGCATGTCTATCAGCAGTCTTTCACAGCCCAGTGGCCCCAACAAGTCCTTTCCAATGGCCGCATTGTTCTTCAGAACCACCCCAAATCAAAACTTCCAGCTTCCTTCTCCCGTGCAGTTTCAAGTGTGATTGAAACACCTGTTAGTTTTCTTGCTCTCCTCAAGTCTTTGCTTTCTACCTACAGGAATTTCACCCTCCCTATTAGCTGAGATGTCTGTTTGTGGGGAAATGCTTGCATTTTCTCTTTGGCAAAGTCCTCAGAAGGTACCTCAAGTTTTATATGAAACTATTTGATCCTCCTCGTTCTTCTTTCCATTTCATTCAAAAAAAGCTGGACTGCCACGTGGAAGGGAGAATAAAAAATACCTTCTCTGTCTTTAAACTTAAAATTTCCCCCAAAGTGAAAGTCTACGTGAATGTAAAGTGATTATATTGATAATATATTGTGAAACCAACGTTTCAGATTAGACTATCACCATGTTCAGGGAGATGAATTAGAATCTGCTGCAAATATTTATTCTACATTTTGACAGGTCAGTACAATGAGCCCAGTTACAAAAGAGTTGGGCAAGACTCTGAGCAGATGTTTGTTCTGACTTGTGTGTAATATATGTGTCTATGTATAAATATATATATGTATATGCATACATTACATATATGAATTTATATTAAGTACGTATATGTATTAATATTTTAACATATACAAATTCATGACTACTTATGTGCATTGAAGACTTGAAAAAATAAAATTTTTCATTTGTTTTGTTCTTAAAATCTATATTTGGCCCTGGGTGGCCAGGCTCAGTAGATAAGAGTGTCATCCTGACAAGCTGAGATTGCGTGTTTGATCCCTCATCTGGGCACATACAAGAAGCAACCAATAAGTTTGCAACTAAATGGAACAACTAACTGGAATGAGTTGATGTTTCTTTCTTTCTCTCTCTCTTTCCCTGCCTTCCTGTTTTCCCACACCCTCAAATCAATGAGAAAAATATTTAAGAAGAGAAAAAACTATTCTTAAGGTCTGCACAAGTGGTCAGGTCATCTGTAAATCTACAAAATGTTTCTGCATTCATTAACCTGATACATCAAGTCTGAGAGTAAGACAACCCCTTATTTTTATTTTCATGTTATGAATTAATTATTATTCTTATCATTAGTAACTGCTTTATCATTCGAGCACTAAAAGCAGACCCAGGCTTTGTGACATCTGGCCTTTAATTGCCCCTTTCTCCTTCTTTCCAAGTTGGTGGCAACCTCCCCCTAACGTGCAATTATTTTCTGTGATTATCTATCATTTTTATTGTTAGAATTTTAATAATAACAATCAAGTTATTAAATTCTGTTAATGCAGGTAATGCTTACTTACATGTAGAAATACTTTTAAATAGTTTATAGTCATTGAGTTCAGTGAAGTTGTGTGTGTTTTAAATTTTGCATTGTTGCTTTTTAAGTAATTTTGCTTTACAACTCAGAAAGCTTTCTTCACTTTTTCTCAGAAGAGAGACAAACGGGCGTTTGGGCTGGGTTCAGCAAATCATCTTTAGGTTTCTGATTAAATTGTTTCTAAAATATTTATAGTGTGGAGTCACCCAAGAGAAATAGTATACATTGCCATTTTTGGACATTTTGTGGTCATAACCAGAGAAAGCTAAAAGAAGTAGAGTCTAAGGAAAAATTTAAAAGACTCGACGATTGAAATGAATGCCTCTGGCATTCAGACATTCAGACCAGAGGTCCCCAAGTCCCCTGGCACCTCCGGGACACTGGGTGAGCAAGGGAACAGTGGTGCACATATTCAAAGCTTGGCCGTATTCCCTCTGGGTGCCCTTTTCTTTTCCTTCTGGATGGAAAGATTGTCTCCGTAGGTAATCTCTAGTCCAGGGGTCCCCAAACTATGGCCCGCGGCCGCGTGCGGCCCCCTGAGGCTGTTTATCCGGCCCCCGCCGCACTTCTGGAAGGGGCATCTCTTTCATTGGTGGTCAGTGAGAGGAGCATAGTTCCCATTGAAATACTGGTCAGTTTGTTGATTTAAATTTACTTGTTCTTTATTTTAAATATTGTATTTGTTCCCGTTTTGATTTTTTACTTTAAAATAAGATATGTGCAGTGTGAATAGGGATTTGTTCATAGTTTTTTTTATAGTCCGGCCCTCCAACGGTCTGAGGCACAGTGAACTGGCCCCCTGTGAAAAAAGTTTGGGGACCCCTGCTCTAGTCCCTGCATTCACCACATACTGTAAGCAGTTATTCCCTCCAAATATATATATATATATATATATATATATATATATATATATATATATATATATAATTTTCTAGGTTTAGGGGGAGGAAGGCTGTGGGAAATGAAGTTGGGGCTATCAAAAGGTAGGGAGGGAGCATCAAAAGGTCTACAGGAAAAACTCTATTCCAGACAGATGGAGTATCGCTGTGCTTCCAGCGGCTTTGCTCCTTGGGAAATGCTTCTAAACTTGTACAGGGCCAAAGACAGGATTAGACACAGCCCCTGCCTGGGGCAGCACAGAATGCTTATTCAGCTCAGGCCTCTTTCTGCCCCCTTTCCTCTGGGGAGTGAGCAAGAAAGAGGGCAACTGTGTCACCGTGTTTCCCAAGGAGCAAACAGTGGAGGTTGCTGGAGGTGAAAGGTTAAACACTGATGTCAATTAAGCGAAGGGGATTTTTGGGGAGGGAGAGTAGGTCAGCAGAGAGGTTGGGGAAAAGGTGGGGGGAGGTGAGAGCTTGGCCTGCCTGTCCCAGAATTGAGAGAAAACAGACTGACCACTCTTCCCTCCCCCCTCGCTTAGCCCCTGCATGTGTGCACCGGTGGCTGTGAATCCATCTTTCCCTCCCTCGGTTCCTTCAGCCTTGCGGTTTGGCATGTGCCTCAGTGCTATAGCATTATACACAGGATGTGCACAGAAGATGCTTGTTAAAACTGTCCTGATCCTGCCTAAACTTTGGCTCTCCTGGAAATACTTCTTTTGGGACTGCTTTCAGTATTGAGACATAGTTTTTCTCATTGCCCTGATGGTTGCTAATATTTCTATATTAAAGGTTGGGCTGAATTTTGGAAGAAACTCCAAGCCAATCAGAATAAATCTGAGAAAAGTAGAGAATAAAGTCGAGGTTTATTGAAAATGAACCACCTTGGGCCCTGACCAGTTGGCTCAGTGGTAGAGCATTGGCCCAGTGTATGGACTTCCCAGGTTATTCCCAGTGAGGGCACATAGGAGAAGTAACTAGCTGTTTCTCCACCCTTCCCCCCTCCTTTCTTTCTATCTCTCTCTACCCCTCCTGCAGCCATGGCTCAGTTAGAGCAAGTTGGCCCCACCCTGGGCGCTGAGAATGGCTCCATGGCCTTGCTTCAGGCACTAAAATAGCTCAATTGCTGAGCAATGGAGCAACATCCTCAGTTGGGCAGAGCATCCCCCTCAGTAGAGGGCTTGCCAGATGAATCCTGGTTGGGGCACATGTGGGAGTCTGTCTCTCTGCCTCCTGCTTCTCACTTAAGAAAAAAAGAAGAAACAAAAATAAAAATGAACTGCCTTGAAAACATGGAGTTACTAGAAAATAATATGTATCATGTTTTCATACATCATATATATATTTCCCCCCGAAAACATTCCAGAATAATTTTGCTAAATGAAGTACATTTGGGATAAGTGTGTAGCTTCTCAAAGTCACTTTGTAGGGCCCAGTTTACTTACAGATTATTCGTTTGGAAAGAAAGGCTGTTTTCTTCCCTTATCATCCTGTCTGCCTGCCGTGACAACTCTTCCTCGAGAGAGCCGAAGAGAGGCTCTACTCATGATGAGGAGAAAAAGGATCCAGTTACCTCTTGGATGGCCTTCAGGTTGGTTGCCAGGATTGTCCCGAGAGGAACCTGCCCCTTCAGTGAAGTGGAGAAAAGTACAGTGTGTGTTCTGATGGTGAGATGGAGGAGGGATACCCGGATACCCGTTAGCAGACCTGGCTGGAGCTGGGTCAACCTGGACGTGACCTTGATTGATGTCTTTGGCCGCTTCACCCTTGAGTCCCTGACTGAATTTAAGATCTCTCTACTTGGGCTTATATTTTCTCACTTATAAAACAGAAAAAAAAGAAAAATGGAAGATTTATCTGTTTGCACAACCTGGTGCTATGGGGATGGTTACGGAATTCTTAGGGTTCAGAGAGGAAACAAGAGAAGGAAGCAGAAAATCCTAAGGATAAGAGGAGAAAACAACACAGATAAATGACTGGCAGGGAAAAGGTAAGAAAGGAAACAGATGGGAAAAGAGAGAACAAGAAAGGAGGAAGAGGAGAGGAGGAAAGCGGAAAGGAGGAAGGAAAGCAGGCAAATGGAACAAAGGCAAGAACGATGCTCATCAGACAAGAGTCAGGGCAAGCCTGAAGGTCCCTGACGCTCATGGGGAAAGAAGGTGAACTTGGGCTTGAAAATCTCCTGCGATCTATTTTCTTAGATGTCCTGGGAACAGAATTTCAGTGACTGGAAAACACTGTTTTCTTTTTTGTGGTGCTGGAAGGAGCGAGAAAGTAATAGATTTCAGCCTCAGGCTCGTTATAGGAACACAAACCATGGGGCTGAGTGGGGAGAGGCAGATTCTCAGGTTAGGGAAAAATCTGTTAAGTGTCTGCCTAAAGTGGGATAAAACTTCCATGTACATGAAATCTTCTATATACATTTTAAAACACATCTTAGTTTTATTTGCTATAGGACAATGTATGTTAAAAATCACCAGAAAAATAAAATAGATATGCTAACCTAACACTATCGTGAATTAACTCATGTGGACTCACTCACAGCTCCCACCTTCAAAACAGGTGAGCTGCTTTGTGTGTGTGTGTGTGTGTGTGTGTGTGTGTGTGTGTGTGAGAACCCCCCAAAGGTCCCTGGGTTTAGTGGCTGGCATTCTGTCTTATAGCACCTTTATATTCCCAACCCCAAACGGAGCTTCAGGACAGTCTGACACTGGGATGGCATGATAAAGTTAGACTATTCTAATTCACGTAATGTATCCATGTTCTCACTTAGTCCTCAGCAACTGAGCCACAGACCTAGTTCCCCCTCCACGTCTCCTTACAGTGAGGGAGGCCCAGCTTCCCTCCCGGGGGCTCCCAATCTCGGGTCTGGGTCTAGAAATCGAAGCCTGGGGTTTCCTGAGGAATTTCCTTCCTCACGTGGGGAGTCTGAAGAATCCCGAAGACACCATCCGCCCAGCAGTGTGCTCTCTACATAAGAGCCAAGGAAGAGAAAGGGGAAGCAGGGAAGCCCCCTGGTTGGGAAGCGCTAACAAAGTGCAAACACCTCCCTGCTGCCCCTCCCCCCTCGCACCGCCCCCACCCTGCCGCTAACGCAGGGTGTAATCTCACTTCTAAACACCGAATTACAGAAAACCAGGGGGAAAAAGCCCGGAGAGGAATAATTAATTTCTGCTTCCTCATGCAAATCCTTTGGCCAGTCATTTAAGGTTCAGAGCAGGACCAATTCAGCTTCTTGTGCAAATTCCAAACTGAAGGCATTTAAAAAAAGAAGAGAGAGGGAGAGAAGAGAAATTGAATGGATTTACTTTTCTAAGAACCAGAATTAACAAAGGTTCCATTTTCCATGGTTATGGGTCTGGCTAGACAGCCCTCACTGACAAGCTCTCCAAACACATGTGCTGGCCTGTTGAAAAGGCCTCAGTGTTGACTGACAGATAATTGAAGTGACAAATTGTTTCATTGTATTTGGCAGGGAGAGTGCTGTATTAGATAATTATGGGGAACAGAGGAGCTCTGGGGTCTTAGGTCACAAGACATGCCTGACCCTATTTTCTGAAAACTCTGAATGGAGTTTTTGGTCCCAGAGGACCTAAGTGCGAGGCTGTCTCTTTTTGTTGGTGTTGGGTTTTTTTTTTCCTTCCCCATTCCCTCCTCCTCCGCCTTCATTCCCCACCCCTCCCCCTCTTCTGATCTAATGATTAAGAGCTAAAGAATACATAGACCTCTAGAGCCCAGAGAACAGGCCTTCCTCTCACCTCCACCCCAGTCCCCAAACCCAGTTCCTTGCCTTCTAGAAGAGCTTGTGGATTTTATCTCTGGTAGCAAGTTTGCAAACTCTTCTTATCAACTGCCCACAGTAGCCTCCAAGGGGACTGGGACAAAGAAGTCACTTCAGATGATGGTTGGTGCGGCTGTGGTGCGCGCTGGTTGGCGAGGCTGTGGTGCGCGCTGGTTGGCGAGGCTGTGGTGCGCGCTGGTTGGCGAGGCTGTGGTGCGCGCTGGTTGGCGCGGCTGTGGTGCCTGCTGGTTGGCGAGGCTGTGGTGCGTGCTGGTTGGCGCGGCTGTGGTGCCTGCTGGTTGGCGAGGCTGTGGTGCGCGCTGGTTGGTGCGGCTGTGGTGCGTGCTGGTTGGCGCGGCTGTGGTGCGTGCTGGTTGGCGAGGCTGTGGTGCCTGCTGGTTGGCGAGGCTGTGGTGCGTGCTGGTTGGTGCGGCTGTGGTGCCTGCTGGTTGGCGCGGCTGTGGTGCCTGCTGGTTGGCGCGGCTGTGGTGCCTGCTGGTTGGCGAGGCTGTGGTGCCTGCTGGTTGGCGCGGCTGTGGTGCGTGCTGGTTGGCGAGGCTGTGGTGCGTGCTGGTTGGCGAGGCTTTGGTGCCTGCTGGTTGGCGAGGCTGTGGTGCCTGCTGGTTGGCGCGGCTGTGGTGCGTGCTGGTTGGCGAGGCTGTGGTGCGTGCTGGTTGGCGAGGCTGTGGTGCCTGCTGGTTGGCGAGGCTGTGGTGCCTGCTGGTTGGCGAGGCTGTGGTGCCTGCTGGTTGGATAAGGGAAGCAGAACTGCTGGGTGCAGCCTCATGATGTGAGGTTTTCTTTGTCATCAATTCCTTCATCTTCCTGAGGGAAAATCTGGGGACAGAAAAGACCTGAAGATTATTTGAGCGTAGAACCATCTCATTTTTCAGCTGAGCCTCGAGAGAGGACCACACAGTTTGTCAGTGGAGACCTAAGGATGTGCACGCCCCTCCTCCCATAATCCAGTGCTCTTTTTCCCAAACCATAGTGCCCCCTGGGAGACAATGGAAAAAGTGTATATGAGGCTGCCTCTGCTTTCCTAGCTCCCTTACTGCCATACAAGCCTAGGAGAAACTGAAAGTGGCTTCACACAAACAGTATTCAGCCTCGTGTATGGGTGGGGCCCCAGGGCAGTCATTCTTAGGGGTAGCCGGAGTCACCCTCAGAACAGAGATGTCTCTGGATGGTTCAGCGGGGCCCAGAACAGGTCTCAGGGGCTGCTCACTCTCTAGGGGAGAGAGAGGGGCTTAGGGTTTCTGGCCTGGCAGCCTCCCACCCGCGGGCCGGCTGTGGGAGAGGGGACCGGAGTGAGATGGAGGTGTGAGAATTTGCACTATAAACCTCATTTGTTCTCTACAGAGTTTCCATGCCCACTCGAAGAGTCCCTTTCCTTTCAAATGAAAAGGTTTTAGGATTGTGCAAACTCTCAAGAATCATCATTTTCTGTTGAATTTTCACTTTTCCCCAGACTTCTTTTTCTTTTCTTTTGACTTTCCACTCTCAAAAAGCCAAAGCAAAGTATGGTGGGAACACCTGAAGATTTCTGGAGTATGTTGGGCACAATTGAGACCCATGGACTGTCTCTGATTGTTTAAAAAAAATCTAATAACTTAAAAAACAAACTTTCCAATGGTTTTAAGGTGGTATTCTCTGATTCAAAACCTATTGTGCTAAATTTAGGGGTGGCTTTGTAAAAAAGAAAAGCTGTCATGTCAGATGTCTTTGACTTACTTACAGAAGATATGTTCCTAATAGAAGGTATTAATTGGGGGGGATCGTGAGTTTGAGGTGGGGATTATGGTACCACTCCGTGGTAGAGTTCACAAACATGGCTGCCATCAAGTCCCTCCCTCTCTGTGCTAGCATACTTCCAGTCTCATCAGGAGGCAGAACAGAATTCCCCCCCTCTTCAATCTAGGCTGAACTTAACACCTTGTCCGGTTAATAGGATGCAGTGAAAGTGACTCTCAGGGACACAGTCTAGGTCATAAGCAGCTTTGCAACTTCTGCCTGGGTCACTTGATCATAAAGCAGCTCTGATCAACAACCACAGCTGACCTTCAGCTGACATTCACTATCAACTCTCAGGCAGGTGAGTGAGCCATCTTGAAGTCCAGTCTAGCCAAGACTTCAGATGATGCTAGTAGCCCTACTCCTTTCTATCTGATTACAATCCTGAGAGAGAACTGCCCAGACAGCCCATTCAACAGAGGCATGGGAGATAGTAATGCATTGTTGTTTTGCACCACTAAGTTTTAGAGTGGTTTGTTAAATAACAAGTTAACCAGAATAAACAATGAGACTTGTGCCCCTAAATCCCTATCTCTGGGAAGGGGCTAAAGAGAGAAAATGTTGAGTGATATAGGACATGCAGCTGGCCCCAAATGCTTTAACGTACAAGGTGCAAGTCTTCATTTCTCTCTATAAAAAGATGCTTTTCCTCAAGAAAAATATCAGAAGGATTCACCCTAGTAGGAAGTCCTTTCCTCCCCCCCCCATCCCTGCCCCACTTACCTGTGGAGTGGACTATTAACAGACTTGAAGGGAAAGAAGGATATTTGTGAAGTGCTCAATGTGGGTAAGTAGGGCTGAGGATGTCTTAATGGCCAGAGAGTTATAAGCTGGCAAGGCTTACAGAAATACAAGGTCATCGGGTAAAGAAACTGGGACCCTGTCAGCTCTGCCCCTGGGCTTTTAGTGTACCTGGCCCAACCCAGAACTGGAAACAGGAGCAAGTCCCAGCTAGCTACATCAAAGGCCCTCATCATGGCTTTTCAATCTCTCTCGCCCAATGGATTTATTATTTCCTGTTTTCTTTTCCCTGTGACTCCATCCGGTTGCATCCTTTAAAATAGACACTCCCTCATGATTTAATGACCTCCTTGGGGACTGATGATCTCAGTCAGCTCTTTCTCTTTTGCTAAAACCTCCCTTTTGGAGTGGGGATTCCATTTGGACCCAAAACAGCCCTGGCTAATAGGCACAGGTCCTCCTAGGGCCTCAAGCCTAGGCTCTATCTCAGGAAGGAGACTGCAGACAAGCTACCTGCTGAGAACTGTCTTTTCTGAAAGAAGAACAAAGAAGAGATGGAGATTCCTTGAGAAAACCCAATATGACAAAATTTATTTTTGATAGTAGGTAAATTAGAGAGCTGTTCATATTGCAGGAAGTGTTTCTTTAAATGTCCACCAGTGCATTTAAATAGAATTTAATTAAAAAGAAAAAAAAAATCCAAGATAGCATTTCTTCAGGCCATATTTACTATGTAAGTGAGAGGGACAGATGTTTATAAGAAAAGGATCTGGCAAAATGTGCCTCAGTCTTAAGACAAAGGGAGCCCTTGATTGATTTCTCACAGGGGGAGACATTTTTCTACCTTCTGAAGTTAAAAACAAACAGCCAAAGAGGTGAACCAATCCAGCTCTCTGCAGTCAATTCACTTCACCAATTACTTTTTTCAAGAACTCATGTGTGCCCAGTGAAATATGCCAAATAAAGAGTTTCAAATTAGTAGAGCAGACTCAGAAAAAAGCCGTCTTCAAACTATAACAAGGAGATGCACATTTTACTATTTTAAAGGGTGTAAGATGAGACGACACTCTTTAATTCTTTAGTCTACACTGTTTCTAGGCTGACAGTCTTAGGTCTCAGGAATGGAAAATGAATTTTGCCAAATTATCTGGGGAGAGATGTGTAGATCTGGAAAGACCTTTATATTCTACTTTAAACTTCTGCCTCAGGCGCATTCATTCTCAGGGTAAATCAAAATCAAACCTAAACAAGCAAGATAAATAAACTAATCAGAATCGCCCCCCCCAAACAAAAACCCAAGAACAATAAAAACAAAAGGAAAAAAAAAACCGCCTTGTGGAAGAAAGCTACAGTTAGCGTGGAGGGGAAATTGGAGCCCAGTTTGATTTGATTCTATTCCATTTGACTAAACTCAATCCAGTCCAGTCCTATAACTATTTTTTGCATGCCTAATATGTGCTAGCAAAGTGTTAGATTCTGTGGATTCGGAATTGAGTGAGACACAGTCTCTCCTTCCAAGAAGTTATGTTTGCAGCTTCTACAAGAAGATCAGATGTTTTACTAACTTTCATATGTTAGTAAAAGGCCTAAGCTGGCCTATTGCTTCCTGACTGTTTGGGAAAGCCCTGCCCTTATGACCCCACCTCTGTGCTGCCAGCTTCGGCATAGTGCCTTCTCTCCTCTGCAGAGAGGGGGAAACCACTGGTCTGTGTGCATGGTTGTTGGGCTACATGAGCCACGGTGGCTGGTCAGGTAAAACCCATCTTTCTCAGCACATCTACTAGAACTTGAATTTCATTAAGATCCTTTTTTTCTCTCCCTACTGTCAGTCTAGTACAAATAATAATTATTAAAGTCCCTCGCCTGCTATTGAAATAAAATACAGCCAGAGAGCTAAAGCACAGCCAGTCCATTGAGAGTCGACTGAAGCTGGGTAAGACCAATAATTCAAAACAGATGAACGGTACAGCAAATACTATGGGCTCAGTATCCCAGGCTGACCCGACCTTTGAAACTTGCTGAAAGTTATCCTTGAAATTCCCCAGAACTCCTTGAATAACTTCTGTAAAAGGCTTATTTATCACAAAGTCATAAATAATATTTGTTAGATATTTTCTCCATCTATCTAGAAAATGAATTGAGCTAGAAGACATTAGCTCAGTGGCTGAGTTGGGGTTGGGGGTGGGGTGGGCAGGGTGATGGGGTGCCTGTTCACAGTTCCAGGTAGGAACAATGGAGAAGCTGCAGCTTCCTATCTTCCAGATGTGGAGGTGGGGTGGAGGGCGGGGGAGTGGGGTAAAGATAGGGCTGCTTGAGGAATTTGGTTTGATACAGTGGACTTCAATTTCATTGCTTCTCCACAGAGGTGGTTGTAGATGGCTGTTAGGAGACATAGCTCTGGTAAATAATTCAGCTGATACTTTTAAAATCATCAAATTGTTTTTAGGCAAGAATCCCAAAGACCCTGCCCAAAGAGCTATAGATGCCCCGTGTCTGCCTTCTGTGAAAGCTGAGGGATTCGTTCATTCATTCATTCAACAAATCTATTCAAAGGCATCGTCTTAGTTCTGTAAGGAATCTAAAAGTATACAGGACCTAGTTAACATCTTTCAAGGAATCTTTGTATGAAGGGAGATGGGAAAATATATGAGCACCTAAGACACAATGTAGAAAGTGATAGCGCCTTCATAATCTAGAAAGGACAGGCATAGAGACAGAGCCATAGGAATTGAGAGGCTAGTGAACTGACTTACAGCTCATGGTGGGTGGGATGGTAAGAGGGGGAAGGGTAATAAATGAAAGGGTTTCTAGAAAAGGTCTCACTGAGCAGACTCTTAAAGGCTAGATAGGATTTAGCAGGACAGAAGTGAATCCTTCCAGGATTAAAGGAGTATGAAAAGATCAAATATAGACAGGTACAAGGGGTACCTTGAAAGCTATGAATTTGAAAAGGTGGAGTAGGGAGAGATGAAGAGACCAGGCTCAGGAGACTTGGACAAGAGTCCTTGTACGGTCTAAGGAAGTTGATGTTCACAGGCATGAAGAGAAAGGGATGATCCTACAACTATTAGAAAGGGTGACATAAGTTGGCAACTAATTATGTGGGTGTTGAGGATGAGAAGGAAGATGGAGGAACCCTCAAGCACTAATGTTAAAATTAATTCCTATTTTAAACTATTAAAGCCAAAGCTTACTGTTTGAGCCTGTCTGCTGGGAATTGGGGAGGAGCAGGGAGGTTAGGAAGATAGACTGCTTGGGAGAAGAGGCTCATGAAGAACAATCAATAGTTATCTTATGATGCTGACAGATGGGGACCAGGAAAGGTGTTGGGATGTTTGCAGATGAAAGGAAGGAGCCCGTGGAGAAAGAAGCTGAAGAGAAGGGATGGGGTGAGACACAGGGTTGGGGTGTAGGAAAAGGAGAGATATGATGAGTGGGTGTCCAGAAAGATTTGGAGAGAGAGATGGGGGAGTTGAGAGAGCTCCAGTCTTCATCCTGATGAAGTCAGTGGTACAAAGAGGTCTACTTTGGAGGTGGCGGGTACTACACACAGCTGGGCAGGGAGTGGAGGTCAAAACTTTCTATACGTTTGCTTCTGTTTTCATTCTGTATCTAGGACCAAAAGGCTCAACTGGGGGCTTGTGCCTCTGCCATTTGTTTCTTGAAGGACAGAGCTTTACTTAGGTGATTGAGTTGTTAGTCTTTAGTAGGGAAGCTGGGCTTTGTGATAGGATGCTGGCTGAATAGATGGGGGAGGGCTGGTTTGTGCATGGCCAAGGAGCTCTGTCTTGAGAATGCTCTGAAGATCCTGTCTTGCTTTTCTGTTTTTCTTTAGTGGTTTTCTTGTGTTGACCGGCAGTCGACATCTGCTTTCTGCATGGCATAGGATCGTTTGGTTGTGATGGATAATATCACTCAGGTACTTATTATGGTTCTCATGATTATACTAGAGCAGGAGTCCCCAAACTTTTACACAGGGGGCCAGTTCACTGTCCCTCAGACTGTTGGAGGGCCGGACTATAAAAAAAAACTATGAACAAATTCCTATGCACACTGCACATATCTTATTTTAAAGTAAGAAAAACAAAATGGGAACAAATACAATATTTAAAATAAAGAACAAGAAAATTTAAATCAACAAACTGACCAGTATTTCAATGGGAACTATGGGCCTGCTTTTGGCTAATGAGATGGTCAATGTGCTCCTCTCACTGACCACCAATGAAAGAGGTGCCCCTTCCGGAAGTGCAGCGGGGGCTGGATAAATGGCCTCAGGGGGCCGCATGCGGCCTGCGGGCCATAGTTTGAGGATCCCTGTACTAGAGCATTCTAGCTACAAAGTTGCTTAGAGCTCAAATTGCTCAGGAACTCCCAACCTGTCAATTCAGAAAAATCAGACCTGGACCCAGTCTCCCAGCAGCACCCAGACTGAGAAGCCCCCCAGATTTTAGGGAGAGAACATGGCGACGTCCCTCCTCTATCATGCAGGTGGTGATGCTGATGGAGAAGGAGCAGGGACGTGTGCCTCAAAGCAGGTCCGGGGACCACTTTTTTAGAGCAATGTCCAACTGGCATCATAATGAATCTAGGGCCTAGTGCCTGACATAGAGTAGCAGCCCAATAAATATTTGGTGAAATAAAAAAGTGGAGAAACTAATTAATTACATTATGATTAGGGAAGAAATAAAGTCTGAGGAATTAGGGCTTTTGATATTTTAGTTCAGTTCTCTGTTTCTGCCCCCATCAAGCCCTTTCTTTCCAAACATCATGTTCTTTAGGGGTTTTGTACCTTAAAGAGTTGCATGTCTTCCTTATACTTCTCAAAATTCTGGAACCCTCCTCCATCTCTGAGGATCTCAATATTCTTTAGGCACTTGGAACTCTAGGACTCACTCAGTCTATTACTCCTTATTCACTTACTCTTTCCTTTATTTATTTCATTGTTTTTATTTACTTAGAAGTCTACTAAAATATTTATTGACTATCCATTATAATCAAGTAAAAAAGAGATAGTCTTGATGCTTTTGAAAGAGGAATGTATTAGTAAAAGGCAACCTGCCTGGTGGTTTATGGAACCCTTGTGGTAGATTGCCAAAGCGGTCCCAGATTCATCCCTCCTCCGACTCGCCCCTTCCTGCACTCTTCTGACCGCCCGTCCACTCAGAGACTGGGCTTCGCCATGTGACTGGCCATGACTCCTGTGGAACAAGCTGAGGCTGAGATGCATTCATGCAGTGGGACTTGTCCTTTCTTGCTGTTTTTGGAATTCTGTAACTGCCACCTGTGACAACCCCTGTGAAGAAGGCTGGGCTAGCTTCTGATGATGAGGGACACGTGGCCCAGTTGCCTCTGTCATTATGGCCAACAGCTGGCCAACAACCAGACATGTGAGTGACCCCGTTAAGTCTTGGAGTTGTTTATTTTGTTGTAATCACTAACTGATACGACACTCTTCATTATCCTCAAAGGGGCTGTGATAAAGGGGACCTCATATCTTTCCAACCAAAAATTTACTCTTGTCCCAAGATACGCCATACTTACAGCCCCAAAATAATTCTGCAGGGCCCAGATATAGGTCTTTAAAAATAATCATTTCACACTTTCCTAAAAGCCACTTGTTCTCTTACAACCTCTGAGTATGAAATCAACAATAAATATTTATTGTATTACCAGTCATAGATAAGACAAGACATAAAGTGTGAGTAGTCATCACCAGATAACCTCGGTCTGGTGGGAGTGGATACAACCAGAGGCAGAAGTGGGCATTTGAGGGGCACCTGCCACAGATCCCTCAGAAGGCACAGGAGACCTGTTGCTTCAACCAAGGAGCTTTACAGACTAGAGTCCACTCTGGCCAGCTCAGAGTGCCACAGCCACCTACCCTCCAGCCCAGGAGGATCTTTAATGGGCTTGAGGTAGCTATCCTGCTGCAGGCCCCTAGGGGACAACACTTCTGCTTGCCCACGCTAGAGTCCTCACTGGGTGAGGGCAGGCTCTCAGTTTCCATGGTATGAATGCCCAGCTGAGGAGTCTGTGCTTTGGGATACAGAAGGAATAATCCAGATGGTTGAGCTGGACCCTGCATGTGGAGTGCTCTGTGACTCAGTGGTCCCTGCATGAGTGAAGGGGCGACTTATAGGAGTAGAGAAGGATTCACACTGGCTTGGTATTTACTTTGAAGAAGGTAAAGAAGATGAATAAGTGATGCTGATACATAAATAAATGACACTGACAATGATTACAGTAAAGCAATAATAGTAGTATCCACAGCTGGGATGAGGGCATTACAAACTCAGTAATGGAAGTGAGGGAATTCACAGCTCTTCAAAGCTGGGTGTGCGCGTGCCGGCCTCGGATCAGCCAACATCAAGAAGATGTAGAATTTATATTTGGTGCCCCTCCCTCTGGGTTCTCCCACCTCCATCCTCCAGGCTTCTCTCGCCCCAGCCACCCTGACAGCCCCTTGAACACCCAGTGTCCCTCTCCCCGAATGAAAGTGTCCCCCTCTTGTCTTAATCCTCTAGGGTCTGTTCTCTACCAACAGACAGTCATGCCCAGATAAAGACGGCCCCACTAATCTGTCTGTTAGTGAGAATGTCCCCGGCCCGGACGACAGATACTTGGCAGATACTTGGCAGGGCTTTCGGAAAGGTTCTGAAGCCATAAGCCTCAGGCTGGAATTTAGTCTGTACTCGGGGGCCAGGGGGCAGCGCTTAGACAGATGGGGTCTCATTACCTCTCCAATGGGCACGAAGGTGGCAGTTCAGCTTCCTCTCTGTGTTTCTGATGCCGATCTCTGGGAGCAGACACCTGGTCTGGTGCAGAGGAAAAGCCACAGGCTTTGGGAGCAGAGGACTCCGGCTTGGCCTCCTTTTACGTCTCCGCACATCAGTATTTCTTATCTGCAAGAGGGGACAATCGTCCATACCATGCAGGCTCGCTATGAGAATTAGAAAGAGTGTATGGAGAGGTTTACCCATGGTGGTCCCCGAGGCCATGCTATGGGGGCTCCTCTTGCCTTGGCTCCTTGGGTGCGATGATGCAGGGGCCCCGAGGTGCGGGGCTGCCGGTCTTGAGCCCTGTGGGCTCAAATGCTGGTTCCACCCCTTACTAGATATGTGACTTTGAGAAAGTTACTTTCCTGGGACCCACTTTCCTTATCTGTAAGGGCAGTAAGAGTTCCTGTATCACTGGGTTGTTATAAGGATTAAATAAAGTATTTCGGGTATGTGATAGAGCTGGCACCGTGCCAGGGTAGAAGGACGGTCAGGGAAGACAGGCTTTTGGGGGTGGGGAAGGATTTTATGGGCGGACTGTTTGCTCTGGGCGGAAGTGCTAAGTGGCTTCAGGGAGCCCGAGTTGCTCAGGGAGGGCAGGTGCCTGCCCTCCAGCTGCCCAAGATAATGTCAGGGCAGGTCTCAGGGTCTGATGGTTCCAAACGGGTTGTTGTATGAACCAGAGCCACCGAAAGAACTGTCCTTGAGTGATTGTCAGGGGTGGAGGAGAGGTTCGGAAAAGAAGGAAAGAAGGAAGCTCAGCGTTTGTTTAGCTCCTACTGTGTGCTGGAGGCCGCAGTAGATACTTTGATATGCATTGTCTCCGTTTTTTCTTCACGGCCACCCAGCAGGTTACATTATTATTATTGTCCCTTCTTTAGAGATGAGGAACCAGCTTGCAGCAGTCACAGGAAGAGTGGGTGATGCAACAGAGAGGGGACACATGTCTGCTGGGTGCCAAAGCTTGTGCTCGATCCGCTGCAACAGAAAGAGCCCTTTCTGGGCCATGTGGTTGTGTCAGGGCCTGGGAGTGCCTTTTGCCACACTGTTTATGTATCTTGCAGTTACTAGGCAGAGGGAAATAAGCGGTGTAAGACAGGTTACTTAGGACCCTTTAAAGTAATGTTTTGAGAGCAGGGTCAATCAAGTAACAAACACAAGCAACCTTGGACCTGCAGGCACAGGCTCAGGGCAGCCTGGACCGGAGAACCGCTGCGTTTGCTGGTCTGGGCGGAGGCGGGGCGCTCCTCCGCTGAAATGGCCGCTGCGCCTCCAGATGCTAAGGCACCAGCCCGCCGTCTCCCAGGGAACTCCTCCTGACCACAGTTCTAATGGCAGTTTGTTTCCTTGCATTGCCTTTTTCCTCTGGAAAGGGTACAGAGATCTTTAAAAAAGAAAATAAACCGCAACGCAAAATAAACAACAAACAAACCTCAATGAAATGAGAATTGCAGCAAATGGAGTTCTGGTTAACTGAAGCGTCATTGTTGAATGTGGCTTTTCTTGTCACTGGGTACTGGCTTTTGTGTGTCTGTGCAGCATGGAGAATTTGTCACTGCCAGTGACAACCAGTGACTTGCTGTGAGGGGATTGTGTGTGTCTCCTGCTGTGTGTGGTCACAGTTGGCTTCCGGGGTGTCAGGGCCCTGGGACACAGGGCCCAGCAGGCTGGTTTGCCCCTCGGTGATTTCCTGTGGGGGCAGTGGCCCTTGAAGAAGAGGATTTCACGGGGCAGGGCCACCCTGCTCTGCCTTTGCACATTCTTCCTCAGTGAGCCCAGGACTGTGTGATGCATGCAGCTGAAGGGAGGCCCCAGGCAGGGGAGGAGGGGCAGGAGGGAGCCATTCAAGGAAGGGCCTGTACTTTCATCATTCCTTCTTGGCGAGCCAGGCCTTTGGTTACTAACTGGGATGCTGGTAGATCCCCAGAGCAAAGGGCCTTCTGTTTACTCACTCATTCCTATTTCTTCCTTCATTCCTTCCACCATCCCACCCTCCCTCCCATTTCCATTCATCTATCCCCATCCATCCATCCATCCATCCATCCACCCACCCACCCAGCTATGAAATTGTATGAGTTGTGGAGGAAATATACAAGCCTAGGTTCCTGCCTTGTAAGAGCCTTTCATCTAGGAACATGGATGAGACAAATACACACATAAAGCAAAGCAGAAAACAGCAGGGTCATGCGGCAGAGTGCAAGTTGCCATGAGCACGCAGAGAAGCGGTCTTGCCAATGGGGGTCAGGAAGTGGGTGAGCAATAGAGTTGAACCTGGGGGGACAGATAAGGGGATTTCAAATGATGAAAGAAATAGGATTAGCTTTTCAAGATGCAGAAACAACAAAGGTAAAGGTTGGAGGGTGGGAAGCCTGTGGGCTGTTCAGGGCAAGGCGAGCAGCTTAGCTTGGCCATGGAGTGGGAGCGAGTGGGAGATAAGCTGGAGGGATGGCTTCAAGCCAAAAGCAGGGGCCCTGGAGTTAGGCTTTGGTGGAGTAGGCAGTCAGGATCCACTCCAGGCTCTGGATCAGTGTGTGGCATGTCCGGAGCTGTGCTCTGGGATGACAAAGCTGGCAAAGACAACGGCATCACGAGGGCTTCCTCACAGCTCTTCTCAGATGCCCAGGGGTTGCGCCCACACCCACTCTCACTCTCTATGCCTGGAGGGGGTCCTTGCTGGAGTCCTTGCTGGCCAGGCTAGGCCTGCCAGACACTCCCAGCCAGTTGGCATCCTGCTCTTCCTGTCCCAGCTCTTATGGCAGTGGCCAATCCGTGCCACACACATTAAGGTGGAAACCAACAAGAAAGTATTGCCAGCTGTAGTCATATGACTAAGTGATGCGTAGCCTTTATGAAAGAAGAACACTGGCCAGGAGAACTTCTCAAAGCCCCTGGAAGGCAGAGTTTGAAGCGATTATACTTTGTCAGTGATGATAGGAGGTACTGTGGGTATAAATGTCCCAGTCGAAACTGTCCTTTTCAATAAAAGGTGAGTGTAATTTTTATGGTACTTTAATGAGTGTTAAAAGGTATTTTGTCCACAATACTCATCCCTCCCCCTTCAGTGCCTTAAGTTGGCATGGTTAAGCATTCTTTTGGTTTAAGGAATATAATGTCCCACTGTGTAAGTCCTGTATCAGAAATAGTAGAACACTGAGCATCGATGAGCCCCTAACACATCAGTACCAATAGACTCCTTAGTTTAGCAAATCCTGATTTGCTACCAGCTTCTGAGAGATCAACACCCAGAACTGGATGGATAACAGAGTATTTTTAACAAACATTTAACCAACATCTATGGTGTGTAAAGGTTAACCTGGAGCTGAGGTTAGAGGAGTAAAGAGGAGATCATCTAAGTCACCACGCTGTAGATATATTTAAAGGGTCCTGTCACCCAGCAAAGAAGACTAAGCGTTGCAACCATTTTGCAGGTGATGAGTATTGTTTAGCAGACATTGTTATGCTTTTATTTTATTTATTTATTGATTGATTTTACAGAGAGGAAGGGGGAGAGAGAGAAAGAGAGACAGAAACATTGATCTGTTTCTGTATGTGCCCAGGTTGGGAAATGAACTGGCAACTTCTATGTATCTAAACAATGCTCTACCAAGGCTCAATGGGAGCGAGTTGGCCTCGGTGCTGAGGATGGCTCCATGGCCTCCTCGTCAGGCGCTAAGAAGAGCTTGGCTGCTGAGCAATGGAGCAACGCCCCAGATGAGCAGTGCATTGCCTCTAATGAGCTTGCCAGGTGGATCCTGGTTGGGGCACATGCAGGAGACTGTCTCTGCCTCTGCCTCCCCTCTTATCACTGAATAAACAAACAAACAAATAAATAAATCTCCAACCAACCAAACTATCCAGCAAGGGCATTGTTATGCTTTACAATACATTATCTCATTTAAATGTATTAATACACCCGGCTTATAAGACAGCTAGTAGGATTATCACTATTTTAGGCTGAGAAAACATGCTCAGAACTGTATGTAAATAGTGTTAAAAATCAAATAAGGGAGGGCTAGGAGGAGGCACTGTGGAGGAACAGTATATAATAATATATCTATGTAATTTGAACTCAGCTGAACATGAACAATAAGGGTCACAACAAATGGTACAGGAAGGACTGAGTCATGTACTCAGGGTAGGATAAGATGTCTTGCTGCAGTTTCCCCTGAAGCCGGGGAGGATGTTCTTATCACTTGACTGCTGGCCTAGTTAATTACAGGGGGTCCTCAGGTTAAGTGACAGTGCAGTTTTGTTCCTGCTAGAGTGAGGTAATCTGAATTTTGGTGTAAGTCAAAACACACCCTAGCCTAAGTCTCTTAGCTATCCTAACACAGTGGTAAAATAATAGTCTCTAAGTACAACTCTAACAGCATAAGCCAAAACACTCATGTCTCAATTTCTTAAAGTTTTTATGGGAGTGACCCATGTAAACTTGAAACATTGTATATAAAGACTGTTATAACCTGAGGTACCCCTGTATTTCTAAATGTTGTGACTTTTTTTTTTGTTGTTCTTAGAGGCAATGCAGGAAGGGCCCTCCTGTAATAGCTTCTAGCCAAAATTCTCCCATAAAATGGGTAGGGTCCCAGACCACCCCTGAAGCTCTAGAGAACTCTTCCTTGTGGATGCACACAGAGTTGGGGGGGAGGGTGTGGGGTGTGGCAGACTTTGGAGCCCAGGCTGAACCCTCCCGGTCGGGTGATGTGTTCCTCTATGTACGGTTTTGTTGAGATTTGTACATTCTCATAATTCTCTTTTTCTTACTTTATTGCTTTAACTAGCTATTACTCTAGAGCAGCGGTTCTCAACCTGTGGGTCGTGATCCCGGCGGGGGTTGCCTAAAGCCATGGGAAAATACATAATGCATATCAGGTATTTACATTCCGAATCATAACTGTAGCAAAATTACAGTTATGAAATGGCCACCAAAATTATTTTTTGGTTTGGGGTCACCGCAACATGAGGAACTGTACTGCGGGGTCACGGCATTAGAAAGATTGAGAACCACCGCTCTAGAGCCCAGCTCATGTTTCTCCGTCTGGTGATGTTGTGTAGCTTATTGTGGTGTTGATTCTTTTTCTTTATTCTCCTTTAAGTTACATAAGTTCAAATGCCTTTTGATTTTGCCTTGATTATTTATTATTATTAGTCATAACAAATCCCCCCCCCCCTAAAATCCATCTGTGAGTAATGCATCTCTGCCCCGCGCCTCCTGCACAGCACAGGCCCGGCACTTAGAAAGGGGTCACGTGTAGACTTAGCCTCCAGTGTTTATATCAAGACTACGTGGTTATGAAGTGAAAGGCCATTCTCACCACTTCGGTAGTGAGATCAGTAGGAGAAAAGCCAATCAGACCCTGAGCCAGGAGAGCAAAACAGATGGGAGTCAGGGCAGACCCTCAGCGTGGAATCAGGGCAGGGTGGCTCATCATGGGTGCATCTTGTTCACCCCACGGTCTCCATGCCAGCATAGTGGGAGACATGGAGTCAGGGCTCGCTGGATTTGCTCTTCTCTTCTCATCAATAAATTTGGAGATCAGGACCAAAAGCAGCAACAGTGAAGGCCTACTAAATTTGTAAGGTTAACACAGACTGAGCCCACATCTCTTCCCTGACGGGACCTGCCAGCCTCCAGATATAACAGAGAATCAACCTAATTCCTTCTCACGGATGCCATGAGAAATTGTGATGCAGCCCTCAAACCGGGCTGAGAATAAAAAGCCTTTCCTGGCGGATCCTGGGAGGATGTGGTTGTGCCTGTGTGTGTGTGCGCGCGCGCACTCAGCCAAGCTCTCTTGGTCCCATGCAATCATGGGGGCTTCCTTTCCTTGGAAAGTCCGTGACAGCCCAGCCTCTCATTCACAGGATAGAGAAAGGGCATTAATCTTCTTGACGTGGCAGTAGTGGGAGAGGAGGTTGGAGACTAGAATCTCTCAGACTGGGAAATCCTGGGAAGTAGAGATCCTTGTCTTCTTTGGCTGTTTGAATAAGCTTTAGTTCATATGCCCAGGGCATAAAAATGTCGGGGTGGGGTGGGGGGAGGACTTTGGAGAAAGGCTACTGAAGAAAAATCAAGTAGTATTATAAAAAAAGCAAAAAATCATCTCTCTTTTTTCTTCTTACTTTTGTTGGGAGTGGGGCAGAAGTGTGCCCACGGAGGAACCTTGAAGTGTTTTCTGAGAACAGACACCCATGTTCTCAGTAGGAGAGGGCAGGGGAGGGGGAGCTCCTGCTGCAGAGAAGGCAGGCCTGGTGAAGTCTAAACTTGTGAGCAGAACATAATCCATACAGCCAATGGCTTTAAGAAACTTCTGGCAAGCTGGTAGGGCCTCCACCTCGCTGGGGGTGGGGTGGGGTGGGGTGGTGTCCTCTTTGATCTAGATACTCTTACCTATTCTATTCTTTGTTAACCTGGGCTCTACGCCACAGTGGGGGGTGAACAAAGAAGAGCCAGGATCCAGAGGCCAGACACGCCCACAGGGGGTCCTTCCTCCAGGAGGAAGCCTCATTCATCTGAAATGAGAATAGCAGAATTGGAGTGAGGAGAGGTGTTGGTGGTCAGGATCCCAGATACATCAGAGAGACTTAGGATAGAGAGTCTGTGACTATCACATACTGAACCTGCATGCCTCACTGTCCATGAGCAGGCCACGTTCTTTCTGCTCCTTGCCCCATCTCCAGCCTTCTCCAACCTGGAACATTCAGCACCTTCTTTTCCAGCTGGCTCTGATGTCACCCAACTTGAGCTCTGCCTTCTTCCTCACACCTCCAGCTAAGTGTCAGTCCCATATGACTTCATGCCAATGTGTTCTCTTATTGTTCCTTGTGTGACAGTCCCAGCCCCTGAGGGCCTTACTCTCTTGTTGGGGTGTTGGAACTGTCCCATAGGCACCATTCAGGTCTCAAGGGAAGTGTCACTACTTTAGAGAAGCCTTCCTTGATCTAAGCCCTCCAGATAGAATCATTCTGTTTGATTTTTGTCCATAGTCCTTTCCACTTTATTAACATCTCATTTATGCGTGTTTGTTTTTTCTTATTTCACTCTACTAGAAAGTAAGTCAAAAAGACAACTTGCTTGCCTGTTCACTCTGGTGGCCCTGTGCCTGGAATGGCACCTTTGTAGACCCTCAAAAAATGTGCTGAACAAACTGATGAATGAATGAATCTTCCTTCCCCTTAGCAGAATAACCAATGCATGTCTGTTGATGGATGAGAGAAAGTTAACGGCAGCACTGTGAGGAGAGTGAAGGATGCAGAGTGTAGAGAGAGGGCCGGGGCAAGTCTAGAATAAGGGTTTGGGGTTCTTAATTCCACCTAGTGGGTCATTATGGGCAGGTTGGCCAGTCTCCCTGTATGACACTCTCAGCAATTCCTCCTGTCATTCTGGAGCTCTGGAGGTGAGAGCATGTGGGACTCCCTGGCTTGACCGAAGGACCTGCCTTGGCAGCTGGTGCCCTGTGTGCAGGGGAGGTGCTCCAGT
Organism: Saccopteryx bilineata; assembly: GCF_036850765.1. Taxonomy (NCBI): domain Eukaryota; kingdom Metazoa; phylum Chordata; class Mammalia; order Chiroptera; family Emballonuridae; genus Saccopteryx; species Saccopteryx bilineata. The sequence goes on along the minus strand of NC_089495.1, from coordinate 32,696,406 downwards.
GTGCCCTGAGGGCTGCAAGACCCCTCACGGAGCCAGTGGAACAGGCATCGTTAGGAGAGGAAAGGAGAACAAAGAGCAACCTTCCCAATTATTAATAAGGCAGCAACCCCATCCATCTTAATGAGACAAGGCAGAAAAAACCAGCGGCCAGGCAGCCAGCACTCAATAGGATACAATAGGGACCTTGCTTTCTTTTTAAATGGGACGAAAGAAAGAAAGACACACAGAAAAGAAAAAGCCACACAGGTTGGAAAACAGTTCCAAAACGTCCACCTCTAAGGCTCTTGTAGAAGGTGGCACCCTGTTCTGCAGCCATCGCTGTCTGAGGAGTGCAGAGGGTGCCGTGGTCCTCCGCTGGGCCTGCAGCAGACGGACTGTGGGACGGGGCAGGATGGGGTGGGATGGGACAGGACGGGCGGGACGGGTGGGAGGCAGAGCTTTTATGACAAGTGGTGGCTGGAGTGGCACCCGTCGTAGCAAGAGACTGATTCCTGGGTGCAGTGTGGCCCAGAGCAAGAATGAAAATCTCTAGCCTACTTTAATTCTAGCTTTAGTTAAATGGGGGCTCAAAGAGACTTGTTAGCCCTTGCAATGAAAGCTCCTCTCTTCCACCCCCCACCCCCATGCTGTGTTAAAAGTTTTCTGAGCCTTGGATCGTGGTTCTCCTATGTGTTAGCTGCCTGGCTTTGAGCAGGCCGCTTAATGTCTCACCCTCAGTTTCTTCAGAACAAACAAATCTCCTAGACTTGCTGAGATTATATTGGGCTAATCAGGTATAAACAAGTATCAAAGTGTCTGACACAAGAAAGGCGTTCTGTAAATTTCTTAAATATTTATTTATTTAGAAAAGAAGGGAGGGAGAGAGAGAGAGAGAGATTGATTTGTTTTTCAACTGATTTATGCATTCATTTGGTTCATTCCTATATGTGCCCTGAACCTGCAACCTTGGCATACGGGGATGATGCTCTAACCAAATGAGCTACCTTGGCCAGGGCTCAGGAAATCTTAATTGAATCAGAGTCTGAATCTTATTTCAGTTGGACAGGTAAATGAGGTCTTCACCAGGAGGCTGGAGGTTTAGCACAGGGCCCAGCACAGAGTAGCTGAATGAAGGACTAAAAGGCTAGGTGCTGATCTCATGCCATGGTAGAGTACAGGCCCAGCACTCACACGCGGATGCCCTCCAGAGGGGCCAAGCCTGGATCCCAATTAGAGCTAGGATTCCTGCCAGTGATTGCTGCACTCTGCCATGAGCCTCCTTAATTTGGCGGGAAATCCTTGCAAGCTTTGCTGGATCCTGCCACATGCCCAGACACTCCCCGATGTTCGAACCACTAAGCTCTCTGCGCGGGTGACATACAGCTCGCCTAGCATTTCCTCCAAGCAAACATCCCCAGGCCTGTGCAGGAAACTCAGGCGCTCTTTGTGGCGTTTTCCTCTCTCCCGTCCCGGGACAGGGTTCAGTCCATATGGGAAAGGTGTGTTTTGTGTGGCAAGTTATTACAGGATAAATTCCTGCAGCCTGGAAAGAGTGGCTGCCAAGAACTCTCCTGGTATGACAGGCACACGATCTTCCAAACTTCCCCCCTTGGCATAGCCATCTTATGGGTGGATTACTCAGGCAGCATTTGTTCTATGCCCAGCGTGGCCAGGAAGGTGGAGGGATCAGAGGACAATGTACTGGGAGGGAGGGAGTTAAGGGCCTGGTGTCCACCAATGGTTTACAGTAGGACCTTGAGCAGGCTGTTAAAGTTCTGAGTCAGGTTTAAACCCTCCTCTGCTCCTTGGTGGAAACAGCTCAGAGTCTCTTCTCTTAGGGGGATGCATGATGCAATGACTAGATGCCCAGACTGGGCCTGTGATGCCCCGGCAGGGCAGGAGGCCTGAGCAACGCACACTGGGGTGGTGAGAGGTAATCAGGGAGCAGCTGAAGAGGATGTGTGTGTGAGGGAGAGAGAGGACAAGCATCCTATACAGAACCTTGCACGTAGTAGGAGCTCATTAAGGATTTGTTGATTGATTGCTGGCCTAAGGGCTCTCTCCCCATATTTCACTTCTGTGTGGTCTGGAAGGAAGATGTAGAATATGACTCCATAGGCATCGTGACCTGGACAATGGGGGCAATTATCCAGAAAATGTGAGCCATCGCTCACCCCCCTCCCACACTACATCTTTTGCAATAATTACCTTACACCTCAAATGAAGCAGAATTTTTAAGATCCTATGTAATTGAGGTGAATATTAGAGACTCACACTGTTCCTTCTGCCTGAGAAAAACACTTATGCTGTCTGATTCACTCCACTTCTTTTCTTCAAAATTAATAGTTATATTTTTACCACTTTTTCCAAAAGTGATATATGGCTATTGTAGAAATTTTAGAAAGTGAAGAAAAACAAAAAGGAGACAGTTTAAACCACTGACGATTTCAACAACTAGAGATACTTAACATTTCAGTGTACTTATTTTCAGATTTTTAAAATCTTTCTTTCTTTCTTTCTCTCTCTCTCTCCTTCCTTCCTTCCTTCCTTCCTTCCTTCCTTCCTTCCTTCCTTCCTTCCTTCCTTCCTTTCTCCTCTTCTTCTTTCTATTCTTTCTGCAAAGTTTTTTTTTGATAATTTGTTCTGTTTTTTTAAAAAAATTTTTTATTTTATTTATTCATTTTAGAGAGGAGAGAGAGAGGGAGAGAGAGAGAGAGAGAGAGAGAGAGAGAGAGAGAGACGGGGGGAGGAGAGCTGGAAGCATCAACTCCCATATGTGCCTTGACCAGGCAAGCCCAGGGTTTCGAACCGGCGACCTCAGCATTTCCAGGTCGACGCTTTATCCACTGCGCCACCACAGGTCAGGCTTTCTGCAAAATTTGAACCATGCTAATATATCACTCACTCACTCATTCATTCCTTCGGGAAGCCTTTATTTATTTAGTGCTTGAAAGATTGCAGGGCACTGTTCTTTTGGGTATAGTTGTGAACAGAACTGATATAAATCTCTTCCCTTGGGAATCTTAAATTTTGGTGATGAAGTGACAGAAAATAAAATAAATGAACAAACTATGTAGTGTGTTAGAAGACCATAAGAAGTAGATAGGAAAATAAAGTAGAAGGGCTAGTGAGCAGTGGACAAGTCTGGGTGCATTTTGAATAAGAAAGATCCCACCAAGTAGGTGCTGTCTGAGTCCAAACAGGCAGACAATATTCTACCCTAAAATACGCTAGTTTCAATATCCAACCTTTGGGTGCTTATAATGACACTCTCAGGGGCACAAAAAAAATTTACACAAAATTCTTGTATCAGCCATATTAATAATGCAGTAAATAGTAAGAAAAATACAGAGAAAAGTGGTAAAAGCTTACAACCAAGTCTTGGGTCTTTCCCTCAAGGTGATCAGTGTGTGTCCACTGCAGAAAAGAGAAGGAGTGGAGGGAAGGCAGGGTGGGTTGCAGTGACATTGCCCATACCTGCTTGTCACAGCTATACCACTGTGGCAGCTCTCTCGTCTCTCTACTTAGGTATACTGTGTTATAGGAATAAAACAGACCCCACTTTATTTTGGGTGTTGGTTTTGCTCTGTTCACACTGATCTTTGTCAAAAGTCATAATTATTACTGACGTTTGCACTAGGCTTTTTAATTTTCCAAGTCTTGGTGTTTTCAGAGTTCCTGATACAGGTATGAGGTGGTAAAGTAAAGAAAGGGTGGCCAGAGTTTTCTTTACATAAAATGTCATCAAAGTTTGAAGGCATCTAGAGTCTATCTGGTTTAACTTCTTCATAAGTTAAGGACCTGAGGCTCAGAGAAGTAGATTGCAAATGTCAGTTACCTCAGGTTGGAAAACTAGACTCCTAGTCCAGTGCTCTGTCCGTTAGAGCAGGTGTTTCACCTAGGTCGATGCAATTACAACATCACTCCCTTCCATCAGCCCAGTTGGTCTTTCCTGTGTAAAACTCTGAACAACAAAGATTGTTTTGCATCAATCGCTGGTACCAGGTTTCTCAAATTCAAAACGAAATCTGTCTTGCTTGTTTTCAGAGCAGTAACTTGTTGCCTGCCTCCGGACCAGCACAGGCTCTGTCTCAGGAAGGACTTGGGTGGCTGGTGTCAGACTCAAGGCTCTTTCTTGGGCACTGGCATTCTTTGAGTGTGGGTTCCAGGAAGTAGCCTGGTGCTGGTACCCTGTGTCCATTAGCCAACCCCTTCTGAAGCCCTGAATATGGACTTTGTCTGGTGGGCTCCGCTCTGCTCAGAATGTACTAAAGCCAGTCATTTGGCAAAAATCAGCTCAGTTGCCACCATTGTTCCTCAAGAGGCAGAGCTGAATGGGCTGTGGGAGAATGTATTCTGTTAGGCCCCTCAGGATGGCCTCTGAGTGTGAAGGAGAGGGCTGCACTCCACAGACCCCTCCCCCAGCCCTGTACTCTCCAGCCTCCCCACCCTGGGTCCCAGAAGGGAGCTGCCCCGCCAGCCCATGGGCCAGTGGGTATCTCCCCTCCCAGGAAGAGTGCCTGTCAGCTATGGGATAGACACCCCATCTGGACCCTTGGGCGGGGAAAAAGGGTGTTGAGAGTGGCAGAGAGTCCAGGAAGAGAGCCAGGAGTAGACGTGGAGAGGACGAGAGCAGCCCTGGCCGCTGAGAGGAGCTGGAGTCAGTGGGGTGTTCTGTGGAGCCGGGCACACGGTCCCTGCCCTGCCCCTCACACCCCACACCCCCACTCTGCAGGGCGCATTCACCAATCACGCCATGGTGTCTGCCGCCCCTTCTCCTTTGTGACCCATTTCCCACCAGGAACATTCTTCCTCCAGAGGACAAGAAGGGTCATGGGACTTGATTTGAGCAGCCTGCGATCTCTCTCATTCCAGGGTCAGTTATGCCTGCACCGGGAGAAATATGATGTGTGAAAGATAAGGGGAGAGGGGTTTGGAGACAGGGAGCCTGGGCTCACACATTTATCATATGTGCCCTTTTAAGCACGGAGGAGGGTTTGTGTGAGTCTCGGGTCACTACCTCTGGTTCTTGTGTTTGACAAAGCTAAGCCTCCACCCAGGACTGCCCTTCCTCTTGGAGAGCCTCAGGGCACCTCAGCTGGGCGCCTGTCAGCTATGGGATAGACACCCCATCTATGGGCGGGAAGGAGGGAAGGCCCAGTACAGCCCAGGGCACCTCAGCTGGGCAGGAAGGAGGGAAGGCCATACAGCCCAGGGCATCTCAGCTGGGCGGGAAGGAGGGAAGGCCCAGTACAGCCCAGGGCATCTCAGCTGGGCGGGAAGGAGGGAAGGCCTGTACAGTCCAGGGCACCTCAGCTGGGCGGGAAGGAGGGAAGGCCCATACAGCCCAGGGCACCTCAGCTGGGCAGGAAGGAGGGTAGGCCGGGTTCACCCTGCGGCCTAGGTGTCTTTCTTGACAAGACAGGTTAGACCTGTGGCTTCTGGCCTCAGGGCTTGGTGAGCTCATGCTGCAGAGGTTTCTATCCCTTTTGGACTTCAGCATTTCCTGTTTTTTCCTCCCCACCACCCCTTTTCATTGGTTACAAGTATACTTGTCCTCATTGACCACTACCCAATCTTTAGGAGAGAGATATCAGAAGGCTGAGCACCTACTTCTTTAGGATACTGTGGGTGAGGTGGGCAGGGGTCGTGACGGGTGTGTGTGTGTGTGTGTGTGTGTGTGTGTGTATAAAGTGATGGGGAAACAGAGAGAATTGTCTCTCAATCTGACAGAATTGTTAGACCTGAGAAATATGGGGATCTCGTTGTGCCTAATACCATGATGGAAGTGAGGTGGGCTCATGGTAGGCTTGCTCTGGGTCTGTGTGCCTAGAGTGTCTGTTGGTTTCTCTGAGTTGCTGGACAATGGGCGGGCAGACAAATGCTTCAAGATGAATCACAGTGTCCTGACTGACTGTGACATCTCAGCCCAAGCTTTTCCCATATCCACTGCCCCCAACCCTTCGCTCTGTGTACTCTGTCCCCGCGGTCATCTTTGATGTGTGTCTTTCTTCCCCACCTTTATGATTTCAGGGTTTTGATAATCTGTCTTAGTTGTCCTCTCTCCCATCTGACTCAGTCCGGGCAAAGCTTATGTCTGGAGCAAAGAGAGGATGGAAGTAAATTCCAACCTGAAATCTCCCCTAACTGTGAGTAGGCAGTTTTCTTGGGGTGGGGATGGAAATACAACCAAAAATCGGGGAATTTGGGTGAGCCGAAATCATGCAGGACGTAGAGCATTTTATCCTCCAGAAAGAATATTTTATTCTTCTGTCAAAGCGCCAAGGATAATGGCAATAAAAGAAAACATAAGTGATGGCGGTAAGGATTATATGGCCATTTAGGAAGCAGCCGGTTATATATTTATGGACCGAAATGGCTGGAAAATCCTTCACACCCGAGGAGTTAATGCAGAACTTGGAAAACCCTCTAAGGTTGAGTGGCTGTACTCGGGAAGCTGTTATTTATGGAGCTTTATACTGTGTATTAAGCAATTTGGTGGTCTAGACTACAGTTAAAAATAAAGAAAGAACAAAAGCGTTTGATGGACAAATTATACTTTTCTTGGGGCGGGGAGCTTGTAACACTATAAGTGTTAGAAGGATTTGTGAAAAGGCAATGTTTGCAGAGTGACAGAAATTAAATATGATAGAGTGTGAAACTGCTGGAAGATTATAGAGACCTGCAGGTACACAGTTGCTTATGTTACAGAGTACATGGGGAAGAAAGCAGGGTCTGTTGGCTGCTCGCTGCTGCAGTCAGCTTCGGAGGGGCCCAGGGGCAGGGCTTCTTTGCTACATATTCTTTGACTTTGTAACACTCCTGTAACACTGTTTCCTTAAGAAAAGAATTGTCTGTCCACCCTTTCTGCCTGAGAACTTGATTTCACTGTTAAAGGGTTTGTATGAACGTCTTAGACATAGGATAGCCAATGAACCTCTCTGATTCAGTCTCCTCTTCTGAAAAGTGAGGGTTCATAAGACCCTTCCAGTAAGATGCTATGTCAGGGGATGCAGAGCAATGCGTGTGACAAATCCACTGACACTTAGAAATAGGATGTTTCACAGCTATAGGAGTCAACGTGGAAGAGGATATACAAACTTCTGGGCACATGGAAGTGGTTCTTAGGATGTGGCTTCTTGGTCTTCAATATGCCCAGGATTCATCCAGGAGTCTTGTTAAAATGAAAATTTTAATTAAGTAGATCTGGGGTGAGGCCTGAGATTCTTCATTTCTGTTAAGTTTTCAGAAGCGACTGATGCCGCTGGTCTGGGGAGCACACTTTTAAACCATCCTAGGAGACAGTAAAAATGAGGACTTTCAACCTTTGAATTTCTTGTCTGCCGAGAGAATCCCTAAACTACAGACCCACATCGGTTATGTTTGTTTCTAGCTGAATGAAAGCGAAAACCCAAAATGACTTTGGATTTAAGCAAGTGAGGGGGAGAGATTGTAGTTCTCACATAACAAGAATTCTTGGGTAGGCTACTTAGGTCATTCCTTACCACCCAGGTTCTTTCCATCTCTCTGGTCTTCCACCCTGGTTAGTGGGCAGTTCTCTGTATGCTTGTGGTCTCATAGTTACAAGATAGCTGCTCTATCTCTTGGTATTACATCTGAATTCTAGACAGGAAGAGGAGAGGGTCAAAGTGCTGCCCTTTAAGGCTGTTTGTACCCTGTTTACTGATCTGTAGTTACTTCTCACTGCTCAGAACTGGGCCATAGGACCAATTTCATTCAGTGAGGCCATGTCTGTGCACCTACTGTGTGGCAGGCACTGGGCTAAGTACTAGAAATATGAGGACAAAAAGACATAGTTTTTGTCTTTAAGAAGCTTCTATAGCCCTGGCTGGATAGCTCACTTAGAGCCTCATCTCGAGGTGCAGAGGTTGCTGGTTTGAACCCTGGTTGGGGCACTTACAAATATTTCTGTCACGCACACTCTCTCGCTTTCTCTTTCAAATCAATTGAAGAAGAAGCAGAAGCAGCTTCTAGAGATGCTCCAGGCATATAAGCAAGCAAACAATAAGGGGAGGTGCTGAGATTGCTGTGGTGCAGGGGGCAGACAGAAGGCCGTGCTGGGTACTTCTAGCTAGGAGACCTCCTGGAGCGGCCAGCCGAGAGCAGGTGGAGAGCTGAGTCTTGAAGGAAGGCTGGGAGGGCAGCTTGGCCTGAGGGGGCAGCATGAGCTCAACACAGAGGCCGGAGGCAGTCTGGTGCATCCTGAGACCTGCGTATCCTCTCACCTCTGTGGGAATTGCCCCAGGGCTGGGATCCAGCCCTCACACACCTGTAGGGCAAGGCAGCACAGGTGGTTTTCATCTAACATACAGTCTGATTGGTTGTATCATACTGGGTTTTAAATATTTTTAATATCACCTCTAGAAAGACCATGGAATTCTCAAAATGTCCAATCTGAGAGAGGAACATAGACAGCCCTCCGGCTGCACCCTGGCCCAGCTCCTGAAGGGCTCTTGTTCTCTCTCTCGTGGGCGTCTAGTGAGCCGGCCCTCTTTGCATGGTGCACACAGTCTTTTCTCCCCTAGAGAGTTTGTTTCTTCTGGGCGTCCACATGATGGCAGGCCAGTGACACACGATTTATTGACAGCTGCCTGCACAGGGCACTGAAGTCCCCTGTCCAGCCCGAGACTGGCGCGGGCACCCATCGGGCATTCGCTACTTCACGCTGGTTTCCTGCCATCCCAGCGCCTCACAGGAAGACAGAGGCCTCAGGCACTGCCCAGCACTGCAGCCCTGTCTCTCCGTCCTCTCCCTCCTTCAGAACCCCCGTTTCCTTCTAGCTGACTTCTTGGAAGCCTGTGACAAATGGATTGGGGATAGAAGTTAATGACAGCTAAAGGCTCTCTGGGTTTCTCTCTCCAGGGACTGGCGTTTCACCGAGGCAGTGAGGCCTAGCGCAGAGTCAGTGGGATTGGAACCCCAAGCTCCCTGTTCCTGCCAGTCTGTGCAGCGGCGCAGCACGGTGGTGGGTGGGCTGGGTCCCACCGAGCCAGCTCAACCTCTGTCTTCTCCTGTGAGGCGGCAGCGGCAGTCTTCACTGCCGGCTCGGAGGCTTTCCGAGAGGCCCCGGTGTGATCACGCGTTCGGAGTGCAAACGGAAAAAGACTGCGGGGAAGGCAGCTTACTCTCCCAGGGGGCACTGAGCCTTGCGGAGGGAGACTGTGTTATTTCGGCGGAGGGAGCCTGGAAGGAGGAGGCCTCTCTCCGCCCAGACGGGGACCTGGAGGTGAGCGCTTTCGCAGCCCAGGGTGAGGTCACCAGACCCCCAGGCGAGGGCAAGGCTCTCCTGAAGGGCGAAGGAGTGTGATGATGGGCCCTCTCCCACTCCTCCCCCCAACACCTCATTTATATCCGAGTTGCTCTCAGCTCCAGCCCCTGAGAAAGGCTGGAGCCGTCTGGCGCGCCTGCCACGCAGGGTTAGGTAAATAAGCCCGGGGCTCCCAGGGGACTGTGTCTGCTGCCTCCGCTGCCCTCCCCGCAGCAACCTCAGCAGATTTACGGCCTCCCGTCGCCGTCACTGAAGCATGTGCCACTTCACTTTCACTCCCGGGGACCACGGGGCGGGGTGGCGGTCCTAAAGACCCAGTTCTTCCGCTCCGAGGTCCAAGCCTGGAGATTGGAAACCAGGACTTGGCACCAGGCTTTACCAGGCAGAGCCCCCTTCCGGTTTCTCTGGCCCCCACTTCAGTCCCACCTGCTGTCCGAGGCTCTCAGAATCCCCAGCCTTCTAGGCGTCAGCTCCTGTTTTTACCTAGGATTGCACTAGGACAGGGGTCCCCAAACTACCGCCCCCCCGGGCCGCATGCGGCCCCCTGAGGCCATTTATCCGGCCCCCGCCGCACTTCCAGAAGGGGCACCTCTTTCACTGGTGGTCAGTGAGAGGAGCATAGTTCCCATTGAAATACTGGTCAGTTTGTTGATTTAAATTTACTTGTTCTTGATTTTAAATATTGTATTTGTTCCCATTTTGTTTTTTTTACTTTAAAATAAGGTATGTGCAGTGTGCATAGGGATTTGTTCATAGTTTTTTTTATAGTCTGGCCCTCCAACAGTCTGAGGGACAGTGAACTGGCCCCCTGTGTAAAAAGTTTGGGGACCCCTGCATTAGGGTCTGGGGTCAGTGTCCACGGAGGATGCCCGGGAAGTTCTGCTCTGCTTTTGGAATTGGCCATTAGGTTCACCAACCCATTCTTACTGAGCAGCCTACCAGGGCAGGCGCTGGAGGGATCAGGGGACTTGGGGGTTGCCTCTGTCCACAGGTGGGCTTGGGATGGGTGGAGAGCCAATACAAAGTCCCACACTCTGTTTACAGTCGTAATAAAAGGCTCCAGTGATCAGTTTCCTGAAGAGTCAGATCTAGGAGAGATTTTCCTTTTCTGCAGACAAAGAGAACTGTGTGAGTGATTCAGGCTTACTTACTGCCTTGGTTCTCAGGAAGCCGTGCAAAATCAGTGCTCAAGTGTAGTCCTTCTCTTAGCCTGGATATTTCACATATCTCCTCCATCTACTACATGTTTATGCATTTCTTGATGGAGAGAGCCTTCTTGAACACCCACTGTGTGCCTGGCACCATGCCAGATGCAGGGATGCAAGGATGCAAGGATGCAGGGATAAGTGATACAAAATAAGACAGGATGCTGGCCCTTCAAGAGCTCACAGTCACGTAGTAGATACCGCAAAGCAAGCAGTTATAAAACATCAAGTCAAGTGCTCTAATGCAGGGTGCACAGGCGCTTTGGGTGCATGTAGGAGACAGCGCCTAATCCGCTTAGGAGTGGAGTTTCCTTCAACTGTGAATTTTTAGGAGGCTTCCTAGACATTCCAAACCCCCAGATAGGTCAGGCCAGTTCTTGAGTGAGAAAGGCTCCGGATCAACAAGGTTGGCATGATATTGGAACCTCCAGAGAGGCAGAACAGAAATGAAGCCTGTCCGAGTAAGAACATTACTGTGTTTCACGATGTCGTATATGGAATAGCATTTTAAATATTTCATCTTTTATTTATTTATTTTTGATTGTTCATAAGGGGTGTTGACCTGTGTTGAGTTCTAGTAAACCGAACCCTGTTGCCAGTGAAGCGATTGGCTAATTGCGCCGGTGACTGACGTGCTAAATGAGTGTGGCTGGCGCAGCCCAGAGCCTAACTATGTGCCTCCCTGCCACTAGCTAGCTATTGATAGTTCACATATTTTATTTCGTGAGGTGGCAGGGCAGGCATTATAACTCTGATTTACAGATGAGAACTTCAGGGCCAGAGGGATAAAGTGCGAGTCACCCAGCCCATAAACAGAACTGAGGCCATACTTTGTATTTCCTGACTGGGCCAGAGTGCTTTTCTCTGCATGGCACCAAAGCCACCACCACCCAGCCATTGGCAGGAAACCCCCCTGCCTTGCTGTACCACTGCTGGCTGATGGGGAGGATTTCGCTGTGCCTTTGGAGTGTCATAAAAATCACTGATGATATGATAATGGAGCAGAATAAAATGAAGAAGGTAGAAAGGCGCCTCTCCCATCTCCCCCACCCAGTTCTAGGAGAGGGCAAGAAGGAGCTCTGTGTGTGGGAAGAGGCCTCCAGGAAGGCACCTGGGAGGCCCTTAGGTGGCTCTGCTCGGCCTGACCATCAGCTTTGGACAATAGGAAACTGAAGAATGCTTCTTTGAGCGGGTGTGATGATGCAACAGGCAACACACTTCCAGTTTTCATGTATGGGCATTGGGCAGTGTGGGAAAATCAAAACTCTTTTGAAATGAAAAACACAAGTTGAAAGTTGTATTTCGCCTTTTTTTTCATATTCAAGAGCCCTGGTTTCTAGAAGCTCTGTCATGTCCATAGCATGCTTAAAGAACCATTGCTTTAGAAATTTCTCTTCTACACACACACATTTTTGCCATTAGAAAAAAGGAGACTGGGCTTTGAAGTTCAAAGTTTTGACAATATGAAAAAGGGCAAAAACATCAACAAAAAACAACTGTACACAGCACTAAAATAGTAAGTGTTCAGGCTCTTCTGTGTGGTACCTTACACAGTCTGTGAACTGACTGGCTGTCATCCTCCAAAATTCCAGGTGTAGGTTAAAGTCTGTTGATGAGACTGAGACCTAATTTTTTCCTTTCCATCTGGGCCTTGGAAGGAGCCAGAAATGTACTGGGTTTAGGAACCTGGGGTCTTATTGACACCCACACTCCGTCTCTCTTTGAGACAGTTGTGTGTCCCCAGCATGGCCTAAGAGGCCTCTTTCCAAAGCAGTAAGCCGATCTGGAGTCGGGTGGGGAGTTGAGGATTGTGGGTGATCAGAGTCAATGGGAATCACCCAGAAACAGGCGAGGTCCTCCCTTGAATGGGTTCATGAGCTTCACTCCCTACTTGAGACTCCAGGACTGGTGGAGGTGCAGTCACCTGGATGGATTTCCAGAACTGTAATGGCGGACAGACTCAGGTTCTTCCACCACTTAGGGAAACTGCAGACATGAGCGAGAGGTCAGCCAAGCCTGGATTCGGTGGTGAGAGGATGTTATTTACTAACACAGCTCTTTCCAAGGAGTGAGTAAACAGACACATTTGGCTTGGGACTGAGGGCCTGGATGGATGTAGGAGAGAAAAGGACCCCCTACTAAACACATTTTTCTCTAAATGCCCCTTGAATTGATACACAGTTGCCCGGTCTCCTGCGGTCTATTCTCTGTGAGGAATGTCTTCCCCAGCTTTTCCGCTGCTGAGCACTACCAATTGTTTAGGGATTAACCCTTTGCCATCTGAACTCTTGCTTTATCTCTCTCTATCTCTTTCCCTCCATCTGCTCCTCTTGCTTTGGTGCACCTTTCGTTAGCCTAGAAAACACACAGAATTTGACCATCTGCAGGTGTGTTTTGTGTGCACAGTGGAGTCACAATCTCTGTATGGGCACGAGTGCTTTAAGAAAACAGTCTCGCTTCTTCACAAACTCAAGTAGCTTTACTTGGAATCTGTCCATCAAGAAATTTGGTCTGCAGAGTCCAAAGCAAGCTTCTCTGGAGCCTTACTAACAAGCCGGCTGGCAAGGCAGCGCCTCCTACAGTGTCTGCCTTGAGCAGTGAGGTCTATGGCCCATTTGCCTCACGGGGGGAGGGGGCACCACACTGCTCAGATACAGGCTTTTTAGCATCCTTTGCCTCCTTCCTCCCACGCTTCAGGGCACACGCAGCACAGAACCAGCATACTTCATGAACTGCTTGCTGTTGTCCTCTGTCCCCGGTGTCAGTCGTAGTCACAGCTAGAGATTTGAAACATTCAGAGAATTCCCAGGAACTCTGAGGTAGAGGGTGGCAGGGAGACTTCTGTTCTGGGGGGCTAGGCAAGAAGGCCCAGCTGTGTTTGTGCTAATAGTCTCCCCTTGCTTTCTGCCTTAATGGGAGCTCTCGGTTTTGACTTGAGGTTCCTGGGCCAGCTCTGAATGTAGCTAGCATGTGTGCCTGAGTGATGGATTTGATATTTACACACACCACGCTGATAAGTGCACATGTGTTTTTAATGTTTTGGCTTTCTACACCACAAACATGTCAATGTGGATATGCGTGCACACACAGACATGCTGTCGGGCTGGGACTTGAGTAGTGTTTTTTTTTCTTCTCCTTTCCTTTCTTTCTTTTCTTTTTTAAAACTGTCTTCGCAAAGCTAACACCTTTGCAAGCAGTATTTCCCGCCACACCGAGCGGCATTTACTCAGTGCCTCCAGTGTTGTTGGAGGGCCACCGTGGCTTGTCTCACCTGGAAAAGTGCTGCATTAAAAAACCAGCAAACAGCCCCCACCACACACGTTCCGCTGGTCTTTGCAGGAGCGGAGCCCGGCCGGCTGGGGATTTAAAAGCAGATCTCCGTTGCTTCTGCCTTCCTGAGCCCGGGTTTGTCGGGAAACGACTTGTCTTTGTATTGCAGCTACAGAGAACAAAACCGAGGAGGTGACCTGCTTGTCTGGTGGGCTGCTGTTTGAAATGAGGAAAAAGTGTAAAAAAAAAAAAATCTTCATTATCTCATGGATTTGCAAGTACTGTTAAATTCCTTGCTTCTCTGCGATCCGATGCAAGTTAATTACAGCGTTAAACATTCTTTTTATCCACCCCACCGTTCTATTTCCTCTTCCTTTTATTTTCCTATTTTCTCTCTCCCCCTCCTTCATCTTTTATTTCTTTATTTTTTGATTGTTTTTTAAGGGGTGTTGACCTGTGTTGAGTTCTAGTAAAGCGAACCCTGTTGCCAGTGAAGCGATTGGCTAATTGCGCCGGTGACTGACGTGCTAAATGAGTGCGGCTCGCTCAGCCCGGAGCTGATTGGCTGCGTGGGGGACTCAGAGGGCTTTGCAACAGGAGCACCGGGCACTCACGTCCTGCAGCCTCGGGAGTAGGTGCCGCGCGCCCGGGAGCCCGGGCAGCACTCAGGTCGCGCGCGCTCCCCTCCCCGCGGCAGGCCGAGGACCGCCACCCGCCGAGGACCGGGCCGGAGCGCGCGGCCGCGGACCCGGGCCGGGGTGGGGACGGCGCCTTTTGTCCCCCGGGACTCCTGGAAGTTTGCAGCGGGACGCGCGCGGAGAGGCGGCCGAGGCAGCCCCGACGTCGCGGGAGCGAGAGCGCGGAGCCAGCATGGGCAGCGGGCGCGGCGCAGGGGGCCGGTGCGGGGCCGCCGGGGGGGTGCTGCTGGCGCTGGCCGCCGGGCTGCTGGCCGCGGGCTCGGCCAGCGAGTACGACTACGTGAGCTTCCAGTCGGACATCGGCTCGTACCAGAGCGGGCGCTTCTACACCAAGCCGCCGCAGTGCGTGGACATCCCGGCGGACCTGCGGCTGTGCCACAACGTGGGCTACAAGAAGATGGTGCTGCCCAACCTGCTGGAGCACGAGACCATGGCCGAGGTGAAGCAGCAGGCCAGCAGCTGGGTGCCCCTGCTCAACAAGAACTGCCACATCGGCACCCAGGTCTTCCTGTGCTCGCTGTTCGCGCCCGTGTGCCTGGACCGGCCCATCTACCCGTGCCGCTGGCTCTGCGAGGCCGTGCGCGACTCGTGCGAGCCGGTCATGCAGTTCTTCGGCTTCTACTGGCCCGAGATGCTCAAGTGTGACAAATTCCCCGAGGGGGACGTCTGCATCGCCATGACCCCGCCCAATGCCACTGAAGCCTCCAAACCCCAAGGTAAGGCCACCCTCTCCGACGCCCGAGCGGCTGGGGACCCCGGGACCCGCCGGGTTGCAGCGGGGGCTGCGGGAAAGCCCCTACTACCCTGACCCTCGGCTGCCGCTCCCCGCTGGAGTTCGGACGTGCTCCCTAGAGATTGCCCTCAAGCTGTGCAGAATGAGTGTTCAAAGCTTTTAGTCCGTCCGAGGTGTTGCTGAACACTTCTCCCCACCCAGGTGCACGGCCCCGGGGCTTGCGGGGCAGCGGCGGCTGCACCTCGACCCTGCACAAACTCGGTCCCGCCCCTACAGCGGCTCTTCCTGGGGTCCAGTCTCGCTTTTCCACACCTGAAACAAAGCCGTAAACTCTGAGTAAAAGGAGAGCCCGTTTCTCCCCTGGGAGGAAACAGAGTACCCATCCAAGTGTTCTGGAATGCTCCAGGAGGAAAAAAACCAAAGCCCAAAGTGTAGAAACCTCAGAAAGGCGGATGCAGTTGTATTTTCATAGGTTCCATGAGAATTTAAAACAAATTAACAAACAACTCTTAACTGGCCATGCAGCTAAGTAGCCCAAGCTGCGGCTCTGTCTGAGAAAGCAAGTTTAGAAACTGGGGATTTGCGTTTCTCTATCCCTTTCACCTTTCAGGTAACTGCTTAGGGAGGATTGGGGGATGGAAGTCTCTCTATTCTTATTCTTGCATACCCCCTGCTTCTCTCATTTACACAAATCCTCAAGTAATTAGAAAGATAAAAATGTAATTAGTTCATTGTTCATCTCTCCTTGGGGAGTGGGGTTCTGCAAATTGAAGACTTTCCTAACTGTATCAGGGAAACAGCCTCAGGTTCCTAGAAGAACTCCCTCCCACTTAAAGGGCAGTTCTTGAGTTGGGGGAAAGAAATCCCTAAGAGGTAAGAAAACAAAACAAGCAAAAAACAACAAAACAACACAAAACAAAAAAACAAACCCTCAGCATGGTGCCTTGACTTTTATAGGAGTGAATTCAACCTTGAATTCTTTGAAAGCAGAGTTGAGACTCAAAGATGTAGAGATAGTCTGAGAAGGGGAGCCATATCCAGGTACAGTTAGCACGGGGGCAGGCACATCTGGAAGGCTTTTTGAGGAGGGGGCTTTGGGTGCTGACTGGCTGCTTGCTGAATTCACCCATCTTAATGTGATGCTAAAAAGAGATGTCCATTGAAGGGCTTGTTCCCCCAGAGCGAGGGTGGGGTAGGTATGGGAAAAGTTGCACCCTGAACTTTGAGTGCACTTGTTTATTCTAGGGAGGGAAAAGGTCAGTCTAATGTCATTGACATTGGGTGGTATGTGTCCCAGCAGTGTGGGCAAGGCAGCAGCAGCCTGCCTGCAGGGGCCAAGCCTGTGCACCTCTGCTGTCCGCTTCCTAGGTGTCTGCACAGGGTTAACCTTTGGGAAGCACAGCCCATTGAGAGCCAGAGCTGAGCGATTACCTAGAGCAAACAAAGCACTTTGTGTTCTTCCGTGTGGAGCCATCCCCTGCAGCCCACAGGATTTTCCTTCTCCCCTTCCTCCACCACCGCTGCGGGATTAGCCCAGTCCAACCCAGCCCAGCCTTCTCCCGAGAGGCCGCAGCCAGCTCTGGTTGGGCTGGGTCCATTTGTCTTTCTGGGACAGTTAGTCGATGGATATGGAGACCTTTGGGGAAACACCTTCTGAAAGGAAGATGAGGGGACTGGGTGCAGTGACTACTTTTGAAGGGGAAAGAACCCTCCCTGCTGAACCCCAAAGGGCAAGGGTGTCTTCTTGAGCCTTGTACTCCTTGGCTGCTGTGCCACTGGTCTGCTACCTCCTGTCTGGGCCTTTGTAACCTCCTCCTCTCTCCGTCACCCCAGGAGTGCCCAGGTGGTCACCCTCCCGAGACCAGCTGTTGAACAGAGAAGAGAAAAGCTGGGGCAGGACCAGTCAGGAGAGGGACTGGGGAACTGGTTCTCCCTCAGCATTTTTGGTGAGAGGCACTGCCTTGAAAAGGCATCCATTCCTCCCCAGGACTGCAGTCACTCAGTGGGAAGGAGACCCACATGACTTCCTCTGGGTCTGAATGGCCACTGACTGTCAGCTGAGTGTGGAGGTGGAAGGGCTCTGTGTGTGTGTGTGTGGGGGGGCAGGTTGAGATGGACTGCAATACGGGTCCTTAAAACCTTATGGCTGGGCCCCCCCAATAAGAACTGGTACTTTTGTATGACAATAAGCACACGTGATACTTTTATTCTTTATTTTACTCTTTAAAATTAAAATGAGTTTTCAAAGTAGCATCAGATCTCTGCATGATTTGGCTGGTTTCTGTTTACATAGGCACACACAGTTGTGGGGTATTGGGCTGCCCTTTGTGGCCGTGTGGTATTAAAGATAAACTCAATAATGAGAAATGTGGCAGAAGACACTTTCCCCCACAAAAGGCCATTGCCCAAGCTGCATCAAGCGTCTGTTACGGGAGAAGCAGTGATTCTTTTTCCAGGAAAAGTATTTCTAACGCTTCACTTACATTAGACCTGTGCCCCCTGGTAAGTCATTGTTCTCTCTCCTTACCAGGTTTGAGTGATTGAAGTTGTATGAACAAGCATGTACTTCTAGTTTAGTTTTGTTGTTGTTTAGGCATGTTGTATGTTAAATCAGCCTGGCTGTCACAGATTGCAGAGGCCACAGTGCCCTTATCATGCCCAAGAGCCTTCCACAGAGTTCCTTCTTCATGTATCCAGGAGCTGACCAGGGAGGACCTGCTGTGTGTGGGGGTGGGGTGGGGGGACTAAATGAGTAAAGAATGTGCTGTGTGCATGTGTGCGCATTGATTTTTAAAAATTCACTTAATCCTGATTCCAGTGTTAGACTTTCTCTTCTACTCTCCTTTAGATTTTTAAAAATTTATTCATTTTTAGAGAGAGGAGAAAGAGAGAGAGAGAGAGAGAGAGAGAGAGAGAGAGAGAGAAGGGGGGAGGAGCAGGAAGCATCAACTCCCATATGTGCTTGACCAGGCAAACCTGGGGTTTTGAACCAGCAACCTCAGTGTTCCAGGTCGACACTTTATCCGCTGCTCCACCACAGGTCAAGCTACTCTCCATTAAATATTTATAAAACACAAAACATTTTAGTTTTTGGTTCTTTGCTTTAAAGATTATTTTAAATACGCTGTAAAACAGAGCTAGCTTTAGTTCCACCTCTCAGAGAGCTGACTGGGTGGATCTGTCCTGCTGAGGCAGCCTTTGGGCCCAAGGGACCATCGGAGGGGGCACAGATGAACATAGCATCACACAGTCCTCCCTCCTCTGGGCCGGCCGCTGCTGTTCCGGTTGGCTGTAAGGAAAGCAGCACAGGGGAAAGCCACGCTGAGGACGCCCAGAGCTCACCTCCAGGAGCTCCTGCTGCCCTGAGAGGCACTGAAGGCCAAGGGTAACTGCTGGCACTGAGGGAAGTGCCTCTGTGGGGAACAGGGCCCTTGCTGGCCGCCAGTAGGATCAGGGACAGAGCTTGTAGATGAGATGATGTGAGTGTGCGGAGCAGATGGGAGACCTGGCGTTTATATTCGGATAGCCCTGGCCCTGCTACTTGTTGGGTCAAGGTTCTATATTCATAGAACCTTGCAATGTGATAGCTTCCACTTAAAAAAAACAACAACAACCTAAGCAAGGAAAACCCCAAAGCATGGTTGACTCTCCCACTGTAACTAACACAGCCCTTCCCGTTATTGTGAGACCCCTTTCTCTGTTTTTCTCCCCATGGAAGCAAGAACCATGTGTAAAACTCCAGGTAAGTTTTTCCCTTTGTTAGAAATACTACCAATCTCAAATTTGCTTTTGGGTAAAAAGCAAATTTCTAACATCTGGACCAAAAGATAGTCACTCAGTCTTTTGCTTGGAGTATGGCTGTAGTTCTTGCTGCACTGAGAATCTGGGCGATGTTTGGCCCTGGGTATAGAGTCAAGACGGGAGAGGAATCTGTCTTCAAGGTCTAAGGTATGTGGTCTCTGCTGGGCCATGTAGAGACCTTACTTGGAAGTGGGAGTTGGTAGCCAGCTCTGTACCAGCTGTGTCCTGGGAGCAGCACTGGCTTTGGAGGGCTGGGCAGCTCCCGGCGTATTCTCCATCTTGGGAGGCTTTGCCTGTCTCACTGAGCCACAAGGGATCTCACCGAGGAGGAGATGCTGTCCCCGAAGCTATGGAGAGGGAAGGGAAGGAGGAAGACCAGGAGCCTTGTATTTGCTCAGAGGCTGCTCACTACACCATCCTTTCTTTCTTTTTCTTTTTCCATCTTACTAAATTTTTTTGAAGATTTTATTTATTGATTTCAGAGAGAGGAGAGAGAGAGAGAGAAAGGTGGGGGTGGGGGCAGGAGGAGTGGGAGGTATCAGCTCTGCAGCTGCTTCTTGTAAGGGCAAGCCCAGGGTTTTGAATTAGCGACCTCAGCGTTCCAGGCTGATGCTTTATCTACTGCGCCACCACAGGTCAGGCAACATTTTTTCTTGAGGTGACTTTCCTGTAGCTCTGGCCTGGCTTGGCTTCCTCCAGTGCTGTGCCTAGGATGGAGTGGCCTTAGAACATGCTAATGTCTTCCTAGATCACAGATGAAACTCCAGGTTGTTTGAGAGATGGTGACAGTGATGGTGATGATGATGGAGGTAGAGGTGGAGGTGCAGGTGGCGTTGGGATGATGACGATGATGATGGTGGTGCTGGTGCTGGTGATAAGACACTGCATCCTTCTGGTGATGCTACTGTACCACTTTCTCCCTGTCCTGCCACAGAGACACTATCTCCCCGGGATCCGTCCAGCATCAGTAGCATTTTGGCTTGGAGGAGACCTCTGGGCCTGGCCTCAGATGCCTCTTGCCCTTGGGGCTTAGCTGCCTACCAGTGGCCCTCACTGCCATTTGGCAGCTCTTGCTAGCAGTAGCCGTTTGGAGAGGGGTGTTCAGGAACTGGGCTTAGACTTTGTGAGTCTGGCTGAGTTTTTTTTTTTTCCTTGACTCCCAGAGAGCCAGATTGATCTGCTGTCTCTATAGGAGTTTGGCAATGGGAAGGGGCACCAATCAAAGGAGGGATATTTAAAGGAGAGGGGAAAGAACAGGAAACAAACAACTGGAATAGATGTGTTTGGTTTAGAAGTCCACTTTTGCCAGTGACCCGCCGTACCTCATTAAGCCATGATTCATAAGACTTGACCCCACCCAGCCCCAGATATTGTTGCTCTAAATCAGGGGTCCCCAAACTACGGCCCACGGGCCGCATGCGGCCCCCTGAGGCCATTTATCCGTCCCCCGCCGCACTTCCGGAAGGGGCACCTCTTTCATTGGTGGTCAGTGAGAGGGGCACAGGATGCGGATGCTGTATGTGTACTGTATGTACCACAAAGCGCGGCATCGCTTACATACAGTACTACTTCCGGTGACGCTGTACACATGTGTCACAGCTCCAGAAGCACGTCATATCACTTGTTACGGCTAGCAGTGACAAATAAGAAACCGGCCATTGACCATCTCATTAGCCAAAAGCAGTCCCATAGTTCCCATTGAAATACTGGTCAGTTTGTTGATTTAAATTTACTTGTTCTTTATTTTAAATATTGTATTTGTTCCCGTTTTGTTTTTTTACTTTAAAATAAGATATGTGCAGTGTGCATAGGGAATTGTTCTTAGTTTTTTTTTATAGTCCGGCCCTCCAACGATCTGAGGGACAGTGAACTGGCCCCCTGTGTAAAAAGTTTGGGGACCCCTGCTCTAAATACTTGTGCTATATTCAACAGCTCTAGTCCCCAAACTTTGAAGAAACCATGTGTCTATTTATAGCTTTAAGTTCTGGGCTTTAAGGACTTTTTGTTTCTTGGGGTGCCCTTCAGAAATTCTGGAAGACCTTTAAATACTTTCATGCTGGTAGCAGGTTGATCTCTTCCCAGGGATGTCTCCTCTCTGCAGCCTCTACTAACCCCATAACTCACAGCTCCTTTTTCTCCTTTCCCTCCCTAGGCACCACTGTGTGTCCTCCGTGTGACAACGAGTTGAAATCGGAAGCCATAATTGAACATCTCTGTGCGAGCGAGTTTGGTAAGAAAGCATCCCTAGGCGCCTTGGGGAGGTTCGGCACTGCCCAGTTCCCCCTGGTCTGTGTCCCTGCTGAACAGAGCCTCCTGTCGATGCATCTTCTGGGGGCTTTATATCCTCTACCTCTACCTTCCCGAATGGCTGCTTTTCTTAGGCAGATGGAAAACAAGACTGGATGGGGAACTGGCCGATTTTTATTAAACTTTGCTTTGGTCTTTCTTTCTGTGTGGGAGGTCACTGGGCAGCTTTTTGAAGACCTCCTCTAAGCGTGAGGCTGGTAGTCCTGGGGACAGGTGGACAGGAGCGAGAGGAAAGCACCACTCCTCGGACGTGACCAGGATTACAGCAGGCGGCTTGGGCCGGCCTTCTCTGTACTGGCTCTTTCTCTGTCCACCCCTAGATGTCAGCACCACTCTGCCTAGGATCTGAAGTGGCTGACAGTGGGGTTGCCTTCTCGGGGAGGTGAGAGTCCAAAGGCATTCAGACAAGGGGCCCCTACCAGGTCCTTCCTGGCAAAGAAAATAGACATCCACACAGTGTTGGAATTTTTCTCCCCTTTTCCCAAATCACTCCGGTTAAAAGGGAGTTTCTAATCAACACAGGAGAAAGGCTGGATGTAGCCTGGGCAGCCAGTGTCATGTGGCCTTTCAGGGATGGTCCCTTGTTGTCTGCCCCATGGAAGACCCATGCCCCAGACAGCCCGAGAGTCTCTCCTCTGGGGAAAGTAAATGGTAACTGCTTTGAAGGGTCACCTCCATCATACCTGCCTCTGTTTATATGGATGCTGAGAATGGGTTGGCCAAGCCTGCTCAGGGAATGTATCCCTGAGGCTGGATTTTGTACAAAATTCTTACCAGGAAAAGCAGAATGGTAGGTCATACGAGTCTTTACGTTCATTTAGAGCTACCTACTCTGTGTTTTCGTTCACTAAACTTCATAAAGTACACAGCAGGGCCGTGTGCTGGCAGAGTGCCACGTCTGAATGAGCCGCACACATATGTGCGTGCGCACATGAGTTGAAGGAGGTTGTACACATGACAGGTTTGCTCTCGGGGTATTTGCCACCGTGACTGAAGACGAGCTGGAGAGTTCGGACCCTTTGCCACCGACAGCTTCTTGAGAACGGATGCGTTTGGTGGGCTCTGTTTGTGCTCTGGGAGCCTCTGCCTGCCTCCTTCGTTCATGGGGGAGCCCAGCAGGACCTCCGAGGGGATCTGGTCTGCTCTGCATCTTGCTGCTTGTGTTTGTCACGTACTTTTCCTTGTTGTCATTTTAAACGAACTCAAATAAAATTGTTGTGGAGGGCTCTGGTTACCCTGACCCTGGTGACCTTTGCTTCTCAGGCTGAGCCTGGCGGGCCTCCCGCCGTAAAGCCTGGGGCACACAGCCCGCACCGCCTCAGCAACAAGCTTTCTTCCACGAATAGGGTTGAGATTTCTTCCCAAAGATGCCTTTGGATGTGAAGGACAAGGACATAAATTCTCAGATATTCTAATGAGAAGCTTTTTTTACTGCGTGGCTGGGGCAGGAGAATCTGCTCAGGTATGGTTGTGTTTCCAAAGGATCCTTGGGAAGAATAACTAAGGATAATCTTGTTGATTTCATTGCTCCTCTTCAGACATTGTAAATCACCATCCTTTTAGAAATGCCGCCCCCCCCCCCCCGACCTATTAAACTCTGAAAAGTAATATATTAGCCGATGTGTATGCTCATATGCCTTCTCTCAGGCTCAGCTCCTGAGGGCAGTGTGCTGGAAAACTCTGGAATTGAGTGTGTGGAGGTGCCTGTCAGGTGATGAATTCCTATCATGGAGCTCAAACCCAGTGCATCTGTCTAGTTATTCATTGACTTATGTATCTATTCATTCAGTGTTTCTTGAGTGCAAAGGACTGTGCTAGACATCATATCCAAAAATACTTACCTAGAGTAAATTAAAATTTAATTAAAAAAAAAAAGTAAAATCCTGACCAAACACTAATCCTTGATTTCCTAGAAACTGGATTCATTTTATAACTTGCCGGCTGAAGAGAGGCTGGTGGGAACTCAAGGCCAAAGTTAATGCCAAGGAGCTGTAAGAAGAGAACCCATGGTTATTAATTCCGATTGTTGTCTGGAACATGCCAACCTGAACTTGACCTCAGGTCTCCTCTAATCTCCCCCTGCTGCCCACCAGCATTCTGGGAGCAGGAGCCTATGGTCACTGGTTAAACTGGAGACACTCCCTAGACCTGAGCTGAAGAAGCAAGCCTTCGGAAAGAATTTGAATGGGGAAGGTTGACCTTATGATGTAGGGTCACCGTCTAGGTGCTCAGGTCACTCACCTGGGGCTGGATGTCTTTTCCCCACTACAGTAGGTGCCTCCTGAGTCAGCAAGCGTCTGCTCATGGCTTACAGGAGGGAGGGCCATCTCTTATTTTAGTTACCATCCAGGTCTTGGTGAATCTGAGTGACCAGCTGTTTGGGACTATGTTCTTTTAGGTCTGAGATTATTTTCTTTTTGGGTTCATAGAACTTTTGACTTCTTCCTGGACCCTACAGGTCATCCTATCAGGTTCACTTATTTCATAAATAAGGAATCTGACTTTTCCAACTGGAGTTCTTTTACTCTCTGTCTTGCTGCCTTTCCCGTAAGAGAAGACAACCAGCCGTTGAACTTTGCCATGAAAGCATTTATCAATCCAGCACAGATACGGTGTTTGATGCTTCTTTAATCTAAATGCAGGAGAAAGTTCGTGGTTTTTTTTTTTTTTTGTCATATTCTTCTAAGACAATAAATGGGGGTTCCCCCTCTCTGCAGGGGCTGAGCTTAGCTCTGTCCCCAGCACCCTGGAGAAGGTGGCTTTGTTGAGGTACTTATGTACCATCTTCGTACATTTCAAGTAAATTAAGCAGTCAGCTACAGCATTAGGATTCAGTCAGGAAACAGAAATTCGGCATGTAAGCTGACACAACAGAAAAGAAAAATAACATCTTACTCCCTCCTTCAGGGATCAAACTTTGCCTTAAGTGGTCCTGACATACCCTTTGGGAAGACATCGGGTTGTTGGAGGGCTCACTGATCTCCCGGGAGAAGGGGTGCGTTCATTCTGAGCTAGCACGCACACCTGCCCTGCTGTCAGCTCATCCTCGGACCCCTGCACACCCAACCTATGGCCTCCTCCTTGGGCAGTGCATTTCTAACTCCGCCGGGTCTGCCTGGCCACTGTCTCTCCAGCCCTGCACGGCACCCCGCCAGTTCAGAACGCATTTTCCCCCAGCAGGGAAAAGCATCAGCAGAAACACCTGTGAGCTGATGCTCAGGAATGCAACTGAATCAGCCTGGATCAAGCACCAGATGTGGAAAAGCCAAAAGTTAGATGGTGCAAAGTCTCTGAATTGGACATGGTGGCCAGCCTGCTGGCTGTGCTTAACTTAGGACATACCGATCTGCTTTTTGTCCTCTCTGCTTTTTGAATGACACCAGGGTGCCGCTCTCTTCTCTTAAACAGACCAACGTGTTTGCAAGCCGCCATACTAACAATCCTGCTGTTAACAACTCAGTACCCGTACCTGTCTTCAGGTGAACTTATCCTCGGGATGTGAGGATCTGATTCCTAATGGCTGTGAGGTTAGGACTCCACCTCTGGCCACTATCTGTAGCTTCTCCAGTATCTGCAAACACCCGTAAGCTCTTTTGGTAGAAATGTGCATGACCAGATATATTTCTGCTAAGATAGTTTAGAACTTTCTCTTGTACTGGCTTCTCCTGTTTTTTGAGCTTGAGGGTTCAGTTGATGTTTTTAGCCCAATATTTGCTCACTGTGGAAAAAGATTTCTTTGCCCCCAGAAATTTTCCTTGCCTTCTGGAAGGATTTCCACCCCCCTCCCCATTTATATGTTTCCTCATAAAGAGTAAAACCGTACTTGGTAACGCTAAAATGAGTCATATGGGAAAGAAAAAAAATCAGCGCTCACAGGTAGTGTTGGGGAAGATTTTCTAGAAGAAATGTTTTTGGAGGCTCCTGCACCTTTGCTAATTTGTTCTCACTCCACTTTCAAGGTGTCTTGGCTGTGCTGCTGTTTGGAGGCACAGTATTTTCCTCTGAAGGACAGTTTGATCTGTTGCAAAGAGTAGGTTCAGCCTTTCCAAACCAAGCCCTGAGCTTCCTCCCACAGAAGAAGAAATGCTGCCAGCACAGTAATTGCAACATCTGTAAGCTGCTTGAGAGCAGGGTCTGTATCTTGAACCCTGTTTTACCTAATGTAAGATGCCCATTAATTGTGAGACACACTATTTGTTTTGTACCACTGACAGCAAGAACATACTCAGTGTTCAAATGTAGCAATGATCTGTGAACAAAACAAGGTCGGCTTGTGTTGAAACAGCCTCTGGCACAGTGTCTTGGACATGGAGACACACATAAAAGAAATGTTTGTCAGATGAGAATATGAATGACAGGAGATGGCAGGGATTTGGATATTGAACTTCCTTTATATATATATATATATATATGTATAAAAGGAAAAGGCTCCTTGCCAAGTGAATATGTGCCACTTGTTTATTACGTTCAAGGAATAATTACATGCCCTGTTTTGGGTGACTGAGCACACGTGTAAAAGAAAAAAAAAGCCCTAACATTCAGAAACCTAGTTCAGTCGAAGTAAAACTAAATAGACAGGGGAGAAGGAACTGTCACCGCAGGGTAACAGTTGTCACTGGCGAGCTCTAAAATCCACATTCCACCCGCAGCTCTGTAAGTGCTCGGAAGGAGTTATGGCATCTCCTGGGAGGGAGAACGTGGGGCTGGGCACTGGAAGTGTAACTGCCAGCTCACAGCCTGAGTGCCAGTCTGTGCTTCCTGTGCATGGGGCCAGGTTGGACAGGGCGCCCACTGTAGCTGAACCAGGAGCCATCAAGCCTTCCAGGTGGCCGGGCGAGTGGTAATGTCATTCCTGGCTCACCCGCAGTGTCACATAGGAAAGTTCCTGACTAGACCCCAAACCTGGGGTTCTGGCTAGAGGAGTCAGATCTTGGGCAGTTTGTATTGAGGTCGTATCAGCAGCCCTTTATATTCCGAAGTCAGAAGAGCTGCGGGGAAGCCGGGGGAAGCCGTGTTCCCCGCTCTGGCGAGCGGGGTACGTTTTGCCTCTTTCTCTAATTCCTTCTTGGCTCTACATGTGGCAGGAAGACACTTAGAGAAAGCGAAGTTCAACAAGAAGCTCTTATCTTTAGTAGCGTCTTTGAATGTTTGAAAGTGTATCTAAGTATGGAAAGTACACAGAAACCTGAGCCAGGGATAGGGCACGGGTTCTCTGGAACTGAGTTCAGTCCTCCTCCGATCTCTATATGAATACAACACTGGACCAATCTCTTGACCTCGCCAGCCCTCAGTTTCCTTCTACGAAATGACGACTGGTAGCCAGGTACAGGTGCCGGTGACGAGTAGATGAGATGGTGTGTGAGCAGCCTGCCCTGGGCCCTGCAGATGGGCCACACTCGCTGAACATTCCTTCTGGTGCTCTGCAGGGACAGCAGTAACCCAGCGACCTGTCGGGGCAGACGAGGCCTCTCCTTCATGACTCACCGGAGAAGTGAGAGGTGCATCTCTGCTCTGCGCTTATGTATTGAAATCTTTCTAGAACCGAACTCTGTTCTGAACCCTTTCCCTTCCTTGCATCACGCTGGAATGGCCGCTTTTCTTTGTCTCGAGACAGATCTAGGTACGGGCATGGCCGGCTCAGGCTTGGCAGACATGTGACTTCCCTCTCTTCGTGGGTAAGTCCGGTTCTGACTAGGTTGCTTTTTGGGGCCATCAGTTGCCATACAGTGCGGTTTGGGAGTCCTTTGTTGTCCCCTGTAATTCTCTGTGTGAGTCGCCCTGCCCCCCCACCCCCGCCTAGCCTTCATCTTTTAAAAAAACTTTATTGTGGTAAAATATACATAATCTAAAATTTACCATTTTAACCATTTTTAAGTATATGGTTTGGCGGCATTAAGCACATTCACATTGTTGTCAACCATCACCACCATCCAACTTGGGGTATTTTCCATCATTGCAAATTGAAACTCTGCATCCAAACACTCGCTGCCCGTGCTCCCCTGCCTTCCCCCTTAGGAACCCCCACTCGACTTCCAGTCTCTATGACTTTGTTCTAGGTACCGCATGTTAAGTGGAATCCTACAGCATCGGTCCTTTTGTGTCTGGCTTATTTCACTCAACAAAACGTCCTCTTTATCATTTGATGTATATATAAACTATCATGGAGAAGGGGAGCAAGGAGGATTTGCCCTCAAGTTCACCCCTGTTCTCCGGAGCTCTTCCGGGAGTGGTTGGAGAAAGAGAGGTAAAGGCTGAGATTGGGCCGGGTGCCTGTGCACAGCCCACACAAGTGGCCCGGTTCTCTGAGCGTTGTCCTGCTCTCCTGTACCCCTTTGTCATTCTGGAGACAGACTGCGCATGGTCGGACCTCGGATCGGCCAGGTCAGGGCTCTCATCCTAGGGACTGGGGGAAGTAGGCTCGGCTGGAGGGGTGAGTCCCTGGATGGCCCAAGGCCCGTCTGCCTGGCATCCCATCCCGGTTTGGTTCCCGACAGCGCTTACCTGGGTAGCCAGTCCAGATTCCACCCCCTTCCTCCTTCGTGTTCCCTCATGCCCGCCACACTCCCGTCCTGCCGGGAATGGTTAGGGGAGGCTTTCTCAAATGGGGGCGTAGGCGGCTCCTTCACTACCGTCAGAGTTTGTGGGCTGTAAATGGACTGATATCTGTGCCTGACCCGTAGAAAGAACTCAGCCATTGTTGATTCCTTTCTTCGTGGAGAGAAGCAGGCAGTGTAGTAGAGTAGAAAGAACGTAAGCTTCGGGCCAGAGAGGCTTGGATTAAATCCCACCCTGATAAACTCAACAACCATGAGGAAGTCTCTAAACTTCCCTGAGTCTCTCTCCTCACTTGCAAAATGTGGATGGCGATTCCTGCATTACTGTGGGGAGAACGGAATTAGTCAAGTATGTACAGTTTCTAGAATATGGTGGATGTTCCATCCATAATAATTATCTCTTATTCAAAAGGATTGTCTCAGGAGGGAAATTAGCCTAGGTAGGAGGATCCTAGCACTAATGAAATTGTGTGGTTTGGCAAAAAAGTTTTAGGAAATGGAATGGAATGTCCTGATTAATTCTCTGGTTAACAGAGAATTAAGTGGAAGAAGCCTTTTTCTTTTCATTTTTTTTAGTAAGAGGAGGGGAGGCAGAGAGAAAGACTCCCACATGTGCTCTGACTGGGATCCACTTGGCAACCCCACTAGGGGGTGATGCTCTGCCCTTCTTGGGCCGTTGCTCCATTGCAACCGGAGCCACTTTTAGTGCCTGAGGCAGAGGCCCTGGAGCCATCCTCAGTGCCGGAGGACGACTCTCAATCCAGTCGAACCATGGCTGTGGGAGGGAAGAGAGAGAGAGAGAGAGAGAGAGAGAGAGAGAGAAAGAAAGAAAGAAAAAGAAAGAAAGAAAGAGGAGGGGTGGAGAAGCAGATGGCCGCTTCTCTGGTGTGCCCTGACATGGAATCAAACCCTGGACTTCCACATGCCAGGCCAATGCTCTACCATGGAGTCAACTGCCCAGGGTGAAGAAGCCTTTGTAAAAGCCCATTTGGCAAAACTTTAAAAAGCTTTATGCAATTTCAAGGTGCTATAGCTAAGAAACCAAGCCAAACCAAACCCAGCAAACCAAAGCAGACAAAACAAAACAAAAAAACCCCTAGATACTAGCAGTTTTAATTAGATCAGTGGTCCCCAACTTTTTTGGGGCTACGGATCGGTTTAATGTCAGAAAATATTTTCACGGACCGGCCTTTAGGGAGGAACTGATAAATGTA
The DNA here is from genome assembly GCF_036850765.1 of Saccopteryx bilineata. Taxonomy (NCBI): domain Eukaryota; kingdom Metazoa; phylum Chordata; class Mammalia; order Chiroptera; family Emballonuridae; genus Saccopteryx; species Saccopteryx bilineata. The sequence continues at coordinate 32,667,356 of NC_089495.1, read as the reverse complement.
TCACGTGACCGAGACAAGCGTCAAGAGTGAGTCTTAGACGGATGTAACAGAGGGAATCTGGTCATTTTTAAAAAATAAAACATCGTTCAGACTTAAATATAAATAAAACGGAAATAATCTAAGTTATTTATTCTTTCTCTGCAGACTGGTACCAAATGGCCCACGGACCGGTACCGGTCCACGGCCCGGGAGTTGGGGACCACTGAATTAGATGACACCCTTAGGTCATTGTAAAGCTGGATGTCATTAGATAATTAGGACTGCAGGACACAAGGAGCTTAGGTTGAGCCTACCAATGACAGGACAGGCCCACTGACATTTTTTCTTATGTTTTTTGGTGTTTTTTTTGAAATCTTATTTCTAATTTGAGCTTTTTCTACTCATAATTTATTAGGGTCTGTGTAAGAGGCGTTTTAGGTCTTGCGTTCTGGGCTTTCCCTCGCCTTTCCCTTTTTCGCAAGCAGTGTCTCCGGGGGTGTTTTTAATTTCTTTTCCAACAATTGCCTTGTGATGTTTGCTATGTACTCCTTTCTTTTTTCTTTTTTTTTAAAATACTATTTATAAAGTTAAATTTAGTGGGGTGACATTGATCAATACGAGTACGTAGGTTTCAGGTAAATATTTCTATAGCATTTGAACTGTTGATTGTGTTGTATGCCCATCACCTAAAGTCAAATTATTTTCTGTCACTGTGATATGTATTCATTTCAACCGAAAAATAGGCTATGTTGAGAAGCAACCAAACATTTATAGATTGGTAAATTTTGTCTAGTTTTGCAGAAATGAACCAGAAGCTCCAATTGTATTTTTTTTTTTAATAGAAGAACAAATGGCCAAAGAAATGTCAGGCCCTTGCGCTGCCTCAGCCGGCTTAGGGCAGCCAATTAAACGTGCATTAGCTTTGGAAGGCTTCTCAAAGGCCTATAGATTGCGCTTGAAATCTTTGTTTAGTCTTTCAGGAACACTGTCACATGGATGATTTATCAAAGAAAGTTGTTTATCTGGCAGTAAAATAAACTCTGAGCCTGTTCAGGCTAAGATTTCCCGTGAATTTCTACCAAGGTAAACACTGGTAACTGGCAGGTTGCAAATTCCGTGTGAAAGCCAGACACATACAATAAATATTTGAGCTACAGCTATGCGGTGTAAGAGGCCCGGCTGTCACCAGCGCTGTCACTCTGACTGTGCCTGGGAGGACCTGGCACTGCAGCCTGGCCGGCTGGGCCACTGGGAGCCAGAACTGGCAAGGCCTGTGTGTGCAGGAACCACCCCTGCTGTGGGGGCCCCTGGCCTCGAGGGCCACTGAGTGCTGGCGCTGGGGACTCCCTAGTTCAGAGGGGACAAGCCCTGGGATGGCTTCCCTCGACATCACACACACAGCCTGTGATGAGTTATGAAGGAGGTGAACCAGAAGCGGCCGGCTTAGGTTTCTTTGAAAATAGACATTTGTTGAACCAGATTGGCAGGGGGCTGGGACGTGTTGAATGATTCGGGAGCTGGGGCCAGGGCCTGGTGGGAGGGGGAAATCACTGTGAATTCTGCTGAGCTGGAGTTATCGTGGCAAGAGCCCTGAGACGCCTCCCTGGGGTCCCTGGGTTTGTTCACTGGTGGTTGTGAGAGATACGTTCGTAGGTCCTGCTCTGAGTGCTGCAGTGAGTGTCCAGGGCTTGTCTGAGTGATGACTGAGGGAACAAATGCAAGGTGATGATGGAGAAGAGAGGAAATAGAGCCTTCTCCATCTTTGAAAGGAAGAGATGGTGCTCATTGTTCATAATGGCTTTATAAGGAAGGGTCGCTGAGTAACAAACTGCTTGTTCTCAGACAGTCCCCGAGGCTGGAGCTTCTGGATCACTGTAGTCTTGGTCAGGGTCCTTAGTGCAGGACCAGGCACCTTCCATAACTCAGGCCCCATCCTCGGCCCCTCTCCTCCCAACTTCCCTGGTGAGTCAGGGAGGGGCAACAGTAAGTACCCTAGAGGAGAGGTGACATTTGTGTCTGTCTGGTGAGTGCTCTTTGGGTTGGGCTCATGTGCAGGGCATCTGTGCTCAGGTTTGAGTCTTGAGAGGAAACGGCCCTTCCAGGTTGGATGTGTGAGGCCAGGCTGTTCTGACAGCTCCCGGGATTGATGTGCAGGTCATAGGTGCTTACTGGCTTACAGATATTTAGGAGGATAAAGGAGTATTTTTCCTTTAGGGCTGGCATGAAGGGAAATCGCTCACAAATTCTGAAAGGATGTCTGTGAGTCGCACAGAGATGCCCACATGGTACTTTGGCAGCGGGGAGAAATTAGGAACCAGCTTCCCTAAACCGTGTTCTGGCTTCTCCAGGGAGGATTATGAGGAGGATTTTCCCTCCCTCGTTTTTTCTCTGCCCTTCTGTCAGCGTTTTCCCCAGGACGTTGCCCCAGTACCTCCGATGTGTTCTCTCTTTGTGAGCCCTCTGAAAATCAGTTCACACCGGCATGTCTTCCACAACAGGCCCATTCAGCTTCTGGAAACGGCGTTCTGGCTGAAGGTAATCCCTAACTCTGTCTGGCAGCAGAGCTAGACCTGGGGGCCTGGAATAAGCACTTTAAACCCTCTGAAGCCGCTGGCACCTGAGGCAAGCCCCTCCTGCGGCACATGCGTGGGGGGTGGTGTGAGCTGCCACGCACGGGTCTCAGATGCAGGTACCGTGTCTGTGGCAGAGACGGCCTGTGTCTCCGGCTTCATGTGGTCTCAGCTCTGTATTAAGGACCCAGCTCCTGTCCTCCAAAAATGTAAGGATCTGATGGATGAGGCAGGCCTTGGCCATGCTGATTTGTCTCTGTTCCCGGTGATTTCTGAGGCTTCAGCACAGAGTCCCAGGTCTCGGACCTGAAGGAGGAAGGGTATCTTTTGCAGGGGGTGTGGGGGGCTGGAGAAATGCAGGCAAGTTTCCTAGAGGAGAGGAACAGCCTAACTTGAGGCTTAATTAAGATTAATGGAGACGGTAAAGAGAGGCATCTCTGGTGTCAGGGGACGAGGGCTGGAAAGGCAGTGAAGACTCACAACAAATAGTAATTCTTAGAGTGACAAAATTTAAATCGGGTAAATACATGTAGGTAAAGAATGCCATTTGTCCTTTCTGGCTACTAAGTCAGCATTTTGTGTAAGGGCTAGCCCCGGCCAGAGATGGGGATCTCAAAGGCTGAACTGAGGTGCTTCGAGGAAGATGAGTTGGTCCTTCAGACTCACCACTGCCTGTGTGCCCTGCTGGGAGTGAGGCCGGGGTCCCAGTGGCACCAGGCCTGCTCCTTATGAATGAGCAGCAGTGGGAATGCAGTGTGTTACAGTGGTCACCCATTCACTGTGGCCATGGGCTCGAGTCAGAGACACCACCCGGCGGGGCAGGGCTGCAGGAGGGAAGGCGATTGGTCAGTGAGAACTATTGTCTGCTCTGGGCAAGGTGCTGAGCAGGGAGGGCGAGACGGGCTGATGAGGGCACCTCTAACCTCCCCAGAACCCGCAGCCGCCTCCACCCACAGGGAGCGGGGCTAACCGGAGAGTCACAGCCTTTGTTCTGAGATGCAGACGTGCAAGGTGCCAAATGCCAGCCAGTACCCAGCCTCTCGGGTTACAACTTCTTTACTCTAAACACATGTTCATTTAAAAACAGGTGTATGCATTTTTTGTACAGATTTAATTCCACAGACGACTGTCTACTGAGCACATGGTCCAGCTTACACTTTATTCTGCATATTCTGATCTTGCGATCAACACCCAAAGAAAGGTCAGTTGTACAGAAGAGAGTGTTTGTATCATTTCTTTCCAGGGTCTAGGAAGAGGGAAGTCCCCATAGTCAAAGCCAGAGAGAGCAACCACCTCCTCCCTCCAAGTGCTCTGAACCTTGAGTTGAGTCCTTGGCAAGGCAGGAAAGACCTTAGTTGGCCATAAAAAAAATAGGTCTCACTTGGGCATATAAGTATAGGTGGGGGAGAGTTTTAGTAGGTTCAGCTGTATCCTGTTGCATGTTGCCTGTTAAGCTGGATTCTGAGTGAGAGCCTTGCGCAGAGCCACCTGGTTGAGGTGAGAGCACCCCACTTGAACATTCCTCTATTTGACTGAGTAGGAGTGGGGGAGGTTAGAGGTGAGGGTGAGGGTAATATCTGTGGGTGAGCTTATGGGAGCTGGGGCACCTCGCCCTCCCCATTGCTGGGCCAGCTTGAGGTCACAGCTTCATTTGTCACTACCTCCCCAAGGTGCTTCTCTTTGGCTTCACAGGCGCTGACACCCAGCCCTTCTGTGCTCCCCGGTGTGGTGTTTCCGGCCCTAGAGAAGGGATTGCGTCGGTGAACTCGACTGTATGTTAGTGTTAGAGACGGGACAAATGCCAGTGGAATTGCATTGCAGATGTAGTGTGTGTCAGGTTCAGCACTGGTTCTTGGACATAAGAATGGTTGTGCAGGATGATTGGGATGTGGTGCCTGTCCTCACCATCCAGAGAGGATATAGGGGGAAGAACGTAAACATAATGCCGTGTTAGCAAATGCTGAGATTCCTGTAATAGGTGAGGACCGGGAGCCATGGGAGCCATGGGAGAACAGTTCTTCCTAGGGAGGGGTCAGGGAAGCTCCAGAGAAGGGGTACCTTGTGCTTTCCTCCAAGGAATCGATAGGGGTTTGCCAGGCCAAAAAGATGGGTGTAGGAATAGTATGCTAGATTGCAGGCCCAGGAGAGATCAAGAAATAGAGGCATGGCGTTATCTGTACATTGGGGTGCGGTGAATCTTTTTCTGATCAGCTTATAGGTCTGTGGTGCTGAGTATCTAGAGATGGAAATTAACAAAGTTGGCAGAAGCCAGCTCATGGCAGTCTTGAAGGCCATGCTAACAAATGGAGCAACTGTCTTGCTGGCAATGGAGAAGCATCAGGAGCCTGTTTGAAACTCTAATGGTCACTCACATCTGGGAAGAAGACCTTGGGTGGGAAAAGAGGGGAAGAGAAGGAGGACACCGAAGGGGAAGGTACTCATTCGTCCACGTGATGAAGTACAACAGCAGCCCCTCAGGCATCGGGGCTGAGAGGTTGGGGGCAGGAGACATGTATGGGTGAGGGTGAGGAGGTGGACAGAGGGTGCCTGAAGTCACATTTCTTCAGTCAGGGCCAGCCAGCTCTGGGCCACCCACTTGAAGGAGCCCCTGAAGGTTGGCCGATGAGGTCAGCCCATGGCCTGAGCAGCCAGGGAAGAGACCATCTGCTGTGGTCAGGGCCCCCAAGAAACCTTTGTTCTGGGTGTGTGGAGCAGTAGCCAGAGCTCGTCGTCAACTCAGAGCTGGGTCACTGCAGAGCTGGGTCACTGCAGAGACGGGTCACCGCAGAGCCGGTCATTACCAGGAGCAGTTGTCATTAGGAGCTGTCATGAACTACCGTGACTTTTCCCCCCAGACCTTGTTAGCGGCCCATGCCGGCAGCAGACAGCGCCTCTGGGGCCAGCCCTGTAATCACCCGGCCTCTACAGCATTAGTCAGGCCTGCCGGGCTGGGGCAGCTCAGGTGTTGGTTCTCTGGAGGAGGGAGCCAAGAGAGGCTATAGCTACTGTACAGGACAAGGGAGAGGCCTCGGTTGGGGTGTGTGTGTAGTGTGTGTGTGTTTATGCCTGTGAGTGTGTGGGTGGGTCTGAGGTGTGGATGTAGAAGCATGTGGCCCTGTGGGTACAATGGGCCATGTGCATATGCACATAGGTGTGACATTCTGTGTGCTCATAGCCTATCTGCCCCGCAAGCACAACCATGGCAGCCAGCTGCTTGCAAAACTAACACCTCGTATAGCTCCCCTAGCCTCAGGTCCTTAGTCTCCACTGGTGAGGTCAGAGGCTTAATCCTGGCCCCATGGCCTCAGAGGGAGGCCTTCCAGAACGTGGCCCTGATTTCCCTGGGCTCAGGAAGGCTTTGGAGAAGTCCATAAAGATTTCTCTGCAGCATGCCACGATGCAAACCCGTCCTGTGTGTCTGGGGAACACTGCTACAGGCCTGATGTTTTGTTTATTACTACGAATACCAGCTTGGCCTCATTGGTTTAGGTTCTAGTGTTTGCAGCAAGTCCATTTAGAACTGCTGGTTCTCTGAGCAGGGGTGACTTCCTTAGCGGATGCCAGTGGTTAGCAGGGATTGTCATAAAGGGCATGCTGTAATCCCGAGGATTTAAAAAGTAGAATGGAAAGAACATGCCTGACTTCAGGAGTCATACAGAACTGAGGTCAAGGCCTGGTTTGACCACCTGCTGTGTCAGCTCAGGAAAGCCACTTAACCTCTCTGTGACTCAGTTTATCCACCTATCACAAAACAAAAATTCTGTGCAAGGAGATAGCATGTGCTGTGAAGACAATAGCACAAATTCTAGAGTCCTGGGGTCTGATTTCAGCACTGCCACTAAATGGTGTTGTGACTCGGGCTATTGTGTTCAAGTCACCTTAGGTGATCTTTAAGGCCCATGAACAGCCATGACTCTTCCCTCCAGACCTTGTTAGTGGCCCATGCCGGCAGCAGACAGCGCCTCTGGGGCCAGCCCTGTAATCACCCTGCCGCTATAGCATTAGTCAGGCCTGCGGGGCCTTCCAGCCCTGAAACTGTATGGTTTTCTGCAAAAACTCTGTTGCATGTTTCTTTTTTTAATTTTTAAAAAATTTTTCTGAAGTGAGAAGTGGGGAGGCAGAGAGATAGACTCCTGCATGCGCCTGACTGGGATCCACCCTGCAGGCCCACCAGGGGAAGATGCTCTGCCCATCTGAGGCATTGCTCCATTGTACCTGGTACCATTCTAGTGCTAGAGGCAGAGGCCATGGAGCCATCCTCAGCACCCGGGCCAACTTTGCTCCAATGGAGCCTTGGCTGTGGGAGGGGAAGAGAGAGACAGAGAGGAAGGAGAGGGGGAGGGGTGGAGAAGCAGATGGGCACCTCTCCTGTGTGCCCTGACCGGGAATCAAACCCGGGACATCCACACGCTGGGCCAACGCTCTACTATGGAGCCAACAGGCCAGGGCAATGTGGCATGTTTCTTGATAGAATATCTTCACTGGCACCTCCCTGCTCCCTAGAAGTGTTCACTTGGGAACACGTGGCCTTCGTTGTAGGTAGAAGAGAAGCCGGTATCTGAGTGTGCAGCAGATGAAAAGGGAGTGGATGCCTTCATTGAAGACTTGAGTTGGGGTTGCCGGACCACCACGAAGGACTATGCATTGTTGCATTGTTTACTATAGTTGAGCACTCCCTGACAGTGCCTGGAGGGCTTCTGGACACTCTGACCTCAGCTCTTTGGACTGATCCCACATTTGGGATCCCTCTCCTGACTTTGTCTCTGAGGCTCTCGCTCTTCCCTGTGTTTACTCAGAAACCCAGGGATGGAGGTCATAGGACCCTCTTCGCTTGCATGGGGAGGACATAGCCTGATGGGAAAGCAGATTGGAAATGTAGAGCAAGTGATTTTAAGAAACATTGCCTAAACCTTACAATCGAGGTTTATTTCCAGCTCCACACTGTACCAACCATGCGACTTTGGCCCAGTTTAGTTCTCTAAGCCTTGGTTTTCTTTACCTGCCACATAGGAATAGTTGTACACCCTTCTCAGAACTGGTGTGTGGATCCCATGAGATTCTATTGAAGTGTCCTGGAAATGACCAAGTGCAAATTCACATCTTACAAATCACCCCGTGGCAGCTGGTCCACAGGTGCCGTCTTCCAGCTCCCTGGCATCCCCAGGAAGGGCTTTCTGTTTGAGCAGGGGCTGTCAGCTGGCTCAACACGGCCACTCTTCCCCTAAAGCACTGATAACAAAAGCCACACACTTTGCTTTCCTTAATAAGAAAAAATAAAGGGTGAAAGCATTTTACAAATAACACCAGGCCTGAACCAGGGTAGTGATAGTGAGTGATGTTTCTATCAGAGGAGTTTGTCGAGTTTTTAGAGATTCTTAGCAGATAGGCTGACCTCACCCCTAAGCGTCTCTGGGCTCACAAGGGAGCATGTATTATCGGAAGATTGAGGTCCAAACCCAAGGGGTGGGAGAGGAAACTTGGAAAATTGAGGCATTTTTATGCCGGCCTGGCCCCAAAGAGAGGACAGTGGCCATGGCACGCCCCGGTGCAGATACGTCACGGTCTGGGAATGACTTGGTGCTTCCGCTGCCACTCTGTGCTGTCCCTCTGCCCTGATACCAGCGTGCAGAAGCGTCAGCCTCCTGTCGGCCCATCATGGCTGATGGTGGATATTTCGCATACAGGGGCTGTGAAGTGTCAGAAACTGAGCTGCCAAGCCATCAGCCCTGCATCTGGAGGCTGCAGTCAGGTCAGATGTTTCCCAGTCTCTAAGGGGCCTGGCAGTTCTCCTGTATCCCCCTTCCAGTGGGTAAGCCTGTGTGTTTGAGGGTGTCCGCCCCTCAGGACTACAAGTGTAAGTAAGGACAGGAGCTGAGAGAGCCGAGACTGGTCCAGCAAAGGGCAGACTTGCGTGGGTCTGATAAGCCTGGCTTGGTGCGGAAATAAAACCTTGACCAACAAGATAAGGAGGATCCCACCACAGGAGCCATTCCAAGGCTGGATGGTCTCCTGCCTGCGATACCAGAAAGGGCTGCATTGGGCAGGAAGCCTGAAGGCATGACCTATGGTCCTGTCCAAACCTGCAGATTGCACGAGTCAGTGATTTATGGAGCGCTGGCTCTCGCTTTCCCTCTGGGAGGTGGCTGTGTTGGCAGGTGCACCTTCCTTCTCATGGGGATATCAGATTGTTTTCCTGAAGAAGGCGGAGGAATAAACTGGGGCCCCGGCTCATGAGCTCACCCAGCGACATGGACCGTCCCCTCGGCAGTGTGTTTCCGGTCAGTTCCATCCTCACGTGCAGACCACTCTTCAGCCAGGAAAGGGCCGGCTCCTGGGTGTGCAAAAACAGAACCTCGAATTCATTCCCAGGTTGCATGTCTTTGTGACGAAGACCAGATGGCTTGGAGCACTCTGGTGGTCACGACTCTCGGGAAATGGTCCTCCAGTTGCCAGAGAGGAGGTCCCACGGCTGGCCCCGGCTGGGCCTCTCTTCTCCTGCCTCCCTGTCCTTCCCTTTCTTTCATACAAGCAAGACCGTCTGGTCTACCCCCCACTCCCTGGTGTCGGTTTTCCTGGTGACTTTTAAAAAACCCCTTTTTGCCTTCACAGTTGTATAACCGTGTGAAGGGGGAGGGTGGTGAGTGAGAAGCTGCCCCTTCGCTGGAAAAGGAGAAGAATCAATAGATTGTGTTGTTGGTTTTTCTGCGTGACTGACAGCTCTTCGCCTGCAGCCTTCTTTTCTTACAGACTTAATGTGTCTTCTGGCAGCTCTCCTTGTTTGGAATGATTCCTCGAGCGGAGAACAGTCGAGCCTGGCGGGGAGCTCAGCACTTGCCCTTTCTTTCGCTCATCGTCCCGTCCAGGGCCCCGTCCTGATGCTCTTGGGGGTCGGCCGGTGAGCTGCCTCTGGTCCCGGCCAGCCAGCCAGACACTCCTCATACTCCTGCCTTACCCTCTGGGGTCCGGAGAAAGAAACCCAGGCTGGAGGGGAGAAGCTGCCTGTCCTGTCCATGGAGCCCTCAGGTGGGGGGTTCTGGAGGGCCCACGCCCCAGAAACTCTGGCACGGGACACAACAGAGAGCTTCTTCTGAAGTGGTCTGGGGGGATCGCTGGCATCCCCAAGTCTGCCTCTCTGGCGGAGTGAGGTCTGGGAGCCCGTTGCCGGGGCTCCTCTCTATGGAGTGAGCTTACAGGCACGCATCCTTCCGTCTTGGTCCCGGCCTCACCGCTGAGTGTTCCTTGGAGGAAGGTAGCGTGGGGACTCCCCTGGTCAGGCCCCAGGATCGTCAGTGGATTGCATGTGGGGCTGCAGCCCGCTGTTCTGTCTGAGCAGTGGTCCTGGGGTTGGGCAGCGTGCCCATCTCCCTGAGGGGCTGAGGGCTGGCGGGAGGACCTCTGGTCCGGCTTTCCTCCTGCCCCACAGCCACGCTTCTTATAGGAAGTGACTCTATGATAGTGACCTGGGGTTGGGCAGCATGCCCGTCTCCCTGAAGGGGCTGAGGGCTGGCGGGAGGACCTCTGGTCCGGCTTTCCTCCTGCCCCACAGCCACGCTCCTTATAGGAAGTGACTCTGTGATAGTGACCTGGGGCTGGGCAGCGTGCCCGTCTCCCTGAAGGGGCTGAGGGCTGGCGGGAGGACCTCTGGTCCGGCTTTCCTCCTGCCCCACAGCCACGCTCCTTATAGGAAGTGACTCTGTGATAGTGACCTGGGGCTGGGCAGCGTGCCCGTCTCCCTGAGGGGCTGAGGGCTGGCGAGAGGACTTCTGGTCCGGCTTTCCTCCTGCCCCACAGCCACGCTCCTTATAGGAAGTGACTCTATGATAGTGACCTGGGGCTGGGCAGCGTGCCCGTCTCCCTGAGGGGGCTGAGGGCTGGCGGGAGGACCTCTGGTCCGGCTTTCCTCCTGCCCCACAGCCACGCTCCTTATAGGAAGTGACTCTATGATAGTGACCTGGGGCTGGGCAGCGTGCCCATCTCCCTGAAGGGGGCTGAGGGCTGGCGGGAGGACCTCTGGTCCGGCTTTCCTCCTGCCCCACAGCCACGCTTCTTATAGGAAGTGACTCTGTGATAGTGACCTGGGGTTGGGCAGCGTGCCCATCTCCCTGAAGGGGGCTGAGGGCTGGTGGGAGGGCCTCTGGTCCGGCTTTCCTCCTGCCCCACAGCCACGCTCCTTATAGGAAGTGACTCTGTGATAGTGACCTGGTGTTGTACTTCTTCAGCTGGAGGGAGCTCCGTTTTCTGTTTCGCATTTGTTCCGGCGTTGGAACAGGGAGGGGGTGGCTTGCAGAAGGGGGAAGGGAGACTGTGTGAGCTCGTGGGGCTGGAGCCCGGGAAGCTGGGGGATCGGCTTTCTGAGTAAGTGTGTGTATGTGTGTGAAGGACACAAACAGGAGGGACTAGCGCTTGGGGACGAGGGGGAACACGGGGGCCACAGGGGCTCGGGGTCCAGGCTTCAGCTCCTGAGCGGCGGCTGACAGGTGAGGCTGGTCATTTCCTGTTTTCAGATTTCTGAAATGAGACTTTGGCTGGACGGCCTCTTAAATCCCATCCTAAGAATCTGTGCTTCTGTGTCCTAACTTTCTGATCTTTAAACACACGCATTCCATGAAGCAGAACTTTTTTTCAAAGGAAATGTTACCCTAAAATCTACTACAGGAAGCTGGTCAGCACGGGCCCCTGGGTTGGAAGAGGAGGGGCCAGAGCTGGGCTGGCTTAGCCACTGCTCACTCCTGGGGCACATCTGACACTCTTAAGTTACTGAGTCTGTGACTTCAGGGGAAAGGGCTGGATTCTCCAATGATACACACACCTGTACTTTATTCCTGAGTGGAACATTGGGGCCTTTACTAGCTGTCCCCTGGTCTGCCCGTGGGTACAAAGGTTGACATTTCCACCCAAACTGTGCTTGCCGGGCAGCCTGCCTTTGTTGAAGTTCTCCCGTCAACCGCGCGAGGCTGGTGGCGGTCACTGCAGAAGATGGCTGGAGCTGGGGATCCAGTGCTCGGAGAGCGTAGGAGGGCCCTGCTCGGCCCTGAGGGGGTCCTCTGGGGGAGGAGCCCTACACGTGGGCTCCCTGGGTCCTGCTGTGTTCCAGCCTCAAGTGAAAGAGCTCTTTAACAGCTTCCCACAGCACATATGGTCCCAGTGTGTCTGGTCCACGTGACAGCATGTGCTGCACTCCGAGCCACGAGTCCTTCCTCCCCTCAGACCCCTCTCTGAGTCTGAGCTGACGAGCCAGACTCTGGCTCCTCCTGGATGTCCCCGGCGGCTTCACGTCCTCTCGGTGATGTGACTCTCAGCAGTTCTTCTGCCTGTTCCTGCATGCGTATGGATCCCGCTCACTGAGAATCTTACCGATCTGTTTTTTTCCATAAAGCTTCTCCGAGCTCATGCAAACAGGTAATAATGGTGGCATCGGAGGCCAGGTGGTGCTGCTACCAATTGCGCTGTGGCCCCACTAGGACACCCGCGCCCAGGGATAGGCTGGCAGAGCGGTCGGTCTGAGCGAAGGAACAAACGCTTATCAACTTTCTATATTATTTGAACTATAATCAGTAGGTATAAGAAAATTGGAGGAATGACTTTTTTTTTTCTTTCTAGAAAAAATAGTGTTGATCTGGGAGGTTTCTACAGGCTCAGCTGCTGATTTTGGTCTGACTGGATCCCTGCATTGGATAGTCTTTAAGTCAGGGGTCCCCAAACTTTTTACACAGGGGGCCAGTTCACTGTCCCTCAGACCGTTGGAGGGCTGGACTATAAAAAAAACTATGAACAAATCCCTATGCACACTCCACATATCTTATTTTAAAGTAAAAAAAACAAAACGGGAACAAATACAATATTTAAAATAAAGAACAGGTAAATTTAAATCAACAAACTGACCAATATTTCAATGGGAACTATGCTCCTCTCACTGACCACCAATGAAAGAGGTGCCCTTTCCAGAAGTGCGGCGGGGGCCGGATAACTGGCCTCAGGGGGCCGCATGTGGCCCGCGGGCCATAGTTTGGGGACCCCTGCTTTAAGTGAACCATGAGAACGGCTGGAAAAGCAGCCTGGGACCTGCACATTCTTTCTAAGGACAGACTCACTGGGCTTCTCGTCCGGACCCGTCCGCCACCCAGGTCTGTCTGACGCGGAGCCCTTGACATACTTCCAGGGAAAAGGCCTAAAGATCGTTCCCTTCACATTTCAAAGGGGGAAGCCACCGACTTTGAAGGGGGACAGGAGGAGGCGACACCTACAGGGGACTGCCACCCAGTAGTCTCTCTCATTCTGACACGTTTTAGTGAAGCATACATTTTGTTACAGCGAAGGAAAGAAGCAGAGACGTGGCTGTGTCCTGAAGCTCAGGAAACAAAGGTATTCAAATCGAAAGGACAGAAAGAGAGGGAGAAACAAGGCAGGGAGCACGCGTCGTCAAAGGTCATAGAACGGGAAGCAAGGACTGAAATTCTACGGGGCTCTTATCTGTGAAGTAGAGTTGGAATCCCCACTCCCTCCTTAGGAATAGGGTGAAGAACAATGAGACCATAGTCACAGAGCTTCTGGAAAGACCACAGGGAAATGAACCCAAATTCTCAAGCTAGAGTGATTTTGCCCAAACGCAGTAGAAAATGATTTGCACTTTTCTCCTTCTCTCGAAGGCAGAGGCAGGCTTACCAACCGGGCAGAAGTTTAGGTGAACACAATAAATGAATCGGGTGTAAATAAAAACACAAATCTATGTGTAGATACTTATTTACTTTGAATATGTAATTTAGTTTTGAAAAGGCAATATATGCACATGGTATAAGATAAAAAATGTACGAAACAGTAGAGATTTGAAAGTAAGTTTGCCTTTTTCAAAATGCTTTCCCAAATAGGAGCTTATTTTTCTACCGAGCCCACCAATGACCTGGGAGAGATGTGGAAAGCAATGTTATCCCCTCTCTAGGGTGAGGAAAATGGAGCTCTGAGAGGGCGAGTGACTTGCTCGGAGTCACAGAGCAGAGGCGGGAGTCACACAGGGAGCGCTGGCAGGCCGCAGGAATCAGACACTCCAGCGCACCCTGCTGTTTCTCCCAGCTGACCGGCTGCATCTGCTGAGAGACAGTGGTGCAGCGGCTGAGCCTGGCTCGTACTGGTTTCCCAGGGCCACCAAAACAAGTCACCACAAACCAGGCGAGTTCAACAACAGAATTTTATTTTCTCACAGTTCAGGAAGGCCAGGAGTCCAAAGTCTTGGTTCCTCTCGGAGGATCTGAGGGAGAATCTATTCCATGCCTCTGTCCGGAGAAGAGGCAGCTGCATGGCACAGAGGTCCGAGAGCCGGGGCCTGCGTCCTTCATGATGGGACGTGCACCCGAGATGCCGTTCAGCGCAGGGTGCGCCGTTTCCTCTGAGCGCTGCACACAGGCCGGCAGCTCCCCCTCGTAATGAGCCACGATGCACATGCTGTGTTAAGGGTGGTTTCACAGTAAACCCTCAATTTATGACAAATTGACACCGTTGCTGCTAATTACATGATGTGTCTCTATACACAGCTGTGTACGAAATCTAAACTGGTGCTGGTGTTGTATAGCACCTGACAGTTGACACGATGACTTCCCATCTCCCAGCTTTTCTGAAATCTTCAGATGGTGGTAGCCATGAGCTCAGATGTCTTGCGTTCTGAAGTGGCTGCACTGCTGCTCAGCCTTGGTCAGATGGGAGGCGACGTCGTCTTATCTTCGGTTTGTGGCTGTCATTTCAATCCTCCTGTGCTGAGACAGGGAGGGTGGCTGAAGCTCTGTTTCTTTAACAAATCTGGAAGGAGCTGCCCAACCTCTTGGACGTCGCTTGGTTGGTACTGGGGCGAGGCTTGTGTGGCGAGGGTGCGATGAGGGTCCTTGGGCGCAGTACCTGAGGGGTTGGAGAGGAGACAGGACACCCCCTAGCTCCCTGGGTGGGGCAGAAGCCCATGAACAAGATGTAGGGGCATTTGGCAGGTGGCACGAGAACTGAGGAAAGGAACTGGGGACATGAGGCCAGCTCCCCGAACCCCTGTCAGTAAATGGGCACACCTGCTGGGGAGCTGGGTGCTTACAGGACTCTCAGAGAGTTGTAAGCCAGAGCCATTGCCCCTGTCTTCTGGGGACTGACTGTCTTTGTAGGAAAGGGTGCACTGTACGTAGAGAGTAATAGGGCCCATTCAAAGCAAACTTGCAAGTTCTAGAGTCAGGAACTCGGTAGACACCCAGAAAGCAGGTGCTGCCTGAATGGCAGGCCTGCCTTGGGAGTGGGGGACAGGACCCCAGAGTGTGGTCTGGACACCCGTTTCCTGCTAAGCTCTCTCTGTGGTGCCCTGAGTCTTGTTCATGCATCAGACTTCATGTGGCTCTCTTCTGGGCCTGGGGCTGTTTGTCCCTCCTCTGGGGCCACCTCAGCCCCCAGGGTCACGGGGAAGTCTCTTTGTTCATTTATTTCTGTTTTTGTCTCCTGTCGGGAAGTGGCTTTCCTGAGAAGGAGGGAGCGAGCGCAGAGGGAATGCCTGCGATCCCACTGCCTTTGATGCCCTTGCGTCCCTCACCCCTTAGGCTCTCGGAACCTCCGCCCTGTGACTTGCCTGTGAGGCTCCAGATGAGTGGAGAGAAAGGAGTCAGTGAAGGTCAGAGGACCTAGAAGCAGGAGTCAGGACATCCGGCTCAGGACGGACACCACCCGGCCACCCTGAGTGTGTGCGGCGGAGCCCGGCAGAGTGCACACCCTGGGCAACAGGAGACCAGCCTCGAGTTCGGACTGGGGGCTCCCATTCACTCTTTACATTTCTGGCTTCAGTCAGACCTACCTCAGGCCAAAACAGATGTCACCTTCAGGGGCCCAGCACTCCTCTCTGTAGGGCCAGCGGCCACTGCCACCGTGATCATGCAGGTCTTCATTGGATTTGGGCAGACGGTAAAGGAACCGTGGAGCCAGAAAATGGTGGGCCATTCCGTTTATTAAAGTCTGGTAATGCAGACGAGCAAACAGTCAGGAAAGTCCACTTCCCTCTCTCTCTCTGGACTCTCCTGAACTCCCAGCCCCCCCACCCACCCCCACCCCACCCCCGCAAGCCTCAGCACCCTCCAGCAAAACAGACTGGGGGAGAAAACCCCTTTTCCAGCAAACAGTTGCCCCTCCCAAGCAGGAAGGCAATCCACAATTTGCAATCTGCTGCCCTGAGGGCAAGCACCGCAGCCTTGCATAGAAGATACACACATGGTGCTGCCCCATTACAAGCCAGGAAACCTAAAAAACACTGGTCACAAACTTGTTTGCCCAGCACTTTCCATCCTGTTTGTTGTTCATTGTAATTCAACTGGAGGCAAGTCTGCTTCCAGTGGGGCTTGGCTGGGTTGGAGATAGAAGAACCACATGTGCTCTGTCACCCTGTCCTGGGACTCTGGCGAGGCCAGGTCCTGCCCCATCTCCCAGACAGGGAAGGTGTCTATTGTGGCCCAGGCTCACAATAGACCTCGGTGCCTGCCAAGGGCCCGAGTCAGGCAGGCTGCTAGGGCAACTGGGTCTTCTGATTCTTTGCTGTTTACACAAAGCCTAGAAAGGGTGAAAAAAACAAAACAAAAACAAAAACAAAACGCCAGTACAGAAAGTTAGACAGATATATAGCATCAGAAATGTGAAACGGGAGGAAAAGCCTTCATTTCAGGGTGGGGTGGCCGAGGTCTGCATACGGAACCTCTGTTTCTGCTTCAGAGTGAATCTTGTGATGGTGAGAATGAAGGATTTGGGACGTAGGCTGCTTTTTTGTGCTTTCTTAGCTTGGTTCTTTCGGGAAGTCTGTGATTACTGGGAGGTGTGTTCCTCTCCGAATCCTTTTGTACCTAGAATGCTTTCACCCTTGGGCATGGCTGGATCAGGCTGGGGAGGCTTCAGGGAGAAGACGGTCTGTAACTTGGCTGGAAGGGTGGGTGGGAAAAACATAAATTTAGTCTGGAATGCACCCTCTATCCTCAGAGGGATCAACTCAGAAGTCAATAAAGGGATAAGAGCTGGGTGTGCCTGTTGCTAGTGCTCCAGGCACCGGACATGTCGCTTTTGTCAGCCAAGGGGTCAGGGCACATCTAGCCTCTTCTCCCATCTGTCAGATGGAAACACGTCTGACTCCACCACGCCTTCATGACCAGGATTGGACTCTCGCACCATCGTGTTCACTCTAGTCCTGGGCTACGCTCACTGTGAGTTGGTGTGAACAGGCCATGGGAACAAGTTACCACTTAAGATGGGATATGCTTTCCCTTATATGGTTAGTGTTTCTGTATTGAATTTCAAGACATTGAAAGGAAATAGGAAGATTCAGAAAGATTGCAAGTGCTGGGAAGGAAAATGAGATTACGTGGCCCAAATGGCTACGCAGTGACCCAGGGAAGTAAAGTGGTTTAGCCAGATTTGCAGAGAAGGTGAGTGATGGAGTCTGAACCAGAAGCTTCGTTCTGCTGACTCTGGACTTTTCCTCTAAAATGTGTGCCTCTTGCTATCAAAGCTTTTGTTTTCCCAGCTTTGGCTTTGCAAGAATCCCCTACTCAAGGATAGGGGCCCACAGACCTCTGCAATTCTGAAAACAGTGCTAGACCAGCTCTCCCAGGGTCCGCTGGGTTTTGGACATGCCCATGTTGGTCTTGCTGCCCTCAGCCTGAGCTTCTGTGAGACTGGAGGGCTCTCCTGGGCCTCTGGGATATTTAAACACCACCCAAGAAAGAGTCCTAAGAACGCACCATTGTGAATAACCAAGGTGACAAATCAGAAAGCCCACTTTATCCATCCCCTCAAACTCTTTGAACCAGTACTTCTCGAATGTGGTCCCTGGATTAGCAGCTCAGTAACACTTGGGAAACTTGTTAGAAATGTAAATTCTTGGGCCTCATCCCATTGCTACCAAATCAGAAACTTAGGGGTTGACTCAGCAATCTGCATTTGAATAAGTCCTTAGGTGATTCTGATGACATTAAAGTTCGAGAACCCCCCTCTTAAGCCAGGGATAGCTCATGGCTTTTCCGATTCGTTGGCTGTGAAACCCACTCCCCACTTTTTTCTTCCAAGAGACCATTCCACACTCCAGCTTGTCATTTGTGCGAATAGCAGGGGGTGGAATGGAGAGGAATGGAAAACCAGTGACCCTGCGGCAGGAAAAACTGTTTGCCTTGGCAGGTTCGCCTGGACTTGGAGCCAAGATTCAATCAATCCTAGTGATTGACTTTATTTAAGCGATTCTCCCATTCTTCTCTGCCTCTTGCTTGGGGAGGTGGAGAGGAGAGATACAGTGCTTACTGGAAGAAGGGGCCCAGAGCTCTTCTTTGTCCCATTCTGAGGCCCATGCCCCTGCTGCCAGAGCTGCCAATGCACACGTCTTCCCAAATAAAACCACACCAGGCAGCTCTTTGCTCTTAAAGTGGGGTTTTCATCTTGTACCATTAGCTTAAACCAGTGGGGACTTAACACAATCCATGAAATCAAGCAATTAGGCAGCAGGATTCCGGCTGGCTGACATCAGTGCTGTTGTGGTGTGTGTGTGTGTGTGTGTGTGTGTGTGTGTGTGTGTTGGGGAGGGCCTGTAAAACTCCACTTTCCTGCCCACCTCCCAAGATGTCTGGGGTCCAGAAAACAGAACAACGTCAATAAATAATTTGCCCCAAGTAAGTCACTGAGCAGCGACTTTCTACTGTTTTTGTAAATGAGAAAAGAAGAAAGCTGCTTTCAATCTTTTTTGGGGAGGGGGATTTGTTTTTGCGATCTTTCTTTTCTCTTTTTTTGGTAACATACAGCCTGTAGTCAGTAAATGCATGTAAGTATGCAGCGTGTGGTTTGTGGTCAGGGGAGAGAGCCTGAGTTATCGTGACCAAGTAGGAGCTCCTTTCTTTGCTAAACGAATTAATGATGCCAAACACTGGCTCCTGCTGGGAACAGAGAGATCTGCTAAGCTGCCATTGTGGGGCCTTTGTCAGTAGGGCTCATTTGGCCCTAACGCCTCAAAGCCAGCTCGCCACGGTGCCGGGCCCTCTGCTGAGTGCTGGAAGGAGGCTGCGGTCTTCCACAGCCCAGCCGTACCCAGCGCTGTTACCCAATCTCATTTGCACAGTTGGATTTGGGAACGAGGCTTTCTTCCTTAGGGATACCCACCCAAGAGATTTGTGGCAGTGGGGTGGGAAGCAGCAAATCGGGTCCTCTCTGTTTTTGTTGCTTAGTGACACCTTGTTATCTGAACAGGTTTTGTTTTTTTTTAATCTGGAGGCTCTATGTGGGGTGAGGGGTGTGAACCGAGGCCACAGAGCGGATGCCCGGGTGCCCATCTGTGGGCTCCTCCTGACCCAAGGGCCCAGAAACAGGCCACTTTGTACAGAGTTTGTCAGTCTTACCCCCTGCTTCTCAAATTATCTATTTGGGGACTTTAGCCCTCTGGGAAGGAGAAAGCAATTTAAGAAAAAAAAAAAAAAAAGCAAGTCCCTAGGGAATCTGGGTGTGCACTCTGTTATCTGCTGTGGGATGGATTTTCATGAGTGTGGATGACAGAAAATGGATCCATGTGTTTGTCCAACTGTCCCTTGAATCTTCTGGAACACCATTCCTCCCCTCTTGCCTTTCTGCTTGGAGGAACTATGGGATACAACAATGAGCTCAGTGGGGAGGCAGGGAGCCTTTCTCAGCAGAGCTAGGGGAGCCTCCAGCTGTAACACCCTTTCCTGCTTGAAGGAAATAATTCAGATGCTAAACTAATTGAGTTTTAAAATCTGAATCATGAAGGGGATTGATTAAATCTCTAGGTCACCCTTCCCCTTAAAAAACAATGGAAAAAGCAGAATTTTTATAAAAATGTAACCCATGAGAAACCCTAACTAATGCCAAGCTGCTCTAGTTGAAGGACCAGTGGAGGACCTGGAAATGTAATCTTTGTGTTTCTTTTAAGGTCTCACATTTTGTGAGTCGTGTGTGTGTGTGTGTGTGTGTGTGTGTGTGTGTGTGTATTATATATATATATATATATAACATTTATATAAAATATATATAACATATTTTATACAGAGGTGGATTAAGGTCTGTTGAGGCCCCGGGTGCAGAAGAAAATATTGGGCCCCTTAAAAAAAAGACAGGAAAAGTAAAAATACACGTTGACTGTATTTTTAAATAAATAAAAAATATTATGTACTATTAATGTTAAAATTGCACATATGAAACCAAACTTGGTGTCATTAGAAAAAAGTGTAAAATTGGGATTTTGTGGGGCCCTTCAGAAGTCGGGGCCCACGGCGCGTATCCGGTGCGCCCGCTGTTAAATCAACCTCTGATTATATATATATGTTATACGTATAACAAAGGTATAATTTATTGGGGTACGGGTTTCAGGTGTGCTGCATCGTGCAGCCATCTCCCTCATCTCCTTCCCCCCCCTTGCCTGACTCCACCCACCCTCCTCCCCTTCCCTCTGGCTGTCACCACACTGTTGTCTGTGTCTCTGTGTTATATATAAATACAGACACACAGACACACAGATGGGATTTTTTTCTTAATTTCTTTACCTTCTGTCATCCAGTCCCTCAACCCCCCTGCCCTCTGATAGCTGTCTTTCTGTCCCATGTATCCATGTCTGTTTCTATTTGAGTCATGTATATGTTATTTAGAGACTATATATATTTTTAATTTAGGTTTTTTTTGCTTCAAAATAAATGCAGTTTAAAAAGTCAAGTAGTAATAGAAGGTTATTAACAAAAAAAGTGCCGTCCCTGACCCCATGCCTTCCCACTGCTAATTCCCAGAGGTAATAATTTTAGCTATTTTTTGGTAATAGTTAACATGGTTAAAATTTGATTTTTTTTTTGAGTTGGCAATTGCCTCATTTCATTCTCCCAGTTCTTCTGTTTGTATTAGAAATTCATCCCCAAACTCTTCTGCAGGGGATCTGCCTGAATCCTCCCTCTTCCTGCTTCATTTGGGACTGGCTGAGCTTTAGGCCTGCCATACAATTGTTCTGGAAAAACCATCCTAAGACACCACTGCTTTTATTTTAAGTTAGAGCTTTGGTTTTCTGAATTCTGTGTTTTCCTGTTCTGTGTTTTTGTGGAACACGTCATGGAGTGGTTTCTTGAGAAAAGACATGTGGGAATTAATTTTTCTTTAATCACTGAATGTCTGAAGATGTTATTGTACTGTTTTTATTCTAAGCACACACTGATTGATAGTCAGGCTCACTCAGTACCAAGTGAGGGGATTTTACAGGTACTGATCCATTATCTTCCAGCTCCTAGTGTTGCTGTTGGTAAGTCCACTGCCGCTCTGATGCCTGCTCTTTGTATTAGAGGTACACTCTCTTTTTCTCTAGAGGATTTTAAAAGTTCTCCTTATCACTGTTTTTTCTAAATGTCATGATTGAGTGAGCTGGGGACTGTTTAAGCTCAGAATGCCTGTTCCTCATTTCTGGGAAATTTTCTTGTATTAGTTCTTTGATAATTTCTCCCATTGATTTTGTTGGTCCTCTCTATAATGTCTTCTATTCAGATGTTGAGCCTCCTGGGTCCATCCTCTATCTTAGCTTTCTTCTTCTCCCATTCCCATCTCTGAGTCATTTTGTTCAGCTTTCTAGGGATTTTTTTCCACCTTATCTGAAAGCACTTGGTATTGCATTCTTTACTTCTGCTCTTACATTTTAAATTTCCAAATACTCTTTCTGTTCTCTAAACATTCCTTTTAGTAACTTTCTGTTCTGCTTTTGTGACTATAATATCTTACCTAATATTATTTTGGTACAAGGGTTTTTAAATGCTCCCTGCATTGTCTCTGTCGTCTCTGATTATTATTTTTTGTTTGTTTTGCATGTTTTGGGCTCTGTTCGCGTTTAGAGGCTTCCTTAAACGCCTGTCTTGCCATTTGAAGTCAATAGCGAAGCACTACACTGGAAGCTGTGTGTGAGCATGGCCTGTGATTTGTGGGGCCTCCCTTTAGACTTCATTATGAGAGCTGTAGGTCTTTTCTTTTGGGCTCCTAGTTCCTTTAGAGAGAACCCCTTCGATCCCCTGACGGGAGAGACATAAGTGTAGCGTTCTGAGACCTGAGGGTCCGTCTCACTGTTCACTATGCAGACTGACTTAGTGCAGCACCTCAACTACCCTGCCCTCCCGTCCGGGTCTGCAAGCTCGCGGTCCGCCTGGTTCAAACGTCCCATAGAGAACAGCGCTCCTGGCTGCTGCTGGAGTTGGTGAAGGCTGGGCAGCTGGACTTATGGCCCAGACTGGACGACGTCAGTGTCCTCATCCAGATGTTTTACCAGTTCCCGCGTGTGACGCAGCCTCTGCAACGGAGTGCGGACGCACCCAATGGCTCCGCCCACGAGCATTTCTGGGCCCCACCGTGCACACTGACTTGTTTCTTACTGGCAGCGAGGTCGCAGCTTTTCCTCTCCATCAAGCCGCGTTCCACCATCCATTTTACTTCCTGTCATACTAAATGTTGATATGTTCTTGTTCCCTTTACCATTTTCCTGCATGTGTTTATAACTTTTTTTTCCCCTATAATTTTGAACTGACTTTGGAAAGGAGCGGAAATGATTGTGTGTGCTCAGTCTAATATGTTTGGCTAGCGGTGGCCAGCAGTAAATTTTCACAAACATTCCAGAAGCTTGGTGGTTGTCAGGATGGACACCTTCTCTTTCCACTGAGCTCTCTGGAACTCACCCGCACCCCTTTGGATCCTGGCCTCCCACAGGTCATCAGGGACCCCTTGATTGCC
The DNA here is from genome assembly GCF_036850765.1 of Saccopteryx bilineata. Lineage (NCBI taxonomy): Eukaryota > Metazoa > Chordata > Mammalia > Chiroptera > Emballonuridae > Saccopteryx > Saccopteryx bilineata. The sequence goes on along the minus strand of NC_089495.1, from coordinate 32,645,076 downwards.
GAGTCAAAGGATCTAGTCTCACACTCATTCTTAAACTTGGCAGCGTTAGGGATCAAGGAGCATTTTGTCCATTCAAAACACCTTCCTCATGTGCTTTCTCAGACACGGGCTGCCTGGTTTTCCATCTGTGCCTGTGGTGACTTTTGTAATAACTGTTCTTCCTCCCACCCCTATGAAGGTGCTTCCTGGGGTCCCTCATTCTTTTTGTTCTTTACTGTTCACTGTAACAACTATCTGGAATCAGATGAGTCACAAATCTGATTACTAACTCAGCCCTATCCCCCCCCCCCCCTTCCCATCCGACTTTTCTTGTGTTCCTGCAGCAGTTCTGTGCTGTTGGTTGTATAAAAGACTGGCCCTTGCCTAATGGTTGTCCTACATCCAGGCGCTCTGTCTAGATTATTAGAAGAATAGCAGCAGCGTTTGTATAAGCAGATCTAGGAGGAAGGGATGGTTCTGAAGAGAGTGTGGGTTTGTCTTGAGTTTAATGAATTTCCTGTTTTCACGTTAGCCTCAGAAATATGGCTAAGCCTCCTGGGAAGTTGATCAAGGAAGTGTAATTTGTGAGCGACAAAAAAAAAAAAATGTGTGTGTGTGTGTATGGCTTGGGTGACTGAAGTGGCGTGAAACATTAAGGATCCACATGAATATAGGGATTATTTTAAGATTGCCGAGAAAGTCCTACATAGCCCCTGATTGTAACCTTAAATTCTGGGTTTTCAAAGTTGCTAGGTTTCTGAGTTCTTGCTCACAGTGACCAGTGAGGTGAAAGGTGAGAGTAATATTCTACTTCTGAAAGATGCTAAGTTGTTGCAAAAAACAAGCAAGAAAAAGAAAACCCCAAAGAAGTGTTTTGTTTTAGGTCAGAGCCCTGCTGTGACAGGTAGCTGAGGTCAGGGCCTAAGGCTGTAGAACTCTGCCCGTTGTTGGTGGGCTCACCAGAGGGCAGAGAAGAGTGAGTGCAGTGCGAGGAGGCTGGAGATGAGCTCAGCTGCCCCCCACACCCCGTCCCGGCATTGCCCAGCATGGTGCCTCTGGATGGGAGTATTGCTAGGCTTGCAGACTTCACTCTACACTTTATAGATGGAAAACAGACAGTCAGGAGCTCCAGACCAGATTTTGTGGTCACCAGGATTCTGCCCATCATACCAGCTGCCTCCTGAGGCTTCTCCTCCCTGCCTACCACCACCATGTGCATGGCAAACTGGGAGTGTAGTCCAGGAGCATAACCCCTGGCATCCAGGAGTGCCTCAGCATGGTGGGGCGAGGAGGGGAGGAATTAGTGGTCGGTCCCAGGCTTCTCCTGGACCCGCACACACCCCTGTCCCTGCAGCACCTGGATGAGGCATGGTGGGGGGTTGCCCACCTATCCACAGGCACAGGGAAATCAACCCCGGACAGCTAATCGCCTGTCCAAACATTGTTGGTAATCTGCATCCCTAAAATAAACCTTTGAAAGATGGAAAGATGTTAGTAATTTCTGGCCATATGTGCCTCCTTCCCTACTCTCCCCACCTCAAAAAAGAAAGTGAGCCAAATGGCAAGGAATAAAGAGTCTAATGCAGAACACATTTCCACCATTTGATTCCCCTCTCCCCTCGCCATCCCCCCCACTTATGTAAACCAAATTCTTTTACACGGTCATGGCAAAGGACCATTAATTTTTGATTTGAGTTGTGATTAAAAGCTATACAATCAAAAGAGTGAGATAATTTCCACTGAAGCAATATCATTTGAAACCCAGTCATGGTATAGCAGGAAAGAGCAGGGTCTTTGGGGTTAGGGATGAGTTCTAACTTGGATGCCGTCTCTTACAAATGGTGGCCGCATGTTGTCACTGCGTAACTTGTGTCCTTCTCCTTGGTTGTAATAAGTAATGATGATTCTTCACATGGATGCCATGAGCATTAGGTCAGGAGCCGCACGGATGGCACCTGTCCTGGGCCCGTGGACAGCCTGGCACGTGGTGAGGACCTTAAAAAGGACGGCTCACTTCTCTGCAGAAAGGACACCCACAATGGCGGCTGAGCACACATTCCCCTTTCCTGTTGATGGAATTGATCACTCCTATGGCAACACTTGGTTCCCAGCCTGCGACTTGAGGAAGTAGCTTGAGACTCATCTAACGTGTGGGGCCAGCTCTTAGAAGCTCTTGTGAAAGGAGAATTGTTCTGACTACCTTGCCTCCCTGCAGTATTTTTTACTGCCTTTCTTTGTGGTTTCTCCTGGTCCCGTTTGCTCTGCTTGGCAGAGGGGAGGCAGAGATGGAGACTCGGTTTGCCCAGGCCTGAGCAGTCAGTCTCCTCTTGCAGTCCTCACGCAGCCCCGCTGAGAACCTTGTTCATTTAGCGAGCCCCCGACTAGAACAGTTGAAGTCTTTTCTCAAGTGAACCCCAGGCATGAGATTTTAAGCCAACAAGGGAGGCTAAACCACCAGGTGTGGGCCTGTTTGGGCATGTCTGGGGGGAGGTCCTGGAGGGGTTGGTTTCTGCTGCCTTCTGTTCTGCACCGCCCCCCACCCCCCACCCCGCTGGTCTCATGACACTCTGTCCGCAGTGGGGTTGGGACTGCAGCATGATTGGTGGTGCGGCGGCGCTGGGCAATGGCTGGTTCAGTCTGCGGGGAGAGTTAAAGAAAGGAGCCCCCTGGGAAGGTGCTCAGCTCACTGCCACGTGTGCGTGGAACCTGGGCCAGCTGTGAGGGCAGTGCTAATCCTCAGCGAGGGCATTCTGCTGATTGGTGCCAAGCTCCAGAACCCTGCCAGCCTTGGGAGCGGGGCATTTCATAAGGGACACCAGGTCTAGGGTACTTTATGTGGTTAAGTAGGCTGCAACGTCTGGAGCCCTTTTTGTAAAAAAAAAAAAAAAAAAAAAAAAAAGAATCAGTGGGAACATGTTTAATTTACTGACTTTGACTCATTCATTAAAGGTTTGTTCCTAGGACATTTTCTCTGTACTCATTCTTGGGTTAGGCCAAGGGTGTGCTTTCTAATCAGCCAAATATTAAATTATAAAGGTTTCACAAATGCAGTTTTTCCTTTGCCAGGAGGAACTCTTCTTGCACCATTTCGTAAATAAAGTCGTTTGGAATGGTGGGTGACACTGGGAAGAGAGTTCAAGCTCCTGCCCCTCGTTTTCTTGGCCCATTTAATCAGCACTCTTAAGTCTTAGGTTCATTATAAAGAATCTGCAACACTAGAGTCAGCATGGGCCGCACAGTGATTAAATGTACCCATTCAGACATGGGTTTCAACGTCGGATTAGTGACTTTGGGCAGGTAAACTTAACCCGTTCTGCCTCAGTTTCCCCATCTGTTAGTTGGGGGGAAATAATCGCCCCTTCCTCATGGAGTTGTGAGGTTTGCTTGAAGAAACGGCACGGCCAGAGCTCAGCACACTCCCTGGGATGCCACATGCTTTCTTAATTGTTAGCTCTGGTTATTTAGTCCAGCTTCCAGCCCTTCCTCATGGAGGGTGGGTGGAAGCTTTGTGTTATTAAGAGGGGTTGAGTAATTTTGAATTCAGAAGAATTCAGAGAATGTAGAAAGTATCTGGTGACTAGTGTCTAGAAGATGGTTTCCAACCCCTTTGGACATACCCGGGGCTGGCTGGTCTGAAGGGAGTGGACTGGGACTCGAGGTGGGGTGTTAATGCACTGACAGCTTCTAGAAGCCTCCACAGTGATTTGTCTTCATCGTCAAAGTATCTGGTCCACACGTTAACACTGACATACGTTAACTCAGGGTCTGTAGAGACAAAGAGAAGAGAAGGCAGAGTCGGCAGAAACGCTGGCTTTCCCTCTCTGCGGGGGCTGTGCTCAGAACAGGAGCTCATGTAGCACATTAGACTAGAGGGGTCAGCACCTGGATTTACCTGTCAGGACTTCACTAGGACTTGCTCTAATCTATCAGGAAGTCAAAATAGAGTTTGGTTCCGTGTGGGTCTACTCAGTGGACTGAACATTTGTGGCACCTGGCTGATAGTGGTTGATAAAGCACTAGCAGTACCTGCTGTCAAAACTCCCTAACCGGTAGGCCGGCGGGGTTCCCGATTACTTCAGTGTTGAAGTTGGCCATTGATGTTCAGTGTACTTGAACATGACACTTTGAAGCATCCTGTAACTACCACTTGCTGGGTGTGTACACGTAGTCTGTCTGTCTCATTTAGCGGACACAGCTTTCAAGGAATTTTATAACCCTTGGACGTTGAAAAAATATAAATAAAACCGATTTAAAAAAAAACCTCAATAACTTTCTCTTAAAAAAAAACCCTCAGGGTAAGCATTTTTTTTTTTAATGCAGAGGTCTAAAGTCTTAGATGATATGGATTATATTGGATTATACAGTCCCCTTTTCTGAAAGCATGGTGTGATATTCTGAGTCAGAGTTTTAAAAAAGAGAAATATGAGTTGGTTTTGAAAATGTATTTGAGGCTCGTGGCACCTTGTGGCAACTGTTGAGACACCATGGGGCACTGCAGAGCCAGGGGGCAAAATCGGTGAGTGAAGGTAAACCGAGGCCTCTGTGTTATTTCTGAAACCGACACTTCGGCCGTAGGTTTGGGTTACTGTCGGGCATGCAGAGCTGTGTTCTAAAATGCTTTCTCTCTCCCCTTCTCTCTCCCCCCCCCCTGCCCTCCCTGTCTCTAGCACTGAGGATGAAAATAAAAGAAGTGAAAAAAGAAAATGGTGACAAAAAGATTGTCCCCAAGAAGAAGAAGCCCCTGAAGCTGGGGCCCATCAAGAAGAAGGACCTGAAGAAGCTGGTCCTGTACCTAAAGAACGGGGCCGACTGCCCCTGTCACCAGCTGGACAACCTGAGCCACCACTTCCTCATCATGGGCCGGAAAGTGAAGAGCCAGTACTTGCTGACGGCCATCCACAAGTGGGACAAGAAAGACAAGGAGTTCAAAAACTTCATGAAGAAGATGAAAAACCACGAGTGTCCCACTTTTCAGTCGGTCTTTAAGTGAATCTCCCGGGTGGGTGGGGGTGAGGGGTGGGGGCTGAGCGGGCAGCCCTGGAGCTCACTGCGCGTCTTCTGTGGGCGGAGGACCTTGTCACCCCGCCGGCTTTCTTCCTGCAGCGTCCCCCTCCCCTCCGCAGCCACGCTCCAGACCCCAGGATAGCCAGTATTTGAAGCCGCACACCCAGGTATGGAAACCCAGTTAGATTAGGAAGCCTTGTAAGATCTACAGTCCGGAACAGCATGTCACTGAGCACGAGGAGGCGTGAAACCATTTCAACCAGAGACACACTCGCTATAAAAGAACATTTTTTTTCACTGGAAAAAAAAAATGGTGGGGTGGAGGCAAAAAGTAAAAGACAGCAGCAAAAATGAATTCCTGCAACTTTCTTTGTGTCCTTATAAATTGCCCGTGGGTCGATCAGCTAATCTGTTCCTCTGAAATTAGAAAATACTGTCGGGAAGACACATTGCTTTTGGTCTCAGTCATTTTGCGTTCTGCCTGCTTTAGACGGAGACACCCAGCACACTTACAACTTAGGGTCGGTCCCAGAGGTAACAGGTGTGAGGAGAGAAGCACAAGGGCAGGAGGCAATAGTGACCAGAGGGAGGTCTGCCTGCCCTGCCCCTCCATGTGCTTGTCTTTTGCTGGGAATCAGCCAGTCTCAGATGCCATGTGAGTGGCAGTTGACATCAGCCTCAGTGCATGATGGAACTTCCACACACGTGGAAGGTGGCACGTGCCTGCCTTTGTGTGAGGAAAAGGAAACACCATGGGTACCAGACCGCCGGCATGAGAGAGATGATGATTTTCAGACCCAGGAGGCAATGGTTAGTGGTTTGCAAAAAAACATAGTTAAAGAAGAAATAAAAAAAATTAGAACAGACTAGCAAATTGCTAGTCAGAGCGAAGTGTAATTGGTGAAGGACTGAACATTCTAATTTCATCTGTTTGTTCATTTCGCATTGTTTTAAAAGAGCAACAATCCAAAACCCACTTACTTTTTAAGATTTCTTTTTAGAGTCTCTATTGAGCGTTTGAAAAGTGTGTTAGGACCAAGGTCTCCTGGTGCACCCGAGGCTGCTTTCTATAGAGAACGCCGTCACTAGGCATTTTGAGCGGGAGGTGGGTTCAGCTGGCAGCATAGGGCGTGGTCCTCCTTCCCGAGGAATTCGGGATTGCTGTGGCTCTGACACAACGCTAATCAAAACTCACAGTGCTCTCCATGCTTTTCCTTCCTGTGAAGAAATAGAGTTTTTTCAACTTGATTGCCTGCAGGTCAAAGAAATGTGGCACACATACTCTGCCTGTCCATCTGCATTTAGAAAATTTATTTCTATTTCTGCAGAGAGAATGTTAAGCCACAGTGTCTCCCCGTCCAAGGAGAGAGTTTCAAAGGCAACACATCTCTGCAGTTTTTCCCAAGTGCCCTAAGATATTTTTCAAAGCCCTGGTGTTTAATAAGTGATGTATGTACATAAACCTGTTCACTTATGCAACTTCATTCCTCCTGTTCCGTGTGTAGGAAGTATGTTCTTCCTCAAGCTGGGTTCCTGATTCTCTGTAACAGCTTGAGGACCCTCGGGGTGAATGGTTATAGCCAATATGGATGCTGCAGAGAGGCCAGGGAGTGTCACCCACGTGGCCATGGCCCTGGCCCTGGCCGGACACTGAGACATTGGAGATGCTGTTAGTTCTGAAGACTTCAGTCTGAAAATCAGCCCGCCAACTTTATTACCTACCTGAGGGTTAGCCTGATGTGATTAAACCTCTCACAATTTAGTGATCCCATCATTGTAACACCTTTTTTGTTGTTGTTGTTCTCTCTGACTTTTATTCATAAAGTGTTGGGGATCTTAAGTGAGTTGCCTGTAATTTTGGATAGTTAAAAAAGTGTATATATATTAGTTAATTAGAAATATTCTTTCATATTGTCAATGGAAATTCAGAGCAGTTACATGAGTGCATGGATCTGGGTCTTGGTTTTGATTGATTCACTCAAGTTCATTGATCCTATGTATCTGACATTTCTGCTCGTTTTTGACAAGAGCGCATCATACAACTGGACCCTCATTGTAAGGCAGGGGCCTTGGAGAGGGGTTTGTGTGGGGTGTTAAGAGCTACTGCAGAAAGGTTATGGAAGAATAATAGGTGGCCGTGTTGTGCAACTCTCTAAATGGAAATTCTCAGGTAGAAGGTGATATTTTCAGAGAAAATTCAAAATAAATTGAAAATGTGAATTGCAGCTGTAGGTTTTAACCCCGGCGCAGCGGCCTAGGACTTGGAGTGTTACAGTGGATTTGAGACACCCGCCAGCTCTGTGTAAACACATCAGCAATTTCAGGGCCCAGAGGGAGGCTCTGGCCCCAAAGTTGCATCGCTATCACAAACCTTTGTTTTGCTCAACAAAGGCTTTAACAAAACCAATGTGCAGACTCATTGGCTTGGTCATTGGTTTCCAAAAGAGGAGGTGTGTATGTGATTTGGTAATTAGTGCCAGTATAAAGGTCATATGTGTAAAGGTTTAAAATAATCATTCTGGGTAGCATCCTGTGAGGTCATTAGCAGAAGTCCGCTCAATCTTTGAAAAAAATATTAGTAGTTATTGTAGAAGATAGAAAGGGAGGTGAGAATTCCAAGAACTTTTTAGACTATCCTCTGTGTAACACTGAACTAGCACCAAGCTCGCCCCAAGGCAGAATCCATTCAGAGCTCCAGTGTTCACCTGCATCTGTAAATTACAGAAACACCTTTTCCCCAAACCTAGAACCCATGTTTCTCACCACACTTCAGGTGAAACTAGTTGCTCTGTTGTAACTCCCTCGATGTCTGTGATGGGCTCAGATGACCTGTGTTAGAAGCGCACCCTAGGTAACTCCCGCGGAATATTGGACTGGCCCCTGCAACCTGTCACCAGCAGATACATAAGACACGGGCGAGATTCTTGTTCCCTTTAGCTCCTTCCTGTAGCACTCCTCTTTTAGAGTCTAAATCTTTTACAAAAGCTTTGAATACTGTGAAAATATTTTACATTCCATTTCATTTGTGTTGTTTTTTTTTTAAACTGCATTTTACCAGATGTTTTGATGTTATCACTTATGTTAATAGTAATTCCTGTGTGTTCATTTTATTTTCATGCTTTTCCTGCCATGTATCAATATTCACTTGACTAAAATCACTCAATTAATCAATGATAATGTGAGTTGTGACTTTTTCCCCCCTATAATACACCATTCACCCCCTTCCACTGCACACATACCCTACTCCTGGTTTTTTTTTCAGTCATGTTTTCTGGTCTCAGTTTAATAGCTTTCAAGGGGTAGCTGGGCACAGGCGGGCTGGGGAGGCACCTGGAGGCACCACAGGCCACCCTCACCCCCATCCCACGCTGACCATCTGCTTCCAGGAATAAGTTCCAGGGGTGTGTCTCCTGGCTGTGTGTTTCAGATCAGAAAGGTTGTACACTTGCTCTACCAGCATGTTTTTCTCAACCCTGCCTGAGTTTCTTTCTCTAGTTTCAGATGCTCTTCCTCCCACTCCCCGGCCAATTCACTGTTAAAATTACTGACAAAAAACTTGAAAACTCTGTGGTATCTGGAGTCTTTGACCCACATGAGACCTTAAAGGAGATCTTTTAATTTACAGGTGGAGAAGCTAAGATGAGAGATGGGCTAGAGTTTCCTAAAGAGTTTGGGGCTCCCACGTCAATAGCGTTGTTGGAACTGGAACCCAGGGCTCCCAAGTCCTTGTCTTGTGGCAACATCGTCCGGCTTACCACTGAACTTCCCTTTGGATCCAGAGGGTGGCCCTTGGCAGGCCCATGCCGTTTCGTGTCAGGGTGTATGCTTCTTGCCTAAGGAATTGTTTGGTGTGACTTAATTCCATAAGCAATTACAATGACGCCTTCAGTTGATGTCATTCCCTGATTTAACCAGGCACTTTCAAACTTCAGACAACTGGCAATTTTACCTTGAAATGAGCAGATTCTCCCATCACACAAAAGCACACCTAACCACAGAGACACCATTTTTTAGGCATGGTATGAGGACGTAAAAATTCCGTTAAAGCTGTGCTCCGGGATGGACAGGTTTTCCCATACCGGTGCACCTGACTGGTGCACTAGTGATAACGCTGGCCCAGCCAAAGGAAATACCGGCATTTCCTGTTAGTTCTCCTGTGGTTAATACGAAGAAAAAATCTCTTTTAGGTTGGGTGTAGAGGTCATTATTGCCCCACTGACGCCCCACCGCCGTGACCCATGGTTTCCCCATTGCTATTTGAATTATTTTTTTATTTTTTTATTTTTACAGAGTCAGAGAGAGGGATAGACAGGGACAGAGACAGGAATGGAGAGATAAGAAGCATCAATCATCAGTTTTTCGTTGCGACACCTTAGTTGTTCATTGATTGCTTTCTCATATGTGCCTTGACCATGGGCCTTCAGCAGACTGAGTAACCCCTTGCTCAAGCCAGCGACCTTGGGTCCAAGCTGGTGAGCTTTGCTCAAACCAGATGAGCCCGCGCTCAAGTTGGCAACCTCGGGGTCTCGAACCTGGCTCTCCACATCCCAGTCCGACGCTCTATCCACTGCGCCACTGCCTGGTCAGGCTGAATTAAAAAAAAAATCGGCAAAAGGTTGATGAAGTGTATGCATAGGCATCTCGGCTTCAGCTGCTGGAATCGCCCTGGGGTCTGGGGTATCCAAGGGTCAGGACCGTTTGAACCTTGTGCCTAAGTGAGGCTGGCCACACCAGAGTAGCAAGCAGCCTTGCTTCCAAACTCTAGAGCATCCATGCCTCTTGAAGGAACCATACCGGTGTGCTGCTATTTAGGGGCAGGAGAGGAAGGGTCAGGCACTATGTTACCCAACTAAGGCTGGTCTTACTTCTAACGCTATCTCCCCACAATGAATCAGAAGGGCCAGCATTTCATTTTCGCTTGTGAGAAAGAGAAATCTGTATCAATCATCCAAGAGTAATAAAGAGCCATTCTCAAATCTTAGTATGTATCACTGAGGGGAACTTGCTACCATGCAATTGCGGGCTTCCACTCTCCAGAATTTCAGGTTCAGAAGGCTTGCCGTGGGGCCCTAGGCTCTGGACTTAGAATAAGTGCTCTAGGCTTCCCGGACGCCTACAGTCCACTGGATCTCACTTTGCAGAACATTCTAATTGGACATGAATGGCTCGGGAATGAGAATAAGATCCTTTTGGCATTTCCCTCTTCCCACATATTACTGCAGCCTTTTGGGAAGTTTTGTGAGCTTTTCTTACTAAGTATTAGTTAATAGAGGTCAGTTAGGTACACAAGGGAGGGACAGAGCCTAACTCCTTCATAGCTGGGTACATCTGACTGACCAGGGAGCGCTTCTCCAACTTGAATGTGCATGTGAGTCACCGGAGACCTGGGGTAGGGCCGACCCATCCAGCAGGTCTGAGGGGTCCTGCATTTCTGACGGGCCCCTGGCGAGGGCAGAGGCTGACCTGCTGGTCTACAGAGCACACTTTGAGTGGCGAGACTAAGGGGCAAGCAAGAAGGGCTGCCTGGGCTCAGTAGTGTCCTTGTCCCTGTAGTATAAAGCCATCTCCGGGGTCCCCACATCCTAGGGGCTCAAAATACTAACCAAGGTTTGGGTTGGAAAGAAAATGATCAAACTGGAAGAGCTGCAGTTAGAAACCCGAAACTGGGGTTTATCCCTCAGCCCACCCACTACATCTCACTGTTGTCCTGGTCTTGAGGGTCGGTTCTCTTTTCCTCAGACTCTATTTATTTAGGAAACTCACAGAATCCCTTGCTTTTTTCTTCCTTGGCAAACTTTTAGAATTCAGTTTCTGCCCTTTACTTTTAGCCTCTTGTCCTGGACCACCAGGGGTCGTTGGAGTTAACCAACTGGTGGTATTTATCTTGACCGCTAAAGTAATATCAGACTTTGACAACAGAATTGGGACTTTTCATGTTCCATTTGTTCACATCTGGGCAGTTTCAAGCTCAGCTTATGGGAGAGGCCAAGACAAGGGTGGTGGTGGGGAACTGAAGTATTTGGAGGGGAAATCCCACCTCTTTGATAAATTGAGGACAGCCTGCCAAGCTAGGCTGATTTACTGGGGGGACAGGCATTAGGCATTTCTGTCAGCAAAGGCCGAGGAAGGCTGCCTTTCTGTAGGCTTGGATAAGATGGGTCCCAGAACAAGCTCCAAATAGGAGCAGAAAGCTCCTGTGTCTTTATACATCTGTGGACTATTTAGATAAGAAGGGGCTGTACTTAATCATGGAGGGAGTTGTTTGCTTAAATAAAGGGAGGGAAAGTTGCATGTGTGTGTTCAAGGAGAGAAAGAGGAGGTGGGAGGAAGGAGAAAGGATCCAGCAATTTTCCATGGCTGAAACCCCACCAAGTGGTTTTAATTAGGATGACCTTCCTATCACCTGAATGCCAGAATGGGTGGGTGGGAGCCGGGGGCAAGGATTTGGAATTCTCATGGTCCTGTCCTTGGGGTCAGGTAGGCTCTGCTATGGGCAGCTGTGAGCTCCACGGAAAGGGTCTTACTTCCTCTCTTCCCTGGAGGGCCTGCGCCCTGGGCTCTAGAACCGTGCGTGCTCGGGAAGCCTGCTCATTGGCTAGCTGGCTGGGGTCCTGGGCCACGGCTTCTCTGAGAGTCTATAGATGTCAAGACTTAAAGATAAAGCAATCACACCCCAGAATTGCACATTAGATGTCCTTTCAAAAAAAAAAAGAGCAAGAAAAGAGGAGACCCCTGCTGAAATGCTTTGTGTACAATCCCATCCATGTGGCACTTTTTATTCATTCTCACCAGCATCACCTCTTACTGTTTGAACCTGGGATGGATTGGGGGTAGGAGGTGGGCTAACGGCCTCCGTTTCCATTTTTGCTGTCTAGCTCTCTGGAGAGTTTATGCAGATCTGGGTTATATTGCCTCCTGACCTAGAAGTTTAAGCCCATAATCTGATGGAACAAAGGCCTAACAGGCCAAAACCCAAGTGCCTATTTCACAATGTTGCCCAGGGACAGCCAGGGTGGGTTCCACAGAATTAGCTGGATTCCTCCGGGGTCAGCACTGCCTCCCAAGGCTGGCAGTTGAGGCCACCAAAAGTCTGAATTTGGCTGCTGGTCTTGGCAGGTGACTCAGTGACTTTAAGATGCAGTCTCTCCCTCTGGCATGGCAAATCAGGTCCTGACCTGCACCTGCCCCTGCACCAGGCCTGGGGAAGGCCCCAAGCTCCTGAAGAAGAGGCAGGCAAGGACGGGGGACGAGGGCAGAGGCAGCTTGTAGTAGGCTAGAGAAAAAACACGGACCAGCCTGTAAACTGCAATTAATGTCAGCACGAAGCCTTCCTAGCTCTGCCCCCACCTTGCCAACCACCACGTGTAAATTCTCTGCGTCCTTTCCTAATTTTCTCAAGTTGGGTCCTTATTCCAGATGCCTCCTCTCTGCAGTGCCAGGGCTGACAGCTCTTATGACACGGAGACTGGAGATGGGTGATGAAGGCATCCCACGATGGAGACGAAGTAGGGACAGCTTAGATGTACACCAGGATCCAGACTTGCTTTTATTTCCACTCCACGGGCTGGAAAGAAAGAGCTCACCTTTAAAACTCTCAGAACTGGCTTGACTGTGCCCTGAATGTTGACAGCAAAAAAGGACAGCTGTGTGTTCCGGTCAGTGGGACTCCTAGCAAAACATATGCATGCTAGACCATCCTCATTTCCGTGCTAGCTCTTGTCCCGAGCAGGAGAGCACAGCTCTCCCTGAGGGTGGGTGGGTGGGGAGACTGTTCTCTCCAGGTCTGCACCCCCCCCCCCAGCACCCCTCAGACTGCATCTTCAGCAGGTCCAGAGAAAATCCTCTCTATTCTGACTCACTGTTTCCTCCCCGCCTAGTGGATGGAAATGTGTTTGTAAGGGAGAAGTGGTTTTCACTGCAGGGGAAAGAGATCCAGCTTTCAATCAAGTCAAATGAAATTCACGTGTTTCAAAGGCGCGCGCACACACACACACACACACACACACACACGTGCGCGCATACACCCACACACTGTCACGTACGTGCGCACGGAGGGTCCCTGCTCCGCCTCCGCACCCCACCCCAGAACTCTTCCTGAAGTGCCGGCTGCTCGGGGTCTGCGTTTGTGCTCTGGTTTCCTTAATCACTGTTATGTGTTCAGATGATTGTGAGTGGCGTTGGGCATGTTTGTTCTCATGTAATTGCTTGTTTCCTACTGAAATTTCCATGTCAGACCCTTTCATTGTTCTCATTATCGCTTGCCTCATATTCTGCCTGCTGGAGAAGGCCCATCACAGCGCCTTTGGTACGGTTGGTATCGATTATGGGGCTCAGTGCGAGTCCCCTTGCAGGCAGTCCGGCGGGTGGCTGGGCTGTCCGAGCCGGCCACAGGAATTTAGCCCGTGAGCCTCTATCTTGACCAGCTGGGCTTCCTGGCTGCTGGCCCAAATGTCAGGACAAGGGAGACTTGACTAGGGCCTGGCCGGCCCCTGGTTTTAGATTAGGCTAAACTCCGAGTGTATTTTGCACCCCCAACCCAAGTATTTCAGAGGAAGTGTGGCCCTACTGTTTCTGATTCGTGTGCACTCAGTTCACTAAAATGTTGATATACAAAGGGCGAGTGATGTCCAAACAAACCTCCAGGGCCTCTATTTCAAGCCAGCCATTTGTTTTTTTCTTTTTTGTTTTTTTTTCCTTACGACTTTTTGTGAATAGGGTAGATGGGAAGAAGAAATCAAAGCTTTTCTTTGAACTGGGGAGTTGCATTCCATCAGGAATAAAAGTTGGATGGAGAGGACAGGAGCAGAGACCTTTGGAATCAATTGGGTTCTATATTGGACAAGTCATGTGCTTCTAGACCTAATCAGAACCACCTGGACTTCCTCACGGCCCAGTCACTTTCCAGGCAGCACAGAGCGTCTGAACTTGACCTGTGCTGACAAGGAGCCAGAGCACATAAAAAGAAAGACCATCGTCTGTTTACAGGAATTAACGTGTGACTACAGAGAGTGCTTGGAATTTTGGGATAACACCCTGTGTTGCCTCTTCTTCACCTGAAATTCCAGCGACCACCTCCCATGAACTCTGTTACTCTTTTAGAAACCCAGCCCTTCCTGGAACTGGGGGTACATTTCCTGTGGGATGCACATAAACCTGATTGGAATGGGGCAAGAGGATAATGACATACTAGAAATTCAGCCTCACGTGCCTTCATGGGCCACCCAACAGGCCTTGAGCTTTTGCTCATTTCTCATTTATTTCAGGAGAGAAACTTAAAGAAAAAAAAAAATCTATCCCTGAACTTGTGTACCAGGAGTGCATCTCTCTTCAGGGTGTGTGCATGTGCATTGTGTACGGGTGTGGGTGTCTGTCAGTGTCCATGTGTGTAGGTGTTGGCATTGGGGTGTGTGTGCTTGAGTTTGTGTTGGTGTCTGTGTGTGTGAAGCAACTCCAAAGTCAGGCCCCTCTTCTGCAAGCACCCACCATACTCGAGCACAATGGAATGTGAAAACGTTAAATTGCGTGGTGCCAAGTCTGTCTCGAATTGATTACTCTTGTTTCTGGGATGCTATAATCAGTTCAACCTGTTTGTAGACACCGTGAGTTATAATACTAGTATACTATGCACTATACATTATAATACCCTGTGCTAGCGTTATACCAGTATACTACTAGTGTGTCACCACGTCACCACCGTCTTTGATCTCAGCATTGTGACTTGCACATGGCTTCTATGCAAATAACTTGTGTTAGATGGTTAAGAAAGAAGAGGGGTGGGTGGGGACAACTAGACTTCAAAGTCTTGCCGGTGGTGGCCTATGTGGGGTCATCAGGAGACAGGAAAGCTCTAAAAGGTGAAGAGTCGGGCAGCATCCCCACGTTGCCCTGACTGCCAGCCCCTTCCTCACCTCCTGCTGGCACTATTGGTTGAAGGTCTTCAATTAAACTGGCTTTTCTTTTTCCCATTATGAGAGGAAAATGGGGAATCCATGCCAGCAGATCTGAATGTGTTAAAGGTCGGTCTGACTTCACAGATGGTGTCCGTCAGCTGCTGACATACCAGTGAAATGAGGGAAAAGCTGATTTTCCAGTATTTCTTTGGCAGAGGACCCAGCAACTGACAGTGGACCAGAAAGAGGGCTCATAAAGCATGGAGCCAGGACCCTAAACGCTGAGCACTTTCTTACAAGATGCTTTCAACTCTTATCTTTCTGGACAGTTAAATGTCTGCATTTGGCTCACCCCCTTGGGACCATTTATTGACTTTTCAGAATGATCCCTTCTGGTACAAATAGTAAAGAGCTGAGCCGGCCAGAAAATCTGGGATATTTTCTCTTAAATAAGTGGTTCATTTTGGATCTTTTATGTGAAGTTAATTCTTCAAAATTCTTGTTGTAGGACTTGAAAAAGCATAGACAGAAGGCAGGAAAAACATTACCACTCAGCAACAACAAAACAGTGAAGCCCCCCCCTAAATTTAACATAGGTCTGCAAAGAAAGAATTTCCAAAAACCTCATGTGTAAACTCTAACACAGAAAATAACAGAAGGACAGGGTTAGTTTAACCTGGTCTATGCCTGTTCCCTCAGGGCTGGTCTGAGATACTGGGGCACACACATTGCATTCATTGGGACAGGGTTTTATGGTTTTTTTCCCTATCACTTAATGGCATCTTGAGAAGAGCCATAGTATTGAAGTTGGCTTAAAATACTGTTCCTTACAGGCAACATAAAAAAAATAAATTAGACTACATCAAAATTAAAAACTTCTGTGCATCAAAGAACACAACCAACAGAGCCAACAGCAACCCGTGGAATGGGAGAATTTGCACATTGTGTATGTGATAAGGGATTAATGTCCAGAATGTATAAAGGATCCCTACAACTCAAAAACAAAATGTAGCAACCCAATTAAAAAATGGGCAATAGACATTTATCCAAAGAAGGTACAGCAACAATGGCCAGCCAGCACATGAAGAGATGCTCAACAACCAGTCATCATTAGGGAAATGCAAATCAGCACTCAACTACAATGATGTAACACCTCACACCCATGGATGGTTACTATAAAAAAAATGACCCCCTAAAACAAACTTTCCCCAGCCCCTCCCAAACAAATGAACAAACAAACAAATAAATAGAAAACAACAATTGCTGGCAAAGATGTGGAGAAATTAACAGCCTGTGCACTGTTGGTGTGAATATAAAATAGTACAGCTGCTATGGGAAGTAATATGATAGTTCCTCAAAAGTTAAAAATAGAAATACCATATGATCCAGCAATTCCACTTTTAGATGTATATTCAGAACAACTGAAGGCTAGGTCTTGAAGAGCTATTTGTACACCTATGTTTCTAGCAGCATTTTTCACAGTAGACAAAAGGTAGATGAATGGATAAATAAAACATGGTACTATATATTCATAAAATGGAACGTTATTCAGCCTTTAAAAAAAAAAAAAGGAAATCCTGACCATGTTATTATAACATGAATGAACCTTGAGGACGTTATATGAAGTAAAATAAACCAGTCACAAGAAGACAAATACTGTAGGACAGGGGTCCCCAAACACAGTTCTCTTTGTCTGCAGGAAAGGAAAATCTCTCCTAGATCTGACTCTTCAGGAAACTGATCACTGGAGCCTTTTATTACGACTGTAAAGAGAGTGTGGGACTTTGTATTGGCTCTCCACCCATCCCAAGCCCACCTGTGGACAGAGGCAACCCCCAAGTCCCCTGATCCCCCCAGCACCTGCCCTGGTAGGCTGCTCAGTAAGAATGGGTTGGTGAACCTAATGGCCAATTCCAAAAGCAGAGCAGAACTTCCCGGGCATCCTCTGTGGACACTGACCCCAGACCCTAATGCAGGGGTCCCCAAACTTTTTACACAGGGGGCCAGTTCACTGTCCCTCAGACTGTTGGAGGGCCGGACTATAAAAAAAACTATGAACAAATCCCTATGCACACTGCACATACCTTATTTTAAAGTAAAAAAACAAAATGGGAACAAATACAATATTTAAAATCAAGAACAAGTAAATTTAAATCAACAAACTGACCAGTATTTCAATGGGAACTATGCTCCTCTCACTGACCACCAGTGAAAGAGGTGCCCCTTCTGGAAGTGCGGCGGGGGCCGGATAAATGGCCTCAGGGGGCCGCATGTGGCCCGCGGGGCGTAGTTTGGGGACCCCTGCTGTAGGATGATGTGCGGTACCCAGAGTAGTCCAGTTTATAGAGACAGAGTGGAGTGTGGCTGCGGGGCTGGGGCAGGGAGAGTGGAGAACTGTTAATGGTTACAGAGTTTCCAGTTTGGAAGGCAAAAAGAGAACTAGAGATCGATTGCACAACCATCCACTTAAAAATGGTTAAGATGATAAATTTTGCTACATGTATTTACCACAATTAAAAATATTGTTCCTTTTTTCCTGGGCATTTCTGAGACAAAAAGAGGTTTTCCAAAGTTCAGGAATATGTGAGTTGGAAGCTATGTGAGCAGCAGAGCCTTATTTCTGAAATATTTCTGCAGTTTAGTGGCCTCCTCCATGGCAAAACTTCACGGGGTGTTTTTCCACCCCCTTCTGCTCACCACACTGGGATCACAAGGGAAACAGCTACACCCAAATCAAGAGTGCTCAGAACTCTTGCAGTGGCAAGATTTTCCAACCCCAGCAGGCAAGCTCCTCAACCCTCCTTCAATACACACACACACACACACACACACACACACACACACACACACACAGTTTTCCAGCCAGCTCAGCAGACATATTCTGTGAGACACCATTTCCTAGTCTCACTGCTGGGCTGGGCTGGAGCCTGAACTCATCTTCTTGGGCCTCCTTGGACTTAGGCTGCCTGGAGGAAGAGGAAGGGACTTCCTTTGGCTTCACGAAGACACTCACAGCTTTACCTGTATGGCACTGCTCCTTGCTGGCGTGAAAAGAGGAAGCTTGGGCCAAGGGCCCCACCTTGGAGGGGGACACGTATCCAGGAAACATTTTCTGTCAATCAACGAGGCTCTCCAAAACTGTTTCCATGAACACTGCTCATTTCCACTCCTTCTCCCCAGTGTTTAAGATTCCCTACTTCCCTTGTTTACTTCCTGATCACTTTTTTTCTGTCTTTTCTCTTTTGCATTTAAGAAAGAATCCTCTTTCCACAAACAGACTTTTCTCCCATGAGAAAATACAAATGGCCAATAGATATATGAAAAGATGCTCATCTTCACTAGCTATTAGAGAAACGCAAATCAAAACTACAATGAGATACCACCTCACACCTGTTAGATTAGCTATTATTAACAAAACAGGTAACAACAAGTGTTGGAGAGGCTGTGGAGAAAAAGGAACCCCCATTCACTGTTGGTGGAAATGTAAAGTAGTACAACCATTATGGAAGAAAGTATGGTGGTTCCTCAAAAAACTGAAAATAGAACTACCCGGGTATATACCCCCCAAACTCAAAAGCACTGGTACATAAAGACACATGTAGCCCCATGTTCATCGCAGCATTGTTCACAGTGGCCAAGACATGAAAACAACCAAAAAGCCCTTCAGTAGAAGATTGGATAAAGAAGATGTGGCACATATGATATATACTATGAAATACTACTCAGCCATAAGAAATGATGACATCAGATCACATGGATGGACCTTGATAACATTATACTGAGTGAAATAAGTAAATCAGAAAAAACTGTATAATTCCATACATAGGTGGGACACAAAATTGAGACTCATGGACATAGATAAGAGTGCAGTGGTTACCAGGGGGAGGGGAAGAGAGGAGAGGGATAGGGTGGGGGGAGGGGAGGGGCATAAAGAAAACCAAATGAAGGGTGACGGAGGATGATTTGACTTTGGGTGATGGGTATACAACATAATCGAATGTCAGAAGGATCTGGAGATGTTTTCTCTAAATCTATGTGCTCTAGTTGACCAATGTCACCCCGTTAAAATTAAGTGTCTAAATAAAACTATTAAAAAAAAAAAGAATCCTCTTTCTTCATTTCTCTCCTTTTGACCTCTCTTATCCTCCATCTGCAATCTTCTGTTTTTCCTGCTCTCTCCTTGTCTATCTCTCTTCCATGGCTCCCTGTCCTAGCCAGATACAATCCTTGGTGCAGGGACTCTTGTTTTAAGGTGTAACACAGCAAGGCCTGGCTCAGGGACACTTGCAGGCTGTGTCATACTCGGGGGATCTGTGTCTGCAGAGAAGTTCAGGCCGCGCCCCCGGCACAGGCAAAGCCTGATGGGAGGCTGTCCTTCCTGCTCACATTTCTCTGTCACCTCATTCAGACTGCCTATGACTTGGGGGTAGCAATGCCTGATTTATGGCTGGGGCATCACGGGGGATTTGCAGGAATTACAGCCTCTGGGGGTGGGGGCAGGTGGGACTGGGTTTGGTTACTATAGGTGTGAAATGTGGCACACTGCACCTGCACGCTGCCATCCATCCTGGTGCATCCTCAGAGGCAGGGACTAAACAGGTCCGGTTCATGTTCCAGCCGGGCGGCACCTTCCTTCCACAGCTCATCACCCTGCAATCAAGCTTGTGCCTGCCACGCACATGGGGTCTAAACAAAACTGGTCTCCTATCACACCACGCAACCTACCTCCCAGCTGACACGCTGGCTTCCGCATCTTGGGACAACTGGCATTGGGCTCGAGTGCCTTGCTGGGCAGTCAGAGGCCTGAGAAAGAGGAAAGGAAAAGTCCTACTCGCCTGAGACAGCGATAGCTGGCGTCCTTTCCGGAAGAGCTGAGAGAGGCACAGAGCCCTTTAAAAGAGTCCACTTAGCAACCAGCCATTTTTCTTCGTGCTGTTGAGATTTCCTTGGCAGGGGTCCCTCAGGGCCTGGACCTTCTTGGCACTGGAAGTACGAAGAACTGACAATTAGCTGTTTATCTCTGCCCACTCAGACTGAGGGAGAGAGTTCTGCTGTTTTCAATCATTGATAAAAGTCAACTTTATTGGGTAGTCACTGTGCCAGCTGTTCTGAAGTTTGCAAAGGAAAAACAGAAATAAATCCTGCCCCCCGAGTATTTTATATTCTCATAGGGAAGGTAAGACACGGACACCCATGACCGCAGTGCTGGGTAGGAAGTGAGGTGTGCAACAGGAGAAGTATAGACAATCGCCCCCGAGCTCCCGGGGCAGCGCCATCCAGGGGGATTGAAACCCGGGGCAGGTGGCAGTGCAGAGGCTGGGCCTCAGAACGGTTGGGCCTTCGCATGCCAGGTCAGGAAGCGGGCACTCCAGGCAGAGGGGGGAGCAGGACCTTTGGGAGAGTTAGAAACTGCTCCTGGGGGAGCCACGGTCGGTCGGTTGCTGCCTGGGAGACAGACCAGATCAGCAGTTGCTTCGAGGAGACTGGAGAGCAGGCTGGAGAGGGGCAAGGCGCCCCTGGGTGCGCAGTGCCTGCGGGCTGGCGGGAGAGGGGCAAGGCGCCGCCTGGGTGTGCAATGCCTGCGGGCAGGCGGGAGAGGGGCAAGGTGCCGCCTGCGTGTGCAATGCCTGCGGGCAGGCGGGAGAGGGGCAAGGCGCCGCCTGCGTGTGCAATGCCTGCGGGCAGGCGGGAGAGGGGCAAGGCGCCGCCTGCGTGTGCAGTGCCTGCGGGCAGGCGGGAGAGGGGCAAGGCGCCGCCTGGGTGTGCAGTGCCTGCGGGCAGGCGGGAGAGGGGCAAGGCGCCGCCTGGGTGCGCAGTGCCTGCGGGCAGGCGGGAGAGGGGCAAGGCGCCGCCTGGGTGTGCAGTGCCTGCGGGCAGGCGGGAGAGGGGCAAGGCGCCGCCTGGGTGTGCAGTGCCTGCGGGCTGGCGGGAGAGAGGGAAGGCGCCGCCTGCGTGTGCAATGCCTGCGGGCAGGCGGGAGAGGGGCAAGGCGCGGCCTGGGTGCGCAATGCCTGCGGGCTGTAATCACCGGCTACCTGGACAGTGCAGCAGCTGCCACTATCGGCCCCAGCTGCCGCTCCTCACGGCAGGATCCCGAGTGGTTGTCGCTGATGCGCAATGAAATAAGTGCAGAAATTGCAATTTAATGGAGGAATTTCATCTGTCAAATCTAATGATACAGATTTTGAACTTGTTGCATGCTTCACTTTAATTCATTTTCCCCCCTAACAATTTGCTTTCATTGTGTTTTTACAAAATATAGTTTTGAGGCAGACTGGAAAGAAAAAACGGCGAGTCTCTCATGACAGATGGTTTCAGCAGCACCAGCTCAGCGTGTCCCTGACTTTCTTCCTGAAACCGGCTCCATTTTCCCTCCGGGCCCTGCGCGCCAGCCTCACACGGGGTGCTGAGGGCCATTGTCTGAGGCCTCGTCTGCTTCTGCGTCGGGGTCCCGCACGGAGGGACAGACACAGCTCTGAGATGTCCGTGAGAGCAGGGGCTGACATTTCGGACCCCACCCCCCGTGGGTGGGCACTCATGGGAAATGAGGCAGATCTGGACGCAAGTCCTGCCACCGGTCTTGGGTAAGGCCACCAGTACGGACTTCAGATAGACCTAGCAGCAGCTTGCTCTTTGTCGGAACCTCAGGAGTCCCATCTCTGTCCTCTGGACTATTCTCACACATTTAATATTTAATATTTGTAACTGGTTTACTGAATGAATTGGACTTGGCTTGAAATAATGAAACAATATTCTGTTTTCCACCCATTGCCTCTCCCACCTGCTCCATTGAGTCACTACATTGGGAACTCATCTAGAATCTGTAACTTTCTGGCCCCTTGTGGGTCCTAAGGAGCAGTGTCATTTTCATATACCAGATGGTCCCAAAGCCTCAGAAAGCTACAGTGGAGGAAGGGCAGGTCTTCTCTCTGGTGTGGCCTCCTCGCCCTCCCTGGTTCTCTCGGTTGTTGGGGAGCAGAGGGGAGGACAGGGTAGCCCTCAATAGGGGACGTTCTTGTAGTCTGGAGCAGGTGTCCTCTAATTTGGCTGATGCCCAAAGCTAGGCTCTTCCTCTTTCTCATGGGGACTTCTGTGAATTATTGGAAACCTGCTCCCTCTTCCCATAGAGATCTCTCAACTTCCAGCTGACAGGCACCCCCTTTATTTTTTAGAGGCACATCCCACAGCTGTCTGTCAGGTCACCTAATCCTATAGAGAGCTCTCACGAGTGTAGCCCATTAGATGGGGACAGCCCAGCCACCATGTCTGGCCCAGGAAAAAACCAGTCACTGTGGCCCCGCCAGCCAGGTCCTGGAAGGCCATTCCTAGAGCAATCCTCTCATCATGCCGATTTTCCTAATCACTACCCACCCTCTGCCTCAGAGGTCTGCTGCTGAGAGTCAGACAGCTGACCCTGGGATCTCCTAACTCCAGGGGATACTTTCTATGCTTCCCTAAGGAATTACCTGCTGACCTCTGCTCAAGGCCCGGGCCGCTTTGCTTGCGAGGGGAGGAGGCAGAGCACAGCCATATCTACTCTTCCCCAGCCTCCAATGCTCTCCTTCCATCTGTTTTTATTGCTCTTTTAAACTGAAGGAGGTGATTAGTCCTGGCAGGAGACAGAAAACACATGATTTTAATAGAGAGGATAGGATATAAATAATTATTAGCAATATACTTCTCCTCTTGTACTGGGGAACTGAAAGGGCAAAACCAACTACTAAGGTATTAAAGAAATTGTAACTCTAGTAAGTAGTGACTCCCCAGTCAGGGAACTTAGGGAATAGAGAAGAATTATGAAAATTTCATGTCTATGGCCCTGGCCGGTTGGCTCAGCGGTAGAGCGTCGGCCTGGCATGCGGAGGACCGGGGTTCGATTCCCGGCCAGGGCACATAGGAGAAGCGCCCATTTGCTTCTCCACCCCCCCCCCCTTCCTCTCTGTCTCTCTCTTCCCCTCCCGCAGCCAAGGCTCCATTGGAACAAAGATGGCCCGGGCACTGGGGATGGCTCCTTGGCCTCTGCCCCAGGCGCTAGAGTGGCTCTGGTCGGGGCAGAGCGACCCCCCCCCTCCCCCCCCCCCCCCCCCCCCCCCCCCCCCCCCGCCAAGGGGCAGAGCGTCGCCCCTGGTGGGCGTGCTGGGTGGATCCCTGTCGGGCGCATGCGGGAGTCTGTCTGACTGTCTCTCCCCGTTTCCAGCTTCAGAAAAAAAAAAGAAAAAAAGAAAGAAAGAAAGAAAGAAAGAAAGAAAGAAAATTTCATGTCTATAATGGCCCTCCTGTCGTAAGCAGCTCGAGAACTGGATGGAAATGGAGGAAACAGCTATTGCCCGGCGCTGGGTGCCAGCGGCTCAGGGCTGTGATCTCTGAGAGAAGGAGAATGAGAGAGGCGAGCTCTACGATGGCCCGGGCTCTCTGCTGGGAGTTAATTTCTGAACCATGGCGCAGGGAGAGGGAACCCACATGGAACCCACATGGAACCCAGAATTCTGTTGAGTTTAGGAGTCAGAGATTGGGATTCAGAGAGGGTGTGGTAGCTGGAATTCGTGAGGTAGGAAATCAGAGATGAAGGTGTTAGACTGGGAAGGAACTCCTAAAATGTGCTGGGGGGGGGGTCCCCTCCTGTCTTTGGCTGAACAGGATGACAGTCCCAGAGGCTGGGAGAGGAGGACCATTCCCAGGACTCACAGACACTGGGAATATTTGATTCCACCAGGCAAAGTGGAGAAACCTTGTTCAATACCATAAAGGCCCAAGAAGGGACATGCCTTAATAGTCGGATTTAGCTAACTTAGAATAAAGGCTTCTCTAGACCTGCTTGAAAAAAGATGTCCTAAAAGCCCAAAAGATTAAACTGATGTGCAAATAATTTACCCGACTACCAGATTAAAGTCCAATATTCTTTAAAGAAATGCAACAAAATCCAGCATTCAGGAAGGCAAAATTCACAAAATCACTAGATTTGCAAAGAAGCAGGAAAATGTAACCCATAGCTAGGACAAACAAACAAACAAAATTACTGAAAAGAAACAAATCCAGAAACAGACATGATGGAAATAGCAAAAACAAAACAAAACAAAACATTTTCCCTGCTTCACACCCATGAGTGTGGCTGAAATTAGCAACTCATTTCCAAGGGATAGAGTATAGAATGGGAAAAATAGTAATTTTACATCAAGGGACCTTATCTTAATCAACTCATCAAGGTTCGTACCACCAGTGATATGTTAATATCATTAATCTCCTGATATGATAATCATGAGCAGGGCACTTCACCTTTTTCAAAAACCCCCATATAACGCCAGTCAAAACATGAGAAACACTCATGGAGGAACATTCTACAAATATTCTACTCTTCAAAACTGTCCAGATAATGAAAATAAGGAGAGACTGAGAAGCAGTCACAGTCCGGAGTAAATATAATGTGACATCCTGCATCAGATTCTGGAGTGGAAATCCAAGTCTGGCGTTTAGTTCATGGTAGCTACTAAGGTCAATCTCCTAGTTTTTACAAACGTTTCTTTTTTTTTTTTTTTTTTTTTTTTGCTATAGAAGCATGTAGAAATTTATTGAAAGTGTTTGGTGAAGGTACAGTTTCTTTTTTTTTTTTTTTTTTTTTTTATAATTTTATTTTTTTAATGGGGTGACATCAATAAATCAGGATACATATATTCAAAGATAACAAGTCCAGGTTATCTTGTCGTTCAATTATGTTGCATACCCACCACCCAAAGTCAGATTGTCCTCTGTCACCTTCTATCTTGTTTTCTTTGTGCCCCTCCCCACCCCCTATCCCTCTCCCATTCCCCCCTCCCCCCGTAACCACCACACTCTTGTCAATGTCTCTTAGTTTCAGTATTATGTCCCACCTACGTATGGAATAATACAGTTCCTGTTTTTTTCTGATTTACTTATTTCGCTTCGTATCATGTTATCAAGATCCCACCATTTTGCTGTAAATGTTCCGATGTCATCATTTCTTATGGCTGAGTAGTATTCCATAGTGTATATGTGCCACATCTTCTTTATCCAGTCATCTATTGATGGGCTTTTTGGTTGTTTCCATGTCCTGGCCACTGTGAACAATGCTGCAATAAACATGGGGCTGCATGTGTCTTTACGTATCAATGTTTCTGAGTTTTGGGGATATATACCCAGTAGAGGGATTGCTGGGTCATAAGGTAGTTCTATTTTCAGTTTTTTGAGGAACCACCATACTTTCTTCCATAATGGTTGTACTACTTTACATTCCCACCAACAGTGTATGAGGGTTCCTTTTTCTCCACAGCCTCTCCAACATTTGCTATTACCTGACTTGCTAATAACAGCTAATTGAACAGGTGTGAGGTGGTATCTCATTGCCGTTTTGATTTGCATTTCTCTAATAGCTAAAGAAGATGAGCATCTTTTCATATATCTGTTGGCCATTTGTATTTCTTCCTGGGAGAAGTGTCTATTCATATCCTCTTCCCATTTTTTTATTGGACTGTTTGTTTGTTTGTTGTTGAGTTTTATGAGATCTTTGTATATTTTGGATATTAGGCCCTTATCTGAGCTGTTGTTTGAAAATATCATTTCCCATTTAGTTGGCTTTCTGTTTATTTTGTTATCAGTTTCTCTTGCTGAGCAAAAACTTCTTAGTCTGATGTAGTCCCATTCATTAATTTTTGCCTTCACTTCTCTTGCCATTGGAATCAAATTCATAAAATGCTCTTTAAAACCCAGGTCCATGAGTTGAGTACCTATGTCTTCTTCTATGTACTTAATTGTTTCAGGTCTTATGTTTAGATCTTTGATCCATTTTGAGTTAATTTTTGTACAGGGAGAGAGACTGTAGTCCAGTTTCATTCTTTTGCATGTGGCTTTCCAGTTTTCCCAGCACCATTTATTGAAGAGGCTTTCTTTTCTCCATTGTGTGTTGTTGGCCCCTTTATCAAAAATTATTTGACTATATATATGTGGTTTTATTTCTGGACTTTCTATTCTGTTCCATTGGTCTGAGTGTCTATTTTTCTGCCAATACCATGCTGTTTTGATTGTCGTGGCCCTATAATAGAGTTTGAAGTCAGGTATTGTAATGCCCCCAGCTTCATTCTTTTTCTTTAGGATTGCTTTGGCTATTCGGGGTTTTTTATAGTTCCATATAAATCTGATGATTTTTTGCTCTATTTCTTTAAAAAACGTCATTGGAATTTTGATGGGAATTGCATTAAATTTGTATATTGCTTTGGGTAATATAGCCATCTTGATTATATTTATTCTTCCTAGCCAAGAACAAGGTATATTCTTCCATCTCATTATATCTTTTTTGATTTCCCTTAACAATGGTTTATAGTTTTCATTATATAAGTCCTTTACATTCTTTGTTATGTTTATTCCTAAGTATTTTATTTTTTTTGTTGCAATCGTGAAGGGTATTATTCTTTTGAGTTCCTTCTTAGTTGTTTCATTGTTGGCATATAGAAAGGCTATTGACTTCTGTATGTTAATTTTGTATCCTGCGACCTTACTGTATTGGCTTATTGTTTCTGGTAGTCTTTTTGTGGATTCTTTGGGGTTTTCGATGTATAGGATCATATCATCTGCAAAAAGTGATACCTTTACTTCTTCTTTTCCGATATGGATGCCTTTTATTTCTTTGTCTTGTCTGATTGCTCTGGCTAGAACCTCTAGTACCACATTAAATAAGAGTGGAGAGAGTGGACAACCCTGTCTTGTTCCTGATTTAAGGGGGAAAGCCTTCAGTTTAGTGCCATTTAATATGATGTTAGCTGATGGTTTATCATATATGGCCTTTATCATGTTGAGATATTTTCCTTCTATACCCATTTTGTTGAGAGTCTTAAACATAAAATTGTGTTGTATTTTATCGAAAGCCTTTTCTGCGTCTATTGATAAGATCATGTGGTTTTTGTTCTTTGTTTTGTTGATATGGTGTATTACGTTAACCGTTTTACGTATGTTGAACCATCCTTGAGATTCTGGGATGAATCCCACTTGATCATGATGTATTATTTTTTTAATATGTTGTTGTATTCGATTTGCTAGTATTTTGTTTAGTATTTTAGCATCTGTATTCATTAGAGATATTGGTCTGTAGTTTTCTTTTTTTGTGCCATCCTTGCCTGGTTTTGGGATGAGGGTTATGTTGGCCTCATAAAATGTGTTTGGAAGTATTGCTTCTTCTTCAATTTTTTGGAAGACTTTGAGTAGAATAGGAACCAAGTCTTCTTTGAATGTTTGATAAAATTCGCTGGTATAGCCGTCAGGGCCTGGACTTTTATTTTTGGGGAGGTTTTTAATGGTTTTTTCTATTTCTTCTCTACTGATAGGTCTGTTTAGGCTTTCTGCTTCTTCTTGACTCAGTCTAGGAAAGTTGTATTTTTCTAGGAATTTATCCATTTCTTCTAGGTTGTTGAATTTAGTGGCATAAAGTTTTTCATAGTATTCTACAATAATTCTTTGTATATCTACAGTGCCTGTGGTGATTTCTCCTCTTTCATTTTGGATTTTGTTTATATGAGTTCTTTCTCTTTTTTCCTTGGTAAGTCTTGCCAAGGGTTTGTCAATTTTGTTGATCTTTTCAAAGAACCAGCTCCTTGTTCTATTAATTTTTTTCTATAGTTTTTCTGTTCTCTAATTCATTTATTTCTGCTCTGATTTTTATTATTTCCTTTCTTCGGCTGGTTTTGGGTTGTCTTTGTTCTTCTTTTTCTAGTTCCTTAAGGTGGGAAGTTAAGTGGTTCACTTGGGCTCTCTCTTGTTTGTTCATATATGCCTGAAGCGATATGAACTTCCCTCTTATCACTGCTTTTGCTGCATCCCATAGATTCTGATATGTTGTATTGTCATTTTCATTAGTCTGTATATATCTTTTGATCTCTGCACTTATTTCTTCTTTGACCCATTCATTTTTTAAAAGTATGTTGTTTAGTTTCCACATTTTTGTGGGATTTTTTTCCTCTTTTTTGCAGTTGAATTCTAGTTTCAAGGCTTTATGATCAGAAAATATGCTTGGTACAACTTCAATTTTTCTGAATTTGCTGATGTTGTTTTTGTGGCCCAACATATGGTCAATTCTTGAGAATGATCCATGTACACTGGAGAAAAATGTATACTCAGTCACTTTGGGATGAAATGTCCTGTAGATGTCTATCATATCCAGGTGCTCTAGTGTTTTGTTTAAGGCCACTATGTCTTTGTTGATTCTCTGTTTGGATGACCGATCTAGAGCCGTCAGCGGTGTATTGAGGTTTCCAAGTATGATTGTATTTTTGTCAGTTTTTGTTTTAAGATCAATAAGTAGCTGTCTTATATATTTTGGTGCTCCTTGGTTTGGTGCATATATATTAAGAATTGTTATGTCTTCTTGATTCAGTGTCCCCTTAGCCATTATGAAATGGCCATTTTTGTCTCTGAGTACTTTTCCTGTCTTGTAGTCAGCATTATCCAATATGAGTATTGCTACACCTGCTTTTTTTTGGATGTTATTTGCTTGGAGTATTGTTTTCCAGCCTTTCACTTTGAATTTGTTTTTATCCTTGTTACTTAGATGAGTTTCCTGTAGGCAGCATACAGTTGGATTTTCTTTTTTAATCCATTCTGCTACTCTGTGCCTTTTTATTGGTGAGTTTAATCCGTTTACATTTAGTGTAATTATTGATACTTGTGAGTTCCCTATTGCCATTTTATATCTTGCTTTCTGTTAGTTTTGTGTCTTGTTTGATCCTTCTCTTTCGTTTTTCTATCTTTTGTTTTTATTTGGTTGTATTCCATACATCTTTCCTCTGTTGCTATCTTTTTTATCTCATGTGCTTCTGTGGTGGTTTTTTCAATGGTGGTTACCTTTGAGTAATGAAAAGGGTCCCTACCCTGTTCATTGTAGTGAACTATTTTGTGAGTACTTTTGCACTCCATCGTCCTTTGCTACTGTTAATCTCCATCTTCTCCCCCTCTTTCTTTTTGTTGTTGTCACAGTTTAAATTTGGTTTTATAGTGTTCTTCTTGGAGCTTTTACTTGTGGCTCTGTTTTTTTTTTGTTCTTTGTATCTGATTGGAGAACCCCCTTTAGTAATTCCTGGAGTGGGGGTTTTCTGATGATAAATTCCCTCATCTTTTCTGTATCTGTGAATGTTTTTATTTCTCCTTCGTATTTGAAGGATAGCTTTGATGGGTATAGTATTCGTGGTTGAAAGTTCCTCTCTTTCAGGCACTCAATCATACCTTTGGGTGTATTGTGAAGCATCTGGAAGCTCCAAGTATAGGTTTTTCTGTTTCTGGTTGAAGATCTTGTTGAGTTTTGGGGGAGATTTATCGGTATCACTTCCTACCCTGCCATTACTCTGACGTCATCTACTACAAACGTTTCTTAGCTGTAAAAGATGTTAATGTTAGGGAAGACGGGGATTGGGTATACAGGAACTTTTACTATCTTTGCAACTTTTCTGCAAGTTTAAAATAGTTCCCAAATAAAAAAGTTAATTTAAATAAAACAGATATTATAAATTTGCTCAGTATGCTCAAAGGTCTAGTGGAAAATATGAAGATAATGAGAATAGAAAACATAGAAAAGAACTAAATAGAACTTCTAGAGTTGAAAAATACAGTATCTGAAATGACAAAGTCACTGTATGTTAAAGCAGCAGATTATATACTGCAGAAGAAGCTATCAATGGCTTTGAAGACATAGCCACAGAAACACTCTAAATCAGGGGTCTCAAACTTGCGGCCCGCCGAACAATTTTGTGTGGCCCACAGACTATTCCACGAAGTTCAAGAAAAGTGTTGTGTAACAGTTGCCTTTTGTAGACCTAGTGCGGCCCACCGAACGGCTGTGATCTTGCTCTGCGGCCCACATGCTGAGTTGAGTTTGAGACCCCTGCTCTAAATGAAGCACAAAGAGAAAAATGGGTGAAAAAAATGGAACAGTTTTTGTAACATGCAGAATGATAAATATCAGTTGGTCATCATGCATGTAATTGGAGTTCCAGAAAGGTGGGGGGGGCACACCTTATTTGGAAATGGGCTCATTGCCAGTAAGGTTAGTTAAGATGAGGTCATACTGGAGCAGGGCTCCACTGGTGTCCTATAAAAACAAGGCCGTGTAAAGAGACTGAAGCACACACCGCTGAGAACTGAATAGGAAGGCAGAGATGGAGGTGCCATGTCTACAAGCCACAGAACCTCAAAGATGGTCAGCATATCACCAGAAGCCAGGAGGAAGGCCTGGAAGAGTCTCCCTCACAGCCTCAGAGGGAACCAACCCCGCTGACATCTTGATCTTGGACTTTCAGCCTCCAGAGCTGCAAGACAGTTTCTGTTTTTCTAAGCCACCCAGTCTGTGGTACGTTGTTCCAGCAGCCTAAGCAGACTAGTAATACAATGGTGGTGTCTGGGGTGGTCCCAGGAGACCTAAGCGTGCCTTCATGCTAGCAAAGAAATGGAAGCCGGGAGGCTTAATGGTTGCACAAGGTCACCCAGCTAGTTAGGGGCAGAGCTGAGACTTAAATCCAGGCCTCTGGCTGGCTGACAGATTCTGTTCACCAGCCTGATGCTCAGAGCACTGAAGCAGTCAGCCAGCAGCCTTGGGTGCACCTTTCAAACAGCCCTTCCCTGAGAGTCCTTCCAGAACCAGAAATCTATCTTCCTTGAGTGGATGTTTTGAGTTTGAAAAGTTATGGCGGTGGCCTGCTGCTTCTGGGGGCTGAGCCAGAAAGGCCCAGGGCCTTGGGAATGAGCAGTGTTTAAGGAGGAGGGATGCAAGTACTTGAGTTGAGTGAGAGGCAAGTGCACATCGTAACTCTCAGGTTCATTCTTGTCCGGAGCTGGGGCACCTCTTATCTCTGCACAAAGCCCCTCAGACCGTAGCGTTAGAGGGCTGTAGATCAACTTCCTGTGAAGTTACCAGGTTGACAAGTTACCAGTGCAGATTTTGGCACACTTATTTAGAAAGTATTTGCTGAGCAAACTGCTGAATAAATGGTTGTCACCAGGAATTTGTGAGCTCCAAGGGGGGCAGGAACCATGCTGTCCTTTGCAAAGCTTGGGATGCTGTCCTTTGCAAAGCTGCTGCAGAGTGGGGCCTAGAGCAGGGGCCCATTCTTTCTTATTCTGTGTTCCCTGTTTCTGTCAGGACACCATGTCCTTTGGGTCACCCAGAGGCAAAGCTCTGTTTTTATATCTGATGCACTGGCTCTCCTGACCCATCCCAGGATTTAATCTGTGCTCTACCTGGGTGACTTCCTCTTCACTCTCTCCCTGCACCTCTCGCTGTCATACTATTTTATACACGTGCAGATACTTAGGAGCTGTCATCCAGACTGCTGTGAAACAGGCTCGTCTTCTTCTCGTTCCCTAGACACAGGAATACAAGTGACAGCAGGGATTTCTGTCTGTAACAGTGCCTGACACAGAGCAGTCACTCAATAAATGCTGAATGAGTAAACCTTCTCCCCATTACTCCTGTACGATTCATCTCCTAAGCTGCTGCCTAGATCAAATAACTTATGCTCTAAAACTTATTCTCTACAAATAAAGTAAATTTGTCTATATAGTTTTGCACCATATTAGGTGACTTCTATCTTGAATTTGGTATTTATTTACTCATACTATTTTATTTATTTATTTATTTTATCAAGTGAGGCAGGGAGGCAGAGACAGACTCCCGCATGCACCCTGACCAGGATCCACCTGGCAACCCCTGTGTGACGCTGATACTCTGCCCATCTG
This sequence comes from Saccopteryx bilineata, assembly GCF_036850765.1. Lineage (NCBI taxonomy): Eukaryota > Metazoa > Chordata > Mammalia > Chiroptera > Emballonuridae > Saccopteryx > Saccopteryx bilineata. Next base: position 32,613,478 of record NC_089495.1, on the reverse strand, counting down.
GGACCACTGCTTTGTTGCTTGGCAACCGAGCTATTTTAGAGCCTGAGGCAAGGCCATGGAGCCATCCTCAGTGCCCTGGGCCAACTTGCTCATTTGAGCCATGGCTATAGGAGGGGATGAGAGAGAGGGAGAGATGGAGAGATAGAGAGAGAGGGAGAGCTGGAGAAGCAGATGGTTACTTCTTCTGTGTGCCCTGACTAGGAATCAAACCCTGGACTTACACACTCTGAGCAATGCTCTACTGCTGAGCAAAATGTCTAGGACCTTCATACTATTTTGTAAACACAAATACATACACACACATACATATGGAGTGTTTCTACACAGTATGTATCCATAACCATAATAACAATAATAGCATAATTTTACAATTTTCAAATTTTATTCAAATGGCATCACATGTATAATCTTTATAAAAAACCTGAGGAAACAAGGCACTTAGAACTGAAGTAAGTTGTTCAAGTTTCTACAGCAAGGAAATGGAAGAGCTAGAATTTAAACTTGACCTACTAATGCTTGGATCTGTGAGGGAAAGTGGTCCAATGACTTAGGGCATGGTTTCTTGAATCAGATTGCAAATTTGAGTTTTAAAACATGTACCTATTTAATGACCTCAAAATTCCATTCCCATGTGAAATAAAATCCCATGTCTAAAATACTTCTACAAGAATATTCATATCAGCATATTTCATAATAGCCCCAACTGGAAACAACCCAAATACCCATAAATGAGAGAATGGATAAACACACTCTAGTTTATTCATACAGTGAAATAATACTACTTAGAAACAAAAAGAATGAACTACTTATAGACCCAACAACATGGTTGAATCTCAAACATTTTATATATACTTAGTGAGGAAGGGAGTCACAAAACAGTATTCACTCTCTGATTCCATTTTTATAAAATCCCTATATAGGCAAACATAGTCTATAGTGAAAGATATCAGATAGTGGTGGAAATATTCTGTAACTTGGTTTAAATAGTGGTTACAAGAGTGTATACGATGTCAAAACTTATCAAATTGAATACTTAAGATCTGGTTTTTGAGTAACTTTACCTCCTAAGCTTGAATTTTCTCATTTATAAAGTAAAAAATACTGACAGCTTTTCCAGTTCTCACATGTTTTGATTTTATACATCATCTTAATTATCTAAAAGAAAATATAGGAGACCATTTAACTGATCTTGGGATGGGCAGAGCTATAAGAGTATAAAGTCCTGGGATAAATCATAATGAAAACCATTGTTAGACAAAAAAACAAAAACTGTATTTAAAAAGAATCCCTTTATAATAAAATTTAAAATAAAATTTTAAAATGGCAAAATATTTGCAATGAATATGACAAAGAATAAACAGCTTTAATTATATCAAATCAATAAAAAAGATACTAATACCCCAATTGAAAAATGACCAAAAAATAAAAAATAAACAAGCAATTCAAAGAAGACATTCCAATAGCCAACAAACACACCTAAGAACTGGTCAAAAGAAACATTAATTAAAAAAATATGAATCAGGCCCTGGCCGGTTGGCTCAGCGGTAGAGTGTTGGCCTGGTGTGCGGGGGACCCGGGTTCGATTCCCAGCCAGGGCACATAGGAGAGGCGCCCATTTGCTTCTCCACCCCCCCCCTTCCTCTCTGTCTCTCTCTTCCCCTCCTGCAGCCAAGGTTCCATTGGAGCAAAGATGGCCTGGGCGCTGGGGATGGCTCCTTGGCCTCTGCCCCAGGCGCTAGAGTGGCTCTGGTCGCGGCAGAGCGACGCCCCGGAGGGGCAGAGCATCGCCCCCTGGTGGGCAGAGCATCGCCCCTGGTGGGCGTGCCGAGTGGATCCCGGTCGGGCGCATGTGGGAGTCTGTCTGACTGTCTCTCCCCGTTTCCAGCTTCAGAAAAAAACAAAAAAACCCAGAAAAACAAACAAACAAAAAATGAATCAAAAGAATGAGATACCATTTCCTCCTATTAGTCTTGAAAATATGGACTAGTGCTGACTTGGTTTTGCGGTGCCTACACATTGCTCATGGGACTGTAAATTAGTATGACCTTTCTGGAAACAATTTGGCAGTAAGAATTTCCTTAAAAATGTTTCTGTCATCTGATATATCCCACTTTTAAGCATCTCCTAAAGAAAGTAATCAAAAATGTGATCAAAGACTTATGTGTAAGGATGTTCATCACTGTCCTGGATGTAATAGCCAAAAATTATAAACAACCTGAATGTCTAAAAATATTACTCAGCAATAAATATAGTGTTTTGAAAGTGTATCTAATGCAATAAAATATGAAGCATTAAGAGAACAATGCAGAGGAGTAAAACACATACCATGTGATTCACTTTATTAAAAAATAGTTTATATTTATATATCCACAGAGGAAAACCTACAAAGGAATACACCAGGATGTGGGCAGTAGTTATCTTAGGGAGGAGACAAGAGACCTTGGTGACAATTATTGTCTTCTTAAAATTCTCAGTATACTTAAACCTCCAAATTTTCTACAATAAGCATGTTACTCTTTTGCTTATTTTTAATGGGAGAGTATTATTACTTTTCTAACCAAAGAACAAAACTCTTGATTTCTTTGCCAGATCTAGAGGCACAAAGATGGCTGAAAGTGCCTCCAGGGGCATGAGTCAGTGGGGTGACAGACTGGTTCTGTCCTGGTGAGCATGGCTGGGTGCAGCTGGACACCCTGCTAACATCTCCAGCCATGGAGTCCGATGTGGGTCCTTGGGGAGGCATCACACTGACCCCAGACCAGGAAGTTCCACAGGCTGGCTATGCCAAACAGAAGCTTGTGGCTTCCCCTTGTGTGGCTAACACCTGTTCCTCTGACTTGGGCCAGCCATTCCTCCAACACAGAACTCTGTTGTAGACTGGCAGAGAACATGCGTGTGGATCTGTGTAAGCTTATTCCCACGGGGAAATAACTGACTCGCTGTGGGCGCCCACCCCCTGTGGTGAGGGAAAATGGTAACCATCTCTTTCACACAAAGAGTGGACTCCAACTAGCCCCGCCACTACCTAGGTTTGTATTATATCCAACCATGGATCGCTTCAGGCTTCCTTGAACTCACCTATCTCCTGTTCCAGCTTCCACTCTATACCTACTCCATGGATCCCATACAGTCAATTAGATAGTGTCTGGCCTTGTGCTTACTTTGGGTTCCTCTTGCCTTCAGCCCTGGGACTTCCATGGGCCCTGCTCGGCAGTCATTATATGCATTCTTCTGCCCCCAAATGGAGGGTCATGAATTATACTTTATGAAGCTTCTTATAAGACAGTCTGATGGTGTCAAGCAGTCTGCTGCATTTAGTGATACTTGATGATGACCGTTTCTCCTCTTCCTCTCTCATTACTGCCTTACACTCTGATTCTGCTTTCTGGAAAATACAGGCTAAGATATATAATCTTAGGGAGATAACTTTTCTGAATATCATAGTCTTTAAAGTAGGGATGATATAATGGTATATAACTTGTAAGGTTGTTGAATAAATGAGTCAGTAGACATAAGATGGCAGAGCAGGGCCTATCACTTGGTAAGTGCCCAGTAAGTATGAGCCATTATTACTGGCTATCTGTTAATAGTCAGACATGATGTTACCTATGTAAAGATCTCACTTCATCTTTAAGATAACTTTGCAAGATTTATATTACTTATTATTCTCTCATTTTTGTTGAGAAAATTGATTTTTAAAAAAAATTTAGAAATTAAATTTAATGGGGTGACAATGATCCATAGGATCACATAGGTTTCAGGTGAACACCTCCATGGCATGTGAACCACTCATTGTGTTGTGTGCCCATCACCCAAAGTCAAAACACTTCCCACCACCATATATTTGATCCCCTTTACTTTTTCACTTCATCCCCTCCCCTTGGTAATCATTTCACTTTTATTTATGTCCACGAGTCTCAGGTTTTATATCCCACCTATGTGTGAAATCATAAAGTTCTTAGCTTTTTCTGATTTACTTACATGCTTAACATAATATGAAAATGGATTCTTAAAGAATTGCTTAAAGTCACAGAGCCATTCCCAGGTAGAGCGACAAGCACACCCAGAGCTCACTGATGCACATGGCAGCATACCTGCCTTTGCACCGCCCTGCTTCTCAGGCTCAAATCCAGTCCACGCCTCCTGACTCTACGTCTTGGCCCTACTGCTTGTCAGTGACCTTGGGGAATCACTTCAGTATTCTGTGTATTCAGTTTTCATTATATAAAATGAAAGAACTGTCTAACTGACCTATTTCATAGTTGTCATCCTTCAGGTCAAATTAAGTACAAGGAATTTTAATAAGAAAGTATTTGTAAGTTGTTATTTGGTCATCAACTCATGGTGTAGAGCAGGGCTCCCCAAACTTTTTACACGGGGCCAGTTCACTGTCCCTCAGACGGTTGGAGGGCCGGACTATAAAGAAAACTATGAACAAATCCCTATGCACACTGCACATATCTTATTTTAAAGTAAAAAAACAAAATGGGAGCAAATACAATATTTAAAATAAAGAACAAGTAAATTTAAATAAACAAACTGACCAGTATTTCAATGGGAACTATGGGCCTGCTTTTGGCTAATGAGCTGGTCAATGTCCGGTTCCATATTTGTCACTGCTGGCCGTAACAAGTGATATGACGCGCTTCTGGAGCCGTGACGCGTGCGTCTCATGTCACCAAAAGTAGTACTGTACTTAAGCGACACTGTGCTTTTCAGCGCTGCCACATACAGTACTCCACTGACCACCAGTGAAAGAGGTGCTCCTTCCAGAAGTGTGGTGGGGGCTGGATAAACGGCCTCAGGGGGCCGCATGTGGCCCGCAGGCTGTAGTTTGGGGACCCCTGGTATATAGAGAGTATACCAGTTTATTCTAGCTGCTTTGATAAACATTATAATTTCATTAATTGAGCATAACAAAGTTTATTTCTCATTCATGTAGAGTCCAATTGGTGGGGACTGGGTTCTTTTCCATATGGCTATTCAGGGACATGGGCTGATGATGGCTCTGGACATGTGATTTCCAAAGTTGCCCTGGGTGCCAGCATCCAGCCAAGATACAGAAGAATAGGGTGTGAAAAATGCACATCTGTTTCTTGTCCATTTTAGTCTGTAAGTGATCCAGTTAGTTTTACTCATTATTGCATGGGTGAGAACTAATCACAAAGGGGTCTGGGAAATGTAGTCGCTGGCTGCTTCGCTGCTTTGCAGTAGTAAGTATACATTGGGGAAGAGGAGTGCAGATCTTCGGTGGACATTTAGCATCTCTGCCAAGGAGACCTTATGTTCAAGTCTTCTTTTATTTAAAAATGCAACTAAGCCAGGAATGATGCCATTGATTCAGGATCACAAATTTAATGAATGACAGAGTAAGATCTTGAGTGTAGGCCTTCTGACTCATGACAAGCAGGAGGTAACTCAGGGGATAAACTCCTAGTAAAACAAGGTCGGGGTAACTGCTCTTTGAGTTTCCTGAATATTGCCCAAGCTTTGCTGATATAACCAGCTGAAATTGGGGTTGACAGGGTCTGTCCCAGAGGTCACTCTGAGTGAAAACCCTCTAGGCCTTCTTCTCTGGCTCCAGCTGTTCTCTTTGTAGGATACCTCAAAGAGAGCAGCCTCTTCCAGATACAGACTCAGGCAGGATGGCACAGGAATGTCCCCTGCTCCCACGAAGGTGAGTCCACTGGCTCCCACCTCTTCCTCCACTCCTTCCTTCCCCCTTTCCTTGTATCTGTGGCTGTGCTGGGGACTGTCATGACCCCACTGAGGAGAATTGCTGGGAAAGGATTTGTGACTCACTCATCTTTATTTCCTCTCTTCCCACCTGCATTTCTGAGGGAAAATTAAAGAGAACAACTTCTCTTACTTTGGAGAGCTGAGCGACACGTCAAGTTCCCTTGCCTTTGGCTGGCATGGTATCAGTGTAGGGTAGGAATGTTGGCTTTCTGGGCTGATGAGCAGCTTTGATGATCTCTCAGTCATAATATGTGGGGAAACAATTTAATTGGTGCTCAATGAGCACAATTTTGGGGTAGATAATACATTTAAAAGAAGATGCCCCGAGGAGTCAATATTTATAAATATGTCAAGGGAGTGCACATGGCTGTAAACCGTAACCTAACATCCCTCAACACCATGATGTCTTGCAGGTTTGGCACAATCAGCAGCTTCTAGCTGAGACAGCCTGCCAGAACTTTGCAAGGTTAGCGGGTCAAACATCGTATCGGCCAGGGTTCAGTCAGAAAGCAGAACCACTAGGACATATAATAAGGAATTTATTATAGAGATTTGACCTCACACAATTGTGGGAGTTGCTTAAAAATCTTATGACAGGTTGTTACTTTTTTGGTGCTGGAGTTAAAGTCAGTCTGCAGGGAGTTGGGAAGAAAAGATGATTGTGAAATGGGAGAAGCAAGGGGCAACTGGAACTGACACAGGTGACCCAGAGGCCACCAGAATAGACTAGACTCTGCATTGAATTCTTGTCACATCTAAGCCTGCAGCTTTGATGACGTGGGTGACGGGCAGGAGAAGCTGGTGTGTGCTGTCACAGAGCTAACCACACGTGGCCCACGAGTTGGATAAGCTGAGGGGAGAGGTCTAGCAGAAGCTGGAGTTGCTGCCCTGTCAAGGTGAGCCAGCAGACGAGCGACAGTGTGTGAGGCAACGGAGCCTGGTCCCCTGCTCCTCCTTTTCCAGTGTAAGTGGTATATTGCTTCATCTTCACTTTGTCTTCCAGATCTCACACATAAGTGTCTTGTGGCCAGTGCTAACCCAAAACTTCTGGGAAACATCCATCCACTTTAGCTAAATTGACTTGATACAAATTTACCACAATCCAGCTTTGTAAGCTTCTAATCTGCATGTATTACTTTGAACATATTTAATTTCCTAACAACGACAATAGCAAAATCATGCTTTTACCTAATATAATGCAGTTATCCTTTATACAACTGCAAACATGCTAATCATTCCCCTAAAAGGAGATACAAAGCCCCTTTATCTGTGGATAAAGTTAATTCTACTTGTAGCTGAGTTAACACTCTCCTGTTAATATCTTCTAGCTTCAGTGCTGAGATATAAGGTTAACTATTATTAACACAACTAAAATGTAGGGAATTGGAAGAAGAGTGTGAGAAAGAAAAAATTGGTTACTGTATACAGAAATATATTCTTATCAAAATAAGAAAATATCCATAACAATTACGGTTCTCATTCTTTAATAGTTCACATGATTGTAATTATAATTTATATGAATGTTCTTGCATTTCTCAATCCATATTTATTCCTTTTGTTCTTAGCAAGCAACTTGGCTGGTCATAGTTTCCTCCCTAGTGGGCTAAAACCTTCATTCCTGAAGGGTCTGGGCCATTAACAGTGATGTCTGTAGTTTTCCATTACTTTATTCTCTTATAATTATAATTCCATTATAATTAATTCTATTTATTTAATCCCATGGCCCAGCTATACTAAAGGTACCCTGTTATTGGTTGAATTGTGTCTTCCGAAAAGACATGTAGAATTCCTAACTTCCAGTCCTTATGAATGTGACTTTATTTGGAAATAAAGTCATTCCAGATGTCATCAAGTTAAGATAAAGTCATTAAGATGGGCCCTAATCCAACATGACTTGTGTCCTTATAAGGAAAGGGAATTTGGGACTCAGACACACGCTAAGAGAACAACACCATGTGAAGACAAGACACAGAAGAAAGATTGCAATGTGACATGGAGCTAGAGATTGGAGTTATGCTCTCACAAACCAAGGAGTGCCTGGGGTTACAGACATCGGAGGAATTCCAGAAGACTCCTTCCTTGAAGGATTCAGAAGGAGCATCTTGGTTTTGGACTTCTAGCCTCCAGAACTGTGTAAAACTAAATTTCAGTTGTTTTAAGCCACTCAGTTTGTGGGTACAACAGCCCTGGAGCATGACTACACACCTCAAGGAATAACCTATATTTCATTATAATCTTGCTTCAGCCCATTGTGTAGTAACAATCTCATTTCCCATTAGAGATCAGATTCAGTCACCCCAGCCAGTCTAGTCATCCTTCCTTGGTCTGTTGATTTACTAGCATTAGGAACTCAACATGTCCAGGCTACAGTATCAACTTAATAATTCCATGTTAATGGAATTATTGCTTTGTCCTCTGTTGAAAGCATTCCTCCCATGGGGACTAAGGCTTCTAGACAAGTAGAGCTCAAAGTTGTAGGGTCAGAAAGCAAAACATTTCATTCGTGACGCAGTAGGAATAACAGAGAGAGGATCCACTTTCATCTCCACTCATTGGTTTCTGGACCTGTGAATCCTGATGACGGGAGAAACAGTACGTTGTGTTTAGAGCAATCTTTCATTTTGGAGGACATTAGTCCCTTTCTGCAAGGTGTTCCTTTTCAGCCAGTGCCATAACTGAGCCTTCCAAAGGCCATTCCACCAGCTGCTTCAGAGTGTTGGGAAAATGGAAAGACCAGTGAATCCCACTAGCCTAAGATAAATTCGTTGGTAAAAAAAGAAAATACAATGCTGCATGGCATACTATGACATTGAATAAGGCAAAGTCTTCTTTTATGTTATTTTCTGAAGTGAGAAGCGGGGGTGGGGGGCTGGGGGGTGAGTGTGGGGGAGACAGACAGACAGACTCCCACATGCACCTGACTGGGATCCACCCAGCATGCCCACTAGGAGGCGATGCTCGGCAGTTGCTGGGCTGTAATCGGAGCCATTCTAGTGCCTGAGGCGGAGGCCATGGAGCCATCCTTGGTGCCCTGGGCCAACTTTGCTCCTGTGGAGCCTTGGTTGCAGAAGGGAAAGAGAGAGATAGAGAGAAAGGAGAGGGGGAGGGGTGGAGAAGCTGATGGGCGCATCTCCTGTGTGCCCAGGCCGGGAATCGATCCTGGGACTTCCACACGCCGGGCTGATGCTCTACCGCCGAGCCAACCGGCCAGGGCCAAGTCTACTTTTATTTTGGACTCCACTTAAAGCTGGCAACTTTTTTGGATTCCTCAGTTAATACGTAATAGTACCCAAATGAGGTAAATGTTGCTTTAAAATCCAAAGAATCCACTAAGCATACTGCCTCTTTCTTGGTGGTTAAAGAGGCCAGATTCAGCGACTTGTCCTTCAATTTAGAAGGAATATTTCTTCATACTCCAGACCACTGGAATCCAAGAAGTTTCACCAAGGTGGAAGGCCTCTGAATTTTTGTGGGCAATTTATTTCCTACACTTTGGCATTCATTTGTCTTATCAATGTGACTGGTGCAGTTGCTACTTCCATTCACCAGGCCCAGTTAGTATAATATCAACAATGTTATGGTCAACCTGATATCTTGCAAAATCAAGAGACCAAACAAGGTCCTTATGACACAGTGATGATGACACAGGGCCAGAGGGTTAATTAGTTCTGAGAGAAGACAGTGAAGGTGTATTTCTGGTCCTGCAAGCTGCAGCAAACTGCTTCTCATGGTCCTTAGTAACAGGTATTGCATTGCACTGGGTTGAGTATTCCCCTCCTACTACCAACCTGTAAGAATGAGATGGCACTCTTAACACCAGCTGTGCAGGCTTTATTAGAGGAGAAAGACCTGCCGGGCACTTCTCCAGTAAGAAGGGCCCCCAAAACAGACTGAGGTAAAACTTTATAGGGTTGGGGATAGCCTCGAGCAAGGGTGTGCAGGTATGTTCGGCTTTCTGGAATACTCCTCTTTGGGGTGACTGACCAGCTTCCTGGAATTCCTTTGTCCCAGGGGCAATTGTCCAGTAATTAAAGGTGGGGTCAGGCAGCCAAGCAGAACAGCAAAAGAGCAGTTGTAATTTATGTATCTATCATTTCTCAACTCTGTGGTTACATATAAAAGAAAGGCAGTTATTAATTTTATAATATACGGTGAGGGGTGACAAGGAGAAAGAGGAGAAAATTTTGGAAAATTATTGTTTCTTCTGGAGAGGACTCAAGAAAAGAACCTTGCCAAGCCAAGTCCCCCATCCAGCTAAGGAGGTCATCAATTTCCGTGCTGTGAGGTCTGAATCAGGCGACGTCTTTGAAAACCTGAATGAGGAAGTAAAAAAATGTTGCGAGGTAATAATTGTGAATTGCTTGCTGTGAGTGCCGAGTGGACAGAGTGACCTGGTGATACATGGTCTCCTGGATGAGCCTCATGAGATGTGCTGGTCTGGTTCCTCTTGAATGGGAGGACATGTGGAGATTTTTAGAGACAGGGAACCTGTTGGTATAAGTTTTTAGAAGGACTGAATATGTGTGGTTTAAAAGGAAGGGGGTTTGGAGAACATTCAGGAGGGAACTTCTTGGGATGAGGGGCGGCTTCTTCCTGCTGTCATCCCTACCTATTTGATATTTTTCTTGTGAAGTTCTCCTTGGGGTATTGGGGAATAGGAGTGTAGGAGAATTTGACTGTAGGTAATCTTAGAGATTTCTCTCATCTGGGCCTGTAGGAATTTGATAAAGAAGGGGGCAAGTATTTGGATAAGGAGGGTTGTATAGTGGGGGGTGAAAGTTCTTCCATGGTAAAGTTAGAGATATTTTTTCCAGGCAGCCCTGGAGAGAGCAGTTAGCTTGAGCTAAAAGAAATGAGAAATGTTTCATGTCCATTTGTAGGCTCTTCTTCAGCTAAGAAGACCCAGCGATCTTGTCTCCTTACTATGTGAAGGGTAAAAAGACTGAGGTGAATGCTATTTATTCTCCTAGTTAGGGGACCTGTAGGGGTTGAAAGATAGGATTTAGGAGGTTTGCTGATATAGGGTTTCAGATATTTCTGTTTTGCGAGGGCAGGTTTCAGGGTTGGTGTGTAGGGTTAGGTAGATTTTTTCAATTTTCTGATTGGCGAAGGTCCATATGCAGTTCTGTAAGAAACTAGTGAACAAACATAAGAGGCAGGGTCCAAAAGTTAGAAAATAAATAGGAGAGTGAGTGGATTAATGAAAGGCAATAGTCAAGTTTGTGTGAAAGCACTAATTCCATGACTCGGTTTGTTTTTTACAAATTCGCTGGGCTTGAGAGAGAGAGAGAGAGAGAGTAAGAGTAAGACAGAGCAGTGGCCAGTCCCCCCTGCTCCTAGACCTATTTCTATAGAAATTCTTAAAGCAACAAGAAGAAGAATTACCTGTACAGCTCATTTGGTCCTTAGATTGATTGGTAATGTACTAGGAATTAAAAGAGGCTCATGGGGTGGGATTAGGTTGATATTTGGGGTGAGATAGATTAGGGTACAGGTTTTTGTCCAATTAGTAGGGAGACACATATAAGTGTTGGTCCCATATGAGTAGAAAGCCCCTGATTGGTTGAGGCAGCCTGAGAGGTGAATAGAGAATAGGACAAGGTGCTGGTTTTGTTTCTCTGTTTCTGAGCTCCAGATGGTCAGGGTGGAGGAAAGAGTCGTCTTTAGCAGCAGTGGGAGTTGTCAGTATCATGGTGTGTGGACCTGTCCATGTGAAAGTCAGTCCTTGGGTGATGTAATGCTGGAAGCATCTCTTGGACAGTCTTTGAACAGTTTGCTGAGTAACCTGTAAATCCTGCAAGTACTTAGGGAAAGGGTGGTTATATTTCTACACTTTGCAACTAGAGTCTAAGTCCTAGTGACCACTGCTTCTAGCTGGAATTAGCAGCAGGTCTCAGCCTACAATAGGCATGGGACATTGAGACAAGAGGAATAAAGAGGATACTATACATTAAATAAAATAATAAAATCATACTGTCAATACCCACAGTAGAGATCTTTGAGAGATAACTAAAACTTAAATATTCAGGCAAGGCATAGTAGATGGCCCTTGTGTTTACAAGAAATGAGATCAGCTTATCTGCTACTTGGAAGAAATACCTTAGGCTCATGAACGATGTCCTTGGACCTTCAGTGGCAATTCCCAGCATGCTGGGCAAGGTCAGGTCACAGGTAGCTGGAGCAGGACTAGAAGAGACTGAACCCTCCCTCCATGGAGCAGGGGGCAGCTTATCTTCTCGTGTCCCTCTTTCCACAGCACAGACGTGTCAACCAGTGGGGTCAGGAAGCCTGGCAGGCTTCAGTTCAATGACCTTTCTTTCCACTCTGGAGCAGGGCCCTGATGGAATCCTATGAAGCCCTTTAGGGTGCTGGAATCTTTAAGAGCGTATGCCAAAAGCTGGTATTTCCGACTTCTTTTGGCCTTATTTGCCTTTTCTGTTACTTCCTTAGCCATTATAGACCTTAAAAGCATGCTCAGAAGATCTCACTGAGGGGCTTGACTAAGAGAGCAAAATTGGGAATCCAGTGTCTAAAGAAGTCTTAGACTGAGGAAAGAAAGGGTTTGATCTGTGGTGGTAGGTGGTTGGAGACTGTGTAGAGTCTGAGTTTGATCTAGGGTGAGACTTCAGGTGGTGGAGGTTAAAGCAATGCCCAGATAGACTATGGACTGAAAATGAAGTTAGCCTTAGCAGAGAAGACACGATATCCCTTCATAGCGAGAAAGTTAAGAAGGGTGGCAGTGTGTCTCCTTGAGGCAGTCAGGGAGGGGCTGCAGAGGAGTAGGTTATTTACATGTTGTAAGAGAGTACTAGTTTTGAGATTGCATGTTGTTAAATCCTGAGCTAGTGCTTGCTGAAACAGGTGTGAGCTGTTTTTGATCCCCTGGGGTAGGACAGTCCATGTAAGTTGCTGGGCTGCATTAGTGTCTGAGTCAGTCCAGGTGAATGCAAACAGAAAGTAAGAGTCAGGGTGTAGAGGAACGGTAAAGAAGGCATTCTTGAGGTCTAGGACCATGTAGCGAGTGGTGTTTGAAGAAATGTGTGACAGTAACTTGTAGAGATTAGGGACTACTGGATGGAGGGGAACTACTGCCTCATTGATTAGGAGTAAGTTTTGTACAAGGCAAAAAGCCCCTGAAGGTTTTTGAACAGGAAGGATGGGGGTATTGCAGGGAGAGTCCATGGGGATGAGTAAGTCTTGATTTAAGAGGTGGGTAATTATTGGTTTAAGGTCTTGGAAACAGACACAGTTACACATTAAATAAAGATTTCAAATACACATTATGAATTAAGAAATTTAAATGAGCATGCTTTACTTGTTTCAATTCAAATTATACTAGAGATATTTTCTGACAAACAAAGAGACAAAACAGATTACTCACTCACACAGCTCAATAGACAACTTTGCTTTTTAAGCTTTTCAAGATAGCAGGGAGTTGTCAGCATAAAGGGGAGGAAGAGAGAAAGCAGACAGATGGACAGTGTGAACAGCTGGATGGAAAAGAAGAAGGGTCAGAATCTGCAGGAGGAGGAGCAGGTTAAATTATTGGTGTGGCGCCACATGGTCCGAGGAGTCAAAAGATTTAAAGTTATGAAGAGAGGGGAGAGAATGAGGGGTAGTGGAAGGCACAGTCAGTCTCTGAGGAGGGGTAAGGATGGGTTGAAGAAGAAAAAAAAGACAGCTGAAGCCAGTGGGGTGGGGCGATGGGTCAAAGAAGAAAAAGAGACAGAGCTGCCTGTCTGTAAGGAGGGAGGAGGGGTTTAAGAACACTGTGGAGAAGGGAGGAGCCCCTGGCCAGCAGGGGAGGAGAAAGACTGGTATTTGCAGGTGAATGAGAAACAGGATTTTGCAAAGGGAGGGGGCTTTCTGGAGGGAAGAGACTGGAGTGGAAGAGGTCTGCAAAGGGACCAGAGAGAAGTCCCGAGAGAGGGGTGCCCCTGGGAATCAGGCAGGAGGGGGAGAGAGTTGGGAGTCCACAGGGAAGGAAAGATTAGGAGTGGAGGTTTTAGGTGAGGTGAGGTTTCTTTGGCCAAAAAAATGGCCTGCGTGTCGAACAAGCAGCACAGAAATTAAGGACAGGAGCAAAAGTAAAAGGAAGCGCCTGCTTGTAAGGAACTTCAGAAGCCTTTCCCGTCCCGTGGCAAAGATTGTCAAGATTTCTTAGTATATTGTAATTAAATGTCTCGTTTTCAGGCCAATGGGAGTCATTGTCTAGTTTATATTGTGGCCAGGCAGTATGGCAAAGGAAAATGAGTAGAAGACAGCCCAACGGGGTTTGGTCAGACGGCTTTGACTCCGAAGAGCCCAGTGTTGAGATTAGTGATCTAGAGAGGGCGTCCCCACCTCCAATCACAATCTCAAAGAAGAAAGCTCTCCTGGGAATGTGGAGTCGCCCTGCTTAGGGATCGTCACCACCTAAGAAGGAGCTCAATGAGAATGTGGAGGGATTTGACTAAGCACTTAGACTTTTGGAATGTGCTGTCCCTGGGACAGAAAAATGGCAAACCCCTCAAAATGTGAGACTGACTGGAGAAAACTGTCTGACGATGGATCAGGGACTTATGGGTCAAATTAAAGCCAACCGGGAGAGGGAAGGGAGAAACTCCTTACCTTTCTGATCTGGCAGGGGTTCAGGACAGGGTCAGATTGCCGACCAATCAACCTACAATTACACGTCCAAACAGAATCAGGGAGTAAGCCCAGGATGAGCTGCCACTGCTCATTGCTTCCCTGGTTGTAAGTTTGGATGGCAAAGAGGGATCATCCAGGCAGTTAGTACCCTGTCCCGGGTTTTGGCACCAGATGTAAGAATGAGACGGCACTCGAACACCAGATGTGCAGGCTTTATTAGAGGAGAAAGACCTGCCGGGCACTTCTCCAGGAAGAAGGGCCCCCAAAACAGACTGAGGTAAAACTTTATAGGGTTGGGGATAGCCTCGAGCAAGGGTGTGCAGGTATGTTCGGCTTTCTGAAATACTCTTCTTTGGGGTGATTGACCAGCTTCGTGAAATTCCTTTGTCCCAGGGGCAATTGTCCAGTAATTAAGGGTGGGGTCAGGCAGCCAAGTGGAACAGCAAAAGGGCAGTTGTAATTCATGTATCTATCACAACCAAATTCATGTCTACCTGTAAGGCCAGTAGCCACAGACACCATCACAGCTGCCTGGCCCATGCAGGTTTGCATTTGATTCAGACAGACGGTAATGAAACAATGGAGACAAGAACTGGTGGGCCATTAGCTTTAATCCTAGCTTGAACCCAGCGGGCAAGAAATACACACAGTGGGAAAACACTTCCCTTTCCGTTCAGGGCTCCCAAAGCCACTGACTTATCCGAGTTTCCTAGAATCAAAGGTTTCTACCTCACCAGCCTTATTCACCTCTGTTCCCCATCTCCTTCTCTCTGTACAAACTCTGCACAAACTGGCTTCTCCTTCAGCACTCCACCATCTTGGCTGCTTCTCCACTCCTCCATGCGGCCTTTCTCTGCTCTCCTCCAGCATGGGCTCCTCTGCTCCATTTTATAGTGTAAAAATCAAAACCTTTAATCCAATATACAAACAAGGAAGTCTCTGATACAAAGTCACTTATCTGAAGCATAAATGGGATTCCTCACGAGAGTGCACCACCCCCTATCATGCAACAGTCAAGGGTGTGGGGAAAAGCTTAGTCTTAAAACTAAGCCTTAGGCTATAACAACCCTGCCTGCTTACAGCCTGTCCCCCACACCAATGCAAACTATAAGCGAGCAAACATATATATCTTATTTACAAACTTATTTGACCAACACTACCGTAATCTCAGAATGTGTCCTATTTTGGAAATAGGGTCTTTGCAGATATATTATGATGGGTTGGATCTTAAATTCAATATGACTGGTGTCTTTATAAGAAGAGAAAAGCAGACACATATGAAGGTGGAGGTAGAGATTGGAGTGATGCATTCACAAGCCAAGGAGCCCCAAGAATTGCCAGAGATTGTGAAAGAACAGTATATAAAAAAATGAATTTGAACTCAATTGAACATGAACAATAAGGGTCACAACAAATGGTACAGGAAGGACTGAGTCATTTACTTGGGGCGGGATAATAGAGCCTGCTGCAGTTTCCCCTGCGGCCAGGGAGGGTGTTCTTACCACTTGACTGCTGGCATAGTTAATTATTCTGAAATGTAGTGACCTTTCTTTGTTCCTAGAGGCAATGCAGGAAGGGCCCTCATGTAATAACCTCCAGCCAGAATTCTCCCATAAAATGGGTAGGGTCCCAGACCACCCCTCAAGCTCTAGAGAACTCTTCCTTGTGGATGCACACAGGGTTGGGGGTTGGGAGGGGGTGCCGTCTTTGGAGCCCAGTCTGAGCCTTCCCTGTCTGGTGATGTGTTCCTCTATGGTTTGGTGAGATTTGTACATACTCATAATTCTCTTTTTCTTACTTTATTGCTTTAACTAGCTATTACTCTAGAGCCCAGCTCATGTTTCTCCATCTGGTAATGTTATGTAGCTTATTGTTGTGTTTGATTCTTTGTCTTTATTCTACTTTAGGTTACATAAGTGAAAACCCCATTGGATTTTGCCTTGATTATTTTTTATTGCTATTAATCATAATAAATTCCCCCCTAAAATCCATCCGTGAGTAATTGCATCTCTGTACCACACCTCCTGCACAGCACAGGGACCTCCAGAAGGTAGAGTTTGGATGTCTAGCTTCCAGACTGTGAAAAAATAAATTTCCGTTTGTAAAGCCAGAAGCCAGCGCCAGGGCCACCATCAGAGCAGCCCGGCCCATGCAGGTTCGCATTGGATTCGGACAGTCGGTAAAGAAACAACGGAGCCAAAAACTGATGGGCTGTCATCTTTAATTCTAGCTTGCACCCAGCGGGCAAGTAAAAACACACACTGGGCTCCAAAACCCACTCACATTCAGTGCTCACAAAGCTACTGACTTATCCGAGTTTCCTAGAATCAAAGGTTTCTAGCTCACCAGACTTATTCACCTCTGTTCCCCATCTCCTTCCATCTCCAGCGTCAAACTGCACAAACTGGCATCTCACTCAGCACTCTGCCATCTTGGCTGCTTTTCCTGGCCTACTCCACGTGGCCTCCTTCTGCTCTCTGCTCTGCTCTCTCCTCTAATGATAATCTCAGGAACCAAGAGTGCAAGCTCCCGCTCCGTCCCCATTTTATATTGTAGCTTCAAAACCTTTAATCCAATATACAAAAACAGGGAAGTCTCTAATACAAAGTCACTTCTCTGAGGCATGATTGGATTGTACCACCTCACATCAAAAAGGGTAGGAAAGGCTTAATCCCAAAACCAAGCCCCAGGCTACAATGATTCTGCCTGCCTTTAGCCCACCCCAACACACATTAATATCACCTGGGCGACGGCCTCCTCGTGTCATCTTTAACAAAGTGAGCATAATACATTTTATCTGCCCAACACCGTTGTTTTAAGCCACCCAATTCGTGGTACTCTGTTATGGCAGCCTTAGGAAACAAATAAAGGGGGTCCTCGGGATATGATAGTTTTGACATACGATGTTTCAAGTTTAAGATGCTCACTCCTGTAAACATTTAAAAAAATTGAGACGTGAGTGTTAAGGTTTACACCATTAGTGTTGTGCTCTTTTTTACACTCATTTTTTGGTCATTTTTTTCTGTTACTACAGTACTATATATTTATATCCCTTTCTTCTGTGGCTTAGTTGTGTTTTTGTGTTCTAGATTATGATTTTACAACTGTGTTAGAATAAGTAAGTGATTAGGGCTTGTTTCGACTTACACCAAAATTCGGGTTACGTCACTGTTGTAGGAACGGAACTGTGTTGTAACCTGAGGACTCCCTGTACAAAAATTTACAAAAAAAGATTTACTAGGCTGTAAGGTCAGTGGCCACTGCCATAGCCATGCAGGTTTGTAAAGCCAGAAGCCAAAGCCAGGGCCACTATCACAGCCGCCCAGCCCATGCAGGTTCGCATTGGATTCGGACAGTCGGTAAAGAAACAACGGAGCCACAAACTGGTGGGCCATAGTCTTTAATCCTAGCTTGCACCCGGCAGGCAAGTAAAAACATACACTGGGCTCCAAAATCCACTCACATTCAGTGCTCACAAAGCTACTGACTTATCCGAGTTTCCTAGAATCAAAGGTTTCTAGCTCACCAGACTTATTCACCTTTGTTCCCCATCTCCTTCCTTCTCCCTGTACAAACTCTGCACTAACTCTCTTCTCACTCAGCACTCTGCCATCTTGGCTGCTTCTCCTGGCCTACTCCACGTGGCCTCCTTCTGCTCTTTGCTCTGCTCTCTCCTCTAATGGTAATCTCAGGAACCAAGAGAGCAAACTCTCGTTCTGCCCCCATTTTACAGTGTAGAAATCCAAACCTTTAATCCAATATACAAAATAGGGAAGTCTCTAATACAAAGTCACTTCTCTGAGGCATGATTGGATTGTACCACCCCACATCAAAAAGGGTGGGAAAGGCTTAATCCCAAAACCAAGCCCCAGGTTACAGGGATTCGGCCTGCCTACAGCCAGCCCCCAACACACATTAATATCACCTGGGTAACAGCCTCCACGTGGGCAGCGTCATCTTTAACAAAGTGAGCATAATACATTTTATCTGCCCAACAAGGTTCACATTGGATTCAGGCAGTCAATAAAGGAACTGTGGAGCCAGAAAATGGTGGGCTATTCTGTTTATTAAAGTCTCATAACGGTGAATGAACAAACAGGCAGGGAAGACTGCTTCCCTTTTTCCCAAGCCCCAATCCCCTCTCCGGTTCCACAACCCAGACTCATCCTCCAGACTCACCCTCTGGACTTCCAGGCCTCCACCAACCTCAGCACTCTCTCTCTATCTCTCTCTCTTTCTGGACTTACCAGCAAAACTAGCCAGTTGGAAATACTCCTCCTCCCGCAAACAATAGTAAACAATCGCCCCTCCCCACTGCTGCAGGCTGTCTGCAATTTGTAATCTGCTGCCCTCAGCCTTTCATAAACTATACATACGTGGCACTGCCCCCATACAAGTGAGCAAACGTAAACACACTTGAAACACATTGGTTTGCCCAACATAGGTTAACTGATTTCTTTCATTGATTAAAAAATATCAGGAGCAGCCGCTGTAATTGGACTCACCATGTAATTTTGTTTATGATAACCCATTTTTACTTCCATCTTTATCCTGCACAGGTCAAATAAGTGAATTAGAAGAGATATGGAAGGAATCATCACCCTTATACCTTTCAAAATATTAGGTGTGGTATTAACCTCATCTTTTTAGAAATTGGTATTGCCTTTGGTTCTATATTTTAGTAGATAAAGACAGTTGTGGTGACTTCTACTTGACTTTTTCTATCATAATAGCTCTCTCTCCATGGGTCAGAGGACTTCTGCCAGTTGCCAGAACAGGGAATAACTACAGAGTGAATTTGAGGTTTAAGAACCCACTGTGTGATGAACATGAGCCAAAACTTTTTTGATTATCCAATCATCATAAGCTTCTACACTGACTAATATACTACTGTGGTGGTTTGAATATTGTCGGTCAAATAAGTTTGTAAATATGATATATATGTTTGCTTGCTTATAGTTTGCATTGGGTATGGGAGACAGGCTGTAAGCCAGCAAAGTCATTATAGCCTAAGGCTTAGTTTTAACACTATGCCTTTCCCACCCTTTTAATACTAAGAGCTTTTCAACACTAAGCTTTTCTCCACACCCTTGACTGTTGCATGATGTGAGGTGGTGCACTCTCACGAGGAATCCCATTTATGCCTCAGATAAGTGACTTTGTATCAGAGACTTCCTTGTTTGTACATTGCAATGTACTGGGTTGAGTATTCCCTTCCTACCACCAACCAAATTCATGTTTACCGTAATCTCAGAAAGTGTCCTGTTTTGGAAATAGACCTTATTTGTATATCAGCTTAAAGGTTTTGATTTCTACACTATAAAATGGGGCAGACCGGGGCTTGCTCTCTTGGTTCCTGAAATTAGCATTGCAGAGGAGAAGCAGCCAAGATGGTGGAGTGCTGAAGGAGAAGCCAGTTTGTGCAGAGTTTGTGCAGAGAGAAGGAGATGGGGAACAGAGGTGAATAAGGCTGGTGAGGTAGAAACCTTTGATTCTAGGAAACTCAGATGAGTCAGTGAATGGAAGCCCTGAATGGAAAGGGAAGTGTTTTCCCACTGTGTGTATTTCTTGCCCACTGGGTACAAGCTAGGGTTAAAGCTAATGGCCCACCAGTTCTTGTCTCCATTGTTTCATTACTGTCTGTCCGAATTAGATGCGAACCTGCGTGGGCCAGGCGGCTGTGATGGTGGCCATGGCTACTGGCCATACAAGTGTCTAGGCCCATGATGGTGAACCTTTTTATTAAAACTGCCCACTTTTGCAGTACTGGTCAACCTGGTCCCTCCCGCCCACTAGTGGGCGTTCCAGCTTTCATGGTGGGCCAATCGTGGTGCCGTTTGGTTGCTCTGCTACCCGCCCACTATGAAAGCTGGACCGCCCACTAGTGGGCGGGAGGGACCAGGTTGACCAGCAAGGCAAAAGTGGGCGGTTTTATAAAAAGGCTCGCCATCACGGGTCTAGGCATTAGTGTTGGTTCAAAGTCACTGGGGAGTAATCTCCCCAAATCCTGATTGGTTTCCTTTTCCTGAAGCACAATCACTTGGGCAAATGGCTACAGGTATCTTTGGGGGAACTAGAAGGAAGATATACAGTGCAGCTTTTTGGTTGTATAGCAGGCCCTTCCTCAAGAAGACCTAGTGTGAACCTCATTCAAGAGTCTCTGGGACTGTGACCTGACTTTAATAGGGAGTGAATTCAATGGCATGTGACTAAGTCAGACCTAGAGCTTATATAACTCAAGGAAGACTCTAGTAGGTTGCTCAACTGGAGCAGTTCTAGAGACCCCAAAGAGCTCTGCGGCCCCTAACAGTAACTGTGCTAGTTACCTTCAACTACAATAGCCAAGGAAATTTGAGTATTTTACCCACATTTAGTGTGGGTCATCTTTTGGTCTAGATTTCTGTCAGGCAACCAAGTAAACTGTTAGAGCCATTTCCAGCCCCTTGAGTGAACACACCAAATCTGAGATTTCTGCTTAGTGGTTCATAGCAATACATTTGGCTGGATCCAACTTTGTTTTCCTTCCAGTTTGATCCCACACCACTAGGAGCCATTCCACACATGTTTCCCAGGTTTCTGTCCACGTAAATTGGCAAAATTATGCAATTCTTTTGGTATGCATCATATTTCTTCATGGATCACACTTTGTACTTTCTCCTCTGGGGCCTGTGGACTTGAGTCTGGCTATAAATCTAGAAGCACTGAGAGATGGTGAAAGTGGGTTGAGGAGACATAACACCTTGCAAGGCAGCCACGTCAGGTGAAGTCATTGTAGGTTCTTTGGCCAAGGGGAGACTCACCTCCTCATGGGTGGTTGGAAATACTGGCAAGGAGGTGTGGCAGAATTGAGGGGGAGAATCTACCCAAATGTCTCTGTCCCAGTTTTCAGGACCCCATTCCTTCAAAATCAATGCCCTGTAAGAAACTCTATGAAGTTGGCAGTTAAATTTGTTACAATTTAGTTCCCTGAAGAAGGAGACTTTGGGTTTGGTTTTGGTTTTTAGAAATCCCCGACCCTGTGGCTCTAAGAGATAGGTTTATTCTAGGGCCGTAATGGAAGCTTTCAAGTCTCTTCTTATAGGAACTTTATTTAAAGCCCAGATCTCATCCTTTTCCTCCCTAACTTCTCTAGTGCACTTAGAAACAATTAGCCAGTTCTACTATATTTCTTAGTTTCACTAAAATTTTCATTGGCAGCCAATTCTTGGTTACTAAAAGCCTTGCCTTCAATAGGTACTTGATTGCAAGTACCCGCAGGTGATAAGTTAGGTATTTTGCCACTGAATACTACCAGTAAACCAGCAGGGCCCCCTTACCACTAGAAACACGGTCATTAATGCCTTTAAATCCAGTTAGGTCAGAAAGCCGATTCCAGAAAAGCTAGGCCCAATTCAGAGAGCCCATTTTTAAGGTCTGTTTCTCTGGAACCTTCTGATCTCACATTCTGTATCAGACAAGGTTCTCTCAGAGAAGCAGAACCACTCAGGGATGTATTCCATAGGGATTTATGGTGGGAATTTGGTCTGTGCCTATTGGGGATGCTCCAGGAGAGGCTATTGCTTCCAAAACTGGTGCTGGATCCCGAAGCCAGCTGGGCAGGCGGTCTGGAGAGATGGTCATGAAGTGGGGGAAACAAGAACAAATTGGAACTTAGACGATCTCAAGTTTATGAGGATGGACTAGAACGCACACTGGTCTCTCACCAGCTGAGCTTGTAACTTGGGCAATGGGTGTTCTGCAGGAAGAACAGGTGCCCTCTTGTCAGGGAGCTAAAACACACCTGGCCCAACAGCGGAAGATCATGGAGGGGGAGATCTGGCAGGACATGAGTTGCTGAGGACCTGGCTGCTTCCCCAAGTCAACGGGGTGAGCTGTATGCAGTGATGACGTGCATGAGCTGTGACCAGCAGCACTGGCTTTCTGAGGGTCAAAGGAATCTGACTTCTGCTTCAAATCCAGTTAATCAAGTTGCACTGTGCAAGTCCACCACTATGGCAAAGCTTGGGAAAGTGCTCTTCCCACGGTTCCCCTGTTCTTTCAAACACTGACACCCAGAGAGACAGGGAACGTTTCGGCTGTGTCTCTGAGACAGAAAACATGCTGCATTGCTCTGGGCTGCTGCTGACATCTGGGAATCCAGCAGTAAGGTCTCCCCACCCCACCCCCAACCCCTGCTCTGGTGTGAGGTGGGGTTCTGGGCTCAGAGTCTAAAATAGTCAGGCCTGTTCTCCCTACGTCTTCCCATACTCAGGTCCTTGTAGGACTCTGCCTTGGGCACTGGGCATCCAGACAAAAATCCCCGATATTTGTTTCAATGTTGAAAAGTGCTTTCACACATACATATTTTCTCCTTAGCTTCTCAAAGAAACTGAAGCCAAAAGAGGTTTGACTTGTCTAAATCATCTCCAAAAGAGGCAAGGTGGCATGGGAGACCTGCCTTACGGATTCAAGATCATTTTTACCTTCAGAGAATCTTCTTGTTCAGGGTGGAGAGCCATTATGCTGTTATTAATTAACTCTTTGGCAATGTGGACAGGGATTTGCAGAACTGGGAACTAGTCTTGTTAATTACCATCACTTCAGCTGCTTGGAAACCAGTCATACTTTGACATAAATGCAGGAGGCCCTGGACAAGTGGTTGGGACTCCTGAGGAGCTATCTGACAATACACATGCTAGGGAAGGAGCACTCATATTTTCAGAGTGCTGTGTGATACCCACTCCTCCAGTTGGGGTCTACTTTTCTATTCTTGACACTCAGCGTAATGCCTGAAGATGATTATTCTAATAATAAGTTTTGCCCAGCAAACAGGCCTATCCAGTTATAATGATATGTGAATATTGATTGAAGACCTTAAAAAATAGACTTAAATCCAAAGTAGACATTAATTCAGGAGATGGTATATCTAGGTACTTTTAATTTATAGGTCCTTTTGGACCCCGTACAACAAAACTATGTCCATATTCAATCAGATGACTCAGAAGAACACTGCATTGTTGATCTTGTTATAGTAAATTCCCCTCAAGGAACAATTTGGGCCTCATCCAAAAAAAAGTCATTTTCCATAATGGAAACACTGACGATGTGCTTGCACTGTGGTGTGCAAGAAGAGGCGAGGGGAGGTAGCCAAGTCTTTTGGCCTTCTCCCTTGTCTGCCATTCCCTCTCTCCATCCCATTCTTCTGCATTGCTGACAGGCCAAGCAACTAAATCAATGTCTCAAATTTAATGCTAAGATCAAATGGCCTCTGAATTCCAGATCTGGGAGGAGGGATCTATTTCTATAAATCATCCATGTCCTCTTTTGAATTCAGAGAGCTTTTCTTCCCTGGTTAATTAATTTCCCAGCAAATGGACTCAGCTCTTTTTCATGC
Organism: Saccopteryx bilineata; assembly: GCF_036850765.1. NCBI lineage: Eukaryota > Metazoa > Chordata > Mammalia > Chiroptera > Emballonuridae > Saccopteryx > Saccopteryx bilineata. The sequence continues at coordinate 32,589,735 of NC_089495.1, read as the reverse complement.
CGACCCCTGCCAAATAGGTCAGCAGGGTGCAGAATGCCTTCAGTTGGACGATATTGTTTTCTAACAGATCCAATATGCATGCTGGTTTCCTAAAGGCAGGAACCTCTGCTTCTTGACATCTCCTATGATTAATATAGTGTCTAGCACATAGTAATTGTTCAATAAGTAGTTGTAGTCAGGAGTGATGCAGGACTTTACCCCAATCAGAAAGGAGGCTTCCAACTCAATCATGGGATAGTATGATATTCTTAGTTATTGGAACCCGCCGTAATACTAAAAGAAACAATTTCCAAAGACAGCAGCTCTTTCAAGGGTTAATACACATCTTAGGCCACTGCCTCCCCCCCACCTCTGGAAATTTAGTTTTTATCTTTGGTTAAAATTCATAATATTATGGAAAGGAGGGTAGGTGGGAAATAAATTAATAGCAAGTGTTTATTGAGTACTTACTGTATCTTGAGTCCCACACTTGAGCTCATGGCAATACTGAAAATACGACATACTCTATGCTTTGAAGGAGCTTATGGTCCTTTCAGAGAGGGATTAAGCTATAGAACCGGGTAAATGGTTCTATAGCGTCAATGGTGTGGTTCAAGTATACAGTGACTAAGGAGGGTCGAGTAGACAGGGAAAGTTTCTCGGGGAGTTCCGGGAGCAGGTGCTTGAATAGTGGGTAGAATTTCCATGAGGAACACACAGAGAGACAGAGAGTGAAACAGCGTTCCCGGAGCTGGCTGGCAACCATGGTAGTTCTCTGGTTTAGCGAGAGAAGTGACAGGGCTGTGATGATTGTGTCTGTTGGGTCCCCGCTCATTTCTGGAGTTTCCCCAGACAGCGGGTGAACTTCCACACAGGGCCAGTACTGACCAGAGCAGGCACATCCCGTGACCCACCCCTTGTCCGTTTCAGCAAGCGGTCTTTCTGTCCTTAAGCCAGGAGCACGCATGGGCTCAGTAGATTTCTCCCTTTTCATCCTGTGTGCCCGGCCAATCAATGTGTGTGACTCAATTGTTGCATTAATTCTCCAATGTGTGGTCTAACTCATATGCTGAACACCCAAGCACTCAGTCAAACTCTGTCCTGGGAGCCAGATGCTGTTGCCTATAATTTAAGCAGTCTTCTCCAAACTAGAAGGACCACCAGACAGAACACTATTGCCCTCCCTCTTGCGTACTACTTTCGGGACTCAGCTGTAGGGCCACCCCAACCCCCGCTCTTTAGGATCCATCTTTGTACAGTCCAAGTTTACCATGACTCAGTGGGTTCTTGATGATTGTGCACATATGAGACTATCATTGTGTATCTGTGATTTTGCTTTCTACCCCCCAAAACACAGGTAAACGTAAATTATTATCCTCTTGTAAGTGATTTGAATTGTGCCTCCCGAAAGATACGTTCAATTTCTAACCTCTCCAAATAAAGGGTCTTTTGTTCATGTAAACAAATTAAGATGAAGTTATACTGAAGTAGGGTGGGTTCTAGATATCTTTCTGAGGAAAAAGAGGAAAATGCAGGTAGAAAGACACAGATACGAGGAAAAGGCCGCGTGGCAACAGAGGCACAGAGAGCAGTGATGCGGCCACAAGCCAAGGTTTGCCAGCCGGGCTCAGAAACCAGGAGAGAGGCAGGAAAGGGCTCTTCCCAAGCATCTCCAGAGGGAGTATGGCCCTGCTGACCTCTTGGTTGTGGACTTCTGGCCTCCAGAGCTGTGAGAGGACACATTTCTGTTGTTTGAAGCCACCCGGTGTGGGGTATGTTGTTGTGGAAGCCCTAGGAAGCAATGTTTTCTACAGATCTACTGAGAGAGTCCGTACCATATCCCCTCATGTATAAGATGCACCTTTTTTTTTCGAAAAATCTGGGGGCTAAAAACTGGGTGCATCTTATACAGTGGCTGTAGATATTTTACTTGCATTTCCCGCTTTTTCACCCAGATGAGGAGTTGTATGAATTTTATGATGAATAAAAGCTGAGTTCAATACCTTTATGTAATACTTTTTTTTTTTTCTTTCAAATTTTGGCCCCAAAATTAAGGTGCGTCTTTTACATGGGAGCATCTTATACATGGGGAAATACGGTAACTTGCCCAGGAGCACACAGATACCGGGCAGGGCTGGCTTGTAGCGAGGACCCCAGCTGGGGAGCCCAGCCTCCGTTTCCACGGAGCGGGCCTCACCCCTGCTCACCGGCTCCTCCAGCTCTCCTTCTCCCCAGGAGCTGGGAACTCAGTTCCCAACATGAGAGCTTCTAGAGGATTTTGAAAAATGTCCATGTGGAGAGCACCTCCCACATAAAATGTGTCATTGTATTAAAACAAAAGAGAGTTAGAAATCCCAGCCCGTGTAAGCAAACACACATGCTTGAGGCTTTGGACAGGGCCTGCCAGCGGCTGTAATTACACACATGGTAAATGCTCTTTGAGTCGTCCTATACTACAAAAATAGCTTGAATGTGGAGGAGATCGAAACTTGTTTGTGGAAGTTCGTAACTGATTCAGTATGTAACGGGGAACGCTATTTTTAAATGCCTTCCCTTTTCTTGGTGTCACTGGGATTCAGTTCAACACAACAGAAATTAGGTCAAAGTTTGATTTCCGAGGTCAAAGGTGAAGGTGTTGCCAACCTGGGCCCCTGGGGTATGCCCATTTAGGCCTTGGAAGGGGCCATCCAGCGGGAGCCAAGCTGCCCGCCGGGTAGCAGAGACAGAGGGGACAGATGTTCCTTTCCCGCCAATGAACAAGCCCTCCTGTGCCAGGCGGCAAAAAACCAGCAGCTGCCATCTCTGATTCCAAGGGTTTAGGATCTAAATGAGAAGTCAAGACTGATTTTCTCGGCACAGGAGGCCAGAGGGACTCAAGGGGAGGTGCCCTGTGGGCCTACCGTGGGCAAGGGAGACTTCACTGAAGGGCACGGAGGAGCAGGGCCTTGATGGAGGGCAGCAACGTGGGAAATCAGAGGAGAAAGGGGCGATCAAAGTCCCCCTGCGATGACCTGTGGCTGGGATGCTGAAGACACCTGGGGTCAGGAGACAAGGTTGAGAGAGGGCAAAGGGCAAGAAGCTGGCTGACTTTGCAAGTCAGATGGACGGCACTTCGGGCTACTTCTTTCTAGTTGCTGAACGGGGAGCCTCAGGCAGCCTCAGGGGGTGGGAGTGGCAGGGGAGCTGGGGATATGGATGAGCCTATAAAACAGAGAATGGCATGGCCTGTCGTCGGGGCGCCGAGAAGGACGCTGCTAGGTGCCTCTGGTTCTGGTGTCGTCCTTGCGTGTATTGAATTATTACTTACTTACTTGAGTGGTTTTGCTTTGCTGTGTTAAGTTCCTAGATCTAGAAGGTGCAGTTGGAGGCCCTTTTGGGGAGGTGGGTCCGTGGCAGTCCTTGGGGTTCAGTCATCCTGGTTGTTTGTGGGGAGGGTACTGTGGGGGGGGGGGTTGTTCTAAGCCAGGGGTAGTCAACCTTTTTATACCTACCACTCACTTTTGTATCTCTGTTAGTAGTAAAATTTTCTAACCGCCCACTGGTTCCACAGTAATGGTGATTTATAAAGTAGGGAAGTAACTTTACTTCATAAAATTTATAAAGCAGAGTTACAGCAAGTTAAAACATATAATAACAATTACTTACCAAGTACTTTATGTAGGATTTTTGCTAAGTTTGGCAGAATAAATCTTTATAATACAACTTACTATAGTTAAATCTGTCTTTTTATTTATACTTTGGTTGCTCTGCTACCGCCCACCATGAAAGCTGGAACACCCACTAGTGGGCAGTAGGGACCAGGTTGACTACCACTGGTCTAAGCAGACACACTCCCTAAACTTATGCCTGTGTTTTCTGTCTGTAGGACATAAGGAAATATATAAAGCAAGGAAATTATTAGCCGATTGCAGCCCCCATGGCAGAAAATGAGGCAAGACTTCCAAATTCTCTGCTGATGGTGACATTGCCCAAAAGGACCCCTGCAGCCGGTGGGCTGGCCGCGCCCCCTCAGACTCAGCTTGCTCTCCACTGCCCCTTCCCTGTGCTGATTGGAGCCATGTGAGAAATACGCGCTCCAGAAATTAGCCACTGAAAACCCTCTGAAAGCAAAGAGGGACCAGCAGATGCTGTGTTTGCCTGAGCCGTCAAGGTCTGTGACTTCCGCACTAAGTGTCCTTGTTACTCTAGGGGTCACCCTTGTCGCTTTCGCTCCTAGTGCTCCTTTCTCTCACAGCCGTCATTCTCCCTTGAGCTACCCTGCAGGGGGACTCGGCGCGAGCCGGTCACAGTACTTCCTGAAACGTGGGGGGGGGTTGCAGGGAGAGGACTCAGCGGGAGCATGGACTGGGGTTCTAACTCTGGCTCGTCACTCACTATGTGATTCTTAATCTCTTTCAGCCTCAGTTTCCCCTTTTGTAAAAACACAATGTCCCTTGTGTCATAGGGGTTGCTTTGAAGCTTAAATAAGGTGACCAGCACTCTGTGGGGCCTGTTTGGTCCCAGTGCTGGCTTCCCTGTTGCTTATTCCAGTTGGTGCATCTGGGAGGCTGAGAGCCTGCGCTCAGTGGTTCTGGGACCGTTTTAGACCTGGGGTGCTGCCTAACATCTTCAAGCGTAAGTTTTAGAATCAAACCTGACTGTTGAGACAAACAAAGGGTAATGATTCCTTTCCTCTGATTGGTACTTCATCTTACAAAGGATAATTGAATTGTGAGCGTTAGGTATCTCATTCGGCCGCTCCTGGCACCGTCCGAGCCTTCTGATCAGCTGAGGGTGGAAGAAAGAGAAAGCTTTCCCCACCCACAGCAAGTGTTTACACTTTCCTTTCCACTTTATAGTCTGCCCTCTCAGTCATCCTAAATGTTTATTTAACGATGCTGAAAGACCTTTTAGGCTTCCTTGGTTTAATGTTTGCTAAACACCCTGTCACTTCCACTTCTGATAATTTCCTGCTTGCTGCAAAATTGCATGCTTACGCACCGTCTGGAAACTCTTAATAGAATGACTAAAGGCTTGGCTCCTCAGCAATGGGCTCCCCACAAGTGTGTGGGCAGCCGCGAGGTCAGAACGCTCTCTCCGGAGCGGAGAGAATGAAGAGAGGCTGGGAAGTTGGGAACTCACTTGAAATTCAGGTGTTTCTAATACTTTTGGTCAAAGTTTCGGATAGATGGTGACAATGATCAGAATCCCAGGCAACACCAATCTGGTTCATTGTAGGTGGCCCCTGGGCTCTTGCTTTGGCCTAAAGCCTTGCCCAGAGTCTCTTCATTGCGGGAATTGTGTGGGAAGGGTGTGACCAGATGCCAGGCGGTGGTTCCACCTGAGTCCTGGCACATAGACTACAGAGTGCCCAGGAGCAGAAGCTGGCTCTTTCTCAGGCCACCGGCTGAATGCTCCATCAAGCTCCAAGCTCAGCTCATCTTCTGTGGGGCCTTTTCTTTCTTACTGGCCAAACCTGGACAGCTCTGAAAAAATGGCCACCATGGCAACAGGACGTTGCCAAATGCAGTTAGTTGTGCAGGTTCTGCACTGAGCAAGTCTGGGGGGCTAAGTCACATTGTGGTCTAAGTGACTCGCACTCTCTCGAGTGGTGCAGTGACAGGTTAGCTCCCGACTCGGAAGCAATCGGGGAATTTCCGTTGGAGAATTAACGCAAGGCTGATGGTGATATGTGCAAGGCCAAGGGCAAGGGTTCCCAAGCAGAAAAAGCAGAAATGTCCTCGTCACACCACTCAGGCTATAGCCTACCTCAGTGTAGCAATTTCAGATAGCAGGAGCTGCTCACAGGTTGGCACTTAAATCTTGAGTCCATCCTTTTACAAGATTTATAGTTTGAAAAACTCAAAGGGTTTCTCCCCTACAAAACTTACAGTCTAATGAAAGTCATGAAACTATCATAGGCTACATCAGGACTTCAGGTTCTTCCAATAAGGATACCAAACAGCAAGAACTAGAGCATCTCAGAGCAGAAGTAGATCAGCGCCAGGTGCGTGGTTAGGGAACACTTCTTTGGAAAGATGGGTCTTCATATATGGCTTGCAGAGTGGGTTGGTTTGGATGGGGTGGGAGCCAAGCAAGCAGAGCCCGCATGTGTAGTGATTGGGGGCGAGGGCCGGAAGGGCGGGAGCCTGTGAATTCAGCCTGATTGGGCAGTGGTGAGACAGCACACAAGCTGAGAGCACATCCATACCCAATGTGGCAGACATGTTGGGAAGGGCAGACAGGGCCAGATTTGAGAGGCTTTAATCCAGGTCGTCAGTATGGAATACATTCTGTTAGGAAGCCATAGAGGGCTCCTGGGTGCAACACGCTTATGAAGTGGGAAGGGGGCTGCAGAGTGGCTCCCCCGCCACCTTCTCTGGCCAAGCTTAGGGAGAGCTCGGAGACCTTCATGGGAGACGCCGATGCGCAGAGTTAGCAATATTCGGCTCAGGCCTCCCAGCCAAGTTTCTTTCTTTCTGGGCCTTGCAGGGACAATGAGTGGCTGTCTTTCCTGGAGGCACAGGCGGGCTCTAACAATGACCAGGGCACAATGGTGAGTGGGGCCAAACTCCCTCTTGCTGTCTCCCATTGTTCATGGCTGGCTGCTTCTCAATGGTTGGGAAACCCCGGCATTTCACAAGCTCTGCAAAGGCCTTTCCAGACCACTGTGGGGGTGGGGGGCCCAGTGAGCCCCAGGGGAAGAGCTCAGCTCATCAGGAGCTGCTGCCTTGCTGTCCTCCTTCTCCAGGGCATCAGTATCCAGTGGCTCATCCAACAGGTGCCAGTTGGGCACTAGTCACCAGAGGAAATACGTGTTTGAGATGCAGTTGTGTGAGATGGCTGCAGGCAGTGAGGTTACTTCCATCTCAGGGACCTCAGCTAGTTTTAGGAGCAGGTCCTCCACATCCGTTTGGCTTTGCTCTCAAGACTTCCTTTCCATCGGAGCCTTTGGAGAGCTTGCACCCCTCCTGGCTAGGCTGAGGCTTCTCTGAGAACTGATGCACCCCTGGGCTTCTTTCGGCTTTGTACCTCCCTGACAAGCTCCTATTCTCTATCTGAGAGCAAACTGATGATGGACAAGAGCAATGGGAACGCCCTGCTTCTATTTAGCCTGTCAGCGAGCACAGCCATCTGTTCCCAATTACAGCTCCGGAGGTTGAGCAAGGGATTGACAGGGCTGATTTCTAAGCTGATAGAAAAATCCCATCGATCTATAACTTCCTCAGAAAGCCATCACTCATCTCTTTATCAGCCTTGGGGAGCTGTTCAGTCCCCACTGATCTTAGATGGTGACTGTCATCTGGGAGATCCAGGCCCCACAAAGGGACAATGGAAAAAGTGTTTCCATTCCAGCAGTTCTCAATTCTGACTCATGGGGCCCATTCTAAAACCGAAGAGGATTTGGTGTTCAAAACAATGGGGAAGCTGGCCAGCAGTGCCAGCCCATTGTTTCTTGTGACTTTGGCATGTGACAGGGATCCTGGGGAAGACAAGATGTGGTCCCATTTTAGAACAAAGATAGGCCCTCCAAGATGTCAGAGTTTTACAACGTCATCTGAGTGACGGAGATGCTAGCACTGTGCAAGGCCCTCGAAGACACAGCTTTTTCTTGTCTCCTTGAGTTAGGAGACTTCTAATCTTTTTTGTTCCTTGGAGAATGGTGTTTCAATTTCTTCCTTGGTGGCACTAAACCAGATCATGAGACAGTTAGCCATTCTCTTTCTCTTCCATTTGAGAGAGCTGAGACACTGCTGAATCAGAGCCATGGACTGTCAGAGTTGGGGTGAATCTCACATTACTTTGTCTATATACCCTTGACTTCTAGCTGAAGAAACCAAGGCCCAGGAGGTGGAGTGATGTAGCGAGTGAATGAGGAGCTGGACTTTTGAGACTGACCTCACTTCCAGCCCGTGTTCTTTCTTCCCCACCAAAACGCCATCCACTTTCTGAACGTTCATTTTGCCATCAGTGCCAGGGAAGAGGTGAGGATTCCAGGTGTTGGGCCCTGACAAAGGCATCTTAAATCCACCATTCCCTCCCTCCTGCTGCCCTCCATCCACAGACACACAGAAATATGCACGTGGTGGAGTCTGATGGAAGGTGAAGTTGGAGAGAGACAATCTGGGACAGTACCTAGATCAGGGGTCCCCAAACTATGGCCCGCGGGCCACATGCGGCCCCCTGAGGCCATTTATCCAGCCCCCACCGCACTTCCGGAAGGGGCACCTCTTTCATTGGTGGTCAGTGAGAGAAGCATAGTTCCCATTGAAATACTGGTCAGTTTGTTGATTTAAATTTATTTGTTCTTTATTTTAAATGTTATATTTGTTCCCGTTTTGTTTTTTTACTTTAAAATAAGATATGTGCAGTGTACATAGGGATTTGTTCATAGTTTTTTTTATAGTCCGGCCCTCCAATGGTCTGAGGGACAGTGAACTGGCCTCCTGTGTAAAAAGTTTGGGGACCCCTGACCTAGACTGAGCCCTAACCTATTAAATCAGGATGTCCCATGGTGGGGCCCAGCTCTGCAGGTGACTCTGAGGGACTGTAGTCGTGAGAGCCACAGTCCTGTTACTGATTTCTGAATGTCTGTGAGGCCCTTGCTGATCTGATGGAGGGGAGGAGTAACTGGTGGAATAACTTCTGTGGGGTGGCTCGAGAGAGAAAGCGTTGCTTTTTAACTCTTTTGAGGGAGAATGGCTGATGATAGGAAAAGAACAAATGGGAGGAGGTGAGACCTGCTGCCATTGGAAGCAAGTTATTTGAAGACAGGAAACTGCTTGTATGCCCAGTCTGGGCACAGTGCTGGGAACACTGTTGGTTCTCTGACTGTCATTAAATCAATCCATGCTGCTGGAAGTTGTGCCGAGAGCAGCTAGAAAAGGTCTCCAGCCTGCTGTGTGGTTGTTGCCCATCCAATCCCAACTGATTTCGCTGAATTCAGCAGATGCTCATGAAGCCTTTGCCAGGTGCAGATCAGGTGCTGAAGGCCACCCACATCAGGCTGAGCTGAGAGCTCTGACCGCCAGCCCCTCACCATGGGGAGGAAACGGCCTCCACATCCAGGGCTCGTGGGAGATCGGAAAACTGGCTCTGAGGTTCTGGGCTCTGGATTACAAGAGCAAGTCCAAGTCTTAGCCGATCCTCACATGGCTTTATTAGGAAGAGAACAATCACATAGGCATGTGTGTGTGTGTGTGTGTGTGTGTGTGTCTGTGTCTGTGTTTGGCAAAGCACTTTCTTAGGCAGCCTTGGGGGCTCTTATTCACTTTTGTTGACCTTTCAGTGGTGATTAGTGTTAATGTAAGAAACACGCAAACTTGTAGAGAATTTTTATATGCTTATTTGAGCCAAATTGACAACAACTGACAGGAAGCAAAATCTCAATGGATTGAGTGAATGCTCCAGAGAATGGCAGTTTTGCAGCTTATTTTATACATTAGAATAAAAAGAGTAGGTAGAGGGAGGGTTAAATGAAACCTGTCGGTGGTAGAGTAAGAGGGCAGAGAAAGCAAAGGGGGAAGTCTCTGGGACTGGATGCAAAGCAAAATGGAGAGACATACTTCTTTCATATTGGTGCATACAAGATAGCAAACGTTTACTGCACACAGAGATGGTGTGCGGGGAACAAGGCAACAGCGAGGGGTTCTGTGGTCGAGTGCTGTGCTCAGCAGGCTGTGCCCTGAGGGTCTGGAAAAGGAGGTCACTGGACATTTCACAGGTATGTCATCTCAGACGCAAAGAGACAACAGACGGGCTCAGGGAAGGTAGAGACTGGCCTTTGTCAAGGAACTACATAGGCCTAGGGCTCAGATACCTGCCATGGCCTTTTTTTTTTTTTTGTATTTTTCTGAAGCTGGAAACGGGGAGAGACAGTCAGACAGACTCCTGCATGGCCCGACCGGGATCCACCCGGCACGCCCACCAGGGGCGATGCTCTGCCCACCAGGGGGTGATGCTCTGCCCCTCTGGGGCATCGCTCTGTCGAGACCAGAGCCACTCTAGCGCCTGGGGCAGAGGCCAGGGAGCCATCCCCAGCGCCCGGGCCATCTTTGCTCCAATGGAGCCTTGGCTGCGGGAGGGGAAGAGAGAGACAGAGAGGAAGGAGTGGGGCGGGGTGGAGAAGCAAATGGGCGCTTCTCCTATGTGCCCTGGCCGGGAATCGAACCCGGGTCCCCCACACACCAGGCTGACGCTCTACTGCTGAGCCAACCGGCCAGGGCCCTGCCATGGCCTTTTAATTAGGATTTTTTTTTTTAATTTCAGACCATCCTCTGGGGTTCCTCTTGGTCTCTGAGTCTGTAAGGCCGCCATGCAGGCCTCCCTTGAACTCATCACGCTTAGTAGGTGGCCGCTTTTTCATCTCCATTAGTATTTTCAGAGTGATCATCCCATGACTGGAAATGAATTGCTCTGTAGAACAGGAAGGTCACTGTGGCCAAAAAATCTATCCATTCATCTCTCCACAGAAGGTTTGTCACTTGCCTGGGGCAGAGAAGGTGGGGAGGAACAGAAGTCCTCCTGTGGATGAGTCACAGACGGAAAAAGGAGTCAGTGTGAAAGCATGCAAGTCCCCTGGATGGTGGGACTTGGAGGGGAGGTTACAGAATTTCAGAGTCTTTACAAAAGTTGAGTTCAGAAATATGGGAGAACTTTTAGGAAATGAAAAACCTCTTGGCCTCGGGGCCGTGGAAGAAGAGCTGACGTGGGCTTTGAGTGTAGAGAAGTGCGAAGTTCCAGGTAGTCAATGCCATGTCTGAGTCAAGGATTCAAAAGTCTAGGCAGGAGGGCAGCTGAGACCTGGACAACAGTTACACTTCTTTATAAGAACTGCAAAGAATTCTGCTTTCTAACATTGAATAGCTCATTACTGCCTGAATAAACAATTACCCATGTGTCTGATTGGCATACTTTCTTTCTGAAAGGCCCAAAGTCCCTGCCAGAGTCGGGGGGATCCCTCGTCAGTAGGCTGCTCAGTGAGCTTTGGTGGTCTGCCCGCAGGCTGGGTTCCGCAGTGGGCCTGTGCCTCTGGGCTGGTCCTCAGCACGTGCCTTCTCCCTGGCCGGACCAGGATCTCCATAGCGACGCAGAGTGTGTCTCTCCTTTCCTGTTTGGGAGCTGCCAGGTAGAGTGCTGCTCATGTCACAGCTGCGCCCAAGTCATCCCTGTCGTTCGTGTACTCCCTTTCCAGGTAGGGAGGGCTGTTCTGCCATCTCGTCAGCCCCTCACAGCAGCCCTGAACAGAAGGGCACGTGTTCATTACGCAGAGCGACAGACCTGAGTGGAGGACTGACTGCATGGGGCCAGCCTCCCTAGTGGGTCATTGTTTCTGACAGCAGACAGGAAGCTCTCTGAGCATGCTCCCAGCTCCCAGAGCCACAGACCTGAGTGGAGGACTGACTGCCTAGCGGGTCATTGTTTCTGACAGCAGACAGGAAGCTCTCTGAGAGCAGGCTCGCCCCTGAGCATGCTCCCGGCTCCCAGACCTGAGTGGAGGACTGACTGCCTAGCGGGTCATTGTTTCTGACAGCAGACAGTAAGCTCTCTGAGAGCGGGCTCGCCCTGAGCATGCTCCCAGCTCCCAGACCTGAGTGGAGGACTGACTGCCTAGCGGGTATTGTTTCTGACAGCAGACAGGAAGCTCTCTGAGAGCGGGCTCGCCCTGAGCATGCTCCCAGCTCCCAGACCTGAGTGGAGGACTGACTGCCTAGCGGGTATTGTTTCTGACAGCAGACAGGAAGCTCTCTGAGAGCAGGCTAGCTCCTGATCACGTTCCCAGCTCCCAGAGAAGAGCCTGGCACACAGCAGGTGCTCTATGAATCAGTGCATGGGTGAGGGCTGCCAGAGAAGCATTTATGTTCTCCCCGAGCGGAAGAAGTGAGGGGCAGAGAACGGACTTGAAGACCAGAATGGACTGGCTTGTCTGTGGTCACCCAGCTCAGGCCTTTGTGCCTCCAAGGCCCCTCCCTTCCCCTCTGTACAGGCCTCCTGTCAACAGCCGATAGGGAGGAGGGCCTGGGGCAGTATGGCTGCAGAGGCTCCATCCTGTCCCCAGGAGCAGCTCCAGGGAAGCAGGCAGAGGTGCCTGTGTGTCAGTGGAGGCCATGCAGAGTGCACCCTGGGGGCTCCTGGGGACTGGAGCCTCTTCCTGGAAAACCCATACCTGAGAGGGTGCATCCCAGGTTAGAGCCCCTCCTGGGGGATGCAGCTGGCTGGCAGGAGCTACCTGTCCTTCCGGGTCCCCAGGCCTAGAGGACACTCAAAGAGCAGGGAGCATGTGCCGTGGGAGACTGGCATCTTCAGGGGATGGTCACTGAACCATACACAGAGCTTCCTCCCGCAGACAGCTTTCCGGGGCAGCTCCCAGTCCAGCGGTTGGCTGCAGCGTTGCCTGGCCCAGCAATCTGTTTGTGAGAACCTCTGCAAGGCAGTCCCAAGGGAAGAAAATGTGATGACTAATAGAGACATGTCCTGGCAAATAGGCAGGCGGGCCTGGCACAGGCTGGCCTTCCTGCTGATACAACACAGGCTCCCAGCTTGGGCTGGGGCTGGTTGCAGTCTCTGAGAGGACAGAGGGGCAAGCTCCCTGTAGGTGGGCACTCTTGAGATCTGCACACTCCTCCCCACTCAGAAGGGGCACCATCCAGCTGGGGACTGATCAGACAGGCGCCTGCCCCTTCCCGCTGCAGTAGTTGGTGGGGAGGCGAAGCACAGAGCAAAGCGACAGGAGTGCTGAGTGGGTGGGACAAACAGCCGGTGGCTAAGGGTCTGCAGTGGTGCCATGCCTCGCAGAAGGCACCAGATGCAGTGGAAGGAGCACCTGAGGCCATAGGGCGGGCGTGGGGGGAATCCTAGGTATCTCTGCTAGGCCATTCGGCTCGAAGCAAGTTTCTGCATCGCTCTGAGGTGCAGCTTATGTTATATATTATATAATACCCTTACATTATACTATAATACTGTATTATATGATATATATTACACATATATTATATATTACATGTGTTACATATACACACATTTATATAGAATGTATTAAATAATACGTATTATTATATCCTTGACTGGACTTCTTATATCTCAGCATCGCTGTAAAAGTCAAATGAGGTCATGCCCATACAAGTAACTTGACAAACTGTTGTATGATCATAGGGGGTTTGTACTTCTACCCAAAGGAAGGTGGCAGGCAGCGTGCAGGGTTGGGGCATAGATCACTTTGAGTATTGTCAAGTTCAGTGATAGTTAAGACTTAGAATATGTCTTATGTCCTCTCAAGAGTTTCTTCCAGTGACTATTCCCATTGTCCCCCCAATATATCATGCATGGTACCTTCAGTTTTGTGGCTGTGCCACCCAGACTGTGGAGACAGTGAACTTGCCCCATCTGTTCCTGGTGTGTGACTTCAGCCAAGAATTGACCTCTGCAGAGGCTCAGCCTCTTCTTCCCACAGCCCGGGCGTTAGCAGTGCTGTTTGCTTTAGAGTGGTTAAGTAAGGTACTGCATGAGAAAATGTTAGAGAGTTGTACAAATAAAGCTCTTCTCATTGCCATGGACAATCGCGCTTCCTCAAACTGGTGAGGTACTGGCAGAGTGACTGCGTCTCTGAGCCACACTTCTGTGTGTGGGTGCTTTTTTCTTCCCCCCTCTTCCTTTCCTTTGGCCCTAGTGAGTCCAGGAGCATAGCACGGTGACCATGTTTTTTCTTTCTGTTTTGTTTTGTTTTGTTTTGAAGGGAGAGGAGGGGAGATAGTGAGACAGACTCCCTCATGCACCCCAACTGGGATCCATGCAGCAACCACTGTCTTGGGCCAATGCTTGAATCGATTGAGCTATTTTTAGTGCTTGAGGCCGAAACACTTGGACCAACCAAGCTTTCCTCAGTGCCTGGGACTGACTCTTGAACCAATTGAGCCACTGGCTGCAGGAGGGGAAGAGGGAACGAAGGGAGGTGGGGAGAGAAGCAGATGGTTGCTTCTCATATGTGCCCTGACGAAGAATCAAACTCAGGATATCCATATGCCGGGCCTACACTCTATCCACTGAGCCAACTGACCAGGGCCGACCTTGTTGTTTTATAATCAGAGTTGGGGGATAAAGTATAGGGTTCCCCCACTTTCCACAGCCATCCCAGCTCTCCTGGATTATCCTGTAATGCAGCCTCCATGAATACAGACAGGAGCCCCTAGCACTGTCTGGGTGCAGGCAGACAGACTCCCAAAAGAGGTCAGGATGACAGACATTTCCCTAAGAAAATAAGCCAAACTAGAGGGTGCCCTTCTCCTATGACCTCCTGCAGCCCCAGGAGAAAGGCTTTTACTGAGCTATTTCCTCAGTTCACTGACCTGCCTTCTAAGGGTTTCTGAGATGTTGGCCACCCTGATGCTAAGAAAAAAACAATGACTGTCTAAAAGGGGGTGGGGAGAAAGAAAAAAAACGAGGAAGATTTCTTTATGAGAAAGTCAGGGGTCTGTCTCAAAGAGGCACAAACTGCCAGTTACTAAATTACTCAAGAAGATGTAAAGTACAGCAGAGGGAATGGAATCAATCACATCGTAACAACTATGTGTGGAGCCAGGTGCATACTAGACTTATTGTGGGGATCACTTCGCGTCAGGCATATAAATGTCGAGTCACTATGCAGTACACCTGAAACTAATATAATATTGTGTGTCAACTGTAATTTTTTAAAAGGAGAATCTGTTTCTTGGAAACAGCATGCACCACTTGCAGGGGATTTTAGAAGAAGGTGAGGTGTGCAAGGCTAGAAAACCAGGCCCCGGCAGCCGCGCGGGCAGGTGAAGGCGGGCAGGATTGGGGCGAAGTCAGGAAGCACTCCATGAGGACTGCAGAATTACACCACCACTTTCAAAGGGGATGCCAGGCCAGCAGACTGTGTAGTGGTTGTTGTGCCTTTCTCCTTTGTCTTGCTGATATGAGACCTTGACTCGAGTTCTGTGCTGTCCAATAGAGTAGCCACCAGCCACAGGCGGCTATTTAAGTTTAAATTAATTAAAATGAAATACATTTTAAAAAAGTCAGCTCCTCAGGCCCACTGGCCACATTTCAAGAGCCCCCTAGCCACATCTGGCCGGGGGCTTCTGTTTTGAAGAGCACAGATGTGGAGTGTTTCCATCATTGCACAATGTTCTTTTGGACCGCGTGTCTCTAATCTGCCCAAACATTCTTCTGTTTGGGGCCAGGAGGCCACAGAGGAAATGAGAAAAGTTGTTTAAGAAATGCAAAGAGGAAGAACAACTTCACATTCAGCCGTTGACATTCAGAATCTGATCCTTCAATGATCAAATAGCTCTGCAAGTTGGGCTGTTGTCTTGAAAAACAAATTGCCACATCGCTTTTCCTCCCCGTTACACTTACACTTCAGCAACTGAGCCTGGACAAGTCAGCTGGGAGGTTTCCCCGCAGCACAGAGGGGAGCTGGGCTTAGCTGGAGTAGGGGGCGGGGAGGGAGCTGGGAGAAGCAACCTGCAAAATCAGAGCACAGCTTTTCTGAAGTGCAGGCCGAGTACGTGTCCTGCCTGAAGAATGTAGACAGGAGAAGAAAAGAAGTGAGGACAGGGACACAGCTTGGTCTGTGTTGACTGACTTGTCCTGTGCAGACTTGGGCTGGTGAGGGGAGGGGCGGCCTCAGGCGGGATGAGAGCCGTATTGGAAACAGTTTGCCTCAGATCAGCCTGGTGCGCAGCGGCACTAAAGTCGACCTGCAGCACGGGGTGGCTGCGGGAAGCCTTGTGGGCTTACCTTCTCAAGTTGCCTTTGGTCATCATGTGTGTGGGCACTGTGCTGGCAGCCTGCAGTGGCGTCCACGATGACAGGTGGAGACGGCTCACCACTGCAGAGACTGGCGTTGTCCTTCCAGGGCACAGAACTCTCTCACTAGTGGCAGCCAAGGTGGAGACAAGAAAACCTGAGGTGGCTGGCAGATTCTGACCCATATAAGCAAGACCCGGCAGAGATGCACTCCGCAGACTTCTCCCCGGCAGACAACGGACAGTCTCCAGACACTGGCGGAGGTGGAGAATACCCAAGCCCAGACCTCTGATCTCTCTTCAGTGACATATGACTGAGGAAGCTCCCTTCCTCTCACGCACCCAGAGATTGTCTTACGGAGAGAGGCAGGAAGAAGGAAAGTCCTGTGTTAGCAACTGAGGATTTTTATTCAATGGAGTCTGTGTAGTTCCTAAAAAAGCTGTATGCTTGATTGGATCAGAGTAAATTTAAACTGGGCTTAGTTAATATTTTCTTGCTAACAATTGGGTGAAGGCTCCAGAAAGGAAAGGTCAGAGTGACTGTTGGCAAGCTAGAAGCATTAGATTTTTCTCTATCTGAATCTAGAAACCCTAATATATAAGCAAAGATGGAGCAAATGATCAAGAATTAGCACCCCACAGAAGATCAGACCATGTTGGAGAAGACCAATGGGAGACTCAGAAAAAGGAACTCAAATGGGTGATCATGGGGATGTCAGCCACATTAATTCAGAATCTTCTCCTTTGTCCTAGTGAGGAAGAAACGGAGCCCGAGGTCAGAACCTGCTGAACATGTCATCACACATGTCCTTTGTGGTTGGTTGTATCATGCCATATCAGACGAGATATCGCAAATGACAAAATCCAACTCAAATCAGCAAACAAGGAGTTCACTGCTCTGTGTGACTGAAAGTCCACTTATATTCTGTCCCCACTCCAGCTATGTTTAGTTGTAGGGCCCTAATGATGCCATCGAGTCTCATTCTGTACTCTTTTCTCAGCTCTGCTGTTCTTCATCTTGGCTTCGCTGTGAAGTAATTCCATGGTGGCAGTATGGTGCCTAGCAGCTCCACAAACCCAACAAGAATAGCTCATGCTTTTCTCCTCAAAGTCCCATAAACTGTCACATTGTTTTTATTGGCCCTGATTGTGTCTGACATCTATTTCACCCAATCTCTGTTGTCCAGAGAATTCAGTGTACTAATTGGCCAGGCTCAGTTTGCATGTTTTCCTGGAGGTTGGGATAGGGTTAACTCCACCTGCCATTCACGGGTTAATGGAGAAGGGAGAGAGGGTGCTGAGCAGTCCAAAAAACTTGTGAAGTCAACTGCGGTTGGTAATTACTATACAGGGTGTTGGACTTAATTATTCTCAAAATGTTATGTTGTTATCATCAAAGGGACTTAGGCTTAGTTATTGGTAGGTAGATTGTAAGTAGACGTCTACATAAACCATCTTGACCTATTTCAGTATCATGGTCAAGATTCTGACTCCCATTGTGTAGACTTAAGGATGTGCTCTCTTACAGAGAGTGTCAGAACACACTGTGGGTTAGAAGGTGAGTTTTGCAGTGCCTGCTTTCCTGACTCCCTGGGAAATACTGTGGCCAAAGGGGTCATTAATGTCTAACCTCTTGTTTTATTTGTGTTGTAATTCTAAAGCCCAGACTATTGGTATCCCCTGGAATTTGCCCTTGGGTCATGTCAAACTTTAAGATAATATTGAGGTAGTGCATATTTGCATAAACTTTCAAGGTGAAATATTTTTAGTGTTTTTCTTGTGGCTGAAATTTGATTTTCTTTCCCTTTCTTTTCATTAACTCCCATGGATTCAAAAACCTTTATATCTGAAGAGGGCATAGGACCAAACAGACCCTAAACCTGGGGGGAATGCAGTAGTGGAGACCTTGAGAGCAATCCAGAGCGCTGGTCAAAGGTATCAGATAACTATCAAGGTCCCCATGTTTATGCTCTCCCAGCCTTCGTTTGTGGGGGAGGTAATGGATTGAATATTGTTTCCCAAAATTCATGTCCACCTGCAATTTTAGAATGTGACTTTATTTGGATATAGATTTTTTTTTTTTTTGCAGATTTAATTAGTTAAGATGAGATCAGACTGAATCAGGGTGGGCCACAGAGAGACACATGGAGGGAAGCAAGCCATATATTTAGACAGAGGCAGAGAATGAAACTGCAAGCAATCTTTGCAGATACAAGCCAGGGAACTCCAAGGAATGCCGGAAGTCACCAGAGCTGGAGAGGCAAGCAAGGGTTCCTCCCCAGAGTCTTCAGAGGGAACATGGACCTGTTGAGCGATGATTTCAGACTTCTGGCCTCCAGACTTGTGAGAGAACACATTTCTGTTGCTTGAAGCCACCCAGTTTGTGGTCATTTGTCACAATAGCCTGAGGAAATGAATACAGAAGCTTTTTAAAGAAATCTAAGTCCCTGAGCAAAGTGCTAGTTAGAGAACAGAAAAGCTGACATTCTATGAAGTCCCCTTAGTGGTTCCTTAACAGGACCTTTTAAGGGATTAATTTCTGCTTTGAGACAAAGTTGGCCTGCCCTTGCCGCATTCATCTAGAAGGCCGGCACATTCAGTTCTGTAGGTTGTGTAGCCCGGGGGTGAGAAGGGATGGCAATCCTGTCTGTGCTCCATCAGCAAGCCTGGGGTGCTGGTGCAAAGCCACACTAACTCTCCCTCAAAAGGAAGTTTTCTTTTCTTCAGTACTGTGTCTTTCTCAAACTGTGTTCTGTGGGGCTGAGGCTGTCCAGAAGGTGTATGTCATTAGCTAATTCACATGAAAGCAATTGATAGACTAGCAGTGGCCCTTATCTGGCTGTACACAGACCCCAACACGACCCAGACTCAGACAGAATCCTTTGTTCTTTCCATAAGCGCGCACACACACATACACGCACACGCATGCACGCACACACATACAATCACACACTTTCAATATTTTGTTGATCTTTGTTATTTGCAGACTTTGTGTTTGTGAACCTATATACTCACTAACACTTGTTCATAAACCAAACTCAGTGCTCACTATGGATGTGTATGAAGACTCATGGACATGCACGGGCATGCCAGTGAAAAGTTTGCGTTGCCCGCTGTTCACAGCGGAGATCATACAAGGTGATCCTCCGCCTTCCTGTTTGATACTGTAAACAGATGTTCTTTTCAGTGACATTTGTCTGTATTTTTGTGACATTCCTTGGTGATTTTGCTGTTTAAAATGGCCCCCAAGTATAGAGCTGAAGTGCTGTCTATTGTCCCGCAGCACAAGAACGCCGTGATGTACCTTCCGGAGAAGATACATGTTAGATAAGCTTCATGCAGGGTGACTCACCCTGCTGTGGGCCGTGAGTTATGCTAATAATTCAACACAAGTATTTTAAAAGGTGCCTTTAAACTGAAACAGACATTAAAAGGTTATGTATAGGTGGTTGTTGAAAATGTGACCAGAGGCTTTTAGGAACCTAACCCTGTATTTCCCCGAGGAGCAATGGTTCAGGATTCACTACTTCAGTATTGACTTTCTACAACACAGCTACCACAAATAGCAAGAATCAACTATCTAGTTTCCCTCTAGGCCCTGTGAAGGGAATAGCAATGAATTGGTCAGCATCTTCGCCCCCAAGTGCCTCTCTTTATATCACAGAATGAAAGAAGTCCTGGAATACCGGAGCTTGAGAAAATTCTAGGTTCACAAGTGTGAAGATTATATCTCTCATTTAGCAAACATCTTCCAAACACCCAGGACCTGGAAGAGGGCAGTGCCAATGGGAGGCAGGGGTTCGCCCTTGAGAGTTGAGCATTTTTGCCACAGTAGTGAGGAACCACTGAGCCACTTCACCCGCAGGTGTTGTAAAGTACCAAAGGCTACAGAATTAATATTAATATTTTAGGAAGCTTGGAGAACATTTTATTAATTTGGGTTAAGGTGTGCAGAGAAATTGTGAGAATAGTCTCTGTACTGTGTGATTAGCATAACCAGGATGGCTCTTGCCATTGTATTGTAAATGAAAAGGGAAGGAAAGCATAGATTCCCTGACATTCCACCACACCTGTGGGGAAAGAAGTGAATGGCTAGCCAGGTGCAGGAAGGGAAAAGCCAAAATAAACCTTTTCTTATAACTATGAGCCATTGGCGGGCATTTGTCCCCACGGAAACTACCTCTCTTATGTAAATGCATGTGGTTAATACGTTTGACTCTGGACAGAGAGATGGTGGATGAACATTAGAAAATATAGGAAGGCCTTTTAATATGTAAAGAGATATCTTTCTACCATTGTGTTGACTTGTAAATTTTGTTTTCTCCAAAATGATGTATGGTTTGCAAATTGAACGTGGTCCTATCATGTTAAAGGACATATGACTATAACCAATAGCGGTAAGGGGCTCCTAATTACAATTTTTGCTTCTGTACTTCCCACTTACAAAACTATAAAAACTAAGTAGAACAAAGGGCCAGCGCGCTCTCTGTCAGATTTCTGTCGGAGTTCCCGCTGCTTGGCCAAGCTAGACAATAAAGCTTTGATGTGTAAATGACAGACCTTGCTCCTGTCTTCCATATTTCAGGTCCCTCCGAATTTGGATTAACTGTAGTGATTGATTCAGCAAGCCTCCTTGGCCCCAGGCAGAGCAAGGCAAACAAAAATAAAATAAAACAAACAAAACCAAAAATCTACTCACAAATAGCAAACAGAAATTAGAAAACATAAATAGTAAAGGCAAAACGCCACCTAACAATAGGCATCTCATAGGAAATGATTATTTGCTGTTGGCCTAGTTCAATTATATCACCCCAGTGTAGAGACATTTCAGAAAAGAAGTAACAAAGAAATTCATCCACTTTTCTCTTAAAGATGTGTTGGAATCACTAATTCTTTTAATCTTCATTAAAAACTAAACAAAACAGCAAAAACACTCCCCTTCCCTTGCCAAATGGAGAAAAGAGAAAGGGTCTTCCATTCATTGTACTAACTGGGCTCAGGGCCTCAGAAAACAGGTTTCAGAGTGGCTGTGAAATTACAAGGCTGGACTCAGGGCCACAGGCGAGCTGGCTTCCTGGACAGAGAGCATTCACCTACCACCGATTCTCCATTTGAATAGTTTTAAGAGAATTAAGGCTGAAGTTTCACCTGAAACTTACCTGAAGAAATTTACCCTTAAGAAATGACTCATAGTACAAATTAATTTTGGAAAATTATTTACTTAAGGGGAATGTTAAAACTATGAAAGAAAACAAACTTCAAATTAGCCTCAGGGAATTGGGGGCCAACCGACACATATTTATGGTATTTTTAGTGCCTTCTCATGCAAAGTACTCTGTAGTTTCCCAATTTAAAACCTGCTTTTGCCCCTGAGTAACCCTAGGTGAGTTACTCCAAGCTATCTTGGAGCCCTTGTGTCTTTACATGAACATTTCTAAGTCACAGAGTCCTTGTGAAAGTCAAATGACAATTCACAGGAAAGAGCTACATAAATTATAAAAAGGGCCATGCAAATGGTAGTAATTATCATTATTGGAGCCACCTGAGTGTTACCCCAGGCTCATTTCCCACCTCACCCTTCACTGGCTCTGTGTTCCAGTTGAGCCAACCACCAGATGTTCCAGATGTTTCTTTCTGCCTTGGCTCAGGCGTTTCTCTTCCCTCTCTGTGTGTCCAAACGCTACCATTTTCTCAGGAACCACTTCATATTTTATTGCAGTTATAGCAATTTCTTTTGATCCTTCCAGCTGAATGAAATCTCTCTCTCCCATGAACTCCCGCAGTATGTTGTCTGCACAGAACTTATGCCATGTGCCATGTTACGCCTTACGTGGCAGCCATTTTGCGTGAAAGTTGTATGGTCTCTATTGGTCTGCAGGCTCCTTGAGGACCAGGACTGTACCTTATGGTGCCTCTCTCCTGCAAGATACTTAGCTCAGCAACTCCACAGTGTGTTGAATGCATTTATGCATTTTCCAGGTTGATCAACCCAGCCAGCCCCCTTTGCACGGGCTCTCACTTTCAAGGGTTCTTTGAAAAGTACGATTGTCTCTGAACACTCAGTTCTGCAGATGTGATCTGACTGTGTTAAGAAAGCTTCTACAATTTGCACAAGGGCCACTTAACTATGTCTTGCCTGAATAGTCAGATTTTTTATTCTTCCCTCGAAGATCTCTGTTGTGGGTGTTGATAGTCCTATTTTCTGCTACTTTGTTTAATATATAGTGTTTCCTTTTTCCTCCTACCTCAGTGCCCCACTCATATTTCAGGTTGGGACCTACTCCTAATTTAGAGCTCTCTTTCCCCCTTTTGCCAACTTCTATTATGAATCTACCTTTGCCTCCCAGCTTAGTGTATCCCAAGGTTCTCTTTACCACGCCACAGTCACAGAGCTCCAGGAAAAAGCAACCTGGTCTCATCTCTCCAGGCAGAGGAGAACAGAAGCTCCATATCCACACATGCTGCAGATGACTTTTCCAGGCTACCTGAATCATTACCAGCTAGAAGCAGCGGTCATTGGGACTTGGACGTGAGCTGCAAAGTATAGAATGGTGACAACAATTCCAGTGCCATGCGGACTTTTCCTGGATGTGGACTTTTCCTGGACTCCTGCTCCTTGTGACAGCTCCTAACAGACTGAACTGGGGTTGGGATGCATTTATCAGGGATTTGGCATGGTGTTGGGGCCAACGTGGACTTGGTGAACATGTTAAGGACACTACTCTTTTATGGATTCTTGCTGTATTGGCCAAGAGTTTGCTTAAGGGTTTTAATCACTGTAAAAAAAAAAAAAATAGAAGACTAGATAAAGAAGATGTGGCACATATACACCATGGTATACTACTCAGCCATAAGAAATGATGACATCGGATCACTTACAACAAAATGGTGGGATCTTGATAACATTATACAGAGTGAAATAAGTAAATCAGAAAAAAACAAGAACTGCAGGATTCCATACATTGGTGGGACATAAAAGCGAGACTAAGAGACATGGACAAGAGTGTGGTGGTTACGGGGGGCTGGGGGAGGGAAGGAGGGAGAGGGGGAGGGGGAGGGGGTACAGAGAAAACTAGATAGAAGGTGACGGAAGACAATCTCTCTTTGGGTAATGGGTATGCAACAGAACTGAATGATAAGATAACTTGGACATGTTTTCTTTGAATATATGTACCCTGATTTATTGATGTCACCCCATTAAAATAAAAATTTATTTATAAAAAAAAAAGAAAAAGAAGGCTTCTACAATACCAGAGTGTAGATTGGAACCAAGGGGGGGTGGTGCTAAAGACAAGTGCAGGACACTAGCACTCATGGGTTTGGGCTAATAAGGGTCAGCATCAGTGTGGTGGAAAACACCAAGGAAGAACTTAAGGTGACAGTTCTTTCAGGAAAGGAACTGTCTGTCCCAAACTGTGTTTTTATAAGGGTTGTGGTTTTCAAACATTTTTTGTTGGCTGCGGGTATTACAGATAACATTCATTCCCTTCCACCCATCACCATGCATATTTGTTTTGCTTCTGAGGGAGGAGAGAAGAATTTATGAAGGAAGAAGACACCCCCTCCACCACCTTATCCTCCCCCAAATGGAGGGTAGATGGGTGTCAAGGCATCTGTTTCCTGTCAGCCCTGTGGAGTCAGTGTCATCGTTACAGACAGGGGACTGCAGGGTAGTACTATATAGTTGCTGATAGAAATAGTTGAGAGACTATAGGACTCTGTTCAGGTTGAGCTTCTTCAGGGCCAGGGAGACAAAGCCGCCTGGAGCAGAAGTGATGGACTGGTCACATGATGGGATTTGGGCAGGATGAGTTTGGGTAGAGTGAGGACAAGTTGGCAAGGATATTAGAAGCTTAGTGATGAAGATACATTTGACACTATAGACTGAAATCACTGGGGAAGGCTTTCTGAAGGAGAAATGTTCTGTTTTGGACCTCCACAGGTGACTAGGACTTTAAGAAGCTAAAAAGAAAGAAGAGGTTAATTTCAGCTTCTGGTTATATGATAGGCCAGATGTCCTAGAAAGCCTTCCCATATAACACTGCTAAACTTGCTGGATACAGAATTCCTTTAAAATGCATCACCAAGTTTGCAAAAAAACAAAGCAAAACAAAAAAGCCCCAAAAAAACAAAAATGAGAGGGGGCTTAAAACAAAGAGAGTCACTCTTGCTTTTTGTAGTCCCGATTGTCTAGAGCAGGGATTAACAAACATCTTCTGTAAAGGGTCAGATAACAAATATCTTGGCTTTATGAGCTCATATAGTTCTCCGTTGCAGCTACTTAACTCTGCCTTTGTATCATAAATGCAGCCATAGAGAATATATAAAGAAAAGAGTGCAGGAGGAGTTGACTTGCAGTAGACTTGAGTTTGCCAGTTTCTGATCTAGAGCCTTGGAGATTAATACCTTTGGTAGATCTTCAGATCTAGGATCCACACAAAGTGAGAAGATAGAACCAAGACAACCCTCATACACATAAAATAGGATCCCCAGGTAAAGAGTGGACCAGGAGAATGTGGCCTCTTGCAAAGGAAAGCAGGCACGGAAACTTGCTTTATCAGGTTGGGTTCTGAATGATAAAAGAACAGTATTTCCCTTGTGAATTTGTTATTATAGGTAGGTCTACTTAAGTGGTATTGGAGTTTAAATTTATACTATCTGCACTATACAGGAAACGTCAAGCTAGAAAACGAACTTAGACTGATTCTTGATTGGTGGGGCCTTAGGGCATCTTACCAAATATACGATATGTTCATAATCCAAAATCACAAACCACACAAGGAAGCTAGCCATTGTGAGCAAGAGTCATCAGAAGCAACAACAAATGGCAGAATAGTCTCTCGGGGATTTGCTGTATTACAATTATTGGTTATAGGAAAGGATTAAAGAAATTAAAAGAGGAGTGAAAAAAGAACAGAATATTTCAGGAAGGGGAAGAAGAGAAGCAAAGATTCAACCATAGGGATGAGAACATGTTGAGGAGCAAGGAGGTAAAGGTCCTAGGAGGTGTTCATATGAGGGTATTAATGAATAAGTTAGTTAACATCGATTAAACTCACAGTGTGTACCCAGCACTGTGCCGGGCACTAGAAGCAGAGATGACTAAGAGACACAGACTCTGTCTTCAAGGAGATCTCAGTCTAGGAGAATCAGGTAAATAAATAAATGCCACAAAATATGATAGGTACTTTGATCTAAAAAGGTACAAAATATAGCAGAGGCAAAGGAGGAAGCTGTCCACTCTACCAAAGGAAGTCAGGGGCAGCTTCTTGGAGGAACTTCTGCTTGAGTCAAGCTCTAAAGAATCCACTGGAGTTTGAACTTCATCCTGTAGGGGATGGGCAATTATTAAACAGTTTGAAGGAAAGAGGAAAGTAAAATGGTCAGACTTACAGTTAAAAAGAAAAATTCTGGCTCAGTACAGTGAACAGAATGGAGAGTGAAGAGATGAGAGATGGGAAGACCAAATGGGATATGGTTTGGATAGTCATGCGAAGATACGGCAGAAATATGGGTTACTTTAGAATTTTGTTCATTTGGGGGTAATAAGCAGGAGTGACACGGATTTAATGGCTGTGCCCCATTGATGACCCTATGATCCTACACCACCTCCTCTCCAGTGTGTCTGGGAGTTCCCTGGGTTGTCTCCAAAGTGTCATGAATGAGTGTACCCCCTGCGTGGTTCCTCCATGCCCTGCCCGTGGTCTTCTTACCACCACAGGCTGTTGTGCTGTGACCTGGGTCAGGTGGGGGAGGGGCAGCTCTCCTTTTCCTTTGGTGTTAAGTATGTTGGAAGAGGGCTGCTTGTTCTCTCATAATTGTACAGCTTTTTATAAAATGGTCCCTTGAATAGTTACTTACCTAAGACTCCCTGCTCTCTAGGAGCTGCAGAGGGGACTGTGGGGGAGAAGCCCACCTGCCCAAGACCATCCTCACAGTGGTCCTCACTTCTGACAGCCCAGCCCATTGGTCCTGGCTCCATCTTTCCTTAGAACACCCTGCAGGAGCTAAAGCAGGTGGTGAGGCAGGGGATGGATTTGGTTCTCCCAGGATGTGACTTAGCTCCCATGCTATGGTCTCACTGAGCCTTCTCTGTCATTTTGCCAGAAAAATGCCATTCCTGAGACCGAAGTGGGCTATCCATGCACTATGGAACCTAGAGCTCAGAGTCGATGAGATACTGGGGTGGGGGGCACAGAGGGGGCTGGAAAGGTTTTCAGGACTAATGGGAAAGACTATTGAAAAGATCAGTCAAGGTCTTTAATGCCTGCCCAATGAGTCTATTTCCCCCACATGTTAGTGTTTCTTCGAGAGTGGACCGGTTTATATCAGCCTCTGCCTTACTTGGGGAGTTGGCTCAAAGTTTCCACTGTGGGACTATATCTGAACCAGAAGCCCTGGTGAGTGGGGTTTGGGAAACTTGCAGTTTTAACTAGTGCTCCCTCGGTGATGGTTTGAAAATCCACACACATTTCTGTAATTGGGTTCGTCTGTCGTGTCTTTAGGTAAATTAAAGGCTCCTGGTGTAGGTGCTGTGTCTACAGTTTTTCTTGCCTCCTCACGAGCACAGGCACATGGTTGGTGTACAGTATATATTCACAGATGGTGAGCGAAAGAATGCCATGCTGAAAGCAGGATGACTGTGCTCCTAAGCTGGCCCCTCTGACAAAACATTTGACACGCATTTCTTTCTCATTCTTTGGTTCTGTAAATATTCACAGTGCTATGTCTATGGCAGGCCCTTGGCTGGGTGCTGGGTCCCGAGAGCATTCAAGTGGCTGAGGGGCGCTGGCACCGGAGAAGGAAGCAACGATGGGGTGAGACTTCTCAGAAGAAAAGCTGCCCCCAGTCGAGGGAAGGAGAAAATCCTAGGATTCTTTTTTAGGAGGCTTTTCTTAGGAGTTATAATTTCTGTATTGTTCCGTCTCCCCAAATGAAGAAAGACACCTCAATTCCTCCCTAATTCCCCAGCTTCAGGGCACGGCGGACAGTTTGAAGACTCTTGGAGTCAGGAGATAAAGAGAAGCATTATGTTTCATTGAGTCCCGTTTGATCTTTATACCATCAACACAGAGGCTCAGAGCTTCCCTGTTTCCCTTTTCCTCCAAGTTCACCCAGAAGGCCAAGGGCTCTTTGATGTTCAAAGATAGTTTGAACGATGTGCCTGGTCCTTTGTGCCCCAGCGTGCTGCTGGCAGACTTTTCTGACTCAAGTCAGGGCAGATGAGAATTCCTCGTCTCTTTCAGAGGCAGATCCCAGAGCCGCTAAGAGGGGGAAGAGTGTGTTCTTTAATAAATGCCCTTTTCTCTGGGTCTCAAATGGAGTTTTTGACTCTTGCTCATCTCTCTTCTCTCAACCTTATTTGTAATCAGAAAATCCTCTCCGTAATTTTGGTTGTATCAGAGTAGCAAGGAAGATTTAGGGGCCAAGCAGACCTTCAAGAATAGCTATGCATTGCCCTGGCCAGTTAGCTCAGTCGGTTAGAGCAGTGGTCCTCAACCTTTTTTGGGCCACGGACCGTTTTAATGTCAGAAAATATTTTCACAGACCGGCATTTAGGGTGGGACGGATAAATGTATCACATGATCGAGACAAGAATCTAGAGTGAGTCTTACACGAATGTAACAGAGGGAATCTGGTCATTTAAAAAAAAATAAAACATCATTCAGACTTAAATATAAATAAAACAGAAATAATGTAAGTTATTTATTCTTTCTCTGTGGGCCGGTACCAAATGGCCCACGGACCAGTACCGGACCATGGCCCAGGGGTTGGGGACCACTGGGTTAGAGTGTAGACTTGAAACACCAAAGTTGCAGGTTTAATCCCCAGTCAGTACACATATGGGAAGTGGCTGATGAATGCACAACTACGGGGAACAGCAAATGAATGCTTCCCTTTCTTTCTCTCTCCCTTCCTCTTTCTGTCTCTCTAAAGTCAATCAATCAATCAATCAAGCAAGCAAGCAAGCAACAGAAGAAAAGAAAAAAAAATTAGCCTCCTCCTTCAGGCAAAACTCAGGAGGCTGAACTCAGCATGTATCTCTGAAACATATAACTTCAGGAACCTCAAAGGAATAGATGCCCACAATTCCAGAAAGAAATAAAAAACACAATGGGGACCTACCCATTTTTTAAAAAAATAATCACATTTGCTTTTTAATTTTTTTTAATTTATTTTTTTAGAAAGGAGTGGGGGGAGAGAGAAGAGGAGAGGAGCAGGAAGCACCAACTCCCATATGTGCCTTGACCAGGCAAGCCCAGGGTCTCGAACCAGCGTCCTCAGCATTTCCAGGTCGACGCTCCATCCACTGCGCCACCCCTACCCATTTTTAACACTGTTTTGAGGCTGTTTCTGTGTTGTAGGAAAATGCCAGGGGCCTGCGTCTTGAGCAGTTGTGACCAGCAGTCTCCTCTTGGGTGCCAGTGAAGCCGCAGGACTTGGCCGGATTAGGACCAGTGCTTGGGGGTCTTCCCAGGCCCAGTGATAGCAGGAGCAGGCGACAGCTTTGCAGTTGCTCAACACCCAGGGGAACATGATGTAAGGGAGGGAGGGTGTGTATTAGTTTGCCTCCATTGGTCACCTAGTGACTTTAAGTAATGGGGATTTAAAGGAAGGACATCTATGAAATAAGGGAGACAGGAATGTCACAGTATCCCTAGAAAAAGCCATATAGCTGGCCAGCCTCAGAGACACGAGAACATAGCTTGGGAACTGGAAAGATGCAGTTCTAGTAATGAGGCTCTCTTCTCCCACCCTCTCCTCCCCACTCTGGCACTTATTGGTGCCTTACATTATGGTGACTCAGAATGACTTAGTCTCTGCTTCTAGCAACCAGGTGACTACCAATCACCTGTCTCCTCCTCCAGCTTTTATATATGTTTGTTTCTGTTGACTCAGGTCTTCGGCTGACTCATCAATTCTGCTTCCTCTTGGACTGTCACGGCCTGTCTTCTTGCTATGTTTTCTTTCTTTGTGTTTTTAAGTGCCCCAAACTAGCTATTGACTGTCCTTCCCTGTATTT
This sequence comes from Saccopteryx bilineata, assembly GCF_036850765.1. Lineage (NCBI taxonomy): Eukaryota > Metazoa > Chordata > Mammalia > Chiroptera > Emballonuridae > Saccopteryx > Saccopteryx bilineata. Next base: position 32,560,986 of record NC_089495.1, on the reverse strand, counting down.
CCTTTTAAAATTCAAGAGAAAGAGAATTTGATTGGGTCAAGGGAATCATTATCCATTCTGGGCAATGAGCTTTGGTTTGAGACCCTTGATAGGCTACTTTTCAACTTATAGACTAGCTAACCTGGTCGGCTACAGGCAAGACTCTCCCCTGCTTCAATCAACTCAGCCAGAGGTACCAACTGATTTGTTCACAGCAGGACAACACAAACAAGAAAGCATCTAACTAAAGTTTATTCCTTATATGGGTGCAGTGGGTTGAGCAGTTTTTTTCAAAAGGGGACTGTGAATATATAGTTTGAAGACTAGTATGCTTAGTGCAATGAGCCTGGGTGGGGGGGAGACAGATATGTGGATTTGGACTGTAATTCTACTTAGCAGCTGAGTGACCTTGAGTAAGTCACTTAATTTTTCTAAACTCATTTTCTGATCTGCAAAAATGGGGATGGGGATAATATATATTGTAGTGAATTGTGGATTAGAGAGAAATGACCTAAAGTAGCTAATTAATGGTGGGTGCTCCGGTGCTCCAGAGATAGCTTTTATTATGGCAATGCTACACTGGTCTATCTGATTCTGGATTTTGCTTGTCACTGACTTTGACATAATTTTGGTAGCAGGAACCCATATCTTTATTCATATCCCATGGTTCCTACAATGTCAACGTTGGTGATAAAAATGAGAAAGAGCATCATTAAGGAGCATTCAGAATATATTCCTTTTTTATTAATTTATTTATTGTGTTTACATAGATTCTAGTGTCTCCCCTGTATTCCCCCCAACATCTCCCCTACCCCCTCCCAACAGAATATATTCTTGATTGTGTCATCACATCTCATCTAAGTCTGAATAGGAATAATAGGCAAAATTTGAGATGTTTCTTCTTCAATAGTTCAACAGGAATGACTCCAATTGTTAATACTGAAATGAGAGGCCCTGGCCAGTTGGATCAGTGGTAGAGTGTCGGCCTGGCATGCAGGAGTCCCGGGTTCGATTCCTGGCCAGGGCACACAGGAGAAGCGCCCATCTGCTTCTCCACCCCTCCCCCTCTCCTTCCTCTCTGTCTCTCTCTTCCCCTCCTGCAGCCAAGGCCACTGGAGCAAAGTTTCCCAGGGCACTGAGGATGGCTCTGTGGCCTCTGCCTCAGGCGCTAGAATGGCTCTGATTGTGGCAGAGCGATGCCCCAAGATGGGCAGAGCATCGCCCCCTGGTGGGCATGCCAGGTGGATCCCCGTCGGGTGCATGCGGGAGTCTGTCTGACTGCCTACCTGTTTCCAGCTTCAGAAAAATACACACACACACACACACACACACACAAAACTGAAATGAGAAACTAGGCACATTTTCTTAGCTAGTCTCTTTAGCAATTCATTGGAAAATATCTGCAATACCTTTGTAGTAAGATGATTTGAGTAAAATTTAAGAAACGATGGAGACAGTTCAGAGATGCATTCATAAGATAAATGCAGATTCAGAATCAGAAACTGTAATGTCTGGTTGTCACTGGCATCATGATTAACACAGCAGGAGCCATCCTGAACGACAATCAGGAGCAATCTGCCAAAGAAATCAAAACCGAAACGTTCTTCCCCCATTATGATCCCTGACAAAGAAATCTAGGTGATGGTGCCAGGCTTTCTGATAACTTCCCTTGGCTAGTTTGGTACATGCTCTACTCCTCTGCCTTCTTCTCAATTTCAGGATTAAATCCATCAGACAGAGCTTCTCGCCAATCCTTTCATGTAAAGAATTCCTGGATAAGCTGCACATAGCATAGCCAAGTTTTCTGAATATCAATGTGATTCCCCACAGAAGGAACCCTTTGTAGGTGGATAGATCATGTTGATCATCTACGAATGGTTTGATTCATCAGGCGGCTTCTCTCTGCACCCATTCTGAGACACTGGGACCAGGGGGTCCACGCAGCTAACTGCAATCAATCATCCTGAGGCATTGGGTCCAGGAGGCCTTCTCCCTTCAATGTCCTCACAGAAGTTTTCTGGTTTGGGACCTGTAGTGCCACAAGGCCCAACTCTCAGGACTTCACGCTGTTCATTCAGGCTGTTGACAAATATGGCATCAGGAGTACTGGCACTTGATGGAACAATTAGACTATATAACTGTGTTTGGTACTATAAATTATGGCGGGTTTGGTGAAGATATGTTTTGGTGGAAAATCTTTTTTTCAGTAGGTGATGAAGGCTACTGTTTTGGGAGAAAATTCTTTTTCCAGAAGGCTGCAAAGACTGTTTTTGGTAGAAATAAAGGGAGGCAGGAAAATGCGTAGCTGCAGGAAAGCTTCACTTTGCAGAAGAAGAGGTAAATCACAGACTATGAGACCTTGAGTTGGTGAATCTGACTGCACCAGCCTATGAGACAACATTCAAGTTCTAGCGAAGTTCTCCTTTCCCACTGAGATTGCTGATGGGTGGAGGACGTGGGAATGTCTCTCTGTGAGCTTGTCCACTTTTACATTGGGTTATTGAGTCAACAAATATTTACTGAGCAACACTGTGTGTCAGGCACTATTCTAACAGGTTAAGAATTTAGTAAAAAACAAGGCAGATTTCTTAGAAATTTAGACCATATTGTTTTTCCACTTACAAAGAGTGCTGTTAGAAACATTTTGCACTGCTTTGAACACACAGAGGAACTTGTGTGACAGTTTTTCAAAGATATATATTCTTAGAGATGGAATAGCTGGGTTGCAGATTACGTACATTTTCAACCTAACTATATATTGGTAGGCCAAGTGATTGTTCAAATTAAACTTCTGAAAGCAGGGCATTGTTCCATATTATTGCCAGTCCATCATATTGCTAGACATTGATTTTTTGCAGTCTTATAAGTATATAATGGTATCTCACTATGGTTTTAATTTTTATTTTTTTGACTACTGGTGTGATTGGGCATCTTTCATATATTTGTTGGTCATTTGGATTTCCTTTCCTCAGATTTTTCAGAACTTTGGCCCATTTTGTTTATTCTTTCCTATTTTCTGAGGGCTGAATACTTAATTTGTCATATTACAAAATTCCATATAGGCAAAGTGTTAGATGTGTTAAATGTGAGTGGTGGGTGCATGAGTGTCTTTTATATTTTTATTCTTCATGGTCTTTGTTGTTTATTTGCTTTTTGTTTCTATAACATGTTCTAATAAAACCTTTTATAATTTTGAGGAAAAAGATTCCACATATGGCCTGACCAGGTGGTGGCGCAGTGGATAGAGCATGGGACTGGGATGCGGAAGGACCCAGGTTCGAGATCCCGAGGTCGCCAGCTTGAGCGCGGGCTCATCTGGCTTGAGCAAAGAGCTCACCAGCTTGGACCCAAGGTCGCTGGCTCCTGCAAGGGGTTACTCGGTCTGCTGAAGGCCCACGGTCAAGGCACATGTGAGAAAGCAATCAATGAAACAACTAAGAAGTCGCAACGCGCAACAAGAAAGTGATGATTGATGCTTCTCATCTCTCTCCGTTCCTGTCTGTCTGTCCCTGTCTATCTCTACCTCTGTAAAAAAAAAAAAAAAAAGATTCCACATATGTCTGGGTCTGCCTCTATGCTGTCTAATCTCTTCTATACCTCCCCTTTTCCGTACCAACACTTCTCTTTCTTAATTAATATAGTTTAAAATAAGTTTTCACAACTGTAGGGCAATCCCCTTCTCCACCTTGTTCTTTAAAATCCTCTTGACTATTCTCAGCTGTTAGTTCTTCCATATAGTATTTAGAATTAGCTTTTCAAGACAATTAAAACAACCTATTAATATTTATCTATTTATCTATCTATTTATTTATTTATTTTTGTGACAGAGACAGAGAGAGTCAGAGAGAGGGACAGATAGGGACAGACAGGAAGGGAGAGAGATGAGAAACATCAATTCTTTGTTGCGGTTCCTTAGTTATTCATTGGTTGCTTTCTCATATGTGCCTTGACTGTGGGGCTACAGTGGACCGAGTGATTCCTCGCTCGAGCCAGCAACCTTGTGCTCAAGCTGGTGAGCTTTGCTCAAACCAGATGAGCCTGCACTCAAGCAGGCAACCTCGGGGTCTCGAACCTGGGTCCTCCACATCCCAGTCTGACATTTTATCCACTGCGCCACTGCCTGGTCAGGCACAACCTATTAATATTTAGACTGATATTTCTTTGACTTTATAAAATAATTTGGGTTGAATTAGCATATTTAATATATTGATATTATAAGCCATCAACATGGTGAAAAAGTCTCGTACTTTCCTTTAATACTTTAGATGTAGTTTAGTTTTTTTTTGAACATATTTATGATAGCAGATTTAAAGTCTTCGTCTATTAAGTTCTATGTTTGGGGTCCCTCAGGGTCAATTTATGACTGCTTTCTTGTCTCTGTGTATGGACCATACATTCTTGTTTATTAGCATGTCTTATGTTTTGTTCTTGAAAACTGAGTATTTTCAGCGATATAACACAGTAACTATAGAATTCAAATTTACTTCCCCTTCCCACACTTTATTATTGGTGGTATTTGTTTTGTGACTTTTCTGAACTAATTCTGTAAAGTCTGTGTCCTTTGTTATATGTAGCCACTGAATTTCTGGCTTGGTTGTTTAGTGGTAAGCTAATGATTAGGCAGAGATTTTCTTAAATGCCATGAACCAGTATGTCCCCAGTATTTGCTGTGGGACTCTTTGGGTGTGTGCTGAAAAACAGTTTCAGTGCTCCAATGGCAGTTGACAGCTCTGTCCTAGCCTTTTCTTCCTGCTTGCACAGAGCTTTAGTGTCAGCCAGATGAAGGCCGCCTCAAGTCTTTCTTTAGGTATGGGGCCTTCTACATTCCAGAAATTTGTTGGTGCTCTTTAAAGCCCCCTATGAACATCTAATTCTTTAAATTTTCCTTGAAGATTTTTCCCCCCACTTCTTATTACAAGGGTAACATAGCTTTGGCAGCTACGATTTTAAATAATTGCCACTGGTTGTTTTTTTTACGAGTGCCCTAGATAAAGTTGTTCAAACAGAGGAGTTCCAATCCAGTCAAATGAAGACAGTCTCTGAGAATGGAGCTTTTCAGTAAGCCGCCTGACATGTCAAATAGTAAAAGTTCTCTGGGGGCGGGGCTATTGAGGAGCTCCAAACTGTTCTTCCCCTCCAGTAGCTGCTAGGGTGATGGTTTTCACAGCTACCATAGTTGCGAGACTGTGGTTTTTAAGGCCATAGCAGAGCTGGGAGAAGAGAATGAGATAAGAGTGAATTTAAATGGCATAAAACAGAAGGCTGTTCATTCTGAGTTTCAATTGTTTTTCTTGAATTAAATGTTCCAATGATTGTTTAGTTAATTTACAGAATTCTAAAAAGATGGATTTAGGCATTTTTTCCCCAGTGTCCTCATGGAGAATCAGGTTTCCGTAGGGAACCAGATTTTAGAAGTTGTTATTCTACCCACCATTCTGGAATTGCTTCTAGTCTCCCTCTTTTTTCTTTCTCTCTCTATATCTTATTTAGAAATACAGTTCTTATATAATGATTTTAGACAAAATTTAAAATATTTAGAATATATAACTTAACAAACAAAATGGTCTCAAAAAAACTATAAAATTTGAATTTACTAACACCTTTATAAAAGTAGAGTTACTATTTAAAAATTTTTTTTCTCTCTCTCTTTAAAATTTTTTTTTTATTGATTTGAGAGAGAAAGAGACAGAGAAAGAAAGAGAGAAAAGCATCAACACATTGTTCCCTTAATTGTTCCATTTCATTGAGCGCTCATTCTGCTGGCCTATCTCACCTAGGATGCATCTTGTTCTCTCTTCCATCCATCCATAGCTCAACTTAAATCCCATTCCTTTCAGGATACTGTGAACCACAGTCATCTCACCTTCTCCCTCTAAAGTCCTTGAAAGTTTCTCTTCTGCATTACTCCTTTACTTTTAACATATATGCTTCCTGTGCCATGTCTTATATTGTTAATTTAGCATGTTATAAGTTTGCTGTTTTCATTAGGTAGTAAGTTTAGTAAGTTTTCTCAGAATAGGAACCAGATCTTTATATTGTCTATAGTATGTATTCATAGTATTCACTCAGTAAATACCACTTAAAGATATTTATGGGCCCTGGCTGGTTGGCTCAGCAGTAGAGCATAGGCCCAGTGGGTGGAAGTCTCGGGTTTGATTCTCATTCAGGGCACACAGGAGAAATGACTATCTGCTTGCTTCTCCACCTCTCCCCCACCCTTTTTTGTCTCTTTCTCTCTCTTCCCCTCCTACAGCCATGGCTCAAATGGTTTGAGCAAGTTGACCTGGGGAACTGAGGATGGCACCATGGCCTCGCTTTGGGTGCTAAAATACCTCAGTTGCCAAGTAATGGAGCAGAGGCCCCAGATGGGCAGAGCATCGCTCAGTAGGGGATTTGCCGGGTGGATCCCAGTTGGGGCACATACAGGAGTCTGTCTTTCTGCCTCCCTGCCTCTCACTTAAAAATAATTAAAAAAAAGATATTTATGAATATATTTATAAATAAACAAGTGAATGAATAACTGGAACACAGGAGGACCGAACGTACCCCCACTTTTAGGTGCTTCTTTGTGATGACTTGGTACTAGAGGCAGGAAAATATACCCCCTCCGAGCTCCCCTGTGGAGGAGGTCTCCTCTCTACCATGCCTCTAGGGTTTGTTTTACCAAGAAATCTGTCATGTCACTAACTCCAACTCTTTTCCAAGGATAAATGTTACCCCTGATGACCAGGGTCTTCGCGGCCCCCAGTTCCGTTATTGAGCACAGCTCCATGTTTACTCAGATCCTGTTTCCAAGTAGCCAGCAGTAAGGTGCTGATTAACAACTCATACTATACATGGCAACAGTACTTAATCACTTCCACATGCTCCCGAACTTCATGTTATATTGTTTCAGCCGCTAATTTTCAGAATCCCAGCCTCTGCTCTGAAACATACGCTCAGAGTTCTCCCTTTCTGCTGGGCTCTTCTGGGAAACTTACATGTGGTTTAATTCAACAGCAGGACTCAAGGGGAGACATGTTCATAATTTTTCTCCCTCTTTTCCTCCTTTGAGTCCTGTTTCTGCCAAAGCCCTTGGCCAGGATCCAGAAATGGCACATTCAATAACACCCAATGTGTTTGGGTAATATTTCATAATTACATTGTTGTTGGGGAAATTGTTGCCTTGAGAAGAATTGCTATGCATAAACAGAAAGTCTGAGGCCCTCGTGCCCTTTCAGCCCCCTCCACCCCCCTCCCCACTAGGGGGAGAGGGAGGCAAGAAGGTAGAAGAGAAGAAAGGAAGAAAAAAAAAGAAGGAGAGAAGAATATGAAATTTGTCTGGCTTTGGTAAAGGGGACACGTTAGAGAAGACTTATAAAATAGTGAAGGATGAGTATTAACAGCTTTTAGGAACCCTGCCAATTCTATTCCTGGAACTGATCTTCTTCAGAGGGTAAATTGAAAACCCATCTCCAGGTTTCTGGAAGACGTAGGGGTAGACGGGGTGGTGGACTCGAAGCGGGAGGCGGTCCTGTCTCCTGCTCACCCCACCTCCACAGTGGGTCTGCAGAATGGCTAGGCAAACATGGCTTCCTCAGGCAGCCACTCCGCCTAGGCTCAGCATCTTACCGTGAAGCTGGCTTCTGACACTCCTAAGGGACTCACTGGGAGGCTCGAAGGACAGGCTTCTCTGGTGGCTGAAGGGAAGGAAGACTAGTGTTAATGGTGGGTTAACCTGGAGGCCGATTAAATGGTGGCTTCTCAGCTGTGGCCTCAAGCATCTACACAGGCCAAGACTGTCTCTGAAGCAGCTGCTCCCCAGATTGGGTGGGAAACACAGGACAGTGTTCAGCAGGCTTCAGTTTCCACACATTATGATAAGGAGCTTCACTGGTTTTAGTAACTAGTGAATCTGGAAGGAAGGGGCCCATGCAAGCCTGGCCTCTCTGTGGGTACTGTTCTAATCTCTTGCTCTGAGGTGCCAGGTGCAGCTCAATTAATCCCCAGGGAAATGCCATCACCTCCCCTAAAAGGGACATCTATTCAGGCCACTCACTCAGACTGACGTTCCACAGGGACCGCTGCTGAGCCCGGCCACTAGGAAGCCAGCACAAGCCCGGGTACGGGCAATGACAGAGGTCACTGGCAGGTTATTCTTGAGCTCAGACTTGAATTGGTGATAGGAGCTTATGTGCTCATCTTCCTGACAGTTCCAAACAATTCGGGAGACATCATTAGAGTTGTTTCAGCCAAGAGGAGCTGAGTTACAGTCTAACATGTCATTTATTAAGAACAAAATGAGTAAAAACTGTGTTGTAAAGAACTATGCCCCGAACCGCCATCTTCAGATGCCAATCGTCCAAAACAATAATAGACCCTAAAACCTTCAAACAAAATAAGCCACCGCACACAATGCAGCATCTCCTGGTGACCTCTAGAGACGTCCGCCCTGCCCCCGCCCACTTAGGCTCTAAACTCCCGGGGGACAGAAATTCTGGCCAGTTTTGCTTTTCATTGAATCTCTAACATCTCATACATAAGTTGGAATATAAACAGTCCCTCAAAACCCTCTGAATGGACAAGTAAATTAATACACGGAAAATAACAAATTAGAAAAGAAACCAACCAAACAAGCATGCAAACAAAAAATAACCAGGGGATAAGATCTAAAAGAGCATTTCCAACTTCATTTAAGCAACAATGCTTGGCTGGGCTGAACACTCCTTCTGCTCTGCTGTATTCAGTGGCCATTGAGTCTATGTGGGTCCCACTGGAATCTGGGACCATTCCTAACTTTTAATATCATTTTCCTTCACTGATCTTAGCTGTTTCAGATGATGACTAGGGCAGCGGCCGTTAAACGATTCTCAGTCACCTAGCCCTTATCTGTGGTGCAGGAAAGTCATGGTCTAGGTTTGTTTTAAAAAATATTTACATAGAGGGAGGATCTTACAGATACAAATTTGAAGCTGTTTTCTCTCCGTAACTCTTCTGTTGGCCAGAGTTACGGGCCAAATGCTGTTGCCACAATTCTTTAAATTCTCCATCTCCATCATTTCTGTTCATGATGATCTTGGATCTTCCTGAGAGAGAACAGAGAGCCCCCCTATCCCTCCTGAGGCTTGGAGCTTCACTAATAAAAGCCAGAGGGTAGATTGTGATTGATCCGATTAATAAACAACAAGCCTGAAACTTTCAACAACTTCTCCTTTCATGTAACCAAAAGCAAACTTACTAAAACACGCTTGTGTCTGAGATCTTGCCTCATTTTAAGCCTCGATGAAGTGCATTTTCTCTGTGTCCCCTCCCCAATTCTCAGTTGTCATCTCCAACATGACGGTTTCGGGAAGCCAGTGGGTTGGGCCGGGAACAGAGACTTCAGACCAAGTCACAGCGACAGGTTTCCGAGCTGGGTAAAATGCCAAATGTGACTTAACTTACAAGAACTTGGGAAGCCCCCTGATAGAGCAAATCCTCTCCCTTTAATTGACCTGGCTGGAATTTTTGCCACAGAGATTACAAAACTGGGAGCAATTAACTGGAGATATTAATAGAGTCTGTCATGTAAAGTATTTGTAACAAAGCCTTCGGTGGAATTCCAAGCTGAGAATTTTTACTCCTGGAGCCAAAGAAGCCTTTGTTCTGGGGTTGACGTCATGAAACTATTTTTAAAGTTGAAGTCTGTTCTGGCTGGGGTGGGCTGGGGGCTGTGTGGGGTGGACATGGGTGGCTCGCTGTCCTCCACCTCCCACCTCCAGGTCCTTTGTGCCAAGCCCCCTCCCCACCGCCGTTTCCCCAGAGCTGGGCATGTGACCCAGGTGTAACTGGGTGGGGACGAAGGCTTCAAGGGGGCCAGCCCAGCTGGGCTGCTGTCTCTGTGCAGCTCCTGAGGGCGAAGTCAAGGGCTAGCACCAGACTCAACCCCAAGAAACAAACTGAAGCTTCTGGAAAGCATGGTTGAAAGTTCGGAGAGACTGAAGGAGGTCATCTGTCCTCTCCTGTCAAGCTGCAACAGCAGACGTTTGGTTTTGTATCAACAAAAGTTCCTGTACTTTCCTGGCTTCTTAATGGACTCCCACCCTCCCTGCCCAGGACCTGGGACAGGAGCAGAGGTGTGCGTGCAGGGGGTGGACGGGCCCCCGTGGGACGAACTCCTGCTCCATTCCAGTCTGTATTCGTGCCATTTCTTTGTACTTTTCATAGCAGTTTTACCCATCATACTAAGTGTGTTTTTCTAACTACTCGAAGAAAGATTTGGTATTCTAGTGATGGGGACATGAGGACCAGAGAAGAGAAATTATGTTTCAAAGGTCATTGAAAGAGACAATAACCCAGGTTTCTCAACTCCTGTTTCTAAGGGGTTCCCCCCCCCCAGTAAGCTGAGCACATTGGCCCAGCTGGAGAAAAGGTTTCCAGGAAGAGACTGTCCCCAGGGAGAAGCGTCCTGTTCTGGCCCTGCCTGACCCACCACACAGACAGTAGAGCCAGGCCACATCCTTCAAGCGTGCTGGCTGCCTCCCATCCCGTCGCACTGCTGAAGAGGGCTTCTGGGGGCGGCCAGGCCTCTTCCCACTTCTCTCTTCCTCCTGGGCCCCTTGTGCCGAGTGTCTAGTTCACAGAGCACTGAGCAGGGCTTCCAGCAGTGACTGACCTGGTGTAGGTCAGCCCCTGACACCTGAAGGCCATACAGACTTAGGCATCCAGGGCTGTCCCCAGCCCATGAGAGCAAAAGGCCCCTTGCTCCCTGGCAGGTGCAGGGCTAGGGACAGAGGCCCTGACTGCATTCAGCTTCCCCGGTGCCCTTGGTGAGTGCCTTTGTGTAAGGAACATGAGGAGAACAGGGCGAGGATCCCAGGCTTCCCCCCACTCCGCTGTGGCCCAGGGTGTCAGGGCGGCGCCTGTGGGGGAGGCAGGGCTGGTCCTCTACACGGTGCTCTGCTGCACAGACTGACTGAGAAACTCGTCTCCTCTTCTCTCCAGGCTGCAGGAGCCAGGGCGTCAGGGCAGTGCCTGTGGGGAGGCAGGGCTGGTCCCCTACACGGTGCTCTGCTGCACAGACTGACTGAGAAACTCGTCTCCTCTTCTCTCCAGGCTGCAGGAGCCAGGGAGTCAGGGCGGCACCTGTGGGGAGGCAGGGCTGGTCCCCTACACGGTGCTCTGCTGCACAGACTGACTGAGAAACTCGTCTCCTCTTCTCTCCAGGCTGCAGGAGCCTTCTGAAAGAATGAGTGGTCTTTCCCACCCCCTCTCCAGGACAGCTGGGACGCCCCTTGCCACAGGTATAGGCATGTGCAAGGGAGGACCCGGTTGCTTTTGGAGGGGGACTTCTGAGGTTGAAGGAAAGCGACGAGCCACTCCAAAGAAGGATGCTCAGGGTGGAAGGATGCGGGGTGCAGGGCTCCGTGGGAGTGAGGACCTGTGCCCTGCCTGCACGCAGTGGCAGGAGGTGACAGGACCTCGGGCGGAAGGAGTGTGATGACGTCTGGAGTGAACTGAAAGTGCCACCTCCTTAAGAGCTGTGACGAGTTCTTGGAAACTCCCTTCTTGGTTTGAAAGAAGGGAGCCAGCAACAGCAGAGCCCCCAGTCTTAGAATGGACCACACAGGCTTGGAGGTTCGGCATCAAAGTGGGGACCACCAGGGGCTGAAGACAGGAGGCCCTTCCCCGTTTCCTGGATGATATAAAAAGGAGTTGAGACTGTCTTAGAAGGCTGAGCTAGGTTTAAGCTCATTTAGAAAAACAAAGCAATGTGTTGGTTTTATGTGCTCAAGATTTGTGAAGTAAATTTATGCTGCTTAGAAGTCCCAAGCGTCGCCTGCCCACCCTGCACCCCCAGGCGGCACGTGGCCCCTCCCGGCCTGGAGCAGGAGGACGCGTAGTATAAGGACCGCCTCCAGCCTCCAGCCTCCAGCCTCCAGCCGCACTTGCTCCAGACCTCCACATAACACAGACGACTGTCCTTTAGGAGAGCACTTCTTTTTTCAAAGCAGCCACATTAAAAAAAACTAAATTCGATTTCACCTGTGAAATGTTTGTGAGGATGCGGGAAAACTCGCAGAAGGATTCACCTGCAATCCTTTGGGTTCATCTCACCTTCTGGGAAACGCAGCGGTGTCTCTGATCACCAAGACACAAAGTCTGTGTCGTGGGCTTCTCCAGAGTTTCAAGGAGTTCTAGAATAATGAGAAAATTGATGGGTTGGAGTTGAGTGGAAAATGGGACTTGTCTCGCCCTGAAAGTCAGAGAGGAGAGAGCCTGGGAAGGCAGCCGCTCTGAGAAGAATGCCTATCAATGTCCTGTCTTGTCCCCATGTCCTCCTCATCTGGCCCCAGTCTTTCTGGGCAGGATTTCAGGCCCCTCTACAGCATCGTTCCTCCAGGGTCTCTACCTTTCTTGAGTAGCAGAAGAGGCTATACTGTGGCCTTGATTCTCACCAGCCCATAATACCATTTTAAACAGAAGATGTAAGAGAAGAGATGGTGCTTTCTGCAGAGACGAGGCTGTAACGGATCCAGAGCATGCCTGCCCTGACCCCCTCCTTCTCCTGAAAAACCTGGAACTGATTTTGAGGGTGGTTTTAAATTGAAATCGGGAGGAAGATTGTCTAGTTCTATGCTCTGATGTAAATGGTTTCAAATATTTGTTCTTGGCCTGAACAAAACTCAAACCAAGCTAACTTCAGGCTCATTTCAACCATCATTGTTAATTTTGAGCCTCCGATACAGAGAAACGGAGAGTCCCCCGTTTGTGAAAGGGACTCTCTTTCACGATTTTAGTACCAATCTCTCCCTTACTCACTCACCTGAAAAACATGAATGATCTGGAGCAAACTCCACAGAGCAAAGGTTGACCACATCTACCTCTGCTGAGCTTCCCCAAATTACTGGGTCTCTCCAGTCCCCTCACCCCCCAAAGGCAGCGTTCCCAAGCTGTCCACATGGACTTGTGGTTCCTGGCCGGCTCTGCTCGCCTAGGACCAGCTGTCTCCTCACCCACACCCTGGAAACTGATGTCAGAGTTCTTCATTCTCTCCGGCCCATCTGTTGACCAGAGGCTGCTGCTCTCTCATTAGACCTGGCTGACGGAGGCTCATTTCTCTTTTCTGTACCCTAAAGGGCACTCTTGAGGATCAGCCTATCCAGAGTCCACTTGCTTCCTGGGACCCCTTAGCCAGCTGGCTGCACCTCCTTCCTCTGCTGCCGTGGCCCCTAGACCGTTAGCTCCGGCCAAGCCTCTGCTCTTTCCCAGTCTCTCCTTGGCGGCTGCTCCTTTCCTTCTGCACCGCACGTTGTATTTCCTCTTTCTGTTATCCAGGCGAGGTTCCCGTCCTTCTCCATCATGAGCAACCAGTCTCTCAAAATAACGAAGAGGGAAAGTGGCTGAAGAGTTCAAGGAACACGCTGCACAAGTGCTGTCAAGGTCATGATTAGTGCTGGGTTGGCTGCGTTTGCTGGATGAGACAGGACGAGGTTAAACAGTGCACAGAGCTCGCCCATTAGCAGAGAGAAAACCCAGCAAAACCTGGGAAATGTGGGTCTTGCCACGGTCACTTTTGGGCAAAGTATTAAAGTGTTGAAATTTCCCTCTGGACTAAGTAAGGTAGAAGTAACGGAGAATGGTCTGGTGAAAACCAAGCCTCTGGGACATTGATTCACCTCAGTCTCCGTCAGCTTTCAAGAGGAGCGGTGAGCAATGAGGGGAAGGGTGCCCTGGCCTAAGTGCTTTGTCCAAGGCCGAACACTGTGGTTTGGGAGCCTTGGGGGAAATGGAGGAGGGAGGATCTTGGGTGTTGCCAGAAAAATGCCCGTTACTTGGAAGGCAAATTACCAGGGGAAAAAGTCAGAAAACAATCCAAGAGATTCCATGAAGTGAAAATCCAACGAATCACCAGAAATAATAGCAATGAAGAGTAAAAGAAAAAGCATCAAAGAAACAATGGAACCACCTGTCAAGCTTGCTAATTAGCTCAGGTTTTAAGAGTGATGGTACAAAAAGAAGAAAGAAAAGGCGCGTGACCTGGCCGGTCCATGCGGAATACATCAGAGAAATTCAAGATCGCAGTGAGTTATCAATGGTGAAATGTACCAAACGACAAAGTGGACTACTTGGAGGAAAGAGAGAACAACAGGATGAAGTCAATACTTAGAAGAAATTGTGTAATGGCTGAAGAACCCAGCCTCTTCTTGTTTGAAGAGCCAAAAGGACTTTTAAGATCATCTTGTCTGTGGCAGACTTTCTCTCCATATTTATTCTTTCCTTTTCCTATTAACTAATGGAGCCCCTTTTCTGCCCCTTCCCCCACTCTCAGCTTTAGCTGAGACCACCCAATTACAGACTGAATTCCTAGCCTTCTTTGCAGCTAAGTGACCAGGTGCCTATATTACTAGGACAGTGGGACGCAAGTTGAATGAGGTGTACAATTCTGGGCAATCTCCTTTAATCTTCTTAAAGATGAACACGCCGCACTTTCTTTCCCCGCTTAGTGCTGCCTTGTATCCAGCGGTGGAAGTCACGTGTGACCACAGGCGAGGTGACTCACTAGCCTGGCTCCCTGCATGACCCTTCTGAACAGAGCTGACCTATCACCCCTAAACTACCAAAGTTTAGATTTTACGAGAAAGAGGCATAAACCTCTAACTTATTTAGGCCATTGTGTTTTGGGGTGTTTTTGTTACAACAGCTTAGGCTAATAAACATAATTAACACACAATCAAACTGTCTTATTTTGCAGAAGAGGAGAAGAGACCCAGAGAGTTTAAGCATTTTATGAAGGTCATTAGTGGCTGACACATCCGTGGCAGAGCAGGACCAGAGCCCAAGTTGACTGTTGTTAGTATAATGTGCCTCTTTCTACTCCATCTTCTGGCTCAGAGGGTACAGAGCGACTCATCTCCTCCTTAGCATAGCTTTACTACTACAGAGAATGATCTTCACTCTGCACTTTGTAGAACAAATATTGACGAGAAGGAAATGAAGCCAAAAGTAGGGAATACAGAGTTTCACTTCAGAGCAGTGTAAGACTTCCAAGTGGTCAGGTGTTCTGTCAGGGGCCCAGGATGAAATCACACGGCAGGACAGTGAAAACAGGGCCCTTCCTGACAGCTGGGGCCTCAGGGAAGTCCTTCCTTCTTTTAGCAGCCATTGTTATATTTTTATATCGGACCAAGTAATTCAAACAAACTGCAAGACTGAGGCACCCGCTCTGTGGCTCAGGGTTAGCCATACCCACAGGGGCCAAGCTGGAGTCCAGAGCCTGCCTTCTGGGTGGCTTGGAGCAAGACCCCTCTCCTCAGAGCAGCTCCGTCGTCCACGCAAGTGCCTCAGCACCAGCATCCGCTCCTGGAGCTGATTTCTTTAGCTCCTCGAGGCTTTTCTGTCTCCCAGAATGCTCTCCTTTCTTCAGACTTTTAGTTTGCACATGCAGAGAAAAACTGCTGTGCGAAGATCCTGCAGGGAAGGCCCCCAAATAAACTCCGCTTCCGGTGTGCTGAGCCCAGCTCTGCGGCCGGCGCCCTGACTTCTCTGAGACCGGGTTGCAACACAGACTCAGTAGGGCCAGATTTGTGACAGTGATGACTGCCCAGCTGTACTGGGGCCCTGCCCCTCACCAAGGATGTGACTAACAAACCCCATCATTCATCCTACACGTTTCACACATTCCAAACTCTGAACCACCTGGACTTAGACAGTCACTGCACTAGTCAGGGCTCTGCAAGGAGCAGAACCAATAGACACACACACACACACACACACACACACACACACACACACGAGTGTTATTATAAGAAATTAGCCTACAGGTCCCAAGTTCTGCAGTCAGTCAGCAAGCCGCAGACTCGGGATGCCATTAGAATAGTTCCAGTCTGAGGAAGTGCTGACATTTCAGCTCAGGTCTGAAGGCAGGATAAAAGCTGTGTCTCAGTGTGAAGGATGTCAGGCAGAATGAACCCTTTCTCACTCAGGGGAGGGCCAGCACTTGATTCTGGTTATGCCTTCATTGGATTGGGTGAGGCCCACCCACATCAGGGAGGGCCATCTCTTTACTCGGTCTACCAATTTAAATGTTGGTCTCATTCAAAAATACCCTCTCTGAAACACCCACATTAGTGTTTGAGACATAGATGGACAACTCATGGTCCCAGTTAGGTTGACACATAAAATTAACCAGTACGGTCACTGTTGCATTGTCATTCTGTTGGGAGGGTGGGAGTGAGTGGCACGTGGTATGGGGGGTGGGGTGGGAAAATAGTTTTTGAGTGTAACATCTAAATTCTGCGCAAAATACCTAACGTAAATAAGGATTTTAAGTCGAGGGATGCAGAGAAGTAGAATTCTGGATTTTCAAACGTGTGAATCGACCTCCTTATTACTGTTATCTAACTCTTTGTCCCCCTCGCTCCACACACACACCTAGCTGTTCCGCAGATCCGTAAGACTGTTGTTTGAAGTCCCTGACTTTTGAAGCAGTTTGTTATGCAACATTTTTGTGGCAATAAGTAACAATTACATACATAATAAATGAATTATATTTGTGATACTTTAATGAAAGAGAAGTATGAAAGTCTACAATAGAACAACTTGGCTTTATCTAGAGGATCAGGAAAGGTTTTTCTGAAGAAGGAACATTTAAGTTGAGAACAAAGCTTGGGTAAGAACCTACAAAGTGATGTAGGGCCGAAAGGGAGAACCTTCCAGGAGGGAACAGCAGGCATGAGGTCTTGAGGAATGAGAAGTTTAGCACATTTGAAAAACTGAAGGAAGGACAATGTAGCTCAGGGGTCTCAAACTCAACTCAGCATGTGGGCCGCAGAGCAAGATCACAGCCATTCGGCGGGCCGCACTAGGTCTACAAAAGGCAACTGTTACGCAACACTTTTCTCGCTGCAGTTGAAAACAAAAAAAAATCAGTACAACAAGCACAATCGTACATGCAGTTTACTCAGTGTCACAAAACGACCAGAAACTGTAGTTCGCATCACAACTGCTGTTAACTAAGCTAATATCTAGCTAGGATGCTAGAGAAATGAAAAATACAAGTAGGCCCCTAGGCTTACTTAATTTTATCCAAAATATTTTGAACTTTGTGAATTAGTCTGCGGGCCGCACAAAATTGTTCGGCGGGCCGCATGCGGCCCGTGGGCCGCGAGTTTGAGACCCCTGCTGTAGCTGGAGCTCAGAGCAAGAGGGAGAAAAGAGTGAGGTAGGATGAATACGAGGATGAAGAGCTGACGGGGGCTCGGCCATGCAGTGCTTGGGAGCCACGTTAAGCATTCTCTTCATCTTCATCATCTTCTTCTTCTTCTTTTTTACTAGTAATAATCAGGACTTCGTAAGGAATTTTAAATTAATGAGTGACCTGACTGGATTTGCATTTCTGCAACAGCTCACAAAATGGTATGAAGAATGGACATTAAGTTGGGCAAGAATGGTGCTGGGAGGTTGGATAAGAAGACATTTTATTAGTTTTTGAGGAGAGATAATGGTGACTTAGATGATAGTCCTAGTGGTAGAGATGGAGAGGAATATTTAGAGATAGAGATGAAAGAATTTGCCTTGACCATGTAGCTTCATGGATACAGCGTTGTCCCAGTGCACCGAAATTGTATGTTGGATCCCTGGTTAGGGCACATACAAGAAGTAACCAATGAGTGCACAACTAAATGAAACAACTAAGTGGAGCAATGAGTTGATGCTTCTTTCTTTCTCTTTCTCTTAGGTCAATGAAAAAAATTTTTTTTAAATGACAGAATTTGATATTTGATGAGATGAAGGTTGGGGGAAAGGTGATGCCAAAGGTGTCTCCCAGGCTTCTGGCCCGAATCATTGAATAGTTGGTGGATCCATTCATTGGAACGGAGAAAACTGGAGGAAGGGTGTATCGAGGGCAAAGTTATGGGTTCTGCTTTTATGACCCTGGGCAGGTGATAGTTTATGAGTTTTGGTGTTTATCTGTAAAACGGAAATGATACCTCTATTTTAGGATTGTTGTGTAGATCAAATGAGATCACGCCTGTGAAAGAGCTTTGCGAATCAGAATGCACACTTCAAAGTTTGAGCTTATTGTAACAGAGACAGAAGGGATAGATGGGAGACACGGAGGTTAACGAGCAGACGGGGTGTTTAAGAACAGGTTGACACTGAACTGTTTAGTCCTTTTGGGAAAAACCAGTGAAGGGGAAAAGAGCCAAAACTTGAGACCTCATCTGAGATATTTCTTTCTAACCAGTTGCAGACCCTGGGTTCCTACTGGTCCTGCCCTGTGTAATTGCTTCAGGCTGGGAGCAGAGAACAGTTCCCACCCCTGACTACCACCATTTGGACACACTGTCTCCATTAGTTCAAATCAAGGCAAGTCGTCTCTGCACCATGGAAAATCCTTGAGGTTAGACCCTGCTGGTGACAATCTGGAGTGGGATGGGCACGGGAGCTGAGGGACTGATGAAATCCTGCTGTTAGGACTATACAGCTTTAACCTGCTTAACGTATAACTGTGTAGGCTGCTTACTGTGCTCCACAAACCACAGAGCTTCTTGTATAACTTAATTAGTAATCATTTTTATTTACTTAAAAACATTCATTGACCTACCCTTGCCATAGCCTGCCTGGTTTCAGCAAATAAAATTACTGTCCATGTAGTTGCTGAGGCCAAATACATATGAGTCCTTAATTTCCTGTTCCTTTGCCTCCCTCCACCTCACCCATTATTAAGAACTATCAACTCTACCTCCAAAATATACCTTAACTGTCCCATACCCACTGCCATGACTCAAACACTCTCATCTATCTGAATTACTAGACACTGCCCCCCCCCCTGCACTATCGAATTTCCAAATTGCAGCTCATGCTACCTCTTAAAGTAGAAACAATCCACTTCACTCACCTGCTTAGAAATTTCCACTGGTTTTCCCACCAATTTAGAATAAATTCAAACTCCTTGCCACGGCTCACAAGGCCCTACATGATGTAGCTTTTGTTTTTCTTTCTGGCCTCAATTCACCTATTTGCTATGGGGCTCTGGTACATCTGTCCCATTAGGATGGACAATTGACCAATCAGAACAGATGTTAGCCAAAAAACAAGCAGTTTTTTGGGTCAGTACTAGGGTCCTCTGGCTCAGTATTAGGCCTGCTCCACAGCTGAATTGTAGACACATGTGTCCTTGTTATTCAGGCATCAGTGTTCAATTTAAAAGGCTTTCACTGGCCCTCCAATCTACAGGGCTCCCTCACCTCTTGGCCAAAGTCCTCTCATCACAGTGTCCTGTGATTAATTACCTGGTCATTTCATTTTTATATTACCTGGTCATTTCATTATTATTTGCTTACAGATGTATTTCCTGTCACTCTCCAATAGCTTTTAATCAGAGAATTAAGAATTGATTAATTGATAGAAGAATTATGTTATTGTAATTGGTTGTAATAGGAGAATTGGTTGGAGCTTACAACCCAGTGAGCTGCAGAAGAGGATGTTTGGCGCACCAGCGTATCTCGGAGCCTGTCACGGTGCTTGGCACAGAACGGGCACTCCACAGACGCTGGGGAATGAAGTGAGGTAATGAGCAGTTCCTAGGAGCGAAGCAGCGTGCTTGGCTCGGGGTGTGGACAGAAAGGCAGGGACCACGCAGTTGCCAGAGGAGCTCCCTGCTGCCTTGCCAAGGAGGAGAGCACAGCACTGGGGAGCATACGGGCCAAGCAGGAAGCCCCTTCTCAAAACTCTCATTGGAACACTGGGTGATAGTGAGGACAAGCAGCTCAGTTACTTTGTTAAAGTAAGGACAGTTGACCTGTGTCTGAGGGCGGAAAATCATGGAAAGGAGCTTCTAAATTTATTGTAAATCTGGGTCTGTGAGAGCAGGTGGTTAGTGAGCTCACTTGGAAAAATAAATGCCATCCCGCCAGAAAGGGGTTGCTTTTAGCCTTGACCTTAAACAGTTCTGGTTCCAGCTCCAATGAGGGGGGAGGAAGGGTTCCCCATACCAACAATTTTCAACATGAACTGCGTGTCCTACAATTCAACTCCATTCTGACCCTATCTCCCTGGATGTAGCATCAGATTCCACAGGTTAAAGGTTCAGTCCCACAGGACTGCTTCCTGCCCCACTTGAAATGACATTTGCAAGTTCAGGTTGTCACCTGTGCTTTTAACTGACCAGCTATAGATTGGAGGTTTCAATGACCTCCTTCCTTGGGTTTGATTAATTTGCTAGAGTGGCTCATAGAACTCAAGGAAATATTTTTTTTTTTATTAAATTACTGGTTTATTAGAAAGGATATAACTCACGAGCTGGATGGGAGAGATGTATAAGGCAAGGGGAAAGAGTGGGAGCTTCCACATACATGTCATTCGTGACAACATTGGCTATTGATGATAAGTCCAACCTCCACCCCCTCTCCTCACCCTTGAGGAGAACTGAAAGTGTCAGACCTCCAGTCACGTGGTTGGCTCCCCTGACAACCAGCCTCATCCTTTGATGACCTGTGGGCATTCCCAAAGTAATCTCATTAATAGAACAAAAGACACTTTCTCACTAAGATAATTCCAAGGGTTTTAAGAGATTTGTGCCGGAACCTGGACTAAAACCAAATAAATTTCTTATTACAAATCACAATATCACACAGCCCTGGATGAGAATTTATAGCCATTAAATTACTAATCATATTGATTCTTTTAACAGCTCCCTAGATGGCAACCCAATCTTCCCAGTCCATCTCATACATGAATTCCAGATGCTCTTCCAGGAACGACTACTTTTATCACGTCACTGCTCAATTTGCAAGTCCCAGTAAGTTCCTGTGAACTCAGGTCCAGACACCCCCTCCTGGTGCTGGTGTCCCGGCCTCGTCGTGTGGGAAGAGCACTGACTGAGCTTTGGGACAGATGCACTGACTTAGAACTGTAACCTTAGAATTGCACAGCCTTTTATTTCTTTAATATAACTTTTTCCTTCATTAAAGCTAGCTCTGCCCAGTCTAATAGTGTTACTAGACAAAAGGGGTCCATTTGCCTGTGCGCATCAAAGCCCAATCAAATGGGAACAAGAGTTTGCTGCCAAGAAAATAAAGATTTATTAGTTGAGAAATTGGCAGCAAGCCCAGTCACAGGTAAGCTCGTGCTCAAAAACCTGGCTCCTCGATGGCTTCCAGGGTCTGGGTTCTATAGAGGAAAACTCATTAGTCATGGTGGCTAAAGGAGTTGGGCTCATGGCCTCTATTGACTGGTTGGGGTCAAGGTAGGGAATAGCTGCTCATCGCATCAGGTCCTGATGTCAGCCACGGCGTCCTTCTGTCTGGTTTCACGTGGGTTGTTCTGCTTTGATGGGCCAGGGACTGAAACCCAACTGAAATCAAGATGTTATTTTTAACTTGACTGAAACTCTGTTTCTGTGGCCTACAGACCTGAGGCTTTGTTCTGAAGACAGTTTGAGGCTGACCAGGTATGACGGCCCAAGAACTTAATGGTTAAGGAAGAGAGCAGGCACACAGAAAGGAGAAAGTGTCGTGTTAAAGAAATGGAGTTTCAGTGCAGTTACAATAGCAACACCACATACTGCACGTCTACGCCCTTAATCATTAAGCCCTTAGGACATCAGGTTCTGGTCAGAGTCAAACTATCTTAGAAGTAAAATCTCAGGCTTGTGACCCCAGAAACAGAGTTTCAGGTCAAGCTAAAGATAACATCTTGACTTCAGTTGGGTTTCAGACCCAGGCCCATGAAAGCGGATGACCCTACAGACCACATCCTCATGAAAAACAGACAGAACAAGGTTATGGATGACAACATGACCTGATCATGATCAACTACCCTGGCCCCAGCTAATCAGTACAGCCCATGAACCCAACTGCATTAGTAACCGTAATTAATAATTTTTTTCTGTGTATAATCTGCTCCCATGTAGCCTATTGGGAGCCTGGTCTTTGAGCACTAACTCACCTGTGTCTCCAGGCTTGGTGCTATTTCCTTAAATAAACCTTTAGTTCCTTTGCTGCGAACTCCTGTTTGTATCTTATTGGACTTTGATGTGTGCAAGCAAATGAACCCCCTTTAGTTTGGTAATAGAATCAGGACTCACCCTTGTACCCATGTGGGACCGGAAGCAAGCAATGTCACCACTTCGAGTCTCACTGTCTTTACAAAGGCATTACAAAGGGCGGTGATGCCTGCATCACCTAGTCTTCGCGGACCTATTCTAACTGAAACACCGAGTGTGCGCAGAGTGAAGAAGGAGAACCAGCACCAATGAGCTCTGAGCTTTTTGAGCACAGGAATCAAGGCTCATGTTTTCTCTTCTTTCACAGAAACTCATGCTGTGCTAAGCAAGGAGTTCATGTTCAACAAACCTATTGGAGTGGTACGTACCCGCTTGGTCTTCTCCACTACTTCTTACTAGAAGGGCTGGAATGGGAGGGATGGATGGCGTTGCAGAGGGAGAGTGGCCGGTCACACAGAACCAGCCTGGGAAGGAGAGGCTTCCAGACCTACTCAGAGCTTCTCAGAGCCACAGCTCTGTCCCTCCACAAAGATTTTTGAGCAAGAAAGCCTTTGGCAAGCATTAGTCTCCAGTTCAAGTTCTGTTGGAAGGAGAGTTTAAAACTTTAGTCAGGATGTACTAAACCTCAAACAAGTATTGAAGTTGAGAATAAGCCCCTGAAGAAGGATGTGTGAGTCCCAGGAGGCACGTGCATATGTTTGAAGACTGATTTCTATTTGGCACCAGCCATGGTTGAAATTATAAAGTGGCGATGTTTATCTTAGGAATGAATGCCCAGGTCCCTAAGTCTGTCCCTCTTCTCCCTTCCCCTTCTTCCCCTCCCCTCCCCCTCCCCACATCCTCTGGGGTTTTTCTCTCTGCTCACATCTGTCATCAGCAAAGAATTTGAAGCTAGGAATCCCTCTTGCCTTCCTGACCCTGCCCTGCCTCTTCTGCAGTTTTGTGCCTTCTCGTAGTGATCATATTTCTGCAAACGAGTGGAGGACTGCTCCCGAGTGACATGCAAAAGTCTTTTCATTTAGACCCTCAACAAGTTTCTGAAGGAAGTGATATTATTCCCACTCTACAGATCAGGAGACAAAGGCTCAGAGCAGTTCTTCAGGCTGCTCAGGACCCCCAGGGCGGTAGGCAGTAGAGCCAGTACTGGAGTCCAAGTCTGCGAAATTCTGTGAACTGCATCGCTCACCTCCTTCCTACAAGACTGCAGCTCAGCAGCATGTCCCTAAGAATAAAATATCTTGGCACTGTGGTGCCCTTGTTTGCAAATCACTGAAGCTGTGTAGATGGTTAAGTCCAGGAAACAAACAAACAAATAAACAAGGAAGAACAACCAAAACGATTTAAGGAATGAGAAAGAACCAGAGGTTTGCCTTTCTGGCACATAGTAGGTGCTTAATAAACATATACCAGCTGGTTGAAGGAAACATTAAAGCAGACATGGTCAAAGTCTAATGAACTGATGAGTGAAAATAGACAGAAGAGAGACTTTCCAGAATACCCAATTTAAGGACACTCCTGGATGAAGTACAACTTAGGATAAACAAAAGGAGTGATTGCTGTTTCAAAGGTAGAAAATTTAGGGAGCTCAAGAGTCAGTATGAATTAAAAATATAAATCTCTGCAGAAAAAAAAAATTTATGTGAAGACTCCATAAAAACAACAACAACAACCAAGGGCTACTTCTTCTGCTTTGGAGTCCGAGGTCAAGTAGAAGAACCAGACCCCCTCCAAAATAACCCCGGGCGGAGGGAGCAGCACACTACATCTTGCTCTCTCAATGCAGTGTGAACTTGAGAAAGTTCCCCTCTCCTCCCTCTTCAGCTCTTTGGCACATTCTTGCTCTGCTTTCTGGTTTTAGGGAGTCACCAGCTTGATAAACTACAGAAAACCTGCACAAATTTTACATCCAATTTATAGAGCTCTGACTCTAATAGTGCCGAAAAAAAAAAATCCACGGTGAAGGCAGCTAAATGGGCCATGTAATCTATTTGGAAACGACGTGTCCTGGCTTTTGAGAGTGTCTGTGCATCTGTGTGTGCTTTTCTTTTCAGCGTTTGCGTTTGCACCGGGGGTGGGGATGAGGAGCGCGGTTTCGGTGCCTTGCTTGTGTGAGACTGAACTCTGAGCTTTCTCTTCCCTGTACATGCTCCCAGGGAGAAGGATGTTCTTCTTGAGGTCTGGTAACCACTATTTCTTGTAGGTTTCTTCAGCTCTGGCTCTTGGCCTAGGGCCTTGGATCTGCTCCCAAAGGTAGGATGGGACTTGTCGGTGATACCAGGCCCTGAATCTGACCCCACACCCTCTTGGGAAGAACTGCAACCTTTCGCTGACTGCTCTACAGATGTTCAAATTGACTGAAGGTCTGTAGAGAGCTCTGGGGTCCCTCTGGGGACACGCCGGTCCTCTCTTGCTCTCTGAGACAATGCTCATTTATTTCCTCTTGGCCTGTGCGGCAACAGCTGGCAGAGCGGGGGCAGGCTCTTTCCCCATTTGGAGTGCAGGCTTTCCTGCTCTTCACAGAATCTGGACTGTATTTTTTTGGGCTTCCTCTTCTTGCTAAGGTTGGGGCTGAGGATTAGAAGTTGACCACCACCACCACACACACACCCTCTTCTCTCTGCCTCCAGATGTGGCCTCTCTACCCACTTCTTTAAACCCCTTTACACCCATCCTCAAGGACCGATTCAGCAATTCCTGTTCAACCCTCAGCATAATCTCTCTCCCTCCAGAGTTCCGCAGCACCGAGAGCCTTTGAAATTCATTTGACTCACAGTCAGGAGCCCAGTGGCAAACAGATGGCACACTGAAATTGGGTAATTTGAGGGGTGTTTAATAAAAGGGCTCTTACAAAGGGTGGGAAGCTCAGGAGTCAGCATGGATTAAAAATCTAAATCTCTGCAGCAAACATTAAATTTTTTCATGACGAATCCATAAAAAACAACCAAGGACAACTTCTTCTGCCTTGGAGTTCAAGGTCAAGTAGAAGAACCAGATCCTCTTAAAAATACCCCTCTGCTGAGTGAGCAATGTTCTACATCTTGCTTTCTCAATGAAGAGTAGGAAAGACATGAAAGATAGTGAAGAACCCAGGCCTGACATCAGGGAGGTCCTTCAGCACCCCTAAGATTGAAGAAACAAGACCAGTGGGTAGTGTCAGAACCAGCCTAGCAGGACGGCTGCTGGAGGACGGCAGTCGGTGTGCAGTGACCCCTCTGGGAGGGACACTGGAGAGTGCATTTCCAGCTCTTACACTCCTCCCCACTCCCTGCCATGGTGAACCCAGCAGGAAGACCGAGGACATGAGCTCGCTGCTGTAATTAGTGGAGTTCTTTCTCCAGGGGCTCAGGGCAGGGCGGAGAAGGGTAGAAACGGGATCTGGAGGCAATAACAGATGTGGAGCACACCGTGTGTATGAAATCATGAGCGCGGTGCTTTATGGGACACTTGGGGGCTCTTGTAGACCTTGTCTCTGGAGGTGGTTGCTTTCCTGGTACAGCTGAGGTCGTCAAGGTCCTGCCCTGTGCACGTCCCTGACCTCCTTCCCAGTGGGGACACCTCCCGGGCAGGGGCTGCGCCCTGTGCAATGCTTTGCCTACCCACGTTTTTTTGTGTTTTTTTTTAGTAGAATCGAAATTCTGATTGGCTCCGTTGGCTGACACATATGTGCTATGAGGCCAGGAAGCGTCCAGGGGCTTTTCAGACAGAAGACCCTCTATGTGCATGAAGCCTGAACAGGCTCAGAAGCAGGTCTCACCGTGACCCTGGCCAGATGTGCGCATCGCAGGCCTCAGTCTCCACAGTGCTAACGGAAAGCAATTTGTTTAGATTAGGGGGTTAGCAAATTTTGGCTTGGGGCCGAATCCAACCCCTGACCCTGTTTTTCATAAATAAAGTTTGATCGGAACACAGCCACACTCAGTTTTTTACATATTGTCTTTGGCTGCTTCTCACCATGACAGCCTATTTTAGTAGTCCCCGTAGAGACCATATCGCCCCCCAAAACCTAAAACATTTACAATCTGGCCCTTTACAGAAAATGTTTGCTGACCTCTGGTTAGAGGATTTCCAAGGTCCCTCCTGGTTGTAGGGTTCTGAGATCAGGCATTATGCCTTCTATGGCTTTCCATTCCACATGGCCTAGACAAGAGGTAGGGACAGAGTCTATGGAGGGCCCTTGACCTACTGTAGAGGCTGCTGCAGCAGTTACATACCCCCAGCTTCCGGCATGGCCCCTCTGCTTCCCCGATGCTATGGTTGAGGAGACCCAGATAACCCGCACGTTGGGAGTACGGCTCGCTCCTCACTACCTTGAGGAAATTCAGTTGAGAAGACATGGGAGCTGGGGTTAACTAGCTTAATTGCCTTACACCTGGTGGCCCTAACCTGAAGCGTGCCCCGAGAGATGAGCAACTGATTGTTAGTCCCACTGTTATGGGCTTTCTTCCTTTTCTTGTCTCACCTTCCACTCCTTCCCTACTTCCTGACATCACTTCCACATCAACTTATTATGTTGTTCCATGCTGTCGAGTCAGCTCCAACTCCGGGTGATCCTATGAGTGAGTGACGTTCATTATGTCCGTTCTGAACAGCCCTGTCCAGCTCCTGTTGACTCACGCCTATGGCTTCTTTTATGGGGGTCAATCCATCTCTTGTTTGTTATTCCTGTTATTCCTCTTTTCCTGCTGCCTTCTATTTGTCCCCCAAATTATTGTCTTTTCCAAAAAACCCTGACTTCTCACGACGTGCATGAAGTAGGCCAGCTTCAGTTGTGTCACTTTTGCTTCCAGTGGTGTTTCAGGCTTACTTTGCTCTAGGACCCACTTGCTTGTCTCTCTGGAGGTTCAGGGTGTCCGTCGAGCTCCTGAATCAAGTGCTCGCACTCAAATCCTTGTCTCAGAGGCTGCTTTGGGGAAAACCCAAAGGAAGACGTAATGTGTAGTTAATATACACATATTGTTCTTGTCAGTATTCGTCTGCCTTGTGTTTAACTATATTTGGCTGCAACAAATGATGTTGTTGGAAAAGTTACCTAATTAAAAAAAAACACAAAAACAAAAACTTGCAACCAAGATAGTGGCATGTGGTTCTAGGAGCCAGGGCTGAATTGTGAGAACACGGTTAACTCCCAGACCTTTGTTCCCTTTCAGTAAAACTAGAGGATCGGGTTGCACAAATCCCCTAGATACCTTACCATTCCAAAATGCTATGAAATTGGATCCAAGGTTGTCTTGCTAATCTTACAGCAGTAAGTAAAAGCAGACATATTCATAATCTTAACTGCTGAGGTGTTTTGTGATAACAATTTGCTTTTTGCCTTTTCCTAAAACAGTGGTGGGGGGTGGGGGGAAGGTAGTAGAGAGGAAAGAGCAAGCCTCGGGGTGATCCCATCACGTTGTTACCTTTCTTCTTCTCCCATTATCACCCATGCCCCTCTCCACTCTCGACTTCACCTCTGTCTCCTTCTGAGTACCCATTTTAGAAAATCATGCTTAGCATATGGTTGAAAAAGAATGGGTCCAATCCTATGTGGTTTGGCTTCTGAACGTAGGAAAATTTAGGGAAGTCTGCCCAGAAAGAATTAAAAAAACTTCTTGGTAACCTGGGATGGGACTTCTATCTTTGTAAATTGTATCCTTTGCCTTCAAAACTCAAGAGTTTGAAGAAAACTTTTGTTCATGTAGGTGTAATAAATATCAAAGGCAAATATTTATTAAGCACCTGCTATGTGCCAGACACTGTGCTAAGACCTGGGAAAATAATGGTGAGAAGACAGTTATTAGGCAGAGGTCTTCGAGTAGATAATCTCCCAAATACAATAACATGGCAACCCGTGACAAATGTGGTGAAGGAAAAAAGTAAACATGGGTACAAAATGTGTGACGGGAACCTGACATCTCTTGGGGCAGGCGGGTGGTGGGGAGGGGCTTTGCTGTGGAGGAGCTCCTGGGGCCGAGATCTTCCACGCTCTGTAGCTCCAGTGGTGAGTGAGACAAACTTCTTGCCCTCAAGAAACTTAAATCCTAGTGGAGAAGACAGATCATGAGAAGGCACGTAAACAAACAAACGAATAAATAATTTGGGCAGAGGTAAGTCTGGGGAAGAAAAAGAAAGAGGAGGGAGGATTAGAGGGAGCCTGGGGTGGGGTCGGGTGGGGTGGGGACGCTTCAGTGGAGGCCTGACTTCTGTGGGCCTCTTGGACTCCACGAGGGAGCTGGACAGGTCCCAGACGCCATGCTGATCTATTTCCTTATTAAGCCAAGAGAAGCAGAGGGCAAGAACCCTTTACTTATTCTGGCCAACAAAATATATTGGAGAAGAGCGAGATTATAAATCTTCTGATTAAAAAAAAAAAATTATGTCTTTATTTTCAGTCCTCGCACATGTAGAATTTTGGTGAGAGGGAAAACCCCAATAGAACAGGCTATGGATACAAGGTTTAAAAACAGAAAGAGAGAGAGAGATGGGAAGCGTTTCTACACCGTGGCCCTGGCATGGCTGGGAGGGAGAGGTGGACCCCAGCGGCTCTCCTCAGCTGGGCTGGAGCAGACAGTAAAGCGGGAGATGGAGTGGCTGTGGCTGAGGGGCCTGACAAGCGGAGCCCCTTCCCTGCAGCGGTTCCTAGGGCCTGGGAGCAGCTAGCAAGGGGTGTCGGCCACAGGGGCTGTCAGAAGTGGAAAGTTCCTGGCTCCAGAGGGAAGAGAGGTTTCACATTGCCGGTTTTTTCATGCCGGTGTTATGCAGTGGTATCTGTGTTCCCACCCCAGCCCCCAGTCTACACTCTGCAGGCGTCAACTTGAAGGCTAGGCAGTTAGTTAGGAGCAAGCACCTACGTCTGCGTGAGCTCCGTTCTTTGCACCCGGCCACTGGGAACGGTGTCTCGTGAGTCTGAGGAGAGAGAGCATCTGGTCCCAGGGCACTCCTGCAGATTCCTTTAGAATCTGCACAGTTCCTGGATTAAAGGGTGTGCTTGTAAGAGTCTCTGTGGTGCACATGCATGTGCGTGTACTCATCCCCCTGCATATGTGTTCACAGAGCCAGCATCCAGGGAGAAGGGAGCCAGCTGCCTTTCTTAAGAAGCTAAAAGCGCAGTGGGGGCCACAGACACTTAGTTCAAGATGCTCTGGAGCATGCCACACTCAACTTTGGTGGGTTAGGAAGGGTTTCTGGTGTTAAGTGACAAATCAGCATCTGATTCAAAGGACAGGTGTGTGTGTGTGTGTGTGTGTGTGTGTGTGTGTGTGTGTGTGTGAGAGAGAGAGAGAGAGAGAGAGAGGAGAACTCTGAAATGTAGAGCCTGTCTTGGACATTATGTGAACTGAAAATAAAGCTTGTCTCATAGACGAGCCCCTGTAGGCTCTGTGCATCAGCACATGGCTGTTGGCAGGCAGTTCACATGTGCTCGATCGACCATGTGGTTCTTAAGCTAGAAGTATTTGTATCTTTGAAATTATTAGCAAATTCTGTAAAGCTGTGTTTCTTCCTTCTTCCACTTTCTCATAATTAGAGGCTTCACGGGCTGGGGTTGAAATCAAGATTATTCAACATCATCCAATTTGTATGCCTTCAGGGAAGAAAGGCAGATTGGTAAAAATAAATGTACTGAGTCAATTCTTTTCTTTTTTCAAATCTATTTGCTGAGAGTTTGATAGAAAGACACGTTAATCAAAGTGGTTTTAGGAAGAAAAAGCTATAGGGTTTTGGGGAAAACATGGCTTCTGGGGCAGGGAGCCCTGTGGGCATCTGCTCCCCTTTTTCTACCAGGACCTTCATCAGGGAATACTAAGCAGGCGTGTGACTCTGCTGCCCGGATTAGGGAAGGCAGGGGGTGAGGTGACGGGGTGGACAGGGACAGATGGTGATGAAGGCAGCCTGTGGGTTTGGGGGAATCTGAAACTGCTCATTCTCTCCTGAACTCTGTAGCTGAGAGCCAGTGGAGAGCTTTGCTCTGCTCTGCTTACCTACTCCATCATTCCCGCACATAGAAGGGCCCAGGGAAGGTGCCAGGGTGGGGACGGGGAGCAGGAGGACACAGCCTGGAGTAGTGCTACCTCAACCACCCCCAGACTCCTGACTCCCTTCAGAGAGCCGCTGGGGGCCGGGCACCCTGTCCACGCACTGTGACACACTCCGTGGGAGAAGGGACAGCATTATGGTGATAAAGCTCCCCTCCCAGATGCTCAGACCTGGGTGACGTGTGGAATCATGGTGCCATCTGATGGCCAAGAGAGGGAATGAACTGGAGACGAGTGAAGGGGTGGTTCAGATGATCGGCGTGAATCCCTGCTCTGGTTAGCGTTTGTAATTAGGCAGGTTTAACCTCTCCACTCGGAACTGGGAAGCTCTAAATGTGCCCTCGGTCTATGGGCTGCAGGGTGAGGGAGATATTTGGGGGGACCCATTATGTGCTTAGTTGGGTCGGCTTTGAGGGGCAGAGAGTGTGTGTGGGTGTGTGGGGGTAATCAAAGAACAGGATACAACTCGTAATCTCAGTGAGTCAACACTCCACTCAAGGAGACAGGATTAACTCACAGAATAACATCCGTAGACAACTGGGAGTCTCCAAAGAGCCCACAGAGATGCCCCTCAGAGTCAGCTTTCACCATCTGCTGGCCTGGAAAACATGAGTGCATTCACATGAGTAAAAACTGTCCAATCCCTTAACTCCATCCCCTAGCCCACTCAGTTCCCTTTGCACCTGGAACGATTTAAAACAGCATCTAGTGAATGAGGGTGGGAGGATATGAGCAGAGAAAGAGAACAGAAGGGGCTTAACCTTTCTCCAAAGGCTGGCTGCCCACCTACCACAGGTTTTATCAAGGAATAAGAAGGGGGAGTGAAGTGTAGGTTAACAGCTTGAGCAGGATACATCATTTCCGAACCAAGACCATGCTCTGTGATTTAGAGTGAACACCGGACTGACCTCTAAGCCAGAAGTGAGCCAAGAGACATCATTAACTTGCTGAGCTGTCACTTAGAGGCAGAGGGAAACCTCCCTGATAAAACCTTAATAGGTTAGAGGGACATAAGAAAACAGAGAGGTATGCCTTCTCATATTCCACTAGCTGAGCTTGTTCAACGTATCTGTCCTACAAATATACCAGGCTGTGTCTTGTTCTAAGGCAGGCGGTGGCGCAGAGTAAGGAGTACATTCAGTACCTGCTTCGTGTGCAACCACAACTTACAGGTGGGAAAATTCTGCTCAGAGTGGATCCACTGGCTATCCCTCTGAAGTGAAGGGCAAAGCAATAGCGTTTGGGGGGATCTTATCACCCCCTCTGGGTCACTGGAGGTGGAGAGAGTACTGGTGACCATGTGAAGTAGCTGGCTTTTATCTTTCCTTTCTGTAACTTCTCTCCATTTCATTTTTTACTGAACAAAACTGATTGAGCATCTATTACCTGTGAGACTCATTCCACTACCAGGGCTCTCAGCATTTTAGTTCTGGACAGAATCCCTCCTGGCCAGAAAACAGCATCTGATTATGAGATACTCATAATTAAGTGATTAGAGAGTCTGGTGTTGACCTTCTCATATATATATAATATATAATATATAATATATAATATATAATATATAATATATAATATATAATATATAATATATAATATATACACACACACACACACACACATACCACACACACACATAGTGTACATAATGTGTATGTAAAATGTATACATGCATATATATTATGAGCATGCATATACAGTGATACAGTGTGTCCATAAGGTCATGGTGCACTTCTGACCGGTCACAGGAAAGCAACAAAAGACGACAGAAATGTGAAATCTGCACCAAATGAAAGGAAAACCCTCCCAGTTTCTGTAGGATGATGTGGCAGCATGTGCGCATGAGCAGATGATGACGTAACACTGTGTATAGAGCGGAGCAGCCCACGGCCATGCCAGTCGAGATGTGGACGGTACAGAGGGAAGTTCAGTGTGTTCTGTGGCTCGTTAAATTTGAATCCGTACCAAAGTGCAACATGAATATTGGCGCGTTTATAATGAAGTGCCACTGCATAGGAATAACATTACTCGGTGGGATAAGCAGTTAAAGGAAACCAGCAGTTTGGTGGAGAAACCCTGTTCTGGTAGGCCATCAGTCAGTGACGAGTCTGTAGAGGCTATACGGGTTAGCTACCTAAGGAGCCCTAAAAAATCTGTGCATGAGCCCACATCGAACTGCACTGAATAGGTATGAAACTGGGAGAGTTTTCCTTTAATTTGGTGCAGATTTCACATTTCTATTATCTTTTGTTGCTTTCCTGTGACCGGTCAAAAGTGCACCACGACTTTATGGACACACTGTATATACACACACGTATACACATATACTTATACACACATAATTGAACAACAGTAGGAGTTTAATGTCTAAAACAATGAGATATCACAGAAAAGCCTCTGGAGCAGGGGAAAGCAACTCAAGGGTGAGCACCTACAGTGCGCATGTGCTGGTTCTGTGACATAGCGCTCTTTCCTTCCCCAGCCCCTGTCCCTCCCACTCCCTATGGTCCTCGTTGGGCTGTCAGTCACTGGACCCTGCCCATAGCTGCAGGAATGGGTATGTGATTTAAAGAGACCACCCCCCCCCCCAATTTATTTTCTGCCAAAATTGGAATCTTTGCTGAAGATAGCAGGAATAATGGTCAGCTGGAGATGATTCATTCTGATGTCAGTGACATAATGAGACTGTTCTCAGCTCTATCTCTGAAAATTCTCCCTGTCTGTCCTTTACATCTTCTCATCTCTTTGTTGGTCAGCATGTTTTCCATGCAGTCTAACAAATTGCCCTCCTTTAAATTTTAAAGCAGATTTTTAAGGCTTACAACTAAAGGCCTGACGTGGACACATTACTGTTACATGCTAGCCAGTTTCCTCCTAGGCTCCTCTCCACTGTTTGCATTCCTTGGTGGGATATGGAAGAGAGAGCTTATTAAAGAAAGACTCCAGAGGCAGCAGCCTACGTGAACAGGGGAGCACCTGGCAGGCGAAGCTCTGGAGCTGGAATAAACCAAAGTGGTCAGCCTGTCCTCTCCCGCCTTGGACAGCTGCAAGGGTGGGGCCCACGCAGACGTGCTGCACCCTGCTAGCCTCCAGTGGGGCTCCGGCTGCCAACCAGAGCCCCAGGCACTCTCCGTGCACACTCACTGAAGGGACCTCAGCCTAAAAGCCAGGTCGTGTGCTTTGGACGTTTGGACTTTCAAAGGAGATGATGCGGTTTTATATTTTCTTGTTGATACCTATGACCAGTGAAAATACCAAAGAGGCAAGGGCTCCTTAACTGTCATGGATGGAAAAGAAGGGTTGTATTTTTTCTTTTTTTCAGTGAGAGGAGGTGAGGCAAAGACAGACTCCTGTATATACCTCAACCGGAATCCACCTGGCAATCCCACTAGAGGGTGATGCT
The DNA here is from genome assembly GCF_036850765.1 of Saccopteryx bilineata. Taxonomy (NCBI): domain Eukaryota; kingdom Metazoa; phylum Chordata; class Mammalia; order Chiroptera; family Emballonuridae; genus Saccopteryx; species Saccopteryx bilineata. The sequence continues at coordinate 32,527,625 of NC_089495.1, read as the reverse complement.
CTGCTCATCTGGGGCATTGCTCCGTTGCTCAGCAATGGAGCTCTTTTTAGCTCTGGAGGCTGAGGCCATGGAGCCATCCTCAGTGCCTGGGGCCAACTTGCTCCAATTGAGCCATGGCTATGGGAGGGGGAGAGAGAGAAAGAGAGAGAGAGAGAGAGAGAGAGAGAAAGAGAGAGAAAGAAAAGCAAGAGGGGGAAGGGTGGAGAACAGTCACATTACGTTGCTAACATTAGAATCAGATGGGCGCCTCTCCTGTGTGCTCTGACCAGAAATTGAACCTGGGATATCCACATACCAGGCCAATGCTCTACCACTGAGCCAACTGGCCAGGGCCTACTTTTAAAAAAAATCTCCTCAGAGAGCTGTTGATGTGGGAGACAGAGGGTGGAGGCAGGCACATGTTGCGTGATGTGATGCATATGAGGGAGGGAGTGGGAACTTGAGAGTGTGTCATTTTAATACCAAGGACTCAGAAATCCCACCCACAAATTCTCCTTCCAATCCCTGTGATCCAACAAGCCCTGAAAAGTCATTAGTTTTAAGGAGGCTCTCATTGCCTTCAAAACCCTCCTTTCCTTCCTCTGCTCCCTTTTGTTAGCCCAGATACCACCCTTGCTCTTGCTGTGCATTAAGAATACTTTTGTAGGGAGATTTGAATGGCCAGTTTCTAAGGACTGTCTCTTTTAAGACAGTGTGGCTGGGATCAAGTTTAAATCATCTGCATTTCAATGTAAGGAGAAAGGACAAGTAAGTATATTTAAAATACACAGTTCATAGCCAGCTCTGCGTTGAACTGCTCAGAGAGAGGAGGCAGACATACCTCTGCACCTGGAGGCGCAGGCCTGGGCCCCAGTCAGAGAAGAAACAGCTCCTGTTTGAGAAGAGATGCCGCAAGGTCTTCAAGTTTCAGACATCGGTGTCTCTGGAGTGCCATTTCCTGTCTTTAATGTGAGCTGTGAGTTGTAAGCTCTCAGTGTGTTTTCTTGCACTCTGAAATAAACAGAGCACCTGGATCTAATCAGTTGGATGGCAACAGCATCAGGTTCCCCGCCCTCCTGTCAGTACCCACCCCCAGGTAAGGGTTCTGAGGCGGGCCCAGTAAGCCCGCAGGCACGGAGAGTCCTGGACAGTTCGGTTCCCTGGGGACTTATTATGAATGAGCAGCTTGGAGCTGACTCTGGCCCAGGGGTCTCTTCTTGGTGCTCACGGACTGTTCTTTAGAACCTCGCATGGCCTTCGAGGGAGGGGGCTGTTGAGTTGGGGCCTTGTAGCACTTGGCATGAAAAACTCGAGCTCAAAGTTCCATTGGTCGGCTTGAGTATGCTTCATGAACCATGTTTGACTTTCGATCTAAAACCATTTTGGCACTTTCTTCGGGTTTAAAACAATGTTTCAGGAAAAAAAAATTTTCTTCCATATAAGATTTTTGTGTGTGTGACTGCCGCAAATGGGCGAGTCGGAAACAGCTTTTAGAGATTTGGCCTCTTCCTGTTCTGCAGCTGGCATTGTGGAGTAACCTGTAGGTCATGGAGTGTCTCGGCATGGTATTCCGGGGTTCAGCAGAATCTTTTCACGAATGCTCTCTCTTCATCTCTTTGTAGGCAAGATGGAGAAGTACAGGCTGATGGAGAGGAGACAGTGAGTTGCTGTCCCCGAGGGCCAGAGCAGCCGGAGAGAGGCCTTGAGCATTGTTAGTATCAGCACCGGACCTCCTGTCTTTGTCCTCAGGGCTGTCTTCTTCCACTGTCGGATTAATTACTTTGGAAAAGAAGTTGTTTCCCTCTATTCTCAATTTGGTAAAGCAACTTTATAATTTTGTTGTTCTTTTTGAATGAGTTTTTTTAAGATTGGAATGTGAGCTGTACAGAAGGCACAGTAGCTACCTCCCTGCCCGCTCTGTGCTTTTCTCCTCCTTCTTCCCCTTTGTGTTGCTTTTCTTACAGATAGACACTAAATATCAAAAAAACAAAAACCCCAACAACTCTTTACTTTGATTTTTAGTTTAATATCAGATGGTTTATTTATTTATTTATTTATTTATTGAGAGACAGAGAGAGAGTCCGAGAAAGGGACAGATAGGGACAGACAGACAGGAACGGAGAGAGATGAGAAGCATCAGTTCTTCGTTGTGGCACCTTAGTTGTTCATTGATTGCTTTCTCATATGTGCCTTGACCACGGGCCTTCAGCAGACCGAGTGACCCTTTGCTCAAGCCAGTAATCTTGGGCTCAAGCTGGTGAGCCTTGCCCAAGCCAGATGAGCCTATGCTCAAGTTGGCAACCTCAGGGTTTCAAACCCCAGTTCAATGCTCTATCCACTGTGCCACTGCCTGGTCAGGCTCTGATGGTTTATTTTTAAAGGTCTGTTAGTTAGAATAAAATTTGTACTTGGAATCACTAGGCCTGATTATGCAACTTCCGGGTCATGTGACTGTGTTTTCTAACTCAGTCATTTTTGTCTGAACAACAGGACAGATCCTTGTCCTCAAATTCACAGGATTGTTTTGAGGGCCACATGTGACCACCCTTGGACTCATCATCATGGTTGACATCATCCAGATGATGTTTTCTAGACAACAAGATTCAGCAGGGAAAGTTATCTGCAAAGATGGCCAACAATGGCCATTCAGGGTGTTGACACCCCCCTCGTTCCCAGAGCAACACAGAACCTGTTACTCTTCCCCAAAGGAGGACTGTCTTTTCCCAGCAGTCTGGACAAAGTCTTGTTCTTATGGGACAGCAAGTATGCAGGGTATTCAGTAAGAAGATCAAGAGATTTGACTTCCTTGCCCAAGGAAATAGTACCCTTATTTTCTTGGAGGAGTATGAAGGGTCAGGATGGAGGATTAGTGGCATCACTGTCTACAGAAATTCACAGTACTCAGACTTTTTCTCACTTCTCTTAGCTGCAATTTCCCCGGAGAAGTCAGAGCAGTTTCAGAATAAGCAATCCGGATTTGGAAGGTGCCCAGGAGACAGCAGATCTAAGCGACACCACTTAGAGCACTTCCTCAAGCAATTCCTGGGGGATCCAGTCCCCTTGTTTTGACTTCTTTTTCCTGGCACTGTAAATCAGTGTTTTCTTACATTCCATTTCAGCGTTCATATCCTCTGCAAAATGGTTTATCTCAAACCACTCTCATCTCTGCCTCTTTATTTGATTCCTTCGACTTACTCCAGGGTCGACTTGGGACATAAACATAGAAGTAAAAGTAGGCGTTTCACGGAAAGGGGGGATGGGCAGACCTTTACTGGGCACCCACCCATTCTGCTATTTCATTTGCTCATTGCAACTCAATGTCCTAAGTGTTTATATTATAATCACCTTTCTTTCATAGCTTGTATTACAATCTGTAATTATATTTTAATTTTGTATCTATTCACTATCTATCTGTTTTACTTAACCTAACCACTCTGACAGGGCAGGGACTGTGTCTGTGTCCTCACAAATATATTCACAGTAGCAAACGGAATGCTTGGCATATAGAGCTGACCCTTAAATAATGTAGGACTTAGAGGCAGCCACCCGCATCCAGTGGAAAATCCTCCTATAACTTCGGAACAACCTACAGATGGAAAAGAATACTTTCAACTGGGGGCTGGGAATCCGTGGTTGGGAAACTGCTGTAGGGAATGTGAAAATATTGTTTTGCATCTGCTGTTGGTTGAATCTGCAGATGTGAAATCCACATAAAGGGTGGACTATATTTACTGAGAAAAAAAAGTCTATGTTAGTGGACCTGCGCTGTTCAAACCCATGTTTTTCAAGGGCCAGTGCTAACAGGTGCATGATGAACATCTGATGAACACTGAGAAAGAAGATACCTACTAAAAAGGGCTCCTGGTGGTTAACTGGACTCAAATTAAAAAACACAACTGAGCAGTCATTTCTTCCCAGGGGCTTCACACAAACCGCACTTGGGGGTGAAGCCTGCACTGAACTGTCTGTCTCTGCACTGAACAGCTGAACCAGCCTATAAAGGAGTTCCTGGAATCTTATTTCAACCAATAGAACTAAGGCTTACCCAATCCAATCAGAAGTGTGCAGCTATATTCCCATCAACATCTTCACTGACCAATCAGGGTGGCTCTATTATGACCAGTCAGGATTGTTCCTTTTGGACCAATTAAACTGTGAAGATTTGGAGACGGAGAATCAGGGAGCAGGGGCAAGGGTTTCTGTCTATATAAATGGGCTCCCCTCTGGCTCAGGGTGCACACTTTCCCTTCTCACCAAAGATTGAATCATGTGTTTCCCCAACTGGAGCTGAACTGCAGAAGATATCTTACCAGAGCAGAGCCAGGTAGACTGGTGAGGAGCAGAGCTGAGCTGTCTAGCTGGAGAGAGGCCTGGCCCCCAGGCCTGCCCCAGGGCCCCAGGGCTGCCTCAGAGTGGCACTGTTTTCACAACTGTGCTGTATCACCCACCCCAAAATGAGGATTCCTGTTGGTGTTGAATGGGCAGCAAAGACCTTCGGTTGACAATATATAGAATTGAATAGTCTGGTATTGAATGGTAGCTCAGTAATCTGCTGATTGATCTGTACACCCTGTATCTTCTGTTTCACCTTAGTGGAACTAATACCAACACACATAAACACTCCAGAGCAGTAAATATTGGTTCACAGAAAGAAAGAACATTTCAACAAAGCCCGCAGGCAACGCAACAGACTTCCTTTAAGGAATGTTCTTTGACGGCAGAATGAAGTCAGCTGTGAAGAGAAAATTCAATATGTAGACAGGGTAGATCTGAAGCTGCAGCTGTTCAAGCAGAGGCCGAGTGTCCAACAGCCAGGTATGTTGTAGGAGAGATGCTGGCTTTGGGCGGGCAGTTGGGCTGGGTTCCTTCTGTGATGGCTTCCAATTGTAACATTCTGTGAGCTTCTTACAGTCCTGCCTCACCTGAATCATACTTCGAAGACTAGGGTTTTAGCAGGAAAAGTGAATGAAAAGAGCCACCTTTAGAATGTCTGGATTAAGTTAAATCAGGCTGTATTTACTGTATTAGTTTTCCATTGCATTCTCTAGGGTAGAGTGCATTTCCTGGCCTTCCCAGGTCTGGAGGTTATCAACAGCACTCAGCTTATGGTTCTTCTTCGTCTTCAAAGTCAACAACATCACAGTTCTCTGACCTTGCTTCTGCAGTCACGCCTCTCTGGTGACGGCCAAGAAAGGTTCTCTGCATTTAATGACTCATGTGATTATGTGGGCCCCACCAAGATAATACTAGATAGTCTCCCGCATCCGAAGGTTTTTGACCTTACTCATGTTTTTCAGAGTAAACATGAAGGACTCATGTCCCTTTCGCCATGTAAGGAAACATAATCACTGGCTCCAGGGAATAGGATGCCTACAAACATTTGGGGGGTGGGGTCAAGATTCTGCTACCACATTTACCAAGCCCTGTCTTGTGATAGTTCAGGAGTTCTCGGGCATCAAGAGGGACTTCTAAATCTTCACTTTATAAAATGAAATATAGCAGGTCCTCAGAGAATGTCTTTTTGTTATAACATTGATGAGATGCCAAATGAACCTAACTCTTGTTTGTATGAATGAGCCTGTGTTAAAATTGATTTCCTTGTATGTCGTTCTGCTTCAAGTCTCAGGACCCATTGACAAAGTGAGTACTTAGTATACATTCAACTTTTTAAAAATAATCTTAACTTTTAAATCCTTCCATCACTTCCAAAATTCAGTTTTCCATTTTCCACTCATCAGGATGACAAAGATTTTTAAAAATATTATTACCTGTAAACATGATTTGCACTCATGATGTATAATGATGTCATCCAAGGTTTACCTGGCTGAAACTGGACTCTGCCTAGAAAGCTCAGACTTGCTTTTCGTCAGTGCCAGGGGATGAGCTGGTCCCACGAGTCTGAGTCAAGGTAGTTAATTACTCAAGTAGGTAAATAAATTGGACTTCAGATGGAGAATGTTCAGTGAGTTATACTCTTTAGTTGTGGCATGCTATATAACTGGTCTTAAAGGGCTCTTTTTTTTTTGTTTTAGTTTCATTAATTTTTTCCGTCTCATTCCTCATCCTTATCCTATCCCTTCTGTCCAGGTGTGCCTAGTCTGGTGTGTTTAATACACCTGCCTGGATATGTATTATAATCCTCTGCTGGACCTATGCGAGCTTTCTCAGGTGCATATCCCCAAGAGAGGGTTTTCCAGCTTCAGCCATACAGCTCCCGACCCGGAGGACTGCAGATGCCACCTCAGAGCGGCTGTCCTGGCTTATCTGTCCGCCAGAGTGTGAGAGCATCTTCGGACTTCCCACTCACTCCTACTCTGAGGGGGTGTCTTCTTTTACTTTGCCTTTCTTTGATTACCAGGGACATTGAACATGTTAAATACTGTTAGACAATAGAATTGAAACCTTATCAGCTGTGAGGAGAAAAGTCAATACTCAGTTGACTCACTTCTTCACTTATCTGAACGCCAGTTTATTCACTTCCTCTTGTATCTGAACAAAATGCAGCTGCCAGGGACCTTGCTGAAAGATCCTTTGGCTAATATGAAACTACCCTTAGAATTATAATCCTGGGCCGCATCCCTTTTCCCTTCACAATCCTCAAGTTTAGGGCTAGTTTTTTGTTGTTTTTTTCTTTCACAAATTATTCCTATTTTTTATTTCTTAGAACTTTACGGCCCAGATTGGATTTTTGAGGGGAATATTCCACTTGTTAGATTTTCTGAGGCTGCCTTGGTCCCCACCAAGGACTCCTCAAATGCAGCCTGGCACATCGAAGTGCATCGACAGCAGGGATGGTGTGTTCTTCCTGCCCACCTGCTCCAGCCTTGGCCACATTGTTCCTGCCACCTGCTTCCCTTTCTGCCTCTCCCGCCAGGTTAATGGATCTCAGCCTTGTATCATAGTAAAATCAATGGAGAGATCTTGTAAGCTTCAGTTACCCAGGACCCACTACCACAGACAGGGTCTCAATTGTCTGTAGTGGGACCAGGCAGGGGCACTTTTAATTAATTAATTAATTAATCAATTAATTAACAGAGACACAGAGAGAGTGAGAGCGAGGGACAGATAGAGACAGACAGGAAGGGAGAGAGATGAGAAGCATCAATTCTTTGTTGCAGCACCTTAGTTGTTCACTGATTGCTTTCTCATATGTGCCTTGACCAGGGGGCTTCAGCAGAGTGAGTGACCTTTTGCTCAAGCCAGCAACCTTGGGCTTTTAGCCAGCGACCTTTGGGCTCAAGCCAGCGACCATGGGGTCATGTCTATGATCCCACACTCTAGCCAGCGACTCCATGCTCAAGGTGGTGAGCCCGTGCTCAAGCTGGATGAGCCTGTGCTCAAACTGGTGACCTCGGGGTTTTGAACCTGGGTCCTCTGCATCCTAGTCTGATACTCTATCCATTCACTGCATCACCACCTGGCCAGGCAATACTGTTTAAAATAGGCTGATCACCAAGCAGAAATAAGATTGCTTTTTGACAGTGGAGTTGAAGGAGATTGTGTCTGGACTACATGAGATCCTACAGGGTGTCTTTTAGTATCATCATGCTTTGCAGCTAAGGTTAAGAGAAAAGAACCCAACCCAGGGAATACTACCAATGGCCCAGAGACTTCAGGAATGAAGGTTTGGGTCATTCCACCGGTAGAGAATCGTGACCTGTGTTTGCTGAAAGCAAAGGTTATATAAAATGGGTAGAGGAATGAGATAGTTATAAATACCAGCTATGACCACATGACCAGTTACAGAAATGGAGATTGCAACTGTCAGGAGTATTTCTTCCTTGTTTTGTCTCAAATATATTTCTGTGTGCATGTATGCAGATGCCTTTGTTTCCTTCTCATTATCTCCTTGTTATATAAGATTAATTAACTTTATGTCATAGTTTAAGTATTGTTAATTTTACATCATTGTATTTAAATGACAGGATATTCAGTAGAAGCATAAACACCATGCAAGGACTTTGCATCCTCTTCTGGGGGTGGGATTGGTGCATTTCACTTGTATGCAGGATAGTTGTATCGTGTTTGGTTGAGGTATAATCTTGTTACTGTCTTCATTTGGAGATTTGGTATGGTTTCAGGAGAATGACAAACTGACAAGGAGTAGGCTTGTGATAGCTGATTTTGTATGTCACTTTGGGTGGGCTCTGGTGCTCAGATATTTGGTCAACCATTATTTTGAATGTTTCTGTGAGGGTGTCTTTTTTTTTTTTTTTTCTTTTTCTTTTTGCATTTTTCTGAAGCTGGAAACAGGGAGAGACAGTCAGACAGACTCCCGCATGCGCCCGACTGGGATCCACCTGGCGCACCCACCATAGGGCGATGCTCTGCCCACCAGGGGGTGATGTTCTGCCCATCCTGGGCATCGCCATGTTGCGACCAGAGCCACTCTAGCGCCTGGGGCAGAGGCTGAGGAGCCATCCCCAGTGCCCGGGCCATCTTTGCTCCAGTGGAGCCTTGGCTGCGGGAGGGGAAGAGAGAGACAGAGAGGAAGGCACGGCGGAGGGGTGGAGAAGCAAATGGGCACTTCTCCTGTGTGCCCTGGCTGGGAATCAAACCCGGGTCCTCCGCACGCTAGGCCGACACTCTACTGCTGAGCCAACCGGCCAGGGCATCTGTGAGGGTGTCTTTTGAGTGAGATTAACATTTTAATTGGTAAACTTTGAGTAAAACAGATTGCTATTCTTAATGTGGGTGGGCCTCATCTAAACAGTTGAAGGCCCGAATGGTACAAAAGGCTGACTTCCTCTGAAGAAAAAAGGAATTCTGCCAGCAGATGGCCTTTGGACGTGGACTGCAACATTGGCTCTTTCATGGGTTTCCAGGCCTTTGAAACAGAATCTAGTTATAGGTCTAGAAACAAAGAGAGGTGGTGGGTCCTGAGGAGAACCAGCACTCTCCCAAGGCAGCTACCTTGAGGGAGGCCCTTAGAGTTTCCTGAGGTAATTCAGGCTTAATCTCCTCTGAGTACCCCATAAATAGGCACTGTCGGTTTCTCTTCTTAGGACCTAACTGCCCATAGTAGGTGCTCAATAAATATTGAATTAAAGAAGAAACAAAGGGGGAAAAATGATTCAAAAAGTACTAGAAATTCCCTGACCAGTCACTGTCCTTTTGTCCCAACACAGTCAGTGCTGGACAAGAGGGATAATCAATCTTTCTTGTTGTGATCTATATCAGTGGTCCCCAACCCCCGGGCCGCGGACCGGTACTGGTCCGTGGGCCATTTGGTACTGGTCCGCAGAGAAAGAATAAATAACTTATATTATTTTCGTTTTATTTATATTTAAGTCTGAATGATGTTTTATTTTTAAAAAAATCACCAGATTCCCTCTGTTACATTCGTCTAAGACTTACTCTTGACGCTTGTCTTGGTCACATGATACATTTATTCATCCCACCCTAAAGGCCGGTCCGTAAAAGTATTTTCTGACATTAAACCGGTTCGTGGCCCAAAAAAGGTTGGGGACCACTGATCTATATGACATAACCTCCCCAGACTCCTTCCCAGATTCGTGAGGATGGTAAGGAGGAGGCAGGACTGGTTGAAAATGCATGCAAGCCTCACACAGTCCCAGGCCAGCCTGTGAGGGAGCCACTGCCTCCAGTGTGACCAGCAACAAAGGCCTTCATTGTTTAGGCCTTGGAAGGTTTTTTCCTTTTCTTATCCTGATCCTTGCACAAAAAACGCCCTAAAGACTATGCCTTCTCTAAGTACTCTGCAAGCCTAAAGTATTTTGTGTGCCTCAGGGAGAAGAGAATCAAGAGTGGAAAAAAGTGGGTAATTAGTCAGTGCTTGGCGATGTTCCAGAGGCTGATGGGAATGCAGGCCGAGTGAGAGGCAGAGAGAGTGGCCTCTCTTCACCTTTATCTTGCTTTAGCTTTTGAATCTGGAGGCTCTTGGAAGAGGCCCAGCAGGATGTTGTGGGAGGGGTGGTTGGAGGAAAGGAACAGGCCTTCTTGACCACCAGGTTTCCGAAGCTCTTTTAGGGACACACACCCAGGTTTTGAATACAAATATATCATGAAGGACTCCACTTTCTGCTGGGCTCCCTAAACTCTATAAGTGGAAGCTCGTTAAGAGTATTAGGAGGCCCGCCAGCTCCTCCAGGACAATCAGCACAGTATGTCAGTTGTCCCAGAGGCACACCTTGGTGACCTAGAGCTGGAGGAGATCTTAGGAGAATTAGTGGAATGATGTGGGGGACAATTTGTGGAATGATGTGGGGGGACTAGGAGAGGATGTTGAGGCCCAGAGGGTGGCATGGCTTGCCCAAGCTCTGACAGTGGCAGAACAGAGGAAAGACATCGCCTCTTCTCTCTTCCTTGGTAGACCACTCAGATACACAACCCCATCTCTGCTCACCGAACCCCCATCACCCTTGCCCGCATTCACTGTTGTACGTATGGGCTCTAAAGACATTGCAGCTTTCACCAGTCTAACCAAGAAGTTGAAGTGAGTCCCACTGCCTGCCTTTACCACTCAGCCTCCCTGATGATCATTGGAAGGTGCAGGTGTGATCTTAAGTCCCTGTAGAGTGGTCCCCTTGGAAGCATCGTCTTCACAAGGTTATTCCTTCCCACATTATCCACTCCTAACCTCTTTTTTTTCTGATTTATGTAATAATTTGTATGAAAAATTCTACCAAGATATAAGTAAAACGATAGCTATAACATGTCTTTTTGAAAAAGACATTAGTAAAAAGTCCAAATTACAGATAGTTCTTTTAGCATTTGAATATTTGAAATGAGAACTCGCCCATAGTCATTGCAGTTAGAAGACAACTGTATAAATAATTCAATACACATGGATCAAAAAACTTTCTGCTGAGAGCCAGTGATGTGTGTTGACCTTGGTAAATCAGCCCTCCCCAGATCTCCTGACAATGAACCAGGCCATCCTGCAGTGGGTCACATTGACCCATGTCTCGCTGCCTCCTACCTCTCATTTCCCAGAGCTACTGCTGATAAAACTGAAGCTGAGCTATTTCTCACTTGACCTGAGCCTTGATAAGGTTGTATATATATATATATATATATTTGTTCTTTATGTTACTAGAAAATGTGTAGAATATATTAAAATTGCAATCAGGCTTGTGTTGGTGAAACTCCAATGTGGACAATTTTCTCAAGCTCTTCTTTATGTCAAGAACATCCACATTTGATTCGGGGTGACCCTAGAATCTATGTAAACACAATTAATTAAATAAAAAAAATTAAAAAAAAAGAACATCCACATTTGAAAGCTTGATGGAGAGAATAAATGAGTGCCCACCATTTCCCTTTTCCCCGCTCCCATCCCTACATGTAAATCCCCCATATAGGTAATGGTACCAAACCATTGGGTTGGAATCGATAGAAAGAAATGGAAGTCTTGAATGGCTAACATGAGTTGCTCTCAATATTTCTGGCTGCAAAATCAGAGGCTCAGCTGGGCCCAAGGGAATGGTTGTAAGAATGAGATTTTACAAAATGAGTGTTTTAAACCTGAAATTGTTATGCTTATTTGTTCACAGCTATCCACACTGGATTGTAATTCCTTGAGTCAGGCCTTATTGGTCTTTCTGTCACCATCGCCATGGAGTCTGATTCAGAGCCAGGCTCCTAGCAACAGTGATGACTGGCATGTATTCAGTGCTTAACCAGAGGCCAGGCATGTGGTGCTTTATGTGTACTGCATCCTGTAATCTTATGACCACCTCAATGAAGTGGCTATTGTTATTATTCCTTTATACAGATGGCACAGAAAGGTGAAGAAACTTGCCCAAAGTCACAGAGCGAGTGAATAGAGCCACAATTCAAATGCAGGCAAGGACTTAAATACTAGATAATACCTCTCAGTGGAAGGCACTGATTCCTTACTTTATGAATGAATGAAATGAATGAATAAACAAGAAACATGTTGGGGGCGGGGAGCCAAGGTAGAGGAGGGCGGGAAGAAATGAGTAAAGAAGCTAAAAAGATCCTTCACACCTCTGAGCATTAGTACTCCCCTCTCACACGAGGTGGTCAGGGGAACCTAGCATCTGTAATCTCAGAGTCTTCCTGCTAAGAAATGAACTTGCTGATTATTTTATCAGATTGAGTTTGGGCTGATAGCACTGAGAGTTGTCAACAGAGGTGTATGCAGTACTTTTATTATTATTATTATTATTGGGAAAAGGAGGCTGGAGGGCTGAGAAAATCCTCTAGGAGTTTTGTGTGGTAATACCTAGGTCGTACAAAGGACCTGATATGAGTTATATTGTTTCCCCCAAAAGACATGTCGAAGTTATAACCCTCATAGCTGTGAGTGTGACCTTATTTGGAAATAGGTTTTGCAGATACAGTGAAGTTGAGATCATTAGAGCAGGTCCTAATCCAGTATAATGGGTGCCCTTGTAAGATGAGGACGAAAGAGACTCACAGAGAGGGAAGACTGACGTGTGAAGACATGTAGAATTACGCTACTACGAGCCAAGGAATGCTTGGGGTCCCTTGAGAAGCTGGGAGAGTCAAGGAAAAACCCACGCCTAGCGACCTTGGAGAGAAGGTGTCCCCACTGACACCCTGATGTCAGACTTCTGGCTTCCAAAATGGTGAGAGAATAAACTTCTGTGGTTGTAAACTAGTCCATTTGTAGTGCTTCATTACAGCAGTCCTAGGAACTAATATAGGACCTAATATTATTTTCCATTTCAGCATTATCATAATTTCTAATGGTAATTTCGCCTCTCACTCCCTGTTGTCCTCCCCAAATTATTCCAAGGGCTGCACAGGAGAGTCAGGAGTGCCTCACCTGTCTACACCTTTCTCCACTGGAAAGTTTGGTAATTTAGTGAAACCCTTGAAGGGGCATCTCTGTGTTCAAATGCTGGCTCTAATCCTGGCTAGCTGTGTGAGTTTGCCTGATAAAAACTCAAAATGGGATAATATGAATGGTAATATTTTTAGAGTACTTTCTATGTGCAAGCTTTACAAGGATTTTCTCTGAGACTAACCACCACCCTGTAAGTCAGTTAACATAGACTCAAATGTCAAAGATACCCTCTGTGGAGAAAGGGACTGACCTAGGAGTCAGGTCATGTTCTGACTGGCTCCCAAGCCAGCATCTGCACCATGGTGCTGCTTTAGGGAACAGCGAGAAGAGAGAGAATGGGCACAGCACAGGGGACCTAAATTTTATTACTGCTTTTTAGTGGTGTGCTGGATCCAACTTTCGCTGGGTTGCAAGATGTGAGAGTTAAATGTTTAGGATTTTTGCAGGCAGGTTGATTTCATTGGTAGCTTGAGATTAGCCACAGTGGGAACATTTACACCACAGAAATTGGTAAGTGCTACAAATCAGAGGTCCCATCTCTCCTATCATCTGGCTTACTAGAATACAACTTGACTCAAGAAAGAGAAGAAAAGCTAAGAAAAGGCACCCTAAGGTCTTCAGCCTGAGGTTGGTTAAAAGGGTTGATGTGATCTAGGCGTGGTTCTGAAGTATTGGGGGGACAGAGGATGAAGTCATACGGAGCAAAAGTTACCCAGTTCTGTGGGTTTAGGAAAGCCCTCCTCATAGTCATGAAAATAGTCATGAAAACCATCACCTTTCACCCCTAAATTATAGCTACATGACAGGAAAAAAGGGGAATCAATACCTGAATTATTTAAATGAACACTCTGGGTCTCAGTTTTTTTTTTTGTTTTATTTACCCTTAAAAGCATTATTTATTGGAAAAAAGGTTTAAAGAAAGCCTTCTGAACTTCTGCAAGGCCGAATTCTTTACTCTGACTCTTGGAATCTCCTGGAATCCTTGATCTGAGGCCAGGGCCTACACTTCGCAATAAATGCAGTTCTTGGAGTGCCCTGGAGACAGCATGAAACAGTGCTGCCCTACAGTTTCTCATCTCAGGAGGATGTCTAGAAAGTCACCAAACTAAGGTGTTTCATTTGACATCTTACCTTAACATCCAGTTCTTCAACAAAGCTTCATACAGGCCGGAACGTAAGGTGTTCTTAGGTGAAATAAAACTCCCATGATATACTGGTTCACCTAAACCAATGAGTAATTCCCAGAAATCTTAAAGGAGTCATTATGCCAAGACAACAATCCACATGATCAAGACATGGCTTTCTTAGGAAGATGGAACTATTTAATCGCAGCACGGGCAGCTGCTCTTCTTTATGTGTTCTGGGACAAGGCACGGATTAAAGCTTCTACTTCACTGGGAGAGAATGCAGCTGCCTTGTCCTGCCCACCAGTCCCCAGTTGCCTGCAGGCAAGCCTGTACCATCGTCATCCATTCTTTCAACAGCATCCATTTTGGCACATAGACTGGAACCTCTTCTTGATAGTTTTCTTGTTCTTGCTTTCTTCAGAGAGAGGTGCGGATACTTAGGGTCCTTCACCCATCACTGTTTCGGGTAAGTAATACAATCTGTCGCTATCTTCAGTAGAGATGGCCTCATGGCAGTGGTTTTGCCAGTGACCTCAGAAATTGTTGTATTGAGTAAAGGCACCATAGCCTTGAAATGAGTATGTGCTGGCGGGACATCCTGCCACACAATCCTAAATCTCCTTCGCTGGTGCAGTACCTGAGGGATTGCTTTCCCTGCTACATGAGTTTCAGTTCTTAATCTGTAAAAAAGAGGGCTAATAGGGCCTGACCTGTGGTGGCGCAGTGGATAAAGCATCAACCTGGAAATGCTGAGGTCACCGGTTCGAAGCCCTGGGCTTGCCTGGTCAAGGCACATATGGGAGTTGATGCTTCCAGCTCCTCCCCCCTCTCTCTCTCTGTCTCTCTCTCCTCTCTCTCCCTCTCTGTCTCTCCTCTTTAAAAATGAATAAATAAAATAAAATAAATAAATAAATAAAAGAGGGCTAATAGATCAGTGATTCCCAGGCCTGTCCATTACAAATTACCCCTGGAGCTGAAAACAAAATCCTTGTGTGCACCCCAAATCTGCTCTGGCCACCACTTCCCGAGGTAGCTGCTTGGTTCGTGACTCCCCTTTTCTGAGTCTGAACTCTCAGCAGCCGTGTCTATACTAAATGGCCCTCCCTGTCCTGACTAATCAGTCCAGCCACAGCTAAGAGATTAACTGGCCTAGTCACATCTCTGTCTCCCAGAAATTTGGGATTTTGAGCTAAGATTCACTGACATCAGGCACTGTTGGTAGTAAGTTGGATCAGTGGCCAATACTGTGGCCATAACTGGCCACTGAGCTCCTGTAGTGTGCCCGTGCAAACTGAGATGAGCTCGGAGTTTAAAGCACACACTGGATCCCAAAGACTTAATATGAAGGAAAATTTCAAATATCATAATTCTTTGACTATATATTGAAATGATAATATTTTAGATATATTGAGCTAAAATATATTATTAAAATGAACTCTTCTTGTCCCTTGTTGCTTTTTAAAATGCATCTTCTAGAAAATTTGAAATGACATATGTGGCGGGAATTTTATTTCCTTTGGACAAAATCCCTCTAGAGCAAGCTCCTTGAGGCTGGGGCTGGTGGCTCCTGGCCCCCGTCTGCCTGGGCTGTTCGGCTGTCCTTTCTTCCAGGAGTCAGCCCAGCTTGCTTCCATTCTGTTTTCCTTTTGGTTTACACTAGCCAGAGTAGTTCGAATTATTTGTTACCAAAGAGACTTTAACTAATAGACCAACTGAACCAAACTCTCCTCAGGGAGTTCTCTATGATTCTGTGGCTCTGCCAGAGAACTCTTCCAATGCTCCCAAGGGGTCGAGTTTGAGCACAATCTAAAATGATGAGATCACCTGGACTGCATTATTCCTGCTTCCACAGACCCGGCTCCTGCCCTCCGTCTCGTGGGAATGTGAGCTTTGGCCAAAAGGGCTGGATGTGGACTAGGAGGTTCTGCTGGCCAGGAAGGACAGCTGAGCTCCCCAAGGTGTTTGGTTTGAACTGAGGTTGCGCTTAGGAGCTGGATTATGTCACCAGAGCCTGGAGTTCAGAATAATAACAACTTTGTTGGACTCTCCCTGAACCTATAGGAAATCAAGATTTGAAATGAGCGATTTCACGAAGCACGCACATGGTTGCTCCCTTCCCCCCCTTCCCCTTCCACTCTCCATCTGGCAAGTCTGCTCACCCTCACGCACGGTGATCAGGGGTTTCGTGTCTCTGCACCCAGCCTGTGAACTCTCACTTTGGGAATGTGGTTTTCCTAAGACATTTCAGTTGTTCCAAGGTGTGAGGTGAAACTCCCACAAAAACCTGTCAAGGGCTGGCTTTGGAGTGAAATGCTCAAGGTTAACTCACTGGGGTGAACAAGAATCGTATGCCAGATTTCAAGTAATTATTCCTTTAGGAACTGCCCGCTCCGAGCACTTTAATGAAAAATGATAGAAAGAGTTATTGACCTTTGAGACACTCAATTCCACCATGGAATGAAGCATCTGCAGTGAATCTGGCTGGGGAAGATTACATCTGCCCCACCAGGAGACGTTGCAATAGTTTATCTTCAAAATAAGCAAAGAAAATGTGTCTAATGAATCCCTAAAGCATGGTATGTGCAGATGGGGTTGAAAACTGCCTTCAGCAATTTTTCATGCTCATTGTAATGGGAGTCCCTTGGAAACAAGTTAGAGATCACATGTAAATTTGACTTGCTACACTTACCACATTCTTGGGAAGACTAGGAATGAGATGATAAATGAAGACATTGCAAAGTTAATAATTTGAGAAAGAAATCCTTATTAAAATTAAAAAAAAAAATGAGCCGCATATGCCATATTTACAGGAACTGTGTGGTTTAATAAAATGAAATAAGCCTCCAATGTGTTCCATATGGCTCTGCGTTGACTGGAAGACAAATGTGGGTACGGCATGGCCCCTTACCCTCTGGGAGCTTGCAATCAAATTGATTGTTGAGACAGGCCTTCACAGTGGAGAAGCTGTGTCACAGTGCCCCGTCGCCTCCGCCGGAGAATGTGAAGCGGTCTGATTGTTAAATGGGACAGGGTGCAGTGTGCCGCGGGGAAGGAGAGCTGGTTCCCAGGACTCTTTGTTGTTAGTTTTCCTAAATCAGTTAATAGCTAAATTCCCGCCCTCTGCCCCACCCCATTGCTGCCCTGCTTCCTCCCTGCCCAGAGGCAGCTACCACACTGTCACAGGAGTAGATCTTCCCAGGTGTATTTTTTTTAGACATATGCTTAAACGAAAAGCTGAAACAAATGTGCCAAAATGTGAACATTTGATAAATCTGGATAGTAGATATTTGAGTTTTTGTGTTTTTTTTTAAAATCATTTTCTGTACTCTTCCATATCCTTGAAATGTTTCATGATTTAAGAGATTGTAAGTAAATAGTATGTACAATGTGTAACTAATAAAAGGATAAAACAGAGACACAAAGAAAGAAAGGAAGAAAAAAGAAAGAGAGAAAAGGAAGGAAGAAAGAAGGAAAGAAAGGAAAAAAAGATAAGAAAAGGGGGAAAGGAGAAGAAAGAAAGAAAAAGAATCTAAGATTTCTGAGAACTCATAGTACCGCAAGGTCACTCTGCATGGAGATAGTCAGGAAGGACTTTGCCAAGAAGATGAAGTACGACCTGGGTCCTGAACACCGGAGAAGAGGGCGGGTGATCTGAGCGGGAGGAATCCTGTGAAAGAACAGCTCTTATCTGTGATAGGTTGGACTTCACAGGCTCTAAGTTCTTGTTCAGCTCTGACAGCCTGTGCTACGTTCATTGTTTGGACACCTGCCAGGCACAGTCAATAACGTTAGACAGGTGAGGGGTTTGGGATGGGGACATGGCAGGGCGGCTGCTCTCTTGGAATTACCATTCATCATCCTTAAACATGAAGAATTTACTATAACTTTTTATCTCTCCGTTCTTCTATCTATTGAGTCTTACCTATTCAGTTAAATTTTAAACTCTAAGATGAAAACTGTTTTTCATATTTCTTTCAATTCTCCAGTGTCAAGATAGGACTATATAAATAAGTGGATATTCATTAAATACTCATTGAATGTTTGATTAACGTATTCATTTAAATAACAATCATGAGGCTATTATGTCCTAAAGCACAAAAGGGAATACTTTGGGATGCAAAGATAAAATAATCTCTATATCTTTCAGTCTGGTACTGGAAGTGAATTGGTATTACTCAATTGTTGCCAAGGAGAAAGTGCTAAGAACCACAAAAATTGTACAGTGAAAGGGTTACATAGGTTAATTGATTGCATAAAATGACATGTGTGTGTCCAAGCTTCCGGTGTCTGTTAGAGGTAGTATATTCAGTATTCTATCTTACATAATAGACATGTTACTTCTGGGGCAGGGAATTCTTACAAATACATGGTACCTCTTTTTTTTTTCTTTTGACAGAGAGAGAGAGAGAGAGAGAGTCAGAGAGAGGGACAGATAGGGACAGACAGAAAGGAAGGGAGAGAGATGAGAAGCATCAATTCTTTGTTGCAGCTCCTTAGTTCAGTGATTGCTTTCTCACATGTGCCTTCACAGGGGGAGGGGTTACAGCAGAGCAAGTAACCCCTTGTTCAAGCCAGCAACCTTGGGCTCAAGCCAGCGACCTTTAGATTCAAGCCAGTGAACATGGGGTCATGTCTATGATCCCACACTCAAGCCAGCGACTCTTTGCTCAAGCTTGTGAGCCTGTGCTCAAGCTGGATGATCCCGTGCTCAAGCTGGTGACCTTAGGGTTTTGAACCTGGGTCTCCGCATCCCAGGCTGATGCTCTACCCACTGTGCCACTGCCTGGTCAGGCTACATGATACCACTCTTTAAAATGGTAACATCTGTCTTTCTCACCTCTCCCTTCTTTTTGTGTCTCCCTCACATATTATTTGAATTTACTTTCAATACTAGAAAAAACAGAAATAAAAAGACAGCATCAATTTAATTTTAAAAATCTTACTCTTTATTGTATATTTTTTGAAATTAAAGATTAGAAAAGACCAAAAAAATTTAAAGTTCAATGTGTTAGTAACTTATCCTTAAGCCAGATGCTGAATTCAAATTTAATACTCATACATGTATGTGTCTTCTCATAGTTGCAACTACATTTAAGAAACTGAAAATAAGGCTGTTCTAATAAATGACCCTAATGTCCCTGCCTGGACAGGCTCCCTTGGTTGGAGTGACATACTTCTAAGTCTTACATAGAATGCCATTAGGTCAATAGATGTAAGAATGATCACAATGATAATAATAATAATTGACAACATTATTTTGAAGTGCTTACCATATGGTTACGCTGTTTTAAGCATTGGACAGAAATGAATTCATTTATCCTAACAAGAAGCTCCTGAGATAGATACCAATTTGAAAAGCAGAAAAGAAAATAAGTAAATAAGACCTTTTTGTGTGTGTGCCAATGTAAAGATTTTCATGGAACACTTCATATTTCTCTTCTGTAGGTTCTGAGTCAGTCAACTTGCACGGGAACTTACATATTCTTCTTGTGAGTATCCGGTGGCATCGTGGACTTAAATTTATTTGAATACACATATGTCAATTTCTGTTGGAGAAAAAAAACAAGGGTTGATAGCCTGTACAGTACTGGCAAATGCCAAGAAAGTCACTGCATTTAATGTAGACAAGTTCTAGGAATGGGATGCAACCTTCCTCCTTTCCATCCCACCCTTTTTCTTTCCTTCCTGCTCTTGCTCCTCCCTCCCTCCCTCCCTCCCTCCCTCCCTCCCTCCCTCCCTCCCTCCCTCCCTCCTTCCCTCCCTTTCTCTTCTTTCTTTTGGTAATACTTTTCTAGAAAGTACTTTATATAAAGCAATGCTTTGTAATAATTCTTTACAATTTTTTATTGAGTGAATTTATAGAGAGGGAGAAAGAAAGACATCAATTTTTTGTTTCACTTATTTATGTATTCATTGGTTGATTCTTGTGTGTACGCTGATTATATACTGCAACCTTGGTGTATTGGCAGAGCTCTTTATAAATATTTCAAACTCTATGATTTAGATATTTGTATTTAAGAGAGTGGTTTTTTTGTTCCTGTCTTTTAATCTACGTACTATATTTGGGAACCAATCATTTAATGTATCTGGGACAAGAAAAAGCCCGATTTTGCTTTTTGATCAAGACGATATCAGAAACAAAGTTCTGGCTTCCTGAGAGCTGCAAGGATCATATCCCTCTCCAACCTGGCTGACCTGCCTCTGAATAGCCTGGGTGGGTTTCTTCACATCTTTCTTTCATGTGAAACAAGATCTTTAAATTAGTTTTTTGTTTGAGCTTTTACTTACTATTTAGAAATTGTCACAGGGTATTGATTAAAAAAAAAAAAGATTTTATTGATTTTTAGAGAGAGGAGAGAGAAGAAGGGGGAAGAATGGGAAGCACCAAGTCGTAGAAGTAGCCTCTCATATGTGCCTTGACCAGGCAATGCTGGGTTCTGAACTGGGGACATCAGCACTCCAGATTGACACTTTATCCACTGCGCCACCACAGGTCAGGCAGGATATCGATCTTGTTTATTGATTGATATATTTGCACAAATAATCACTTTCCAATGTTTGCACTGTGAATTTCTTTGGTCTAGAATTTTGTCAGGAGGAGCTCAGGTTTGATAGTTAAACCCCTGACCTAACTATATCACTGTGGGTGGGTTACTGCCTCTCCACCACCCCACCCTCATTTTTTTTTTCTTTTACTTATCAGCAAAATGCTCACCTGGCTGGCAGATGTAAGGAGGAGATCGGGTCAAGCTTGTAGTACACTGGAAGGATTTAATATGTATTTGTTTTCTTTTATTTTCCTAAATTACTCTCTCTGCAAATGTAGTTCTTGGTGACTTTTTATCTCCTTAAATTCCACTGCACTGCTTACACAAGAAGCCAAGTTAAATAAAGACCCTGTTTCTTGACCTCTTGGCTTTCTCATTCTAGCTGTTTCCACCAGTTTCCAATAAAGAAAATAGTGATTACAAAGTCATGATTGTATTTCATAGCAAGTAAGAAAACAGGATTGCTAGTGAAAACTCTCTTTAGCTCCTGGAATTGCAGCATATTATTTTACGAATCTGGGTTTGTAAAATCTTCTGAGCGGTGAAGGGTGCAGACAACCTGCTGACCAGATCCGCACCAGCTGAAGGACCCTGGCTAAGTGCCGTGCCTCCTCTGAGCCACAGGTTCCTTACCTCGGAAAAGGGGGAAAGCATCTACCTTGAAAGGTTGTCAATGCGGTAAAGGACTTAGCAAAAACGGTTGACACATGGTGCAATGCCTTTAAGCCAGCATTATTCTATCTGCAGATTAGGAAACAGTAGTAGTCTTTTTCTTTTCCTCTAAGTAGTCACTTGTGTTATCTTAGAAAATGTAGGAGAAAAATAGCAGCTAAACGCGGTGTAGTGGCCAGATCCCTAGACTTGGAGTCAGAAAGCGGGGCTCGCCCCATACCACCACCACTAGCAACCTGACCTTGGGGAGGAGCCTGCTCATCTTCAGCTATCCCGTCTGGAACTGGGTGTAATATTTGTCTTTACCACTTTGCAGTTTTGTGGCTGTCAGAGAAGACATTTGATTTGAAAATACTTTGCAAATTGTTACAGACTGAACCAAATGTCAAGTGAAGAATCTTCTCAGGATCTATTTTCCACAAAAGAAGAGTTTGACCTGGTGGTCTGAACTGACCTGAGGTCAGTTTCTCCACTTGGTGTTAGTGTAACTCCAGGCAAATATCTGTACCTCTCTGTGTCTTAGTTTACTC
Organism: Saccopteryx bilineata; assembly: GCF_036850765.1. Taxonomy (NCBI): domain Eukaryota; kingdom Metazoa; phylum Chordata; class Mammalia; order Chiroptera; family Emballonuridae; genus Saccopteryx; species Saccopteryx bilineata. The sequence goes on along the minus strand of NC_089495.1, from coordinate 32,505,970 downwards.
ATCTGTAAAGTGAAACAATCATGGCCCTAGCTGGTTGGCTCAGTGGTAGAGCGTCGGCCTCGTGTGCAGGAGTCCTGGGTTTGATTCCTGGCCAGGGCACACAGAAGAAGCGCCCATTTGCTTCTCCACCCCTCCCCTTCTCCTTCCTTTCTGTCTCTCTCTTCCCCTCCCGCAGCCAAGGCTCCATTGGAGCAAAGTTGGCCCAGGCACTGAGGATGGCTCCATGACCTCTACCTCAGGTGCTAGAATGGCTCTGGTCACAACAGAGCAACGCCCGGGATGGGAAGAGCATCGCCCCCTGGTGGGCGTGCCAGGTGGGTCCCCGTCAGGCACATGCAGAGTCTGTCTGACTGCCTTCCCGTTTCCAACTTCAGAAAAAAAAAAAAAAAGTGAGACAATCATAACATTTTATTGGATAGTGATGTGGATAAATGAGTTAATGCAGTAAAGCACTTAGAATAGTGACTGATACGTGTAAGAGCTAAATAATGTTCGTTATTCTCTATTTCAAATTGAGGAGTTGAGCTATTTTAGCTCTAGCATGTTTCTTAGTTTAAACATTCTTTGAGGTTCAAGATGTCTTACTTTCTAGAACAAAAGTATTTTGAATTCTAGTAGTTTTTGCAATAATGGTCTTCTGCTGATATTAAAGTTCAGACGTATAGAATTTTGGAAATTCCTGATTACTTGGTAGTAAGGTAAACTCCCCCAATTTCCATCATCTGCCACTTAATACTTTCTAGGAAACTATGTCTGGCTTCAACTTTGTCTTGGGGTAGGTCTGTAATCCCCAAAGTGTGTGTCAAGGTAAATGAGCATCACAGTGAATTCAGGGGAACTGTGGGATATTGTGTAATTTGGGAAGGACTTGTCATCTGTCAGTTACCTCACGATTTTACTTATCTCATCTTTTACTAGCTTGAGACAGTCAACAGTTTTCAGTATGTTTGTACTAATTTCTTCTGATAATATGGTATTTTTGCAAGGCAGCTCCTGAAGGGTAGCAGAATGTGCCATTCCAAACTATGACTGTAGGAATTAGGACATGCTACTCCCAGATATGCCACTTTGCCACACTGATGTTACCATACCCCGATATTTGAGTTTGTGTGCTCCTGTGCACTGGCCCACAGAAATGAATGAGCAGGTGTCCGCAGTATAGAAAGGAGGTTCATTAGAGAACTGGTCAGTCTGGAGTATGGACAAACTAATTGTCTGAAAGCCCTGACTTCCCAGTGGTGTGTACATTACAGATTATATAGGGCAAGATCACAAACTGCTGTGAATTAGGGGTTTAGGGCGGTCCTGGGAGCTGATTTGTTGGAAGTGAAGTAGGGGTAATAAATCATTTCTTTGGGTCTTGTGGACAGCTCTGAGTCTTTTCCTGCGTCCCTCGGTCTCATTTCATAGACAAGTAGCCAGGAGGTTGCTCTACCTTAGGGCTCTGGAGCTGACACAGAACTTAGGTCAAGACGTTATCCTCAGTCTGCCGGAGGGCCGGTCTTCGTGCCCATTAGCCAGGTCTGTGCTGTTGTCTTCTGCTGTGTCCGGGGCTGCTGACTATTCAGAGAGGAGGCTCGGTCTTTGAGGGGTATAGAAAGAGAGAGATGTGGCTAAATTTAGTCAAAGTCATAATGACCTTGGGTTTCATTGAGCTGTAGGAAATTGAGAAATAGCAAATGCATGGAGAGGCCTTTCTCTGAACTCTTATCCACCAAAAGGAAGAGCCTTCGAAAGGAACTTAATTGCTGTGAATCCCCCCCCCCCCCCGGCCCCCTGTGAGTTTCATCAACCAGGGAAGACTGACTCACCACCGCGGAGGAGACCAGGAGTCAGCACTGCACTCAGACAAACTTCGTCAAAACCTATCATACCTCCCATCCGGTCTTCTAAGGGCTCATTCCACTTTTGTAAAAATCAATTATTCTCCCCTATACGCCTACATCCTCCCTCCCTTTTCCTTATTAAGACGTTATTTGAGCTTGAATTCCAAGCCATTTCATTTCCCCCAGGTATCTCCAATTGTAAGTGCACAGGAACTTCATTTTTTTTAAATGATATTTTCCTTAATTCAAGCTAGCTTTGTCCCATATAATAGCACCAAGACTCACCTACCTTTGCACACACTGCATGTCCACCCCTTTAATTAGTAAGCCCTTAAAACATCAGGTTCTGGTACGAGTCTGTCTTAAGAATATCAGGTCTGTTGATCAAGAGAACAGTTTTGGTCAAACTAAAGATGACATCTTGACCTCAGTTGTGTTTCATCCCCAGGCCCAGGAAAGCGAAATAACCATACTGACCACACTTTCATGAGACCAGACAGTCAGCTCCATGGCTGACATCAAGACCAGATGAAACGATCCACTGTGTTTAACTCAGCTCCAACCAATTCGTAGAGCTCTTGACCCCGGCTCCCTTGGTCACCATGACTAATGATGTATTCCCTATATTATCAACTCCCTAGAGGCCACTAGGTAGCCAGGTCTGAGTGATCACTTACCTGTACCATTTCCTTAAACAAATCTTTCCTTTTTTTGCAGCAAACTTCTGTTCGCATTTTATCGGTGATAGGGTTGCAGGTGGGGGCCATGACCCTTTCCTCCCTTATTGGACAAAGGAACATTAAAAAACTAGACATTCCAGGTTACCTCTCTCCCAGGCATCTGGATTGACTCACCTGGGTGTGGAAGGTCCCCTAGCTTACTTACAGTTAATCCTTTTTTCCCTGTAACAACTACCAGCCCCCACCCTCGGATCCCCTATTTAACGCTGCCTGTTAGAGAACCAGTTGCTGACCTGTGCCTTAGGAGTCAGCCTGGCTGATGACTCCCTAATAAACTTTTCTTACCTGAACTCAGGTGTCCTCCTCCGGCCGACCTTACAAATCAGGCTTTGATGCGTGTAGGTAAATGAACCTTTTAGTTCTCTAACAGCATGTACACATGAGACAACAGGTTAATAAACTTCTGTTTATTTTTCTGTTGTTAATCTGTCTTATTACATAGGTCTCAGCTAAGAACTCAAAAGGGTAGAAGCAACAGTATTCTTCCTCTCTACACTGATAAAAGTGAAGTGCAATGTTGGTCAAATAAGTTTTAAAATATGATATATATGTTTGCTCGCTTATAGTTTGCACTGGGTGTAGGGGACAGGCTGTGAGCAGGCACGGTCCTTATAGCCTAAGACTTAGTTTTAAGACTAAGCTTTTCCCCACACCCTTGACTTATTGCATGATGTGGGGTGGTGCACTCTCATGAGGAATCCCATTATGCCTCAGATAGTGATTTTGTATCAGAGACTTCCTTGTTTGTACATTGGATTAAAGGTTTGGATTTCTACACTATAAAGTGAGGCAGACCAGGAGCTTGCTCTCTCTCGGTTCCTGAGATTAGCATAGAGAAGAGAGCAGAGAAAGGCCATGTGGAGGAGAGGAGAGGCAGCCAAGATGGCAGAATGCTAAAGGAGAAGCCAGTTAGTGCAGAGTTTGTGCAGGAGAAGAAGATGGGGAACAGAGGTGAATAAGGCTAGTGAGCTAGAAACCTTTGATTCTAGGAAACTCAGATAAGTCAGTAGCTTTGTGAATACTGAATGAGTGGGTTTTGGAGCCCAGTGTGTGTTTTTACTTGCTCGTCGGGTGCAAGCTAGGATTAAAAGTAATGGCCCACCAGTTCTTGGCTCCATTGTTTCATTACCATCTGTCTGAATCTAATGCGAACCTGCATGAGCCAGGCAGCTGTAATGGTGCCGTGGCTACTGGCTTTACATTTGGTGTAGTCTGTGGCAGGATTCGATACAGATGAGTATGGAGCCACTACCACCTTTGAGTGGTGGAATAGAGGACTGGCTGCTGTTATGGTTCCCCATGGCTGTTCTTTTGGGGACCGTAGGCTAGCTGACTTTTACAACCACGCACGAGGAAACTGAGACCTCTGTGGAAGAGGCTGCCTGGGACCTGCAAACTGAGCAGTGGAAGAAGCTGGAGCAAACATGGGAGAAAAAGATGCTGACCCTGGAGCTGGAGCAAGCACTGGAGGAGGCCGACCAGGTTCATGAGATTCGCTTGGAAATGGAGCAGCTGCTGGAGAAGGAATCACATGACTTGCAGATTGCCCTGAATATTGTGGAGAGCCAGCAGCAGCGGGAGGCTGGGGCTGAGGCCAGGCCCGGGGCTGCAAAGCCAGCAGCAGGAACTGATGTTTTCAGTTCCTCTTTGAAGGAGGAGGAGAATAAGGCTGGAGTTCCAATCCACAGTCTCCAGAAGAGAAGAGCCCAGCAGCAAGGAGTACCTACTACCCCCCTGGTAGGTCTGCGATTTGGGGACATAGGGGTGAATGCCATCATGCTCTCTGGAACAGAGATAGAAATGCTGACTTCCATTGCCACATGCTCCTCTTTGGTACAGGTAAGGCCTGCCAGGACTGCAGGGATGAGGGGGGTGGCTGAGGCCACATGTGCTTGGACTGATTCCTGGATTATGACTGGAGTGGGCACTGGCTCCTTTGATGGATGAACTTACGGATTTTGGACAGTGTGAAATACCCTGATGGGGGTGGAGGGTGGCTTAGCTGGAGGCCATCCCTTGCCTTGGGAAGCTTTTCCCATGGCTAGAAAGAAGGCCAAGGACATTTTGCACTTTTGGCAAAGTGCTCAGAGATTGGTGAAATGTACCTTTGTAATTGTTGAAATTGTATGATTTGTGCTGTTGTAATTTGTGTAATGTGCTTGTATGGCCAAGAGCCACCATCATGGCCATTCACATGCAGGTTCCCACTGGATTCAAGGAGACAGTAAAGAAATGGCAGAGTTGGAAGATGGTGGGCCATTCTGTTTATTGGTGTCTCAACAAAACAGGCAAACCACAAGAGAAGACAAGGGAAAAGCAGAAAACCTGCTTTTCCCATGAAGGGAAAGGGATCAGGGAGGCCCCTGCAATGGTGATAGCAGGAACCAAGAGAGCAAGCTCCCGGTCTGCCCCACTTTATAGTATAGAAATCAAAACCTTTTAATCCAATATACAAACAAGAAAGTCTCTGATACAAAGTCACTTATCTGAGGCATAATGGAATTCCTCATGAGAGTGCACCACCCACATCATGCAACAGTCAAGGGTGTGGGGAAAAGCTTAGTCTTAAAACTAAGCCTCAGGCTATAACAACCCGGCCTGCTTACAGGCTGTCCCCCCCCCCCACACACACAATGCAAACTATCAATGCACACAATGATATATATGTGAGCAAACATATATATCAATTTACAAACTTATTTGACCAACATTCCACCCTTTGCTCGCTTCACAGTTTAAACCATAGGTATCTTTCATGATGGTCACTGTGCAAGGAGTGGGGTACATTGCATAAACAGAAACAGTACCAACTACAGCAGTAGGATTAACAAATCAAAAGCTATGGGTGAAATGAAAGAGCTGTCAGTGGCACCAAGAGAGGCAAATCTTTTCCCTCTGGCAGAATACAGGCCAGAGTTTTGTCTGCAGACAGCACCATAGCTGGTACCAGAGGCCGCCCTGAGCAGGCATACCAAACCTTACTGGCCAATACACCAGCATCTGCTGGTTCTATGTGTAGTTGTATGGCCAGTAGCCACGGCCACCATCACAGCTGCCTGGCCTGTGCAGGTTTGCATTAGATTTGATCAGTTGGTAAAGAAACAATGGAGCCAATAACTGGTGGGCCATTAGCTTTATTCCTAGCTTGCACTTGGCAGGTAAGCAGTACACACAGTGGGAAGACACTTCCCTTTCCATTCAGGGCTCACAAAGCCACTGACTTATCCGAGTTTCCTAGAATCAAAGGGTTTTAGCTCATCAGACTTATTCACCTCTGTTTCCCATCTTCTTCTCTCTGCACAAACTGGCTTCTCCCTCAGCACTACACCATGTTGGCTGCTTCTCCTGGCCTTCTCCACGTGGCCTTTCTCTGCTCTCCTTTCTCGGCTTTCTCCTCTAATGCTAATCTCAGGAACTGAGAGAGAGCAAGCTCCTGGTCTGCCCCACTTTATAGTGTAGAAATCAAAACCTTTAATCTAATATACAAACAAGGAAGTCTCTGATACAAAGTCACTTATCTGAGGCATACTGGGATTCCTCATGAGAGTGCACCTCCCCACATCAAAAAGGGTGAGAAAAGCTTAGTCCCAACACCAAGCCCCAGGCTACAAGGATCCTGCCTGCCCACAGCCCGCCCCCAAGACACATTAATATAATCACACCCATCCCAAGCAATCACCTGGGCAACGGGCTTCCATGTGGCCAGCGCCATCTTTAACAAAGTGAGCATAATGTATTTTATCTGCCCAACAGTAATAAAATAGGAGAACTCATTATTGGCCATAAAGAAATTACAAAGGTGCCCTTTCTAATGCTGTCCCCCCGAGCACTCAAGGGATAATACAGTTCTACTTTAGGTGGCCAGGTGCTGGTTGCCCAAGGAGTTAACTGGAGGTCCACCTCTAGCCCCCTTTCCCATGGTGCCAACAAAGCCACCCATCTCAGATGGGGGGCCTGTACAGTCCAGGGCCAAGTCCATCGAAACCGTTGGCCTTTAAGAAGGGCTGTTGGACAATAACATGGATGGACCTTGATAACATTATACAGAGTGAAATAAGTAAATCAGAAAAAACTAAGAACTATATGAATCCATATATAGATGGGACATAAAAATGAGACTCAGAGATATGGACAAGAATGTGATGGTAATGGGGGGGTGGGGACGGAGAGAGAGGGGGTGGGGGAGGGAGGGGCACAAAGAAAACCAGGTAGAAGGTGACAGAAGACAATTTGACTTTGGGTGAGGGGTATGCAACATAATCAAATGTCAAAATAATCTGGAGATGTTTTCTCTGAACATATGTACTCTGATTTATCAATGTCACTGCATTAAAATTAATAATAATAAAAAATAGTGTGTTAAAAAAAAAAAAAGAAGGGCTGTTGGGACAGGTAAGAGCACATTGCCCTGCTGTCCAAAACCTGGCTTGAGTAAAATGTCCTTGGTGCATATCTGCAACCAAAAGGGGGCTGCTGCCCAATGCAGGAGGGCCTCTACTGGAGCTGGGCTCCCCCGTCGAGGTCTTTCATTCAAAATCCGGAGTACTGTCCATAAGCGGCATGTCCATCCAGTAAGAGAGCTGGTGCCCCCCTCCTGTTGCAGTACCTGCTTTAAGAGTCCATTATGCCGCTCAGTGATACCAGCAGCCTGGGGATGGTAAGGAACATGGTACTTCCAGTCCACCCCCAGCTCTTGAGCCCATTGCCTCACCATTGAACTGGTGAAGTGGGTACCATTGTCACTTTCAAGAACCAGCGGTCACCTGTATGCAGCACTCAGGTGGTCCAGAGCCTGTATGACTGCCCTCTGGTCAGGGTTATGAGCAGGGTAAGCAGCAAGCAGACCAGTGGCAGTATCTACACAGGTGACTGCATACTGGTACCCTTCTGACTTTGGTAAGGGTCCAGTGATGTCTATCTGCCATCATGTCAGTGGAACATGACCCCTCTGGATCTGTCCAAGTGACACCAGTGGTCTCTGATGGTGCTCCTTGGAACATACTGCACATTGCTCACAGGCTGCAAGTACCTCTGCATAGGACACAGGCAAGTTCCACGCCTTTACCGTAGCCCACATAGTTTTCTGTCCTGCATGGAGCAGGCGCCGGTGGAGCCACTGTGCCACATCACCTGCAGGCACAGTCTCCAACCATCACACCCTTGCCAACGTATCTGCCTCATCATTCCCAGGATGGGCTAGAGGGGCATGCCCCGTGACATGATATACTGTCACCTGCTTCTGGTGTCCTATTTCCCATAACTCCTGCCACATAGCCTGACCCCATAGTGGATGGTGCATTACCATCCACTGGTTAGTGTGTCAAGTAGCAATCCAAAGGGTCAGTCCACAATAGACAGCCCAGCTGTCAGTACAGATCACCAGAGGTGAAGGTTCATTATGGGCAACTAGCCAAACAGCTCTTAATTCTGCCCATTGGCTGCTTTGGCCTGTACTCATGTCCATCCAAATAGTCTAAGTGGCTGGATGGAAGGCGATAGCTATCCATTTGGCAGGTTGGCCCCTGCAGGAACCATCAGTATACCAGGCATCCTCGGGGATGGGCACCCGCCCCTCCTGGTAGGGACTGACTTCAGGTTCTGCCTCCTGAGCCCCAGCTGCACCTGACTCTAAGGTTGCATAGGTGATTGGACGCAAGACTTCCTGCAGTTCTACCCTCAACGGGCTGGTGCTGAGAGCACAGCATTGTTACAGGTAGGCACCCCACTTGGCCAGGGTGGACATTTGGGCCATACCACTATGTGGATTGGTTGCCCAATCTCTCACCCATCCTGCAATAGGGTATGTTGTCTTGACTGTAAATGATGTTGTGGTTCTAATACTCTCAGTGGCCAGGAGGGCAGCATACACAGCTGCCAATTGCTTCTCCACTTATGAGTAATGAACTTCAGCACCTTTCCACAATTGGAACCAAATCCAATAGGTTGCCGTAAGCACTAAGTCTGCTGCCACAAGCCCCATCCAAACCCTTCCGAGGTTACATGAACATCCAGCTCACAGGGCCTGGCAGGATCAAACACATTCAAGGCCTGTGCCACCTTGACAACTCTGTTAGCTGCTGCAAATGAACCTTGCACCTGCTCAGTCCAATCCCAAAGAACTCCCTTCTGAATAAGGTTGTACAAGGGGTGTAGTAACTGAGCCAAATGGGGTATAAATGCTTGCCAATACCCCAACAAACCTAAGGATTCCTGTAACTGTTTTACTGTAGTGGGCATGGGGTATGCTTGGATCTTATATATAACTGAGTCAGGGATAACTTTTGTCTTACCCGACCAGACAACTCCCAAGAATTTAACAGATAACCCAGGTCCTTGTAATTTGTTCTCGTTGACTGCCCAGCCACATGCTTTCAAATGGTATAGCAGGGTAGGAACTGCTTGCTCCAATTCTGGAAGAGAATCACTAGTTAGCATAATATCGTCAATATAAAGGTACATGCGAACTGCCTCTGGCTGTTTCCATTGAGCCAAGTCAGCAGCCACCAGCCTATGGCACAAGGTGAGGCTATGCAAATAGCCCTAGGGTAACACTGTAAAGGTCCATTGTCTCCCTTCTCAACTGAAGGCAAATTGGTTTAGACTCTCTGCAGCTATATCAATAGAGAAAAAAAGCATTGGCCAAGTGTACCACAAGTGGTATATCCCCAACCCATGGCTTAGCTGATCCATCATGTTAGCTATCAAGGGAACAGCAGTGTGCAAAGGAAGAACAACTTTATTAAGTTCTCTGTAATCTACTGTCATTCTCCAAGTTACGTCTGGTTTGCGCACAGGCCATACTGGGGAGTTGTAAGGACTGTGGCTGGCAGGATTATTCCCACCTTTTCTAGTTCAAGGATTGTCCCTGTGACTTCTTCATAACCACCTGGCAGGCAGTACTGCTTGGTGTTAGTCACATGCCGAGGGATGGGTAATTGCAAAGGGGAATGTGATGTGTGTCCCCGCAACACTGCCTTCACAACCCTGATCCGCAGCCGGAACTTCCCGGCTGTAGTTTCCAACCACGGTCCTTGCAAGACATCTACCCCCAAAATATATTCAGGAATAGGAGACACATACACCTTATATGGCTTAGGAGGCAGTCTTCCTATCCCCAATGGAATAGTTATTGACTTCACTTGAACAGTTTGGCCCCCATAATTGTCAATGGCCACTGGGATCCCAGAAAACCACTCTGGGTTCCCATAGAGGAGGGAACATTCTGCACCTGTATCCACCAAGGCCAACACCCGTTGTACATTGGAAGAGGACCAGTGGATAGCCAGTTCCACGTGTGGCCTCCGGTCCCCACCCATCCCCATTAGACGGGTCCCTTGGCCCTTTTCCTATTCAAACTGGTACAATGGGTTTTGGGAGTTCTCTCCCTCATCCATCTCTATCATATACTCTTGTAACTGAGCTGCCCGTGCACCAAACGTTTTATTGGTAGCTGCTGGGGCCTTTCATCTCAGTGGTTGGAACTTCCGTTCTGGTTTAAGCTGCCGCCAAAGCTCCAAAAGAATTTTATTAGACTGGCCATCCAATTTCCCCTTATCTGCTCCAGCCGCAATCAAATCTACCCACATCTGTGTTCGAGTAACCTTTATAGGCCTGTTTCCCTTGTTAGTTGGGGGGGAAACATAGGCAGCAGCCCTCACTGCTTTATGATCCTGAGCGGCCTCCAGCTCTCCCAAATCTGCTACCCGCTACCATCTGTGTAACTGCATTGATGGGAAGCCCCACATAGGGGCCCAAGATAGCCACAAGTGACCCAAAAAAGGCTGATGGGTGCTAGCAAGGATAAATTCCTTCATTTTTGCCATAAAGACTTCCTTGTCTGGCCCATAGGACTCAGGGTTAAAAACAGCATTCTTCATATCTAGTTCCTGAAGGACCTTTACTAACTCACTGTAGCACTGCCACCGACTCATTGCCCCTGGCAATTCTCCAGCATTCTGCCAGATCTTACGAATGGCGGCCATCACCCATTCTAATAGGGTATGGTCTCCTGGGTTGCCATGACTGTTCTGCGTTGCATCCACCAAGCGCGAGAACAAACGGAGACTTTCAGGGGTTTAGATCTTACTTTATTGGCCAAGTTTAACCTGTGCAGGGACAAACTCTCAAGGTGTCTGGAGACACTGTACCCATAAGGGGCTGCAAACGAGAGTCATGTCTGGCGCTTATAACTAGGTCCTTATATATCCTAAGTGAGCAAGCATTCTACAGAAGCAGATGTGGCAATTAGCTATTCGCTAGGGAGGTCGCGCACAGCATAGCAACAGGGGAAGGGTTTAGCTCAGTGGAGAATTTCAAACATAAACTTCTGATAAGAGTCTCTGACTCATAGAATGCAGGATGTTCGCTCAACTTTGTGCTGAACTCTTTGTTCTCAGCCTCACAGGGACCTTGTCAGCACTTTCCTGTTCCTGTTTTTCTAAGAGTTAGACTCTGGCATCCACAGCACACTTCCTTGAACCTAACACTCCCCCATCTCTTTTGGGCATAAATCAAACCCTTGATTCTTCATCAGTGGGGAGAATGGTATAAGGCTGGGACAGAACCATTAACTTCATTACTTCTATTCTTTCTTTATGAAGGCAAGGAGCTTGTTAAAGATTATTGGTCCAAAGGTAAGGGCTAATAGAAGCAATAGGAGGGGTCCAGCAATCGCAGATATAAGAGTAGTTAACCAAGGAGAGGTCTTAAACATGGAGGCATACCAACTAGAGCTTTCTTCTTCCATATCTCTAATTTTTAAGCTGTTGGTGAGTGTCTTGATATTTTCTCTAATTACTCCAGAGTGGTTAGCATAAAAGCAACACTCCTCCCTTAATGCAGCACATAACCCACCTTGCCGGAGGAAGAGGAGGTCTAGTCCTCTCCTATTCTGTAAGGCTACTTCAGCAAGGGAGTCTACTTGGCGCTCTAAATATATTACCTGATCTTGGAGGAGTGAGATATCCTTTGAGAAGGTTTTAGATAGCTGTCTAAGGCTGGCTTCCCCTTGAATGAGTGATGCCGCCCCTACAGCGGCAGAACCTACGATTCCTATAGTAGCTACAATAGGGATAAGGAGTGGGGCCCGCTTCACCCGCCTTGGGGAAGCAACGAGAAATTCAGGGTTCCCTCCATATAGATATACCTGTGGGTTGATATAAGCACTTACACAAAATTCAGGATGAGTGGGGACTATATACTTGAAGATACCCTGAGTGCACACAAACCATAGTCCTTCAGGAGCCTTTGTTACTTTTGGGCCCTCTAGGGTGGCAGGTAGGGTTTCTTGGTTAAGACAATAGTCACTATAATTGGAGTTACTTAAGGTGAAATTTGCCAGAAGGTAGCAGGTTTCCTTCCCATGGAACTCTGCTAAAGTGAGAGATCCTTCAGAGAAACAATCTTTCATCTGATCCTGGTTCTGGTCCCTTGTAAGGGTTACTGTAGTGGAGCCAGTTCCCCTTCTCTCGAGGTGTTGGCCCCTAGCCCTACATAGAAAGGGGGTCTGGGACTAAGGCATAGCCAGCAAGACTCTGTAATTCTAGGCTGTGTACTGTTAAAGAAGGGAAATACCTTATCTAATAAATCTAGGGCATAAATCTCTTGGTGGTGTGGTCTTTCTAGTAACGGGCTAGGAGTGTAAAAGGGCAATTTATGGTCCTGCTCTTCTGGCTCGACTGGGAAAGAGTCTGCAGTAGGAGTCGTAGTAGCTCCGCTCTGGTCTGGGCCTGTCTTACTGTCCGGGAACTTAGGTACTGCCGGGAGGCTGACAGGGGGCCTAGGTGGCCTGAGTGGCAGCCGGCTTCCTGCTCCTTGAAGGAGGGGTCTGTTCTTAGTAGAAAGTTTTCTGATAGTGAAAAAGGTCCCTGGGTCATGTCCAGTTACATAGAGTCTAATTCCCCAGGTTTGGCCCTTAACCCAATCAGGATCTTCTGGTTTCAGGTCTCTTATTGTAGTGGGGTTGCATGCATTTCGAGCACAACGTGGGTCCCACCCTGAGGTAGGCTCTGGTCCTTTTCAAATTAAGTCAATATGAGAGTCTTTGCCTCCCCAAGGGGTCCATCCCCCTTTGCTGACTAAATATTCGCAACCCCACTGTCTACAATAATAATCTGAGTGGGACCCACACGTGCCTCGTTTACCTGGCTCTGGCTCTAAACACCCATAGAGGCCGGTGTAAAAAGGTTTTTGTTCTTTTGAGCTACATCACACCGGGTGAGATCCCAAGACATCCCAGAAAAGGCTGGGGTGTCACAGAAATTATCATCAAAGAATTTTGTGAGGTCAGTTTCTAGGGTTACTGAAGATGTTTCTTCCCAGGTATAATTGTTAGCAATTATAGTTCCATCAGCTGTTCTAACTAATACCCATTCTTGCTGCTCTAGTCCTGCTACTGGGCAAACAATAGAATGCTATTAGTCCTGAGCAGAGGAGAAGGTGAGCCTTAGAGGCTCGCCAGGGGTCCGTTTGACTTGCCATCTCTGAGGTCCTTCATCTGGTGGATGGGCTGGCTTCACATGGGAAGGTGGATCCAGTAGGGCTTTTCAGCTACCTTAGCAGCTGTAGGTGTGCTCAGGAGCACCTGGAATGGTCCATTCCATCATGGCTCAAGGTTGCCCCATCTGTGGTTGAGAATCCATACCCACTGTCCAGGCTCCGGTGACTCCGGTAGTCGGGAGTTATGTTTCTCGTCCGATGGGCTGACCTCTGGAGGGCTCGAACCTCGCTCCTGATATGTTGCAGAGCCTGCAAGGACTTGAGGAAGTTATGGTTAGAAACTTCTAGTTCCTCTCTGGTTAATCGAGGCACAAGGGGTACGGGTTGCCCAAACAGGATTTCATAAGGGGCCCATTTCTTAAGATAAGGGGTACATCTGGTTCTAAAGAGGACGAAAACTCAACCCAGTTTTCGCCGGTCTCCTCTCTTAGTTTAATTATAGTCTCTTTTAGAGTCCTGTTCATCCTTTCTACCTGTCCTGACCTTTGGGGCCTATAAATGCAATGCAATTTCCAATTGATACCTAGCTAGTTCTTGAGATATCCTAGAGATGAATGCAGGTCCATTGTCTGATCCTAGGGCTAGGGGAATGCCATATCTAGGTATGATTTCCCTTAATAAGACTTTGCAAACTGTGGAAGCAGCCTCTCCTCGCATGGGGAATGCTTCCACCCATCCTGAGAAGGTGTCTACTAATACTAATAGATACTTATAACCTGACTTCCCAGGGGTCATCTCTGTGAAATCTACTTCCCACAGTTCTCCCGGAGCTTTCCCCCGATACCTCACAAAGGGAGGCAACTTCTTATTCTGCGCATTTACCCTGGCACAGATGCTGCATCTAGAGACAACGGAGTGGACAATATCCCTGATGTTGGGCCTGGAATAATATTTCTTGACAAGTTGTTCTAGCTTATTCTGCCCTAGGTGAGTGCTAGTATGAATATCTCTCACTATTTCCCTTACTATTCCCTGGGGTAAATAGAGCCGGGAATCAGGAAGCTCTATCCATCCCTGCTGATTTTTCTTCCCCTTTAATTGTATCCCTTCCTGCTCTTCTTCTGGGGAATATCTAGGATCCGGAGGTAGCGTTGGCTTAGGCAGCAATGGCAGAAGGCTTTCTTGTGGCCCAGTGGCTGCTTCTCTTGCAGCTGAGTCTGCTAGGTTGTTACCTTTTACAATAGGAGAATCCCCCTTCTGGTGTCCTTTGCAGTGGATGATGGCAACTTTGGTAGGTAGCCAAATGGCATCTAGGAGGGCAAGAATTTCACTGCGGTTCTTAATGTCCTTCCCCCCTGCTGTCAGGAGGCCTCTCTCCTTGTATATGGCTCCGTGGACATGGGTGATGGTAAATGCATACCGGCTGTCAGTATAGATGTTGGCAACTTTTCCCTCCGCTATCTGTAAGGCCCTGGTTAGTCCTATCAGCTCTGCCCTCTGTGCAGATGTCCCTGCGGGCAGTGCTTTCTGCCATAGGACCTCATCTCCTGTAATCACGGCTGCCCCTGCACACCGTTGTCCATCCTTGACAAAACTGCTCCCGTCAGTAAAGAGGGTCAGGTCTGCCTTTTCGTAGGCCTGATCCCTTAAGTCTGGGTGGGAGCCAGTCACTGTGTCAAGAATTTGCTTGCAACTGTGGGCCAAAGTGGAGTTCGGCATTGGCAACAGGGTCGCTGGGTTCAGGGCCGCAGTTTTGAGGAACTGAACAGACGGAGGGTTCAGCAGCTGAGCCTGATACTGCATTAGCCGCGCATTAGATAGCCACCTGTCAGGAGGTGCTCGCAGCACTTGCTCTACGTAGTGTTCCCCAATTACTTGGATGTCCTGTCCCAAAGTCAACTTACTAGCCTCCTTGACTAGTATTGAGGTGGCAGCAAGTGCCCTCAGACATGCTGGCCATCCCGAAGCTACATGGTCAAGTTTCTTGGACAGATAGGCGACGGGCCTCTTCTACGGCCAAGTTCCTGGCTCAGTACCCCCAGAGCTATAAATAGCTGAAAGGATTTGGCCAGATCCGGCAGGGCCAAAGCTGGGGCAGTCACTAGGGCCTCCTTAAGTGCTTGGAACGCTTGCTTTTCCTTATCTGTCCATGTGAATTGTTCTTCCTTTCCCCTGGTTAGTTCGTGTAGGGGTCTAGCTAGTTCTGCAAAGCCTAATATCCACAGTCGGCAGTATCCTACTGCACCCAGGAATTCTCATACCTGCCTCTTGCTAGTAGGCTCGGGGATCTGCAAGACCATCTGGATTCGCTGGCTGGACAATGTCCTTTGCCCTCCCTGTAAGTTATACCCCAAATAACTTACAGTTTGCATCACAATGTGGACCTTCTTGGCGGAGACTCGATACCCCATTCGCCCGAGATCTTGAAGCTGGTCCGAGGTAGCTTCCTTACACTCTCCTTCGTCCTTGGCAGCTATGAGGATGTCATCCACATACTGGAGCAGTACGATCGACGGATGGGAGGAGCAGAAAGCCTGCAGATCTTTGCTGAGGGCCTCATTAAAAATGGTGGGAAAATTCTTAAACCCTTGTGGTAGTCTGGTCCAAGTGAACTGCCCCACCAGTCCATTTTCTGGGTCATTCCATTCAAAGACAAAGATCTCTTGGCTCTGAGGCGCCAGGGGAATACAAAAGAAGGCATCCTTCAAATCCAGGACCGGATAATAGGTATGAGTTGGGGACAATGAGCTCAGTAAGGTATGCGGGTTGGGCACTGTAGGGTGAATAGTCTCTACCCATGCATTCACCTCCCGCAAGTCCTGCACCGGGCGGTAGTTATGGGTCCCCGGCTTTTGTATGGAGAGTAACGGGGTGTTCCAGGCTGATTGGCATTCTCGGAGTATGCCTGCCTTCAGCAGGCACTGCAAGTGCTGTGCAATGCCCTGTCTGGCTCGGGCTGGGACCGGGTACTGCCTGATCCTAACTGGGCTAGCAGTGCTCAGCAGCTGCACTAGGACAGGCGGTTGGTGGGTGGCCAAACCTGGTGGGTTGGTCTCCGCCCAAACTTCAGGTACCCTGGCATGCAGGGCATCCAGAACTCCTGCTCCTTCCTCCTTACCTCCTTGGATAGTGGCAAGTAAGTATTCTTCAGACAGTGGGACAGTTATCTCCAAGCTGACCTCCGCCTCCTTGTCGCTCGTAGGGCTCTCCTCTGTCGGAAGGTAATGGTGACCTGAAGTTTCTGCAATAAGTCCCTTCCAAGTGGTGGATAAGGGCAGTTTGGAATGACCAGGAAGGAGTGGGTAATGGTGCCTCGGCCCAAGTTAGTAATTCTTGCGGTAGCCCATGGATAGGCTTCTGCTTTGCCCGTTGCCCCTACTATTTTGGTAGTTGCCTTCTGAATTTGCCCCTGTGGTTGCTTTAGGACTGAGTAGGTAGCTCCCGTGTCGACTAGGAAGTCTATTGGCTTTCCTTCGACTGTCAAGGTGACCATGGGCTCCTGGGAGCCGACGGGAATGGAGCCCTGGCCCCGTCAGTCTAAGGTTTGGAGCAAGATCTCTGGGCCCTGTTTTGGCCCTTGGCTGTCGGCCTTCAACTTTGGACACTCTCTCTTTCAGTGCCCTTTCTCCTTACAATAGGCACATTGATTTTTGGCTATTCACCGTCCCTGGCCCTTTTGCTGTCCCCCTTTCCCTTTGGGGGGAGGTTTCTGGGCAGCAATCAGGATTTTGGCAACTTCCTTCGCCCTGCCAACCTCCGGATCATCCCTATTGATGTACACCTTCTGGGCTATCTCTAATAGCTTGCTTTTATTTTCTCCTTCAAATCCTTCTATCTTCTGAAGCTTTTTCCTAATATCTGAAGCGGCCTGAGTCACAAAGGCTATATTTACTAGTCTCCTGTTCTCTTCTGCCTCAGGATCTAGAAGGGTATATACTCTATAAACCTCCATGAGTCTTTCTAGAAAGGCTGCTGGGGATTCCTCTCTTCCCTGGATGACTTCACAAACCTTACTGAAGTTGGTAGGCTTTCTCACAGCTGCCTCAAGCCCCCTCAGCAGAGCCTGGCGATACTGGAGGAGCATGTCCCTTCCCCCGGTAGTATTAGGGTCCCAGGCGGGGGGCTGAGAAGGGAGTATGTCTTTTATCTCCCTCCTCCCGGCCATAGTCTCTCCCTCCTCCCCCAGGACTGCCTTTGCAGCCTTCTGCATTATCCTGTCTCTCTCTTCAGAAGTGAAGAGAGTTTGCAGAATCTGTTGACAGTCATCCCAGGTGGGCTGATGAGTTCTGAATATGGTTTCGAGGAGGGAGATTAGCCCTTGGGGTTTCTCAGAGAATGGGAGATTCTGATGTTTCCAATTATTAGTCACTGGTGGAGAAGGACACATAAACAAGGCGGGGAGGTGCCCGTGGTGGAGCATCTGGTGCCGGTGGCGCCTCTCGGAGAGGCAAAATGGCGGCGCCTCCCACCAGCAGCAAAACTCCCTCCCCATAGAATGCCCCTCCACGGGTGTGGGGTGGGCTCGGGAGCCCACCTGCATCCTGACACGAGGAATCTGGTTCCTCTCAATGCGGGTAAGGTGGAGGCGCATTCACCGGGTCTAGGTGGTCCTCCGGTGGTTCGGGTAAGACTGGGTAAAGCCTAGGCTGGCTACGAGGCTGTTTCGGGGCGTAGGCTTCCCCCTTTTCCTTTTCTTTGACCTTCTTCTCCCCTGCAGCGAGGCAAACTGCCCGTCTGCCTTGCTGTTTTCCCTTCAAACACTTCCTAATGTATCCGGGCTGCTCGGTAGCTACATCTACCCAAACGTCTATGTACAGACATTGGTCTGGGTGGGGAACCCTCTAGACGGTGGCTCGGACAGCAAATAAAGTCGGAAGGTCAAAGGTACCCTCTGTGGGCCATCCTACATTAAAGGTGGGCCACTCTAACTCACTTAAGGTCTGGAGAAATTCGGGGTCAGGTGGCGGGCCCCTGTATTCCCAGGCCCACCTCTGGAAATCAGAGAAGTTCTTCAGCAGGCAGTTAAGTGGAGAGCTGGGCACAGATTCCTGTTGGCCCATCCTGAGCAAATCAGGGAGGAATAAACGGGGAAGATAAAGAAAAATGGATAAAGAAAACAGACAACACAGACCAACAGGGCAGCAGACAACACAGTCTTTTGCACATATGAAATTGGCATATAAACTGAAACCAAACACAGCGCGGCGCAGACAAATAAGAACCCTAACGTAACCGGTCACTTCTAATGTTAGCGAAACCAAATTTCAGAGAGCAGCATCCCACCTCTGAAAGTCCTGGGTAGGTTACCGGCAGCGTACCACCTACTACGTCAGTGTTGTTTGCTCCAGAGCCCAAAAACCAAACCAAAAGAGGATCCTCAGTAAATACTTACTCAGCTCGAGCTGCCCGTCTGGTCTCCGAACCAGGGGATTCCCGTACGTTCCACCAAATGTTACATCCACCAAGCGCGAGAAGAAACGTCAGAGACTTTCAGGGGTTTAGATCTTACTTTATTGGCCAAGTTTAACCTGTGCAGGGACAAACTCTCAAGGTGTCCAGAGACACCATACCCACAAGGGGCTGCAAATGAGAGTCGCGCCTGGCGCTTACAAATAGGTCCTTATATATCCTAAGTGAGCAAGTATTATACAGAAGCAGATGTGGCAATTAGCTATTCGCTAGGGAGGTTGCACGCAGCATAGCAATAGGGGAAGGGTTTAGCTCAGTGGAGAATTTCAAACATAAACTTCTGATAAGAGTCTCTGACTCATAGAATGCAGGATGTTCGCTCAACTTTGTGCTGAACTCTTTGTTCTCGGCCTCACAGGGACCTTGTCAGCACTTCCCTGTTCCTGTTTTTCTAAGAGTTAGACTCTGGCAGCCACAGCACACTTCCTTGAACCTAACATTCTGAAGATGCTGCCTCAAGGAGGAGTGTGTGGTAATGGTGGCCAATTTCTCCATCTCTGTTCCAGAGAGCATGATGCCATCCACCCCTATGTTCCATAATCGTGGTAACCAGGCTACCAAGGATTCAGTAGGTTTCTGCCTAAATTGTGCCCCCAACTCCATCAGCTCTGCCTGGGTATAGGGCCGGACCACAGAGTGTTCCATTACCTGGGCAGGAGGCTGTGGCTGCCCCTGAGGGACTCGCTTATAGTTTGCACTGGGTGTGGGGAACAGGCTGTAAGCAGGCAAGGTGGTTATAGCCTAAGGCTTAGTTTTAAGACTAAGCTTTTCCCCACACCCTTGACTGATTGCATGATGTGGAGTGGTACACTCTCATGAGGAATCCCATTATGCCTCAGATAAGTGACTTTGTATCAGAGACCTCCTTGTTTGTATATTGGTTTAAAGGTTTGGATTTCTACACTATAAAGTTGGGCAGACCGGGAACTTGCTCTCTCTTGGGTTCCTGAGATGAGCATTAGAGGAGAGAGCAGAGAAAGACCATGTGAAGGAGAGGAGAGGCAGCCAAGATGGCAGAGTGCTGAAGGAGAAGCCAGTCTGTGCAGAGTTTGTGCAGGAGAAGATGAGGACCAGAGGTGAATAAGGCTAGTGAGCTAGAAACCTTTGATTCTAGGAAACTCGGATAAGTCAGTAGCTTTGTGAGCACTGAATGAGTGGGTGTTTTTTTTTTAATTTTTAATTTAATTTAATTATTTTATTTTATTTATTCATTTTTAGAGAGGACAGAGAGAGGGAGAGAGAGAGAGACAGAGAGGGAGAGAGAGAGGAGAGAGAGACAGAGAGAGAGAAGGGGGAAGAGCTGGAAGCATCAACTCCCATATGTGCCTTGACCAGGCAAGCCCAGGGTTTTGAACTGGCGACCTCAGCATTTCCAGGTCGACGCTTTATCCACTGTGCCACCACAGGTCAGGCTGAATGAGTGGGTTTTGGAGCCCGCTGTGTGTTTTTACTTGCTCACCGGATGTAAGCTAGGATTAAAGATAATGGCCTACCAGTTATTGGCTTCGTTGTTTCATTATTGTCTGTCTGAATCTAATGTGAACTTGCATGGGCCAGGCGACTGTGATGGTGCCCGTGGCTACTGGCTTTACATACCATGTGAAAAATCAATGCGGAACAGGAAAGGAGAGTGGCAATGCCTAATGACATGTACACCGGATTGAGCACACATCCCAGTTGTAGGACCAAGGGCTGCCACCATCATGGCCATGCACATGAAGATTCCCGTTGGATTCGGGCAGATGGTAAAGAAACAGTGGAGCCAAAAATGGTGGGCTATCTGTTCATTAAAGTCTCGCACTGGCCTATGAGCAAACAGGTAGGGAAAACACTTCCCTTTCACTCAGGGCTTCCAAAGCCACTGTCACATTCTCTGGTTCCACAACCATGAGAATCTTTTCCAGTTCCTTCTAGAATCAAAGCCCCCACCAATCTCAGTAGGGCTCCCAAAGGCCCTTAGCTCTGGTTCCCCATCTGTACCTTCTCTCTCTCTGCCAAACACGGCTCTTTTTCAACACTCTGCATTCTCTCTGCTCTCCCTGCTCCTCTCTGCCAAACATTAGCAAAGGATAGCCCTTCCCAAGCAGGAAGGTAATTTGCAATTTCACAGACCACATATACCTTGCACTGCACTGCCCTGCCCAGGTCCATTTTGTAACAATAAAAGTGAGCAAACTCAAAAAATACAAATTTTCCAAACTCATTTCCCCAACACCAGTGGTAAGTAGCTATCGTTCAGCACAAAATACTATTTTTCTTTCCGTTTATGTGCACTATTTTTTCAGTTGGCTATTAAGTTAGTAAAAGATAAATATGTGTAACATTGCATGGAACCTAACTATCTAATAAACTGAATTGTTGGTTACTTCTTTTAGCCTGAAATGCTGGGAAAAAAATTACTGAGATACTAAACTTAGAAAATTTGAATTTAGAAAATTTGAGAACCTCTGGTATAGATCCTTCTGTTTCAGCACTGTCTTTAAAAAAACACATACATGCATGAAACTGGGCATTGCCAACAGTTCAACAAGGCTCTGGAAGCTAATGAAGGCTGAGAAATTTGTGTGTGGAGATGAAGCTTTGCAAACTCAGATTTATCTTGTATTCACATCTTTTGATAGTCCAAGGAAAGGCCTAACATACGTGGAGGTGGTAGGAAAATCACACTTTTCATAATAAACTAGAAGTGGCTTCTTTACTTTGAAGTATGTACCCTCTTGGTTTCTGAAAGTTTCTCTACATGAACAATTTGTCCTGATTTTAGCTACTGATGAGCAACATTGTTTTAGAGAGTTCTGATCAGCACTTGAATACTCCACTATTGTCCTGAGGGAATGCAAAGCAGACACATTTGCAATTGAATATCCACTTAACATTTGGTCTAGAATTTGAAGTCTTAATCAATTTCCACATCCCCTGCATCATCTATTGGGCACTTGCCCAGATGTGTGTCCCTTGGGATGTGTTTTGTACTCACAGTTTTGTGTTATATCCTTTAAAGCAGTGGTTCTCAAACTTTTTGAAGTTGGGGCACATTTAAAATCCTACAAATAATTGTAGGCTTACTATATACAAATTTCTGAGAACTATGTTATAATAATTAAGTCAAATATTAAAGAAAAAAGTATAAAGTCTTTAAAGCCAGTAGCCATGGCCACCATCATAGCCGCCTGGCCCATGCAGGTTTGCATTAGATTTGGAGGGACGGTAATGAAACAATGGAGCCAATAATTGGTGGGCCATTAGCTTTAATACTAGGTTGCACCTGGTGGGCAAGTAAAAACACACAGTGGGCTCCAAAACCCACTCATTCAGTGCTCACAAAGCTACTGACTTATCACGTGACTGAGACAAGCGTCAAGAGTGAGTCTTAGATGGATGTAACAGAGGGAATTTGGTCATTTTTTAAAAATAAAACATCATTCAGACTTAAATATAAATAAAATGAAAATAATGTAAGTTATTTATTCTTTCTCTGCGGACCCGGACCAAATGGCCCACGGACCTGTATGGGTCGCGGCCCGGGGGTTGGGGACCACTGTCATAGACCATTGATTTGCTAATGGCCTCACTTTGCCCTATAAATAAAGCAAGATGTGGTTTCTGGGTGCGCTTTGTTCTTGCCAGGAGCAATTACAAGGCCCACCTGACCCCATATTTTCTTAATTCCGCATAGTTCCCACTTGGGACCTGGAATTACTAGCTGTGCTGGTTTGTGGCATGTGCCCAGATATAAAAATAAATATAATTACTGTATTATACCATTTCATTATGAAAATACTGCTCTTTTTATTAACACATCATTATTATATTTATTATTAACACATCATTATATTATTTTTAGATAAATACACCCAAATAAAATAGATAGATTTTTCAAAAAGAAGCATGATATTGAAGAATTTGATTCTGGAAGTGAGCAAAAGTTAAGTGTAAATAAAATAGGACTTGAAGGCTGATAGGCAGAATTTAATTTATAGCATTTTCCATCATTTAACACTGAACAATATGATTGGATTAGAAAACCATTCCTGGGAGATGATGTCAGAGTAATGGCGGGGTAGGAAGCGATACCGATAAATCTCCCCCAAGACTCAACAAGATCTTCAACCAGAAACAGAAAAACCTATACTTGGAGCCTCCAGATGCTTCGCAATACACCCGAAGGTATGGTCGAGTGAAAAATTGGCTAAATATATAACCAAACCCAGAAGGAATTAGGGAGTAAGAAATGCTCCGCCTTCCTCACTAACCTAAACAGGGCGGCTTTCTCTGGTAACTGTGAATATAGAAACTGAGGCGGGCAAAGGGGGTGAACAGATCCAGGCCGCGGCACAGACGGCCGAACCAGGCTGTGGCGCGGAGATCCAAGCCGAGGAAAAACTGATCCTGTGGCAACCCGGGCAATACAAGCTAACACTCGCGCCAAACCCAAACAAAGAAAGACAAGCGGGGCAGCCATTTTACCCGATTTCCTGGTCGGTGCGCAGTTAGTGGGCGAGAGATTTCTTCCTGGGCCCCGGGAGTGGGTGCCTGTGTTACCCCAGAGAGAGGCAAAGTCAGAGGCCTTTCTGTGGGCCGAAAGCAGAATCTCTGGGCAGTCCCAGCACCCTGGGCGAGCCACGCACGGGAGGGAGCAAGAACTGATTCCAACGGTGGAAATTTTCCGTGCTGGTGGGGGTTTCACTCAGAGGGAAAAGTGGCCGGCCTCATATCCTGGTCTGCGCGCGCAGATAGTGAGTGAGAGATTCCTCCGAGTGCCTCGGCAGTGCGTGCCCATGTTATTGCACAGAGGGGCAGAGTCAGGGGCCTTTGTGTGGGCCAGAGTGGAATCTCGGGCCGCCCCAGCACCTTGCAAAAGCCGCGCACGGGGACGGAGCGAGAGCGAATTTCAATGCTGCAACTTTTCCAGGCGGTTGGGGTTTCACTCAGAGCGTGAGACTGCTGGCCGGATATCCTGGTCTGTGCACGCAGAAAGTGAGCGAGAGTTTCCTCCAAGCACCCCGGAAGTGGGTGCCCGCCTGTGTTACCGGACAGAGTGGCAGAGCCAGAGGTCTTTGAGTGGGCGGAAAGCCCGCCTGATTATGCTAGCAGCTCTGACTGACTGAGCCTTACCCAGAGCCCTGTGCTGAGTGGAAATAGAGTGGGGAGTTGCCAGCTCTTTGAGCCTCTTACAATCCAGGCAGAGGCAGCAGCAACCCCATAGCTGGATTATCAGGCTACTAATTGAGGAAGGAAAGACTAGGAGAAAGGCTCCAGGAACACGGACTCTCTCACTGTCGGAGCCTATAAATGCTAATGAGCCTCAACTGCCAACGAGACTAAAGCACAATACATGACATTGCCATAGAGACTTATCAACTGCAAACCTCTACCTGAGCGTGCCAAAGGGGCAGAACCTGGGGTACAGAGTCACCAACCAGGAAGAGGGAGAGAAAAGAAAAAGCAAGAAGATAACCTCTCAAAATCAAGAATAATCTGCAGACTTTATAACCTATCCCATTTTATTATATTTGTTTGTTTGTTTCTCTTATCTTCATTCTTGATACTTTTTTCCCTCCTCCAATTTGGCCGATTAACTCTCTGCCGGTCTTACTCTCTCCTCTCCTTGAACTACACTACCCATAAGTGTTACATCTCCCATTATCTTTTCTTTCCTCTTCCTTTCTCTCTATGAGGGTTGCACTCCAAAACCCTTAACTCTCTCTCTCTCTCTCCTTTCTTTTTTCTTCTTTTTGTGGTACCCTCTTTTTTTTTCTCTCTCTCTTTCTTTTCTCCCTCTATATTAGTTTCTTCCTTTCTCCTTTACATCTCCTCTCATTCAAACCTCAATAACAAACAAATTATCTTATCTGGGAATCAAACTTATGTTTGTGGCATTTTAGGGGTTTTTTACTTCACCTTTTTAACTCCCTAGCAGTGCTCCCATCCCTGGCTCTCCATTTTATCTAGTTCTTGTTCCACTAAATACAATAGTAATTTTTTAATTTGTCCCCCCATTTTTCTGTTTTCCTCTTATTCCTCTCATCATAACTCTTAGACAACCAACACCTAAAAGCAAATCATTTTATTCTTGACCCAAATTTTTTCCTTATTTGCTTTTTGTGGGTCCATACCCCCTTTTTTTTTCTTTTTTCTTTCCTTTTTTTTTGCCCCTTTATTACTTTTCCTCAATTCAGGCCCTCCATCACAGGCATTGTTTGTTATAATTCACAGCTCACCACAAGATTTTCTCAAGAAAGAGGGGAGAGGAGAGGAGAGGAAAAAAGGAGGGGGGGAATAATTTCCTTTTTTAAAAATTTTTATTTTATTTTATTTTTCTTTATTTCATTATTAATTTTTTTAAAAAACAACTCTTTTCAATTTTTTTAATTATTATTTTTAACTTTTTATTCTTTATTAAATCTCATTAATACTATCAACAAAACCACCCTCAGATGCCATTAAGGAAGAGAAAATTGAATGTCATGGATACAAAAGAAAGAGAGGTAACACAGCTAGATGAGGAAAAATCTATGGAGAAAAAATTTAATATATTGGAAACCTTGGAGCTAAATGACAGAGAATTCAAGATAGAAATCCTAAAAATCCTCCAAGATATACAAGAAAACACAGAAAGGCAATTTAGGGAGCTCAGAAAACAACTCAATGAACACAAAGAATATATGTCCAAGGAAATTGAAACTATAAAAACAAATCAAACAGAGATGAAAAACTCAATTCACGAGCTGAAAAACGAAGTAACAAGCTTAGCTAATAGAACAGGTCAGATAGAAGAGAGGATTAGTGAAATAGAAGACAAGCAACTTGAGGCACAACAGAGAGAAGAAGAAAGAGACTCAAAAATTAAAAAAAATTAGATAGCCCTTCAAGAATTATCTGACTCCATTAAAAAAATAACATAAGAATAATAGGTATATCAGAGGGAGAAGAGAGAGAAAATGGAATGGAGAACATACTCAAACAAATAATAGATGAGAACTTCCCAAGCCTGTGGAAAGAACTAAAGCCTCAAATTCAAGAAGCAAACAGAACTCTGAGTTTTCTTAACCCCAACAAACCTACTCCAAGGCATATCATAATGAAATTGACACAAACCAACAGCAAAGAAAAATTCTCCAGGCAGCCAGGGAAATGAAGAATACAACATATAAAGGAAGGCCGATTAGATTATCATCAGATTTCTCAGCAGAAACTCTACAAGCTAGAAGAGAGTGGACCCCAATATTTAAAGTCCTGAAAGAGAGGAACTTTCAGCTACGAATACTATACCCATCAAAGCTATCCTTCAAATATGAAGGAGAAATAAAAACATTCACAGATACAGAAAAGATGAGGGAATTTATCATCAGAAAACCCCCACTCCAGGAATTACTAAAGGGGGTTCTCCAATCAGATATAAAGAACAAAAAAAAAACAGAGCCACAAGTAAAAGCTCCAAGAAGAACACAATAAAACCAAATTTAAACTGTGACAACAACAAAAAGGAAGAGGGGGAGAAGATGGAGATTAACAGTAGCAAAGGGCGATGGAGTGCAAAAGTACTCACAAAATAGTTCGCTACAATGAACAGGATAGGGACCCTTTTCATTACTCAAAGGTAACCACCATTGAAAAAACCACCACAGAAGCACATGAGATAAAAAAGATAGCAACAGAGGAAACATGTATGGAATACAACCAAATAAAAACAAAAGATAGAAAAACGAAAGAGAAGCATCAAACAAGACACAAAACTAACAGAAAGCAAGATATAAAATGGCAATAGGGAACTCACAAGTATCAATAATTACACTAAATGTAAACGGATTAAACTCACCAATAAAAAGGCACAGAGTAGCAGAATGGATTAAAAAAGAAAATCCAACTGTATGCTGCCTACAGGAAACTCATCTAAGTTACAAGGATAAAATCAAATTCAAAGTGAAAGGCTGGAAAACAATACTCCAAGCAAATAACATCCAAAAAAAAGCAGGTGTAGCAATACTCATATCGGATAATGCTGACTACAAGACAGGAAAAGTACTCAGAGACAAAAATGGCCATTTCATACTGGCTAAGGGGACACTGAATCAAGAAGACATAACAATTCTTAATATATATGCACCAAACCAAGGAGCACCAAAATATATAAGACAACTACTTATTGATCTTAAAACAAAAACTGACAAAAATACAATCATACTTGGAGACCTCAATACACCACTGACGGCTCTAGATCAATCATCCAAACAGAGAATCAACAAAGACATAGTGGCCTTAAACAAAACACTAGAGCACCTGAATATGATAGACATCTCCAGGACATTTCATCCCAAAGTGACTGAGTATACATTTTTCTCCAGTGTACATGGATCATTCTCAAGAATTGACCATATGTTGGGCCACAAAAACAACATCAGCAAATTCAGAAAAATTGAAGTTGTACCAAGCATATTTTCTGATCATAAATCCTTGAAACTAGAATTCAACTGCAAAAAAGAGGAAAAAAATCCCACAAAAATGTGGAAACTAAACAACATACTTTTAAAGAATGAATGGGTCAAAGAAGAAATAAGTGCAGAGATCAAAAGATATATACAGACTAATGAAAATGACAATACGACATATCAGAATCTATGGGATACAACAAAAGCAGTGATAAGAGGGAAGTTCATATCACTTCAGGCATATATGAACAAACAAGAGAGAGCCCAAGTGAACCACTTAACTTCCCACCTTAAGGAACTAGAAAAAGAAGAACAAAGACAACCCAAAACCAGCCGAAGAAAAGAGATAATAAAAATCAGAGCAGAAATAAATGAATTAGAGAACAGAAAAACTATAGAAAAAATTAATAGAACAAGGAGCTGGTTCTTTGAAAAGATCAACAAAATTGACAAACCCTTGGCAAGACTTACCAAGGAAAAAAGAGAAAGAACTCATATAAACAAAATCCAAAATGAAAGAGGAGAAATCAGCACAGACACCGTAGATATACAAAGAATTACTGTAGAATACTATGAAAAACTTTATGCCACTAAATTCAACAACCTAGAAGAAATGGATAAATTCCTAGAACAATACAACCTTCCTAGACTGAGTCAAGAAGAAGCAGAAAGCCTAAACAGGCCTATCAGTAGAGAAGAAATAGAAAAAACCATTAAAAACCTCCCCAAAAGTAAAAGTCCAGGCCCTGACGGCTATACCAGCGAATTTTATCAAACATTCAAAGAAGACTTGGTTCCTATTCTACTCAAAGTCTTCCAAAAAATTGAAGAAGAAGCAATACTTCCAAACACATTTTATGAGGCCAACATAACCCTCATACCAATACCAGGCAAGGATGGCACAAAAAAAGAAAACTACAGACCAATATCTCTAATGAATACAGATGCTAAAATACTAAACAAAATACTAGCAAATCGAATACAACAACATATTAAAAAAATAATACATCATGATCAAGTGGGATTCATCCCAGAATCTCAAGGATGGTTCAACATACGTAAAACGGTTAACGTAATACACCATATCAACAAAACAAAGAACAAAAACCACATGATCTTATCAATAGATGCAGAAAAGGCTTTCGATAAAATACAACACAATTTTATGTTTAAGACTCTCAACAAAATGGGTATAGAAGGAAAATATCTCAACATGATAAAGGTCATATATGATAAACCATCAGCTAACATCATATTAAATGGCACTAAACTGAAGGCTTTCCCCCTTAAATCAGGAACAAGACAGGGTTGTCCACTCTCTCCACTCTTATTTAATGTGGTACTAGAGGTTCTAGCCAGAGCAATCAGACAAGACAAAGAAATAACAGGCATCCATATTGGAAAAGAAGAAGTAAAGGTATCACTTTTTGCAGATGATATGATCCTATACATCGAAAACCCCAAAGAATCCACAAAAAGACTACTAGAAACAATAAGCCAATACAGTAAGGTCGCAGGATACAAAATTAACATACAGAAGTCAATAGCCTTTCTATATGCCAACAATGAAACAATTGAGAACGAACTCAAAAGAATAATCCCCTTCACGATTGCAACAAAAAAAATAAAATACTTAGGAATAAACATAACAAAGAATGTAAAGGACTTATATAATGAAAACTATAAACCATTGTTAAGGGAAATCGAAAAAGATATAATGAGATGGAAGAATATACCTTGTTCTTGGCTAGGAAGAATAAATATAATCATGATGGCTATATTACCCAAAGCAATATACAAATTTAATGCAATTCCTATCAAACTTCCAATGACTTTTTTAAAGAAATAGAGCAAAAAATCATCAGATTTATATGGAACTATAAAAAACCCCGAATAGCCAAAGCAATTCTAAAGATAAAAAATGAAGCTGGTGGCATTACAATACCTGACTTCAAATTATATTATAGGGCCACGACAATCAAAAGAGCATGGTATTGGCAGAAAAATAGACACTCAGACCAATGGAACAGAATAGAAAGTCCAGAAATAAAACCACATATATATAGTCAAATAATTTTTGATGAAGGGGCCAACAACACACAATGGAGAAAAGAAAGCCTCTTCAATAAATGGTGCTGGGAAAACTGGAAAGCCACATGCAAAAGAATGAAACTGGACAGGGTCTCTCCTCCTGTACAAAAATTAACTCAAAATGGATCAAAGATCTAAACATA
This sequence comes from Saccopteryx bilineata, assembly GCF_036850765.1. NCBI lineage: Eukaryota > Metazoa > Chordata > Mammalia > Chiroptera > Emballonuridae > Saccopteryx > Saccopteryx bilineata. The sequence goes on along the minus strand of NC_089495.1, from coordinate 32,476,835 downwards.
AGACCTGAAACAATTAAGCACATCGAAGAAGACATAGGTACTCAACTCATGGACCTGGGTTTTAAAGAGCATTTTATGAATTTGACTCCATAGACAAGAGAAGTGAAGGCAAAAATTAATGAATGGGACTACATCAGACTAAGAAGTTTTTGCTCAGCAAGAGAAACTGATAACGAAATAAACAGAAAGCCAACTAAATGGGAAATGATATTTTCAAACAAGAGCTCAGATAAGGGCCTAATATCCAAAATATACAAAGAACTCATAAAACTCAACAACAAACAAACAACCAATCCAATAAAAAAATGGGAAGAGGATATGAACAGACACTTCTCCCAGGAAGAAATACAAATGGCCAACAGATATATGAAAAGATGCTCATCTTCTTTAGCTATTAGAGAAATGCAAATCAAAACGGCAATGAGATACCACCTCACACCTGTTCGATTAGCTATTATTAGCAAGACAGGTAATAGCAAATGTTGGAGAGGCTGTGGAGAAAAAGGAACCCTCATACACTGTTGGTGAGAATGTAAAGTAGTACAACCATTATGGAAGAAAGTATGGTGGTTCCTCAAAAAACTGAAAATAGAACTACCTTATGACCCAGCAATCCCTTTACTGGGTATATACCCCCAAAACTCAGAAACATTGATACGTAAAGACACATGCAGCCCCATGTTTATTGCAGCATTGTTCACAGTGGCCAGGACATGGAAACAACCAAAAATCCCGTCAATAGATGACTGGATAAAGAAGATGTGGCACATATACACTATGGAATACTACTCAGCCATAAGAAATGATGACATCGGAACATTTACAGCAAAATGGTGGGATCTTGATAACATGATACAAAGCGACATAAGTAAATCAGAAAAAACCAGGAACTGCATTATTCCATACGTAGGTGGGACATAAAAGTGAAACTAAGAGACATTGATAAGAGTGTGGTGGTTAAGAGGGGGGAGGGGGGAATGGGAGAGGGAAAGGGGGAGGGGGAAGGGCACAAAGAAAACAAGATAGAAGGTGACAGAGGACAATCTGACTTTGGGTGATGGGTATGCAACATAATTGAACGACAAGATAACCTGGACTTGTTATCTTTGAATATATGTATCCTGATTTATTGATGTCACCCCATTAAAAAAATAAAATTATTAAAAAAAAAAAAAAAAGAAAAGAAAACCATTCCTGAAAGCTTCAAGTGACAATGATAGACTTTTTGGATTTTAGTTTGAATGTTTTTGGTGATGGCATTCCATACATAATCCGCTGTGATGCTCAGTGCTTTGAAGTTCATTTCAATTCCACCGGCTTCAGGTTGCAGGACTTTTTGAGGTCCTTGAGTGAAACGGCAGTCACAAGACTCTCATCTGGGCCATCAGCTCTAAGTGTTCAGTCACACCAAGTCAGTCGGTGTGGGAGAATATTTGAAAATGTTCATTTTGAGGGTTGTAACTAGATTTTGAACAAAGAAGAACAGAGAATTTGGTAAGGACCAACAAAATGTGTAAGATTGCATGATCCAGTACAGTTTACAGGTAGGTAATAAAACCTCAAAAAAAAAAAAATAATAATAACCCATAAGGGTGAGTTACAGTATTCTACTGAAACATAAAACCTCTCTCCAGTCCTGTCCTTTATTCATCAAAGATAATCAAAGTAAGATTATTCTTGTTTACAAAACAAGTCTGGTCTCATTAAATATGACATGATTATTTACATAAGTGCAGCAATTATAATAATTGATCACACAGGCCTTTTTAAGTTTGCTTTGTTGGAACTTTTATAAGGAATCTCAGATTGTACTTGTAAAAGCCTCTTAGATTAGGAAAGCAAATCAAGAACTTGCCATCATACTTCATCAGCAGTAGCTATAGATTGGGGTGAACTCTTCTTATGGTCCCCCCCAAATATTGTAAAGTTCTTAGGCCTTCCATAATTACTTATAAATCAGGTACCATGCTGGTATTTCCAAGAGGACTTGGTAAACATTAGCTGCATAAGGTCAAGTTTAGTTCCACAAAACTGTCTGGCCATCTTTGATTTCCATGAACATCATTCTCAAATATGACATTCCAGGTAAAGCCTTCATTATGTAACTAATGTTCCTAATCATGTCCTCATTCCAGGAGAATAGATTCTAATTGGACCTATTAGAAAGGATAAATGCTTCAACTATGTTTATAAATGTATGCTCTACTAAATTGTCATGATTTATAGATAGCTTAAGCTAAAAGAAGAAGGGGTTTCTTATATTCAAGAAATAGAACATTGAAGAACCAGCAGTGTTCCAAACAAAAGTCATAAAAAAAATCATTCTTCATCAGTTCATTTACTTCCATGTAATTAACTCTTGTTCTGCTTGATGTTGGGTTAGCAATTTCATGAGCTCATTGGCTTCAGCATTAGAATTTTTGTAAAGCCTGACTTAGTCCAGTGGTATGTTCTCAAAGTCATCAGGAATCTGTACTCCAGCGTACCCGGCATTGACCTTTACATGGGTGTCTGAGACAATTCCTTTTTGTTGAAGGTGAAGCACTTTGATCTGTAGCTGATTGCAAGTGTGCTTTCAGGGAAGAACCAGAGTAAAACAATATCTGTGCACAACAAAAGACAAAAATGGCTGTGGTTAATGACCTGATGAGAGTTCATTATAAAAATAATACACTTGACTAAGAAATTTAGTTGTTTCTATGATATACAACACTTTCAATAGAAACTGGAATTATGACTGATAGCATTATGCCATTGGCCACTCTCAGGCACAGCAGCATAAGGACATATCATAAACATCAAGGTCATTGACAAATTTCTCAGAATTCCATTTAAGTCATAAAATATTTATATTAATAGCATTTACCCATACAAATATAACCAAGGGAAGGTTAAGCATCTCTTCTTATTTGACAGTGTTTTTCATACAATTAAACATATTAGATAAACCTATTTATTTTCTAACTTCTCTTTTTGGAAGGTGAAAGAACAGATCCTTTGAGTCTTTCTAGTAGCCCTCTGCGGAATCTCAAGGTCAGCTAGAGATAAAGATTGCACTTAGGATTTGATTTGGGGAAGACAATATATCAAAAGTTGTCAAAAATGGTCAGGGCACATACAATTATCAAACAATAATGGCATGAATGAGTCAAACAACAAATCAATGTTTCTCTCTTTCTCTCTCTCTCTTTTCTTCTCTAAAATTCAATCAATAAAAAAGTCAAAAGTACATAAACATATTCATAAAGAATGTTTTAGTAGCTTTTTGTTAGAAATGGTTTAGATCTTTTGTGATTATCTAACTTAGCACTGACAACTCTGAGTTTTAAAGCCACCAAAAATATTTTAGAAGCTGTTTTTAGGCAGATATAATAAAACATAATTATTTTTCAAATAAAGTTTTTGGGAACAATGACTCAATTTGATTAAATTTAAATATATAAATTTTATAATCTTAGACATCTAGTAGATATACTTACAGCTTACTTCCTAGTCAGTGAACCTGGTATACTCAAGATGTATGCCTGACATATTTAAGTCTGACAGCTCTGAAGACATACTTGTTTTTATTAAATTAATGATATCAAACTAGTCATAGTTACCAAAATCATATAAAATTAAAAAAAAACATTTTGGCTAAATTCTATATATTTTTTTAAAATTTAGGGATATTTTATTTATCTATGTGTTCATTTTTCTCTGAGCCAGTTGGAGCAGACCTCCTCTAAAGGTTTCTGTAAGTTAATTTGGCATACCATCTGAGGCAGGACAATAGCACATATACGGGATTGCATCAACACACAGAAAGATGCAAACCGAGATCTTTCGGTTTTCATTCTAAAATTTTAGCCATAAGTTAGGTGTAACCACAGTAATACAAAACTCACCAGTTTATATAAGAGTTCGTTTTCATCTTTGCCCTTCTTTATATTTTCATGCAAATTGTATTTCTGGCAGATGGAACAAGTTAAGGCTATGTGCTCAATATGAGAAAGTGAGGGAGGGCTAAAGCTTTTTTTTTTTTAACCAATATTGGTAGAGGAGATTTTTAAGATATTCATTTGCCTTGATATGTAATCTTATGGAGGCTGTGAACAAAGTGTTGGAAAAGAGGCTGAGGAGGCATTGCATAGCTGTCTGGGTGTCGGCAAGGCACATCTGAGTGAATGAAATATTCAGCCTGTTTCCAATTAGCCTCTTTGATTTGGGTGGTTGTTTTGGGGGTCCCTGAATCCCTTGGGAACCCCTGATGGAGCAGGGGACCTGAAGCTTAAGTGACTACAGGGAGTTTAAGTGCTTAATGGGAAAAGAAAGCTATTACAGCAGCCAATCTGAGACCTTAAGTCTTCTCGGAGAAGCCATTTGAGTTCTAAATTGCCCTTAGTAAGTCGTGTCAATAAGAAAGAAGACAGAGTGCTGGGTGATGAAACATGTAGTCAGCGGGAGTTTGAGAGGAGTTGAAGGCATTAAGTGGCATGTACTCAGAGAAGATATTTCTGGGTGGTGAAGATTATATCTCATAGAAGAGAAAGGGATTATAATTGCAAGCCTCATTTGAGCAGATGGTAGACAAAGTTGCACCAGTATCAACTGAAAAACGTCCAGTTCCTGATCCTCTATCTTAATTATAATGGTAGATTCTGCGGTGTGACTAAGAATTGGCTGACCCTGTCAATCACCTTCAGTCATGAACCCGCTAGTCTATGATACTGGGTGGGTGATGCTGAGATGGTCATTTTCAGTACTACAAAGGCAATGAGACAGCAAAGGGTTTGAATTTAGACAGCTGTAGGACAGCTGGTGACACTAAGGATGCTCAGGTCCCCATCCTGACAATAGGTTGCCTCTAGACATAAACTCAACAACTTGTGCCCTTTAACAGGGAAATGTCAGAGGGAACACTCTTTCTGGCTTTCTAAACCAGGCTTTCAGGATGCAAAGTAACATTTTTAGACAGTATACTACAAAATAGCTATTATCTATATTTAAGAGAAATGTCAATGAAAAATAATATTTTTTTTCTTTCCCATGATACAGTTTTACTCCTTCTCTTATTTTCCAATAATACTTCTTTGAACTGCTTACAGCTTTTAGGACTCTTTCCTTTTATGTAGTAGTAAAATGGAATAGTCAGAGTTCACGGACTTACTGCTGCTCTTATCCACTATACTGATTTCTGGTGTCAGGCTAACGTGATGGCTTCAAACCACATGTCCTCTCCACAGGCATTTGACCATACCAGTTAGGATTCTACTTACTAGCAATAGAAGGTTTTAAAACTTGTGGTAATTAGTTTCTAGCTCCCCCAAAATGTTTATTCACTTTGTTATCTACAGGCTTCCTCTGGTAGACCAGCTCTCTGCATCTATAAATTCAACATGTAGGCTATTCATATTTAAAATGTCCATCATTTTTTGTGTTTTTAATATATTTTAATGTTCATTTATTGACTTTAGAGAGAGAGAGAGAAAGGGAGAGTAAGAGAGAGATAGGAACACCGATCTGTTCCTGTATGTGCCTTGACCAGGGATCGAACCTCTGCACTTCAGGACGATGCTCCAATCAACTGAGCTATCCAGCCAGGACAAATGTCCGTCATTTTTAAACACTCTGAAGCACATTGAGTGCCATCATAAATTAAGTCTGTCTTGGGGAAAATGGTTTTAAAACAGAGAATTAATTTAAACTTGTGAAATTGAAACTGGATTTTTAAATAAGTTAGAGTTTTAGTAAGTAAGCACATTGAGAAAGTTTTATTTAACTTAGCTACTTATTGGTGGTAAGTTTTATTTTATTTTATTTTTTAGCTCTGAAGTAGTCTTATTTCAAAAAAAAAAAAAGAATCTCTCTCTTTCTCTCTCTGTTTCTTTTCTTTTACTTTTTTTTTATTTTTTATTTTGCTACATGACTTTATGTTGCCACCTCCATATAACATCAAACAACTCAGGCCCACTCAGCTCATTTTCTTCTAGGAGTCTTACGGCCTCGTCACAGATCATTAAACTGTTATGGAGAAACTACACATAAATCTCTGTTTTACTATAATCCTTTTCTTTATCTCATTTTCAATGTATTTCCAAGCAGAGAAGGACATGCTTCTTGTCCTACATTTAGAAAATATAATTTCATGACAGGCCCACCTTTTAACTTATTTCCTGTGTCTGGAAACAATGATAGCCATGTTATAGGCAGGAAGATACCTCCCTCTACTTGTATAATGTCAAAAATCTCACTAAGCGCTTCTACATGTTTTGAAGTACGTGTAAGAAGTGATTTAGAAAAAAACAACAACAACCTTTCAACATCACAGGTAAGCAAATCACGTCTCTCTTTTAGCGCTGTTCCATACAGGGTGCGGAAGATTTTTTAATAGGTAAGGTCTGTTCATTTTCTTTGGTAGAAAATTTACAGATTGAATGAAATTTGCCAAAATTTACGTTTGTGTGGTTTGCCAAATATATGAATAGTTGAGCAAAGTCTAGTTTTATTTGGACGATATTATTTTTAGAGATGATTTGAAATTTCATTTTAAAATCAAAGTACCTAAGAGCTACGGAAAATTTATTTATTTACTTTATTTTAGAGTGAGAGGAAGGGGAAGAGAGAGAGAAAGAGAGTGTTGCTTCACTTATTTATGCATTTACTGGTTGGCTCTTGTATGTGTCCGATGGGGGATTGAACCTGCAACCTAATGTATGTATGGGGATGACACTCTAACCCAGTGTTTTTCAACCCCTGGACCATGGGTCCATCTGCCAGAAATTTTGTGTTGGTCTGTGAAAGAGTTAACCACCCTGATGCTGTATAAACCCAAGGATCTCAGTCAAATTCGCTTATGCTTAGGGTGATTTTTGCCTTAGCGGTCCCCAAAATAATTCTCCTAGTTTCATCAGTCCCCAAGTGTTAAAAAGGTGGAAAACCACTGTCACTGAGCTACCTGGCCCCAGGGCAAGGAAATAATTTTTTAGTTGCTGCATTTCAATGCTTCATTTGATATACAGTAAAAAGCATGATCACTGGTAAGATCTTCTAGAATGACTGCTACAGTATAAGGAACCAACACAAAGTGTATCACAATTTCCCTTTTGGTTTGCCCACAGGGCAATTAAGTTGAATCTTTTTTTAAAACTCTTTTTTTTTTTTTTTTTTTTTGTATTTTTTCTGAAGCTGGAGACAGGGAGAGACAGTCAGACAGACTCCCACATGCGCCCGACCGGGATCCACCCGGCACGCCCACCAGGGGGCAACGCTCTGCCCACCAGGGGGCGATGCTCTACCCCTCCGGGGCGTTGCTCTGCGGCGACCAGAGCCACTCTAGCGCCTGGGGCAGAGGCCAAGGAGCCATCCCCAGCGCCCGGGCCATCTTTGCTCCAATGGAGCCTTGGCTGCGGGAGGGGAAGAGAGAGACAGAGAGGAAGGAGGGGGAGGGGGTGGAGAAGCAAATGGGCGCTTCTCCTGTGTGCCCTGGCCAGAAATTGAACCCGGGTCCCCCGCATGCCAGGCCGACGCTCTACCGCTGAGCCAACCGGCCAGGGCCAAAACTCTTTATCCAAGTGAGAGGAGGGAAGCTGGAAAGACAGACTCTCGCATTGTACCCTGACCGGGATCCACCTGGCAACCCCTGTCTGGGGCTGATGCTCTCTCCATCAGGGGGTCATGCTCACAGTGAGCCATTTTTTAGCACCTGAGGTGGAGGTTCCATGGAGCCATTCTCAGTGCCTGGGGCTGATGTGCTCAAACCAATCGAGCCATGGCTATGAGAGGAGAAGAGGGAAAGAGAGAGAAGGGGGAGGGGTGGAGAAGCAGATGGTCGCCTCTCCTGTGTGCCTCGACGGGGAATTGAAACTGGAATATCCAAACGCCAGGCTGATGCTCTACCACTGAGCAAACCGGCCAGGGCAAGTTGAATTTTCTTAATCAGAATGTGTAATTTCACTAGCACAATTGAGGGAAGGACCAATAATGTGTATTTGTTTCTAGGTATACTAAGATAATTCAACAGCTGCTACTTTTGACTGAGCATTGATGTCTTTTGGGGAAACAAAAAACTATTGGTTGACTTAAAAGTATTTGCTTGTGTCATCCCAGTTATTTGTGTTTTCACATCCACATCTCCACCGCACCTGGATTCCCTTCAGCATCTTGTGATGTACTCTATGTTTGCGTTACTGACTTCCCTAATCTAAATGTATGTGTCTTTCCATCTTTCATTAAAATAAGACAGCTATCTAGCCATCTTGTTGCAGTGATGACTGGGTCATGTGGGTATGTTATAATTGTTCTCATTTTGATTATATGAACTCACAATATTCACAATGTGAAAAATTAAACTAGCACTATCTCAATACAATACAGGCAAATTGAAAATTTTAGTGTACTCACAACACACACTTGAATCACATCACTGGAAGCAACAAACAATGAATGGTCTGTTATTATGAACTGCAAATTATGGTTGTTAACATCAGCAGCCAGGAGAAATGACAGTGACAGCATCTTTGGAAGGTGAATAATCTATGCCATGTCCATTGGACACTAAAGGCAGTGTTGCTTTCAGCCTCTATCTCTTGGGGTGCTGTACGGGTTTTGTGTTTTCCAGCCAGTCTCCCATACTCCCAGTGTTCCACCGGGACTTTTCACACCTGGGCAAAGTGCAGCAGTGGAGAGCTTAGAAAGGTCTACAGTCTGTGTTCCATAGGGGAAGGAGTGGGAGGAGGGACAGACTGACTCCTCTGAGGCACGATCTAGGTTCTCAAACAGGTTGGTCTCTGGTTATTGAGGACTCTGATGAGCTAGCAATATTTACTGTATCAGAAATTAAAACTGAGAAAACTTAAAAATAATCATTAAGTTAAAAAAAACAAAAACAAACTCATTGCATGTTACAAGAAAAAGCATATTTTTTCCCCACAAAAAATAACTCCATTTTTTCAAATTAAACCAAACAACAATGAGGAGAAGATGATTGTTTTACATTTCTGCAACTCTCTTTAATGTCTGGGTTAATAAAAGGCACCTGATTTTCATATCTATTTCTTTTTTTTTTCTATTTCCAAAATATTTAATTCTTTGGCTGACCTCTAGGTTCTCCTTGGGAACCGTTTTGACGTATTCCTTTAGATGAGTCTGAGGGGCCACTTTTGAGTAAGGCAGGAAGCAGCTCTTCCATTCAGCAGCGCAAGTTCTGCTCTTTCTGTAGGTCTGTCTGTCCTTGCTCATATCTACTCTACATCAAGTGTGCTGTGATCTGTAGTTTTGGTTGAAGAACAGAGAGAAAATTGGACTTTGCACATATATGTGGCTGAAAAAGGGAGAAATATTTTAATAACCTTTCTAGATAATTGCATATATTCTGCAATTTTCCACCAAAACTTAAAAGTCAAAATTTATACAGTTCTTGACCAGGTGGTGGCACAGTGGATAGAGTGTCAGACTGGGATGCAGAGGACCCAGGTTCGAGACCTCAAGGTCGCCAGTTTGAGTGTGGGCTCATCTGGTTCAAGCAAAGCTCACCAGCTTGGACCCAATGTCACTGGCTCGAGCAAGGGGTTACTTGGTCTGCTGTAGCCCCACAATCAAGGCACATATAAGAAAGCAATCAATGAACAACTAAGGTGTCGTGATGAAAAACTGATGATTGATGCTTCTCATCTCTCTTTGTTCCTGTCTGTCTGTCCCTATCTATTCCTCTCTCTGAGTCTCTCTCTGTCTCTGAAAAAACAACAACAAACAAAAAATTTATACAGTTTGGTGCCACTGACTAGCTTCATGGTAAGATTTCTGCATTTTTTGCCCACGACTACTTTTGTACTATCAGTGCAAATGTCAACAAGAGAAAGAGGCCAATAACGTCTTAGTATTATGAAAATGTAATATTGTCCTTGTAGACCCTCTGGAAGGATCTCGAAGAACCCCAGTGTTCTACAATCATCACTTTAAGAACTGTTTATCTTGGTCATGTCTTTCTTGGACTGATTCCTGTCTACTTTCAGAGGTACTTTGAATTCTCTCATTTTTTTTTTGACAGGAACAGAGAGAGAGAGTTAGAGAGAGGAACAGATATGGACAGACAGACAGGAAGGGAGAGAGATGAGAAGCGTCAATTCTTTGTTGCAGCGCCTTAGTTGTTCATTGATTGCTTTCTCATATGTGCCCTGACAGGGGTGGGGTGGGGGCTACAGCAGAGTGAGGACCTCTTGCTCAAGCCAGCAACCTTGGGCTCAGGCCAGTGACTATGGGGTTATGTTTATGATCCCACATTCAAGCCAGCGACCCCATGCTCAAGCTTGTGAGCCTGTGCTCAAGCCAGATGAGCCCATGCTCAAGCCGGTGACTTCAGGGTCTCGAACCTGGGTCCTCCACGTCCCTGTCCGACGCTCTATCCACTGCACCACCACCTGCTCAGGCTGAATTCTCTTTTTGGTATAGGTTTTTATACTTTACATTTCCCATCCTTTATACAGTAGAGTCCCGCTGTATTTAGGGAAAGCAATAGTGTATCCTGCCTTATATCTCTTTTTAACATTTGCCCTAAGAATCATAAAACTCATAGGTAAAAACTTGAATAAAGGTGACAGCTATTGTTTTGCAAACATGCTCATTTCTTAAAAAGAATATTTTAGAAGTTCGTCACTAGTATGTAATCTGTTCTTACCTACGTGGACTCAGTCCTCAGCCAGAACTGGTGCTCATTTGTAAGGTTGGGCGGGCTTGCTTAGAAATTCCCTGAGACTGCTCAGCACAGGAACCTGTGATGAAGTTTGTCTTCTTCCTTTGATCCTGTGCAATAAGGGCTTGACTCACCCGGTCCAAGTGCTCAAACTCTACACATTTTAAAGAAGTTCTGGTCCTCAACTGCTCCTGGGAAGATGACTTCTAAACCCTTGGAAAATTCTGCCTGATGAAGGTGTCTGTGCTCCTGTGACCTTAAGCATGCCAGACCGTTTATGCTAACAATGTGCTTTGTGCTGGGGTCCTTAGGCTATACAGTATTAGTTTGCTCTCTGGAGTGGCTGGAGACTATGATCAACAATGTGGACACCCCTTGCCTATGTGACTGAATTCCCAATTAAGATCTTGGACACCAATGCTCAGGCAAATTTTCCAGGTTGACAATATTCAGTAGTGTTGTCTTATGTTATTTATGAGAATTATGCATTATCTGTGTAGCTTTAATGGGGAGAGGACAATGAGAAGCTCATGTGTGGCCTCTTTCTTTTGGACTCTGCCTATGTGCCTTTTATATTTCTGATTATCATCTGTATCCTTTCGCTATCGTAAACCATAACTGTGAGTATAATAGCTTTTCTGAGTCCTTTGAGTCCTTTTAGAGAGTCACTGAACCCAAGGGTGTTCTTGGGGGCCCCCAACAACAGATCCCTTTGCCTAATCTGCTTGCCCCAAGTTATCTTAAAGAGAGAAGTTAGACATAGCTGCTGCCTACCCTCAAGGAGAGAGGTGGTTAATATCCCCAAAATACAATTCAAGGAAAACAGCAAGAAATACTATATAAAAAAAATCTATAGGGTTACACAGTTTATAAAAGAAAGGGAATATATCTAACTGGGGTATTTTAACACAAAAGTGGAGGGGCTAGTTATCTATGAAAACAAAACAAGAAATTCAAGTTGCATTAGGAAATGGAATCAATTGTCAGCCAAATCCTGAACCGGAAAGTCCAATGTCTGTAGTCCTTCCTCTCCGATATTTTCTTCCTTTTTCGTTTTGTTCTTTCTTGAATTCTTTGCTATCTGGCTGGCTCTATCAAAACAGAAAGATATCTAATATTTTTCTACACTTTAAGAAAACTTATCCACACAAATAAGTTCTGCTTTCTAGATATTTGCTCACAACAGCCTTTATCTGTAACTGGGGTCTGGGAGTCTTCTGTCTCTGCTTAGAGCAACATCTGGAAACAGCAAGATAATGTTTTTAGAGAGGTAGAGATAGATTTCTCCTGGCCACTGAACTCATTGTTGCTAAGGCTTCTTGTGAACTTTAAATCTGCTTTAGGTCATTTAGGGAAGATTGGGTTAGAGGAAACAGTAGGCATCATCTTTTCTCCTCTTTCTCTGCCAACCCACAGTTCTAACTGACCTCATCTTATGTCTTGAATCCAAGAATCCCACATGCATAGGACTCTCCCAGTGTCAACTCCGTTACCCTTCCTTTCTTCTCCTTGTATGTGACCATGACCTCTGGACAAGCTACCTGTGGAACTGATACACAAAGGTTTTGTCGTCTGGGCCTTCAAGCTCCTAGGACATCAAACTTGGGGGAAGTGAGCTGGAGTCAGATGCTTGAGATTTGTGTGTTTTGAGGGGTTTATGTGAGAATATTTTCTGCATTAAGTAGAGGCACAAATAGAACACCACTTAGCTTCTAGTTCAGCTTCAGCAGTCTAGACATTTGATTAAATGAGAGCTGATAAATACAGGAGAAAGAATCAGCACTGATGTCAGCTATAAATAATGCAGAATAGCAAGAAAAAACTCTGTAATTTGTTGTTCTGGGCAAGAATTTTATTAATAGCAGTCATTTATGAGCGTGAGTGACCATTTTTTGCTCATTTTCATGCAATATGGTAACACTTATGGATAGTAGTCAACATGTCGCTTTCTTGTTTATGTTTTACTTGATCAACAAACTCTACATGTCTGCTCACTTTTCATTAGTTTCTGTTTTGGATGCAGTGGTTGTCACCTCACAACTCGGTGTAAGTGAGAAGGAACACAATCTGGGAAGAAGACTTCACTGGTGGACGTGCCCTTGTGGGGCTCTTGTGGTTTTTGCATTCTAGATAGTTCTCAAGTTCCACATGATTGTTCCTTCAACGACTGCCTGCTCTGGGCGGTTTCCCTCTGCAGAGGGGAAAGCCGGGACAGATCGTGAGGAGCTAGCTGTTCATAGCTCTCACCGGAGGAAAGTTCTCTTGGATGGTGAGGAAGTGGCTCCCTAGACCACCCCCCAGGGCAGCCACCCAGCACAGGTGTGGCTCTTAAAGCCATAGATTCCTACAGAGCCATTGGCAGGAACCGAACACCCTCCTGGCCTGCTTGACCTCGCTCCTGCAGGGTCCTCGTCCAGCCGTACTCCATCCTGGCTCTATCTTCACTTGATCTTTTGTTCATTCCAGTTCCTGGCAGTGTGGCCCCCTCTCTCCTGTGGAATCCCCTTCTGCCTCCGCGGCCCGTGGGGCTGTACCGGGTCTCTGGGTACAGACCCTCAGCTCTTCCACTGGACTGATGCTGCCTTGTTTTCCCAGCTCTGTTCTTCCTGGTCCATCTCTCCACCCGCCCAAGACTGAACCCCTGACTTCATTCTACCCTATAGGGCCTCCCTCCTCTACGTTATTCCTACTAAGGAGGTGATGTCAGAGGATCAGATGAAGCCCTTAGCTAGAAACAGCACGGGGCCTTTCTTAACCTGTGAGCATCTGAGTCTTCCTCTTTCACTGTCCTTACTTTGGCCTTCTCTGATGCTCTTCCAGCTTCTACCCTAAGCTTTCCATATCCCACAGAGACACCTGGCTGTACTCACTCACATGCAGCATCTCAGGTAGCTGAGGGACCAGAAGGAGAAGGCTACAGGCATACACATACCTGATCTCAGGTCCCAGTTTATTTATTTAGAAACATTGCTTTTAAAGGAAGTGAGGTGTTGTTTCACATAGAAGGAACAGAGACAACATATCTCTGGGGGGGGCATTTCTTGGAGCTGAGGTTTTACTAGGACACATGGCTAATGGTAACATCTTCCCTGAAATTAAAGATCCTCCAGAATGAAGAAAACAGGTGGATTTTTAGGGCTTACATTGCCTTCCCAGAGACACTTATATTAACAATCTGCACACTTCCATGTAAGCAGCGGTTCCCAGTCCTAGCTGCATATTAGAGTCATCTAGGAGTAGGAAGTAAAACTCCCAAATACCCAGGTTCCTGGTTGTATATAGCCAACAGATCTTTGACAAAGGAGCAAATGGAATTCAATTGAGAAGGAAGGACAGTCTTTTCAATAAATGGTTCTGGAATAATACATACAAAAAAATCTAGATACAGACTTAACACCTTTCATAAAAATTAACTCTAAGTAGATCATAGTGCAAAATGTAAAATGAAACACTGTAAAATTTCTAGAAGATAACACAGGAGAAAACCTAGATGATTTTAGGTTTAGTGATGACTTTCAGATACTACACTAAACATATAATCCATGAAAAAACATGAATTGATGTTGGATTTCATTAAAATTAAAAAACACTAGTTTTGTAAAAGACACTGTTCAGAGTGAAACTTCACTATTCAGAGTGAATATTTCCTCCCAAGTCACAGACTGGGAGAAAATATTTGCAAAACACACATCTGATAATGTACTGGTAATCAAAATATACAAAGAACTTTTAAAATTCAAAAATAATAAAATAATGTGATTAATAAATGGATAGAAGTTTCAAAGGCACACCTTGCCAAAGAAGATATACATGTGTTTATTGAAAATAAGGACAGGAAAAGATGATCAACATCAGATGTCGTTGGGAGTTGCAAATTAAAACAACCAATGAGATGTACTACACACCTATTAGAATGGTCAAAATCCAAATGCTGGTGAGGATGTGAAGCAACAGGAAGTCCTATTCATTGCTGGTGGGAATGCAAAATGCTACAGTCACTTTGGGAAACAGTGTGGCAGTTTCTTACAAAATTAAACATATTCTTATCAAATGATCTCACAATCATACTTTTTAATATTTACCAAAATGAGTTGAAAACTTATGTCCACACAAAACCTGCACATGAATGTTTAATAGCAGCTTTATTCGTAGTTGCCAAAAACTGGAAGCAACCAAGATGTCTTTCAGTCAGTGACTGGGTAAACAAATTATAGTACGTTTGTACAATGGGACATTATTTAACTCAAGAAAGAAATGAGCTATCAAGCCATGAATAGACATGAAGGAATATTAAATACTGTACATGTTACTAAGTGAAAGAAGCCAATCTGAAAAGGCTATACATTGTATGATTCCAACTAAGTGACATTCTGAAAAAAGGCAACATTGTAGAGATGATAAAATGATCAGCAGTTGCCAGGGGAGATCAATACATGGAACACGAGGATATTTAGAGCAGTGGAACGCTTCTGTATGATTCTGTATGGTGGATACATGCCAGTAATATATTTGTTAAAACTTATACATAAAGCTTATAGAATGTACAATACTAATTGAACCCTACTGTACAACAATGGACTTTAGTTAATAAAAATGTGTCAATATTGGCATGTCAATTGTAACATGTTCCACACTAATGCAAAATGTTACTAAAAGATAAACTTTTTAACAAATAAGAAAGGTCAAGACATGTAGATAACATAGCAATATATTATATATACTATCTATCTATCTATCTATCTTTCTATATCTATATGTCTCTGAGAGGAGCAGTGAGTGGCTGAGGACAGGGGTTGGAGGAAGACGTTTTGCATTGTCCTGTGTACATTTTATTTCAATGTTTTATACATGTAATATCTATTTAAAAATAAACAAGATTAAAACAAACAAACAAACAAAAAACAACCCAGATACCCAAGCTGTTTTCTAGATTAATAAATC
Organism: Saccopteryx bilineata; assembly: GCF_036850765.1. Classification (NCBI taxonomy): domain Eukaryota; kingdom Metazoa; phylum Chordata; class Mammalia; order Chiroptera; family Emballonuridae; genus Saccopteryx; species Saccopteryx bilineata. Next base: position 32,461,225 of record NC_089495.1, on the reverse strand, counting down.
AGTATTTTGGGAGAGGAGGTCCATGTGTAACTATGCAGAAACTTCATTTATTATTGTTATTATTATTATTATTTTATTTATTGACTATAAAGAGAGGAAGGCAGAGAGAGACAGAAACAGACAGAAACATTGATCTGTTCCTGTATGTTCCCTGACTGGGGATCAAACCCACTACCTTTGTGGTTTGGGACAACACTAACCAACCAAGCTATCTGGCCAGAGCAAAACTTCATTTCTTTAATCTGACCTTTTCTCCTTCTTTCCTTTTGATTCAAACCGGCCTTGTACAGCCTAAGAGCACCCTGACTCACTCACCTCCCTCTCCCTTGCATATCCACTCCCTTAATCATTAAACCCTCAGGACAATGAAGTTCTGATTAGCATCAAATAATCTTAAGAACAAAGCTGCTGGTCTGATGATCACAGACAGAATTTTAGTTAAACTGAGATAACATATAGACCTTAGTTGTATTACACACCCTTGTGAAACCAGACAGAGTGACACCATGGCTGACATGGACCAGCCACAATGATCAACTATCTTCTTCCCTAGTGCTGACCAATCAGTAGAGACCACGACCCTACCTCCACCATGATTATTGATTTTCCCCTTATATAACTCTTCCCCTAGAAGCCATCAGGGAGCCAGGTCTTAGAGCAATAGCTCACCTGTGACCCTGGGTTTGGCACCATTTTCTTAAACATAAACCTTTACTTTCTTTGCTGCAGACTCCTGTTCTTGTTTGATTGGCTTTGATGCTTGCAGGCCAGTGAAACTCCTGTAATTCAGTAACAAAGGCATTAGTAGTTACTAAAGCCCCTCCAGTTATCCCTGTGAGAGCTGTTGCTTTAGAGGACTATTTGCAAACATTGCGCTCCCTTGGTTCTTGCACCAAACTCCACCATCGGCAGGACCAAAGAACCGTGGGTGTGGGTAGATAAAGCCGCATTCAGTGCCCAGGTGTCTGTGAAACTCAGCTTACTTCCAGTTCCTAGTAGTCTGGAAACTTTACTATTCTGGGTGTCCATTTCTTCAAATATGCCCACTAGTACCACCTCCCTGGTTTAATTAAAATTAGCCAGATTAGTTCCAAGAGCAATGACAAATCCATTCTCTAGCAGCTAGCTGTATCGATTATAGAAAATCCTGAGTCACTCTGGCTGCAATTGCTTACTATTCAGGTCTTGAGTCTTTGTCAGTTGTATCTTGAATTTCAGCTTTTCTCACTCCCAAGTTCCTGGGATCTGTGGGATCTGTGATCCCGAAGCGTTGGCAATGCACACAGCACATCACGGCTGTTGATTACTCAGCCTGCCTCGGGTTTGAATTCCAGCGGCTGCACTCCCGCGTGTCTGCGAGGAGCTGTGTTCTCCTGCTGGGCGGAGCTGGCAGCGCCACCACGCTCTCTGGGAGCACCCTTACAATCCGCAGGAGTTCAAGGACAATGTGGGCAGCCATCACATTTATCATAAATATGTGAGAACTCACTCAAAATTGTGTTTTTAATAAAAAATTCACACTCCAGCCTTGGGGGCCAGGCAGTGGGCCAGGTGCTGAGGGTGCAGAGACGAGACAAACTTCACCCCTTCATCACTTCCTTTTAGTCTATTTGTGTTTGAAAAGCCGACAGGAGACCCGTGGTAACATTTGGAGAAGTTGAAGAACGAATTAGATTTGTTTCAAAGAAAAATTTGGAGAATTATGAAAAAGATGTCTGTTGTTTACCTCTTTTCCAGTCTGTTCTCATCCTCTCCCTGTTTACCTTCCTCCCTCCCTCTCCCGATTTCCCTCCTGTTTACACAAGTGTGTCCTTATCAGCCCCCATCCCCATCTCCACTGCCGTGACAGGCATCGGTCTGAAAGTCTGTTCTGAGTTTTGCAGGCATCCTGTCCCAACCATTGTGTTTGAAAACGCCTGTGCTATTTAATCTAATTTGCCATTCTTGGGAGTGAGGGTTTACTAAACTCAAGGGGTAAAATAACACACAAATCTCCTGACACGGGACACAGTCACTGCTGTGGCACTGCTGGACCTTGGAAGGCAGCAGTGAACTCAACTGAAGAAATGTTTGTCACCATGTGCCAGGTTCTAACTGTGCTTGATATTGTTGTGAACACGGGAATGGGGCCGTGGGGCTCTGCCCTCAAGGAACTGGCTGACAGTCTGGCAGAGGTCGCTGGCTACAAATAACCCTAATGTCGTCTGACCTGGCATCCTTACCTCTACCTGCACAAAACTGCAGCCCTTGGGAGCCTGAAACCCTCCCTGCATTCTTGGGGATACAACACAGAGAGGCAACTGCTGCTGTGTGTGGTCACTCAGGACGTTAGTGGCTCTGCGGATAGCAGTTTTCAGTGCTCTGACAGTATCGTTCCTCTTGGGTAAGAAAAGGACAGTTGAGAAAGTCTACACACAGTATGAGCCATCCACACTTGAGGGCTAGAGGCTCTGTATTGGTATGTATTGACCGAATATCTGTAATAGAAAGCATTTAAAGACACACTCCATGTTCTGATTTTCAGATGCCCGTGGGCTGGACTCAGTTGTGGAGGGAAGAGTGGAAAGGATGAGGCTGCCCTGCCCTAGAGAACTCAAAAATGCTTTAATGACCAGGAAGGAAGCAGTCACCTCCATTGTTCAGCAGTCAGCATTGTTTCCCTTTGTTCCCTGTTTAATAACAATAGCCAAAGTAATGTCCAGGATAAAGAAACTATTATGAGTTTGGGATCAACAAAGTTTACACTGATGAATTTTGACTCTGGATAGAAACCCAGCCCTGAACGGTTGGCTCAGCGGTGGAGCATTGGCCCGGTGTGTGGAGCCAGGTTTGATTCCCAGTTAGGGCACATAGGAGAGGTGCCCATCTGCTTCTCCACCCTTCTCCCTCTCCTTCCTCTCTGTTTCTCTCTTCCCCTCCCGCAGCCAAGGTTCCACTAGAGCGAGGTTGGCCCGGGCACTGAGGATGGATCTGTGGCCTCTGCCTCAGGTGCTAAAATGGCTCTGATTGCAGCAGAGCAATGCTGCAGATGGGCAGAGCATCGCCCCCTGGTGGGCATACCCGGTGGGTCCTGGTTGGGTGCATGTGGGAGTCTGTCTGACTGTCTCCCAGCTTCTGGCTTTGGAAAGAAAAAAAAAATAGAAAAAAAAAAAGGAAATCCAGCGTCATCCTGCTAATGACAATATCCAAAATTCTTGGCTTGAACTGAAACATCTCCTTTTAAGGGGAAAAGGGGGACTTGGCATCTTTGCAGAGCAGATAGCTAACCTTCAGGATGTCCTATGGGCTTTGCATGGATTGCAAGACATATTATTTTTGCTAGTAAGATTACTAAAGCATTGTTTCTGGGGAAATGCTAGGGAGAGAAGGATGTTTGTGCTGATTTTGGGACAATGATATTTTTCTAAAATTTCTGCAGCCAAAAATCACTTTAGATTATACTCAAGGCCAGTGTCATCACCCACCCTTTCCCATCACCCCTCAAACCAGTCCCAACCCTCCAGCCCCTCTGTTGGGAGTTCAGGAATTGAAGCAAAGCCTTCTGGGAACCCAGTCTCTCTTCTGCAGTTTGCTAAGCTCCAAGCATTAATTTACTGGGCACTTTAACATTTGGAAGGAAGGTTGTATATTTTTTAAAATGTTTTTATGGTAAGACTGAAAAGCATCAGCTATTTTGAAAGAAAGTCATGACTTTGGGGAAATAATACTTAGAGGGTAACAAATTTTCCTGTCTTAACACCACATCCTCTCACCCCAAAACACACAGCCCTCCTCCACATTGGAGAATGCTCTCTCTCGTGCCTTGTATCACCAAAGTTCACAGAGAGATGAGAAAGATTTCCACACCCCACCCTACCCCTCAAAAAGAAAACTTTGAAGTAACTTGAGATGCGTGTGTTAGTGGCTTTGGGCAGAAATATCCTGTGACAGGGGGTGGGACTTTGCACAAGGGGTCAGGGGGCACCACGGCACAGCAGAGAGGACTCTCCTGGGAGAGGAGGGACAGATGTGTCTCACACTGGCCCCTGGATGTCAACAAGTCCTCATTTCAGCAAGACACATGCCAAATGCTCCTCCTGTGCCCTAAACTGTCGCAGTTCTCAAAAATGAGTTTGGAGATCTTCTAAGGATTCATTCAAGACTTTTAAGAATATTGTAAGATAACTTTCCAAGTAGTTCAAGAGAAATGTTCCTGCTATTGATAAGGAAGAACAGAGCATTGTCACTGTAATACTGGCAGCCAGATGTGACTTGGGGCATGGAACATTGAAGGCAGAAAAAGAAATGCTGTATTTTTAAAATAGCTAGCCACCTATATTAAATCTCTATACTTGAGGAGCAGAGAGGATGATGGTTGTTGGTCCAGCTGGGATGAGGAGACAACTGATAACTTAAACTTTTCTTAAAGAAATGGAGCTTGAGTTGAGAGCAGAGAGCGGACCAGTCAACACACACCCTGACTTTTCAGTTGAGACCCTGAAGGCTGAGAGGAGCCAGGAGACTTTGCCAGCCCATTTGGTAAGGGTCGGCGATCAGAACTCAGCCTTTGGCACTGAGACCAGTACCATGCACTCTTTACTATTCCGGGTGTCCATATCAGTGCTCTTCTTTTTAGTTCCAAGAAATTGATGTCCAAGGAGTGGTCACTCTTGATTTGGGTGTGCCTGGATCTCAGTGCCCTCCCACCCCTGTGCCCCAAAGAGAACGTGGTGCTTGGCTGGGAGGAAGGAGGTGCTCTGTGGTGCTTTGACGAAGTCCCTCTCAGCTCTGGGTCTCCCCGCTTTCCTGAATCTCCTGGTTGCTCTTCGGTCTGTTTGATCTTTGCTTTGTGATCTCACTCATAGGCTCCTGGTTTTCTGTGCACCCCTCATATATTCTGTTCCCTTGGGTGGTCTCATACCTCCATGTCCTCATCATCCTGATGATACCAAATTATCTGCAGTCAAAGCTTCTTCCCTTGGCTTCCAATGCTTGTGGAGCATCCAAGCACGTTCTCCCAGTAGGTGGTTGACAGCCCTACATCCACCTCATTTCCCCTCTGATAATCCTTTATTGGCCCTGCACACTGACAGGAGCAACTCGCCTGGCACACGAGACCTTCCACAGTCAGGCATCAGCCTCATTTTCTAACACTATCTCTTTATAGTCCCTGCCTTTCACTGCATATCACAGTGCCACCAACTATCCATCACCCCTCCCGTCCCCGTGCACACACACCTGTCACAGCTTGTAGTTCTGACCTCTGTCTGTACCAACACGTTGAGACATAGAGTCTACTGCTACCCATAACGTGTTTTCACCAACAGAGTCCCGCCGGAGAAGGGGTCTCCATGCTCCCGCAGAGTAGGATGTGTCGGAAGCTTGGTGGGGAAGGATGTGAAGTTTGAGAAAGCTCTCAGAGGCATCTTGTTTGTCACCCCCTCTTTCACAAGTGGATAGTCTCCCTCCCTGAAAATAGCCTTTTATAAGGCAGATAAGACACCCCTACTCTTTTCCCATGTGAAACAGAGGCTTCATTGTCCCCAGTGGATTTCTGCTTCCTGAGACAAAAAGATCTCTCTGTCGCCCCTGAGACAGAGTTCAGTCTGGAGTCCGAAGGTCCCCTGATCAGCTGATGAGGCACTAATCACGCACGCCTGTTCCCAGACTGCAGACCCCTGGTGGCAGGTCCCTCGTATCACTTTGACGCACATATTAAGTTGCAGCCCAGAAGCCAGGTCTGCTGTCTGTGAACTTAATGGAGAGCTGGGGAGGCGGGTAGCAGCAACAGGTGAGTGATGAACAAGGGCCATTGTGTGCCTGGAGTTATTAAATTTTCCTTGGGGTGGTCTGAGAAAAATGCTCCCAGGCCTTATCTTAGAGTAATAGATATTGAATCAGAATGGACCTGAGAGGCTGTCAGAACCTCCCGCCCAGGGTAAAAATCCCCTCTGCAGTGATGCTGATAAATGCTTATATCCAGCTTTTTTAAAAACGAAATACACTCCCAGTGACGGGGAGCTAGCTCATTGAAGCTTGAGGCAGTCATTCATTATTAGAAAATAGAAAGCTTATGTTAGCAAGTATCCGCTTCATAGTTGGCTAAAAACATAATCTGTTTCTAGAATAAGTTTCTGGATGAAACCCAAAATAAATTTTCTCCATATTCATTTCTTGTGAATATACATAAAACTAGGTAATTCAGTTTGAAAGACTCATGTAAGTGAAGTGGGGGTGGCTCTGGGTCTGCTTGGAAAACATCAGTCGTAAACATTTTATTCAACTGTCAGGCCCAGTGCTACAGCCAGCCACGGTCCCCAGTCCCTCTTCAGCATGAGGGCCTTCAGGATGACAGCCATTCCAACTTCAGTCACTGCTGGTTGGAAAGAAGCAGCATAATGACAAAAAGACAATATAAATTCAATTAGCTTTAAATGAATTTTTCTGAACTACAACAGCGTGTACATTCATTAAATATTCATTTATAAGTACAGAACATCATTCATCCATCACAGGTTAATTCCCGACGCGTAGCTGAGGTCTTAGACCTCTTGCAAAGACTGAGACCGGCCCAGGTATCTGAGTTCTGTATGTGTGTTGGAGTTTTTGGTTTGGAGATTGGGTCACTTGACAGTGGGAGTGCTTCTTTGTGGTGGATGGCTGATCTTTTCTTCTACATTTTCTTTTTCTTCCCTTTAATGATGTTTCTGAAAATCACCTTTCTCTGCTATTGACCGGTCTCGATTAAGCGCACCTCCCCACGTACCCTGGTGCTGAATAAGTAGTCCGGTTGAATAAGATCAATCATAGTTACAACGGAGTACGAAGGCTTCCTCAGACTCAGAAGGTGTCATGGGAGGCAATCTGAGAGTCGTAACAGCACAGACTGAGGACTTGCGAAAAGGAGAGATAACTGAATGCCACCGTTCCCTGTGTGACCTTGGGCAATTTACTATAAATATAGTGTAACTCACCAAGCTTTGTTTCTCTCATTTGTTAAATGGGGACAAAGATAACATCTATCCAGTAGGGGTGGGGTGGGGATGGACTGGTTGGTTGACTAGCCCAGTGTCCACAAATTCTAAGTGCTATCTTGTTATTTTCCTTTTTTAATTTTTTTTTCTTCTTCTCCATCTTCTCCGACGTCAGCATCACCATTATCATCATCATCATCCACACGCAGAGAGTGACGCTTGGGTCCTATCCATGTTCGTCGCTTGGCATAGGATATATTGTGGTAAGCAGAGCCTCATGATTTGAAAAGAGGGGTCCTTTGAAGTGACAGTGACTGAAGAAGTCAGTGGTTTGGGTAACAGCTAATAAAATGAGACTTGAAGCTTAAAAGATGAGATCTCCACCATAAAGCACTACCCCCTCCCCCAACTGAGGCCAGAAGACGGGAAACTTTCTACAAAAGGGTACATGGTAAACATTTTCCATTCTGCAGGTGGTGCAGCCCTGTTGCTACTACATAGCTCTGTCCCAGAGTCAAAGCAGCCATAGACCACCTGTTAATGAGTGGGTGTGACAGTGTCCTTTACTTATGAACACTGAAATTTGAATTTCATTTAATTTTTACATGTTTTACTAGTCTACATTTTTTAACTATGTAAACTGTAAAACTCGTTCTTAACCCATGGGATCTATAAACACGGGCAACTGACTGTATTTGAGCAATTTGCCAACTAAGTAAATTTTGCTCTCATCCACCCCAAGCCCCTGGTGACATTCTTTTCTTAGTCCAGGTATTTTGATGTTCACTCACCTGGAGAGAGCCGCTGATGAAGGAAGGGACACTCACTGGGGTGAGCGCTGGTCTCCACACTCCTTCAAGGAAGGGAAGGCCCTTGGCTCAGAGTCAAGGGCAGGGTGGGTCAGGGCACAGCCAAGTAGCGGGTCAGGAGTATGGGAGGTCCTCTCAGGTTCACACTAAAGGAATTTGAAGTGTCAAGTGCAAATAAGAGAAGAGTCTAAATTTAACTACTCCACAGCAGATCTAAAATGTACTGTTTTGCCTTTCTCTAGAGATTTCTACCAGGAATGCTTTTCCAACATTATTTCTTCTTCTTAAAAGGAGATGCTTTAAAGAGGATGATGGGAAGAGAGGAAAAGCAATATTGAGCAGACCTTTGCCACCAGCTAGGCAATTTCACCAGGACTTTCCTAGAGACAACAATGTGTAATCTTTTACACCTGCCTCTTTCATATTCCACTTTCCATAAGAAAGTTTTCCTGGCTTGAAAATCAGAGCATGGAATGCTGAGAGCTCCTAGGTGCCGGGGCTGCCAAAGGTTCATGTGAAATATCTAAGGGCAGCCAGAATCGCCTGCTGGATCGGAAATGAAGCCAGGTTCTTCCTATGGAACCTGGCTTTCCTTTAGGGGAGGAAATTGCCTTGGCTTCGTCAGCAAGCTGCTCTTGCTCAGTCCAGCCAATTCCAGGCAGGTATGGACTCAGATAAAGTTTTCCTTTTTTCTTTTTCCGAAAGAAACAGGCCCTAGCAAGTTAGCTCAGCTGGTTAGAGCATTGTCCTGAAACCCCAAGGTTGGGGGTTAGATCCCTGTCAGGGCACCCAATCAATGTACAGCTAAGCGGAACAACGGATGACTGCTTCTCTCTCTCTCTCTCCTCCTTCTCTCTGTCTCTCTAAAACCAATGAATAATAATAAAAAAGGAATAAAATATCATGCACTCATAGCTTGTAATACATCAAAGGTTAGCTCCAGTCTTGACATTCTGCTGAAATTTCTTTTGCTTTGATCTGAGCCATTGAAAAGTCAAGTAACCCCATGCTGACGTCACTGTCATTTCTGCCATCTCTGGATTTGTGAAATCAGTGACCATGTGATCACATCAATTCAACAGCACAGCTAATATCAATCATATTCATGTGGCATAGGATTGAATTTATCACTAATAAATTAATATCTACTTTCATGAATAGCTAAGCATTCTAGATTTTTTTTTTTTTATAATTTTATTTTTTTAATGGGGTGACATCAATAAATCAGGATACATATATTCAAAGATAACAAGTCCAGGTTATCTTGTCGTTCAATTATGTTGCATACCCACCACCCAAAGTCAGATTGTCCTCCGTCACCCTCTATCTTGTTCTCTCTGTGCCCCTCCCCCTCTCCCTCCTCCTCCCCCATTCCCCTCTCCCCCCCCCCCCCCCGTAACCACCACACTCTTATCAATGTCTCTTAGTTTCACTATTATGTCCCACATACGTATGGAATAATACAGTTCCTGTTTTTTTCTGATTTACTTATTTCGCTTCGTATCATGTTATCAAGATCCCACCATTTTGCTGTAAATGTTCCGATGTCATCATTTCTTATGGCTGAGTAGTATTCCATAGTGTATATGTGCCACATCTTCTTTATCCAGTCATCTATTGATGGGCTTTTTGGTTGTTTCCATGTCCTGGCCACTGTGAACAGTGCTGCAATAAACATGGGGCTGCATGTGTCTTTACGTATCAATGTTTCTGAGTTTTGGGGATATATACCCAGTAGAGGAATTGCTGGGTCATAAGGTAGTTCTATTTTCAGTTTTTTGAGGAACCACCATACTTTCTTCCATAATGGTTGTACTACTTTACATTCCCACCAACAGTGGATGAGGGTTCCTTTTTCTCCACAGCCTCTCCAACATTTGCTATTACCTGACTTGCTAATAACAGCTAATCGAACAGGTGTGAGGTGGTATCTCATTGCCGTTTTGATTTGCATTTCTCTAATAGCTAAAGAAGATGAGCATCTTTTCATATATCTGTTGGCCATTTGTATTTCTTCCTGGGAGAAGTGTCTATTCATATCCTCTTCCCATTTTTTTTATTGGATTGTTTGTTTGTTTGTTGTTGAGTTTTATGAGTTCTTTGTATATTTTGGATATTAAGCCCTTATCTGAGCTGTTGTTTGAAAATATCATTTCCCATTTAGTTGGCTTTCTGTTTATTTTGTTATCAGTTTCTCTTGCTGAGCAAAAACTTCTTAGTCTGATGTAGTCCCATTCATTAATTTTTGCCTTCACTTCTCTTGCCATTGGAGTCAAATTCATAAAATGCTCTTTAAAACCCAGGTCCATGAGTTGAGTACCTATGTCTTCTTCTATGTACTTAATTGTTTCAGGTCTTATGTTTAGATCTTTGATCCATTTTGAGTTAATTTTTGTACAGGGGGAGAGACTGTAGTCCAGTTTCATTCTTTTGCATGTGGCTTTCCAGTTTTCCCAGCACCATTTATTGAAGAGGCTTTCTTTTCTCCATTGTGTGTTGTTGGCCCCTTTATCAAAAATTATTTGACTATATATATGTGGTTTTATTTGTGGACTTTCTATTCTGTTCCATTGGTCTGAGTGTCTATTTTTCAGCCAATACCATGCTGTTTTGATTGTCGTGGCCCTATAATAGAGTTTGAAGTCAGGTATTGTTATGCCCCCAGCTTCATTCTTTTTCTTTAGGATTGCTTTGGCTATTCGAGGTTTTTTATAGTTCCATATAAATCTGATGATTTTTTGCTCTATTTCTTTAAAAAATGTCATTGGAAGTTTGATGGGAATTGCATTAAATTTGTATATTGCTTTGGGTAATATAGCCATCTTGATTATATTTATTCTTCCTAGCCAAGAACAAGGTATATTCTTCCATCTCATTATATCTTTTTCAATTTCCCTTAACAATGGTTTATAGTTTTCATTATATAAGTCCTTTACATTCTTTGTTATGTTTATTCCTAAGTATTTTATTTTTTTTGTTGCAATCGTGAAGGGGATTATTCTTTTGAGTTCCTTCTCAGTTGTTTCATTGTTGGCATATAGAAAGGCTATTGACTTCTGTATGTTAATTTTGTATCCTGTGACCTTACTGTATTGGCTTATTGTTTCTAGTAGTCTTTTTGTGGATTCTTTGGGGTTTTCGATGTATAGGATCATATCATCTGCAAAAAGTGATACCTTTACTTCTTCTTTTCCGATATGGATGCCTGTTATTTCTTTGTCTTGTCTGATTGCTCTGGCTAGAACCTCTAGTACCACATTAAATAAGAGTGGAGAGAGTGGACAACCCTGTCTTGTTCCTGATTTAAGGGGGAAAGCCTTCAGTTTAGTGCCATTTAATATGATGTTAGCTGATGGTTTATCATATATGGCCTTTATCATGTTGAGATATTTTCCTTCTATACCCATTTTGTTGAGAGTCTTAAACATAAAATTGTGTTGTATTTTATCGAAAGCCTTTTCTGCATCTATTGATAAGATCATGTGGTTTTTGTTCTTTGTTTTGTTGATATGGTGTATTACGTTAACCGTTTTACGTATGTTGAACCATCCTTGAGATTCTGGGATGAATCCCACTTGATCATGATGTATTATTTTTTTAATATGTTGTTGTATTCGATTTGCTAGTATTTTGTTTAGTATTTTAGCATCTGTATTCATTAGAGATATTGGTCTGTAGTTTTCTTTTTTTGTGCCATCCTTGCCTGGTTTTGGTATGAGGGTTATGTTGGCCTCATAAAATGTGTTTGGAAGTATTGCTTCTTCTTCAATTTTTTGGAAGACTTTGAGTAGAATAGGAACCAAGTCTTCTTTGAATGTTTGATAAAATTCGCTGGTATAGCCGTCAGGGCCTGGACTTTTACTTTTGGGGAGGTTTTTAATGGTTTTTTCTATTTCTTCTCTACTGATAGGTCTGTTTAGGCTTTCTGCTTCTTCTTGACTCAGTCTAGGAAGGTTGTATTTTTCTAGGAATTTATCCATTTCTTCTAGGTTGTTGAATTTAGTGGCATAAAGTTTTTCATAGTATTCTACAATAATTCTTTGTATATCTACGGTGTCCGTGGTGATTTCTCCTCTTTCATTTTGGATTTTGTTTATATGAGTTCTTTCTCTTTTTTCCTTGGTAAGTCTTGCCAAGGGTTTGTCAATTTTGTTGATCTTTTCAAAGAACCAGCTCCTTGTTCTATTAATTTTTTCTATAGTTTTTCTGTTCTCTAATTCATTTATTTCTGCTCTGATTTTTATTATCTCCTTTCTTCGGCTGCTTTTGGGTTGTCTTTGTTCTTCTTTTTCTAGTTCCTTAAGGTGAGAAGTTAAGTGGTTCACTTGGGCTCTCTCTTGTTTGTTCATATATGCCTGAAGCGATATGAACTTCCCTCTTATCACTGCTTTTGCTGCATCCCATAGATTCTGATATGTCGTATTGTCATTTTCATTAGTCTGTATATATCTTTTGATCTCTGTACTTATTTCTTCTTTGACCCATTCATTTTTTAAAAGTATGTTGTTTAGTTTCCACATTTTTGTGGGATTTTTTTCCTCTTTTTTGCAGTTGAATTCTAGTTTCAAGGCTTTATGATCAGAAAATATGCTTGGTACAACTTCAATTTTTCTGAATTTGCTGATGTTGTTTTTGTGGCCCAACATATGGTCAATTCTTGAGAATGATCCATGTACACTGGAGAAAAATGTATACTCAGTCACTTTGGGATGAAATGTCCTGGAGATGTCTATCATATCCAGGTGCTCTAGTGTTTTGTTTAAGGCCACTATGTCTTTGTTGATTCTCTGTTTGGATGACCGATCTAGAGCCGTCAGTGGTGTATTGAGGTCTCCAAGTATGATTGTATTTTTGTCAGTTTTTGTTTTAAGATCAATAAGTAGTTGTCTTATATATTTTGGTGCTCCTTGGTTTGGTGCATATATATTAAGAATTGTTATGTCTTCTTGATTCAGTGACCCGTTAGCCATTATGAAATGGCTATTTTTGTCTCTGAGTACTTTTCCTGTCTTGTAGTCAGCATTATCCGATATGAGTATTGCTACACCTGCTTTTTTTTGGATGTTATTTGCTTGGAGTATTGTTTTCCAGCCTTTCACTTTGAATTTGTTTTTATCCTTGTTACTTAGATGAGTTTCCTGTAGGCAGCATACAGTTGGATTTTCTTTTTTAATCCATTCTGCTACTCTGTACCTTTTTATTGGTGAGTTTAATCCATTTACATTTAGTGTAATTATTGATACTTGTGAGTTCCCTATTGCCATTTTATATCTTGCTTTCTGTTAGTTTTGTGTCTTGTTTGATCCTTCTCTTTCGTTTTTCTATCTTTTGTTTTTATTTGGTTGTATTCCATACATCTTTCCTCTGTTGCTATCTTTTTTATCTCATGTGCTTCTGTGGTGGTTTTTTCAATGGTGGTTACCTTTGAGTAATGAAAAGGGTCCCTACCCTGTTCATTGTAGTGAACTATTTTGTGAGTACTTTTGCACTCCATCGTCCTTTGCTACTGTTAATCTCCATCTTCTCCCCCTCTTTCTTTTTGTTGTTGTCACAGTTTAAATTTGGTTTTATTGTGTTCTTCTTGGAGCTTTTACTTGTGGCTCTGTTTTTTTTTTTGTTCTTTATATCTGATTGGAGAACCCCCTTCAGTAATTCCTGGAGTGGGGGTTTTCTGGTGATCAATTCCCTCATCTTTTCTGTATCTGTGAATGTTTTTATTTCTCCTTCGTATTTGAAGGATAGCTTTGATGGGTATAGTATTCGTGGCTGAAAGTTCCTCTCTTTCAGGACTTTAAATATTGGGGTCCACTCTCTTCTAGCTTGTAGAGTTTCTGCTGAGAAATCTGATGATAATCTAATGGGCCTTCCTTTATATGTTGTATTCTTCTTTTCCCTGGCTGCCTTGAGAATTTTTTCTTTGCTGTTGGTTTGTGTCAATTTCATTATGATATGCCTTGGAGTAGGTTTGTTGGGGTTAAGAAAACTCGGAGTTCTGTTTGCTTCTTGAACTTGAGGCTTTAGTTCTTTCCACAGGCTTGGGAAGTTCTCATCTATTATTTGTTTGAGTATGTTCTCCATTCCATTTTCTCTCTCTTCTCCCTCTGATATACCTATTATTCTTATGTTATTCTTTTTGATGGAGTCAGATAATTCTTGTAGGGCTATCTCATTTTTTTAAATTTTTGAGTCTCTTTCTTCTTCTCTCTGTTGTGCCTCAAGTTGCTTGTCTTCTATTTCACTAATCCACTCTTCTATCTGACCTGTTCTATTAGCTAAGCTTGTTATTTCATTTTTCAGCTCGTGAATTGAGTTTTTCATCTCTGTTTGATTTGTTTTTATAGTTTCAATTTCCTTGGACATATATTCTTTGTGTTCATTGAGTTGTTTTCTGAGCTCCCCAAATTGCCTTTCTGTGTTTTCTTGTATATCTCGGAGGATTTTTAGTATTTCTATCTTGAATTCTCTGTCATTTAGCTCCAAGGTTTCCAATATATTAAATTTTTTCTCCATAGATTTTTCCTCATCTAGCTGTGTTACCTCTCTTTCTTTTGTATCCATGATATTCGATTTTCTCTTCCTTAATGGCATCTGAGGGTGGTTTTGTTGATAGTATTAATGAGATTTAATAAAGAATAAAAAGTTAGCCCTGGCCGGTTGGCTCAGCGGTAGAGCGTCGGCCTAGCGTGCAGAGGACCCGGGTTCGATTCCCGGCCAGGGCACACAGGAGAAGCGCCCATTTGCTTCTCCACCCCTCCGCCGCGCTTTCCTCTCTGTCTCTCTCTTCCCCTCCCGCAGCCAAGGCTCTATTGGAGCAAAGATGGCCCAGGCACTGGGGATGGCTCCTTGGCCGCTGCCCCAGGTGCTAGAGTGGCTCTGGTCACAACATGGCGACGCCCAGGATGGGCAGAGCATCACCCCCTGGTGGGCAGAGCATCGCCCCATGGTGGGCGTGCCGGGTGGATCCTGGTCGGGCGCATGCGGGAGTCTGTCTGACTGTCTCTCCCTGTTTCCAGCTTCAGAAAAAAAAAAAAAAAAAAAAGTTAAAAAATATAACAATAAAAAAAATAAAAAATCGAAAAGAGTTGTTTTTTTTTTAAAAAAAATTAATAATGAAATAAAGAAAAATAAAATAAAATTAAAAAAAAGGAAATTATTCCCCCCCCTCCTTTTTTCCTCTCCTCTCCTCTCCCCTCTTTTGTGAGAAAATCTTGTGGTGGACTGTGAATTATAACAAACAATGCCTGTGATGGAGGGCCTGAATTGGGGAAAAGTAATAAAGGGGCAAAAAAAAAAAAAAAAAAAAAAAAAAAGGAAAGAAAAAAGAAAAAAAAAGAGCGTATGGACCCACAAAAAGCAAATAAGGAAAAAATTTGGGTCAAGAATGAAATGATTTGCTTTTAGGTGTTGGTTGTCTAAGAGTTATGATGAGAGGAATAAGAGGAAAACGGGAAAATGGGGGGACAAATTAAAAAATTACTATTGTATTTAGTGGAACAAGAACTAGATAATATGGAGAGCCAGGGATGAGAGCACTGCTAGTGAGTTAAAAAGGTGAAGTAAAAATCCCCCAAAATGCCACAAACATAGGTTTGAATCCCAGATAAGATAATTTGTTTGTTATTGAGGTTTGAATGAGAGGAGATGTAAAGGAGAAAGGAAGAAACTAATATAGAGGGAGAAAAGAAAGAGAGAGAAAAAAAGAGGTAACCACTAAAAGAAGAAAAAAGAAAGGAGAGAGAGAGAGAGAGTTAAGGGTTTTGGAGTGCAACCCTCATAGAGAGAAAGGAAGAGAAGAGAAAAGATAATGGGAGATGTAACACTTATGGGTAGTGTAGTTCAAGGAGAGGAGAGAGTAAGACCGGTAGAGAGTTAATCGGCCAAATTGGAGGAGGAAAAAAAAGTATCAAGAATGAAGATAAGAGAAACAAACGAACAAATATAATAAAATGGGATAGGTTATAAAGTCTGCAGATTATTCTTGATTTTGAGAGGTTATCTTGCTTTTTCTTTTCTCTCCCTCTTCCTGGTCGGTGACTCTGTACCCCGGGTTCTGCCCCTTTGGCACACTCAGGTAGAGGTTTGCAGTTGATACGTCTCTATGGCAATGTCATGTATTGTGCTTTAGTCTCGTTGGCAGTCGAAGCTCAATAGCATTTATAGGCTCCGACAGTGAGAGAGTCCGTGTTCCTGGAGCCTTTCTCCTAGTCTTTCCTTCCTTAACTAGTAGCCTGATAATCCAGCTATGGGGTTGCTGCTGCCTCTGCCTGGATAGTAAGAGGCTCAAAGAGCTGGCAACTCCCCACTCTATTTCCACTCAGCACAGGGCTCTGGGTAAGGCTCAGTCAGTCAGAGCTGCTAGCATAATCAGGCGGGCTTTCTGCCCACTCAAAGACCTCTGGCTCTGCCACTCTGTCCGGTAACACAGGCGGGCGCCCACTTCCGGGGCGTTTGGAGGAAACTCTCACTCACTGTCTGCGACCAGGATATCCGGCCAGCAGTCTCACGCTCTGAGTGAAACCTCCAACCGCAGGGAAAAGTTGTAGCGTTGGAATTGAGTCTCACTCCGTCCCCGTGCGCGGCTTTTGCAAGGCACTGGGGCGGCTCGAGATTCCGCTTTGGCCCACACAAAGGCCCCTGACTCTGCCCCTCTGTGCGATAACACGGGCGCGCACTGCCGAGGCACTTGGAGGAATCGCTCACTCCTTATCTGCGTGCGCAAACCAGGATATGAGGCCGGCCGCGGTTCCCTCTGAGTGAAACACCCTCCAGCACGGAAAATCTCCACCGTTGGAATTAGTTCTCACTCCCTCCCGTGCGTGGCTTTCCCAGGAAGAAATTCTCGCCCACTAACTGCGCACCGACCAGGAGACCGGGTAAAATGGCCGCTCTGCTTTTCTTTCTTTGTTTGGGTTTGGCGCAAGTGTTAGCTTGTATTGCCCGGGTTGCCACAGGATCAGATTTTCCTCGGCCTGGATCTCTATGCCACAGCCTGGTTCGGCCGTTTGTGCTGCGGCGGCCTGGATCTATTCACCCCCTTTGCCCGCCTCAGTTTCTATATTCACAGTTATCAGAGAAAGCCGCCCTGTTTAGGTTAGTGAGGAAGGAGGAGCATTTCTTACTCCCTATTTCCTTCGGGGTTTGGTTATATATTTAGCCAATTTTTCACTCAATCATACCTTTGGGTGTATTGCGAAGCATCTGGAAGCTCCAAGTATAGGTTTTTCTGTTTCTGGTTGAAGATCTTGTTGAGTTTTGGGGGAGATTTATCGGTATCGCTTCCTACCCCGCCATTACTCTGACGTCATCCTCCCCTTCTCCCAGCATTCTAGATTTAAGTTGGATCTCTCTATGTAATTTTATGTAGAAATTCTGCTCTATCAGTAAAATGCTATAACAATATTAATGAAAGATGTTAGTTTGATATAAAAATTATCAAGTACTTTCAAACTCTTAAATAAACAGGGAAATAGACTGACCCTTATCCAAGTTTAAGACACAGAATGTGAGAAGCATAACTTTAGTCTTATGTGGTTTTTGAGACTGCAAATGTTTGTAAACATTTAGGCAATCATATAAGACAGAATAATATATTTTTATATTACTATTTTAAATAGTAGTACATTTTATGCTATTCTAATTTTATATAATTGATTGGTATTCTAACATTCAAAACCTTAAAAAATCTTAGAAGACTGTATTTAATTTTTGCCATTTAAGTTCATTTAGACTATAAATTCTTTTATGACAAAGTACTTGTCTAGACATTTTTTATATTTTGTAAAGAAGAATTTAAAGCAGATTGTCATCTTTGTAAACACAAAATTCATGGGGATAAAAAACGCCAAAATCATATATTGTGCCTCCCAAGATAGAGCATCTTTGATTCAAACATAATAAAAGCTTTAACAATTATGGAGGAAAAAAAAAAGGTATGAGAGAAAAAAGTGAGATTCTCCCAAACATCTTGCTTCTTCCTCCACCAACCTTCCTGAAAGTAAAGTCTACTTAGCAAGCTATTGTTCCTGTACTATGATATTAAACTTTTGAGATTTTACTACTAAAACTTCTAATATATAAACATAGTAATTTATTTTTAAAAGAATATTCCAAAAAAAAATAGTATTCCAAACTGATCTTATATCTGAAGTTTATTCTATAAAGATATGGTTTCGACTTTCGTCAAATGTTGATTTTGAACAGTTGGTCATTCGGTATTTGACCAGAATGCCTTTGGCTTCATCTGGTGCGTGGAGTACTCTCTTCTGTATCACAGACTCTGGAGATCTGAGGACTCCACCTCTGAGCCATCTTCCTTGGTTGCTTTCCAGGCACATTCTGCCGGTGGGAGGCACTGGCAGGAGGTGAGGATGTGAAGCAGGAGGGAAGCTTTTGTCAGATTCTGCTGTTAGCAGTCACAGTGCCAGCAGCGGCAGCCACACTTCCTCAGGAGTCCTGGGCTCATGGACCCCTGATGCTGTTAGTAGCCATGGCCCCAACTGTGACCCATTACAGTGGTCATGACAGGGATGGCAGAGGTGACTGCAGGCTCCAGCAGCGTCAGTGGGAATACGTCTGTGTGGGAGGGTTGGCAAGGGCCTGGTTTTAGGGTTCATAGGGGAAAAGAATGGAAAATAGAGTTGCAAAAATACAATGTGGCTAGTCGTGGAGAACTTCACAACCAAGAGAAAAGCTGTGCTCTCCACGTCTCAGGGAGATGAGATAGATGTACATCTAGCTGGTTTTCTTCAGTTAGAACCAGAACTGAGATATTTGGAGATCAAATGGGATATTTATTTTCTCTCCTTTGTTACATATTCTTTCACCTTTAAATCCCTTATTCAAAAATAGAAACAAGAAAACTGTAGAGGAGCAAAGACAGTTCCAGAAAGGGCAGACACACCTATTGTGACTTCCTGCTAGAGAACTTAAAGCACAAATACAAATACTCCTATTAATAAGGACTTCTTACATTTTTATAGTATTTTGTGAAAACATTTAGCATGCATTATTTAATTTATCCTTGTAATAAAACTGTTAGGTAGATTTAATTATGATTCTGATTTTTGCTAAAAATGAAAAAATAGATATTCAGATGATTGCGTGATTTGCTCAAAGATACACAACAGGAAGAAAGCTGGGTTTTGGCATTGGCACATTTGACTTTATTTTCTTCCTAATGTAGTGTTTATTTACCTTTTAAAAAAAGAGACGCAGCTCTTATTTTAAGAAACAAGCATTTCCTTCTCCAATATTAATATGAGCTATATTTTATGCTAAGTCTGTTATACTATTAAGATTTCAAAGAGTCATAAATATATATTTTGAAACTATATGTGGGATACTTCCCTCCCTCTTTTTTCTGTGTTCTCTGGTTCAGAATACTCCCTTTCATACACTGCCTCTCTGTGTTATTTTAGTTGGTCTCTATGATGATTAAAAAATGACAATCCTTTTAATCAGGAGTTTCATTTTATAGTTACTAATTTTTATTCATTTGTTGGTTAGCTAGGATATACCTTCAAATTAATTTTCATAAACATGTGAGGTAATATGTATTTTTATTCAGATTTTTGCATACTAAAGGTCTTTTGTGCATGAAGAACACAGTGGGCATTCAAAAACTTTTGGGACACCAGCTTCTTCATCAGAAGTCTATATACATAGCTCATGGTCTTCTGGCATTTATTTTTGTAGAAATACATGAAGTCAACTGGTTTTTGTTCAATTTGTCTAACTTAATTTTTTTTTTTTTGTATTTTTCTGAAGTAAGAAGCGGGGAGACAGAGAGACAGACTCCCACATGCACCTGACTGGGATCCACCCGGCATGCCCACTAGGGGGCGATGCTCTGCCCATCTGGGGTGTTGCTCTGTTGCAACGGGAGCCATTCTAGCACCTGAGGTGGAGGCCATGGAGCCATCTTCAGTGCCTCTGCCAACTTTGCTCCAATGGAGCCTTGGCCGCTGGAGGGGAAGAGAGAGTCAGAGAGAAAGGAGAAGGGGAAGGGTGGAGACACTTCTCCTGTGTGCCTTGGCCGGGAATCGAACCTGGGACTTCCACAAGCAAGGCTGATGCTCTACTGCAGAGCCAACTGGCCAGGACCTCTAACTTAAAAATTTTTTATGCTGTGTTTTTTTCTATATTGAAGGCTTTTAAGACCTTTAGTTTAGGCATAAAAAATTTGCAAATATCTCTCTTCATTTTAAGGTCTCCTTTTTCACTAATTTGTGTAGTTGGGAACTTTCATCTGCATAGTCTCTGTTCTAGTCTGGGTTTTCTAGAAAACAAAGCCTGAGACAAAGCTTATGTGCTAAGGCCCTGGGGAAGATGTACTCTCCTCCCACGAGGGCGGGATTGAGTGTGAGGCAAGGGGGCAGGGTACAAATAGAAGTTGAGGAGTTATTGAGTTGGCCAGAGTTGCATAAAATCACAGTTGTTTCCTCTGTCATGAAGGCAACTCCAGACAGGTGCTATGGAAGCATGGCACCTTGGGACCATCCTTGGGGGACAGGAAGAGAGAAATTTATCTGTCCCTCCTTATAGTTTTTGTCTTTCATTGCTCAAAGTTCCTTTGTAGGGTGTTAACTTTCCCTCATTTACAGATTCTGATACTGTGACTCTTCAGCAGCCACTGGGGAAGCCGCATCTTATGTCTTGAAGCAAGATACTTCAACCTCAACCATGTTGAGAAGTATGGTTAGGATCTAGTGAGTATGATGGAAGCCTTTGCCTATAATGGATGTTCCTCACCAGGAGGAACCCGGAGGCTGTGTTTCACCAACAATCAGAGCTAAGCAATCAGAGGTCAAGACTCTCCACCGAGCAAATGGCCAGGACCCGAGGGCAAGGAGCACTGTCCAAATCAGGGAGGAATGTAAACTGAGTCCAACAGTCATAACCATGCATGCTTCTTAGTTTGGGTGAATTTTTTCTTTTCTCTATATTCTCAATCTTAGTTTTAATTATTTTTTTTTCTTGGTCCTCTCTATTTAAATTTTGGAGAAGTTCTTCAAATTTGTTTTACCAAATATTTCAGTTACTTTCCCAGTGGCATCTGTGCTCTTTCCCTCCTTCAAGTAAATTTTAATCCTGATACTGAATTTTTAGTTTCCTTGAAATTCTTAAATAATTCTGTCATCTTTTTTTTAATCATAGCCTATTCTTTCCCTACTGTGAATGCCAAATTAGTTTTTATCCAGTTTTAATAGTAAATAATTTTTACAGGTAAAATTTGTCTTCTTTCTTTTTCTTTTTTCTTAAGTGAGAGAAGGAGTAATAGTGAGGCAGACTCCTGCGTGTGCCCCGACCGGGATCCACCCAGCAACCCTGTCTGGGACTGATGCTTGGATGAACCAAGCTATTTTTAGCACTTGCGGCTGACACACTCAGACCAAGGGAACTATCCTCAGTGTCCATGGCCACGCTTGCATTAATTGAGCCACTGGCTGCTGGAGGGGAAGGGGGAGAGAAGGGGGATAGGTTAAGGGTAGAGAAGCAGATGGTTGCTTTTCTTGTGTGCCCTTGACCAGATATTGAACCTGGGACATCCATACATCCTCTTTTTTTTTTAATTTTTAATTTTATTGTTTTTATTCTCAGCTTTTAAATTCCCATTGATCTTATGCTGGTTAAAAAAAAAATCTTTACTCTAAAAAGAGTTAATTTAGCCTGACCAGGCAGTGGTGCAGTAGACAGAGCGTCAGACCAGGATGCGGAGAACCCAGGTTGGAAACCCCAACGTTGCCAGCTTGAGTGAAGGCTCATCCAGCTTGAGCATGGGGTCGCTGGCTTGAGCGTGGGATCACAGACATGACCCCATGGTTGCTGGCTTGAGCCCAAAGGTTGCTGGCTTGAGCAAGGGGTCACTTGGTCTGCTGTAACCCCCCAGTTAAGGCACATATGATAAAGCAATCAATAAACAACTAAGGTGCTGCAATGAAAAATTGATGCTTCTCATCTTTCTCTCCCTTCCTGTCTGTCCCTATCTGTCTCTCTCTCTGACTCTCTCTCTGTCTCTGTCACACTCAAAAAAAGAAAAATGTTAATTTATATAGATAAGATAAGCTTTGTGAATTGCCTTTGGCTGCACTTTCTCGCCTCTCTAGGCACTGCTCAAATTTTCTTTTCATCAACTAAATCCATGGTATCGGCAGGTTTTCCTCCAATGTTCTCATCTGGATGGACACAGAATTCCTTCGATTCTCACTGCCCAGAGCACACGCTATGTTTTTCTCATTGCGTAAGGGGCCGTATCTCCCAAGATATTCTACTCTCAAGGGCCCTTTTCCCACTGACACATTTTCTGGATATAATAGTCTTTGGCTACAGAAAGAGAGGCAATGGTTGCATCAAGAAAGGCTGGTGCAACAAATAGCTTCTGTAGCGTTCCTGAGTTTCCGAGGTAGGGACCAAGTAACAGGGTGGCGACGAGGAAGCCAGCTACCTGCAGGAGGGTGGGACTCCTCGTCACTGTCAGCAGAGCACTGGCAGGTTATTCTTCCCTATCTGCTTTATAATTCATGTGAATTCTTCCCCAATTCTGGAAATAGATCAGCCTTCAGTTCTAGTTTGGAGGGTGGTTTTAGTTGTCAACTTTTCCTGTGTCTTCGTGGGCATTTGGGGAGGACACTGTGGGAGGCTGTGTCCCAGGACGCTGACCCCAGGCACTTCATGGTGGGCTCCTTCTGGGTCTACACTGTGTTCCCATTGACACTCCACACTTGGCTTCTTTCCTTTGATCAGATGTGTCTTCACTGTCGGTAAACCACTCATGTTCCTGCCTCAGTTTACTCCTCTTTTCTGTGTCATCCCCATACCTGACCATCCTACAGGTTTCTCTTCTTTCTGGAAGCTCTCCTGGTCTGTCCAGGGCTAGTAGCTCTCTCTTGAATTCCTAAGCTCCTGACCATCTGTACTATGAAACTTAACAACTAGTTTTAATAGTTCTTAGTCTGGTGCATGAGTCAAATCTCTCCACTAGACCACCAGCTCCATTAAGAAAGTTCTGTCTAATTTATTTCTCCTCTCTTTGCCCCACAGTACCTGACACATTGTAGACAGTGCCTTTATGTGATAGTCACCTATGAGAATGGCATTTCAAAACTGTATCTAGAAGCCACCCTGACACCAACATTTGCTCCAAAATATTCAACATTCCCATATCAATGGACTCTTATGGGGATGGGTGGGCAAATAAATTCACGGGACAAGTTCAACTGCTTATGTATGGGTTGACCCAGATGCACTTTTTTTCTGAAAAAATATATAGTATAGAAATGTGTAGGTGAAGGTCACGGTTAGGAGCATGGATCTGGTGTCAGGTGGCCTGCAGTAGAACCCAGTTTCAGTCATCGGTTAGCTTTGATCTTTGTGACCTTTCTGTGTCTCAGCTTCCCTTTCTGTAAAAAGGGCAAATATAGTATCTTCTCCACAGTGTTTTTCTTAAAGTTTAATAATTTAATACCATTTAATTACTACACGGTAAATATCAGGCAAGCTTTCTTTCTTTCAAAAACATTGGTGTCCTGACACTGGGATGTTCTTCTGCCCAAGTCAAGGGTCACTGATAAAGCAGCCCATAGAAGCCTCTCTTTCCCTACCTTCCCCACTGACCACCTGAGCATTTTTACCTGGGATTTACCTTTCGCCCCACCTGCCGGTAGGACACTTGCTCACATTCTATTCACTGAGTTCCTTTTATCTTCCTTTTAGATAGCCTGAGAAGGAGCAAGAATCATACCTGGATAGTGAGGTTCGTGGAGGCCTCCAGGTAGCACTTTTGCTGTGTAATGTTTTTATTTATTCTTTTGGCAACCATTCCCTGTTCACCTGCTCTGGAGCTGGCCCTAGGCCAGGCCCAGTACACTCTCCCGAGCCCCCACTCTGCTCTGCTCGTGGTGTGCGCTTGGGTGGTAGTCAGAAACAGTCCTCTTCCACACCTAGAAGCAGCATGACAAACAGCGGGCTGCCCTCTGACAGAGGGGGTTCCCCCCGGCGTGACTGGAGACAGTTTCAGGAGGTGGACAGACACGGCAGTAAATTAGATAACATGATGAGAAAGCTGTTCATTGTTTAATTCCTCCCAATCACCTCAAGGGGAAAGTCTTATTTTGATACCTCCAACATGCCTGATATTGTGCAATTTTCCTTCTAAAAAATGGAAAAGGAGGCCCGAGGCTTGGCTCATTAGGCAGATAACAGTATCTAGCTAGAAAATAATAACATTATTTCACTTTCCCTGTATTTATCTTCGGAGTGATCTTCTAGTTATAATAATTGATCCATAAATGGTTTTCCATTTATTGAAGAAATAGGATCTCTTAAATGTGATCTATATTACATATAAATACAATTAAATACATAAATATGTGGTAGAACCAGTGAAATGTTACTCAAATAACCAGTTTGAGAAATAACGTGTGGTAGAAAGTACTTTGGAAATGATGCGAATTATTGTATCTTAACTCTGTCTTTTATTAACTGTGTGATCTTGGGAAAGTTGTTCAAGGGCCTCTTTCACTGGGACCAATCATGTTTACCCTTCAGAACTGTTCTGAAGTTTGAGTTAGCGTCTCATCACCCGGCATGCTCTTCTTCTTATACCCCCCCCCCCCCACCGTCACACGTGTGCGCTACCTCTTCCTGCTGCTCTGCTCTCCAAGGAGCTCTGAGCTCTGCACCTCCCGCAGCCCCACGAGAAGAATTTGGAAAAGGCTGGTCTCTAGTTCACTCTGAATTAGCAGGTACCTCTAACAGGTTTAAGGAAAAGGCATCTGTACTAAACCGCGGAAAAGGACAAGAGGCGGAGCCATCACACCTGGTGGGCCTGGGTCTGGGTGTGCCCCTCCCTGTGGCAGGTATCTTTTAATTCACACAGAGTTTTCAACTGACCAAAGCACTGGGGCGCTGTTTCCCTCAGGCCTGTAGGAATGGTCCTGGCTGGAGCCCAGGCTCACAGCAGTTTAAGGCGTATTGTAAGGAGGTGTCCTGACAGTCCAAGGAAGATGAAGAGGGGAGTAGCGGTGCCTCCCGGGGCAGGGAGGGGAAATGGCTTCGCCTCTGCTCCGTCCTCTGCTTCCTGATGCAGGGACAGCAAGCTGGGATGCTGAGGCCGTCTGAGCTTGGAAGCCTGCGTTTCCTTCTCTCCATGTCTTTCAGAATAGGGAGACCTACTCTCTGAGGCCGTCTTTAGTTCCGGGGAAGTAGACAGGCAGGAGTGGGACACAGAGATGAGGGAGATGGACTGCTAATTTACCTTCTCAGGTTCAGGGGCTTCTGGGGGGGGGGGGGGTCAGGCATTTTCCTGAGTCCTTATTTGTGTAACATAGCTCTTCAAGCAGTGAAGATTCAAAATAGAACTTGTGTTGAGAGGTAAAGAGTAGGAATTTTACCTTTCCATTCATTTACTGACAATTGCATTATCCTACGATATATAAGGGACGATCTCAGATATGTAGGGCTTTGCTACATTGAACACCTGAGAGGATGTACGGTATCCCACTATCACACATGGGTTTAACTGCAACTCTTGAGAGTTCTGGGACTGAAAAAAAGGCTACCTTGGACTCTTAGTAGGAATCAGAAAGAAAAACCAGGCATCTCTCCAATCTGACATTGGCATCTGCCTCCACCGTGAAGCCTTTCCTGATGCCTCCAGCAAACCACAGCCTTCCTAGTTTGTTGCCTCTGATACTTATTTGACCCCCTTGGCATTTATTGTCTTATGAAGTCTCATATTTTGTTATTAATCTGTCAGTTATGTTATTCTTTTCTCTCCAAAAGTTTTATAAGTTCCTTTCATAAGAAAAGAAAAAACCCTCAACCTATTTATTGGACAATTTCAGGTACCATGCTGGGTTCATTTTACACTCATCAGGTGCTTTGAACTCTGGAAGGAGGTATTCATTTTTTTTTTTTTTTCTAGCTGTGGAAACGAAGGCTCAGAGAAATCGTGACCTGCCTAAGGCCATTTGGGCACGGGCCATGGTTTGGTACTTGGCATGGACTCTTGCATGTATTTAGAGCTCATTAAGAAGTCATTGAAGGACTGTCCTTACAACGTAAGCAAAACAAAGCCACCCTGTGGGCAGGATGAAGTGGGGGATGCTGGGAACGACAGGAGGTGTGTGCATCCCCTTGCCTCTAAGTTCAAATCCTTCTATCTGCTCCCCGAGACTCATGATCTTTTGTGACTACACTGAGACCAGCTGTGTCAACATGACTAACTTGTTTGTTACAGGAAAACTTCCTGGGGGAATATTATACAAGCTTATAAACAACTTCGCTGTTCTCTTTTACTGGAGACAGTTGTCTGTTCACCTGGGCAGACCACCCACTTATCAAGTAAGCGCTTATGTATTTTGCCTTGCTTCGGATTCTCACTTCCGGTATCCATCACCCCTAAACTATTTTGTCACCAGATCTTCCCACTCAGTTCCCTGACTTGGAAGACCCAACTTAACCTTTGAACACAGACACCAAACCCACTTCTAACGATTCCCTTCTGCGACATGGCTAACATTCAGTCAAGGTGCTGTTCTTCCTAACTAAGTCAAACTTAGGTTTATTTTATTATTAGGTTCTCTGGTGATATTTAGGGTGTTAAACAGCCCTCAAGTTTTGGCTGCTTTTTATCTTCAATGAGCTAACAACCTCAGGTTGGCTGGTTAGAATAATAGGTTGTGGTAGCAACTCTGACAGAACTGTTGAGAAAAGGCACCCAAAATGGCTGATGATAAAGACTCAGCTTGGTTTCTTCTTCATAAGCTCGGCAAGGGCTGCTAGCTGCTGCTGGTGTCTAGCCAGTGTTACGTAGCCAGCACCCAGGATAAGTCAAGGGCACAGCTTCAGCTGTCTCGGAATTGAACTATTATACACTCAAAGTCCACCTATTTGAAAGAAGGCTTCTTTTAAAGAGTCACTAAGTGTGTAACACAGTTATTTTTGCATGCGGTTTGCATACCTTGTGGTCTGAAGGGGTTGTGGGGGAAATCTTCAATGTATCATAATCATTCCCTTCTGCCACATAAGTGTTTTCACTCTCAAGATGTTGTAATAAGGTGAAGACACACTTCACAAGTGTGGATGATTGCATGAAGAAATTCTAAAACAAGTTGTTTACGTTACTCACATTATTGTATTAGATATTTTTAGTTGCTGGAACAGAAAATCTGACAGAACTGGCTTAATCAAAAGAAAATTTATTATTCCATATAACTAAAGGTCAAGCTTCATTCTCAGGCTGGGGCATACTAGCTGGGCAGTTCCAGGCCTTGTAGCCAGACACAACAGAAGGGGCGTTTCTCCTTTATCTCACTCTTGGAAGGGAGACGTTCCTTTTCATAAGTTCCCCAACCTATGGTTCATCATGTGTCATTGGCCAGAATGAAACCAGGTATCTATTGTTGAGCCAATCATTGGCTGGGGAATGGAGTGATGAGAATTGGCTCAGACGAAGTAAGCCCAGGATCTACCCCTGGGATTGGGATCTCCTTTCTTTGAATTACAAGGGAAGATACTTAAGGACAATAGAGTTCTATTAGGAAGGAAGAGGAAGAAATGGTAACTAACAGTGTCTGATAAATACATATGTTCAGTATAACAAAGTCTGCACTTACTATATCATATAACATACATTCTCATTTGTGAACTTAAGATGATAACAGAGAAGAGGATTGATTAGTTAAAAGACTTGAGCATGAATTAGGTGTTGATATCTTTTCCAAAGGAAATGTATGAAAGACACTAAATAATAACTGTTAATCAGGGGTTCTATAGGGTTCAGAGGAGACAGTGTCTTCGCTAGTGTCTCCGTTGACCCACACGGAGGGCAGGGCTAGAGCCTTAGCACTGTCATGTTGCGCATCAAATGATAAACTACTGAGCAGAATAAATCATCCCGTGGCCACCCTGAGACTGAGTGGCTTTCAGAGCTGCCCCTTTCTCAAAATTCTATAAAAAGCTACTCTAGCTGTTCATTTGTTCAGGAGCCCAGAAAAGTGTCAGCAAGCCAAGAATCAGAGAAGAGGCTGTAGCCTTTTCCAACTTCTGTTTTTTATTCTTAGAGTAAATAAAGATGGGAAAGAGAAGAAACAATAAAAATCTTTTTAAAGATGCCAAGTGCAGCTGCCTTTGTTCTCAGTTTGGTCCCCAAATGGCCGGTACAAAATTGTCTGTTGCCGGAGGAAACTATTATGAACCTAATTTAGGGTTTTGCAACTCAAACCCAATATATACATTTTCACGGTAACTACAGAGTATTCCCAGATGACGTTCAAGTCAATAGTGAAGGTAATTATTTCTTCATTCCTTTACTCCTTTGTGTTCCATTGTCAATGCCTAGAATGACTCTACATCCAGCTGGTCACCAATCTTACTAAGACCTGTGATACGATATCTACATATCTCTGGCTTGTTTGTCTCTGGCGTGTAAAAGCCTTATTCACATTTTTATGGCATTGTCTACTTTTTAAAGCACCTTTATGTTTCATAAGAACTTTAGAAGATTTCCTGAGGTAAGATTACTATTCAGCTTTATACATGAGAATGCCAAGTTCAGAAGGATAAATGGCTTACTCCAGGACATATGACTAGATGGGGATAAGGGGGAAGTGAAAAAGGAGCAGGAGTTTAAATATTCTGATCTCGGCCCTGGCTGAGTAGCTCAGTTGGTTGGAGCATCATCCTGCAAGGTTGCGGGTTCAATCCCTGGTCAGGGCACGTACAAAAATCAAGCAATGAATACATAAATATGTGGAACAACCAATTGATGTTTCTCTTCCTCTCTCTCTCCCTTCCTCTCCTTTTCTAAAATCAATCAATAAATTTATTTTAAAAATAAAATAAAAGTCAATTTGAAGAACTTCCAAGTGCTCTTAAGATCATGGTGATTACCAAAATTGGAATCTCTTCACATGTTCTGCTAAAACTATGTCACACAAGAAGGAGAACAAGTGATAGCACCTGTCACCATGTCTACAACATGAACCAAGCAGGAATACGACAAACATTAGTCTATGTGTAAGTAAGGAACAGACACCTGAAACTGAGAAAGTCTGTTTGAAGCCCTCACCACAGTGGAGATTAGAGACTGTGAAGAACAGAGAAGCATGCATCTGGGTCCCTGTGTTGAAAGAACTCAAATAAAATTACTCTTATAAAGTGAGAGATAAACCTGAGGTGGAAATATGGAAACAAACCTGAGACCTTGTGATCAGACACCTGGCTACTGGGGAATCAAAAGAGAAGGATATGAAAGTGTTGAGAACTAGAGGAGGCAGTCTTGGGATAACACCAATTTTGCAGGTGACTTAGAAGAGGCAGGTGTTCCTTAGAGGCTTGATGGAAAAAGGAAAGAAGGAAATTAAAAATAATATTTCTTTTTTTTATTTAGAAAATTAAATTTAACAGGGTGACATTGATCCACAAGAGTACATAGGTGTCAGGTAAACATTTCTATAGTATTTGAACAGTTGATTATGTTGTATACCCATCACCCAAAGTCAAATCATTTTTTGTTATCTTATATTTGTCCCTCTTTATGCTCTTCCCCCAGTCTCCCCCTCCATGGCTCCCTCCCTCTGGTAACTACTGCACTCTTATCTATGTCCATAAGTCTCAGTTTTGTATCCCACCTATTTGTGATATCATATAGTTTTTTAGCTTTTTCTGATTTACTTATTTCGCTCAGTATAATGTTCTCATGGTCCATCCATGTTGTCATAAATGACACTATGCCATCATTTCCTATGGCTGAGTAGTATTCCATTGTATATATACACCACATCTTCTTTATCCGATCTTCTATTGAGGGACACTTTGGTTGTTTCCATGACTTGGCCACTGTGAATAATGCTGAGATGAACATTAAGGTGCATGTGTCTTTACATATCAATGTTTTTGTGTTTTGTGGGCATATACCCAATAGAGGGATTGCTGGGACATATGGTAGTTCTATTCTTAATTTTTTGAGGAACCACCATACTTTCTCCCATAATGGTTGTACCAGTTTGCATTCCCACCAGCAGTGAATGAAGGTTCCTTTTTCTCCACAGCCTTTCCAACACTTGTTATTACCTGTATTGTTGATAATAGCCAATCTAACAGGTGTGAGGTGGTATCTCATTATAGTTTTGCTTTGCATTTACCTAGTGAAAATGAGCATCTTTTTGTATATCTGTTGGCTATTTGTATGTAAACAGTATTTTAAACCAATAGAACCAGGACAATTGCATATCTATGTGTAAAAGAATAAAGTTGGTCCTGACCAGGGGGTGGTGCAGTGGATACTGCACTGACACGGGACACTGAGGACCTAGGTTCAAAACCCCAAGGTTGCTGGCCTGAGTGCTGGCTCATCAGCTTGAGTCCGGGGTCACTGGCTTTAGCTTGGGATCATAGACATGATGCCATGGTTGCTGCCTTAAGCCCAAAGGTCACTGGCTTAAAACCCAAGGTTGCTGGCTTGAGCAAGAGGTCACTGGCTGAGCTTGAGTCCCCTAGTCCAGGCACATATGAGAAAGCAATCAATGTACAACTAAGGAGCTGCAATAAGTTGATGCTTCTCATCTCTCTCCCTTCCTGTCTGTCTGTCTGTCCCTGTCTGTCCTGCTCCCCCCACTAAAAAGTCAGACCTTCTACCTAAAACATACACAAAAATTATATCACAATGAATCATTGACCTAAATATAAGACATAAAGTTATAAAGGTTTTAGAGGAAAACATGTGTAATCACCATGAGCTTAACTAAGGCACTTATTTCTTAAATATGATACTAAAAGTGCAAGTAACCACAACAATAAAAATAGATGAATTTGGACTTAATCAAAATTAAAAACTTTCAAAAGACATCTTTGAGAAAGTAAAAGACAACTCACAATAGGAGAAAATACTTGGAAATCATATATTTGATAAGTGACCAGGATCTGGGATATATTTATATAAAGAAGTTTTACATCTCAACAGTAAAAAGACAAATATTCGGATTAAAAATGAGCAAAGGATTTAAACAGAAATTTCTCAAAGAGATAAGTAGCCAATGAGCACATGAGAAGATGTTCAACATCATTAGTCATTAGGGAAATGCAAATTTAAACCACAATGAGAAGACAAGATGGCGACAGAGTAGGCGGACGTACCAACTTCTACCTCCCAGAACAAAAGTGGATTACAAACTAATTTTAAGAACCATCATCTGGAAAAACCAACTTTGGACTAACCTAAGAGGACTCTTCAACCAAGGAACACTGAAGAAGGCACACTGAGACTGGTAGGAAAAGCAGAAACATGGAGAGGGCTGCCCAGCTTCCCAGAGCAAATGGCAGCCAGGAGAGGCTCACATGGAGGGAAGTTAGTTTAGCAGAGAGGGGAGGGTCCTGAGTCCCAGGAACAAAGCCCCAGCCCACAGCCCTAGAGCTAGAAGAGGTGTATGGACAGTATTTAGCTGGAAACAAGTCAGGATACTGTTTGTGAGAAAGAGACTGATTTCTCAGACCCAAGATTCTTCTTAAAGGGACCGCATAGAAAACCTCTCTCACAACCACTCACCCGGGCTCCGGGAAATGGGAAGAGAGGAGAGGACTTGAGTAGCAGGAAGAGAGTATAATCTAGGAGGCACAGGGAGAAACATTTTGAGAGACAGCCACCCTAACCCCTGGGCTGAGTCACTTCCCAAATCTGAAGTGAATATTTCCCCTGGAAACAGCAATACTGGCAAAGGGAAGCAGGACACCAGTCAAACAAGGTCTCCTGTGGCACTCAGAGCAGAGTCGCTTAGAAGGAGGGAGCTTTTGAGACTACAGTAGTGAGTGTTAGGGTCTGAGCTGCAGCGCACCCACACACACGGTTGAGGGCTTGCCCGAGGGTGGGCGGCGGTGGGACGTGGAAGCGCAGTCTGTCACAAGGGTGGAAGCCGGGTGGCCAACACTGGGCCGAGGTGTAAGCTCTGTCTTGCCCAGCTGGGGAGGACGAGGCGTGCAAAAGTTGTCAAGCCCAGCTGTGGACTGCCTGCAATCCAGCCTGTGGGGGGAAGGGCCGGAACACCAGAAGGGGCAGAGACCCCCCCCTAAAGCAAGGGCTCAGGAGCACAGCCTTGCCCCACCCGTGGAACCGAGGCTTGTGGCCTGATGTGGGAGCCGGCTCTTCCCACGGGGGTGGAGTCAAAAGCACAAAACAGGTGGAGTCCCGCTACTGAGCGTGGGCATGCAGTCTGGCCTCGCCTGTGGAGCCACGGCTTGCAGCCATTCCACCAGCGTGCTCCTTCTGCAAGGGCGGGGCAAAAACCCAGAATCAGGTGGAGACCCACAGCTGAGCAAAGGTGCTCACCCCTGCCCTCAGGGCCGAGCATAATGCCATTGCGCAGGGACGGGGCAAAGGCCAAGTCCACCGAGGCTTGTATACCTGAGCACGTGATCACAGCCACTCCTATGAAGGAGAGGCAGAAACCACAGCAACAGCCCCAGTGGGCAGGCACCGGCAACGCAAATACCTGAACGCCCTAGGCAGCAACAGCAGAGGGGGTGGTGGGCCTGCAGACAGACCACACCTAGGGAACACAGAGGACACACCCAGTGGACTCCAGTGGCCAAAACCTTCTTTTACACAGACAAAATAAGAAAGCAGAGAAATGCAACACAAATGAATCAAGAAAAATCCCCAGAAAAGAACCTGAATGAGTCAGATATAACCAAATTACCAGATGCAGAGTTTAAAATAACAATTGATAGGATGCTCAAAGATATTAGAACAACAATAGATGGTCATTACGAACATCTAAATAAAGAGATAGCAAATATAAAAGTGGACATTGAAATAATAAAAAAGAATCAGTCAGAAATGACAAATACAATATCAGAAATGAAGAACACAATGGAAGGAATTAAAAACAGGATGGATGAAGATGAGAATCGAATCAGCGAGTTAGAGGACAAGATAAATAAAGGCAAGGAAGCAGAGCACAAAAAAGAAAAGAGACTCAAAAAGTCTGAGGAAACTCTAAGAGAGCTCTGTGACAACATGAAGAGAAATAACATCTGCATCATAAGTGTTCCTGAAGAAGAAGAGAAAGAACAAATGATAGAGACTTTGTTCAAACATATCATAGCTGAAACCTTCCCTCAATTAAGGCAGGAAAACATCTCACAAGTTCAAGAAGCACAGAGAACTCCATAGAAATCTACACCAAGACACATCATAATTAAAATACCAAACCTAAGTGATAAAGAGAAAATATTAAAAGCCGCTAGAGAAAAAAAGACTATCACCTACAAAGGAGCCCCTATAAGGATGACTTCCGACTTCTCAACAGAAACACTTCAGGCCAGAGGGAATGGCAAGAAATATTCAAAGTAATGCAAAACAAGAGCCTACAACCAAGACTACTTTATTCAACAAGGCTATAGTTTAAAATTGAAGGAGAAATAAAAAGCTTTCCAGACAAAAAAAACTCAAGAAATTCACTACAACCAAACCAAGGCTGCAAGAAATACTAAGGGGCCTGTTGTAAACAGATCAAGGAGAAAAAGAATATAGCAAAAGAGG
The DNA here is from genome assembly GCF_036850765.1 of Saccopteryx bilineata. Taxonomy (NCBI): domain Eukaryota; kingdom Metazoa; phylum Chordata; class Mammalia; order Chiroptera; family Emballonuridae; genus Saccopteryx; species Saccopteryx bilineata. The sequence continues at coordinate 32,427,926 of NC_089495.1, read as the reverse complement.
AATACAGTTTTAAGGAGTAAAATGGCAATAAACAATTACATATCAATAATAACCTTAAATGTAAATGGATTAAATGATCTGATCAAAAGATATAGGGTAGCTGCATGAATAAGAAAACAGGACCCATAAATATGTTGTCTACTAGAGCCACACCTTAAAACAAAAGATGCACATAGACTGAAGATAAAAGAATGGAAAAAAAAAATTTCACGCAAATGGAAATGAAAAAAAAGCTGGGATAGCAACACTTATATCAGACAGAGTGGACTTTAACACAAAGACTATAGTAAGAGATAAAGAAGGTCATTACATAGTGATAAAGGAAGCAATCCAACTAGAAGATATAACTGTTATAAATATCTACGCACCTAATATAGGAGCACCTAAATATATAAAGCAGACTTTGATGGATATAAGGGCAAGATCAACAGCAATACTATAATAGTAGAGGGTTTCAATACCCCACTAACATCACTAGATAGATCCTCAAGAAAGAAAATTAACAAAGAAACAGCAGACTTAAAGGACATACTAGATCAACTTGATTTAATAGATATCTTCAGAACCTTTAACCCTAAAGCAGCAGAATATACATCCTTTTCAAGTGCTCATGGTACATTCTCTAGGATAGACCACATGTTAGGGCACAAAAGCGGCCTCAACAAATTTAAGAAGATTGACATCATATTGAGCACTTTCTCTGATCACAATGGCATGAAACTAGAAATCAACTAAAATAGAAAAACACTTAAACGCTTGGAAACTAAATAGTATGTTATTAAATAATGAGTGAGTTAACAATGAGATCAAGGAAGAAATCAAAAATTTCCTTGAAACAAATTAAAATGAACATACAACAACTCAAAATTTATGGGACACAGCAAAAGCAGTCCTGAGAGGGAAGTTCATAGCATTACAGGCATACCTTAAGAAGCTAGAAAAAGCTCAAATAAACAACCTAACCCTGCATCTAAAAGAACTAGAAAAAGAACAGCAAGTAAAACCCAGAGGAAATATAAGGAAGAAAATAATAAAGATCAGAGCAGAAATAAATGACATAGAGACTAAAAAAATAATAAAGAGGATCAATTAAACTAAGAGCTGCTTCTTTGAAAAGATAAACAAGATAGATGAACCTTTAACAAGACTCACCAAGAAAAAAAGAGAGAGGACTCAAATAAATAAAATTAGAAATGAGAGTGGAGAAATAACAACTGACACAACAGAAATATAAAATATTGTAAGAAAATACTATGAAGAACTGTATGCCAAAAAACTAGACAACTAGAGGAAATAGACAAATTCCTTGAAACATATAATCTTCCAAAAATTAATCTGGAAGAATCAGAAAACCTAAACAGACCAATTACAACAAATGAGATTGATGCAGTTATCAAAAAGACTCCCCCAAAAGAAAAGTCCTGGGCCTAATGGTTTCACAAGTGAATTCTACCAAATATTCAAAGAAGAACTAACTCCTATCCTTCTCAAACTATTTCAAAAAATTCAAGAGGAAGGAAGACTTCCAAGCTCCTTTTATGAGGCGAGTATAATTCTGATTCCAAAACCAGGCAAAAACAACACAAAGAAAGAAAATTATAGGCCAATATCCCTGATGAATTTAGATGCTGAAATCCTCAACAAAATATTAGCAAACCAGATCCAGCAATATACGAAAAAAATCATACACCATGATCAAGTGGGATTTATTCTGGGGAGGCAAGGCTGGTACTATATTCGCAAATCAATCAATGTGATTCATCACACAAACAAAAGGAAGGAGACAAACCACATGAAAATTTCAATAAATGCAGAAAAAGCATTTGATAAAATCCAGCACCCATTCATGATCAAAACTCTCAGCAAAGTGGGAATACAGGGAACATACCTAAACATGATAAAGGCCATCTATGACAAACCCACAGCCAACATCATACTCAATAGGCAAAAATGAAAAGTAATCCCCTTAAGATCAGGAACAATACAGGGGCGCCCCCTTTCACCACTCTTATTCAACATAGTTCTGGAAGTCCTAGCCACAGCAATCAGATAAGAAAAAGAAATAAAAGACATTTAAATTGGAAAAGAAGAAGTAAAACTATCATTATTTGCAGATGATATGATATTGTGTATAGAAAACCTTAAAGTCTCAGTCAAAAAACTACTAGACCTGATAAATGAATTCAGCAAAGTGGTAGGATATAAAATTAATACTCCAAAATCAGAGGCATTTTTATACACTAACAATGAACTGTCAGAAAGAGAAATTAAGGAAGCAATCCCCTTTATCATTGCAACCAAAAAAATAAAGTACCTAGGAATAAATTTAACCAGGGAGATTAAAGACTTGTACTTGGAAAATTATAAAACATTGATAAAAGAAATCAGGGAAGATACAAACAAGTGGAAGCATATACTGTGCTCATGGTTAGGAAGAATAAACATTATTAAAATGTCTATATTACTCAAAGCATTTTATAAATTCAATGCAATACCAATTAAAATACCATGACTTACTTCAAAGATATAGAACACATATTCCAAAACTTTATATGGAACCGAAAGAGAACACGAATAGCCACAGCAATCTTGAAAAGGAAGAATAAAGTGGGAGGTATCACACTTCTGGATATCAAGTTATACTACAAGGCCATTGTACTCAAAACAGCCTGGTACTGGCATAAGAACAGGCATATTGATCAATGGAACAGAACAGAGAACCCAGAAATAAACTCACAGCTCTACGGACAACTGATATTTGACAAAGGAAGTAAGAGCATACAATGGAGTAAAGACAGCCTCTTTAATAAATGGTGTTGGGAAAATTGGACAGCTACCTGCAAAAAAATGAAACTAGACCACCAACTTACACCATTCACAAAAATAAACTCAAAATGGATAAAAGACTTAAATGTAAGCCGTGAAACTATAAGTATCTTAGAGGAAAACATAGGCAGTAAGCTCTCCAACATCTCTCGCAGCAATATATTTGCTGATTTATCTCCACGGGCAAGGGAAATAAAAGACAGGATAAACAAATGAGACTGTATCAAACTAAAGAGCTTCTGCACAGCTAAAGACAATAAGAACAGAATAAAAAGACAAACTACACAATGGGAGAACATATTCGATAATATGTCTGATAAGGGGTTAATAACCAAAATTTATAAAGAACTTGTAAAACTCAATACTAGGAAGACAAACAATCCAATCAAAAAATGGGAAAAAGAAATGAATAGACACTTCTCCAAAGAGGACATACAGATGGCCAATAGGCATATGAAGAAATGCTCAACATCACTAATCATTAGAGAAATACAAATTAAAACCACAATGAGATATTACCTCACACCAGTCAGAATGGCACTCATCAACAAAACAACACAGAATAAGTGCTGGCGAGGATGTGGAGGAAAGGGAACCCTCCTGCACTGCTAGTGGGATTGCAGACTGGTGCAGCCACTGTGGAAAACAGTATGGAGATTTCTCAAGAAATTAAAAATTGAACTGCCTTTTGACCCAGCTATACCATTTTTAGGAATATACCCCAAGAACACCATAGCACTGTTTGAAAAGAAGAAATGCACCTCCATGTTTATGGCAGCATTGTTCACAATAGCAAAGATCTGGAAACAGCCAAGTGTCCATCAATGGATGAGTGGGTTAAGAAGCTTTGGTACATATATACTATGGAATACTACTCAGCCATAAGAAATAATGACATTGGATCATTTACAACATGGATGGACCTTGATAACATTATACTGAGCGAAATAAGTAAATCAGAAAAAAAACTAAGAACTGTATGATTACATACAGAGGTGGGACATAAAAATGAGACTCAGAGACATGGACAATAGTGTGGGGGTTATAGAGAGGGGGGAGGAGAGGGAGGGGGTTGAGGGAGGGGAGGGGCACAAAGAAAACCAGTTAGAAGGTGACGGAAGACAATTGGACTTTGGGTGATGGGAATGGAGCATAACCAAATGTCAAAATAACCTAGAGATATTTTTTCTGAACATTTGTACCATGATTTATCAATGTCACCCCATTAAAATTAATTTAAAAAATCCTAATAACGAAAAAAAACCCCACAATGACATCCCATTTCAAAGCTGCTGGGAAGACTAGCATCAAAAAATATAGATGAGCCCTGGCCGGTTGGCTCAGCGGTAGAGCGTCGGCCTAGCGTGCGGAGGACCCGGGTTCGATTCCGGCCAGGGCACACAGGAGAAGCGCCCATTTGCTTCTCCACCCCTCCGCCGCGCTTTCCTCTCTGTCTCTCTCTTCCCCTTCCGCAGCCAAGGCTCCATTGGAGCAGAGATAGCCCGGGCGCTGGGGATGGCTCCTTGGCCTCTGCCCCAGGCGCTAGAGTGGCTCTGGTCGCAGCAGAGCGACCCCCCGGAGGGGCAGAGCATCGCCCCCTGGTGGGCAGAGCGTCGCCCCTGGTGGGCGTGCCGGGTGGATCCCGGTCGGGCGCATGCGGGAGTCTGTCTGACTGTCTCTCCCTGTTTCCAGCTTCAGAAAAATGAAAAAAAAAAAAAATATATAGATGATAACCAGTGTTGGGTGAGTATTTGGAGAAAGAGGGCCCCTCCGGCATTGGTGGTGAGAACATAAACTGGTAGCCACTCTGGAGAACAGTCTGGCAGTTCTCAAAAATTTAAACCAAGAGTTACCCTATGACCCAGCACCCCACTACTAGAATTTGAAATAGGGATTGCACTCAAGAGAATTTAAAACATATGTCCACACAAAAACTTGTACATGAATAATCATAGGAGCATTATTTTTGATAGGTAGCCAAAAGCGAGGGCAACCCCAATGTCCATCAACTGATGAGTGGAGTCAAATGACCAAACTAAAACAATTTAGTAACAAGTTTCATGTCCTTTTTTCAAGGGAGAATGACACATGGAATGAGGGAAGCACAGTGCCTCCTCCAAGCAGTAGGACGCTGCTCCTGAGGGACTTGGGGCCAGAGTGAGTTTTACAGAGCGTTAGAAGAGGCAAGGCAGAAATGGCTGGACTGGTTGGGAGGCTGGGGATCTCCTTATAAGGCTAGCAGGTTCTGTTTTCCAGGGCGAGGCAAGACAAGTTAACCTGAGTTGGAGAATTGTAATTGGCATATGGTAGGTTTCCTGGGCAAGTGTTCCTGTCAGTACAGGCTGACTCGGCCTTAGATTTGTGACATAAACCAGGCCATCGGGGAGGCCTGCATTGTGTGGGTCCTGATATACAAAATAACTTTGCCAGTAAATAAACAAAACATGTTGTATACTTATACAAAAGAATATTATTGGAAAATAAAAATATATGCTGATAAGAAATTGTTTAATATGAAAAAACTATATTAATATAATTTACCATATAAATAAATATTGAAATATAGTGCTGATGTCTCTGGATGGGTATAGACGTACAATATAGTTCCAAAGCTGTTCCTTATAAAAGCACACAATAAAATAGTTATCGATGGACACTTCTTTAACATGATCTATAAAGCGTTACATTACAAGGTGTACCACTACACCTTGGGCCTAAAGTAGCAGCGTACTGGTAAAACGCCAGAGGCTTTTCCATAAGGTCAGGGAAAAACCAAGATGCCTAATATTTTTGCTGCTATATAGCACTGTATTAAAAATATTAGCCAATTCAGATGCAATAAAAAAGACAAACAAGTTGGATTACATATAATTACAAAAAAAGTTATAATGTCAAAAAAATGCCATCACAAGGTGGGAGAATATATCTACAATATATTTCACAAATACTATTAATAGACCAATTCCTCTAAGAACTCTTAGATATTCAGAGGTCTAAAAGGTCAGAAATCTAATAGAAAAATGAGCACATAATGAACAGACAGCTCTCAGAAAAAGATATATGTGACTCCTAATCTTATAAAAGATGTTCAATTTCCCTGTAAAGAATGCAAACCAAAACCAATTGAGACATCATTTCTCACTTATCAATTGGGCAAAAATTCAAAGACTTTACAGTGCACTGTTGGCAAGGCTGTGGGGGACGGCGCTCTCAAACTGCGCAATGAGTGTGCAAAATGGGATGATGGTTAGGGGTGGGGAATTGGGAAGCAGTGAACAACAGTGACATTCACCCTCTGACCAGCAATCCCACTTCTAGGAATTTCCCCTAAAAATATATCTTCACCAATTTAAAACTATATATAAAATCATTTATTATAGGTAATTGTAATGGCAAGATATTGGAAACAGCGAGAAGCCTGCCAGCAGGAGAGCGGTGGAGTTAGCTGCAGTGTAGTCACGAAACAGAGCACTGTTACCACCAGACACAGCTGAGGAAGGTTTCCAGGAACTGACACCGAGTCATTTTCAGAATACAGTAAAAGGAAAAAGCAAAATGCAAAACGGTTACATTTATTTTGTTAACTTCCGTGTAAGCAACACGGGAAAACAGCTACACGTGTAGTATGTATGTATTTATTTTTACGAATAAGAAATACAGAAAGGATAAACTAAATCCTAATACGGCAGTGAATTTAAGTGAAAGACATTCCGGTTTCATTGTTCTAGTCTTTCAATTTTTATTTTTGTTGGTCTGAAATGGAAAAAAAAAAAAGATGAAAATGAACAAAACAAAGCAATCCCCTTCCTCCCAGCCTAGTGGGAGTGTATATGTCCCAGGAGAGGACGTGTCCAGGTTTTGCCTTGCTGATAGGTGAGAAATGCAGTCATGGGTGGACTATTGGTGTGTGTTTGAAGCCAAAGTTTATGAAATTAAATCACCTGACCAATGCTGTTGTCACCAGGCACTTGCAATGTTCTTGTGTCTCATAATTCTAGTTTCAAGGACACAGAGCTAACGCGAGAAATCCTCACCATCCTGTCACTTCCTTTTACCTTTGATTTAAGAGAGGAAGGGGGAGATTGCACTAGGTGAGCTATACCTTTCCTGCCTCCTGATGATTCTTTCTCAAGAGAGCTGGCCCTGTCTAGGCGGAGGGAACTGGAACCAGAGGCTTGATTTGATTTTTAAACCTAAACCACTTCTTAGTCTAGATATCACCTTGGGTCTTAGCTGATTGAAAGTGAGATAGGATTGTCTTCTCGCTGATCATTGTCTAAAGGGACTTCTATCTATATTTTGACCTTTGAGGTTTGACTCAAGAACATCCTTTTGTGGTGCAAGTCTGCATGTGGTTGTGGGCTTTTTTTTTTTAAAGACAGATGGCTGCAGTTCCATCTCATTCCACAGGGTGGTAGGTTTTGCCTGGAAAAGGGCCCCTTTATTGCCTATTGGCCATTCCCTACTCAGAGACGTGGCTTGACAGAATTATGTTCCTTGACAAATATAATTTATATTAATTACTTTTGTTAATGCATCAGAGAAAATGCGTGCTCAGGATACATTCTTGGTGATGTTTATTGCCTTTTCTATTGAGAAAAAATAAACTAAAACAATGAAATCTTTAACCCTTTGAATTGATTCTTTTTTTTATAACAGATCAGGCAAAAATATTGTTAGAATTCTGGGAAGAATGTGGAAGGCAGAGATGAAGGAAACAATGGGATAGCCTGCCCAGGCTGTGGCGCAGGGGACAGAGGATCCAGGTTTGAAACTGTAAGGTCGCAGGCTTGAGCACGGGTTCACCAGCTTGAGCGCGGGGTCACTGACTTGAGCGTTGGATCATAGATATAATCCCATGGTCCCTGGCTTGAGCCCAAGTTTGCTGGCTTAAAGTGCAAGTTCGCTAGCTTGCACAAGGGGTCACTGGCTCGGCTGTAGCCCCCCAGTCAAGGCACATATGAGAAAGCAATCAATGAACAACTAAGGAGATGCAACAAATAATTGATGCTTTTCATCTCTCTCCCTTCCTGTCTTTCTGTCCCTATCTGTCCCTCTCTCTGTCATTGTCTCTTTCATTAAAACAAACAAACAAACAAACAAAAGGAACAACTGGATAGAGACAACTGACTGGAGAGCTTTCCGTGCGGTGTTTCCTTCTCTGTGACAGTTAATATTTCAATAGCGCCTTGTTTTTAAGTAATTCAGGACATTGAAATGGCTTTTCTGTCATTCCTTTGTGTTGGCTACATGACGCTCAGTCACAGGGTCCGCTGGACTCGGTGTCACTCTGGCCCGCCCCAAGCTCAGACTTCCTTCCAGACCGTCTGCCAAGTCCTGACACTGCTGTTCCTCCGGCCGCTTTCTTTCCTAATTGTGAGTAAGTGTTCTTAGAAATGGCCTTCCAGAAAGAAGGACGGAGGTATCATAGTTGAGAAGAAATAAAGAACTAGGAAAATGCTGACCCCCACCCCCTTTGTTTGTTTGTTTTTTACATTCAACCTGAAAGATAATGGAGAATGTAAAGAAATCAGAATCAATTCAGAAAACTCATAGGATGATGATCACTAAACAGTACTTTGGTGGGCACCTACTCTATGCCTGACACTTTTCTTTCATTAGTGTGTTATTTGTTGAGCTCTAAGTCAACTTATTTCATATTTTATAATATTGGTTTGAAATGATGCAAAGGTGATGAGTTCACAGGTAATATAAACTAAGCAATGAAGGTGACCGAGTGTTCTCCCTCCCGCTGTCTGTCCCCTCTCCCTCACATCACCTGATTCTCTCCCTCCCACTGTCTGTCCTCCCTCCCTCACATCACCTGATTCTCTCCCTCCCGCTGTCTGTCCTCCCTCCCTCACATCACCTGATTCTCTCCCTCCCGCTGTCTGTCCCCCCTCCCTCACATCACCTGATTCTCTCCCTCCCGCTGTCTGTCCTCCCTCCCTCACATCACCTGATTCTCTCCCTCCCGCTGTCTGTCCCCCCTCCCTCACATCACCTGATTCTCTCTCTCCCGCTGTCTGTCCCCCCTCCCTCTCATCACCTGATTCTCTCCCTCCCGCTGTCTGTCCTCCCTCCCTCACATCACCTGATTCTCTCCCTCCCGCTGTCTGTCCTCCCTCCCTCACATCACCTGATTCTCTCCCTCCCGCTGTCTGTCCTCCCTCCCTCACATCACCTGATTCTCTCCCTCCCGCTGTCTGTCCTCCCTCCCTCACATCACCTGATTCTCTCCCTCCCGCTGTCTGTCCTCCCTCCCTCACATCACCCGATTCTCTCCCTCCCGCTGTCTGTCCTCCCTCCCTCACATCACCTGATTCTCTCCCTCCCGCTGTCTGTCCTCCCTCCCTCACATCACCTGATTCTCTCCCTCCCACTGTCTGTCCTCCCTCCCTCTCATCACCTGATTCTCTCCCTTCCGCTGTCTGTCCTCCCTCCCTCACATCACCTGATCACAATTCGTTCCCTGGCTGAAGCCTTCTAGCCTGTGTCCCTACTCCCAGGGACTCTGAGCTGTGTGACTCCAGAGGCCACAGAGAACCTTTCAGAGCAGAGGCAGAGGTCGCCTAAATCAGTGGTCCCCAACCCCCCGGCCACGGACCCGTACAGGTCCATGGACCATTTGGTACTGGTCCGCAGAGAAAGAATAAATAACTTACATTATTTTTGTTTTATTTATATTTAAGTCTGAACGATGTTTTATTTTTTTTAATGACCAGATTCCCTCTGTTACATCCGCCTAAGACTCGCTCTTTTTTTTTTTTTCTTTCTTTCTTTTTTTGTATTTCTCTGAAGCTGGAAACGGGGAGAGACAGTCAGACAGACTCCTGCATGCGCCCCGCCGGGATCCACCCGGCACGCCCACCAGGGGGTGACGCTCTGCCCACCAGGGGGCGACGCTCTGCCCCTCCGGGGCATCACTCTTTTGCGACCAGAGCCACTCCAGCGCCTGGGGCAGAGGCCAAGGAGCCATCCCCAGCGCCCGGACCATCTTTGCTCCAATGGAGCCTCTGCTGCGGGAGGGGAAGAGAGAGACAGAGAGGAAGGGGGGGGTGGAGAAGCAAATGGGCGCTTCTCCTATGTGCCCTGGCCGGGAATCGAACCCGGGTCCCCAGCACGCCAGGCCGACGCTCTACCGCTGAGCCAACCGGCCAGGGCCTAAGACTCACTCTTGACGCTTGTCTCGGTCATGTGATACATTTATCTGTCTAACCCTAAAGGCCGGTCCGTGAAAATATTTTCTGACATTAAACCGGTTCGTGGCCCAAAAAAGGTTGGGGACCACTGGCCTAAATGATCCCTGGTCAATTCTCCACGCAGGGGAGGGGCGGCTTGGGCAGGAAACTTGTCTGGAAGTAGAAGCCCATGGGGGGGGGCAGGGCAGCATCCGCTCCGCAGACCGGCTCTGCAGGGGTTCATCAACCCGGTGGGGGTTGGACTCCTGGCTGGACGCGCCCGCCCCTCACAGCTGACTTGCAGATAAAGGAGCCTGGCCACATATTGCTTCCGTAGACTTGCCCTGGAAGTGATTTCTGTGGAATAACGTGGATAGCAGGCCTCCTCTGCAAGGCACTCTGCCAAAGGATTCAGAAGTATAGCGAGTCCTCACTTAACGCTGTCAGTAGGTTCTGTGACTTTAAGCAAAACCACATCTAAGGAAACCCATTTTACCGTGGCTAATTGATGTAAACTAGTCAAGTCCCTGGGGCATCTCATCAGCATTATAATGAAAAGACACTGAAGAAAATGACTATTTGAGGACCTGCTGTAGTTTCTTGGATTTCAACTCTATTGCTTTTAAAGGCTGAACCTAAAAGAATGAGCAAGAGGTAATTTAGTGGTGAGACAAATGCGAAGTTTCGCCATCAGTGTGGTCTGGCCCCTAAGAGTCCTGGCAGGAGCCACTGAAAGTCTGTTCCTTGCAGGCCCCGTGGGGCCCGGGGAGTCCAGCCTTGGCTGTTCCTATGATCCCGTTCCACTTCCCCCCATGGCATCTATCACCATTTATTCATATATTTATTCGTTTATTATGCTTATTGTTTGCTTTTCTCTTCCCACCAGGTCAAAACTCTGTAAGGCAATGATCTTCATTTACTTTATTCAGTGATGTATTCCAAGTGCCCAGACTAGTGCCTGGCTCCTAGTTGCCACTCAATCAATATTTGTGGTTGGCTGAATGAATGGACACAAGCTGGTCAGTATATTATCAGCCGAGTCCTCAGCAGGAGGTGAACAGCCACATGCTGTCTCTTGGCTCTGTGGAGTTCCACACTTAAAACCTGTCTTCATTAGTTTCCAGGTTGTGAGGTGTCCTGTTGGTGGCAGACATTCAGGAACACTTCCAGCTGGGTGAGGAGCTGGGTGAGGAACGGGCTGGGCTGGTCCAGGCTGCACGTTGGCCCTCAGCAGCTGGCCATGATGGTCGGGGGATTGGAGCAGAGCCTCGGGCCTAGTGGGCAAAAGGAGGTTGCAGATAGAAACTCGAGTCCGAGGGCAGTGCAGAGGACAGGAGGATTCGGGGAGACGATGCCTTGGGCGAGCTCCAGCCCAAGTCTGTGAAAGACATTTGTGAGGGTATTACTGGCGCGAGACACACAGGCTTTCAGACTCTCCTCCGCGCATGCGCAGACCCCGGCAGATGTGCTCCTCACCGTTTCTAGAACAGCGCCTAGCAATAGGTGATAGAAGGTAAATAATGATTTCTGGGGTGATCGAATGTTTGTTGAAAAGGGTTTTGTAGGATGGGACAGTTCCCAGTCTGGTACCCATTACGGGTCCCTGGATCCAAACTGTGATGCAGTAGCTTGCCTCCCTCCTCCCACACCTGCGCTCAGAGAGATCCCTTTGTCAATGAGTGGTTAGACTGTGGCAGTTTTGTGGTCTGTTCTGTGGGCTCTTGAGCCAAATCACCTGGGATCGAATCCATTTGGTGACCCTCCACTTTGATCTTTTATCAGGGCTCAATTTCATCATCTGTCAAATCGGGTGATAATACTTTTTATATTATTCCGTTGGGGTTGCTGTGAAGCCTCTTGCTCGAGTTATCCTTAAGGCGCCTCTAGCTCTGACAGGTGGTGATTTCGCGAGTTAGAACTGCAGTTGGGATTTTTGACATAGTGGTTAGGAACGATGAACTCCGGGGGAGCTGAGAAAGGTAAGGAGCAGAGGTCTGGGAAGCAGGAGAGAAGGGGGGACAGACCATGGATTCCTGGGAGAAGCAATCCCCGGGACAGCAGACTTCCCTGTTCTGTCTATCTGACGGGCTCTCTGTCTGGGCTTCTACCTCTGGGCTCTTCTTCAACCTTCCTGCTCTTCAAGAGGGCTCCCCCGTCCGGAACCCCTGCCTTGGTATAACAGATGCAGGAGGCATTTGCCAGCTGGTTTTAAAATCTTTTATTTCTTATTGCTTTGTATCCCAGCTGGAGAGAGGAAGATAATTATGACCCAGCCCTGTCCTTGAGGTACTTGGGGTCTGGTGGGAGAATGTCAGAGTTGGTGGGAATGATTTGCATGTCTAAGTGCTCTAAGGGAGACTGAGCAAAGGCGGCTGCAGCCTGGCAGAGGGCGCCCACCCCTCTGACTGAGGGAGGCCAGGAAGGCATCACCGAGGAGCTGCCATCCAATAAAGACTGAGTGGGCACTAATCTCCCGAGCAGGGCGTGGGGAGGAAGGGTGCGCTGGTAGTAGACCTCCAGCAGACTGACTGGTGTATGCAGAGTGAGGGGGCCTCCAGCAGACTGACTGGTGTATGCAGAGCGAGGGGGCCTCCAGCAGACTGACTGGTGTATGCAGAGGCAGGGGGCCTCCAGCAGACTGACTGGTGTCTGCAGAGGCAGGGGGCCTCCAGCAGACTGACTGGTGTCTGCAGAGCGAGGGGGCCTCCAGCAGACTGACTGGTGTATGCAGAGCGAAGGGGCCTCCAGCAGACTGACTGGTGTATGCAGAGGTAGGGGGCCTCCAGCAGACTGACTGGTGTATGCAGAGCGAGGGGGCCTCCAGCAGACTGACTGGTGTATGCAGAGCGAGGGGGCCTCCAGCAGACTGACTGGTGTATGCAGAGCGAGGGGGCCTCCAGCAGACTGACTGGTGTATGCAGAGCGAGGGGGCCTCCAGCAGACTGACTGGTGTATGCAGAGCGAGGGGGCCTCCAGCAGACTGACTGGTGTATGCAGAGGTAGGGGGCCTCCAGCAGACTGACTGGTGTCTGCAGAGCGAGGGGGCCTCCAGCAGACTGACTGGTGTCTGCAGAGCGAGGGGGCCTCCAGCAGACTGACTGGTGTCTGCAGAGCAAGGGGGCCTCCAGCAGACTGACTGGTGTCTGCAGAGCAAGGGGGCCTCCAGCAGACTGACTGGTGTCTGCAGAGCAAGGGGGCCTCCAGCAGACTGACTGGTGTCTGCAGAGGCAGGGGGCCTCCAGCAGACTGACTGGTGTATGCAGAGCGAAGGGGCCTCCAGCAGACTGACTGGTGTATGCAGAGGTAGGGGGCCTCCAGCAGACTGACTGGTGTATGCAGAGCGAGGGGGCCTCCAGCAGACTGACTGGTGTCTGCAGAGCGAGGGGGCCTCCAGCAGACTGACTGGTGTATGCAGAGCGAGGGGGCCTCCAGCAGACTGACTGGTGTATGCAGAGGCAGGGGGCTGGACCGCTTGGACGTCAAGTCTATTTCCAAATGGAAACTCCTGCATTTAAACCCAGGCGTGCACATTCCTTCTGTGGGGCCCCCACTGCCGAGAGAAAAGGTTTAACTTTAGTGAATGGTTGGACGATCTCTATTTAGTGAGAAATAATGTCAACCCATTCTGAAAATTATTAGAATCTCTTCACAAGTACTTGTTCCTAGAATAAATAACCACATTAGTCCCAGTTCAAATATTTCTTTTTGGTGCTGTAGGTGTATAGAGGGGAGCAAAAGTAGGCTTACATTTGTGACGACATGAAACAGAGTTTATTCCTGCATTATTATTTATTTTATTTTATTTTTGTATTTTTCTGAAGCTGGAAACGGGGAGGCGGTCAGACAGACTCCCGCATGCGCCCGACCATATTATTTATTAATTATAGTATTATTTTCCATCTGAACAACTGTAAACCTACTTTTGCCCCACCCTGTATTTCTAATGATATAACTGGTTGACCGTTCATCAAAATGGAGCTTCCAAGAGATTGTTTCAGTCCACACTTAGTCCGTGCTCCCTGAAGGTGACTGAAGGGAAACGGGTCTTGGGAGATTATTACAGAGATTTGAAACATCTCCTTTTTCAAAACAAAATCCCCTAAGAGTCAGGGCCTGGGAGGTAGAGCTCCCGGAGAGAGGGAACCGCGCCCACATCCATCCTGAGCGATCAGGCAACAGACAGAACTTGGCCCGCAGACTGTAGTTTGCTATGCCCTTATCTAGGCTCTCGACTCTGACTTGACAGCTTGATTTTGATCTCGGTGTTCCTGACCTCCTTTTCTATTCGCTGAGCCCCCAAGATCGTGGCTTCTGTATTTCTAACCCCGGCCTGGCTGCCCAGCCCCGACTTCTTGGGCTGGACTCTAGCCCCCATGGATCCTGCTATCACTAGAGAAAGGAGGGACAGGGAACCAGCCAGGAGCAATGACAGAGGAGAGCGTGGGATTGCTCAGGGAAAAGTGCGTCTTTCTCTGGGGAGGATCGATGGGGTAGAACGCAGCCAAGCTTGTTCTAAGTCAGCGGAGACTACTAGGCAGAGTCTCCCTGGCACGAGAAAAACGCTAGAGTGTTTGGTGGGGCTCCAGAGAGACACCCAGAGGACTCTGCTACGAGCTGGCTCCGGTGTCCTTGAGAGCTTGGGTGAACTATCTCTGACTTCTTTGGATGTCACCTGAGCTGGTGGAGAGGCCCAGCAGAAGTGCACGTCTTCCCTCAGACCTCTCTCCCTGCCTCGAGCTTGACCTCTGGGGTGCCGTCCTTTCTTCACAGGCTTAAAGCTCATTAGGATTGGATGGGGCCCTGGAGGTCCCTGGATCTGATTTTATTGTTCTACTGACGAGTAAACAGAAACTCAATGAGATAAAAGAACTCACCCAACATCACACAGCTGGTTACCAGCAGATCGGAGAGCAGGACCCAGGTCTCCTGACTGGCATCTGCCCTCAGCATCGCCCTACCTCTCTCATAGAACTCCCTCCCTGAGCCTTTTTCCTGAGTTTCCTGAGTTGTTCATATTTTCGATCCAAGAAGAAAAAACTGACACACACGAAAAAACCCCGCAGGAAATCTCTTGCCACACAGCTCACTGCGGTTCCAACCTCTGTCAGTGCTTTGCTCTCACCCCTCTTCCCACCGCCCTGAAAACCTCCCGGGTTCAGATTTGTGCAGCAGGTGAAGTGTCCTCTGCAGGTAGCTCATGGAGCTTCTGGAGAGTTCCTTAGGAAAAGTAATTATTCACATGCCTCAGGCATAACAAATTCTACTGTTCCCTCACTCTTCAACCCCTGCGAGCCATCAGGACACAGCGCCTCCTCATCTGTATTCTTTCCATAAAATATGCACTCCAGTGGCGTGAGATGATGGCTATGCCTCCTTTATTTTTTAAAAAAGGCAAACATGAACTAAAAACAAGAGGACTGAGGAGATCTAATTAAGACTCCATGAAGCAAGGGCTGGTATCTCGGTGATCAGGCTGGAGTGAGATTGCTGTTTTCTTTCTACCCTGTCACTGGTACAAATGAGTTCTTAATTCTTTCTTTTGTGAAGAACAGGTTATCGCACTCCTATTCATTAAGTTCCTTCAGGGACCTGCGGCAGAGCTTAGTGGCAGTTTAAATTAGCAGCCTCTGCCTTTGGCACCATCAGTGGGGCAAGAAAAGGCAATCCTGCGAAGGAGAATAAATTCCCTTGGATTTGGAGGCGGAGGGACACGGAGGCGGAGGAGTGACCTTGGTGGTATTGTAGTTGCAGAGCAGTGCCATCCATCCCTGCTCACGGCCCGCAGGCCCCAGTTCAAACCCCTTACTGTGGGTTGAGGGCCCTCCACGCTGGCCCCTCCGATAGCTGCCCGGGCCTCTCCGCACCCCTTGTCTCCCCCACCCACGCACACTGGCTGCGGGTAGCTCTCTCTGGGCAGCCCTGCTGGGCCATGTTTCTGGAACGTCCCCTCTCGCCTCCTGTTGCCACCTGGCATTTTTAAAGATCTTTCTCTCCAGGAGGACATTTCTCGTGGATAGAACCACGAGAGTCCTCCGTTAGAGCTGTCGGAGACAACACGCCAGTGCACGTCCGTCCGGTGGCGCCTGGACCAGAAAAACCCTGAGGATACTCTTTCCTTCACATCTCCCAGGTGTGGTGGGCTGTTTGACATGTAATGGTTCATCCTGGTCTGGCAGGAAAGGATGGATCTAGGGCAGGGGTCCCCAAACTACGGCCCCCTGAGGCCATTTATCCAGTCCCCGCCGCACTTCCGGAAGGGGCACCTCTTTCATTGGTGGTCAGTGAGAGGAGCACTGTATGTGGCGGTGCCCAAAGCACAGCGTCACTCACGTACAGCACTACTTCTCGTGACGCGGGAGGGACCCGTCATATCACTTGTTACGGCTAGCAGTGACAAATATAAATATGAAACCGGCCATTGACCATCTCATTAGCCAAAAGCAGGCCCATAGTTCCTATTGAAATACTGGTCAGTTTGTTGATTTAAATTTACTTGTTCTTTATTTTAAATATTGTATTTGTTCCTGTTTTGATTTTTTACTTTAAAATAAGATATGTGCAGTGTGCATAGGGATTTGTTCATAGTTTTTTTTATAGTCCAGCCCTCCAACAGTCTGCGGGACAGTGAACTGGCCCCCTGTGTAAAAAGTTTGGGGACCCCTGCTCTAGGGAAAGGGAAGGAGGAAGAGGGGCGGGCGGGCCATAAAGGAGGGAAGGCTCCTTTGATAGTCACCACCCTCTGGACCTGGGCTTTCGGAGAAGATATGAGATACTACTCCTCTTCCTGCGGCCTCTTCATCTTCACTCACCCGGGACTGAGCGCGGCTTTGAGCCCTTTTCTTCCTTGGTCTCTGGCCTGGGTCAACCTGTAGGCCTGATCTCCAGCTGCCCGTTTCTTACCGCCCCACTCACTCGCTGGATTACTAAACCCAGGACGCACGGGTGCTCCTTCGGGACAACTTGGAAAACGAAAGAGTTTAAAACTGAACGAGCTCCCCCGCAAGACCATTCCCTCATCTACCCGTCGTGGAGATTCTGAGACGATGACACGCTGCGATTGTGCGTGTCTGTTTATTTCAGGTGCAAACCTCTTTAACTGTCAGTGACACAGCGCCTGAGGTGCAGAAAGTTCGTTACTACTACTGGTACTGATTGGCTGTGTAGTGGGTGTGCGCTTTGAGCCAGGTTCCCCAGAAGCAGACCGAGGGAACGCTCCTCAGAGAAACTGGACAGGGAGTGGGAGAGACGGGCGGGGCGGGGTGTGTGTATGTGAGGGGCCGACCTCGGCTTCCCTACAGTGGAGCTCTGCAGTGGAAATCACGCCTCAGGGCTTGTCCTGACTCAGGCACGGTTGCCGGCTCTCACACTCCCAAGTCGGTTATCGGCTAAAGGAGGAGGAAGTATAAACTCCCAGATGCCCCAGTTCTCCGGCCGGTAGACAAACTGACTCAGCTGGAAGGCAGCCCTGACAGTCAGTTCAGG
This sequence comes from Saccopteryx bilineata, assembly GCF_036850765.1. Taxonomy (NCBI): domain Eukaryota; kingdom Metazoa; phylum Chordata; class Mammalia; order Chiroptera; family Emballonuridae; genus Saccopteryx; species Saccopteryx bilineata. The sequence continues at coordinate 32,410,437 of NC_089495.1, read as the reverse complement.
TGCAGGCCCTTAGACACCCAGCCCACAGGTGCAGGGAGGGGGACGCAGGTGTCTAATGGGATTGGGTGGAGAGTGCTCACTACGGTGTGCACCCCAAATCTAAGACCACCAACAGCCACAGGCCCTATAAGCCATAGGTAGCGTCACTTTGCTCTCTCATACAGGGAAAACGAGGTCAAGGGAAGGAGTGCGGTTCGATCCAGGCCGCCCAGATTGTGAGCCGCGGAGCTGAGACCTGCAGGCAGGCCTCTGCTCGCAGTCCCCGCCTCCTGTCTGACATTTAGCCTGGTGGGCAATATGGTGTAAACAAAAGATGTCCACCAGTAGTCCACTTGGATAAAACTCAGTGTATTGGTTCTCAATGTAGCAGCCATTGTTTGCAAAGTAATTAATCACAGTGTAAAAAGATCCTTTCTCTTTAAAAACCATTTATAGATTTCCATTAAATGGCAAGGTATCTGTAAGGTCAGATATTTTACAAGAAACTGCACACATGTTACAGTTCAGGTTTCTTGTGTCTGTGTCCTGCTATCCCTCTCTTTGTTCTGTCCCAACCTTTTTGGGTCACTGAAATGAGGTCAAGTGACTTGCCACTTTCCCAGAGACCATCAGTGGATGAAAGGGGAAGAAAACCCAGACCCCACGTTAAACCAAGTTGAAGGCCAGTGCAGTGCTGTTCCTTAGACTAAATGTTTTATTTTTCACTTGCAGGTTTAAAAAAAAATCTTAATGATAGTATTATGCAGGGCTTGTGTGTTTGGCATCCTCAAAATGGATGGTTTCGCTAATTGTTAAGAAATGTGTATCGTGTTTGGAAATTTATCTTATGTGACGTGTGAAGAGACTTGAAGCTTCAGCCTGTAAGTCCTGCCAAACATTGAACTCTAGCAAAATCTAAACATTTCTTCTCCATCTCAGCAAAGTTTCTCAAGCACGTTACCCACTCCTGCAATCCTCTCCACACATGTTGACTGTCCTTACTGGGTCCCCTTCAGGGGACAGACAATGAGTTTGGCACAATGACTTTGACTCCCCACCAAAACTATGTCTTTTCTGCGTGAGCCATAAATAGCAAAACTCGAAATGCAAAAGGCAGTTGGAGTGTCATTACCAGCAAGTGTTGACAGTGTTACATCCCTGATAATAGCATTTTAAAAATTAGGTTTTTGCCACTGAAATTCTTCTAAGCACTATTAACAAGTCATATGGAAAAGCAATATAGACATTTGACAAAGAGCAGTTACGATTTTAAAGCCTGCATGAGGGAGGAGGATCACACGAGCAGGCAGAAGGCAGGGGAGTAGTCAGGCAGAATGGAAAAAAGCCCAGAGATCAATCTCTGATCCTAGTCGTCAGCTCAAACAAACCCTAGTTGTACAGGGCGGGGGTCGTGGAGGGGAGCGTGTGTATGTGACAGAGTCTAATTGAAAACTGACAAATGAAAGTAGCGACTGTCAGGACCATGTAAATAAACACACAGCTCCTTAAGCAAACTTCTTAGCTTCCGGAGATTTCTTATGCCCTGTCCAGGACAGGAAGTGCTGTTCTGGTCTGGGTGCTTGACAAGGATCAAACTTGGGCTCCTATCCCTTTGGACTGGGGATTTATTTTAAAGAGGTGCTCTGAAAGGATTATCTGCTTTTGAAACTTGGCTTTCTTTGAAGTGAAATTGATTGTGTTACACCGCTGTTTGCTCTCAGTCCACTCACAGCTTTGAGAACTGTTGCACATGTGGCCTGAAACCCAGGAAATGCACCTGGAAACCGGCAATCTTGTCATCGCGGAAGCACAAGCGGAGGCCAGGCGTGCGACCGCGGGCAGCCGGGAGAGAGCACCGCAACCGCACGAGGCGAGCTAGCAATCCATGCTTCGCCTGACTTTCAACTTTAATTAACTTACAGTTATGGCATTTTTACTAATGCAAAGTATGCACGGGGTCCCTGCGTTACTGAGTGTGACTGGGGAGAATGAGGCTCAGGGCTCTCTGGAGGCTCTTGTTACAGATTAACTTGAGGGGTTGGTTTCCATGCTTGAATAGTTGTGCGTGTATCAAAGAGGAAGGTCCAGCGATTGTGATTTAGAGTCCACCGGGGGCCGAGAGAGCAGCCACGGAGATGCTGTAACGGTCAGCGTGGATCCTTGCACCCACTTTCTGGCTCAAGGGGGGTGGAAGAATTAGGTCTTGAAACCACCAGCCTTAAGATAGTGTGACGCTCTGAAGTTCAGATTTTACATCACAAGATGGGGAAAACCTTTCTCCTGATGGTTCTGAGCCTGTTCATCTGTCAACTGGGAATGCTGCTAGTGCCTCTCTCATCCGGGGATCTAAATGCCCTGCACTCACACACACAGTGCGCAGGAAGGCAGGAAGGCTGGTCTGTACCAAGTTCTCCTGATGTTAAATATCACTGTCCTTCTGTCTAAAGGTACGGTCACCAGAACTAAGAAACCAACAACATAAGAAATCTAGGAATATAATATTATGTATTGGAAGAAATCCCTAGTTTTCTTATTCAGACAATGAAATAAAACCACCTGTCAGGCTTAACCTCACAGGGTTGCCTTGAGAATCCAGTGAGATAATGTATGTGCAAACACAGATAAACAATTAAGTGTAATGTACACCTATATGGTTAGTAGTCTTTTTTTAAGTGAGAGGAGCAGTGATAGGGAAACAGACTCCTGCATGCACCCTGACTGGGACCCACCTGGTAACCCCATCTAGGGCCGATGCTTGAGTACTGAGTTACTTTTTAGCACCTGAGTCTGATGTGCCTCAGTGCCTGAGCCACTGGCTGTGGGAGGGAAAGAGGGAAAGAAGGGGGAGAGGGAGGAGGGGAGAAGCAGATGCTTGTTTTTCCTGTGTGTCCTGACCGGGAATCAAACCCAGGATGTCCACATGCCAGGCTGATGCTCTGTCCACTGAGCCACTGGCCAGGGCTATAAAACCTCTTTCACTGCCCTCACACCCACATACGTGGTCACTGTCCTTTAGCCAAGTGGACCTTTTTGTTCTTGTATGTGTCTTAAAATTTCCTCACTCATCATATGTGACCTATGAATACCTCCTTTGTTATAGACAGGAGCCAACTGGGGCACTTCCAGGAGGGAGCAGAGAGGGGCAGGAGGAGGTAGCATTCCTCAGAAAAGCAGGTGGCTGGCAGCCACCTGGGTGTGGCCGGTCCGCATTTGTCCCTGAGCCCACTCAGGCTGGGTGTGTTCTGAATCCTGCTGGACCTGGGAGATCTCAGTCATAGTTCAGAAATAGAAACACTGGTTGCTTATAAAAGGATTGGGAAAGCACTTGGGGGTCTCTCTGTTTCTGCAGGACTGTGGGCTGGCTGGGGGGAGGGTCATGTTCATGGGTGTTCAGGCACTGTACCACCTTTCCCACCTGTTTGGATTCTTTTCTCAGGAGATGACCCTTAAACCAAGACCCCAGCTGTACCTGGTCACTTCTGTGAGGTCTGTGGAGAAGCACTGGGACCTCTAAATGTGCCCTGGGTCCCACACTGACTACTTTATACACAGCTCTGGACCAGTTTCATAAGGCTTTGGCATGGGTCCCCTTCTGTCTGGGTCTAGGTCCCCTGGTGGCTCAGATTCTCACTCACCCCTGAGTACCGAATCTAGATTGGATGACACCTAGGGAGCATTGACCTTCTCTGACCCTAAGTAGGTCAGGGTTAGTCTGTGCTGCTCTCCCTCTGCACCCCTGCCTCTGGGTGTGCAAACTAAAGGCTTAACCAACGGACCACTCACTCACCAGGAACAGGGGGTGCCTATTGTGTCAGTGAACTTTCCTCTGATTGTAAGCAGTGGAAAGAGACTCTGACTAGTGTGTGGGCAGGGAGGGGAGAGTTATTAGAAACTTGTAATAGCTGGAGACTGCTAGTGTCCAACGATCAAAGCTGTTCTTGCCTTCCTCCATGGTGACGGAGTTGCAGCAGGAGGGGCGGCTCAGCCATGACATTTCCCAGCTCCAGCCTCACAGCGAGATGCCACCATATGTCCAAGTCCCCGCCGAGCATGAGCCGGAGTTTCATGTCTCACGTCTAGCCCCGGCCCCTAAGACCAGGAGGGTTCCGTCTGTAGGTCTTTCCCTTCCCTCTGGCTGGAGCAGCATCACCCGGAGTGACTTTGGAAGGGACATGGTGCTGAAGATGGCAGAGCTGCTGGCAGTCAGGGGCCGTAAATGACAGTGAGGAGCTGAGCTGTCCTGGTGGCCTATTGCTTTACAAAGAATAAATGTCTACTTCGTTTGAGCCATTGCATTTCGAGGCTCTATGCTTTAGCAGTTTAATCTTTACCCTAATGAATCCAGGACAGTGAATCGAGAGAATCACTCACAGCTCAGCCTTGAGAAGGAATGACGGGGCAGCTCTGAACGCCCTGGGCAGCAGGATTTGTAGATAGGCTCTTCGGGCACTGCCACGAAGCGGGTTCCTCCTCACTGTCACTGCTGGGTCCCTCCAGTCATTCAGGTTCAGATTTTTGTGAGATGATCGAACAGAGCCAGGAGTCCACCCTGAGCTGTGCCCAGAGAAGTAAGTTTGATGCAGACATGGGAATACTGAGGTCCCCCATGCTTTTGTATTTCAGTCCTTTCAAGAAGAGGGGACAACTGGGTACTGGTTTTTCTCATACAATGTGTGTGCCAGAATCAGACAAAGCAACGAACACGTGAGGAGGGCCAGGCGTGTGGGTTTGGGGGGGAGGACAGGTAAGTAACACAGTTTGGAGAGATAAGTCCTATAGCTATTCTTATTATGACAGCTCAGGGAGAGGCAGTTCCTGTGCTTGGAGGATGGGGCTTAGGAAGATGTATTATGTTGGAAGCAGGGTTACTGTTAATGGAAGGAACCGGACCGTTTGCTCATGACACACCAGCCCTCTCGAATGGCCTCTAGCACATTATGTAAATCACCACTCTGAACATGTGTCCTCCTTTGTAAAAGAAGATAATACTACAACATGTTTGATAGGGCATAGTTGTATCTATGCTGAGAGTGGAAAGGGCTGATGATAGAAAGAAGGGAGAGGAGCTGATATCGTTGTCTTCCCTGGATGGTCTTAGTGAGTAGATATCCCGAGGCGCCCAACTGTCCATAATGAATGTGCTGCGAAAGATTATCCCCCTGTGATCTGGTACTGTCTGTGCTGGGGAGTTTGATGTGTCACATTGGTTATTCTAGGTGTTGTGGTGAAGGGATTTTGTGGATGCAGTTAACATCTGCCATCAGTTGATGTTAAGTAAAAGAGATTATTCATTTAAAATTTTTTTCAATTGATTAGAGAGAGAGAGAGAGAGAGAGAGAGAGGAGGAAGAGGAAAAGGGGAGAGAGAGAGAAGCATTAACTCATTTCACTTAGTTTTTCCATTTAGTTGTGTACTCACTGATTGCTTCTCATACATGTCCTGACTGAGGGTTGAACCCATGAACTCTGGCTCACCCTGTGGACACTTTACCTACTGAGCCACCTGACCAAGGTGAAGGAGATTATGCTTGATAATGTAGGTGGGCCTCATGCAATCAGTTTTAAGGTTTCTTTTAAGAAACCTTAAAAGCAAAACAGGTTTCTCAGAGAAAGAAGAAATTCTGCCACAAGACTCAGAAATCTCAACTCCTGCCTGAGATTTTGTACCCTACTGGCCTGCCTTATGGGTTTCAAACTTGCCAGCCCCAACAATAATATGAGCCAATTCCTTGACTATCTATCTATCTATCTATCTATCTATCTATCTATCTATCTATCTATCTATCTATCATCTATCTATCTATCATCTATCAGGTACAGGTTCAGGGCCCCTTACCGAAAGCCAGCCTCAAGTAGCCTGGTTGAACTTCAGGAAATCTGGCACCAGGGTAGTTCCTATAACTCTCCGCCTGAGCAATCCTGATCTATATCTTACCTCTGCCTGTCCTTGGGACTTTGTGCCAGTTAGTCACCTCCCCATCACTTGTCTGAACATTCTGTTACTTAGTCAGCACCGCCCCCTCTCCCACTGTTTAACCGGCACAGGTAACACAAGTTTTGCCCTGCAGCAGAAAATGCCACCAAACCCTGTCCTAGATCAGCTAAGGCTTCTCTTCCTCTGACTGCTGACGCCCTTAGGATCTCAGCTCATCTGTGCGCAGATGCATAAATAAATTTCTTATAAAACTTATCAGGCCTCGTGGTCTCTCCTTTGGTGACCTAACAATTTCTTTCTTCCTTTTTCTTTCTTTCTTTCTTTCTTTCTTTCTTTCTTTCTTTCTTTCTTTCTTTCTTTCTTTCTTTCTTTCTTTCTTTCTCTTTCTCTCTTTCTCTCTCTTTCTTTCTTTCTTTCTTTCTTTCTCTCTCTCTCTCTCCCTCCCTCCCTCCCTTTCCCCCCTTCCCTTCCTTCCTTCCTTCCTTCCTTCCTTCCTTCCTTCCTTCCTTCCTTCCTTCCTTCCTTCCTTCCTTCCTTCCTCTTTCTCTCTTTCTCTTTCTTTCTCTCTCTCTCCCTCCCTCCCTCCCTCCCTCCCTCCCTCCCTCCCTCCCTCTCTCCTTCCTTCCTTCCTTCCTTCCTTCCTTCCTTCCTTCCTTCCTTCCTTCCTTCCTCCCTCCCTCCCTCCCTCCCCCTCTTTCCTCCCTCCCCCCGCCTCCCTCCCTCCCTCCCTCCGTCCCTCCTTTCCTTCCTTCCTTCCTTCCTTCCTTCCTTCCTTCCTTCCTTCCTTCCTTCCTTCCTTCCTTCCTTCCTTCCTTCCTTCCTTCCCTCCCTCCTTCCTTTCATCTACACGTACTACATCCACTGCCAGTTCTGTTTCTTTAAAGAACACTGATTCATTAATTTTTCCTCCCATCCAAATGCACAGGGTCCCTATAAAAGTTTAAGCAGCTCTTTATTGGAAAATAGGACAGGGGTAGAAGATCTGTGGAGCAGCTACTCACCTCCCAGTGGGTGAGACCTCCTCAGGCGTTCAGGGCATGCCCCAGGCAGCCACGCTATGATTTCCAAATTCTTGCTCCTCATTTCAGGGCATCTTACCATTTGTTCCTGCATGGCCCCTGTCTTGCTGCTCTGCCTTATTATTTATTCCTTTTTATTCTCATTCCCTTTCCTTTCTCTCCCTTAGGAGATCTTTCAAACATACTTGATATGTATTCATTCATTTTGATTCATGTTGTAGATTATGTATTATATCATGTGCAATATTTTAATGTACATAAGTAAAATTGGGTTGTTCTTTTCTTTTTAAAGATGCAACAATATGTTTGCAATATCTCTTCCTGTTGGTCTGTGTACTTCTGATTTGCTGCTTCTAGCTGTAGAGTATTACATCTTGTGTATCCATCATATTTATTCCATCATTCCCCCAGAAATGGGCACAAATTGGCTCCAGCATGCCCCCTCCACAATCAATGCTGCAATAAACATCCTCATGAGGGTACCTTTGAGAATTTCTCTGTGATCCATACCCCAGAGCAGAGCTGCTGGCGCATAGAGTATCTGAATGCTTAATCTAACTAAGCACTCCCAGAATGGTCCCCAGGATGGCTGCCCCTGTCCTCACTCACTAGCACTGCACAATGGCTCCCCCACGCCCACGTCCCCATATCCTTGAAAACCGCAGGCATTATCCAGCTTTCTAATGTTTGCCAAGATGGTCAGTGTTAAATGATGAAGTTGTGGTTAATTTGCATTTATCTAATTACTAATCAACATGAGCATCCCTTTACATGCTTATTGCACCTTCAGGATTTCCTGGTTGGGAACTAACTATGGTTATTGATCATTTTCTTTTTGGGGCTTCAGACTTTTTCTTGTTGATTTATTGATTTATGAGAGTTTCTTAAATATTTTTGATGTTAGTCCCTTGTCAGTTTTAGACACTATCTCTACCCACTTTACTACCTGTCAGTTAACCTTTATTGTACAAAAATCTAGTTTCAATGTTATCAAATCCATTAATTTTTCATTTTATGCTTTTTAGATTTTGTTTAAGAAGTTCTTATCTAGCCATAGATAATACACATATTTTCTTCTGTTATTCATTTACATCATAGTTTTATCTCTCACAATTAGATATTTAATTTACTTGGTGTCTATCACAAAATTCCTGGGTTGGGTGAAGTTCTATCTTTCCGAATCTAGTGAGCCAATGTTCCCAACACTGTTATATTAACAGTCTGCTCCAGATTGATTTGTGGAGATAGAAAATTTCGTGTACCCTCAGGGCCCTATGTTAGCTTACTCTCTCTTCTTTGGACTGTGTTTATTCTTGCCTGTCCCATACTGTTTTTATTGCAATAGTTTGACACTAGTTAGCAGGGCAAGTCTTTCCACTTCTCATTTTCAAAGTTGGCTTAACTTTTCATAAGTTTTATTTGTCTATTTAATCTCTGGACCTTTCCTCAATTTTGCTGTGAACCAAAAACTACTCTAAAGATAATTAAAAATAATAAACCCATTATATCTTGGTATAAATAATATATCTTTATGAAGATAACTCTATTTTCCATAATAAAACAAAATAATAAAGAGTGGCATTGGCTTACATTAGAAAAATCTCTTTAATAGCAGATAACTACACCCTCATATCTGCTTTTACAATCTATTGTTAGTTGTTTTCATTGAAGTCTGTCAAGAAAATCTGGCCTCACTCAAATATGTAGCTGCAAAAGGTGGTGATATTTTAATAGTTTTTCAGATAATTGTGGATATTCTTTTCTGATATTACACCAAAACTTAATAAGAGGCAATTTCTTAAAGGTTAGTTGAGATATGGAATCAGAAACCATATGAATGCTTTTTTACTCTTTTATATTATATATTTTTAATTGATGATTTTAATTTGTGTTTACACAGATTCAAGTGTCCCACCGAATATAACTCCCCCACCCTCTTATTCCCCTTGCCCCCCATGACCCCTCCCCACAATGCCTTCCCCCCTTCCCTCCAAGATTTGCTGTCCTGTTCTCTACAACAGTGGTCCCCAACCTTTTTTGGGCCACGGACCGGTTTAATGTCAGAAAATATTTTCACGGACCAGCCTTTAGAGTGGGATGGATAAATGTATCATGTGACCGAGACAAGTATCAAGAGTAAGTCTTAGATGGATGTAACAGAGGGAATCTGGTCATTTAAAAAAAATAAAACATCGTTCAGACTTAAATATAAATAAAATGAAAATAATGTAAGTTTTTTATTCTTTCTCTGCGGACTGGTACCAAATGGCCCATGGACTGGTACTGGTCCGTGGCATGGGGGTTGAGGACCACTGCTCTATAATGCTGTGTTATATATATTTAATTTCATTAATATCTTTCTCTTCTCTAATCCCATCTTCTATATTACTTTCCCTCCAACTGCTTTCCCTCTGGTCTCTTTGATTCTGCCTCTGCCTCTGTTCTGTTCCTCAGTTCACATTGTTCATTGGATTCCTCAAATGAGTGAGGTCATGAGATATTTTTCTTTCTCTACCTGGCTTATTTCACTTAGCATGATAGTTTCCAGGTCCATCCATGTTTCATGAAAGGTAAGATTTTCTTCTTCCTCATGGCCGTGTAGTATTCCATTGTGTATATGTATCACTGCTTTTTAATCTATTTGTCCACTGAAGGACACTTGGGCTGTTTACAGATCTTGGCTATTGTAAACAATGCTGCAATAAACATGGGGGTGCATTTCTACTTTTGTTTTTTTTATTTTTATTTTATTTATTCATTTTTAGAGAGGGGAGAGAGAGAGACAGAGAAGAAGAGAGAGGAGAGAGAGACAGAGAGAGAGAAAGGGGGAGGAGCTGGAAGCATCAACTCCCATATGTGCCTTGACCAGGCAAGCCCAGGGTTTCGAACCGGCGACCTCAGCATTTCCAGGTCGACGCTTTATCTACTGTGCCACCACAGGTCAGGCCTTTTGAATCATTGATTTGGTATTCATAGGATGTATTCCTAAAAGTGGAATAGCTGGGTCAAAATGCAGTTCCATTTTTAATTTTTTGAGGAATCTCCATACTGTTTTCCACAGTGGCTGCACCGATCTGCATTTCCACCAACAGTGCAGGAGGGTTCCCTTTTCTCCACATCCTCGCCAGCACTTATTCTGTGTTGCTTTGTTGATGAGTGCCATTCTGACTGGTGTGAGGTGATATCTCATTGTGGTTTTAATTTTCATTTCTCTAATGATTAGTGATGTTGAACATTTTTTCATATGCCTATTGGCCATCTGTGTGTCCTCTTTGGAGAAGTGTCTATTCATTTCTTTTGCCATTTTTGATATGATTGTTTACCTCCTGGTGTTGAGTTTTACAACTTCTTTATAAATTTTGGTTATTAACCCCTTATTAGACGTATTGGCGAATATACTCTCCCATTGTGTGGCTTGTCTTTTTATTTTGTTAATGGTGTCTTTGCTGTGTAAAAGCTTTTTAGTTTCATATAGTCCCATTTGTTCATCCTGTCTTTTATTTCACTTGCCTGTGGAGATAAATTAGTAACTATATTGCTGCTTGAGATGTCGGAGAGCTTACTGCCTATGTTTTCTTCTAAGACGCTTATGATTTCATGACTTACATTTAAGTCTATTATCCATTTTGAGTTTATTTTTGTGAATGGTGGTCTAGTTTCATTTTTTTGCAGGTAGCCGTCCAATTTTCCCAACACCATTTGTTAAAGAGACTGTTGTTACTTCATTGTATGTGCTTACCTCCTTTGTCAAATATCAATTGTCCATATAGATGTGGGTTTATTTCTGGGTTCTCTGTTCTGTTCCATTGATCTATATGCCTGTTCTTATGCCAGTACCAAGCTGTTTTGAATACAATGGCCTTGTAGTATAACTTGATATCAGGAAGTTTGATACCCCCCACTTTATTCTTCTTTTTCAGGATTGCAGAGGCTATTCGTGTTCTTTTTTGGTTCCATATAAATTTTTGGAATATTTAGAATATTTGTTCTATAATTTTGAAGTATGTCATTGATATATCAATAGAAATTGCACTAAATTTATAGATTGCTTTGAATGATGTTTATTCTTCCTATCCATGAACATGGTATATGCTTCCACGTGTTTGTATATTCCTTGATTTCCTTTATCAATGTTTTATAATTTTCCAAGTGCAAGTCTTTAACCTCCTTGGTTAAATTTATTCCTAGGTACTTATTTGTTTTGTTGCAATAGTGAAGGGGATTGTTTTCTTAATTTCTCTTTCAGACAATTTATTGTTGGTGTATAAAAATGCCACTGATTTCTGAATATGGATTTTATATCCTGCCACCTTTCTGAATTAATTTATCAGGTCCAGTAGTTTTTGACTGCAACTTTAGGGTTTTCTATGTACAGTATCATATCATCAGCAAATAATGATAGTTTTATTTCTTCTTTTCCAACTTGGATGCCTTTTATCTCTTCTTCTTGTCTGTTTGCTATGGCTAGGACTTCCAGAACTATGTTGAATAAGAGTGATGAAAGGGGGTACCCCTGCCTTATTTCTGATCTTAAGAGGATTCCTTTTAATTTATGCCCATTGACTATGATATTGACTTTGGGTTTGTCATAAATGGTCTTTATCATGTTGAGGTATGATACCTGTATCCCCACTTTGCTGAGAGTTTTGATCAGAAATGGGTGCTGGATTTTATCAAATGCTTTTTCTGCATCTATTGATATTATCATGTGATTTTTATCCTTTCTTTTGTTTATGTTTTGAATCACATTGACTGATTTGTGAATATTGTACCAGCCTTGTCTACCTAGAATAAATCCCACCTGATCATGACGTATTTTTCAAGTATTGCTGGATCTGGTTTGTTAATATTTTCTTGAGAACTTTAGCATCTAAGTTCATTAGGAATATTGGTCTATAGTTTTCTTTCTTTATAGTGTCTTTGCCTGGTTTTGGAATTAGTATTATGCTTGCCTCATAAAAGAGTTTGGAAGTCTTCTCTCCTCTTGAATTTTTTGAAATAGCTTTAGAAGGCTAGGAGTTAGTTCTTCTTTCAATATTTGGTAAAATTCACCTGTGAAGCCATCTGGCCCAGAACTTTTGTTTATTGGGAGTTTTTTGATAACTGTTTCAATCTCATTTAATAAAATCGGTCTGTTTAGGTTTTCTGATTCTTCTATATTTATTTTTTTGTGTGGCAGAGATAGGGAGAGTTAGAGAGAGGGACAGATAGGGACAGACAGACAGGAAGGGAGAAAGATAAGAAACATCAATTCTTTGTTGCAGTTTCTTAGTTGTTCATTGATTGATTTCTCATATGTGCCTTGACTAGGGGGCTACAGCAGACCAAGTGACCCCTTGTTCGAGCCAGCGACCTTGGGCTCAAGCTGGTGAGCCTTTCAAACCAGATGAGCCCACACTCAGGCTGGCGACCTCAGGATCTCAAACCTGGGTCCTCCACATCCCAGTCCGATGCTCTATCCACTGTGCCACTGCCTGTTCAGGCATATATTGATATTTGAAAGATTATATGTTTCGAGGAATTTGTCCATTTTGCTAGGTTGTCTAATTTTATGGCATACAGTTTTTCATAGTATTTTCTTACAATCCTTTATATTTCTGCTGTGTCAGTTGTTAATTCTCCTCTCTCATTTCTAATTTTATTTATTTGAGTCCTCTCTCTTTTTTTCTTGGTGAGTCTTGTTAAAGGTTCATCTATCTTGTTTATCTTTTCAGAGAACCAGCTCTTAGTTTAATTGATCCTCTTCATTGTTTTTTTAGTCTCTATGTCATTTATTTCTGCTCTGATCTTTATTATTTCCTTCCTTATATTTCCTCTGGGTTTTACTTGCTGTTCTTTTTCTAGTTCTTTTAGATGCAGGGTTAGGTTGTTTATTTGAGCTTTTTCTAGCTTCTTAAGGTATGCCTGTAATGCTATGAACTTCCCTCTCAGGACTGCTTTTGCTGTGTCCCATAAATTTTGAGTTATTCTATGTTCGTTTTAATTTGTTTCAAGAAAATTTTTGATTTCTTCCTTGATCTCATTGTTAACTCACTCATTATTTAATAACATACTATTTAGTTTCCAAGCATTTAAGTGTTTTTTCTATTGTAGTTGATTTCTAGTTTCATGCCATTGTGATCCAAAGAGATGCTTGATATGAATTCAATCTTCTTAAATTTGTTGAGACTCGTTTTGTGTCCTAGCATGTGGTCTATCCTAGAGAATGTACCATTAGCTCTTGAAAAAAATGTATATTCTGTTGCTTTAGGGTGAAAGGTTCTGAAGATATCTATTAAATCCAGTTGATACAGTGTGTCCTTTAATTCTGCTGTTTCTTTGTTAATTTTCTTCTTGAGGATCTATCCAGTGATGTTAGTGGGTATTAAAATCCCCTACTATTATAATATTGCTGTTGATCTCACCCTTTATGCCCATCAAAATCTGCTTTATATATTTTTGTGGTCTTATATTAGGTGCATGGATATTTATAATGGTTATCTCTTCCTGTTGGATTACTTTCTTTATTATTATCTAGTGACCTCCTTTATCCCTTACTATAGCCTTTGTTTTAAAGTCTATTTTGTCAGATATAAGCATTGCTACTCCAGCTTTTTTTTCATTTCCATTTGCATAAAATATTTTTTTTGATCCCTTTACCGTCAGTCTATATATATCTTTTGAGGTGTGTCTCTTGTAAACAGCATAAACAGGTCCTGTTTTCTTATCCACACAGCTACCCTATGTTTTTTGATTGGAGCATTTAATCCATTTACATTTAAGTTTATTATAGTTATCTATTGCAATTTTATTCTTTAAATCTACATTTCTCTTTTACTAGATTTTTCCTCCCTTTGTTCAGGCCCCTTAACATTTCTTGTAGCATTGGTTTAATTGTAATAAATTCCTTTAGTTTTTTTTTGTTTGTTTGTTTTTGTCTGGGAAGCTATTTATTTCTCCTTCAATTTTATTTTATTTTTTTAAAAATTTTTAAAAGACTTTATTCATTTTAGACAGGAGAGAGAGAGAGAATAAGAGAGAGAGAGAGAGAGAGAGAGAGAGAGAGAGAGAGAGAAAGGAGGAGCAGGAAGCATCAACTCCCATATGTGCCTTGACCAGGCAAGCCCAGGGTTTTGAACCAGTGACCTCAGCATTCCAGGTTGACCATTTATCCACTGCGCCACCACAAGTCAGGCCTCTCCTTCAATTTTAAATGATAGTCTTGCTGGATAGAGAAGTTTTGGTTGTAGGCTCTTGTTTTGCATTACTTTGAATATTTTTTGCCATTCCCTTCTGGCCTCTAATGTTTCGGTTGAGAAGTCAGATGTCATCCTTATGAGGACTCCTCTGTAGGGAATAGACTGCTTTTCTTTTACAGCTTTTAGTATTCTTTCTTTATCTCTTAATTTTTGTATTTTAATTTTGGTGTTGGCCTCTTTGGTTTCATCCTTAATGGAACTCTCTGTGCTTCTTGAACTTGTGTGACTTTTTCTTTCATCAATTTAGGGAAGTTTTCAGCTATGATTTCTTCAGTCAGATTCTCTATTCCTTGTTCTTTCTCTTCTCCTTCAGGAACCCCTATGATGAAGATGTTATTTCTCTTCATGTTGTCACCGAGCTCTCTTAGAGTTTCCTCAGGCTTTTTTTTGGCTTTTCAATTTTTTTAAATTATTTTATTGCCTTTTAATTTATTTTTTATTAATTTTTACTTTTTTATTTTTAATTAATTTTAATGGGGTGACATTGATTAATCAGAGTACATAGATTTAGAGAAAACATCTCCAGGTTCCTCAGACTTTTTGAGTTTCTTTTCTTATTGCTTTTCTGCTTCCATGCTTTTGTTTATATTGTCCTCTAACTCGCTGATTTTATTTATTTATTTATTTTTATTTTTTGTGTTTTTCTGAAGCTGGAAACGGGGAGAGACAGTCAGACAGACTCCCGCATGCGCCCCACCGGGATCCACCCGGCACGCCCACCAGGAGCGACACTCTGCCCACCAGGGAGTGATGCTCTGCCCCTCCGGGGCGTCGCTCTGCCACGACCAGAGCCACTCTAGCGCCTGGGGCAGAGGCCAAGGAGCCATCCCCAGCACCCAGGCCATCTTTGCTCCAATGGAGCCTTGGCTGTGGGAGGGGAAGAGAGAGACAGAGAGGAAGGAGGGGAGGGGGGTGGAGAAGCAAATGGGCGCTTCTCCTATGTGCCCTGGCCAGGAATCGAACCCGGGTCCCCCGCACGCCAGGCCGACGCTCTACCGCTGAGCCAACCGGCCAGGGCGCTGATTTGATTTAGCTTCATCCATCTTGATTTTAATTCCTTCTAGGGTGGTCTTTATTTCTGATATTGTATTTGTCATTTCTGACTGATTCTTTTTTATTATTTCAATGTCTTTTTTATACTTTCTATCTCTTTATTTAGGTGCTCATTATGTCTGTCCATTGTTGCTGTAAGATCTTTGAGCATCTTAACAATCATTATTTTAAACTCTGCATTCGGTAATTTGGTTATTTCCATCTAATTCAGATATTTTTCTGGGGATTTCTCTTGTTGATTCATTTGGATTGCATTTCTCTGCCTTTCCATTTTGTCTGTGTATAAGGAGGTGTGGCCATAGGAGTTCAATGGGTGTGACCTCTGTCTTACCTAGGTGTGTTCTGTCTGTAGGCCCACCACCTCCTCTGCTGTTGCCCTGGGCATTTGAGCACGGGTGTTACTGACTGCGGCCCACTGCAGCAGTCGCTGCAGCTTCCGCCTTGCCTCTGAGGGCAGAACTTGCTTGCTTGTGTGCCTGGACTGCAAGCCCTGGCCAGCCTCCACCTTTGCCCTACCCCCACAGGTGAGACTGCATTCACATGTTTGGGCTTCAAGCCTTGGCAAGCCCCTGACTTTCACCCTGCCCCCGTGGACGAAACTGCGCTTGCGCGACTGGGCTGCAGCCAGAGCTGCGCCAGCCCCCGTGTTTGGCCCCTTCCGATGAGACCATGCTCTGCGTTTCGCTGCTACCCGACCTCTGGTTAGCACTCAGCAGTGTGGGGGTGGCGATGCAGGTCAGATCTTAGCACTCCATACTGTATCCTTGATGGCTCCCTGCTTCTAAGCAAGTCTTTACCCTGACTGAAGCAGGAGAGCTTCTGTTTGTCTGATGACCTGCTTTTCTTTGCTGGTATTGCTGGTTCCAGGAAAAATACTCACTGTAGATTTGGGAAGTGACTCAGCCCAGGGGTTAGGGTGGCTGTTCTTCAAAGCATTTCTCCGTATGCATCCTAGATTACACTCTCTTCCTGCTCCTCTAGTCCTCTCAGCTCTCCCCACCCCCAGGAGCCCTGGGTGAGTAGTTGTGAAAGAGGTTTTCTGCGCAGTCCCTTTAAGACAAATCCTGGGTCTGAGTAATCTGTCTTTTTTGCAAACAGTATCCTGGCTTGTTCACAGCTAAATACTGTCTGTATGCCTCTTCTAGGCTCTGGGGTTGCAGGCTGGGGCTTTGTTCCTGGGGCCCAGGGCCCTTTCCTCTCTGCTAAATTCCCTTCTCACCATGCGAGTCCTTCCAGGCTGCGTTCACTCCAGGGAGCTGGGCAGCTCTCTCCGTGTTTCTGCTTTTCCTACCAGTCTCAATGTGGCTTCTTCAGTGATCCTTGGTTAAAGAGTCCTCTTAGTTTAGTCCAAAGTTGATTTTTCCAGATGATGGTTCTTAAAATTAAGTTGTAATCCACTTTGGTTCTGGGAGGTGGAAGTTGGTACATCTGCCTACTCCATTGCCATTTTGTCCCTTGCCTACATTTTATATTTAAATGTACTGTTCTGTCTTGTACTTTGAGTGAATCTTTTACTTATGCATAATATTATAACATCATTCATTGACCATTTGGATATTGAGTTATGTAGATATTATAAATAAACACATTTTACTATAAAATATCAGGGGATCACATTCATTAATACCACTAATATAATTTGAAAAGCCTTTAGGTCAGGGGTCAGGAACCTATGGCTTGCGAGCCAGATGTGGCTCTTTTGATGGCTGCATCTGGCTCGCAGACAAATCTTTAATAAAAAAAATAATAATGTTAAAAATAGAAAACATTCTCATGTATTACAATCCATTCATTTCCTACCACTCATGTTTATGGTTGTGGATGGCTGGAGCCAATCATAGCTGTCCTCTGGGACAACACCAAATTTTTATTGGATAATGCATAATGTACACGGGTCATTGTGTGGCTCTCATGGAATTACATTTTCAAATATGTGTCATTCATGGCTCTCTCAGCCGAAAAGGTTCCCAACCCCTGCTTTAGGTATTGGGAAGTTGTTAAGTTCAGGGTGATGAATACAGGTTTTTTTAAGATTTCAGTTCTTTCACGTAAAGTTGAATTTTATCATCAGCAACAAATGATATTGTCCTTAAAGTGAAAGGCTTGTTTCATTCATTTTTGAGAAAATGTCTCCCAGATAGTCAAGTCTAAATAACCAGGTTTATCGGTCAGTATTTATTTCAAATAGTAATTGTTCTGTTGAAAAGGTGGCTACTTTAGCTCACAACTCAAACAACTGTACAGGGGCTTTTTTTCAAGATAAAGTTCATACTTCAATATGTAGCTGAAGAGTTTCAGGTACATATCTCATATAGAATATTAAAAAAGATGTTTATAAGAGTTGAGATTTAATAAAATGAATATGTTTAATACTATTTTCTGCTTTAAGGACATTCTTAGGTAATAATGGCAATATTTTTTCTTCCTATAAGTAAATGATAGTGAAAATACACAGTGAATAAAACAAATTATTTCTAACAAGCATTATAATAAAAATAGTTTTGACCTTGCAGAATTGCTGAAAGGGTTTCAGGGACTCTCAAGAGTTTGAGCACTCCTTGGGAGTAGAATTACTGGATATTAGGCATTCATATAGCCAAATTTCCCAGGTAATGTCAAATTATTTATATTTTCCAAAATAATTATAACAATTTCCATTACTACCAAGGATTCTCATTTCTCTGCATTCTCATTATACTTGATTTGACTACATTTTTCTTTTTTGGTCAATGTGGTGACTATGCATCAATACCTCTTTGTTTTTTAATTTGCAATGCTCTGTCCAGCATCTTTCCTTATCTTTATTGGCTGTTTGTGTTTCTTTTTTCATCAGTATTTGTTTTGTCCAGTTTGTTTGTTGATTTTTTGGGGGGTCTGTAAGCATTCTTTGTATAATATTGTATGAATTCCTCCATCTTTTTTTTTTTTCCAGAGCACTTCCCCTTTAATTTCGTTTCCCTCTCCTTTTATCTTGGGATCTGTCACCCTTATCTAAAGAAAATACACATTTTCAGGAGTTGTTTTTCAGTCTTGTAGAGTCTGTAGTTGGTATTGTTAAACAATTCCCATTTTTCTCCTCTCTCACCCACTGCACCCACTGCCGCACTACACTGGATTGTGGTCTCAATGGCTGAAAGCTCTCCAGAGGATGGAGGGAGAATTAACTATGCACCTACATGATTTTTGTTTCAGGGTTTTTTTTCTCCAAGACCAAGATGATAATAGTCATCATGAATGAGGGAGAGACATGGAGAGAGAAAGGGAGATAAAGGAGAGCTTTTGATGGAAGAAGGGAGACAAAAGAGATTTTCAGAGACTAAGGAAGGGGAGATGGTTAGTGGACCCTGCTAGTAAGAGCAAGCCCCTCCAACTATAGTGGCTCTCTGGAGATAGGCCATCATCTTAGGATCGAGGTGTTCTGAGCCTCAGCAAAGACTCCCATGCTACAAGGACAGTATATGAGAAGCAAAACTCAGCTCTCCAAGAGTCCAGCATAACTGCGGACAATGTGGATGCCAGCACTGACCATTACTGAGTGAACACAGTGGCCCTTGCACTGTCTCCAGGCATCTCCTGAAACTGAGCTCTCTGAACTGATGCTAGGGATAGAGTGGGGGTAAAATAGAGGGGCACCGTCTCCCATCCTGGAAGGATGAGCACTCAAAATCAGATTTAAAGAGAATAAAGGAGTGGGTATTTCTTATGTACAAGTTTGGGGAATAATATTTATAATTGTTAAAATTATAGGTCTGATTTTATTTCTTATGAATAAATAAGGTTGGCGTCATAATGCTGAAAACTCTCACTTCTTTTCTGGCCCTGATATAAATTTCCTAACTTTCTGTGTTGACAAATAATAACAGGTGTTGGTCAAATAAGTTTATAAATATGATATATATGTTTGCTCACTTATAGTTTGCATTGGGTGTGGGGGACAGGCTGTAAGCAGGCAGAGTGGTTATAGCCTAAGGCTTGGTTTTAAGAGTAAGCTTTTGCCCACAACCTTGACTGATTGCATTATGTAGGGTGGTGCACTCTCATGAGGAATCCCATTATGCCTCAGATAAGTGACTTTGTATCAGAGACTTCCTTGTTTGTATATTGGATTAAGGGTTTTGATTTCTATACTATAAAGTGGGGCAGACAGGGAGCTTGCTCTCTCTCAGTTCCTGAGATTAGCATTAGAGAGGAGAGCAGAGAAAGGCCACGTGGAGGAAGCCAGGAGAAGCAGCCAAGATGGTGGAGTGCTGAGGGAGAAGCCAGTTTGTGCAGAGAAAAGGAGATGAGGAAGAAAGGAGAATGAGGCTGGTGAGGTAGACACCTTTGATTCTAGGAAACTCGGATAAGTCAGTAGCTTTGTGAGCACTGAGTGAGTGGGTTTTGGAGCCCAGTGTGTGTTTTTACTTGCCCGCCAGGTGCAAGCGAGGATTAAAGGTAATGGCCCACCAGTTTTTGGCTCTGTTGTTTCTTTACCAACTGTCCGAATCCAATGCGAACCTGCATGGGCCAGGTAGCTGTGATGGTGGCCGTGGCTACTGGCTTTAAAACAAATAATAACAGGTCCTAGCCAAAATTAATCAGTAAATTTGTAGATATGTATGGGGCCCAGAAATCTGTATTTTAATAAGTCTCCAAGTGATTCTGATGCAAGTGCCTATGTTTTATTTGCTAGATTTTCCCCTAGTGGTTGGTGCGGAAAAGAGCTTCTTTTGGTCCTGCTCAGTATCTGTTGTGCAAAGTTGTTGCCAGTATTAAAGAAAGTGCTTGCAAAGTGCCCAGAATAAAGTAGAGACAATTAGTATTCTATTCTGTTAAGATGATTGTTCGGGGAGATGATGCCTCGGTTTAGTCTGAAAGGTTGAGTAGAAGTTGGCTAAAAAATGGTGGAAAAGAGTTTCAGACAGAGGAAGCTCAGCACACTCACGAGAGCATGACCCATTCAGGGTGGGGCAGGTAATTACACATGGAGGCTGCTGGAGAGGTAGGTGGGCCAGGATGGAGTCTTTGTATGCTGCAGGTTTTCAATGGGAAAGGGCATGTCTAGCCAGTGGATTGGAAGGGAGAGGGATTGGAACTGGGGAGACCAGTGAGGGGCTGTTCTGACAGTTTAAGCCCCTCTCCCTGCCAGGGCAGTGCTGTGTGAGGCTGTCCCTTGCAATTTTGGATTCAAGCTTTAGTTGTTGCCTACCTTTAAGCAGCGTCTGGTGTGTCATCTCTGTGATTACAGTAATCAGTTATGACCACAGTGACAGTGTCCAGTGCGTTAGGAAGCTGCCATGCATTATCAAGTCAAAAAAACAGTCCAAACCATCCCCATGGGCCCTGGAACCCAAGGCCACCTCAAAGAGATCTGCAGCAGGCAAGTTACTCTCTGTGCCTCTCTTTCTTAGGTAGGTGACCCCAGGGTGAATTCAACATCCTTGTCTTGGGGCTAATCATCCAGTCACAAGGTAGCAGTTGTCTCCCTACCTCACTCAGAATATAACCTGCCAGGGGAAAAAAAGACAAAACAAAAGTCAGCTTCCTAAACCCACTGCCTTTCTTCCCCAGAAATGTGAGGTTTTGCTTTAGATTTCACACCCTCAGCTCCTTTATGCCACCTGGCTTCCGGCCTCTGATTCTTGTCTCTGTTATTTAATTGTGATCCCAGCCTCTAGAATAGCCAGGTGGGGGCAAGGGATAGGGGGGCGGTGGAGCACATCTCATACTTGCTGAAGTCTTTGTTGGCTGGCTGAGCAGCCTGGAGGAAGTTGTCCAAGGCCTGGGGAGGGCTCGTCTTTCAGCTCACTTCACCCTTCCCATCCGCCTCCTGAGGGTCAGCTTCCTTTTGCTTGGCTCCGCCCCACAGCTCAGGAAGGAGCTCAAGTCACGGGCAGGTAAAAATAGAAACACTCTCCTTTGGCCCTCTAGCTAATATTCTGTCTGCCTGATCTCATTTTCCATTCGCTCCTCAAACTTCTGTCATCATCACCCTCTGTGTCCTCTACTCTGTTGCAAGGACCCTCAGCAAGGTCAGCGTGGCTACTGCTGAGTCTCCTCTTTGCTTTCTCATCATTAGCATAGAGTTGGTATAAGGGCCACTTTGCTCTCAGACTTCCCTCTAGTGGGGAGAAAACACAGCACTGATTTTCCTCCTAATTCAGATCTTTGTGTTCTATTCTTTTCCCACATGAGTTCTTCTGTCTGCTTCCTAAACCTTGGGGTTCCTTAGCATCCCAGCCTCAGCCCTTTCTCTTCTCACTTCCCACCCTTCCTGAGGGATTATCTGTGACCCACATGCTGAGGACACACAAAGCTCCCTTTCCTACCCCCAGACCAATCAGCTGCTCCCAGACTCTCCACCTGGCACCTGGCTGCTTCACGAGAGACCCAGAGAGGTGATCAAAACAACCTTCGCATCTTATCTCGGGAAGAGTCTATTTCCTGAGACCACTCCGGGCACCAACACTGTAGCAGTCAGGACTCAGTATTTATTGGAGTAAATTTAATATAGGATGTTGGTGAAAAGGCGTTAGAGGACTGAGGAAGCAAAGAGGAAGCAGTGAACAAGGGAAGAGGGTGGGCCTAGAGAGCCCAGACACTCTGAGGGGCTCTGCATTGTTGAGTTTCAGACCACGAATAGAGAGCACAGACCGTCTTGTGCTGGAACCTCAGGAGTTTGGAGAAGAACCCACAGAGCTGGGAGTCAGGGCTCGGAGGAGGGGTACTGACTGCCTGGCGCTATTATGAAGGGGCTACATCCGGCTGGTTCTCGGAGCTAGGGAAACATCCTCACCTACTGCTGGAGCCAGGGTACAGGTCCCTCATGGGGCAGCCTTGGTGGGAAGCGAGCCACGCAGAAAGGGCCTGTCCTTTTCCCTCCTCTCGTCACCTTTCAACTGGTGTCCTATCAACGAGCCCTCTGGAAGCAGAGAACATGGTCCTTAAAACTCAGAAGGATGAACTGGAGCCGAATCAGTCATTAGCATGAAATCATTCACCCCACACCTGCCCCTCCCACCGTGCTCCTTGTCCCAGGGAATGATTATGTCTTCATGCTCTAAGGCAGCACAGGGGGGCCCGCCCGGACTCTGTCTTCTCTCATATCCCACAGTGGATCAGGTAAGCCACCTAAATCACATTTTAAAGTTGCTCCTTCCTTCCTGTCCCCAGTGTCTCCATTTAGGTGGACCCTTACCATCATTAGACTAAACAACCATTGCAATGGCCCTCCCTCTGGTCCCTTTGACTCTCTCTTGTTTCCTCCAGGCCATCCACCCCTTACCCAAAGTGGTCTTTCTAAAATGTCAATTTGATTATATCGCTCTACTGTTGCATACTCATTGATGGCTCTTCTCTGTGACATGGGAAATTGCAAGGATCCAGGAATGGCATTCCAACTTTTTTATCACCTTGTCTCTATTTTCCTCCTCAGAATCATCATTGTCTGCCTTGCACTCCATACTTCATTGTCTACCGTGCACCCCATGTGGACACACGGGTGAGTCCATGGACTGTTCTTTCACTTCACCATCCACGTCTCTCTGAAATGCCTTCTTGCCATCCTATAGGCCGGCTGCCTGGCAAACTCCTTCTTGTGTCTTAAATCCAGCTGCTATTGCTTTTACTGAGAAGCCCTCCCTCATTTCCCCAGGGTAAGTGAATCACTCATTTCTTTGTGGCCCAACCATGGCTTGTCTCTATCATATTATTTATCACACTGAATTGCACATTCTCATTGGTAAATCTGTCTCACAATATGAATTAGGGTTAGGCTTAGCAGCAAGTGACAGGAAATCCAATATGACAGTGGTATAAACAGTCAAATATAAATGAGCAGTCCTGGAGTGGCATGGCTGCTTCAGCCTTTTCCTGGTGGATTCATCTCCCTTAACACACAGCTTCCTTTCCTGGGCCAGGCAGCTATTTTAGCTCAGCCCACTGGATTCCCATTTCAACCAGCAGGAAGGAGAGAAAGGAGAGTGGAGGACACACATTCTCAGTCCTTAGGCCACCTTCACAGATCACGAGCTTCTGAGAACCAGGTTGAAATAGCTTCTTAGGGTTGCCATAACAAATGACCACAAACTGTTGGCTTAAAATACAGAAATTTTTTCTGTCACAGGTCTGGAGGCCAGAAGTCTGAAATCTAGGTGTTGGCAGAAACTCACTCCCTCTGAAGGCTCGATGGATCTCTTCCATGCCTTTCTCCTCGAGTCTAGTGGTCACTGACAGTCTTTGGCATTCTTGGCTTATGGGCACATCAGTCCAATCTCTGCATCCATCTTCACATAGCCTTCCCCTCTTTGTGTCTTCACATGGTCTTCTTGTAAGGACAGGCATAGGAGTCAGGGCCCATTCTACTTCAGCATGACCTCATCTCAAGTAATTACTTCTGGGAAAACCTGATATCCAAATAAGGTCACATTTTGAGGTTCCTGGTGGACATGGATTTTGGAGGGACACTATTCAGCCCAGTACAAGGGTCTCACCTCTTCATCTTGTTAACATGAGGCAAAACATCCGGCACATAGTGAGAGCTTCACAAATTTTTCAGCACTGACTACACCTGATTACTGACTTCCAGTGTGTTTGGCTACTGTTCAATTAACATTCACTGATTTCCCTTTCCGCAGGGCTGGTTAATAATTTTGTGACATTTTCTCACGAAAAATTAGAACCAAATCAGTGTGGGATGACTTCCTGGTGGTATTCAGATTCATTTAAAATGCATCTTTTCTTTTTTTTTCCAAAATAAGACATGGACATAGTTTAAAAGAGAAATAATACTTTAAACAATTAGAAGAATTAATCACAGAACACAGCAGTCTCCTTCCCATTTCTCAGTCCTGCCTTCCAGCCCCTTGATTCTTCTGGCTGTGTCTTGTGGCGTTCAACTCCATGTTTCTAAGCAACTCTTGTATAGTATCAATTGTAGGCACTGTCACAGGTTTGTCAGTGCCTCACCCATGTGCCTTGGGGCTTGCTGTCCTGCTTATAGTGGTCAGTGTGGGGGGTGCCTGAAGACTTTCTGTAAAGGCTGCGCACAGGGCAGGCTGGAAGTGCAGAGGAATTCCCCTGGACGAATCTCCTGACCTGATGGGACTGGCTGTATAAACCCGCTCACTCCCTCCTGCTGATGGACTAACTCTGAGGCCTGCACTGCACCAGTCCCCAGAGATTTCCCATGCAATTAAGATCTAGTTGCTCCGAGTGGGTTCTGATTGATCATGCACCCTTATTGGTATACCTGCCCTTCTCTCCACACCTCTATGGTATTTTCTGCATCTCCCAGTAAGTTTTTAAATACACACACACACACACACACACTTTTTATTGTGGTAAAATATACATAACAAAATTTATCATTTTCACTGGTTTTAAGTGTACAATTTAGCAGCAATTAGTACATTCACATTGTAGTATAGCCATCTCCACTACCCATTTCTAGGACTTTTCATCTTCTCAAACAAAAACTCAATACCCATTGAACAATAGTTCTCTATTTACACCCTTCCCTCAGCCCCTTGGTAACCACTCCAAATAAACTTTGCACTAACCCTTGTGCTAGGGCCTGCTTCTGGGGAATCAAGCTAAGATGACCATTAACTATTGGTTTCCCGTCACGGGAATTCATTTATCATTTTACTCAGCTTAATTAACTATCTACTATGTGGCAAGCACTATTCCATATGTTTACATTACATGTGGTTATGAAATGTTATAAGGAAAATAAATCAGAGTAAGATGATAAGAGTCCTATAGATTGGGAGAGTATTACTATAAATATCTTGGTCAAAATAAGTGGCATTGGAGTAGAGACTTAAATAAAATAAGGAAATGGGCCATGTCCCATCTGAAGGATTGCTAGGGCAAGAGCTCAGGGGTAGGAATAAAATTGGTTGAGGATTTAAATGTCTTACTCCTTCTACAGGCATGCACACATGCTTCTTTAATCTTCTCAATATAGTTTTATCACAGAGTTTGGACAAAGTAGTCGTTGGTTGTTATATTATTAGTATTATGCACATATTGTTCACTGATAAGCCATGTACTATACTATCTTATCGTATATTGTACTCTTATACAGCCTTTTTTTTTTTCTAAAGTTATTTTTTTTTTGACTAAAAGAAAGATCAGAACCATCAAGTTTCTTTTCTTTTCTTTTTTTTATTAAATTACTTCTACTTTTATTCTTGGATAGCTTCCTCCTGAAGCTTTTTGTTTTTCTGCTTTCTTCTTAAGGCATGGCACATGGCCGTCAGCTCTGGCTTCTTTTCACTTTCTCTGACGTGCCCGGGTCTTCCTTGACTCAGTTCTTCTTTTCTTGGTTTTCTTTCTCTTAGTTGTATGTATGTATGTATGTATGTATGTGTTTATTCGTTGTTGAAACAAATCTTCGAGGAGCACATAGCAATCCATATGCTAAAGCTCTGACCCGGATGTGGTGGTGTTTGGAGGTGGGAGCCTTCGGGAAGTAATTAAGTTTAAGTCAAGTCATAAGGGGGAGTCCCTATGATGGGATCAGTGCCTTTGTAAGAAGAAGTACCAGAGAACTTTCTAGCTTTTCCTCATTGTCTTTGTGGATTTACTCCTTTGTTATTTTTACTCTAACATGACTGCCATTTCAAGAGGGAACAGACATACATGTGTATGCTCATTCCACATGTTTAGCTGAAGATTCCCTTCCTGTGCTGTCTGGTTTGCACCAGCAGTTGGTGCTACTGTTATCATTTACCCTTCGGGATGCCCTCCTGCAGAATGCCTTCTGGGATGCTAGCAATAGCAGAAACAAGTCGATGTTTAAGAGCATGAGCCCTAGGCTAGGCTACTGCATTGGAATATTCTACTATGTATTAGTTATGTGTCTTTGGACAAGTCACATCTTTATGTCTAAGCTTCCTCACGTGTGAAATGGGGACTATACTAGTACTTACCTCAGAGGTAAATAAGATAACACTTGTAAAACACTTTGCTATTTTGAGCACGATTGGTATTATTAATACAAAGAACATATCAACATATTTCTCAGGGACAAGAACATCTCTGCAAGTATTGTCATCTTTGCAGCTGAGATGAGACCAGATAAGAGACCCAATTATTATAGAAAAAGTCCCTAATAATTTCACCTAAGTAAGTTATTTATTAAGTCATTTATTTAGAATTATTTTATTATTTATTTTATTTTTTTCTTCATTGTTATTTTTTTTTAACTTATCTAGTTATTTATTAAGCACCTACTATATAGCCAGCACTATGTACCTAAGCTCTACAGGGAACACAGAAGCACAAAGGTAGAGACTGTTATTTTTTTTTTTTGCAAGGAATTTTTTAAATTGAATTTATTGGAGTGACATTCGTTAATAAAATTATATAAGTTTCAGGTGTACAGTTCCATAGTTCTATAATGCATAATTTGTCTATTGTATTGCATTCCCCACCCTAAGTCAAATCTCCTTTTATCACCATTTATCCCCCCATACCCTCTTCTACCTCCCCCCCACCAGCCCTCTCCTTCTGGAATCACCATGCTGTTGTGTGTCTATGACCCCCCCCCCCCCCCTTAATTGGGAGCTTATAGTTCAGCCTGGGAAACAACTAAGGAACGGCAAACACTGAGTTGTGAGTTACTGACTGAAGATGAGCAGGGAGATTTGAGGGCTAGCTAGGGATGGTGTGGCTTGGTGGAAGAGGTGGAGTCATCTGGGAGCGGAGGATGAGGCAGTCCCAAATACACCAAAGGAAGGAAAGGCTTCTCAGGTGACAGAAGCAGCAGGAGACACTTGGTGTTTGCGGATCACTGAAGTGGCGGAGGTTGGGTTGATGTGCATTCAGATTGTGAATAGCTTGCAGAGAGAGGCAGACAAGCCGCGGTTAAGGGGCACACCTGGATTTCTGAGCAGAAGGGTGGCACAGCAACCGTAGCGTCGCAGGCCCCTGGGGCTGTTCTCCAGCTTCCATTCCTCCCCGCCCCCCCAAGGCGAATGAGAACTCAAAATTTCCAAACTCGCCTAAGAAGCTGAGTGATGGGACAGATAAAACATTGATATGGGTCATAAATATTGTAGGAGCGAATGCACCAGATACACTTAAGGATGAAGTTCAGGGAGAAGCCTATTGCAGCAGAGGGAAGCAGCTCCCGCAGGGCGAGGGAGGGAGGCGGCAGGGGGCCGGACGCCCATTGGCGGCTCGTGGTTCCGCTCCGCTCCCGCTCCCGGGGCTTGGGGTTTCTGAATCCTTAGTTGCTGCTGCTCAGGGACATCCTAACGGAACAGGATTGCGAGTATCCACTCGGTGAGGGTGGAGGCTGCAGTCCCGCTCAGCCCGAGCTGCTGTCCTGCGTCTCCTCCAGCCCCTGGAGGGGAGATATGCGGGCGTGGCTGAGCAACGCTGAGGCCTCCTCCAGCCCCTGTAGGCGAGATATGCGGGCGTGGCTGAGCACAGCTGAGGCCTCCTCCAGCCCCTGTAGGGGAGATATGCGGGCGTGGCTGAGCACAGCTGAGGCCTCCTCCAGCCCCTGTAGGGGAGATATGCAGGCATGGCTGAGCAACGCTGAGGCCTCCTCCAGCCCCTGTAGGGGAGATACGCGGGCGTGGCTGAGCAAAGCTGAGGCCTCGTCTGAGCTCACTGATCCTTGTTCACAGCAGACAGTTGTCCTTTTCTACAAGTCCTGCGAACTCTTCCTCACGAGGCCTCTCCACAGGGCCTTTTGTTCTATGCTGTAAGTGGTGTCCAAAAGTCCCTGGGACCCTCTGTGGTCCCCTAGAGGTCAGTGTTCCTGCACTCCGAGTCATTGCTCTGTTTCCTCTTTGATCCGCCTGCCTCTCAGAGAACTGGCAGAAAGATCTTCCACTGCTGAGAGGTGGCGATGAGTCCTTGAACAGTCGTCCCCCTGTATCCACAGATAGTCCCGAACCCTGGATATACTGTTTAACTTATAAATTAGACAATTTCATAGATGGGAGATTTGTTTTTACTGTAGATCTTAGTAAAGTCAGCATATGACTTTTTCTCTTTCCTTATTAATTGAGAACTTTCAAACTTTTCACTTAAAGGAAGCACTTTGCAGCTTCTATTTGGCATATTCAAATTACCAGCATCACTACTCTTGTGCTTTGGGGCCATTTTGTAAAATTAATGTCACGTGAACACAAGCACTTGAATCCAAACACTGTGACAGTTGATCTGATACCAAGACAGCGACTCAGTGACCAACGGGCGGGGCGGGTCTGCAGTGTGCAGACAACGGGCAGAGACACGACTCATGTCCCAGGCGGAACAGAGAGGGATCACGTGGGACTTCATCACACTACTCAGAACCGCACACAATTTAAAACTTATTAAATGTTTATTTCTGGAACTTACCACTGACTATTTTCAGAGCCCTGTTGATGAAGGGTGACAGAACCCAAGGAAAGGGAAACTGTGGAGAAAGGGGGGACTTACTGTATCTAAACACCTGCTGACTAACTGCTTTCTGAGAAGGAGCTCAGCCCAGGGAAAGGAAAGAGTCAGTCTGCAAACTAACTCACAAGGAGGAAGCTCTCTTCATCTCAAGCGGTTTCTCATCAGCCTGTCTCTGGCAGGTAGTTCAGTTTAGGTTGGCTCTGGCTTTGGCTGGGTCTCCGGGAGGTGGGTATGTGGGGTGAGGAAATCGGTCAGAGCAACTGTGGCGGGGGTTGGAGTGAGAGAAGTCCTGCCCAGCGGTGTGTTGATAAATGTTTAACAACCAGTGCTCGCGGGTGGTAGGGAAGGCACCTTGAGTGGCAATACCTGCTGGTTCCTGTGGTGTCAATACTTTCACCAGGACACATTCGATGCTGCCAATAGGATGTCAAGCAGCTAGCGCAGCTCTGAGAGCTTCGCAAGGACTCGCACAGCGGCGGCTGTCTTCTCCAGCATGTCACTGGTCTCGTGGTCTCTGGAAGCTCAGAAACACAAGTAGCCACCATGCCTTTTAGCATCGGTGAAAATGAAATTGGGTATCTTTCCTCCCTGTGCCTCAGGTGGCCGGGAGTCTGGGCTTCTTTTGTTCCAGGGTGGGCCACCAATGTAGAAGTTAGGACCTGGAAAGTCACATGGAATGTTAGAGAGTTCCTGTGGGTTCCATGACTGGTGGGTGGCGCTACCTGATGGCACGGCGTGGTCATAGGTGGGAAAAGGGGAAGGGCAGGCGGGGAACCATGCAGTCACCTCAGAGACAGAGGGACTGATCTGCCAGCCCCTGACCCTGGCTGCGCTTCTTCAGAATCACCCACGCAAGTCCTCAGTGGTGTGTGATAATGATGGCTGATCTACATGGAAGTTCATGAACAGGGCAGGAGCTGTTCTAGCTGTTGTGCTGACATCATCTCAGTCTCCACAACAACCCTGGGAGGTGAGGATGTTCCTTATTCCCACTTAACACACAGGAAACTGAGGCTCGGATTAAATACCTTGTCCAAGGTGACACTGATAGGTAGTAGAGCTGGGACTTGCGGCTGATTCTGTTTGACTCTAGGACCTGCCTTCCTAACTATAACACATATCACTAAACACAAGGTCCAGGCCCTTTTGGTAGCTCTGGGCAATCAGATGGTGAGCACTGTCCTCTGCTATTTCGTTCTCTGGCTCTCTGCAGCAGAAACTCACCTGCTTCACTGAAATGACCCAGAGGCCAGATGTGCACATTCAGTTCACCCCAGGTTGTCTCCAGCCCCTATGCAGTTGGAGGGGAGTGTGGAAACCCAAGTAGGGTGACCGCTGGTGGGGTGGAGGCAAAGTCAGGGAATGCCACCTTTGCCGTGGGAGCAAGTCAAATCCTGACAAAAGTTAAAAACTCTACCTCTGAGAAAGGACCTCACCCTGAAGAAGCAATTGGCCTCTGCATCATTAGACAAAACAGAAGGCCTGTGGCTCTCACCAAGCACCGAGGTGCTCTCTAGAATGCTCTCAGGAGGACCAATGCAGAGTAATCAACACAAGTAGGCTACAATATCATGAACTGTCATTAGTCCTGTTTCAGCAGAGAACTTTAATGACTAAGAAAGAATTAGAGGCCTAAGCAGAGCAGACTGAGGCATGACAGGATGTCTGCCCCAATCAGAAGACATAACGCTGAGCAGCCAGTACTGATTATGTGGACAGAAGGCTCCGCACTCTGGGAAAGGGGACTTCCTCAAGCTTTCTGTGCCTGACTGACACATCCCTGAAGAGTTCCCTGTCCATGGGTTCTGCGACCATGAGGCACAAACTGGTACTCCTTATCTTTCCAGCATTGTCTCCTCCAGCACATCAACCGTGTGTGCCCTCATCTCCTATCCTCTGCGTCTTCGCTCACATGTCGTTCTCCTTGGAATGACTATTCCTACCCTCTTAAATGCAAACCTTCACATTTCCTACAGGCCCCAGCTAGAATGCTGCCTCCCTTTGTTCTTCTGGGTTCCCTCCCCACCACCCCCTCCACTGTTGGAAGGGTCCCTCCCCTGCCTGCACTCCCTAGCAAATTGTATGCACTTTTCTCATGGCATGTTCTTAATTACACCCTATGTATGTGCAAGGAAACTTCTGGAGGGCATGGCCCATGTATGACTTATTGATGTATTCACCCTAGCATCTGGCCTGGTGCCTTACACATAAGAAAGACTCAGAAGATATGTACTGAGTAGGATTTAAAATTGATTTTGGTGGTGAACCTTCCCACCAAAACTTGTACCCGAGCAATAACCTGAACGAGTTATTATGCTGGGCATGCCTCTCCCAGTGCAAGAATTACCTATCAGTGCCTTTTGAATTAGATTAGTATGCATTCATCCCCAAATATGTGCTCATCCTGAGATGAACCAATACAATTTAATTTATTATTCTGTAAAATTGAGACCCAGACAGGCCCTGACCTTTAGTAAGCTCACCACATAAAAACACAGGGAAAACACAGCTTAAAACAAAATAATGCTTCTGGTTAACCCTCCGAATGTCAATTTTCCGTTGAACTTTTGCATTAGATGTAAGAGCCTCAATTAGATAAGGAAAGTCCATGGTAATGTGTTCAGTGCTACACTTCAAAATGATTAAGTGCAGAGTCTAGCCATGCGGGGGATCCCAGACATCTAAATGTGGAATTGTGTCAAATTTCAAATACCTTTCCTTGGTCTGCCTTGTAAAATATTGCCTCTCTCAGCTTTAATTTCCACTGTACTGAGTTAAGGCACAGTGAGGGCTGGGCAGCCAAAGTTGCTAAGGGGAGTGAGAACATCTGCCCCCCTAACAGGGGAAAATGTAGCATGTCCAGCTGCACAGAGGAGAATCAAGTTAGAACTTCTCATCCTGATGCCAGAGGCCTGGAGAGTAATGGGAGAACTCAAGGAGAGAGAGAGGCAAATTACCTGCTTCGTGCCTGCCAGCCACGGCAGCCCCAGAACATCTCTGCCCACAGCCTTCAGCTCTGAGTGCTCCGATCCAACCTCCAGACCCCACAGCCCCCGAGCCCCAGTGCACGGAATTCGAATCTTGCATACAGATGAGCTGATCCCTGCAGTGCCTGGAGAAAAAGGACTCATGTTGCTTCTTCCTGTGTTTGAATTTGGATTTGAGCCTTTACGAACAAAGATGACTTCAGAAGGAGAAAAGAAGCTGGAGGAGCTCTATCCATCTCCCCTTATCCCACCCTGAAGGTCACCTGCAACTTTGGTTGACACAGCTTGTATGCGTTGATGGCTTCTGCATCAGTTTTCTATCACCGCACAGCAAATTATCACAAACATAGCAACTGAATACAACATGCATTTATTGTTTTTCAGTTTCTGTGGGTCAGGGGTCTGGGCACAGCTGAGCTGGGTCCTCTGCGCAGGGTCTCACAGGCTGCAGTCAAGGTGTCAGCTGGGATTATGATGTCATGTGAGGCTTGAGATTCTCTTCTTTTCTTATGGGTTGTTGACAGCATCCAGTTTTTCTTGCTGGTCGTTGGTTGGGAGTCACTTTCAGCTTCTGGAGACTGCCCTCAGGACCTGGCTGCGTGGCTTTCTCCACATCACGGCAGCCAGCTTTTTCAAGTCAATGGAGGAACGTCTACTACTGCTGCTTGTCCTTCTTGAGGGGCCAACCTTATTAGGCCAGGACCAAGATAACCTTCCTTTTGATGAACTCAGATTCATCAGACTGATGAATCTGATCAGGTACCTCAAGTGCACATACATCTTTTTCACCATATAATGTATCATAATCACAGGAGCAATGTCCATTATATTCACATTCTAGTCCACAGGCTCGGAGAGGAGATTAGACGGTGTGTGTATTCAGAGGCAGAAGTCTTGGGGGCCATCTCAGAATTCTGACTACCACAGTTTCTCACCTCCAGCTCTAGGTCTCTCTGCCTGATTAATTTCTCTTTTCACAGGAGCTGTGGGGATACCCTGAATGCGAGGAACTTGACACCCCTGGGGGACAACCTGAATCAATGAGGGAAGGGAGTTGATGGATGAATACCCTAGCTCAGGGGTCGGGAAACTTTTTGGCTGAGAGAGCCATGAATGCCACATATTTTAAAATGTAATTCCGTGAGAGCCATACAATGACCCATGTACCTTACGCATTATCCAATAAAAATTTGGTGTTGTCCCGGAGGACAGCTGTGACTGGCGCCAGCCACCCACAACCATGAACGTAAGCGGTAGGAAATGAATGGATTGTAATACATGAGAATGTTTTGTATTTTTAACGTTATTATTTTTTTTATTAAAGATTTGTCTGCGAGCCAAATGCAGCCATCAAAAGAGCCACATCTGGCCCGCGAGCCATAGGTTCCCGACCCCTGCTAGCTTCTTGCTTCCGTGGTGAGCCCACGCTGAGGCGGCTTGACCATGTCTCACCAAGGGTACTCTTAGGGATTGCAGCCCTCTTCCCTAGAAACAGAAGTCCACCCATTGCTATGCCTTTTATTAGCTTTACTCCCTTGCTTGTCTCAATTCTCCACTCCTTCCCACTCTTCAGGGGTTATCTCCTATGGAGACTACTTGCGAACTATCTCAGGAACTGCTACTGTGCAAACCATCACAAGCCAGACCTGAACTTCATTCCTCCTGCCCACTTTGCTTTCCCCTAGCGTCCCTGCTAACGCTTCTCCGTTCTCCTTAGGTCTCAGCCACCTCCCCTCACCTCCGCCTTCTTGGGGAAATGATGGGCCTCCCCGAATGACCTGGAAGATGGAGGCCGTTCTGCTTCCTCTCTGTCTCCCAGGATTTCCTTCCTCGTCTGCTACCCTTGCACTCTTTCTAGAGTGCAGAGAAAGGAGGGTTCTTCCCATCCACAAACTGGAATCTATCCCTTTCTTTCTGTCTTGGGACCTTTCTGAGGCTGCCATTTGGACTCTATTCCACCCAAGACACCAGCTCTCCTTCTTTCCATCAACATAAACAAAGGCTCAGGGGTCATCTGAAGTATCATATTGCCCCATGTATAAGACGATCCCATGTATAAGACGCACCTTAATTTGGGGGTCTGAAACTTGAAAAAAATGTATTACATAAAGTTATTGAACTCAAGTTTTATTCATCATAAAATTCATACAACTCCTCATCTCTGTCAAAACTCCCATCCATTAGCTTGTTCGCACCTGCGTGATGACGAATCACTGTCTTCAACAATGAACACAAAAACAAGCATGAAAAAGCGGGAAATGCAAGTACAAAAATCTACAACCACTGTATAAGACGCACCCAGTTTTCAGACCCCAAAATTTCCCCCCAAATGTGCGTCTTATACATGAGGAAATACGGCAAATTTTTCTTGAGTTCAGCCAGCTCCTAATGCTTCCAACCTGAGCCACCTTTCCTCAGAGCACAGTCTGTGAGCAGCCTCCAGTTCAGCAGTGGCCGTGGAGCTCCCAGGCTGCGCGAGTCCCCCTGCCTCCCTGCCCCGCGGGCAGGCCTCCGGGGCGCCGGGAGACTCCTGAGCGCAGCCCCGCAGCCTCGGAGCCTTTCTAGCTTGGCTCTCATTCTCTCCGCTGCCCCTGGAAGAGCTGAAGCTTCTACTACTTACTGAAGCTCTCCGTTGAAGGTGATCTTTTTCAGTTTCCTTCTCCTT
The DNA here is from genome assembly GCF_036850765.1 of Saccopteryx bilineata. Taxonomy (NCBI): domain Eukaryota; kingdom Metazoa; phylum Chordata; class Mammalia; order Chiroptera; family Emballonuridae; genus Saccopteryx; species Saccopteryx bilineata. Next base: position 32,376,176 of record NC_089495.1, on the reverse strand, counting down.
CTGACGGCTTTTCTGACTTCCTTCGGACTTCCTGTCTTCTCCTTTCTCCTGCATGTCCGAGTGCAGACGTTCCCAAAGCCTCTGCTGTCTCTGGGCCCCCCTGGGTAGCCCTGCCACCCCAGTAACCGCCCTGGCCCCCTGCTCCTGCCTCCCGCACTCCCGGAGCTGCCCACACTCTCCTCCCAGCTGCAGAACCACTTCTGCCCCTGGCCGGGGGTGACTGAGTAGTGCCAAACCCACAGTTCCATAGCTGTGTGACTGTAAGGCAAACACGCTGTCAGCGAGCTTTGATGTCTTTCCTCGGTTCAGAAGAGACTACTTTGTGTGACCAGGACTCCACCCTGCGACGCTAGGGCTAGTTACAGCAGTTAGAGCCCCTGTCACTGAGTGGACCTGCCAGAGCTTGTCACAGATTCTTTTATTTCATCCTTATGATGGTCATGTGAGGGTAAGAACTCTTTCCCCCATTTTTACAAATGAATAAACTGAGGTTTAGAAGGGTTAGAATTCGGCCTAGTCTGGGCTTCCAGCCCTTATTGTTTGTTTGTTTGTTTTTTATTTTCAGTATATACCGCCTTACTGCCTTTTAACCTCAGCTTCAGTCCCTCTCCTAAGCTATTCACCCACATCTTCACTGCATGTGCCGCAGACTTTCAAAGGGTCTAGAAATAGACTCCTAGCCTGCTCACTCCCCTGGGCTCTCTTCACACTGCCACTCGAGTCCCTGTTAGCACCCTTCCTTGGCTCCTCACTGACTCTGTGAAAAGACCAGCATCCTTCCCAGGGGGCCTTGGAGGACAGCACTCCACTGTCTTCTCAGCGCCCTCCCGCCACTCTGCACGCGGTCCGTGCAGACACCCCAACTCCGCACGGTGTCATGAACACACACACACACACACACACACACGCACGCACGCACGCACGCGCTGTGCCCCAGGGTTGTAGTGCCTGTGCTGCCAAAGCAACACTCGGCCTCTGGGTTTGGCGCATGCTCCTTTTCCTGCAGAGAACACTCTGCCTCCCTTCCAGAGAGACTCCTCTGGCTCCCTCACAACCCAGCTTGGATGCCCTCTCTCTGGACAGTCTTCCTTGTGCCCCCCAGTTCCACAGTATTCTCGCAGCCACTCGTCTATGTAAATGTTGCTCACACCCCTCGGGAGCACCTGCAGAGTGGGGACTCCGCATGACACACTTTTGACTCTGGTGCCCAGCACAGCGCCACATGACTATCAGACAGATGTTCGTACACAGTGTGTTCAAAGTTTGTTCACACGCAGTGTTTCATTAGATCTTGACAGTAGGAGTGGAGAGGAGGAGCCTCGGTGATGGAGGGAAGGGGACACACCCAGGAAACAGGAGGACTGACAGTGCTCCACCAGGAGGAGGATGGTGTTCTTCCCTGCTCAGTGTGCTAGGGCTGCCGTAGGTTTTATATACCAAGTGCCTTAAACAACGGAGTTTACTTTCTCACAGTTCTGGAGGTTAGAGGTCCTAGATCAGTGTTGACAGGATCAGATTTTTCTGAGGCCCCTCTCCTTGGCTTAGAGATGGCCATCTTCTCCCTGTGTCCTCCCATGGTCTTCACTTTGGGCTGTCTGGGTCCAAACTTTCTCTTTTTATAGGGATGCCAGCCATATTGGATCAAGGTCCACCTCATTGACCACAGTTTAGCTTAATTATCTTTTTAAGGACCCTGTCTCCAAATACAGTCACATTCTGAGGTACTTGGGAATTCAACATATGAAATGTGTGTGTGTGTGTGTGTGTGTGTGTGTGCGCGCGCGTGCTGGGGTGGAGCACTATTCAATCTATAACAATACCATTAGCAGATGGGAAGGTGATAAAGGTCATATAGGTGACCCTTCGATGATCACAGAATGCTGCCAGTTGGAGGTATAGCCTCGCGGTCTTCACCCCTCTGCCTGCCTTCAAGGCCTAAGGGAATGTGGCCTTAGCCATCACCATCCCTCTAGCCTCCTCACAAGGCCTAAGTCTACCCAGCCGGTCCACAGGCGTCTCAAGCTCCCAGCCATCTTGCTTTGGACAGATAGTGTTGCTGACAGTGCCTCTCTGAATGTCCTGCAGGAGTGCGCTCCCCTACACCAGACATCTTCATAAGTGTCAGCTCTCCAAGCTGTCTCCCTGCTCACGGGAAGACCAACCCTGCTGCCACTGACATCGGCATTCCTTCCTCTTTGTACCCGACGCAGTCCCCTCCTGTCCTCTAATTGCTGATCCGTGTGGTCTTGCCACTCCTCTGAAGCTGCAGCACTTTGAAGGAGGCAGCTGAGTTGCACACTCACTCCTCGGAGGCCCTGACTCAGCGCCGACCCCGTGCTAGCACGCAGTAAGTGCTGGCTGAAATGAGTCGAAACGCACAGAAATGGTTCAGTGTCAAATATTCACTCTATAGAACTAAAGAGAAAACTTAAACTTTGGGGGCACTCAAACCTTCAGTCTATCATTTCCTCCAGGCTCCCCCTGATTTCCTCCTTCCCCACGCTCCCCCAGGTTGAGGTGTGAGGGGAGAGTGGGGGATCCCTGAGCACAGCTCGGGAGGCAGCTAACACTCAGCCCCACCCCCAGCGGCCCCGCCCTCCTCCTGTCCCCTGTGCTCTGTGGGTGCCCCCTGTCCCCCATGCTCTGTGGGTGCCCCCTGTCCCCTGTGCTCTGTGGGTGCCCCCTGTCCCCCGTGCTCTGTGGGTGCCCCCTGTCTCCCGTGCTCTGTGGGTGCCCCCTGTCCTCTGTGCTCTGTGGGTGCCCCCTGTCCCCCGTGCTCTGTGGGTGCCCCCTGTCCCCCGTGCTCTGTGGGTGCCCCCTGTCCCCCGTGCTCTGTGAGTGCCCCCTGTCCCCCGTGCTCTGTGGGTGCCCCTTGTCCCCCGTGCTCTGTGGGTGCCCCCTGTCCCCCGTGCTCTGTGGGTACCCCCTTGTCCCCCGTGCTCTGTGGGTGCCCCTGTCCCCCGTGCTCTGTGGGTGCCCCCTGTCCCCCGTGCTCTGTGAGTGCCCCCTGTCCCCCGTGCTCTGTGAGTGCCCCCTGTCCCCCGTGCTCTGTGGGTGCCCCTTGTCCCCCGTGCTCTGTGGGTGCCCCCTGTCCCCCGTGCTCTGTGGGTACCCCCTGTCCCCCGTGCTCTGTGGGTGCCCCCTGTCCCCCGTGCTCTGTGGGTGCCCCCTGTCCCCCGTGCTCTGTGGGTGCCCCCTGTCCCCCGTGCTCTGTGGGTGCCCCCTGTCCCCCGTGCTCTGTGGGTACCCCCTGTCCCCCGTGCTCTGTGGGTGCCCCCTGTCCCCCGTGCTCTGTGGGTACCCCCTGTCCCCCGTGCTCTGTGGGTGCCCCCTGTCCCCCGTGCTCTGTGGGTGCCCCTTGTCCCCCGTGCTCTGTGGGTGCCCCCTGTCCCCCGTGCTCTGTGGGTGCCCCTTGTCCCCCGTGCTCTGTGGGTGCCCCCTGCCCCCCATGCTCTGTGGGTGCCCCCTGCCCCCCGTGCTCTGTGGGTGCCCCCTGTCCCCCGTGCTCTGTGAGTGCCCCTTGTCCCCCGTGCTCTGTGGGTGCCCCCTGCCCCCCATGCTCTGTGGGTGCCCCCTGCCCCCCCGTGCTCTGTGGGTGCCCCTGTCCCCTGTGCTCTGTGAGTGCCCCTGTCCCCTGTGCTCTGTGGGTGCCCCCTGTCCCCCATGCTCTGTGGGTGCCTTCTGTCCCCCATGCTCTGTGGGTGCCCCCTGCATGAAGATCTTTATGAGCTTCTGCATCTCTTCTCTCTTCCCTGTCCTTCCTTCTAAACACATGACAATTCCTTCCGGAGCAGAGCTCTGGGGACAGGGCCCTGTAAGACCCACGTAGCTGGCTTTTCTAAAGAGGGGTATTCTCTGTCCCACCAGAAATGTAGCATTGCCAGGTTGTTTCCAACTCCTTCCCAGGCTTCTGGCCAATTTTTATGCCAACAGTGCCAGATAGCTCGGTTGGTTAGAGGATCGTCCCAAAGCAAAGAGGTTGTTGGTCTGGTCCCCAGTCGGGGCACACACAGGAACAGACCGATGTTCCTGTCTCTCTCTTCCTCTCTCCCTGCCTTTCTCACTAAAATCAACAATAAACACTTAAAAAGAAAAAAAAAAAGAAAAACACACCCAGGTCTCTGAAGGTCCCATCTATAGTTGATTGCCTTGAAAATACATTCTCATATAAAACAAATCAGAGAACACTACTACTTGCTCTCTTTCCCTTGGGAATGCACATCTAAACATTCACAATTAAAGGCTCTGAGAAGCCCCACAGTAAAGACTCCTGTTTGTCGTTCCTTAGCTCAAATTTCCCTACTTTGTAGTTTCTACCCTTCACAGCCCCACCATGCGACAACTTTGAGTGTCTTGAGGACTCAGGGGGACTCGCGGCTGACCAGGGGATGGAAGGCAGAGAGTGGACTGGGGAGCGAGGAGACCTCAAAGAGAGGCCGTGACAGCAGCAGCTTCAGCCTCGGGCGGTGGGGCCCAGCCTGTCGGCCTGTCTGCCAGCATTCAGATCAATTAGTGGAACAGACAGGAACAAGACTCCCAGGCCACATGTCCTTGGGATGCGGAATGGTCTGAGGCAGGAGGAGAAAGGAAGTTTCATAAGCAGCAGCCACAGCAGGGCTCGGGAGGCGTCGCTGCCTTCCCTCCAGGTCTCCGGTTCCCGGTTCCCGTCTGCCTGTCTCCAGCCCTCCCCTGCGCGCGCTTCATTCCCACGCCTCCCAGCTGGGGCTGAATAAAGACCTTGGAACCAGAAAGTTCAGCCCCAGGCTCAGGTCAACAGAGTCAGGAAAATCAAGCCCAGAGGCAGTAGTTAAGGTGCTGTGCTGAGGGAGACAGCAGGCTGCAGCTCAGAAAGGCTGTTGGGACTCATATCAATAGATTGAGACTCTTCTGACGAAATTTCTTCCCGTGGCCTCAGGGGAGAGCCTGGAAGGCTGTGGAGCACAGGGGAAACAGCTTGAGTTCTGTGCAGCTCCTGGGGAGAGTTTGGGGAAGTCGGTGCTCCCCAGGGAGAGAACAGAGGCTGTTTTGTGTGTGCTCCCGAAGCTCACTCAGCCGCCCTCATTCCTCTCAGCCTCCGTCCCGGCGGGCACCTGGATGGAGGCTGGGTGTGCTGTTGGGGCGGCCGGAGTGTAGAGCTCGACCATGGAAACCCCACTGGCTGTGACCTGCAGCCTTGGTTGGACAGCGTGTCAGAGCACTCTGATCTGATGGAAGGAACAGGGTACCTTTGGCTCAATGATGGGATTGCAGCACTGCAAAGCAGGGATCACATTGTGGAGGTGGAAAGGTCCCATGAACCCAGCTGAGTTGCAATTACAGAGATAGATTTCCTGCTCTTTTCTATACCTCATAATTAATACAGAAGCCTGACAGCGTGCATGGTGAGCAAGCCCAAAGGCGGACAGTTCAGCAGCTTGACTACAAGAGACAGAAGAGGCAGGACGCAGGTCACAAATAAAACCCCACACTCCCTGGGCAGCTCTCCTCTAGCTGCTGCATGTGCTTGTATGTTGGTCTGCTGCAGCCCCTGAGAGCTGTTGTTTCCAGAAGGCAGGAGAAGGGAGTTTGGTGAGGAGACTTCACTGTAAACATGATGGAGGCAGCGACTCCAGGGGGACTGGATGCCAGGAAAAGACTATTGCGATGCTGTTATAATGGACACCTGGCAAACTTAGGTTCGGATCCTGCCTCTAGCACTTCCTGGTCTTTGGCAAATTATCAACTTACCAGAGTCTTAATTTTTTCATTTGTAAAATTCAGTCATGATACCTGCACTCATTTATTTAACTGTACATATATATATATATGTATGTATATATATTTATTTATATACACACATATTAAGGTATATATTAAGGACAAGAAGTAAAGCAGTAAAAAAACCCTACAAGATTTGTCCTCTTGGGATGTTTATAGTCTAATGTGGGGAGATAAAAACTCAGCAATTACATAATGTTTCAAGTGGTAAGAGAAAATATATATAAAGCCAAGTAAGGGGATAGAGTATGATAGCATATGTATGTGGGGGTGATCCTTAAAGGATGGTCGAGGAAGGTGTATTAGATAAGGTGAGACTTGAACAGAAAGTAGGGAAAAATGAGGTGGCATAGAGATATCCCAGCATGAGAAAGAGCTAGTTCAAAGACGTTGGCGGGAGAGTAACTGCGAAGTTCAAGAATCATGAAGGTGCTCTTTGGGACTCGGGCCAGTTAATAGAAAGTAGACTTTAATACTGTAAGTGGAGAAGCAGAAAGGCCAGTTGAGAGTTTCTTGCACATTCTGGTGACTGATTATAGCAATGGTGCTAGTGGTGACAGTCAGGATCTTGATATACACTGTAGGTAGATCTTATAAGATTTGCTGATATGTGGGGTGGGATGTGTGAATAGTGAGACACAAAGAATGACCTCAAGATTTTGTCCCAACAACTGGTAAGATGGGATTGTCATATATTGAAATGGAGAATATGGTGGGAAGGGACATTTCCGTGGGGACTGGTGTAAGAATCATGAGTTTGGCTTTAGGCATGTTTAGTTGCAGTGCCTATTAGGCATTAAGTGAAGGTGATGAGTAGACAGTTACATATGAGAGGCTGAGGCCCAGGGAAGAGGTCGAGGTTGAGATATAAGGTTGAGAATCATCAGTGTATAGATAAGATAGTTTTTAAGAATCTGGCGATTATATATGATCATCAAGGAAGAGAATGAGGATAGAGAAGAAATAATGTTTGTTGGACACTCCAATGTTAAAAGTTAAAAAAAAAAGGAACCAGTAAGAGAGTCTGAGAAAGTATGCTTAAGACAGGACATGTTACAGAGTAGATGCTCAATAAAAACATAGTTACCATCATCATCATAATCATTGGCATTTTTTCTGGTTAGAGTACTGAAAAAATCAAGTTTCAAGCACAAATAGCAAGAGTTCAGGAAGGTATATATGATCTACTTTTTTCTCTCTACCTTCTCTTTCCTCTCTGGTTCCCCATCACCCCTGGTCTCAGACTTCCATTTATGTTATCAAAATAAAACAAAAAAATTTAGATACATCAAAATGGTAAACCCACACTCATTTCCAATATTCAAGAGAAAACTGGGGTCTTTGGGTAGTTGGTAGGGAGAGTGACCACCAAACAGGGTCATAATGGGGAGAGTCAGGAAACTGGACTTGACTTGTTCCTCTTATTAAGTGTGACCGGTGGTAAGTCAGTTCTTGAAGAGGATGGAGATTTCCATTCAGGTGGTAATACTGATCAGCTCATCAATTTTCCCACTCAGATAGCATCTCTGCCATTTGCTTTTCTTGTTTCCAAAGCATACGGATCCTGTCCTCTGAGAGCCAAACCTTGAATTGTTGGCTATTCAATACTCATAAAGTCTGGAGGAAAAGTGCCATTTAAGGAAGATTGTCCAAGGTCTGCTATCGCTCTATCTTCATAAGCACTCTGAGACCTGAGTCTTGAAGTACCAGCCATTGTAGTTAGACTGAGGAGGTGCCCTTCCAGCTCGTTGGCCAGGCTAGGGGCTTGACATTTGCTCAGTATGAAGAACAACCATCTTTCACAAAGAATACTCTACTTCTAAAATTTTTTATTTATTTATTTATTTTTTTTATTTATTCATTTTAGACAGGAGAGGGAGAGACAGAGAGAGAGGAGAGACAGAGAGAGAGAAGGGGGGAGGAGCTGGAAGCATCAACTCCCATATGTGCCTTGACCAGGCAAGCCCAGGGTTTCGAACCGGCAACCTCAGCATTTCCAGGTCGACGCTTTACCCACTGCGCCACCACAGGTCAGGCGCAGAATACTCTACTTCTTCAGGAGCAGAACCACACCAAGTGCTGAAAAGATTCTGAACACCAGCATCTCCCAACATAGTGATAGATAAATAGGTCGAGGACATGATTGGATATTCACAGGAGAAGTCTATGCTCAATAAACACAAAAAGATGTTTAATTGCACTACCCAGCAAAGAAATGCAAATCATAAATCGGTAATTTTTTTGCTATTTCATTGGCAGAAAGTTTACTGCCCCCCCCCCCCCCCACAGTTTACTCCTGAGGATGTTGGGGAAAGGATGTTTTTCTCTCTTTTTGCTGGTGGGGATGGAAATTGGTGCAGACCTTCTGGAGGGTGATATGGCAATTTGTGTATCAACAGCCTTATAGTGTTCATACACTTTGAGCTAGTGATTTTACTTTTAGGATTTTATCCTAAGGCTGTATCAAATTTCTGTACAAGACTTATTTTCAAGAATATTTATCTCAGCCATTAGTGTAATAGAAAAAAATATTAGAAAATACCACAATAGGGGGCTGGTTAAATAATTGATGGCACAACTAGAATGGTAAATAGTTCATTCATTAAAAATGATTTTCTCAAAGAATATTTATTGATGGGAAGAAATTAAAAAGCATGGCACAAAATACCAGATGGAGTATTTGAATTTTGTTAAAATTTTAATAATAAAAGTACAGGAAAAATGATTAAGATAACAGTGGGGATTTGATTATTGGGCCATTTAAAAAAATATTTTTCTGTATTTGATATTTACAATATAGTATCATACATACTCTCTGAGCCTCAGTTTACTGCTGTGTGAAATAAGACATCATGCCTACATTGCCATGTGGTTGGGCATCTCAGTGACAATATTTGAAAGTACCAGTCACAATGACCAGCCTATTGTAAAGCTTAGTGAATGGTTATAATATCATTGTCTGCGGTTGCCAATGACACACCCTGGTTCAGATACTGGTCCATAACAGTTAGTAAGGCTATTTTCCCCCTTTGCTTTTATGAAGACATCAAGAGGACTAATTGAAAACTCTAAGTCACTTTTACCAAAGTTCTTAATGTTAAAGTTCTATTCTTCACAAAGATGGACAAAACTCTTAACTTTTTGTATCTCATGCAATTATCATTCTCGCCCGGTTCAGAGTTCCCTTCCTTCGGAACCCAGGCTCTGTTGCCCTTCAATAAGTTACCCATTGCCTTGTCTCATATGATTCTGTTGAGGTTGTGCAAACTACGTGTTTACCAAGTAGACAGAATTCTAGTTCCTGCAGCTGTAGGAGCTTGAAGTACTGTTCTAAGTAGAGCCATTGTCAATGAAATAGAAATAGTGGCTTTCCCTTAGTGCTCTGTGCTGAATGCCTGTTGCTTTCCTCTGTAAGATTCAGTTTTACATACATATCTTCTTTTTCTCTTTTTGAGGTCTCTCTGTGTCTGCTCTGGGACCCGTGTTCTCTTGAGGCTGAAATTTAAACTTGGTGGGATAAAATAACTTTCAGGTGGATCTGAGTTGAAATGGACCCCCCACTGTACAAAAATTTAAGAAATGGGCAAACATATGTCCTATGAGATGCTATTAATTACCCTCTCTGGCTGACATCACCTAGAGTTTTGTTATTTACTAATTCATACTTATCATTTGTGAAAGCCCAGCTAATGGGATCAGTTATGAACTCTGAGTAGGTGCCCAGAACATGTGGGAAGACTGAGGTAACCGGAAATCTGTCTTTTTTTATGTACAAATATTGGGGCATCTTCTTTTCAAAGTGACACATTCCCAACCCATCTGACTTATGTTCGGGAAAAACACACTGTCATCAGCCAAAACACACTGGAAATTACAGAGGATAAGGGCTCTGGTGGGGAGGCATTTTATTATTTATTAGTGTCTAAGGATGACTTGATAAAACATTCAGTCTTATAAAAATATAATACAACTGATGTAATGAAACAGCTAATGGGGCCCCGAGGGCCTCTGGCATTGACCATCTAAAGATGAGACCTCCCCACTTACTCTAGCCTAGAAAGGAACTAAGAGAAGCCTAACATTATGGTTGGGGTTGCACATTTCCTTTTTACTCCTGTTTGAGTCCCAGGCAGTGGTTCTCAACCTGTGGGTCGCGACCCCGGCGGGGTCACCTAAAGCCATCCGAAAATACATAATGCATATCAGGTATTTACATTCCGAATCATAACTGTAGCAAAATTACAGTTATGAAGTAGCCACCAAAATTATTTTTTGGTTTGGGGTCACCGCAACACGAGGAACTGTATTGCGGGGTCACGGCATTAGAAAGGTTGAGAACCACTGGCAGAGTGTGTACACTGTGGGCTCATGCACACAGAGATTTGAGTGTATGTGTGTGAGTTGGATGCAGACGGGGAAGCTCCCTGTTTCAGTCAGCTCTGGCCAGGGCAGCTTCAGCTCCAAGTCCGTGTTCTGGATTCCAGTTGGTATTTTTTCACTAAAATCTGAGGTGCCTTTCTGACCCAGCTATTCATCTCTAAAATGGGGATGATAACACTAACTTTCTGCTTCCCAGGGATGCTGTGAAGTCCCAGGGAGCTAAAAGAGATTCCTAAGAATCAGTGGTGCCCACAAGTGGACTGACAACACCTGGTAAGCTTTGCTCTTCTTCTTAATTCATTTGAGAAAAGAAAAATCCAGCTTCTCTTTGATGCCACCTGCTCAGGAGATGTTCATTTGTAATAGGATTACAGAGATTTTATTATATAAATAATGTTTATTTTGGTTTATTTATAAATAATTTATTCTTATCCTAGGGAATTCAGAAAACACCAAAAATATAAAGGAGAAAACGATTTCAGCCTTTATCCCATTACACAAAGGTAACCACTTGCAGTATTTCTGTGTGTTTGCTCTTTGGCTGGCAAGATACGGTGGGCCATGTCTTTCTTAGGGAAAGGGGGTGTCCCATAGGGTGTGTGTCTAGCTGCCATCTGGGGAATTGGGAAGGGCAGAGTTTTGTTGTTGGGTTGGATGTCTTCCAGACAGTACTTCTTGTCATCCAGTATCCAAAAGGAAGATGATGTTATTATCTTCTGTTGATCAAAAACCCATTGTCATTTTCTTGAACCTGAATTCATATGAGACCCAGTGAAAGTTTAAGCAATTTTTTAAAATGAAAAACTTTAGGTGATTTGCCCAGTATTGTACCCCTGATCAAACTATTTCACTCTCTTGAACCCCACCAAGGTTGTCTAGGCATTTTTGGGGGGCGGGGAGGAGTGTGTACGTGTTCCACATTATACCCTTTTCTAACTTTTTTCTTATTCTCTTACTTTGCATATTCATTTTTAAAAATTCCTTCAATATCCTCTCTCTAGGATGTATCTCTTTTTCCTATAAACTAATCCAATGCCATTCCATCAGTTCCCTTCTTATGTCTTTGCGTTTTCAAGTTTAAGCCATATGCTGATAACATGTAACTCTGCCACTTCCTGTAGCTCCAGAAGCTGGGATAACCTAGATTCAAGGCCTTCTCCACAGGAGGTAGGAAATTACCATTCCATGGATGGAGTTCTGGAGTGGAAAAATCGGATATGTAGGTGGAGGTGGCATTGGGAATAGAATGCTAATCCAGGCTGCAGCTGACTTTCTCCCATAATATCAAAACTAAAAATCATCTCACCATTAAAAAAATAATTTTTCTTAGAGAACTTTTTTATTCTTCATTTTAATATAACTTTGACTCCCCCCCCCCCTTTTTTTTTCTAAGTCATAACTGAGGCCTTTAGTAGGCCAACCATGTTCTTCCTCCCTGCCTGGAAGCATCGTCACTTACTTTAACGGACAATGGAGACCTTCTTAGTTTTTCTTTAATGACAAGAATTCCCTTTGACCCTAAGGGAGAGGTGAGCAAGATTCTGATGTTAGAACAATGTAGAAAAATTAAGGTCCTTCTGCCAAGAGTATGAGTGATGGGTAAATGTTGTTGATATACGCCTATTACCAATCTTTGGCTCCCTTCTGCCCATTTTCAGCCAGGCAGACCTTTCCTTTAGATTTGTATGTAGCACTGGGGGAAGAGAAAGGAAGGAAGAACGAGGGGTAAGTAGGCTGATGAGGGAAGGTCTGTGCAAGGCTTTTTGAAGATATAAATATGCGTGTAGCTGCTATGGTAAGACGAGTTGGACTGAAGAGAAGGGGGGAGTTTAAAAAATAATCCTGTGATCTATATATCACCTTCAGAGACTCTAAGGAAGGCACGTGAGTCATTTTACAATTACTTTTTAGTTGCTAGACTCCGCAGCCAAATAAAAGAGTTAGGTTCATTTAACTTTATGTCATATCCCCATGTCATTAAGCACTATTTTAAAGACATGTTTTAATGGCTATGTCATGTAACCTAATTTATTTAACCAAGTTCCTGCTTTGGGATGATTTCAATTATGTTGCTGTTTTTAAGTATATCTATGATCAATACCATTGTCTGTAATTCTGAGTATGTCATTTTGTCAGAGCAATTGATGGTAGTTGTAACAAATGACCTAAAATATCTCAGTGGCTTAGCAAATGAACGGTTTTTGTTCCATTTACTGCTTAGGGTTGGGAGTGGGGGAACTCTGTTCTTTGCAGTTAGCAGAAACTCAGGCTCTTTGCATCTTGTGGGTTCACCGTCCTCAGGACCTCAGAGGCCTGCTCTGTGTCCTCTGATCTGGAAGACAGGGAAGAAGGGAGATCGGAGGGGGCGTGGCCACTCTTCACCTCCTCAGTTCAGAGACGACACCTACCGTTTCTGCTCTTGGTCTACTGATGAGAACATGTCACATGAGTCCACCTGGAAGCAAGCGGGCTGTGGGAAGGATAGTGGTTATGAGTTAGCTACCAACTTATTTTCAGATCTTTAGACCACAAAGGGTTACAATCCTGGAATTGTCTGTCAATAGTAGATAATTGTTGTTTGGCATTCTCTTTCAATTTTAGAAACACTGAGCTTGGGTCGTCCCACATCTTCCCACATGCTCTTTCCGGGTCCTCTCTACCCCTACAGGCCCCCTACATTTCTCAGAAGCTTTGACGGGATACAGGAGGCCATCTGGAAGAAGGAGCTAACCTCTGCTCAGAACTCACATGTGTGTTACCCAGTCCCCATCTCCTTCTCCATTTCTGATGCTGGCTATTTCCCAGCAACAGAACAAAGCTGTAGTTGACTCCATGGGTGTTTCAAGGTCCCTGATTCCAATACTGAACTATGACTCCTTGCTCTTGTGAAATGTTACTAAATATCAGGACCTCTGATTGGAAGGGACGGTAGGAAGGGGGAAGGGGGAAGGGGGTGTCAGGCAAAATGCACTGACATTTCAAACACAACTGGACTACTCTGGCCCTTGGAATGGCTTTAGTAGCTTCATAGCTGATCCCTGAGGTTGAGCATCAGGACTATTAAATGTTAATTGAGTTGAAAAGCTTTCCCTTCACACTCTAAAATTTTCAGGCAATAAAGGACTCCTGGTTGGGTCTGGAGTTCTGCACTAGGGACGATGTGAACAGCTGCCTCTGTCCATGCTGGCTGCTGTTCATCCCCTCCGTCTTGACAGGGTGGGATTGCTAATCATGGCCGGACATTTCTTTTTAACAGAATAGCCATTGCTGTGGCTGCTGAATCAATCAGTACTCTGGAGTGAGCTGTTTGATCTCAAAATTACTGGTGCTGCAACCATGAAACTCACAGGACTTGAATGTATGCCCTCTGGTCCATTCACTCTGTGTTTTCAGATAAGCTGATTCGGCAATCCTGTAGTGTGAGGTTTTCCTGGTGAAAACTTCAGGGAATTTTCCCAGGGTCAATGTTATTCTTTTCTTGGGGCCCAGGAGAAGGGTCCTCTGTGAGTCTCTTGCTTCCTTACCTACCCCCATTCTCTGTTGTCTTTATTTGCCCTTGCTTCCCTCACTGTCCTCCCCTCAACCCCTAACCCCTTTCCCAAGGGAAGATCTTGGAATCAGATCCAAAGGTAAGATTTTTGGAGAACTGTATTGTATACTTGTCCTGAAACTAAATAAACCTGCATTAAATAGGTGAGGAAATGGAACCAGGAGTTGGTGGGCTATTGATGTTTCTGGTAGGACCCATGTCTCTCCATTCCCAGCCCTACACCTCCCTCAGCCATTGTGTGGTCCCTTCCTCCTCTCTGAAGAAGGCCTTTGTCATCTCTGGAAAATACAAAGCCAGGCATTGAGACTATGTCAACATAGAGAGCAGGAAGAATGAATACTGCTGATGTTCTCTCTGAACCCTGGCCTCACAGGCAATGTGTTGCTTCCTTTTGGGTATACTATGTGAAATTCTTGGAATTCCTCTAAAATTCCACCAAACCTCTGCATCTGTACTTCTGAATGGCCACCGAAAGCAATTAACAACAGGCACACTTATAGAGTGCTGATGTTCTCAGGGTGACTGCAAGGCCAGGGCTGCCGCCACTGTCACGGCCATTCACATGCAGGTTCTCATTGAATTCGGAAAGATGGTAGAGAAACAGTGGAGCTGAAGACTGGTGGGCCATATCTTTTATTCTAGCTGCACACCTGGCCCGCAAGTAAATACAAACACACAGAGGGCTCCAAAACCCACTCATTCAGCGCTCACAAAGCTATGGACACATCTGGATTTTCCTGGAATCAAAGGCCCCCACTAGCTCAGTCACCTCTAGTTCCCCATCTCCTTCTCTCTGCACAAACTGGCTTCTCCTTCAGCACCCCGCCATCTTGGCTGCCTTCTCTTCAATGGCATGGCCTCTTACCTCCTCCTTCTTCCTCTTCTGAAAGCTTTTTGGCATTGAAAACCCCTTCTCCAGCAAACATTAGCATAACTAAGCCCCTTCTCAAGCAGGAAGGTAATTAACAGTATCACCTTGCAGCAGCCATTCACATGGGCAGTGCCATTTTTAACAATAAAAGTGAGAAAAACCAGAAAATACAGATTTTACAAAATCATTTGCCCAACAGTGACCTTGCCATGTAGTGACAATAGACGATGTTTGCTGAGCTCTTACTGTTTGCCAGACAGGGTGCAAGTGCTGTATGTGTGTTCAGTCATTTAACCCTCCCAACAACACTGTGAGTTAGGTAGGACCCACCAATGTCCATTTGATTGTAATGGAAATTGCAGTTGCATGGTTAAGTTACAAGTCTATGTTTTTACCCTCTACATTAATATATATTATATACTATATAACATAGATATATAAAATGTGCAATATATACTGTGTATATTACATACATTATCTATTTCATATATAAATATTATGTATTTTTTATAGTCTTTGCAAATACCTTGCAAGGTAGAAGTTGTAGCTTCATTTTATGAATAAGGATGTATAGGCTCTAATGAATTGAGAGAAATTTATGTCATGTTTCTTTGTCACAACTAACAAGTCATTGAACATGGATTTGAATCCAAGTAATCCTTTTTAGAAAAAGAAAACTATGTTCTTTCCATTGTCAAAAACATTTTTTGGTCAAGTGACTCAAGTAACTCTCCCTCAAGCTTATCACTAAAGCAGAAAATAAGACACCAATGCTTTACTAGAAATTACCAAAAGGCAGAATTTACACAGGAAAAGTGAAAAAGGGCTCCAAGAGTTGGGTACTGGACTCACTGGCTGAGTCAGCCCCTGGAAAATAGACTCACTTTTCAGGAGCCCCTTTCGTGAGGAATGGGCCTGGGTCCAGAATAGAAACACAGGGACTTTTCAGAGAACAGAGCAGAGGACTCTTCTGCAAATTAAGTTAACCGGAAGTGAAAATTTTCTTCCTGAATATTGTCTTGTCTTTGAAAAAAACTACAAGGGGAAACTACTTTATATCTCCTGTTTAGACATAAAGTTTGACATGTTGAAAATTTCAGTTAGGCAGAGTTTGAACTATGAGGAACACTGGCTTTGAGAAAACTGACAATGGTGTAAAGTGGGATTATATAAGTACAAACTTTGCTAATTAGAAAGAGATACACAGAATCTGTTCAAATCATAAACTTGGCTTTATGAGAAAGGTTGAGAAGGGAACCATTTTATTTAAATGAAGAGGAAGTTTCAAGCAATAGTTAGCAGCTGGTAATCCCTAATTTGCTGGCTAATGTTGAAGCAAGTTAATAAAATGACCTCAGGGAAAGATCAGAGTAATGTTTTATAGAATTCTGGAGCTAGAAAGACCGCGGAGAGCATCTCGTCCAACAATCTCATTATAAAAATGCAGGAATTGAGCCAGGAGAGGAGGGGCAACCTCTCTTTGTTCACCGGATGTAGCTGTTATGCATGAAACTCACTTAAATATTATATTCTTTTGAAGAGTTGTGTGGATGAAAGAAAGAAGGTGAAAAGCACTCGCTTTTCTAGCCTTTGGTCATATCTTCTTAATACTATTTGCCTTTTAAATCCTGTCTTCTCCCTATATCAAACGTTGGGTTTTTTTTTGTTTTTGTTTTTTGATTAGTTGTAAAATAATGTCCATTAACATAATGTTTAAAGTCCTTGACTTTTTCTGTTTATTTTTCAAAACCATATGTGCATATGATACAAGATCAGAAAGGTCGGGAAGTTATAGACTGAGAAAATGGTCTCCCTTCCAGGGAGGTGAGACCTCTTCCTCCAGGGGCTCCCCGTGTGGATCCCTTGGTGTCTTCTCCAAGTGTCCCACTCACCGCGGGACAAGCACAGACTTAGGCAAATGCATGCTTCTCTTTTTCTTTCTGTTTTACAAAAATGTCAGCACACTCTTCTTGGTGTCCTTGATCCTGCTTTTATTATTTAGCAACATACCTTACCTTGGGGATTGCTAACATATTAGGTCCTGTTGAATTGCTTCTTTCGTTTTAAATGGCTGCATAGTCTTTTATTGTCTGCAAGTACTAGAATTTATTTAACACATTTGGGTCATGTCCTCTCTTTTGCTATTTCAAACAATGCTGTGATAAATATCTTTGTACGTACATCATTTCACACATGTGGGAATATATCTGTGGTATGAATTCCCAGAAGTGAAATTATGGGAACAAAGAGTATGTGTCTTACATTTTGTGAGTATTGCCAACTTGCCATACCACCAGGAAAAAAATAGGGTAACTTTTTCCAACCCTGTGGTCTACACATGACATTATCAAGTTTAAAAATTTTTTTTAGGCTAGGTGAAATTATGGTAAGTTAAAAATATATGATTGTATTTTTTATTTGCATTCAGAGTCAGGTTAAACAGCCATCTGTTTAAGGGTCTTCATAAAAATATTCTGGCCTTTTCTCCTGTTGATTTATAAGAAATCTTTATATATTGACTAAGTTAGTTGGTTCTCTGTATTATTATTTGCAAATATTGTCTCTGTTTTGTTACTTGCTTTCTGATCTTGTTTTTGGGGTGGCCCCTACCCCATTGGCCTTGCTGAAGCTTTTTCATTGTTGTGAGCAAATGTGTGGTTTTTCCTCTTTAATTGTGTTTGGATTTTGTGTCATACTTAGTAATACTTTCCCCATTAAAAATTGTAATACAGAATTTCCCCATAGTATGCTTGTTGGGCAAATGAGTTTGTAAAATTTGTATTTTTTAAGTTTGCTCACTTTTAGTGTTAAAAAATAGTGCTGGGCAGCGCCAGGTATGTGATCTGTGAAATTGCAAATTACCTTCTTGCTTGGGAAGGGCCATTGTCTTGCTAATGTTTATTAGAGGAGAAGTTTTCATGCCAGAAAAGTTTTGAAAAGAGAAGGAGAAGGAGAAGAGGAAGGAGGATGCCATGTTTGCAGAGTGAGAACAGAGAGAATGAAGGTGTGCTGATGGAAACCAGAGCTGAGGGGCTTTTGTGAGCTCTGCTGAGACTGGTGAGGCCTTTGATTCTAGGAGAAATCGAAGAAGATTCTCCTGGTTGTGGAACTGGAGACTGTGTCAGGGCTTTGGGAGCCCTGAGTGAAAGGGAAATGTTTTCCCTGTGTGTTTGCTCATCGGCTAGCATGAGACTTTAATAAAGGAATGGCCCACCATTTTTTGGCTCCACTGTTTCTTTACCATCTGTCGAATTCAACGAGACACTGCACGTGTGTGGCCATGATGGTCACAACTGCTGGCCATACAATGTTTTAATTACTTTTAGTAGTTTTATTATTGTTTTTAAATTTTTAATCCATTTGAACTTTATGTAAACTATGCCTAAAGAACATACCTTAATTTTCTTTAGATGGTAATCCCATTGTCCCAGTCTCATTTGGACAACAATCCACATTCACTCCATTGATTTGAAATGCCACCTTTGTTATATGAATTTGAATCTACTTTAGTCCTTTTTAGTTAAAGTCATTAATTGGTGTATCTAGTCAGGAAACACCTTATCTTTTTATTCTTAGAACTAAATATATTTTAATAGTTGGTGGGGCTCTACTTTTTTTTTAAAAATCTCTCATTCTTTTTGTTTTATTTATTTTTTTATTATAAAGAATAGAACCTTAATATGTTTGTATGTCCCTCTTCCCCAAATACTGTGAACTGCATTATTTTACAGATTAATTTAGGGGAGACTTGACATCTTTATGATGTTGAATATTTCTGTTTGGGAACATGGCATGCCTATTATTCATTAAACTGTTCATTTATGTTCCTCAATGCATTTCTAAGTTTTAATCACACAGATATTATACATTTTTAATGTATCTTTTTAAGTATTTTAATTTTACTATTCCCATTCCTTTATTATATCCTCCAACTAACTTTTATTTTTATTTATACAAAAATTATTTAATTTAGTATAATAATTATGTCCTCAGCTATCTTTATCCATTTAAAATTTTATATTATTTGTTACTTTATTCTCTTAAGTTTTCTATATTGTATTATTTTGATACAATAATATCATTACACATAATCACAGTTTTACTTTTATACCTCTTTTTCCACGTAATTATATAAGCTAGTGCCTCCAGAACAATGTTAAATAAAAATGCTTAGAATAGATATTCATATTTTTTATTTGCTTTTGTGTTGATAGTTATATATCGATACACATGCTACGTACATACGATTTTTAGGGTTTTATACTTCTTATGAAGTACCTGTTTATTTCTATTTCACAAAAATATTTTATCAGAAATTGATAGTGAATTTTATCAGTACTTTTTTGAAATCTTTGGTGAGTATTGTATGATACTTGCTTGTCTGATTCAATTAAGAGATAAGCACCTACTCTATGACCCAGGGAGTATCACAATTATGGGGGATATAGTAACAAACAGAAAAGACAGGTATCTCTTTGCTTGGAGTCCAGTGGTAGCTTGATTTATTTTGATGCAATAATTATACGATGAATTATGTTAATCAGTTTTCTAATATTGAACATTCTTATTTCTATAGTAAAATTCACATTGTCATGGTGCATTATTCTTTTAATGTACTATTTGATCCTTTTTGTCTTGTATTCTATTTAAAATTTTTGCTGTGTCATTCATAGTAAAATTAACTTGTATTTTGTGTATGTGATCTTTTCAGATTTTTTAAATCAGTATTATTTTTTTATAGAAAGATTAGATGATTGTATTTTGTTTCATATGCTTTGGATCAGTTTTAATATCAGAGTTATCTTTTATTTAAGTCTGTGATTGTACCCTTCTGCAGAAACAGCTAGACTGGCACCTCTTGGGAGCACAGTTCTTTGACAATTTTCTCTAGAGTTTTTATTTTTAATAAAAATTGCTCTGTTTGGATTTATTACCTCATTTATATTACATTTTAGTTTTATACTTTTTGGTGTATCTTGGTTTTCAAATTTATTTGCATAAATCTGAACAAAATATTCTCCTCTTATTATTTAACTTCTTTATTTGAAGTTATTTTATCCTTATTATGGTATTTTTTATTTTGAATAATTGAAAATAATTGGTCAACTAGTCATATCTTTTTTGTTAACCTACTCTGATATTGGCAATATCAGACCAACAGACTTGTCATTCTTTCTATAAGCATTTATTGATCACCTAGTGTCTATAAGATCCCTTACACAAGGATCTCCAGTGGATGAAACTCTTTGCCACCCATCAGGCCTGATCATGTGATCAAAGGGCAGGTTACAGGGCTTAGGAGGGCTGAACATACCAAAGAATCAATGGAGGTTATTCAGAAAAAAAAATACAGACCCAGGATTCTGGACGATGCTCCAAAAGTTGAAGGTGGAGGCCATGAAAGGGAGGGTGGTAGCAGACAGCAGAGGAGGTTGCAAATAATGTAGGACATCATGTATTGTAATGTACAAATAGTGAGGGTTTTATTTTGTTTTAATTTTTTTAATGTTTTAATATTAAAAATTAGTAAACTTAATGGTGACAATAGCAAGAAGGAGAGGCAAAGTAAAAGGAAAGGATAGATGGTTTCCAGAGGCCACAGACAAATACAATTTGGGAGGTATAAGATATTGGATGTTAGCTGTTCCACTTCTTCATCTTCAGGCACAATTATACTCTGTTTCTATAAGATGAAAAAACATGGCTATGGACTAAATTATGTCTCTACAAGTTATATTTGTTGAAGTCCTTTCCCTCAATGTGACTATAGGGGATAGGGCCTTTCTGAAAGTAATTAAGGTTAAATGTTTTCGCAAGGGTGGGGTCCTGATCTGATAGGATTACTGTCCTCGTAAGGAGAGACACCAGAGAGCGCCCTCTCTCTGTGCCACTTGAGAACAATGAAAAGGTGCCCATCTGCAGGCTAGGAAGAGAGCTCTCACTAGAAATCAATATTGCCAGACCTTGACCGTGGATTTCTAGCCTCTTAAACTGTAAGATCATAAATGTCTGCTTTTTTCAGCCAGTCTATAGTATTTTGTTATGGCAGCCCAAGCTGACTAATACAAACACATTATATTTTAGAATTAGTTCCCTAAAACTGGAACTGCTCACTAATCCCTCATTAACACCAATTGCCTTAGGAATGCTCAGATGTAAATAAAGCAAAGGGTTAACAGTGAGGCAGAGGAGTCTTCCAGAGCTTAAGAAATTCTTTTATTAATCACATATATCCCACCATCCTGAGGTAGTTTTAGAGAGTGTTAGGGACTCCTCAAAATTTGGTGAAGATATTGGAGGAGATGAACTGGGAAAAGTTGACGGTAGCTTTGTATCGAGTTTACTGTGTCTATAGGACCTTACAAAGATGTGATGTTTACGAGACATTTCTAATCATTAGATGTGAAGTCAAGGAAGAAAATTATTTTCTCCTACACACATATTTGCTACTCCAGGAAATGAAAGACCATGTTAAATGAACTAGAGATTTAAGTTAGTGACACACTTCCTCTCTCTACTCATTCATTTAAAGGATGTTGTGGAGCCCTGGTGTGGACCAAGCCCTGAGCTCGGGTAAGGTCAGGGAGCTACTCTGTTAGGTTCTTCAACTTCCATCATGGTTTTTTTGTCTTGAATAAGAAACTTTTTTTTGTTGTTGATCTTCTTGGTTTTTAGAATGTTTTATTGGTCAGCCATCTTTGATAAACCTTTGTTTATGACCTTCTACCTCTTCAGGCTTTAGTATCAGAGTGAGGAGTCCGCAGTATTTTCCCAGCCTGGTCTGAGAGAAGCTCTACATTTACTTCATAACCTCAGGAAATAGTTTCCTAACCAGTCCAGATGGAGAATTCCAGCTGGGCTTCTCTCTGCAACTGATTATTAGCTTTATTAGAACTTCCACTTACGAATCTGCAACATTTGCTCCCAGACCGGATCATTGCCCTTTGCCTGTTACAAGGGCGGGAGAACCACGTTTCCTTACACAAAGGCTGCCCTCAGTGGAACCAGAAGGAAAGAACCATGAAAGGAACATTATTTCAAAGAAACTATAGATCACAGGAGACCATCAGTGCCTTGAAACTTGAAAAAACAAAAGATTAACGACCACTTATTTTTTTTTAAGGTTTTCATATGTCTTTATTTTTCACTCATTCCTTTTTTCAAGTAGAGAGAGAGCCTACTAGAGAAGTGGTTAGGCACTGGATACTGGAGCCAAATGGCCTGAGTTTAGATCCCAGTTTCACTAGTATAGCCCTGGGCAAATTAACCTCTGTACTTCTCTGCACCTACCTCAGGGGGTTGTTGGAAGGATTAAATAAATTAATATTTATAATGCATCTGGAACTGTATTTGATACATGGAAACTATTTAAATAGTTTGATAGGTAAAAAAAAAAAAAGGAGTTAGAAAGACCACTCTTAATCATGGCAGTGACATTGCTATAAAAATGTTGGTATATCCATCTTTTTTCAGCCCTTCAAGGTCTTGGGTTTAAAGACTGTCTTAAGAAGCTTGTGTTGATTTCAAAGCTTTCCTCTGGAGCTTAAGCCTTTCTTAACAGTTCTTTAAGAGCTAAAAAGCAGAGTTGGATTCTGAAACTCCATTGATCAGACATTTTGTAAAACTAATGTTAAAAAGATTTAAACTGAAATGTTGGCATCATCATTCTTCTTTTTTTTTCATCTTGTACCCTGCTTGATCCTCCGACTTCCTCCGGCATTCATTCACGCGGGATGCTTTGAAACGAGGACTGATTCTAATGAATTTTAGCACCAAGCAGTCATTTACTGAGGTTATCTGAGAATAACTCATCAACCTGACTCCTGAGAAAAACCAACACAATACTCAACGAGGCCATTATACTGTGGCTTTATGTCACTGTGCCCTCGCAACACTTTTAGTCTAAAACCTTTTCAAAACTTAATATTTGCTCTTTTTTTCTCCTCTAAGAAATCTAGGTAAAAAGGTGGAATTTTATATATTTTATTTGGTTAGATTTTCATGTCCCTTTCTTCTTAGTGGCTCAGTGATTAGTATGAGTTGACTTATACGAGGGAGGAAACACTTTTAGGAGTATTTCTCATGAGGTTCTACTATGGAAAATCAGAAAGAAAACCTGAGAAGAAAAGCTGAGTCCTAAGGAAGGGGAAAGAGGAGAGAGGAAGAGGCATGAGGGAAAGGAAGGAGAGGATTAGAAGAAATGGAATTTAGAGATCAGAGGGGAACTTGAGAGGTCACGGAAGCCTCTTCCTCAGGAAGACTTCCATTGAAACTATTCTTTTTTTTTTTTTTTTTGTATTTTTCTGAAGCTGGAAACGGGGAGAGACAGTCAGACAGACTCCTGCATGCGCCCGACCGGGATCCACCTGGCACTCCCACCAGGGGGTGACGCTCTTGCCCACCAGGGGGCGATGCTCTGCCCCTCCGGGGCGTTGCTCCATTGCGACCAGAGCCACTCTTGCGCCTGGGGCAGAGGCCAAGGAGCCATCCCCAGCGCCCGGGCCATCTTTGCTCCAATGGAGCCCCAGCTGCCGGAGGGGAAGAGAGAGACAGAGAGGAAGGAGAGGGGGAGGGGTGGAGAAGCAGATGGGCGCTTCTCCTGTGTGCCCTGGCCAGGAATCGAACCCGGGACTTCTGCACGCCAGGCTGACGCTCTACCACTGAGCCAACTGGCCAGGGCCCCATTGAAACTATTCTAACAGAGTAGAGGGTCTCCCTGAGATCCCCAGACAAGCAAGCACTGTTTTCCAGTGCAGACCTCAAGACTGCCTCTTCATCGCTAGCCCATCTGTCCTACCCTGTAGGACAAAGCCAGGCCCTCTACCCTGGTCTCTGTGGGATTTAGCAATAATTCATTATCTCCTACTTACCACACGTGTGAAAACAACTTGTTGAAAATAGGCCATGAATGTCCTATGATTAGAAAACGAAGGAAAAAGAAAAAGTGTCTGGTTCCCTTAATAAACTAGGTAGTAAAATAGAAGCACCTTTTACCGGGAGGAAAGAGATTGCTTGCTGTTGTTGGGGGTTGCTGGCTAAGGGGTAACTGATGAAATCTTACTAGCTCACTTTTGGGAATAGCAGTCCGGAGACTTTGTCAGGGACATAGGTTAAAAAGATCGGAGCTCTGCCAGGAAAGAGAAGAGGGTCTTCGTGGGGAGAAACCAAGGGAAGCAGGTATTCTGGGAGTTGTCACACAGGACGCTGGCATGTGTCTGTTGGAGAGTGGCCCCAGAAGAGATGTCCAGGTGGTGGGCAGGGATTCTCCAGCAGTCCTGACCATTGTGGGGCGGGGTGGGGTGGGATGGGGAAGTCAGTCCTCCTCGAAGTCTAAAGCAGACAAGACATTTAGATAAACAGAGCTCACAAACTCTGTTTTGTATCTCAAACTTTGAGATAAATAGCTTACTAAGGTGACTTCTAAGACGAAAGGGGAAGGTAGCTGATACACAGGATCCACAGTACACTCTTGGAGAATGAGTTATTCTTAACAGCTGCCTTTTCTGGACACTTGATGCCGTCCTAAGGAGAATGTCCTAAACATAATCTCATGGTTCCTGAACAGTTTCAGGGGATTGCTGTATCAGCTATTTACCCCTGCTGTGTTATAATGTAAACTGTTGGTTATGCCCCAGTGATCAGAAAGCTGTGCAGCCTATTCCCAGCCAGAAAGCACCCTTAGTGTGAGCCAATCCTCAGCATACATACACTGCAGAGGATTGTGCAAAAATATTAATTTGCTTGTTTCACTAACCACCTTTCGATCATAACACTGACCACTGTAGATGGGAGTCCAGGAGCTCCTTCCCTCCCTTGTTTTTCTTTTCAATTCCAACTTTCTTCATTTTGTCTATTCCCCACCTTCCCCCCAACACCCCCTTGTCATTGCAAAGGGGGGAAATATACTTGGTAGAAAATACATCCTTTAAATACTTCTCCATGACAGATTAATGTTTTCTTGCTGATGCTTATCACTCTTCTAGGTAACTTAGATGCATTCTTATGCTAAAAATAACCTTTCAGGCCTTCTCAAGGCCCTTCCTCGCTGGTAGGAGAGTACAGGAGTAGAGGGGAGGGAAAACCAGGTCCTGCCCCCATTGCAATGGTTTCAGCTCCCTGCTTCCTACTCATACGAGGTGTGGTACAGGCACGGATGGCTTGAGACCAAGATGGGACATTTTATTCTCTCCTGAACATTTGAACAGGCCCAGATGAATGTTGGGCTCGATGTTACCTAGTGTCCATCCTTTTGTTAGAGCAGTCCGTTTCCTCCCACTGTGCACGAAGTTCATCTGTTTGTTCCCTTTGTCATTAACTGCTCATTGTTGGGATTTGTTTTTTTGTTTGTTTTGTTTTTTTTACAGAGATTGAGAGAGAGTCAGAGAGAGGGATAGACAGGGACAGACAGACAGGAATGGAGAGAGATGAGAAGCATCAATCATTAGTTTTTCATTGCGCGTTGCAACACCTTAGTTGTTCATTGATTGCTTTCTCATATGTGCCTTGACCGCGGGCCTTCAGCAGACTGAGTAACCCCTTGCTGGAGCCAGCGACCTTGGGTTCAAGCCTGTGGGCTTTTGCTCAAACCAGATGAGCCCGCGCTCAAGCTGGCGACCTCGGGGTCTCGAACCTGGGTCCTCCGCATCCCAGTCCAACACTCTATCCACTGCGCCACCGCCTGGTCAGGCTTGTTTTTAATTTAAAAGATTTTATTTATTGATTTTACAGAGAGGAGAGAGAGAAAGGGGGGAGGGGAGAAACAGGAAGCATCAACTCATAGTTGCTTTTAATATGTGCCTTGACCAGGCAAGCCTGGGGTTTTGAACTGGTGACCTCAGCATTCCGGGTCAACACTTTATCCACTGCGTCACCACAGGTCAGGTTCATGGCTGGGATTTATAAGTGTCTGTCCAGCACTAACTGCTGTGGGTATCACTGTGGATTTGGGGGTGATGTCGTTGAGGGTGATTGGTGTCAAAGCTACCAAAGCAATTTAACATGTAGTTGCAGATAAGAAATGGTCATATGAAAACAACAAATGCAAATCCAAACAAAAATGTAACTAATTTTAACTTGCTTAGTACAGGGTAGAACTGAAACAGCCCAGCACACAGAAGGGCTGAGGGCAGGAGAGATGCCACAGGGTCCTGCAGGGTGGCTGCAGTCTTCGTCAGGGGGCAGGGTGGGAAGGAAAACCGGAGCAGCCAGGGGGAGGTCCGGGGGCTGGAGTGAGCATGCTCCCGGGGGCTGTGGTGGAAGTAGGGTGTTGAGGAGAAAGTGGAAGAGGTAAGACATTTGGGATGGAGCCAGATTTCCTCTAACTCTGGAAGCCAGGCAAGGAGTGACTAGAGACTTTATTTAGGCCTGTGTTTTTCAAACCTCAGGCTACTCATAAATTTGGAACATCTTCCTGGAAAGTCAGTGAGTGCTACACAAGTATTTGAAGCAAATCATTCTTTAACTCATGTACTAAAACAAACATGGATTTATTTTGGGGTAGAATATCAATTTGGCGTGACTTAATCAGTAAGATATGCATATTTTAAAAAAACTTCAGCGTATAGCAGATCACTTGGATGACACCTTCACACCCTCAGGAACTGTCCTCAGTATGGTGTGCAGGGATGGGACAGTCTGAGAATTTCCTTAGGCAGTAAGAAGTGAGGTGTCACTGCCCGAAGCTGTGCCCTGTGTCTGGTCCCACTCCAAGGTCTGACCTGACATCCTGGACTGGTAGAGAAGTGGTTACATGTTGCATTGATATTGCTCTATCCCTGGGAAGACATTTTTGCTTAATATCAAGTGGTAAGACATTTGTATAGTCCTTTGTAGGTTGACTTCACATTGTTCTCTCAATAACCTTGGAAATAATTATTACTCTGACTTATAAACGAGAAAGAGATAGGTGGCAGGTTTTGTAAACATGTTCAGCAAGTCCTTTCAAGAAGAAGACTTCTATATTAGGACATGGGTCCTGGCAGGCAGGGGTCCGGTCCAGCAGTTGTATCCGTGTGTGTAGACCTTTATTGTAGAAGTGTGCTTCATGCCACATGTCATGTGACCTGCCAGCCTCAAAGAAGGCATGCTGACCTTCTTAATTCAGTTTTTCAACTTCTGTCAATTGGCTCATTGTGGGCAATATTTAATGACAGCTTTCAGCTTCGTATTTCTTATGAATAATTTAGCTGAAGCCCAATGGAATTTAGGTGGGCAATTTAGTCTTGCAAACCTCTGTCTGTCTGTCTCTGTCTTTTTCTTCTCAGGTTATTTACAACTTTGAATTACTAATAAATATAATCATAATTTGAACCAAGAGAATCACCTGCTTTTATTTAGCAAGGTACTTTAAATAATAAAATACTTCTGACTGTGTTCAAACCTCATGAAACCCTCTCTATTTTAATGCCAACTTACTGAAGACTCATTAGTAATTAATGAAATCATGAAGAATGGTTCATGGTGACTGACACCTTCTTGGCAACCACAAACCCCTCTTGTACTTAGTTGAAATGTCACTGGCTCCACAGGTTTGATCCGGGGGGGTGGAGTGGGTAGGCGGAGGGGGAAGGAATTGGATTACATAAAGTTTCACAACAGACATCAGCTAGGACAAAAAGCTGTATGTTCCTCCAAGTCTCTCAACTTGGGAGAAGTTTTCTGAAAAATCTTTCATTCATCCAGTGCTGCTTTTAAGAAATCCTGCTAATATTGTACTTTTATCAAAATGGTATTGTGTGGCTCAACTCAGTAAGCAAAGATGTCACGTTGAAAGTCACCCTCTTTTTTTTCCCCTTCTGTTTTCACACATTTCCTTCTTTCTTGGCATTGCCTAGATTTATTCACCTCTTCTTCCCTTTAGGAACAGAATTTGGCATAAAGAAATGATAACTGAGACAATGGTATAAACAGAAGAGTAAACACAGAGTTTCTCCAGCCTCCCACTGTAGGTCAGGGTACTTTGTTGCAGAAGTGGTTACCCACAAGAAAGAGGGCAGTTCCAGGGACTGCTATGTATTTTGTATTTTAATAACCCCCCATTCTTTCCTGAATTACTCAAATTGGGACATGCACCCACCCCCAAAAGCCTTTCATATTGCTAATGCACTGAAACTGTTAAATCAAAACGGACTACTTTGCCAGGGTACTGCCCACAAAATGGAATTTGGTACATTTCATACTCCAATGAATTTAAATTGTACGGAGCTGATATTTAATACAAGTCCAAGTACCAGTGGAATCTGCATACTTAATATGCATTCTCTAACTCTCAGAATTAAGCAGGTGATCTATGGGACACAAAGGGATCATCCTTCTCTCAAAGAGAATATTTTATGAGCAGGCAGTTTAGAAAGCACTGACATAAACAATTGTTTGCAGCTTTCTTTCTCCCTCATCTTTGGAAGGCGAGAGGTACATATAAGAACGTGCTGTTTTAGACAAAGCAGTTTAGAAAATCACTTGAAACGGTTTCCTTTTCCTTTGAGAACTGAACCTTTGATAGGTGCTCAGGCGCGTTCTTACATTTTAGTTTATTTCTCTTATGTTCTGGGGGAGGAGATGAAGGGATGGTGTGAAGGCCCAAGCCTGAAGCCTTTTTTTTTTTCTCTCTTGGAAGTGGAAATCTCACTGCTTAAGTAATAAAAGTCTTATTTATGGTTTTTACACCATGGCTGAATGAACATGCCATGTTTTCTGGGACAGTGTCAATGTTAACCGAATAGCTAAATTTAATTTTTACCATTATACCTTTGTAAGACTTTCACTTAGACAAATGAATGCACTCGAAACGGATATTTTGCTACATCCCTGTTCTAGTTTTGATTCTTAATATCCGGTCACTCTCCATTTCACCATGTTGATATTTGGAAAGCCATTATGAAAATGACTTAATTTTTTAAAAGGTGTATGCCTCGCGAATAAACAGTGCACCCCACATTTTTTCTTTCCTCCCGATGCTTGCGGGAGAAGGGCGGCGTTGAGTGAAGGGCTGCTTCATTTTCCAGAGAGAACAAGGCTCCAAGAGCTTGGAGGGACTTCCTCACTGCAGCAGTCACAGTGCTTAGTCTTGAATTTTTACCTCCTGGACTCCAGGGTGGGCCTCCTCCCTATGCTGTCTAGCGGGATGAGCTATCACAGCCAAATGATAACTCCATAGGCTCAGAGCCCTGCACCCTTTCTGGTTGAATTGGGTTTTATTAGCCAGCCTACTTTTTGAGTGCTAGGTGCTCTTGGTGGAGTGATCAAGACATATGTGGTACTGGCTCTGTCATTCCAGATCTTGCAGTGTATTTAGGGAAGCCAGGCATGCATGAATGAAGCAGAAGCTCACTGGACAAGGCAGAGGGAACATGCCTTTGCTTTCAAGGATGCAGACAATGATAAGAACTGCAGTTCAAGATCGCGGGGAAAGACCTGGGACTATAGCTTGAACTCAAAGATGTGAATCCCAGTAGGGGAAGGGCGAAAGGTTAGTTCAGTCTAACTTATGTGAAACTTGCTATATTCTAAGAGCTTTCTTTAAAAGACCCTTTTTAAATTCTTTTTTTTCCCCTCTAAAAAAATTCAGTTACCAAATGGCATCTTTTCTGTATTGTAAAAAATTATATATATTCAGGGGAAAATGTCAAAACTTGTGTTTTATGATTCCTTGTTGAACAAGAGAAAGCATTTAAGCTGTTCCCACCCCTTGAGGGGTTCCTTCTTCTCCCTTGCTCGGCTGCTGATGTAAGTCTAAGCAATTAATTGGAGCCTGGTCAGAATAAGCAGAAGTGAGGGTCCAAGCAGAATTGTTTGCTCAGGAATGCCTGTCTCTCTGGGCTCTCCCAGTGAGAACAGTGAGAAATTCCAGACTTTCACTGGCTTTAAAAGCAGCTCTTCAGAGACTCTGAATAGGCTTCAACGGGAAACTGCCTTTTCAGGTTGGGGGCTTAGGTGGATCATGAGAGAAGGCACTGATGGATACACCCCAGGGAGGTGCATAATATGTCTCTCCAAATAATCTAAAATGACCTTCACATGCCCTCCAGGGTGGCCCCAGGAACAATTCCCCTATATTCCTTCAGTTCTTACCTTGCTTTGCTTCCCAGAGCGTGTCTGACAGAGGCGAAACCCCGCCGTTATATTTCTCTCTGCCCTCAGGAACATGCACCAGTTGGGGGAAAAATAAGGCCAGAAAATTGTTGCTATGGACTCTGTTTTGTGGAAGTTAAAATGCTGGAGCAAGAATCTGATTGCTTGATAGCTCCATCTCTCTCTCTCTCCCCCTCTCCCTCTCCCTCTCTCTCTCTCTCTCCCCACCCCTTCTCGAGCTCTCCGTCTCCTCTACCCCCACTTTTTCTACTCTGCCCTCCTCCCTCCACTGGACTTCCAGTCCTGCCCCCACACCGGGCCGGAGGAGAACCTTACAGGTTGTCAATGAAACATGGAATTATTCCCTTTGATGGCTTAGATAATAGTAGGAGCCAAGGCAATGAGTGAGGTCGGTTGAAACCAATGCAGTCTTGCCCGGGACTGGAGAGCCAATCGCAAGAGCAGAGGGCGGGGCGTCGGCGGCAGCCGATAATTGCTAAGTGCATCGCTAGCACAGTTGGTCGGAGCTGCTGAAAGGTCTGGTCGCAGAGGCAGGAACGCGTAATCCTCAGCGTGCTCCATCCCGGCAGCATCCTTCCACGGCTCGGCAGGGCAGCGAGCCTCTGGGCACCAGCCCCTCTGCTCCGCGGAAAAGGTACTCCTGCCTGCGTCCCCTGCTCCTGCGCTTCCATGCTCAGTGGCTCGCAGTTTAGCATATGTAAAGATAATGCAGAAAGAAGAGAAAAGTTTAGGGGAGGAAATGTGGCAAAGGTGAGAAATCACCGTCTTTTGTTGGGAGGAAAACAAGCTGACAATTTGGAAAACTTCTGCGCTGTCTAGAACTGGGTTTGTTTACTACTCTCTCAATTAGCCGCGATCACGTCTGTGGAAATAGGTCTGGTCTTTGACTGGGGTGCCTGCAGGGTTGGGCTGTAGATTCAGGTTAGTTGGGTGAAGGGAGTTGGACCTCTGGGTGTGCTTTCTGGTGGACCCATGGCTGGAGGCTGATTCTGAGAGGTGTGATTGGTTGGCTGGTTTTTTGTTTGTTTGTTTTTGCCACAGGGTCAGCCCCCTTTTCCTTACCTTCACCTGCCTCCTCTCCACTACAGTGACCTTCAACTTGAGCCCTTCGCAAACTTCTGTCTCCTTTCTACCCCTTCTCTTTTCCCCATTCTGTCTCAGTTCATTTTACTTGGTAGAAAAAGGAAAGGAAATTACTTAATTGATTAGCTCGTGAAAACTCTGGAAGAGTTTTCAGGCTTGGTGTATACGGAAATGAAAGGGATGGAGCTAATTTCACCCGTGTTTCCACTCTTATCAGAGAAGGGCCATTCAGTGCTGAGCATGACAGCCACTCTGGGAGGTGGAAGCTGGTGAGGGGGCTGGTTGCTGGGGGCTGGCTCTGCTTAGGTGTGCAGGTATTGCTCCTTTGTAGCCCAGAAGTTGCTAGAGCCACCAACCACACTGCTTCTAATGACTGCTTTTCGAGTGGAAAAGCTTGTCACTGCAGGCAGCTGGTTCAGCCTTGTAGGACCCTAGTGCATTGTAGTTGTGGGACCACCAGGGCTCACTTGCTCTTGGACCCACTTTGGACCCAGAGAAAACTCCTTTCCTGGAGTGTCTGAGCTTCTCCCAATAGGAGGTTTAGGTAGCCGGGCCTCCTAAGAAGCAGGGAGCCCACAGCAGAGAAGGTGATGTGCTTGGTCTCGAATGAACTTCCTATTGGAATGCTCCCGTCACTTCGCCAGGTATGTCCTCGGACCTGCTGGTACTCTGAAGCTCCCAGTCTGGGGTTGATCTCACAGGTCTTTAAGGTTTGGGGAATTCAGGCAAATTTTCTGACCCTGATTTCTATCCTCGACCTGAAGCTGGGGAATCTGATCCCCAGTCCTGGCAGGAAGTGAACTTTCTGGGAGGGATCTTCCAGCAACACCTTTTCCCTGTGACACCCTTCCTGCTGAGGTGCAGGCGACAACCTCCATTCTCTGGCTCCACAAATCATGTTCAATTTTTAATTCATATTTTTTTTTAACCTCTACAACAGATTTTTTTCCAGCACGTTTGGGCAGCTATTTTGCATAGGAATTGTTATTGTTTAAATTCTACCTACAATGATTAAAAAAAATAAAACAAAACAGCTGCCTGACTTTTTTTTGGTTAGGATACAGTCAGTCAGCTTTCTCTTCTGCACATGTCATCTGACAGTAAACAAAATAAACTTGTAGTCTCATAAATTATAATGCCTTCGGGTTCAGAAGCCTGGAGTGGACACTGGACCTTTATTGGCTTCCAGTTACAACTGACCCCAAGCCTCCTCCTCTGTGGTCTGTCCAGGGCACAAGACTCCCAGAGAGCCCAGGAGAGGCAGCGCCCAGCAGGTGGGGGGTTTTGAAAAGGAGGCACCTTGGTTTTCATGAAGACAGTGATAAAACTAGAAAATACTTTTGAGTTTGATAGGGTGTCTAGAACCAGGAACAGGTAACAAAATTAGGGTCCCTTTCATTGCTGCTATATTTGATGGGTTTCTATCGTGACAGAGGACATTAAAAGTAAGGTTTTTAAAGCAGCTTCTGAATGGTGACTCATGCCGAGAGAAGAAAGAGGCAGGCTGGGGGCAGGGACTGGAGGGAGCCCTGAAGCACAAGTGGGACAGGCTGGAGCACTAGCTTTGCCTCCCTCTCCCTCCCCCTCATTCCTCTTCCCTTCAGTTCCCCATTTGGAACAGAGATCATTAAAATAACAACTTCGGACTAAAAAAAAGCATAATAGAAACTGAACAGTAATTGACAAAATGCAAAATACCATCATTGCAACTTCACCGTAGGTGATGGGGCATGACACCCAGATCTACCCCTCTGCCATGATCTAGTTCGGAGAATTTAATTTCTAGTGCTGGTGTTAGGCTGATTAGTTGTTGGAAAGCTTGTGTACGGATGGCCCAATTGGTGCTCAGAAAGTTACATTTGTTAGTTGTTATTTCATCAAACATCGTTGCTTTAGCCAGGACCCTGCATAGGCATCATCCCTAGAGCTAGCATTTTCTCCTCCCCTCAGTTGGCCAACTAGAATTTCTCTTATTTAACCACGGTGCTGCAAAGGGGTTGCCTCTTTCTGTTATCACAGAAAGAGGTTGCCCTGGGTGATGTACTTGCCAAGTCGAAATCCCTTCCTTACTTTTCTGTTTCTCCATCCCATCTCCTTCCTGTCATCCCCTTTCATCATAAACACATCAGTAAATAATCTCTTTGCCAACTTGCTTTGATCTTGTCATTTTGTGCTGATTTTGCTGTTAAAGAAAACTGTCCCCTGAAATAAGATTGAAAACATATTAGAATTTTTATCAGAAAAGAACCTTTTCGACTTCTACTTTAAAATTTAATTTTGTGGTTTTGGAGAAATCAAATAAGCACACTTATTGTGTTAGGTGTTTTTGTAAATGCTGTTGACACGTCTTCTTTTTCTTCGGTGGCTGTGTGAACTCCCTGGTTACCCTGAGGAAGGGTGTGTCTGTCTGGAGGTTTGAAATAGTCTGGAGCCCCTCCTGAAAGGTAAAAAGATTGGAATACGATGCTTCTGCTTATTCAAGATAGGGGGAAGGCTGCTTTGAAATCTAGGCTCTGAAATGTATGCACCACACTCTGTTATTTTGCCCGTTCATTCTTCACTTGGGACAATTTCATAGCCAAAATTATTAGTAAATGGTTCACCTGATTCACTTTTCTTCCACCTTTTTCTCTCCCCACTTGGCAGTTACTGAAGCAGGTACCTGAACTTTTGTACTTAATCTCAAATATATCTTCCTCCCTGTCCATCTGATTAGTTTTTCCTGTCACGTCATAAGGGTACCTACAGGGTGAGATTTCATCTAGACACCCTGCTCACCTCACATCTGAAACAGCCAGGGGGAGCCAGGAATTCTGGGATGCACGTGTATCGTCCCGTGGGAACGAGGAGGTAACCCTTTCGCCATGTTCAATTCCACGCAGGCCTCGCAAGAGCACCTGGGGTGGCACAGCTTTCCTTTGACATGACAGACAGGCGGGGCAGATGTTTCTAAGCACCGGCCTGTCAGACGCAAGGGATTCCCACCAGGCGAAGCCTTCCCTGCTCCACTGGCTCCCCCACCCTCAGCCTCCACGCTCAGGACTGACCTTGAAATGTTAGCAAACACTGAAATTTGTCTGTCATTTTCTCAGTTTCTTTGTCCTCTATTCTCATCTCACCTCTAAATCTCTCTATCAAGAGTGAAAAGAATCAAATCTACTACTTCATACTAAGGTGTGAACAGTTAGCGGTGTTGTCACTAAGAGAGGCATTTGAGTTCTTGACGGAAATCAAAACTGTTCATAGTGGAGTTGCAGTTATCTGCTACTGAGATTAGACAAACTATAGAAATGATCCCTGAAAGTATAGTCTTGCTACTGAGATTAGAAAGGCCGAGTCGGATAGGGAGTGTCTGCACTTTTCAGTGAAGGCTAATCCTGCTCTTTCCCACATCAGGGACGTGGCCACGCAAGACATTGGTGGCAATATTCGGGGTCCAGGTCCAGGAGTGTGGTTCCTCAGACCTTGGTTGCTCCACTTCCTTGCTCTGCCGTTCAGTTCCCTCGTATGTAAACCCAGGGGCTTGGACTAGTTGAGCTCTTTCTCTCTGGATCTTGTCACCCGGGTCCCTCATCCAGCTGGGAATGCTACAGCTTTGGAACGACTGGAGCCTGCAGAGCAGCCCCCGATGCAGGCCGCATGCTGGGTGGCGCTTTCGGAGCTGGAATCCGGGAAGGCAGGTCGGAAGGATGGTGCCTGTTACACCAGAGGGAAAACAGGCTGAGGGGTGATGTAATAACTGATTTTGGTTTAGGAGGGGATGTTATATGGAGGATGGCGACCAGCTGTTCTCCATCTCCAGCAGGATTGAACGAGAGAAAATAGACAGAAATTGCAGCAGATGGACTTAGATTAGGTATGAGGAAGAATTTTCCATCAGCAAGAGCTGTTAAAAAGGGAAGGTTGTGGAGCCTCTGTGATGATCTTTAGGAAATGGATAAGCAGGAGATTCAGCTGGGGTGGGGGAAGCGGGGGGGCTGTGAGGCTGAGCAAGGAAGGGGCTGTCTACTTTGGGGATCCCTCCGCCTCGTTCCGAGGCTCCTTTTTCAGTCCTCTGAAACCCCACCTTTGCTCTCGGGCTCTCCAAGTGGCTGAGAAGCCAGGCCCCTGGGAGGAGCGGGAAAGGAGGGCAGCCCACCTGCACTGCCCTCCCGGGAGCTCCCGTGACTGGCAGGTCCTGCCTAGAGCTTGATTGAGGATCTCTCATCAAGTCTAATCTTTCATTTCCAGACGTGGCAAATGAGGCCCAGAGAGGTAACAGTCCTTGGCATCATCACGCAGTGACCCGATGGCAGAGCTGGGACCAGAATCAAGGTCCTTCATCTCCCAAGTCAGTGTTATTTGCTTCGTAGCTCATTTTTTTTTTTTTTTTTTTTTTGTCTTTCTTGTTTCCAAATCGAATAGACCGCTTGCTTTTTCTGGGCTCCTAATTTCTCTCTAAGCAAATGGCAGGGACAGGGACACCTGCAGTTAAGCAGTATTTACTGAGTGCCCATTACTAGCACCGTGCACTCAACTCCAGCTTCCCTGATTTATACTGCCAGCGCTGGAGTCCCAGTCAGCGGTTGGAAAGGGGCTATTGCAAGGCCAGGGGTAGCAGAATGCGGGCGAGAAATTGGTGCCAAGAGAGAGGGATGGGGGGGGGGGAGGTGGGAGGACCAGCAAGGGAGATACGAATAAAAGAAGACATCGTTTAATCTGAACCTCACAAAGGCAAGAGACTCCTCCTGGGATGCGTGAAACAAAGGAACCTCTGGATAGGACACTTCACTAGTCACCTTCACAAAATGAAGAAGAATTTCAGTTTCATTCAAATTCTCATTCCTGAGAGAAGCTTCTACATTGTAGGCTTAAATTCTACATTCCTTCCAGCCAGACTTGATTCGTTATTGGGCGGATACTTCTCCTGGGAGCTGGGAGTGCGTGGAGCCCCACTGCTGGAATGTTAGGGGGCCCAAGGAGGCTGCTGCCAAGGTGTGGGCTAGCTTAGGGCCAGGGGCTGCTGATGGTGGGCTGGGGTGGGGTACGGAGCGCAGCCCCCAGCATTGACCCTGAGAGAAAAGCAGGGTCTCCCTCTCAGGAGAACGGGGCAGAAGCTGTGGAGGGCTTTGCCTGGGAGCGGTTTGAGTCACATAGGAAGCAAGATGAATGAGTGACATGAGCCCCACAAAATAAATGCATGAATAGTAAGCTCATGTGTGTAGTCACTGAGAAAAAGAAAGAAAACACAGAGATTTGTGCTGGGCTAATTAGGGGTCAGTAATGAGTGGCCCCGGGGCGGGCAGGGCGTGAGCCTTCCCCTCCTGCAGCTGCTGGTGAGTCTCTGAGCTCACAAGGGCATCCTGAGTCCTTGCGCCCAGCACACACTGATGCTGGCATTAGGGGGTCTATCAGACCAGATAGGAAAGACCACTAGCCCCAGAGGCAGCCAAGTGCAATGTTTGTCCAGGTACAAGTGGAGCCGAAAGAGAGGACACAGTGGGCCCCAGGAGCTGGACTGCCCGGGATGTGAGACAAGCTTGAAGGGTGGAGAGAGTTTGCGGAATTGAAGAAGAGAAAGGAGGGGTGGGATAGCATGTGAAAAGATAGGAAACCAGGCCACTGGGGGGCCTGTCAGTGGAAGGTGAAGGACCCCATGACCCACAGAAATATGTCAGATGCACTGGGCAGCCCAGGGGGCTCCCACTGTGTCCTTACCATTCAGAATGACATTCAGCTGACTTCACACTTCTGACTCAGTTTTGATGCACAGACTTCACTAGAATACAGTAAGGTGTAGTAGCATGATAGTAGCATGTTCTGGATGCAGAGTACACATGGTGACCTTTACTTAGCATGGTCAGAGGAGGCCTCCTGGAGAGAGGAACACCTGAGAGGGACTTGAGAAATAGACAGGACCCCACCAGGGGCACAGGGGAGGGCTGGGAAGGAGAACAGTCACATTTGCAAGACTTAGAAACATGCAACAGCACAGTATGTCAGAACTCTATGAGTAATACTTGAGTGTTGCTATGTCTAAGCACATGAGGTGTGTTTTGGGGGTGGGGGAACGGAAGAGATGTGGATGCTTCCAGGTAGGGAGAGACTAGCTGGCCAAAATGAGGAGCAAAAAAGGTTTTAAGCAGAAAAAGACTCAGTCACATTTGCATTTAGGAAGAGGAGCTGTGAAATGGAGAGTGGGGGTGAGATGTGGGAGGGGCAAGCTTGGGAGGATGGAAAGGCTGATTCTGAATTAATTTTCTGCTATCCACGTGAGAAGCGATGAGGGCCTGGAGGAAGATGGTGATTTTAGGAGGAGAGGAGGGGACAGCATCAAAGGGTGATACTCTGACTTCATAAATTACACTAGATTAGGCAAAAATAAAGAGAAATTATTCATTTCCTGGAGGAGATACAGACAGGTGAGGAAAGGTTGCACCATTAGATGAAAGATGGAGCAGGGCCCCCGCCCACCTCCAGACAGGTTGAGAGCAAATGGTTTAAGGGACAGGAGAAGGTATGAGTTAGACACGAGCATTAATGCCCTAATGGAGGGGCTGTTGGACACAGGGGCAGGGTCATTAAAGGAGGCTGTGGACTAATTCTCTTGTCCATAAAATATTTAAGAAATCAGTCTGTCCCTTGATAGATAAGTGGGAAAACACAGAGCAAAGAAACAAATGGCCAGAAAAATATGCAAAAGTGTTCAACCTTACTAATAATTAAAATATGAACTTAAAAAATAAGATATCATTATCCACCTACCAGATTACCAGAACTGAAAATGATAATATCTAATGTTGTAGGAAGATAATTTTCAAATATGGGAGACATGTCTCAAAAACATATCCTTTGAACCAGTAAGCAATTGCCCTTCTAGTAATTTTTCCTAAGGAAATTATCAGAGATGTGCAAAATAGCTCTAATCAAGGATATTCCTTTCAGCATTATTCATTATAACAAAACATGATGTGGCGGGATTAATTAAATCTAATATAGCTCATCTATAAAATGGAAATCAAGGAAGCTATTAAAATTACATTGAATAATATATAAGAATATGGGAAAGTGCTAATATACATTAAGTAGATAAAGGTTTAAGTAAATAGAACATACATGCAACTTTGTAAAAAAATAGAGATGTATTCAGTTCTGAAAAATAGAATAGAATAATAAAGCAAAGTGATAATAGTGGTTATCTGTGGCTTTTAATGAACAAGCGATTTTTTTATGTTGTTAAACAAATTTCCTACAGCAAAGTATTATTTTACAAATCAGGAAAAAAACATGCTCTTCAAGTTACTTACTCAAACTACAAATGTTTAAACAGTGTGTACACATGTAGCAATGTGTCAGGCACTATGTCGCTCACTATAAAGCATAATGGGGCAGGGCGTCCTTAATCCATTTGGTGCGGATCAGATCAATGCATGCAGGAAACGTGGCCCGGGCTACCTGGCCTCCCTCAGTAAGGTCAGCGTCTGCTTCAGATGTTGAGGGTGCAGGAATCTCTGTGCAGAGAATGATGACCATGAGCTCATCCTTGTTCCTTACTCCCCACCTGATCCCCCATCCACACACATTTCAAGGCCCTGTCGCCTACCTACAGTGGTCAGACTTATCTTAGCCTTTCAGGTGGCCTGTTTACACGCATCACATACATCTGCTGACCTCACAAGTGGGGGGATTGAGGCTCAGAGAAGCTCGGACTTGGCTCAAGCCACACAGCTAGCGAGAGGCAGAGGTAGGTAACAAGGAGCTTTGGTCTCAGAGCCTGCGCCTCTGCCAGAGCGGCCATTTAGGTGTGCTCCCGTGCTGCTGAGAATGGCTGACTGATTTCCGCCGGGAAAGTGTGGAGCCGTCCTCCCCTCTTTCCCAGAAGCCATGCCTTTTCCTTCGTTTGCTTAGTAATTGAGGCCAAGTGAATGCACTGACAGCTATCACATTTAGAGGAGCGTCTCTGGGTGCTGAAGGCTCTCCAGAGGCGACCTCAGGGTCCTGCCTCCTGACCAAGTGTCTCATTTACTGCTTCTTTCCGGAATGCATTTGCATGCCATGTGGTTTTCTCTGTTGCATGAACTCCAGGCAACCTGAGAGTCCTGTTCTCTGTGGAAGTCACAGCTGGCTGGCCCCATGATGTGTGCCCAGGTCATGTGGGGGCTCTGGGGTGCCGTCCCTCAGCAGGGCAGGTGGCAGCTCTGATGGGCACATCCTTGGGGCTTTCACAGGCTTAATTGGGAAAAGTAGCTAAGCCAGCCTGAAGGTAGGGCAGATTGTGGGCCGAGTGGCTGATTTGCTGCTCTGTTTATTTTAATAATAATGCGTGTTCATATGGTGTTTTATATTCCTAGGCTCAGAGGTAGGTGGGGAAGGTGTTGTTATCTTCGTTTTGCAGAGGAGGTAATTGACGCTTGGAAAGGCAAAGCCACTCACTTCAGTTTGTTGGTATGGTTAGTCCACAGAGAGGCATCATGGAATGAACCAGATTTTCTGCCTAACAGTACTGCCTAAGCTCATAATCAATAAGGGCTTCTGGCTGGACTATGGGTCCTTAGTGAGAGAGGTGAGGGACACAACCCCCCTGGTGGCCTTGGTAAGGCCTTGAAAAGTGAACAGTAGCACGCACAAGATGACTTCCAGCACGAGGGTGTGTTCAGCTGAGTCCCGGCATGAGCCCAGTGGAGAAGCTGAGGACAGTGGAGGTCCGTGAGGAGGCGAGTGGTCTCAGAACGCTCATAGAAGCATCTGGTCCTGAGCCCTGAGCCTTGAAGGATGAGGGCAATTTGGGTGGAAGCAAAGATATCCTTGATGTGAGTGGCGGTCTGGAGCCAAGAGCCAGTGTGGGATGCTGAGGGGCCGTTTGGCTTGGTCAGGGGAATGGTGCGTGAGGCCCCTTGGGTGCCCTGTCATTCCAGGCTTTGCTTCCTTCTCAGAAATTCTTTCTGTTTAGTAAGCTAGGGGCACTGTGACTGTGCAACGAGTGAGGGAAGGGGGAAGAATGGATTGGAGGTTCTCCTGTGGATTCTCTCTCTCTCGCTGCCCTTCGTGGTTTTTTTCCTGCTGACAATGAAATTGCCCCGTAGGGCTCCAGGATGTGAGAAAGGAGGACTGGGATGTTTCCTATTCTGCCAGCCATCCCCTGCCTGCCTGCCTGCCTGGAACTTAGGGTTTTCAGAATGTGGGAAGTAAAAAGGAAAGTTATGGGAAAAAAAGAAAAAGAAAAAAAAGGGGGGGGGAGCAGAATGGAGAGAGCAGGTGAGGAACTCAAGAAGGATGTTTGGAAATAAGGGAACAACTTACAATACACGGAAATACCTAAGGAGAGCCTCTCTTTAAATTTTAGACTTTTAAGAATGATAAGACATAAATAAGAAAGGAAAAAGAGTCTGAGACTACTCTTTATTTTCAAGTTCTGGAACATTTGGTCATCACTCTTGTTTTACAGGGAGGAAATGGAGGCACAGAGTGCTTAAGGCTCATCCGGGTGACACTGCTGCTGGGTGTCAGATTCCCAGCGTGGTTCAGTGTCTGCTGTGCACTCTATCCACTCATCCCTCTGGGTTCAAGCTGGGTGAGTGGGGGGAGGGGGTAAGTAAGGAGGAAAAAAAGAGGCCCCATCCTCCTCCAGAACAGCCCCTTCTCCATTTGTCCTTTCTGTCTCCTCTTGACTTCCAGGGTCGCTGCAGAGAGAGTGGAGGAGCTGCTGGCGAGCAGTCCCCTTGTCACTTGTCTGTCCCTTGGGGTGGGTCAGTGAAGGGAACCGCTGGCTCCAGGACTGTGACGGCTCTGAGCTGTGGCCCTTTCTTTGATTTCCTCGTGACAGAAATGATGCACTTCTCTTTCCCATCCTTCAGTTTCTGTAACAGGGACATGGTTTCTGAAATTGTATGTGTTCAAAATACTGAGACCTGACAAACACAGATCTAAAGTTTTAGAATATAGGGGTGGGTCAAGCTGACCCAGTCCCTGCCCTCTCAGAGTTTATATTCCAGTGGGGGAGGTATGGCAAACACATAAGTAAATATCTAGGAGGGCTGAAATGTGAAATGGAGAAACCGAAGCCAGAGGATAAGGAGTGTGTGGAGAGGGGGTATCCAGAGGGTCTCAGTAATAAAGTAACTGGGGCTGAGACCACAGGAGTGAGTGGTCCATGTGGATGTTTGGAGGAAGAGCAGTCCAGGCCAGCAGAGGCCCTGCATTTGGATATGCTTGAGGCCCTGAATGTGGAGTAATGAGGCCAGCGTGAGCTTCCTCAAACCTGGGAAGCTTTGAGAAAAGGAGTAACATCGTCTATTAATTAAATGAGTCACTGTGTCCTATACTTAGAAAATTATAAGACACTGAAGAAAGAAAGTGAAGAAGATACAGATAAGTGGAAGTATATACTGTGTTCATGGATAGGAAGAATTGACCTAATTAACATGCCTGTACTGTCCTGGCCAGATAGGTTGGTTGGTTAGAACTTTATCCCGAAGTGCAGGGGTTTCCAGTTCAATCCCCAGTGAGGGCACATCAAAAACATCAATGTTCCTGTCTCTCTCTCTCTTACTCTCCCTTTCTCCCTCCCTTCCCTTCTCACTAAAATCAATAAATAAAAATAAAAAAAAATGCCTATACTACCCAAAGCAATCTATAGATTCAATGCAATGCTTATCAAAATATCAATGGTATGTTTCACATAATTAGAACAAATAATCCAAAAATTTATATGGAACCAAGAAGGCCAAAAATAGCCACAGTAATCTTGAAAAAGAATAACAAAGTTGTAAGAATCATGCTACCTGATATCAAACTATACTACAAGACCATGGTAATCAAAACAGCATGGTACTGGCATAAAAACAGGCATATAGATTAATGGAACAGAATGGAGAACCCACAAATACACCCATACCTTTATGGTCAATTAATATTTGACAAAGGAGGCAAGAACGTACAATGGGGTAAAGATAGTTTAGTCAATAAATGGTGTTGGGAAAATGGGACAGAAAGGTGCAAAAAAATGAAACTACACCACCAACCTATGCCACTCATAAGAATAAACTCGAAATGAGTTAGAGTTGATGTTAGACTTGAAACCAGAAAAATCTAGAAGAAAACATAGTAAAATCTCGGACACTTCTTGTAGCGATATATTTTTCTGATAAATCACTTTGGGCCAGGGAAACAAAGAAACAAAAAATATAAAAAAATGGGACTACATCAAACTAAAAGATTTTTGCACAGCAAAGGAAATCAACAACAAAATGAAAGACAACCCTCTGTGTGGGAGAATATATTCACCAGATACATCTGATAAGGGGTTAATATCCAAAATGTATAAAGAACTTACAAAACTCAACATAAAAAAAACCCCCAAACAATTCAACTTAAAAATGGGCAAAGAACCTGGGTAGACACTTCTCCAAAAGGATGTACAGATGGCCAATAGACATGAAAATATGCTTGACATCACTAATCATCAGAGAAATACAAATTTAAACCACAATAAGATATTACCTCACACCTGTCAGAATGGCTATTATTAGTAAGTTAACAAATAACAAGGGTTGGCGAGGATGTGGAGAACAGGGAACCCTCATGCACATGCAGATTGGTGCAGCCACTGTGGAAAGAGGTATGGAGTATCTTCAAAAAATTAAAACTGGAACTGCCTTATGACTCAGTGATTCCACCTCAGGGAATATATCCGAAGAAATCCAGAACAATAACTCGAAAGAATACATGCACCCCTATGTTCATTGCCGCATTATTTACAATAGCCACAATTTGGAAGCAGCTGTAGTGTCCACCAGTAGATAAGTGGATAAAAAAGCTGTAGTGTATTTACACAATGGAATACTACTTAGCTGTAAAAAGGAAGGAAATCTTACCCTTTGCAACAGCATAGGTGGACCTGGAGAGCATTACGTTAAGTGAAATAAACCAGTCAGAGAATATAATTTCACTTATGCGGAGAATCTCATGGTAGCAGTGTGTAAAGGGAGAATAAAGGGTGATGGAACAAAACTTGACTTAGGGTGGTGAACACACAATACAATATACAGATGTCATTTTATAGAATTGTACACCTGAAACCTTTATCATTTTATTAACCAATGTCACCCCAAAAATTCAATAAAAAATTAGAAAACAAAACTGATCATACTTGTTGCCAATGTGTTGAGAGCACACTGCAGGAGGGCCGCCTGGAGGCAGGAGTCAGCTAGGAGGCAATGATCAGCAAGAGAGGGTGGAGGGGGGGTAGGGTGGTCGCAGTGGAGGGGTGGGGAACGGTCAAACTCTGGATATACTTTGAAGGTGGAAAAAACAAGATGTTTTTGATGGGTTGAATGTGGGCACTGAAAATACTGGCGTTCGTGATGCCTGTCACCACTTAGTCAAATAGGTAGAGACAGGGATTGATAGACTCCTGCATGCACCCTGACCAGGATCCACCTGGCAACCCCATCTGGGGCTGGTGCTCTGCCCATCTGGGGCCATGTTCACAATTGAGCTATTTTTTTTTTTTTTTCATTTTTCCGAAGCTGGAAACGGGGAGGCAGTCAGACACACTCCCGCATGCGCCCGGCCGGGATCCACCTGGCATGCCCACAAGGGGGCGATGCTTTGCCCCTCTGGGGCGTCGCTCTGTTGTGTCCAGAGCCATTCTAGCGCCTGAGGCAGAGGCCACAGAGCCATCCCCAGCGCCCGGGCCATCTTTGCTCCAATAGAGCCTTGCTGTGGGAGGGGAAGAGAGAGACAGAAAGGAAGGAGAGGGGGAGGGGTGGAGAAGCAAATGGGCACCTCTCCTGTGTGCCCTGGCCGGGAATCAAACCCGGGACTCCTGCACACCAGGCCGATGCTCTACCACTGAGCCAACCGGCCAGGGCCAGTCGAGCTATTTTTAGTGGCCTAGGTGGAGGCTCCACGGAGCCAGCCTCAGCACCTAGGGCGATACACTTGAACCAATGGAACCATGGCTGTGGGAGGAGAAGTGAGAAAGAGAGGGAAGGGGGAGGGGTGGAGAAGCACATGATCATTTCTCTTGTGTGGCTTGACCAGGAATCAAACCCGGGACATCCACATGCTGAGCCAATGTTCTACTGTTGAGCCAACCTGCCGGGGCCAAGACAGGGACTGAATCTTTATGGGCACTTTATTGAGATGGCCAGAGATTTGAGGAGATGGGGGTTACATAACCTAAAAAGCCATCTCAACATTCTATCCCAAGCCAAACTTTTTATCAGGGGAAGGAAAGGGTAGGTAAGGGTGTTGGAATTTCAGGGAGAGTTAATTAGATCATAGTCAAAATTAATTGGATCATAGTCAGCGGGTTTTCCATTCTTGGAACACAAAGGCTTAAAGGCTTTGATTGCAGACCTCT
This sequence comes from Saccopteryx bilineata, assembly GCF_036850765.1. Taxonomy (NCBI): domain Eukaryota; kingdom Metazoa; phylum Chordata; class Mammalia; order Chiroptera; family Emballonuridae; genus Saccopteryx; species Saccopteryx bilineata. The sequence continues at coordinate 32,332,100 of NC_089495.1, read as the reverse complement.
GGAGCACAAAAGTGGATTATTTGCAGTCCCCTGGGTCACAAAGGTGGATTGCTTGCAGATCTCCTTAAGTCATGTAGGGTCTGTCAGGTATCCCAGTTCCTGGAACACAGCTTCTACTTACATTAATCATTAAACCTATTGATTACAACTAAAGGCACTATTACTCAAGCTAAAATTTTAACTCTACAATTCTCCTTATCAGTTTGAGAGAAAAAGAGGATTCAAGAATGATTTTCAAGGTTTTTGGCTTGAGATGGAGGTGTTTGTAGAAGAAGCACTTGGGAGGATATAAGAATTTGTTTTGAGGGATGTTAGACATCTAAATGAAATGCCCACAAGTCAGTTGTGTCATGGGTCTGTGTTGGTCAAATAAGTTTGTAAATATGATATATGTTTGCTCGCTTATAGTTTACATTGGGTGTGGGGAACAGGCTGTAAGCAGAAAGGGTCATTAGAGCCTAAGGCTTAGTTTTAAGACTAAGCCTTTCGCACCCTTTTAATACTAAGATCTTCTCAACTCAACACTCTCATGAGGAATCCCATTGTGCCTCAAGTGACTTTGTATCAGAGACTTCCTTGTTTATATATTGGATTAAAGGTTTTGATTTCTACACTATAAAATGCGGCAGAGGACCCCATGCTAGAGGAGAGCAGAGAAAGGCCACGTGGAGGAGAGGAGAAGCAGCCAAGATGGTAGAGTGCTGAAGGAGAAGCCAGTTTGTGCAGAGAGAAGGAGATGGGGAACAGAGGTGAAGAAGGCTGGTGAGGTAGATAGAAACTTTGATTCTAGGAAACTCAGATAAGTCAGTGGCTTTGGGAGCCCTGAATGGAAAGGGAAGTGTTTTCCCACTGTGTGTATTTCTTGCCTGCCAGGTGCAAGCTAGGATTAAAGCTAATGGCCCACCAGTTCTTGTCTCCATTGTTTCATTACTGTCTGTCTGAATCTAGTGTGAACCTACATGGGCCAAGCAGCTGTGATGGTGGCTGTGGCTACTGGCTTTACAGTTTGGATTTCAGAGAAGAGGTCTGTGCTAGAGAAAAGTCTTGGGAGCTGTCAGTGTATTGATAATATTTAAAGTATGGGACCAGATGAGATCATCCAGAGAGTGAGTTTAGATAGACAAGAGGTACAAAGAC